>NW_026693777.1:10000000-12400000 GCF_021218885.2 Marmota monax | reverse complement strand
GAGAGAAAGGTAGTGGCAGCATCTCCTAGAAAATATCATCAAGGAAAATGTAAAGAAAGGGTTCATCAAAACACACCATCAAGTCTTTGTCTCCTAGGAATCACCATAACAGTTAAAATGTTTAGAACATTTACAACCTGCCTCATATTTAAATATTTACATTTTTCTTCATTATAGAGTGCAGAATTTTAAGATGTGATTAATTATGTCAATGTACTATTTAAGGAATCCAACTTCTCATAATTTCTATGCAACTTTCCAGGTGAGTTAGGTAGAATCCAATGAAAGAACTTGAGAGACACTTATACTAATTGTACGCCCACATGTAAGGAAAACTGAGGTGAATGTAGACAGATTAGAATTAATACAATATGGCAAGCTCCCATTAATGTGGGTGACTTGATATTCATGAACAGCTAAATACTTCCTGACCGAAAATGTTTCTGCTTCACCTTAACAAGAATGTGTTTCTGCTTGATCTATTGCTCTCAACTTAAATGTCACAGAGTGGGAAAATGACAACAGTTAGTCATGAAATATATAATACTATCAATTCTGATTAAAAAAATACATGTCAATTTCTCAATGATCACAAATTGTAAAAAATACAAAAAAGCACAAAGAAGTACGCGCGTGCACACACACACACACACAAATCTCACAACTGAAATACCATCAAAGGGATACTTTAATACCAAAAGATAATTTGCCATTTAAACATGTATTTTCATCCTATCATATCTGTATGCATATATATTCATATTTATGTTTAAATATTTCACATTAAAATATAACCAGGAAACCTACTTACTTAACAAGAACCACAAAAACTAAAGCTATTCTTATTTATATCTCTCATTCTTGTTTAGTCATTTTTTTCCTACTGCTAGCCTCTAAATTTATTTTTAAAAATTCCCCTTTGTCTTTAGTTTATAGAGGATTGAATTTGAGGGAAAATAGCCTTCATCAAGCAGGGAAAACCTCTAGCTATTATGTTTTCCTCAACTACTATTTCTGCCCACTTTCTCCTTTCCTCTTAGATTCCAGATTCTCATAGGATAGAACCCCTTTAATTGTATCACCAACTTCTGTACTACTCTTTTTTGTTGTTGTTGTTCTTTTGCTGTAGCTTGGATATTTTTATTGACCTATCTGGATTTAATAATCTTAGTTCTAGTCTGCTGTTCAACCCATCCAATTTTTCAGTAGAGAAATATTTTCAAGTTCAAGAATAGGAAATCGACATTTAATGGCTTCTAATTCTTGAAATTAACATTTTCTTTCCTTTAGACCATTTTTCTCAATTTTATATTGAATTTAATTTTGATTTCTGTTTTACTTTCTGAACACATAGATTATCTTTGTATCTGTCACTATCGGCTTTTAAGTGCATCACAGTGTCCTGCTTCTTCACATTGGTATTTTTTAAATTTATTGTTGGACTTCTGCAAAACATCACTTTCAATCTCTGGACCATGTATTCTTCCTATACTCCATGTTGTTCTGACAAGTACTTAATTTCCTCTTAGATCATATCAAGACATACTCTGAGGCCTAACTAGGGTATATCCAATTTAGTTATAAGTTCTATGTGATCCTTTCTTGAAGAGTTTGACTATTCTGGAATATCCACCAGAATTTAGATTAGGTAGAAACTCTAACCCTTCCTTAACCTGCATGACCTTGACAAATTCTGGTTCTCTCCATGAGCTGACTGTTGTTCTTACCTTGCATGGACACAGCTTCAGAATGTTTGAGGAGTCAAGGGATATTTTGATGCAGTGCTTCTCTCTAGTAATCTATCCTTCAAATTCCAGTTCTTTTGTAGTCTTGAACTCTAATCTCTGCTTCCACAGCCAAGCAAAATTGCCATCCTCAGCTTGGGATAGTGAGGAACTCAGGATGAATAGAGAGTTCATATATGAAAATACTTATTTTATGAATTTTGTGCAGAACTTCTCATTATTTAATGCAGTAAACTGAAGTATAACATCAGCAATAGTTATGGCCAGAACTTTGAACTATTGCAAGGAAAATGTTTTGAAAATATGATTCGCTTATGAATGCATCATGAACTCTCTTACATTTTATAAATGCATATCTTAAAAGTAATATTAATTAAAAATACCACCTTAAATAACTTCATCTAAAATATTAAATAAGTGATTCTTAACTTTGGCTTCACATTAGAATCATATTTTTTAAATGGTTACCAAATAGCACCCTATACTTATTAAAATCTATTCATGGGGTAGGACCATAAAAGAATCCGTTTTGAAATTCTTGATAATTTTAATACTTACCTACTGTTGAGAAATGTTCTTACAGATTAAACACATGACTGAGTTTAGTAAATTCACAAAATAACTTTTGAGATATGTGAGGGAAGAAGGATAAGGACATACAAGTGTAAATGATGCATTTGACTAAAACCAAACAAGTCATGTTGTGTTGTTCCTCACTTGGCAAGTACTCTATCAACGTGCCTGAAGATTTAAGAAGCAAGAGGGGAGCACACTATTAGAGTAGTCCTTTTCTGGGCCTGTATGAGAGAGAGGAGTAAAAGAAGGAAAGGTGATGAAAAGTAGCTTAGCCACAGAGCCAACATGCAAACAGGAGATGGACACTGTAGTGGTAGCACAATAGGGTTTGGGGTAAGCATAGATGCAATGTTGGGCACACAATTGTGGAGAAATACACTTCCTCATCGGTGGCCATTGGATGAGAAGAATATTAAAGGAATAATACTAATGATTTAAAATCAAACCTACTAATATATTCTTTATAGGACATGCTTTATGAAATTATTCCTGACGTACAAATGAATTTAAACCGTCCATCAAAAGAATACATAGCATCTTCAAATGGGGCATCCCTTACAGCAAAAACAGTGAGGTCATCTCTACATTGCCAGCAACTTTCCAACACAATAGTTAAGCAATCCCATCATTAGTATCCAAACATTTCAAACAAGTGTACAAGGAACTACTTTAAAAACTTTATTTCAGTCCTTGTTTGAATAATTGGCCTATCAGAAAATATTTTGAAATACAGTCAATAAAATGATACAGTCAATGAAATACAGTCAATGAAAGTGATAATGTTCAATTTGATTCAACACATCTTCCAGCTGACTCAGCAAATCAAATGCAAAATTTCCACTTCAGGAAAGGCTTGGGCTTTTACTACATCACTGAGGATTTTGCGTCTAAAGATCAGTGAATAATAATATGGGTTACAGGAATCTGTGTGCAGTCATTTGTTCAACTGTGAGTGGTAAAATATGGACAATTTTCCATGATAAATAATACAAATATGTACTCTGCAAATTATTTTTTTCTGAAACCACTTTAATAACCAATGTATATCAGTGGGAAGCTACTGTCAAAGCTAGATTAGGCTAAATACCAAGAAAAATATAATTACTTTTTACTTTTTGAACTTTTTTACAAGTCAGCTGAAATATGATATTTCAAAAATACATATTTCATGTGTGAGGACTGAAATCTCCAATTTTTACTCCTTTTTCAGATTAAAACTAGCTTTCTCAAACACAATCTACCAAGTATGTAATTATATATGCCACTACATATTTTGAATAAATGACTAACCATGAACTTTACACTGTTACAGACATTGGAATAAAAGTCAAAATTGACGTGCTCTACTTACCCTTCTCCTCCAACTTCATAAACAAATTAAATGCAGCTCTTACTTCTTCAGTTCATTTGAAATATACATATGGTATCTTTACTGTAATTTAGTCACTGCTGTACTATAGAGATTAGAAGGTAAGACTATCTCTTCTCAGGATTCTTATTCTCTGACATGCAGAACAGAAAGATTACCTAATCAATTACAGTAGCAATAAATTCTCTAACAAAAAAAATTTATAAACTGATATTTAAGCAAATAAATAACAGACAAAACTTGAAGTTTAGAAATTAGTAACTGTAATGTTGGAGTTGAAAGATGCGTAGAAGCAGACAGGCAGAAATGTTAAGGCTAATGTCTTAAAGAGGATAATATGCTAGCATTAGGGAGTTTCATCTGCATGCTATGTGTAATTGGGAGTCAATGAAGGATTTAAAATGGATGTATTAAAATTGAGAAATTTGAGTTTATCAAATATATTTATCAAAACAGATCTTGTTTCTACTCCAATGTGTAAAAAATCATAGAAGTTGCCACCTTCTTCCTTATTACATTCGACAGGTAGCTGAAAAAACTGCTTGTCAGTGACTTTCTTGTGCCTATTGGTTCATTGAGGTTGCAGGGCAAATCCATACCTTGACAACTGGAGAAACTGGAGAATACAAGAAGTGCAATTGAAATATGTTCACCTGGAGAAGAAGCCACTGGTACACAAACTTCTGGACATGATAATTTTGAGAATTTCTAGAGGCTGAATTTTTACTAGAGAGAGGGAGAAATGCTCCGTTGCCACAATCTCAGGCTACACAAAAAGCTTACATGAATATTATCTCTAGAAATTTCACTTGGATTTTATGGAAATTAGACAAGAAAAATTATCTTATGTGTCTGGGAAAAGGAAGGAGAAACAAACAAACAAAACATTTAAATAGGACAGAACTTTCTTGATGATAGTCCTGTTCTCCAGGAGAAAAGAATTTTACACAGCTATATCTTTCCTGCAGAGGGAAATTCCCAATCAGCATCTTCACTTTGCCTTCCTCTCTCATATATGGGGATAAGGTGCTTTTAAAACATCCTAAAAGTCACAGCTTGCAACATATACCCCCTATAAGATTAATCAGATTGTGCAATGCTTCCCCTGGCCCAGAGTTGCCAATGCGAAAAATCAGAATTCCATAGGCAATAAAAAAAATTAAAGAATATAAAAGGATACTGTGAACAACTCTATCAACACAAATTTGAACACTTAGATGAAATGGAGCATTTTTTTTTAAATTCTCTATAGAAGCAATAAGAATGTTGTATAAGGGGTTTTAGCTGCACTAGGAAAAAGATAGTTAGACATTATTATTTAATTCTGACAATAAATGAGAGGGAACTAACAAGTCATTTGCTGAAAGATAAGTAGAAATTAACAAGAGAAAAGACTGAGGAAGTTTCAAATTATAAACTTCAAGGTGACTATACAGGAGCAAGTCACATTTCTATACATTTCATGATATCTCTGGTCAATGCTATCTATAAGATGTCTCCCTATGATTTTAAACTTCAGTCTCTCTCATCCACTTACTCCTTTGACCAGGTCTTTGACTTAAAAAAACTCAATTTCACACAATTTTGTCTGACTTCAGACTTCTATCTTCCTAGTGTGTTTCCTTTGTACTTTGACTTTTACAATTTCTGGATTTCTGAGTCTAGACTACCATCTCTCAGGGAAAAGTTTTAACACCACCCATTAGAAAGTTTTAATACACACCCTTTAGTCATTCTCCTAAGCAAAATGTTTTCTCTTCATGTCCATTCTGAGTTACTGCTTGCATTCACAAGTTGTTCCATTTCCAACAAGAGGTATTCACACATCACCATCTTTGCTCTACTAATTACACATGCAGGTGGAGCTATGCTGCAAATCATTCATCATGCAATATAGCGTCACTCAATAGAAGTACACTAGGTTCTCCTGTTCTTGATTTGTCAGTGATAATTACATCAAAAAAGATATATTCTATCAATTCCTTTTTATTCATCAGTGGCAGAGCACTCACCTCCCATTCTGAGTTCCATCCTCAGCACCACATAAAAATAAATAAACAAAATAAAAATATTGTGTCCATGTATAACTAAAAGTATATAAAATTATTAGCAGTAGCTGGTCAATATTTTTAACAAATAATTCTTGTAAGTAGGATCCCATACTTCTAAAAAATAAGGACAAATGTAAAGACTCCTTCTATAAAATTATTTTCTGCTCAAAACTGGGTGTTAGCATGTTAAAAAGATGCTTTAAAAAAAGCATAATTCAATACTAATTCCAAGATGATATCCAAACCCTTTGGAGGTAATGAATTTCAGAAAGAAATGTTTTTAAGTAGAAAATATAATTATACTGTCACACATAAAAAGTGATTTGAAAAAAAGGGCTGAAATGAAGTGGCCTACCAAATTGTAATTTAGAACAAATTATTCTATTTGATTCAGTATTTCCCTTGCATATCCCTCATTCTTTGCCCCACATTCACAATGAAAAGATTGGTTTAAATGTTTTCTATACTCTGTCTCCTATTCGATGGTCTGAGATTATGATTCCTGATTAAATGGAAAATTGTGTACTATGAATTTGATGAGAAAAGACAAAAGAAATTTTAAAAGGCATTGAAAAATGCACCTGTTCTTAATGAATATGCTGAAGATTCTTTTTTAATTTCAATTTTTGTTATGCTTGTAGTATTTCTGAGGATTCCTTATAGGGAATTCATATATAAACAAATGTATCCATAGTACTGGTCCTACTCATTACAATTTTATGAAAGAGAAGAGGAGATAATTTGATATAGTATAATGGTAATAGGCCTTCTGTGTTTTAAGCAATGTACTGTATCATGATTTTATATAATTGGAATGTAACTTTTTCTCTGCCATACAATGTGTCTAGATTTGGGGGAATGTACATTTATTCATACAGTCATATTTTAGTGTTAGTATTTTGGTAAAATTAAAGTAATGGAGTTGTCTTGTTTTTATATGTACTTACATAATGAACATTTAGAAAAAAAATCAGTTACTATTTTATGGTTTTAAATTACTAAATTTTTAACACCTTACATAAGGAATAGATCTGTTGAGACCTATTTAAAATATTTTCCTGGATTCATATTAATCATATTTAATTTAATTGAAGCATGACATTTAAATGTGCTTATTTTTAATTTCAAGCAGTTTTTTCTGTGAGCTACTGATACTTTCAACCAATACAGTAATCCTTTGGCATTTCAGGATTTAACATGTATTTTCTAATCTATTCTGAAGAAGTATGACCTGCTCCTACAAAGCAGCCATGCAGTTTACAATTCAAAAGCATTCCTAACATTCTAATGGGAGTTAATATAGTCAAATAGATAACTTTTGTGTCATCTGGATATTCACAGTGTGGGGATTCTCATTTTGTGGTCTATCCCTTTCAAATGTCAAAATGTACTATTTATTCAAATGCCTGCTGTGTGGTTTGCTGTCACCTCAAAATGAAAAAATGCACTTATCTCATTCCAAATCTGTTATCTTTTATGATCTTGTTTATTGTTAATGGCAACATAAATTTCCTAAATTGTAGTCTCATTCGTCTCCTTCACACTGTGTTAAATCAGTCCCTGCGTCCTATAGAATGCTACCATGAAATGTCAGAATACTTGCCTCTGCCTGAACTTTCCTGTGACTTGACTTCTTTCCCTCAAGTCTTATTTGTGTGCTGACCTAACAACCAATCAGAGTGGAGATGATTGCACCATGAACTGTATTCAATGCATACTTACGATGATGAGGTAAGGGCCATAGGTCAAGAAAAGTGGGGACCTCCAGACACTGGGAGAGTTGAGGTTGCTGACTCTCCCCAAGGACCTGCAGAAAGAATACATCCCTTCCAACACACTGAATTTCGCCTCGCGACTCCTCTGTCAGACTATCTACACAAATTTTAAGATTCAGTCCTGTAGTTGCCAGAATTCAAATTCTTCCAACCACTTGATTGAACAAGGAAACAGGATTCCCTCTCAGCCTCTCAAAAAAAGTCGCAATCTGTTGACATCTGGGTTTTAGCCTGGTGAGACCAGTATTAGAAGTGTGAACTTTCAATTTTTGTTAGTTTAAGGCATTAATTTTCTGGCAGTTTGTTACAGTAACAATAGGAAACTACTACCATGACAAGAGTTGACATTTCCAATACTATATAGTTCAAAATTTCATTTCATTTCATAATAATTTATATTTTATAATAATTTTAAATTTATTTTTATATTATTTATTTTAGAAGGACGATGTCCCAGATGACAGATATTTGATATTGTATTGATATTTATTACTGCATAATAGATTACAACAAATGCTGATTTAAAGCAATAGCTACTTATTAGGTCTCATGTGTAAGAGAGGATTTGGGGAAATATGTGTCTAGGAACTCTTTCAGGATTAGTTAAGATTGAAATCAAGATGTTGGCTGTGTTAGCTTTTGGAAATTGACTAAAGGAGAATCTAATTCCAAGATTATTCATGTTCTTGGCAGAATCTAGTTCTCTACATATGTGGTGCAAAGACAACTTTTTGTGAATAGTAGCCATGGGTTTACCTCTCTTTTACTTCTCTAGTCTTTGCCACATGGCTCCCTCCTTCTTCAAATTTAGTGATGGAGATTACTTTATACTGAGTATCTTTTCTTTATTTAATTTCTACCACCAACAATACCCCAGTACTTTCTGAGGTCTCACCTGATAAGTTTAGACCCAATTGAAAAGTATCACTTGGGCTGGGGATGTGGCTCAAGCGGTAGCGCGCTCGCCTGGCATGCGTGCGGCCCGGGTTCGATCCTCAGCACCACATACAAACAAAGATGTTGTGTCCGCCGAGAACTAAAAAATAAATAAATATCAAAATTCTCTCTCTCTCCCTGTCTCTCTCTCACTCTCTCTTTAAAAAAAAAGAAAAAAAAAGAAAAATATCACTTATTGAAACAAAACTAACTTGGAAAATGAATTACATCTGTAAAATCTGTCTCGGTAATACCTATGGTAGTGTTCTGTTGTAGAATGTGAAGAGAGTTATATGTACTAGGGAGCAGGAATCTTGGGATCATCTTATAATTAGGCCTGTATGCTATGAAACTCTAGAAAGATACATTTTAAAAATTTTTCTGAGTTCCTACTTCTTTTTACTTCATATTTTAGATTTTATGGATAAGCTTATGGCAAAAGTTTTCAATGTTTGATCCAAAGGTCCCAAATACCATCCATCTAAAATTATGTGAAGCTTTAATTTATATAATGAAATTAAATGCACATTCTATATATTACACATAAAATTATGAATCTATGTTAACAAGTTGTGAATTTCAAATGTCTCTTACACTTAACTAATAAGAAATAACTTGGGCTGTACTGATTCAAATGACAGAAGAACCTGGCAAAAATAACTCTGTGATGGATATGAAAGATATAGATCCATAATTTTGGGTCTCTAAAATCTCATGCCTCCTGAAGTCACGTGGCTCTGAACAATCTAATACAAATTTAGGCAGATAACATTTGGTTCTTGGTCTGCTCTCCATGCAGATAAAAATTTGTAGCCATAAGACAAAACAACCAGGGAGTCAGCTTGTTTCTCAGACACTTTAGTTCACCAGGAGATAATGCAGTCAAGAATAATGATGTCAGCAATTCGATCCTTCACAGGAGACAATTTTCATCCACATGCATTAGTGTGAAGCACAAGCTGGCTATCTGGAGGAAGATTTTCCCCATGAAAGTCGTCTTAAAATGGCTCTACACAATGTGCAAACCCTGAAAAAAATTCCTCAGGGCTAAATAGTGTTTTAATCTGTTGACAGCATTTTAATTTTCTCCTTCTGAAGAATCTCTAAAGGAGACCCTGTGGAGAGAGAAAGCAGGTCAAGAGGAAATTAAAAGTGAAGATCTTGCTTTTTCACAACTAGGATAAATCTGTTAATTATGCCAACCCAGAAAAATGTCGGCAATTTTTAATTTACAAACTGCTGAAAGCTTGCTATCAAATAAATTGATTAGCAGTACTCATAATCAAAAGCTCTGGATTAGTAGTTAACTTGTGGAATCAATTAATAGAAGCATTCATCAAATATATTTACCTCCAGAGAATGACAAATCCATTGCTCTGTGTTCCTAGAGATAAGAAAAACGTGCACTCTGGGATATGCAGTGATTCCTGGGGATATGGTTCTTATGTCATTTTTTCTTTTTTGATTTTTTATTTCAAGGAGTGTGTTCCTTGATATTTGGACTTAATATTTCCTTTTTAATATACAAATATTAATGCATGACATGTAAATTTATTTACTAGTTAGAATATTCTTCACATTAAACTGTTCTATCAGACTGTTTGTCCTAGATATTTATAACTAAGTCACTTAAGGCTGCATAAATATTTTTCCAAAGTATTAAAATCACACATAGCCTAAGGCTCAATTATCTTTGGTTAACATTCAAATAAAATGGATTTCTCTAATTTAGAATTTAGGGACTACTTGTTTGTTTGATTTTCTTTCCTACATATGAGCTTAATATAAATTGTTGAATTGCATAATTCTATCTGAAAGTATAGGATTAAAAACAAAATTGGGTATTTTATATTCATTGAAGAAAGTTCCTTAAAGCAACATATTTGGGTTTATTCACATTTAATAAGTTTACTCAAGAGTTTTTTTAAATATACATTGTAAATCAATAATTTTCTTATGTTAAATCACCATATAAAATAATCTTACATTGTGCCATTTGATTATTCATTAAGAAGAATCTTTTTCCTGATCTGTGAAGGAAATATATTCAAATTAGTTGTTACTCATTCTCTACTTTAAAACTCCAGAATGTGTTTAATTTATACTATCTTTTAAATTTTTTTATTCATTCTTATTAGATAAACATGACGTAGATGTATTTTGATAAATGATACATACATGGAGTATAACTTCCTTTTCTTCTGGTTGTACATGATATGGAGTTATACTGGTCATGTAGTCACATATGAACATAAGAAAGTTATGTTTCATTCATGCTACTGTCTATCCTTTGAAAAAGGACATATCACCTTAATATATTTCCTATTATTCCACTTTTTTATACAAAGATAATATGAAATAGATTGTGGTAAAGGGTTCAGTTATACATTATCATAGTTAGGCCATTGTTTAAAAGATTACATTTCATATATTATAAGACAATATAAGCAATACCATAGTTCTGTTTAATGCTAAAGTTTGCTTTCCTTTTAAAATATAATTTTTCAATATTTGAAGAAAGTTAAAACTGATCTAAAATTTTCAGACATAATGCAAAGACTTGCTTTGTTTTGTACATGAATATCTCATGGTGTTGAAAAATTCCATTTGCTCATTAAGGAAAAAGAGTTTTCAGAAAAACTGACAATTCTTAATTCTTGCCAGCTAAAACAACTTTTGGTCTCATATTCAATCATATTGATGATTTGATATGACTGATCAGGGAGTTTCAACCTGAATAAGAACAGATCATCTAAAATCAGGTTCTGCTAATTTAAGAGATTTATATTAACAGAGCCGTCCATACATTACATACATTGTGTTAGCTTTCCTAATTTATGTGTTTAATGAAAGATTTTTCAAATGCATGAAGCAAAACTGATAAAACTGCATGGATAAATTAATGAGTGAAACTGCTAGTAGAGTCAGAGTTTTCAACTTTCACTCAATAACAGAAAAAAATAAAGAGAAAATCAGTATGGAAATAAAAATGAACATTTTAAATGAAATTGAACTACACAGCCTTTGTAAACAATCCCCTAAAGAGTAGATTACATATTCCTCTCAAGTACACATAGAATATTTATCAAGATTGCTATGGTTTGGATGCTGTTTGTCCCCCAAACATTCAAGTGTTGGAAGCTTGGTCCCCAATGTGGTGGCATGGGAGCTGATGGAACCTTTTACAGGCAGAGCCGAGTCAAGGGACCTTAGGTAACTGGAGATGCTGCCCTTGGAAAGGAATTCTAGTAACCTGCAATAAGTTATTGAGAGAGTGAATTGCAATGAAAGCCTATGGCTGACACCCAAGTCTCTGGCTTCCTGTTTCAATGTGATATCTTCTATCATTTTCTATCATGATACAGAGCTGAGACAATGCCATCAACATGCTCTCAAACCTCCAAGAGTATAAAGTAAATCATCCACAAGTTAGTCTTCCTTAGGAAATTCATTATATCTTTGTTGGGTCCTATTGCTTTGCTTATTCTTCACAGAAAATGTCAATGAAAATATTTGTCCCAGAGCTACCCAGTGGAACTTTAGGTGATGATGAAAATCAAGGGATTAGATAGAAAATAAAAATCTTGATAATGTCAAGTGTTGGTGATGACATAGTATAACCCAAAGATTTTTAACATGTAAGTTACTACAAATGTTTTGGCGGAGGAGAAAATTAACATTTAGCAGATGCTGTTGTGGTATCCTCTCTGGTAACATTATAGTGTAAATAAACTTCAAGCTCCCAATGTCTACATATTTTTGCAAGAGGGTAATATAGTCACTCAAGGTGTTTTAGTTAGCTTTCAGTTGCTGCAACCCAAGACTTAACAAGAAAAAATAGGTTTATAAGAGCCTATTTCATATTGTAGAAAAAGTTTACATTGAGGCTCATGGTTTCAGAAGTCTCAGTCCATAGAAGGCTAGCTCCATTCCTTGGGGCTCAAGGTAAAGCAGAACATCATGGTACAAAGGTATGGTGGAGGAAAACTGCTCAGGGCATCACACCAGGAAGCAGAGAGAGAAAGACTGAGTGACTTCCCTCACCAGGGACAGAATATATACCCCAAAGCACATCCCCAATGACCCACATCCTCCTACCACACCCTGCCTGCCTACAGTTACCACCAAACTAATTCCTGTGACAGGATTAGTGCAATGATTACATTAAACCTTTTATAACCTGATCATTTCTTCTCTAAACTTTCTTGAATTGTTGTACACAGGAGATTTGGGGGGACACCTACTATCTAAACCATAATACCAGGCATGTGAAACATCCTTACAGGAGAGGTGAGCAAAGTTAGTGAAATAATGGTTCTGTGAGCATCCTTTAGTCATTAACTGGGGAATTTTGTATAGGTGATACAGCTCCCTCCTATTTAAGGCTGGATATTTCTGAGGGCCAGCCACACTCTACACTGATGATTGACAATTTTTCAGTAGAAAAATGTACCAGTTACCCATGTGGTAACTTCCTTGAATTTATTTACCTTTTAAGTTTGCCTTCCCTTAGAGAACCTATTTCATATTGTACCAGAGGTTTGAAACATAATACCAAAAGACACATTCTCAAACACTGAAATCCTAATATTAAAACCCCTAACGTCTAATGTCCCAAAAGACAAAAATTCTGAAAATATAATTCTGGAAAAAAATAACTTAAAAGATATTTATTTGCATTTTTAAAGGGGATTCCTTAAAGAAACCTATAAAAACATGACAGAATCGTTTTTAGACCTGAATGGTCTAAGTGATGCTGATAGCATGACTCAGTCCAAGTCCAGGGATGGCCAGTGAGCACAGTTGCCATATCCAAGGCAACAAACAGTACTCTAAAGAAGCTTCTGGACTTGTTCCCTCCTGCCCTCCAGTCAATTGGATGGTGTCCATCCACATTCAGGGCAGATCTTCCCCACCGAGTCCACTTAGACTTACATAGTATTCTCCTCTGGAAAAACCCTCATAGGCAGAGCCAAAGTAATGCTTTATGAGATTTACGGGGATTCCTTCTGCCTGAGGTGATGCCACCATCCTGCCTACAACTCAAGGACACCAGTCCTCCAAATTTTACTTTCTACCCTTGAAAACTGTTTTTTTTTTTTTAACTCATCAGGAATTGTCATTTTCAGGATTTCAGTTTTCAGTATTTCAGCATTTGATATTTTAATCTTTTGGGATTGCTATTTTCTAGATTTTTTGATTTTAGGTTTTTGATCTTTCAGGAACTCAATATCTAGGATTTGATGTTAAGGATCATGTCTTTGGGGATTGTGATGGTCACCATTGCACCAGAGTTATGTATACAGATGTTCACAGGGCTTCATTTTATGCTCACAAGTGAGTGCAAAAAGAAGAAAGGATGAATAAGAAGGGAGATGATTAAGACAGTACTGATCAAAAAAGCCCTTGTAGACTAAACAGGAGATAACCACAGTTTCATGTTTTCAGATGATTTAAGTGGTGAATTACAATACTTTGTTCACTGAAAGTTCTGGTTTATCTTACTAATTTACCCTAGAATTTCCTGCTTAGTTGTTATTTCTATCTGTAGGAACATTTCAGTAGATACAAACATGCATAGTAGGTTAGATACTTATAGAGGCTTCAGTGACTCCATCAATCACTTTTCCCCCCTAGAAGACAGTATGGTTACAACTTGTTGAATTGCCCTTTCCATACTTAGACCTATTTTAGTAATTATCAAATCATCTTTCTCTGTAAAATAAGAAAAAGCATTGTTTTTTGACTATACTTAACACTTGCATTGAGAATTAAACAAGATATTAGAGGTGAAAATATTTTATGAACAGTAATACAGTCTAATTATAAGCAAACCATGACAGTGGGTGGTATTTATTGATTCTTGCTCAGGGTGCTACCAAAGGACATTTTCTTCTCCTGATTTTTCTCTGTCAATGAAGAAATGAATGGAAAATTTGGCTATCTTACACATGCCAACAAAAAGAAGGTAAGTTCTTATTTTAAGTATGCTATTGAACATAGGGATTATTTGTTGATGAATGCCACTGTTAATTTGATCGATACAGCACTCATTCCCACTTCTTAACATCACGTCTCTTTTATCCTTCCTTTTTATTGTATGGAAGTATGGTAGCTCCACACTGAAGATGCCTTACCCATCCAAAGTCCAGGGACGGGCACATGACATAAACTCGAAAAAAAGAAACTCTCTTGAAATTCTTCTTATTCATCCAAGTAATGCAAGAATTAGCAATATCAATTGGAAAGTTATCAGCTGCTTAAAATACTCAAACCTGACACTGAGTTCCTGAGTATCAAATCTTTCCCAATTGATCCCACAGGCATCTTGTCAGTTTTCTGATATCTCACTGCATGCAGTAACTAAATTCAAAATGTAATTTTATGTGAGTAATAGCAATGGCAATAAATTGGGAGGATAACATACAGATTGTCTATAAGTGATTGAAACTGGTTGATAGTAACTAAACACTTTTGTATGATAATTGGTTTTGAATTCCAGTGACTTGACTTCTTTTGCTGTTTTGGGTTACAAGGTCGCAGAAAGCAATTTAAGTGTTCAAGTTTAGATTTCAATGGATGAGGTATACACACAGTTTTCAGCACAATTTTTCCTCTAGAGAAATTTATCTAAAAATTTTCTTTCATCCCACAATACTTAAGAAACATTAAAGTTCACTGTAGTATAACTAATAAGCCACTTGTTACTCATACAAATCTATTGCTTGGACAGTCAGGATATCAGAATGAATAAAGTTACATTATGGGGGAATTCATCTTACTGAAGATGAAAGTTTATGCTGCATTTCTAAAATTATTTATTAAGAAATGAATTTATGTGTCACATTTTGACTGCAAACATTTTTTTTCCAGCTCTTATATCCAAAATGCAGTCGAGATGACCCAGAAATGTTGAGAAATGTTCATTAAAATTGATTTTTCAGTCTAGTTTCATTGATACTGAAAATGTATGGAATACATATATTTCATTTAGAGAGCTAGTTTTCTTCTCCCATAATGGAATCCTCTTAATATTATGCTTTTAATAAGAAGATGTCTATAAAATGGAAAAAAAAAAGCAAGAGAGTTCTGATTTTTCACAGAAACTCAGACTAAAACCTTTTGCACAGAGGAAGAGTTAAATGTGGTGTTTCAAGTTATGAGTTCTTATCTTTCATGAGATGTGGAATATATTCCTATATCACATAATTGTCTCATTTTTCTTTTTTGAAATAAATTTAAAAATTGGTAGCTGGATGGCAAACTATTATAGCAGAAGAAAAGAGAATAAATGATACTGTACTTGCCATCACTTTAGAACTTAAATAAGCACAATGACAATTAACCCATATACGTTAATTTAATTTCAATAATGATTTTATATATTTAAAACCATATATAGTCAAAAAGGGGGGATTTTTATGATCCTTATTTTATTGTGAAGATCTCAGAAAGAGAGATGTCACTGAATCTATAGTTGCAAAGTCAACTCAGCAATTCATTTATATATACGTTGTGAATTTGTAGATGGCATCTTAGAGAGCTCTAGCTTCCTTGTATTTCCAGTAATATCTATGTATCAAAACAAAACACAAACATTGCACAGCACCTATGCTGTCTGGTGTGTTGTTCCATGTAACAATTATGCATATAAAATCGATCCTATATCTTAGATTCACTCAATATTCCATATAAATTGGTTCTCAAACATGGAAGACCTGCCTGACCAAATGGGATCACAAGTAACAGTGACAATCTATTATGGATGGAAGCTGAGTGTGATCCTGAAAGAATTTTACTTATCTGATAACAGTTTTCTAGGAAACAGACCACTTGAAGCATCTATCTCTATTATTATAAAAGGATAGCTTCCCACTGATCCATTCTAAGATTCAGTTACAGAAGACAAACATAATGCTAGAATCCTTGGACTTTTTTTTGTTGTTGTTGTTTTTAACAAATGCAATAGTATTTTTTCTATTTTATTTTCCCCATGAAAGCTAGTTTCAAAACTAAAAACATCAACGTGATGCTACAGTCCTCTAGCATCTTCAGCTTCATTCCACAAGCTGCTTGTTTAGGATTTTACTCCCTGGCAGTTTGCTTTGGCAAAAAGGCTTCAAGATTGTGTGTTAGCCACAGAGAATATAGGAAAAGCCAATATGGTAGCTTAGCAAATTAACAAGAACAACCATCTTTCTTGACAGATTGCTCTGTTTAATTTTAGCTATTGGGGATTGAGTCAGCTGTTTGAGCAACAGGAAAATTCAGGGGTCATTAAGATGGTCTATTAATTTTCTGTCATGAAGAGCTGCATTTCCAGGATCTGCACTTGCAGTGTGGCAGAACCGTTTCCAAAAGGCTGGCTTTGAACATTCCTTTGGTGATATTTTTAAAAGTCCCCGTGGTAGGTTTAAAGATAAGAAAATGGTGTTTGGGAGTACAAATTTGTACTAGATAAAATTCATCTGGTATAAAATTTTCTCTTCCAAAATGGACCTGAAAATATTTTTTAAAGAAGAGAGAGAAAAAAATAAATCCAAGACATCATCTTTTTCTGCTCAAAGCATTACGTGCTCCCAAACTTAATAGGTAAAAGACACTTTGAATTCAACAATTTGACTCATCTTTTTCCTTGAAATTACAGGTATATTTTATAAATATTAAAATAGAAGATGCTTGCAGAAAAGAAAAAAAAATTCTACAGTGTCTTTTTTTAATAAATATTTTTTAGTTGTAGTTGAACACAATACCTTTATTTTATTTATTTATTTTTACATGGTGCTGAGGATCGAATCCACCACCTCACAAGTGCTAGGTCAATGCTCTACTGCTGATCCACAACCGCAGCCCCTTCCCAGTGTCTTTTTAAAGATTCAAAAAAACTTCCATAGTTAGGGTTGATACCTTCTTTATAAATGCATTTTGGAAAACAAATATCCAAAGCATCCATTGCATGTCAGGAAAAACACTGAAGCTGGAGCTCAAAGGGTATTTATTTAGTGACAATATAAAACTCTTAAAACTCAAAATAATAACCAAGTTATGTCCTTTAGCAATCTATGAGAGCATTCTCCACTGCCATCTCAAGAGTCTCAGAATGCTGTAAACACAGAATTTCAAATTGAAATAACAATAAGAAAAGGAATGACATAAGTATATTTAAACTTCCATTTGTGCACCTTATGAAATGTATAAACATTCAAGGATCTTCCTTGTAGGAGAGACCTTTACATCTTTACTAGTTGTTCACAAGGTAGACACATTATTAATGGGCTTCAGATTTTAAAAATTCTGAGAGAAAAGGAAAGTGATAGCCTTAGAGAGACCAAGGCATGCCACTGAAAGAATCCTGTGCAGAAGTAAAGAAAGCAAGCACAAATGTTAGAATGGTATAAAACCAGAACTTTGGAACATGTGTGAAAGTCCTCCTTGGCTGGGTGATGTGTTACTGTACTGAAGCACTGATCACTGAGGGTCACCTCAAGGATAGCAAGTTGCATCTTTCATGCTGTATATAAAGCAGGCAGCAGGTTACATAATCTATTTCAGAAAAATGTGCATTTCAAATATTTAAGAAGTTTTGTTTGATTCTTGTAGAATAGTTCTTAAATGAAACCCTACTGAAAAAGAGGAAACTGAATACTAGGACAAGTAGAATAAGGCATTTACCACTAGTTCCTAGAATACCCCAGCCCCTGGGAAAAAATGCCAGGAATATTCATAAAACTTTATATTTTGAAAGTACCATAATAAGAAACATTGAAAAGAAACATTATTTCTTGCTTTTATCAATCATTTTTAACACATTATTTGAGAATATATTTTAAGACAATGCAGGATAATCAATAGGTGGTTATGTTAATAAGTGTTCACAAACAAAGCTTGACCGCACTGAAAGGTCAGTAAATTTCTTAACAAAAAATAAACTAAGAAAAATCGAGTAGCAAGTCCATAATAAATGACTATGCTATAAATACAAAGAGATGGAAAAATTTATGCAATACAAATAACACCTGAAATTATCTGTGGTTATTTTTGTTTGTTTGCTTTTTTGTTGTTGTTGTTTTGTTTTGTTGTGCTTTAGTGGTATGTTTCTTCATCTTTATTAAAACTTTCTCAAGAAGGATCCCCTATAAAAAGTTCTATAGATATATTAGTCTCCTATAAAATTTTACAAGCATGAAAGTTTATGCAATGTTACTGAGCAAAATTGAGAAGGAACAGCTTCTTAAACAATTCCATTGAATTGTTTACTTTCTCTGAACTCTGAAGGCAGAGATGCCATTATTTTAAGCACTCCAACTACATGCTCATTAGACATGATGGTCTTCATGAGCCTATCTCTGAAGCTTAACTGTCATGCTGTCATATCCCTTACACTTCTTGTGCACAAGAGAAATATATTGGCTTTCCCCACTTGGAAATAAATATTCACTGTGGAATGTTGTCTGTGTTGAGTCAGTCTTTTATTCATGTGACCAAAATAGCTGATAAAACTAACTTAGAGAAGGAAAAGTTTACTTTGGGCTTAATGTTTCAGAGTTTCAGTCCATGGTCTGCCAACTCTATCACTTTGGCTTTGATATGAGACACAGTACCATAGCCAAAGGGCACGATGGAGGAAAGCTGCTCATCTAATGGTGGGGTCAGGAAGCAGAGGTTGGTGGGTAGTGACCCTGCAGGGAAGATGAGCCTTTCCAGGGCACTCTGCAGTGACCCATCTCCTTCAAACACACCCCACCTGCCTATAGTTACCACACAGTAGCACATTCAAACAGAATGGACTGATTGGTTACAGTTTTAAAAATATAATCATTTTGCCTTCCTTTGCACAGGAACTTTGGGAGGGACACCTCATATCCAAACTATAACAGTATCCAACATATCAAAATTTATCTGTTTTACTCCTAAAGGAAAATAATTTTTCTCAAGAAATTTTCTTAGCATTATTTTTTCATCTCGTTTAAATTATTCACCTTGTGAGTCAGTGTACAAAAGACTTTCAAACCATGCTTGGGATTTATGTTAATTCTTAAAGAATTTCAGTTTTGTTTTGTTTAGGTGAGGAATTTTTTGTTGTTGCTGTCTTAATTTTTTTTTTAGCCCAAGTATCAAATGTTTAGATTTCATGTTAAACTGATACCAGCATTAAGACATTTATCTTTTATTTATGCTGACTTTGTATACAATTTTATTAGGTATTTTATATTCATCTGCTGTTCAAAAAATTGCATGGGAAAATTTAGTTTTCTATATCTTATGAAAATTAAAATCTTTAAGTGGCATAGGTTGAAGCAGGTCAACTTGTAATTTTATTCAATGATAAAGAAGCCTAAAAATAAAGGAAGAAAAATAATTCTTGGAGATTGTTAATTGAGATACTGTTGACAGAAGGCTGGAAAGATTTTTGACCTACTTATAATTTATTGCATTACAGTTTTTGTGGTCTTCCTGCATAAAAGTGCTATATTTAGTAAGGCAGATTAAAGCTTTCATTGTATCACAGGTCACCACTAATATGGAGATATGGAGATATCAATAACCACAATGGTTCAGATAAGAAAGCATCTATGGAGGGCAGTCTGGCCAAGACCCAATCTTGCAGATAAAGAAATTACAGTAAAAAGAATGTGGGTAATTACAGAAAGCTACCTGTCATTTAGGGACAGAACCAAAATGCTGGTCTGAACTGGTCCTCTTATATTATTAAAGGACAAGAATGAGGAAATTGGAGAAGCAGCATCAATTCTTAAATTGACTAAAGCTTGTTCTTGTATTTTTCACTCAAGGTTTCAGATACAGTTTGTTGCAGGCTTTATTGGTCCATGCTAATCTGTAGAATGATGGTAACTGTGAGAGTAGGTGGAGGAAGGTTTAAGCAGAAGTCAAAGACTTTCTCAGAATACTTTTAATGGCCATTGCTTTCCCCCCCTAATTTAGTGTATATTCCCTCTTCTGATTAAAAGCAAAAATATAATATTTAATTTTAGGAAAATCTTGTCCTTAATACTTTCCTATTGGGAAGTGAGTTAACTGAACCCTTTGTTCTCAGTTCAGACATGTCTATTAAACTATTCATTGTGGATTTCTATTTAGAAACTTCAGGAGAATTTAATTTCAATATGTCTAAAGCTTTACTGATCAATACTCCTTCCTAACTGGAATAATCATCAGAATGCACTGTGCTGACATCTAATCAGTTGCCCACACCAGACACTGCAGGCATCCTTGACACCTGGAGTCCGACTAGATTTGAATGCATCTCCCCAATACACCATTGAGATATTTGTTCCAGCCTTATTGTTTCCTATTTGCATTACTTCAATAACTGCCTGTTTGGCTTTCCTGCCTCTTTATTTTCTGTTTTATATCATTCTCCAAACAAGCTCCTGAAATGATCTTTCTGAAACAAAATTCATCTTTCATTTCCCACACCCTACAGGATAAGGTTCAACTTCATTACCACAACATACTGAACCTCTAGATCAAGGTTAGTTATGTATTGAATATAAAATCTAATTTATTTTAAATTTTAAATTGGATTGAAAATTTATCGGATGTAAGCTACTGACCATCTCCATTTCCCAATTTGCTCATCTGTAAATAACAATAACAGCATTTCCTTCTTCATGGTATTATTCTTGAACTTGTAAGTATGTGTTTTAGTCAGCTTTTTTGCTTCTGTATCTAAAGGATCTGACCAGAATAATTTTAGAGAGAGAAATTTTATTTGAGGACTCATGGTTCTCAGTCCATATACAGTCAGATCCATTTCCCAGGGCTCCACGTGAGGCTGAACATCATGGCTGAAGAGTGTGGCAGAGGGAAGCAGCTCACATGATGATCAGGAAACAGACAGAGATACTCCACTCTCCAGATACAAAATATATACCCATAGCCAGGCTCCCAATGAACCACTTCCTCCAGCCATACCCCACCTGCCTCCTGTTACCACTTAGTTGATCCATCAGGGATTAATTTACTGATTCAGTTAAGGCTATAACCTGATCATTTCCCCTGAATCTTCTTGCATTGTCTCACACGGGAGCTTTTGAGGGGCACCTCACATCCAAACTACAACAGTATGGAATCTGTTACACAGGTGTTGTCATTAATGGAATTGCAATGAGGTTAGTTCAAGAAATTGTAGATAAGTTGAAATTTACTTGAAACATATAATGAATGAGAACATAAAAAGATCATGTCACTTTTAAATTAAGAAATGACTTTTAAACTAGTAAACTTACAGAAAATGAATGGAATTATTACTATATCTTTAATAAGAAGTGGCATTGATCATAAATAGAAGCAAAAAATAAGAAACAAAGATAAAGAAAAAAGAATAAAAAGATGAGAGAGGAAGAATGGAAGAGAGAGGAGACATTATCTTAGCCCAAGTTTTTAAAGCAGCACCATATAAGCAAAAGAAATTTGTTTTTTAACAGCTCTGAAAGTTGGAAGTCTGAGATGAAGGTGCCAGTTTGGTCAGATTCCGGGCTACCAGACTGCCATCTTCTTCTCTGCTCACAAGAGAGAAGACCTGATAGCTCTCTGAATTCCCTTTATAAAGGAATAATTTCATTCATGAGTGCTCCACCTGATGACCAAATTACTTCCCAAATTACCTCTCAAATTACCTCCCGAAGTCCCCACATTATTATAACATCACATAGCAGGCTAGGATTTCAGCATTTGAACATTGGGGGTATAAAAACATTTGATTCATAGCAACTATTTTAGGGGGGAAACATTTGTGTAGCAAACTAAATGCTGCCCAACATAGAATATGATCCAGAAAAAGAAGCTGATTCATTTGTTCTCAAGGACAGAAATATGCCAAGGAGAAAGATAAATATAATTAAGCATCTGAATCTGATGTCTAACTTTTCTTATCAGAATTTCTTTCATGTTTTCCAAAACCTTCAGATTTTTTCTTCAAATATTTTCCTAAAGGGAGATAATAGTTTGTACCTTAGATGATGAATACGACTACTTCTTGAAAGTTTTATACCTTGCTCTCTGAAAATTTGGCTGAAGATTTAAGAAATGGGTCCATTCTCAGTCTGCTATCAAGTCATGATTCTGAATCTATGAGGTTGACTCAGATGTTAAACTACACATATGAAATCATTTACCTATAAGGACCTACCTCAACTTCCTCAAAGTCTTTCTCAGGTGACTCTTACTCTCCATGTAGATGGCTAACTTGACACTTCTAAGTAGGCACAACATAAATATTATTATTTAAAATCACTAATTAAGTAGTGCTTTATTCTAGGTTCCTTATTAAATGGCAAGGTGCTTATGAATATTCATCTTCTATCTTTTCATCCTGGTTAAAACATTTTATGATAAAGAAGACCTGGTCATGATGAACTCTTCTATTTGTTAAGGAAACATTTGGAAGCATATTGCATTTTTCTTTGGGTCAAAACCAAAGAAGGGGGGGGGCACAGTGGCATATGCCTATAATCCCAGCTTCTCCAGAGGCTGAGGCAGGAGGATTGCAAGTTCAAACCTAACCTCAGCAACTCAGTGAGGTCCTAAGCAACATAGTGAGACCCTGTTTTGAAATAAAAAATAAAAAAAATAAAAAGGGGTCTGTGGATGTGGCTCAGTCATTGAGTCCCTGAGTCTAATCCCCAGTACAAAAAAAAAAGAAGAAAAGAAAAAAAAAAACATAATCTCATTATGTGTTTTATAAAACACATATGATTTGAAATATTTTTACCTTAATTGATAATTCTGGCTGTCATCTGAAAGCAACCACTTATTGACTATTTAATATATGCTAGTCATAATTTTATACATTTTACATGATTTTTTTTAGAAAATACATTAAGATTAAAGGGATTAAAAGCATCATAAGGCAACTATAACTTTGATATTTCAGAGATTTTTATGTCAAGAATTTACAGCCTACATTGGTAGCAGTTTATGGAATATGAAAAATAAAAGGCAAAAATGTCATGCAAACAAGATATTGAATGTATTATAGGACTTAAACTGTATGAAATTAACTAGATTGAGCTAAAACAAATCCATAATTTCTTTTTCTTGCTATATAGCCTTCTAAAATTCACAGACAGCCCTGCTTGGTCTCAAAGCATATTACAGAGGTGATCTGGCAAGGGCTGGGGATCTGCAAAGAGTAGAAAGAAATCAACCACATTGCTCCTTACGCTTTGTTCCTCTTCAGATGTGTTCTATTGAACCTCTAAGATTGCTGGCACTTAGATAATCAAGATGTATTAGCCTGTTGCTTTACAAAGTACAGCACACAGACTAACATCATTGCCATAACCTGATAGATTATGAAAAAGAGCTATCTAATAATCAGGCCCTTTTCCACATCTGCTGAAACAGAAAACTATTTTTAAAGATTCTCCAGATGATTTCGAATCATATTAAAAATTGGCAAAATTTGTACTACAGAATTTTTAGCTCTTTTTACTTTACATTCTCAGCTAAAGCAAAAAATGACTACTTCGATCTCCTTAGGACATATAATTATATTTAATATTTTGAATTTAGATAGTAATTGCTGCAACAGAGGTATGAACTGTCAAACAAATATAAAGGTCCTAAGTTTTGGGTAAGTTTTGGTCCTAAGTTTTTGGTAAGTTTGTTTCTCACTATGAATACTCTGTTCTCACTTCCGCAGAAGTATCAAGGCCTGGAAAATAACATGATCTAGAGCCCAATGTGTTTGGCGATGACATATAGAATTCTATATAAGATAAGGTTAGTAGTTTCCCTGTATCAACCAATTTTCATAATTTATATATTTTGAAAGTAATTAAAAATGGCCAATCATTTATTGTCATATCAACTAATTGGCCATGCCAAAGACCAATAGGACAGAAGCATGCCTTTAACTATACTCTGGGCAGACTGAGGGACAGTTTTGGACAGCCACGTTCAGCTCAGTAATTGGCTTCCCATGGAGAGTGAGACTTGTGCTATAATATCACCGAAGGGTTTCTTAAGAATAGGAATACAAGCATCCCTTTTCCTTTTATTTCATCAAAATATTGTTGTGCACCTAAGATTTACCAGGTACCCTTCTAATGAGAAAATGATGCATAAGAAAGAATAGTTATTTATGTACAATCCAGTATAATTTTAGACTGAAAATTAGGTCATTTTTTTTCTGGGCATAGAAATATGTTCTGTATGACTTCAAGACTCTAATATGAACTTAATTTGTTGATATTGACTAATATCATAATGTTTGATGATATTTTGTTTTGCTTTTTGTGACAAAATCTCTGTATATGATTGTAAATCAATAATTTGATATATACACTTGACACCTGATACACATCTGCTTGTAAAATGCAATAAAAGTAAATTATTCATTTATGTAGGACTATGAAAATAAAAAAAGATTCAGAGAATGTCATTATTTTAGTCTGTTCAGTCTGCTATAAGAAAATTCCTTAGACTGGAAAGCTTATGCAGAAAAATGTGTTTCTCTCACAGTTCTAGAACCTAAGGAGTTCAAGCTCAAGGTGCTGGTTGAGTTGATATCTGCTCAGAGTCTCATTCCTGACATGTAGACCGTCCCCTTCTCACTGTGTATTCTCATAATTTTCTCCTCAGTATGTGCTCATGAGGAGGAAGAGCTTACTCCTTACACTCTCTCTCTTCCTCTTCTTATATTGATGCCTATCCCATCAAGAGGCCCCAACCTCATGACTTAATTTGAGATTATTTTCCAAAAATCCAGCACCCAATTACAAACACAATGGGAGGTGGGCCTTCAAATATATGAATTTTGGTATGAAACAAACATTCAGTCCCTACCAGTCATACAGAATCCTAATGTACTGTGTAGGATGCTCCATGAGCAGAATTAGGGGAAAATATGGGAGGGAGGAGAAACTGTTCACAGTTATCAGCAAAGCTCTGTGTTAGGGTCCTCAGGAATTGTTGGCTCACATTCCTTAACATTTAACAACTGCTTTAGCCCTTTACACAAATATTAGAGATACATGTGGTTCAATTAAAAAAAATATATTATAATTCAGAAGAGTACACATTATAACTAGGGTCTGAATCCTAAAGACCATAGATGATAATGTAAAGCAACATACCTCTACATAAAAGTAGTGCTTATTGAAGTTTATTTCTGTAATATGTGATTTTTACCATCCTTCATCCTTTCTCATAAATAAAACCATTAATGTGATATTCAGTTAATATCTATCCTTCTCAAGTATGTAAAACTTGTAATGATACTTGGAGGGATTTTTGGTAAAAATTTAAGGATAAAAGGCCATTTTCGTTTATTAACTTTCAATTTCTCCTCATTAAAGAAATTGCATGGATGGTGGAAGGAGACCCTCATTGTTATACAAAATACATGTATGAAGATGTGAGAGAGAAAAAAAAGAATAGTGTTACCCTAGATTAGGTAGAGAGAAGTGATGGGAGGGGAGGGGTGGGGTTGGGGATATAAGAAGGATAGTAGAATGAAACAGACATTATTATTACTGTGTGTATATACGTGAATGCATGACCAATGTGATTCTGCAACCTGTATACTCAGAAAAATGAGATATCTCATTTGATTCACATGTATGATATGTCAAGGTCATTATACTGTCATGTGTAACTAATTAAAACAAATAAAAAAAGAAATTGTATGAACTCACAGTCAATGATTTCATCTTCAAGGTTCTGTTCATCTTCTTTTTGCTTTTTATTTGATCAATTACAGCTGATCTGTCTTCAGAAAAAAAATCTTTCTGAAGTAAAAGTCTTTTCAAAATTATTTCACCAAATTTCCCAACAGTTTCTTTCAGGCATAATCACAAAATTTATATTTCTTAGCATGGAAACATGTTAAGATCATAACTCTATGGTTAATTTATTGGTACCACTTTTATACAAATCTGTCTTCTTCTAGTGACATTATTGTAATATAATTCCTTAAATTCAATTTTGTGTTACCTTGCCTCAGTGGCTCAAACCTATTATTTCCATTGCTGAGTATGTATTGCTTTTCCTCTTACTTGGCATTCAGAATTTAAGTTCAAATATTCATGTAGAAAGTCCAAAATTCATTAAATCATAAAGTGAACATTGATCAAATGTGGTTAAAATATGTTTGATTTGCTCTCCTGGACTTTGGACTTCTATTTGAGAATAAAATCCATGTGATAACAGATGTTCTAGCTTTATTCTAAGATATTATCATTTTCTTTATTTATAAACATTAACTATAGAGTGTTCATATAAACCATATATGTCTTCTCTGATTAGTCTTATTTGACATTTCAAATTTAAAAACTTGAAGTCAATTTCCAAGTATGAAAACCTGAACAAACTCTATAAATAATTGTGGCATATTCCAGAATAATACAAGAGATTAATCAAAAACCAACCACAAAAAGAAGAGGAAAACCCAGTGAGTCCTAAGCAATGAAAATTTGAAAAGGTCACTGAAAAAGCCCCAGGATTTGAAGAAACAAGTCATTAATGCCAGTGAATTCATTTAATTCGATCACTGTGCAATACACTCTCTTTATGGTCTATGAAATTAAAGAGATCTTTCTTACTTAAAAAACAAAATATCCTGTC
Source organism: Marmota monax (assembly GCF_021218885.2). Lineage (NCBI taxonomy): Eukaryota > Metazoa > Chordata > Mammalia > Rodentia > Sciuridae > Marmota > Marmota monax. The sequence continues at coordinate 12,372,957 of NW_026693777.1, read as the reverse complement.
TTGACTTTGCTGCCTTTCTGGTGAACATGATATTTTCATTGTCTCCTTTATGGTCAAAATGTTATATGCCTGTCCTCAACCCTTACAGTCATAATTTCTTAAGAAGTCCCATTGCCGTATTAGTCATGCTTATGTAATGATGTATGTCCAAAGTCAATTGGACCCTATTTGCTAAAACTCATGTCGTTTGTTTTTGTTTGTTTGTTTGTTTGTTTTTTGCTTTTTTATTCTTTTTGACAATTCTTCATTCTTTGATACTATTGATACTATTTTTTTTCTTTTTTTAAAATTCCATCCTGTGCAATATTCCTAGAGATAGGTGGCCTACAATGATTCCCATCTTTTTGGCCATTTTGTTTCAGAATTATTATAACTTATGTTCCTATTCACCTCCGGACTTGCTCTTTCTAGGTCCTATATTTAATTATCTTTTTTTTTTCCAGGTAAACATTCTCTTTCAGCAGTTTTATCCACTTCTATCATTTCTTTAGGCTAAGTTTCTCCTTAAACATGAATTTTGGCAAATTTATCTCAAATATCTGGCCCCTATAATAAACTGCATTTATTTTTCTAGCTAATTAATGGATACTCAACCTCATAACATTTTATCCAACAAAAATTTAATCTCCCTTCAAGAACTGGCACAATTTCAACTCCTACATAAAATAATTTTTCAAAGTGTAAATAGTAACATGAATTGATATTAAAAGTTTCTTTTCAACTTTTATCCTTATCATTGGATATACCATCATATGGCACACAGGAAACTATAAAAAAATCTCAGTCAATATTCTTTTAGTTCTTCATTGCAGCCTCTCTATAGAAGTATTTTTCATTTATAGTAGCAGAAATTTAAGTTCAAGGTCATTAATCAATACTTAGAAGATAACCTACAAATGTTATGGACAATATAAATCAAAATGTACATTGAAGAATCAAAGGATCCTTCCAAATAATGCAAACTGACCAGTAGCTTAAAGTATAAACTAAGGTTAGCCAATGAAATAAAGGATTCATTTAATGTACAGGCACAAAACCTAGTTTATGGTGTGTTTGGTTGACAGAACATGAACAAACACACAGAGAGTAAACAATGGAAATGTTCTCCGGGAATTGTATCCAATTCTCTAAATGGAAGGTGGATTTACATGACTATTGTGATGCCTGATTTTGAATATCAACTTGACTTGATTTAAGGATACTCATCTAGTTGGAAATGATTCAGGAGGTACTTAACCTACACACCCTCTACTAAAAGGGAAAGCTAGGTGGTTTTGGTTTTGATCAGAATGATTGCACGGACTACCCCTGGTGTGTCTGTGAGGTGCTTACACACAGGTGTGTGAGACAGTGAATCCACCCTTAATGTCTGGCACCATTTCATGACCTGGGGCCCTAGATGGAACCAAAAGATGGAGGGAGGGTGGATTCTCACTTTCTCTTTCAGAGTCAGAATGCTCTTCTTCTTCCTGTGGAAATCAGAGTTCCAGTTTCTCCTGCCTTTGGACTACTCCAGGACTTGCACCAGTGCCTCCAGGGACTGCAGGTTTCAACCTCAAGCTGAGTTTCTTAGTTTCAAGGTCTTCAGTCTTGAACTGAGCCTAGCTAAGAGGAAGTAAGACTGGGAGCAGGTTAGAGTTATGTTTGCTTTTAATGAATATGAAGGCCTAACCCAAAAGGAAGGACAGACTGAATGCATGAAAAAGATAATCTGAGGACTTGTATAAAAGTGATGAATTAAAATTAGAGAGAAAGAAGAAAGTCGTGGAGAGATTGGAAAAAGCAAAGATATAGGCCACTTTTGAAATTGAGCAACTCTTATTTTAGCAGTGATAAGATTTAAGATTTGGGGGATAAAAAAGCCAAAGATTAGAAAAAGATTGAAATAATTAAGACATAGGTTGATTATTCATAAATCTTTACAGCTAAGAAGTTCAATCTAGGGTGGAATCAAAGTTTTAATGTCACCCAGACAGATGAAGGCTTTTTCCTCCATACCTTATTATTTATTCTACTGTTAACAGGAAACCTCCATTCTCCAACTGCTGTGTTCTCTTAGGGTCTCTGCTATTGAATGTTGTTTGCTGGGGGACCTCCAACCTCCAAAAATATTCTTTTTTTTTTCACCTTTCCATAAAAATTTTATCAAGAACCTGCCAATTTATATATTAAAAAATCTTATTAGGATTTTGATTATAGTGTTGTAATTGCATTAAAACTATAGATAAGTTTGTGGATAACTGATCTCTCAGCAGGGATTTTTCCATCCTATAAACATGATATAACTCCATTTTTTCCCTGTTTATCTTGATTGGAGATGCCTTCTAGCATGATGTTTGTGAGAATGAATGGCCTTGCCTTGTTTCTGATTTTATGGAAGGCTCTTTATCTTTCACCATTAAATATATTGTAAGCATAGCTTTCTTCATTTTTTTTCTGCTTCTTGACCTTTTTTTCATCTTTCTTCCTTCTCTTCCTCTTCCCAGTAGACAGCTTTTATCTGATTGAACATAGCCTGAGTAATTCAGGATTAAATGTAATTGCTCATGAAAAATTATGCTTTTTACATTTGTTAATTATGATTTGCTAATATTTTGTTGAGAATTTTTGCATCTAAAATCAATGAAAAAAATAGTAATATGTAGTTTCCATATGCATTATTTTTTGTCTGATTTTTGTATTAGACTACTATTTTCCAAAGCACTTTTATATAATTTAAAATTTCCTCCTTTAATGTTCTGTAATTTTACCAATAAAGTTATGTAGACTAGTAATTTCTTTTTCTGAAGGGTTTTTAACTACAAGTTTAATTTCATTAAAACAGAGGACTACACATATGTTTACTGATTCTTGATAATCTTTGTAAATTTAAGGAGTTTTGAAACACATGGGTATGATGCCGTTAATAATTCCCACCCCCCCTCAATGATATCAATGCCTAGAACATCAGTAGAGCTATCTCCTTGTTCATTCTTCTCATTGGCAATTTCTATCTTTTGTCCTATTCATTCTCATTAGAATTATATTAATTTTAAAGAAATTCTAAAAAATCAGCATTTGATTTTATTTAAATCCCCTATTGTTTTGCTTTTCAAAATCATTTACTTCTTCTCTTTTGTTTAAAATTTTGTTTTATAATAAATTGACAAACTGTCTTCCAAAGCAATTTATCATTTTACATTCCTACTAGCAATGGATGAGAGTGCCCATTGCTCTAAATCCTTGTCTGTGCTTTGTATTGTCAGTGTCCTGGATTTTGATCATTCTAATAGTTTAAAAATGACAACTCATTGTTGTTTCAATTTGCGTTTTTTTTAACAATATATTATGGGGAATATCTTTTTATATTTTTGTTTGACATTTGTATATCTTCTTTGTGAGACATCTATTAAGGTTATTGAGTTAGTTTCTGAATCCTAAGTTCTAAGAGTTGTTTGTGTATTTTGGATGACAGTTCTTTATCAGATATAACTTTTTCAAATATTTTCTGTGGCAATTACATTTTTTTCTAAAGAATTATATTCTATGCCTATCTTATTTGTGACTGCCAAGATTTCTTTTTATAGACATTTTTTTCAAAAATCCTTTTTGCATGAAAAAGTAAATACAAATATTCTTTTATGAGGATGTATGATATATTAATAATGGGACTATGTTTACTTCAGTTTTCATGACATTCTTATATGAAATTTATTTGTGAAATTACAGGTTTTCAAGAAAAATATTCCAATGCATGATTCAGTGAATTATACTGTAGCTATCATTTCACTTCTATGCCAGATTTCACACATACATCATTTTGGAAAACTTAGCAAAGTTCATTTTGGAAAACTTAGCAAAGTTTTTTGAAGATAAAATAATACTCTTTATACTTTGCTAATCCTTGAAAGTTGTATGTTAATAGGGTAATATAGACTATAATGGTGAGTCTTTTAATAACAGAGTTCGGGATTAATAGTACTTAAGACCTATGCTCAGTACACCACACACACCCAGTGGTGAACGTCAGTGACACCATGCTCTGCTAGGTCTCTTTCTACCCAGTTTTGTTTCAGTATGTTTGTGGCCTACTTCTTTGATTCCCAACCTCTTAAAAAAACAGAGGACTCAGGGGTTTAGTCATGAGTGCCTATCTATTCTTAAGGTCTCTTCATCCTCTTGATGAACTAATTAATTTTTATTTTATGAAATGTTATCTATAAGGTGATTATTGTACCTATTAGTTTCCAACTTATATTTTATTTCCAAACTCTGACCATATCAGTCAGTTTGGAAATAACTTTAACATCTTTGGATGTTAAACAAGTTTGGAAGCTTTAACATCTTCTTCTGGATATTTTACTAATCCAATCTCCTCATTTACTGAGCCAAACTCTTTATCTTCCTACCCAAAACCTGCTCCTCAAGTGATGTTCATTATCTCATTTGACAATAACTTCATCCTTCCAGTTTGTGGGTAAAAAACCACAATCCTCTTTGATGCCTCCCTTACTCTCCTCTCACATGTTATAACGAGTTCATCATTCTGCTGTCTCTGTTTCAAAAATGCCTCGTCCACAATGTAACAATTACTCACCACCTCTCTTGCTACCTACCCTCCACTGAGCCATTATCCTTCCTGGCCTGGATTACTGAGACAGCCTTCTAACATGTTCTTCTGTTTCTGTCCTTCTTTTCATATTTTCTATGAAACACAGCACCTAGAGAAATACTTTTTAAATGGAGGTCAATTTATCACTGAGAATATAAGTCAATTTCTAACAGTGGTCTGAAATCCCTCTGCCTTGCCCCATTTACTTCTGCCCTCATTTACCACACTTTCTTTAATTATTTTGCTTCATAAAAAAAATGACATGGTTATTGAACCTCCCTTTGCTATACCACAATTACTCCCACGTTAGGGGGATCTACCTTGGTTGTTTCCTTCAACTGCATTCTTCACTCAGTTACCTAATATCTCTCTCACTAAACTTTATTTAATTTTGATTTCAAGTGCTATGCTTCTATGGAGGCCTGTCCTGAATAACCTGTGGAAAACCATAAATTGCTCCCTCCCCAACACTGCCAACTCTACTCTTTCATTTTTCTGTAGCATTTATTTATATAGTTTATTTACCTAATAATTCTTATTTTGCATTATTATTTTTAACACCTATTTCCTTCCACTGGAATGTAAAGTCTATAAGTACCTACTGAATGAGTATAACATAAAAAGTTGAAAACTAATATCACTGCACTGGATCATATTACAGATAAAAATATAAAAGTTTTAAAATTGTGTTTTGTTAATGCATGGTCATATAAATATTTTGAGTTAGTAATTATTACTGACCTGAAAGGGTCACTTGGTAACCACTAAACTGAGTGAAAACTGATTCTGTGGATGATATACCATTGAATGTATAAACCATATTTTCTTTATCTATTTGTCCATTTAAGGGTATTCATGTTGTTTCTGCATCTTGAGTATTGTGAATACTGTGGCAGCAAACATGGGAGGTCAAATATCTCCTCAGGATTCTAATTTGAATTCTTTTAGATATAGATCCAGAAATGGAATTGCTGGATCATGTGATAATTCTGTTTTGTTTTTGAGGATTCCCTATACTGTTTTCCATAGGAGTTGCACCTAACATGATATTCAGGGTTTTCAGATCTTCACATTCTCACAGACTCATCAACTTATCTTTTGATCATTAGTAACAGACATCCTGATAGGAGTGAGGTGGTGATAGCTCATTGTGGTTTTGATTAACATTTCTTTGATTATCAGCAATTTTGGACATTTTTGCATACTGTTGGCTATGTGTATGTCTACCTTGGGGGGGGGGCGGAGTCTTTTCCAGTCCTTTATCTGTTTTATAAACAGAAACTGTTGTTGTGGCTATTAAATCGCCCTATAACCCTGTTTTTTTTTTCCTTTGCTATGTAGAAGACTTTATTTGTCTGTTTGTTTGTTTTAATGGTAAAAGAATGAGTAATCATAAACCAGATCATCTTCTGAACATGTATACATATGATCTGTCATCAGAGCAAAGCTAAAAGTGTCTTAACATAAAATTATACGTGAAAGTATTAAGGATTTTGTTTAATTATTTATTAATTCAGAGCTTTGAAAACTATGCAGCGATTTTTCTTGTTAACAAACCTTAATATCCTTTACATATGATCTAGCCATATTCCCAAGGGATGAATTTTTATTAGTTCAAGCTAATCTTCGTGAATCCCATCCCTTGATAAGGGGAGTAATGTTTTTAAAAACCATTCTGACCAGTAAAGGATAATAATTTTATTAGAATCGCAAACATTTTTCTTATTGTAAACATAACTCTGGAATTTTTGCAGTTATTGTTTTAATATAAATAGAAATAGGTTTACTGTACATGCATAAAATATTCACATTTATATTTAGAGCATAGTAGATTTTATTTTTATAAAGTGAGTATAACAAGGTATCATTATCCATATCAAGAATTAGAAGATGACTAATATCCTAGAAGTAATTCCTCTGCTCCTTTCTGGTAGTTTTTACATAGGAATTAGACTTTTAATGCGATGGTTCAGTCCTGACTGTGTTTGAACTTTATGCAAATAGATTGATACAGCATATGTTCGTTTTTATCTGGCTTCTTTTGGCCAATATTATGTTTGTGAGATTCATCTGTGTTGTTGAGCTTAACAGTTTTCTAAAAAATATGCATAGTTGTATTCTGTTATCTTAACATACAATAATGAATTATCTAGTGTGCTGTTGACAGGCTTTTTCTAATGAATAGTGTTACTAATAATACCATTCAAACATGTCTTTTAGAAAATATATGATTCACTCCATAACAAATGGACTTCCTTCTTCGTAGATAGACTATTCAACAATAAACACAAAGCTACCAAAACATCAAGAAGAAATCTACTACTACTCTGATATCTTTCTTTCAAGTCAATGACTAGAGTAGTAATGTCCCTTCTTATTATATTTGAGTCTGCTACAATGCTTAGCATGAATTAGTCTTTCTTCCTACACAGTATATTCCTATCTCCTCCCCAGTCTGGCTAAATCTTTCCTTATGCCTTTGAGTATTCAAATTGCAAAAATAAATAAATAAATAAGCTTTAAAGTTTATTTATTCTCCACCTTTGAATCTTATTTTCATCTCTGAACCCCAGATGATGATGACCTGGACGTATATAAGTTGTGAAGGAATGTACTTATAAGGGTACAAAGTCAATAGCATAAAGATAGTAATTTATTTATTTGTTTATTTATTTATTATTTATAATAATTCTTCAAACATAAGCAGAAACCCACCTATTTTCTCTATTGCTTCCTGCAAGTCTCCTACTAACCACCTTAAACTTTACTTTTATGTTGATGTAAGCAAGTCTACACAAATTATTCCAAACTCCTTGCTCTTTGCCCTCCTCATTCATTATATTAAGAGAACCTTGAGAATTCAAACACTGGACCAACCAATTACCAATAATCTCCTTGATTGGGACAACCAGTAGTAATTTTTTCAAAGGAAGCTCATGCAAAAATGTAAGTGGACATCATATATGGTTTTCTAAATTTTTCTAATTTTATAATGTTTTTGACATCTTAAAATGCTTAGTACCAAAACAGACTTTGCTTCCCAGGGATAGCCAATTATTACAGAGAGCAAAGGAGCTGGCTAAGTGGGAACTTGCCTTTTATATGCAAACTATCAATTCTAAGTATTTGGTCCCAACCACCTCCTCATCTGGTTGGCACACACCAAACCAATATCGGCCCCTCCCTAACTCATCCTATGACCAGTTTCCAGGCAACTAGACATCACCTTTATTGCCCTGCAAACTTGGAAAGTTACTCAGAATACTCAAATCTAAACTGTTTATTCAGCCCTGATTTATCTTTTCTGAATAAGCCTCATGAAAGTTTTGCATAGCCTTTCCAATTGGTCCTGTAACTACGCATTCTAATCTGATGTTTTCCCATGTACTCATCTCTTGAGATGTATAAGTATTGTAATAAAATTTTCTTTCAATGACACTGACCTCTCCCAATCAGTGCTGTCACCTCCATAAGTTAAAATCCTACAGGTGTATTTTTAACACAGCGTTATATTCAATATCTGCAAAATATTTTTTAGTGTGACAAGCAGATCATTCTACTTCCACCTAGAAATTATAGGTAATTAAAATATCACATTGTGCTAAGAGAAATCATGCTTGAATCATAGTTGCATTTAATTTTGTGTGCATATGTGTTATAAAACGTAAAGAGGTTCTTTGGAAAAAGCAAACAGGTCTTTAATTCTACAAGACATTCTACACAATCCACTCCCCTACCTCTCTGAGCTGCGAGACCATCTGTACTGTGCTCAACTCTAATCATAGATTCTGAGGATGACCTTGTAGAAAACAGTGATCAAGTTAAAACACCCTCAAGTTTGGCTTAAATCTACATACTTAATCTTTATTCAACATTATTATTTCCTCCAAAAGCAATGAAAAATTGCCATCTCCAGACTCATCTCTAATTATCTTCTGAACCTTAGCCCCTTTTTCTCACATGATAATGGGAATCCCTCAACTTCACTTTCTCTCCTGTGAGGTTTCTCATCTTACTCCTTGCCTGCTGTTGCCATCACCACTGAAATATCCTCCCATACTTCCCAAATTGAGAATTATAGATATCCCTGTGATATCTGTCCTTGAAATCATCCATCTTCCTGACTGTAATGGATATCTGTCAGTCTTCTTTAATCCTGAGTTTTTATTAGATTTTAATAGATGTGATTATTTTCCCTTAAATGAAAGCTGAGGTTTAAATTGCTTTCTTTTGTCATTATGGCTTCTGCTTTATTAATCTCTCTATCTAATAAAACTTTAAAATGTTGAAACCCTTCCAGATTTCAGTCTAGATTTTCTTCTCTGTTCATTGTTATGTTCCATCTCTAGCCACACTCCATTTCCCACCATGTTCTCAATTGCATTATATGTCTCAGATTGTTCAGGTTTACAACTCAACCTTAGATTTCTCTGATATCTAATTCCTCATCTCTCTATATATAACCTCAGAAATAAACTCAATAGTAAAATATTGAAGTAATTATATATTCTGTTCTCCAATTTACCACACATCAACAGGTCTTTATTGAAAATGCTGATCAAAACAATTAATCAGGCAAAAATTATTGAGTTGTATCTAATATATTTTTCTCACTTCTTTTTTCAAACAATTGTCAATTTTATACAGGACATAGAATAAATTTTTTAAAATGTTTGTCTTTACTGCAGCAAGTTTACATACTAAATAGTGTAAAATTTAATTACAGTTTGATAAATTTGAAAAATATATTCTCTTAACATAATAACTACCATTTGATCCAGCAAATATTTTATCATCCTAATAAGTTTCCTCATGTTCCTATCCAGTCAATTTCTCCTGACCAGTTACCAAATACTGCCTTTATATCCCAGACCACCATCATGTAAATATATACGTATTTACATACAAACATATAATATGTAACATTCATGTATAATATATAAGTATATATACTATATAATACAAAATATACATATATTAATATACATTACATATGTGATGTGCAATTTTAACTTTATATTACATACTTTACTTTTCAAAGCAAGTTTCTTTTCCCTTCCCTTCTTTAACTTCTCTGAAATAAGATTTGTACCTGATGTCTGTGGAGTATTTTGAAATTTATTTCTGGAACTACCTTGCATACTGAGATAAATAGCCCTGTGGAGATCTGTTTCTTCATCTTCCAAGTCAGTTTCTTGGAGATTCAGTGTCACAGCCCTCTGCAAATCTTGTTCATCATCAAATACTCATGATCCATCATTTCCTTCTGATTCATTCAACCTCTGATTTTTTAGTTGTGGTAATTCTTCTCTAATAAGTTTAGGACAATGCTTCTATGGTACTCTGATCATCTGCAGTAGCTACTCAACTTTTGGCATATTCCCCTTAACAACAAATATGTAGAATATCTTGCTATTATGATTAATCTAATAAAAGTGAAGGTATTTATCTGATATTAATTCTAGACTTGCCAAGAGAAAATTTAAAATAAACTACGTCATTATCATAATCAAGTACTTACGAATTTTGTCACGTCCCATGTTTTTTTAAGAACATCATTACAAAGTAGCCTCAGACAGAATTGGTTTTATTACTTTTCAAAATACAAAACTGTGTTATTTATAATTACCTACATGATTTTCATTTATAAATCAGTACTGCAACTCTAATACTCTAGACACTTAAACAAGATTAGTTCTAAATCAAAAACTTTCAAGGCATCAATGAAAAACCTCTAAAGACTTTTCTCACACTAAAAAGAATCTATTCCTCAAGAAATCCAGTGTTCAGAGAAGTTACTGTTGGTCAGTGCTCACTCTAGGTACCGTGAAATTTTTCCATTAGGTCTCGGGTTTCAGTTCTTTTTTTTTGTTTTTCTTGAATGTCTTTTTTTTTTTAATTTTTTATTGTTGGTTGTTCAAAACATTACAAATTTCTTGACATATCATATTCCACACTTTGATTCAAGTGGGTTATGAACTCCCACCTTCACCCCATACACAGATTGCAGAATCACATCAGTTACACATCCATTGATTTACATATTGCCATACTACTGTCTGTTGTGCTCGGCTGCCTTTCCCATCCTCCACCATCCCCCCTCCCCACCACTCCCCTCCCCTCCCCTCCTCTCTCTCTACCCCCTCCACTGTATAACCCTGAGGGTCTCCTTCCATTTCCATGCAATTTCCCTTCTCTCTCCCTTTCCCTCCCACCTCTCATCCCGGTTAAATGTTAATCTTCTTCTCCTGCTCTTCATCCCTACTCTGATCTTAGTTACTCTCCTTATATCAAAGACATTTGGCATTTGTTTTTCAGGGATTGGCTAGCTTCACTTAGCATAATCTGCTCTAATGCCATCCATTTCCCTGTAAATTCTATGATTTTGTCATTTTTTAATGCAGAGTAATACTCCATTGTGTATAAATGCCACATTTTTTTTATCCATTCGTCTATTGAAGGGCATCTAGGTTGGTTCCACAGTCTTGCTATTGTGAATTGTGCTGCTATGAACATCGATGTAGCAGTGTCCCTGTAGCATGCTCTTTTTAGGTCTTTAGGGAATAGACCGAGAAGGGGAATAGCTGGGTCAAATGGTGGCTCCATTCCCAGCTTTCCAAGAAATCTCCATACTGCTTTCCAAATTGGTTGCACCAATTTGCAGTCCCACCAGCAATGTACAAGTGTACCCTTTTCCCCACATCCTCGCCAGCACTTCTTGTTGTTTGACTTCATAATGGCTGCCAATCTTACTGGAGTGAGATGGTATCTTAGGGTGGTTTTGATTTGCATTTCTCTGACAGCTAGAGATGGTGAGCATTTTTTCATGTACTTGTTGATTGACTGTATGTCCTCCTCTGAGAAGTGTCTGTTCAGGTCCTTGGCCCATTTGTTGATTGGGTTGTTTGTTCTCTTATTGTCTAATTTTTTGAGTTCTTTGTATACTCTGGATATTAGGGCTCTATCTGAAGTGAGAGGAGTAAAGATTTGTTCCCAGGGTGTAGGCTCCCTATTTACCTCTCTTATTGTTTCTTTTGCTGAGAAAAAACTTTTTAGTTTGAGTAAGTCCCATTTGTTGATTCTAGTTATTAACTTTTGTGCTATGGGTGTCCTATTGAGGAATTTGGAGCCCGACCCCACCGACTGTAGATCGTAGCCAACTTTTTCTTCTATCAGACGGCGTGTCTCTGATTTGATATCAAGCTCCTTGATCCATTTTGAATTCACTTTTGTGCATGGCGAGAGAAAGGGATTCAGTTTCATTTTGTTGCATATGGATTTCCAGTTTTCACAGCACCATGTGTTGAAGATGCTATCCTTCCTCCATTGCATGCTTTTAGCCCCTTTATCAAATATAAGGTAGTTGTAGTTTTGTGGATTGGTTTCTGTGTCCTCTATTCTGTACCATTGGTCCACCCGCCTGTTTTGGTGCCAGTACCATGCTGTTTTTGTTACTATTGCTCTGTAGTATAGTTTGAAGTCTGGTATCGCTATACCGCCTGATTCACACTTCCTGCTTAGCATTGTTTTTGCTATTCTGGGTCTTTTATTTTTCCATATGAATTTCATGATTGCTTTCTCTATTTCTACAAGAAATGCCGTTGGGATTTTGATTGGCATTACATTAAACCTATAGAGAACTTTTGGTAATATCGCCATTTTGATGATGTTAGTTCTGCCTATCCATGAACAGGGTATATTTTTCCATCTTCTAAGATCTTCTTCTATTTCTCTCTTTAGGGTTCTGTAGTTTTCATTGTATAAGTCTTTCACCTCTTTTGTTAGGTTGATTCCCAAGTATTTTATTTTTTTTGAAGATATTGTGAATGGAGTGGTTGTCCTCATTTCCATTTCAGAGGATTTGTCGCTGATATACAGGAATGCCTTTGATTTATGCGTGTTGATTTTATATCCTGCCACTTTGCTGAATTCATTTATTAGCTCTAATAGTTTCTTTGTAGAGCCTTTTGGGTCTGCTAGGTATAGAATCATATCATCTGCAAATAGTGATAATTTAAGTTCTTCTTTTCCTATTTTTATGCCTTTAATTTCTTTCGTCTGTCTAATTGCTCTGGCCAGTGTTTCGAGAACTATGTTGAACAGAAGTGGAGAGAGAGGGCATCCCTGTCTTGTTCCAGATTTTAGAGGGAATGCCTTCAGTTTTTCTCCATTCAGAATGATGCTAGCCTGAGGCTTAGCATAGATTGCTTTTACAATATTGAGGTATGTTCCTGTTATCCCTAGTTTTTCTAGAGTTTTGAACATAAAGGGATGCTGTACTTTGTCGAATGCTTTTTCCGCATCTATCGAGATGATCATATGGTTCTTATTTTTAAGTCTATTCAGTTCTTATAATTGGAACTCTTTGTCAGCCCACCCTGAGTTGATTCAGGGCTTTAGTGCTGTTATCAAGAACCTACTCTCTGCTCCTCTCTTTGCTCTGCTATTCTTAGTGTGCCTTCACCCTCAGGCCAATTACAAGATGGCTGCAGTGTGAGGTGCTATATTTAGATACAACAGGAGAAGAGAAAAATCATCTTTAGTTGCACTTTATCTAAGAAATAATTCACCAACACTTTTTTATGTGGCTATTTCAATACCTTCTGCTGTGGTTCATTCCTTTTAGAACTCAGGTTGAAATTTTATCTCCATTATGAGGTATTAAAGAAGTGGGAACAGGTGGGACCTTCCACAGGTAATTTGGGCTATGGCCTCAAGAAGGGATTAATTTATATAAATAATGGATAAATAAACGAATGGGTTACATGGAGATTAGTTCTTCTGTAAAGGAAGTGTGACTGGGTTTCTGGCACTCCCCAAATTTCTTGCCATGTGAGACCGTACTGCCTTAGGAATCTGCCAGAAAGATGGCTGTCACCAGATATGCACCCTTGACCTTGGACCAGAATTGTGAGCCAAAGTAAACCTCTTTTCTTCATAACTTACCAAGTCTGCAGAATTGCATGATTAGCAAAAGAAAACAGACTGAAACATCTACTAGCAATTTTCTACCTGTGTAATATTGTCCTCTCCATCAATAATTTTTGTCCATAGAACAACTAGAATAAAACTGTTAACTATAATAATAACTGCTAAATGCTAGATATTTCCCTTTCACTCAAATGGCTATAGTCTTTAAGGCTTCCCAATCCATATTCTAAATTCTTAAAAGATGTAAAAATACTGTACAAAAAGCCTTCTGTCAACCACACTAGGTCATCAAGACACCCTCCTTGCTGACCATTCTCATCAGATTTTTTTTGCTTATTTACTTAGTTACAGACAAACTTCTTTCTATTTCACTAGCTTCTTACATGATAAATTTATTGCTAACATATTGCTTCTCTGTCCCATCTTTGGTAACTTTTGACAACTTTTTCTCACCAATTTTAGGAAATGACCTAGATTTGTATTAGGATAGATCAATAACTTATACTTCATGTTTACAATGTATATTCTGCCTTTCTACTGAATAATTCATTACAATGTTAGGTGAATAATAATTATTATTATTATGGTCCTTATCCATTAAAGATAGCTCTTTCTCCACAGAGTCTAAGTTTCTGGAGGATAAATGCTATCTAAATATCTTGTTTTGCTGTGTTCTTAGAAAATAGCAGTACATGGTGCCAAGTGAAAGTCCACATTAAAACACACACTTCTACCAACATCAGGTTGCATTTAGCAGTGTGTGGCACTTAGTGAAAGTACATATCAGACACACTCAACTTCTTGTTGAGAGGTGCAAATAGTTAAAGGTAACTTCTGTTTTGTATAGGAATAAGAGTGCTATCATTACTCCCATGTCCATTTTCTGTTTTCCATACTTCTTGTACTCTTTATACTTTTCTAGCATATTATAATTTGACTCCTATTTCACATAAAAATAAATGGGTAACTGAGAAAAGTCATTTAACACTTCTAGCAGCAAATTTGTTTGCTTTTATACATGCACTAGTTTTCTCTTTGGGGTTGGAAATTGTACATTTTATAACATCAAATAAAGATATCATGTAATCTTCCCCTGATGCATTTATCATTCATGTATAAAAGTAGAAATGATGAAACTCAAATCAATCAAGGATGATGTTTTTCTTGGTGAAGTAGTAAAAACCAGAGAACTAAGAATACATCTTTGGATTGATTGTACATAAGACTGTGTGTAGCTAAGGAAGGGAAGCTGTCCAGCTATGGTGTTGTAATAACAGGTTTTATTGGAATAAAAGTGAAGCTAATAGACACTGTGAAATGACCATCGGTAAGGAAACTTTTAGAGGTGGATTTTAGGTATAGAATAATTCAGTATGAAAAGAGAATCTATATGCTATCGTAGATGTATAGGCTAGAGGAAAATTGAATAAATTGGCAAAAGACTATTTTGTGTGTGTATGTTTGTGTATTTAAAATTTAAAATATTACAGGTGTCCATGTGAACACAATTTTAAATGCACTAAAAAGATGTTTTAAACGTCCATTCCTTAAGAGAGTATTGAGGATGGACCAATTTTAGTATCTGGGACTATTTAAACAACATTTGCTTCAAAAACTATTGATATGATAATTGTATGTAAAAAGAAAAGCTCTTGAAATTCCTCTTATCATTAAAAAGGAAGAATGGATTGTTGTTTTCCTGGGATTTGCAGTTGAAAATCTTATTTTTGTGGTAGAACCCTTTCTTAAACAGACTTCTCTAGAATGTACAATGTGTATCTGAATTGAATAATGTTATACTCTATGTGATTGTTACTGTACTGACATTACAATGTTATCATGTGAGATGTCACCATAACAGAAGAGAAAATTGTAAGAATTCATTGCATTTCAGAGGTCAGAGTGGAAAGACTTGGACTAACAGAAAGTAAAGTTTAATAGGACCCGATTAGATATATGTAAAACATCATTCTGATAAGTGTCTTTTGTGATAATGAATGATCTGGGATTGCAGTCATAAAACAAAAAGTGAACATAAGTGCCAAGAACCAGTCTTTCAAATCTTTAAGGTAAAAGCTGTTAATCACCAAACATAAAAGAAGGTTACAGCATGTGTAAATGCTTCAGTTTCCAGACCACTTCTTTAATTAGACTACTGTTTTGAAATTCTGTTCTTCTAATGCTCAAGCTTGACCAATGAGTTCTAATCAAACCATCCTCACTATTAAACTGTGCCTCATGTGATTTTGATTAACAAACCCTAGTGAAGTATTTACAATCATGGAACTTTCTCTCATACACCCCATATACCTTTTACCGCACACATTCATTACACTTGCAGCTTTGCTGTTACTAATATACAGTCGCAGTTACTTACGCAGGTAGACTAGAAAGATTTATGGTCGCTCACTAATACCCTCTTTTGCTCATGGAAAGGGGTTAGCTATGGTGAGAAAACCTATTGGATTTAGAGAAACAGACTGCCTGGGTTCAAATCCAACCTCTGTTACTCTTCTTTGCTACAAAAAAAATTAACTATACATAGACTTCCACTGGCTGATTCTTTCATATTTTATAAAATATTGAATGTATTGACAACCTGTTGGTTTCGTTGCTAGATCCAAATGAGAGAAAATCTGTGAATTATATACTGTATGCTATACTCTGTATATACTATATACAATATAGTATATACTATACTCTGCATGTGTCACTGCTTCATGAATAGTACTCCTTGTGTACTGGTAAAGATTGATATCCCACCCTTGTTATTTTCAATGACATGGAGGGAGACCATACAAATTAGAGAGGTTTAGATATTTAGAAAATTGGGCTCATTTGATGACTTCTTCCAGTTCTAAAATTCTAATATTCATGAGCAATATTTATATGTAAGTAAAATAAGGAAGCAATATTAGACAAGTCCCAGATTGTTTGGTCAGGATATATGAATGCTCATTAAAACAAAACAAAACAAAACAAAACAAAAACCCACAGTAGGTACATGTGTCTTTTCGGAATCATTTGTGTATAACTATTTTAATTATCACTTTTAGATATTATAAAAATAATAAGTGCCAAAGTAAGTTGTAAAACTTGGGAGAAAATAAAACACTTATTGTTGTATTTACCAGACATAAGAACAGTTTACTTTTATAGCTTGCATATTAAGCAAGTCCTGAGGCATGCCTTATGCTAGCCCAAATCTTTCATCAACAATTAAGGTGAAGTAGGTTAATATTTTCCCAGAATTATTTTGAATTGCTTGTCTTCAAGCTATGTATTATGAAGCATTAATCAATGAATTTTTCATTCCCTTTTATTAGCAATAGTTAAGAATTCATTTTCAATTTGTCTGTAAGATGAGTGTTATTGCCCTTAAGCTATGCTTCTGGCTTGCTCTTTTAAAGTTATTATAAAATAAAATCTTGGCAATATGTTTGTTTCCCTGCAAAGTATCTTAGGTACCCTATTGTTAAAAATTAATGACCCAAAATTTTACACACAAGCATATATATAATTTTGAGCATGTCACTACTAAATTTTATCTAGTAAGCAATCACTAAAGTACTCTTTATAAGGATTTCTTAAATTATAATTATGTACCTAAAGTTAATTCCATACAAATTTAAACTATCTTTTATATTGCAAATGGAATTTTTAGATTCCCTACTTCAATGCTTTCCAAACTTTATTCATTGTGGAAAATAGGTAAAATTTCTAAAATTACTTATCACTGAATTGAACTGTCTATATGTGGTTTGGCAATAAATTAATTCACTTTGTGTCTATATGTTCAATAATTTTAAGAAAACAAAATACAAAACATTAATGGAAATGAACATATGACATGGATATAAATATGAAAACTTTATATCTTCTTTTATTTTTGAAATAGCAATACTCAATGCCAAACCAGATTTTTAAGTGGTTGTGTCTTCAGGTACTTATTGTTAACTGTATTCAAGAAACTCTGCAAAAGTAGATTATGCTAATCAGTTCAGACTTCAAGAGCAAATGACCACAGACTGGTAGCTGGAAATCTGAGATCAGAGTTCCTGCATGGTTTTTACTTTTTAAAAAATTTATTTATTTTGAAACAATGTTAAATGTACAGAAGACTAGAAATGGCAACAGAGTTACAAATTCTTTCACCAAATTTCTCTTACTATTAAAATATTACATAATATTGCTGTAATAAGCAAACTGAAATACGTTGATATTCCACTTTAAACTAAACTATAGATTTTTATCTGATTTCCCCAGTTTTCCAGTAATAAACTTTCCTTCTTCTAGATCCAATCCAGGATCCTGCATTTCCTTTAGTCATCGTGTCTCCATAGTTTTCTTCAATCTGTGAGAGTTAAACTTCCCTTATATTCCATAACAAGGATGCTTTTGAGCACTTATCAGTATTTTTTTAAAGTTTCCATCAGTATACACTGAAGTTAAGTATTTGGAGCAAAAGTACAAGAGAACTTATATGGTCTGTGGTGGCATCTTATCTTTGCTTTCGAGACATCAATATGTTTTTTTACAAGTGGTGTTGATCTTCATCACTTGATAAAAATAAAGTCCACCAATCTTCTGCAGAATAAATATGCCACTTTGCCTTCGCATACTGTATTTTTTAGTGGGAATTTCCTCCAATCCACATTGAGTTCTTGATGAGGACTCTCCTTCTGGTTCACAGATGGTTGCCTCCTTGGTGCGAACCTCACACCTTGGAAAGAAAGGGAGGATCACATTGAGGATCAAAGTTTCAACATATGAGTTTTGGAAATAGAAACATTCATTCCATAACATTTTACTCTGGCTTCCCCAAATTTGCTTTCATTTTATTTCTTCCAGTTTCTATTTCTTTTCTTTTTTTTTTAAGAGAGAGAGAATTTTTCAATATTTATTTTTCAGTTTTCAGTGGACACAACATCTTTATTTTATTTTCATGTGGTGCTGAGAATCAAACCCAGCGCCCCGGCGCGCATGCCAGGCGAGCACACTACCGCTTGAGCCACATCCCCAGCCCAGTTTCTATTTCTTTAGTCTAAATGGTCAGTGTTCTTTGTGGGATGGTTAATTAACAATTCCATTTTAAAATTCATTTTCCTCCTCTTTTATTTTATTATAAGCAGTTGGAAGCTATTCTTTCACATTTGACTTAAGGAAAACAAAACAAAACAAAAACAAAAATAAAAACAAACTCAACTAAATATTCAGTTTCACCAACCACAAATTCTGTCTTCTATAAAACACTACAATATGGACACAACTCAACTACGTTCTTTCCACTGTGTAACAAGGATTGATTTTTTTTCCTCAATTGTCCAATAGTTTCTTATTTCCATCTGAGACCTCACTGAAATGTCTTTTACTGTCCATTCCTCTATTGACATTCTGTTCTGATTATCTATGTGTTCCTTAAGAAGATGGAGGTTTTCTGCTCTGTTTCCTCTTTTATTTCAGAGCTTTCCTTCCAATCATCTTTCTCAGACTTTTCCTGGAGACATTGGCATTTTTTTGCAACATATATGTAAAAACTTTTGAAAGATGTCTTTTTTTTTTTCCCTTCTCACAGGGGCACTAAGTCCATTATGAAATGTGCATTTCATGATCCAGTCATCTCTGAAAGTCTCCCTCCCAAACATTACCTCTCTGGGGATTGAGATGTCAATATATACAGCAAACATTCAGTCCCCAGCATAAATGATAAAACTAATAAGCCAAAATTTTGCATTCTGCAAAAATAATATACAGAAAAAAGTTATATTTAAAGCATTTGCTTTTTCTTATTTTTTTGATTATAAAAATTTATTAAATGTTAGATAGCATAGAGTTTGAATCCAAATAGATTATTTCATATTACGCATTTAGGCTTTTAAAAATTATAGCAGTTTTCTAAATAATAGATTGGCATTTGCAGAAAAGTACCTCTGCCTAACCGCTGCTTACTCCTCTTCAAATCCCTGACATTGACAGTCATTTGGACAGGGCACCATGTTTTCCATGTTTTAAAACCTGGAACATTCTCTGTAATAGTCACTCATTCCCCTTGTTTACAAGAAGCAAGGCACCTCTGGAGGTGGTTGATGATGTAGGTGTCCTTCTTCGCCATGCATGAATGCTCCTTGTGTTTACTATGACAGGTAATGTGTGTGTGTGTGTGTGTGTGTGTGTGTGTGTCATAGTCTTATTGAGTTTCTCTCTGTGGAGCTTCTGATGACATCAAGAGAAAGAGACTCAGCCTTCTTGTATTGTAACATGTTTGTGCAATTGTAATGAGAAAACTTTGGCTCATAATACTGATATTTTTCTAACTTGTGTTTATTATAAATTAAATATGAAAAATACAATAACATTTAGGAAATAAATTATTATCTTAGTGACACTTTATCAATAGAGTATATGCTTTCTGAACTGTCTTGTTATCATATTAATATAGTATTAGAACAGAAAATTTTACAGTTCTATATATCTTCAATATTTCACAAATATTTGAATGTTTACATACTTTGTATTCGGTGTTTTTCTAGTTACCCGGGTTCAAATGGTAAGTGGATCAGTTGTGAGTGTAATATATTTACCAGGTAAGATATCAACAGAAGGCAGAAATAAGCAAGATTTTCTAACTTAGAGGAAAATTGGGATGAATGATCAAAATTAAAAATATAAAGTTAAGATATTACACATACATCACTGATGAAAGAAATAAAATGAGGTTATACAGGACTTTATACTATATTATATAAGCAGTCTTCTAAAAAAGATACTGTACAATATTTTAGAAAAAAAAAAAAACTATTCTTTTTCAAAATAATTTACAATAAGCTGATAAAATGTAAATATAACCAAGCAATATATTATACAAAATCTTACATCACCACTGAGGAAGCTTATTTATATCCATAATTATGTGTATGGATAAAAAAGCTATCTTATTTAATCAGTGCAGAAAAAAATTCAATAAAATTCTGTGTTTATATAAAAATAAAGCTCTTAATAAACTAAAAAGTAATAGGAACTTTCTTAATCTGATAAATTGTGTCTGTGCAAGACCTACTACAAATATCTTGAATAATGGTGAGATTACAGGAACACTACCAGTGAATTGAAATAAAGAGATATAAAGCATAATAATCACCAGAGAGTTTGTAAAGTTGTTAAATATGATTTCAATGCAAAAGAAATCAACAACACCCTTACAAAAAATAAGAGTCAACACACAGTAGAAAGTGTACTAATTATTTTATTCATAAAGCAATAGGTAAATGAATGTTGCCAAAGAATAAACATTAAAATATAAATAATTTGAAGTTTCTATAAGGATTCTGTAATCAAGACACAATGATAATAGTGAAAAGATAGATACATGTATCAACAAAATGGAATGGAGAACCCAGATAATTTGATCCATATATGATTAACTGTTATGTTTACAAATTTAAAATATTTTATTATCACACATTAATAGTACATACAATGTGGTTCATTGTTGTATTTTCATACATGCACATAAAATGCATTGATCAATTCCAGTCACCTTTTCCCAACCCTCCCACACCCTTCCGTATCTCTAGTATTCACCATTATACTTTAAGATAGACATTTTTCAACTTCTACTATGGGAGAGAACATGGGTGTTTGTCTGATTTTGGCTTATTTCACTTAAAATGATGTCCTTGAGTTCCATCTATTTTGTTGAAAATGATAGGACTTCATTCTTTTTTCTGACTGAATAGCATTCTAATATAGATATTAGATTGAGTAATGGTGAGATTACAGGAACACTACCAGTCAATTGAAATCAAGAGATATAAAGCATAATAACCACCAGAGAATTTGTAAAGGTTGTTAAATATTATACATACACACACACACACACACACGCGTATATATCAGATTTTCTTTTTGGGGGCATCAGGAATTGAACTCAGGGGCACTCAACCACTGAGCCACATCCCCAGCCCTTTTTTGTATTTTATTAGAGACAGGATCTTACTGAGTTGCTTAGTGCCTCCCTATTGCTGAGGCTGACTTTGTACTCTGGATCCTCCTGTCTCAGCCTCCTGAGTCACTGGGATTACAGGCGTGTGCCACCATGCCCAGCTTCACATTTTCTTTATCTACTTCTCTGTTGGTGAGCACCTGGTCTGATACCTTATCTCAGCAAATAGGAATAGTGCTGCAATAAACAGGGCCATGGAAGTATCTCTTTGGTATGCTTAGTTTATTTCATTTGCATATATAACCATAGTTTGGATGGCTGAATCATATCGTAAATCTATTTTTAGTTTTTTGAGACACTCCTATGTTGTTTACATTGTCTGCACAAATTTACATTCCTGCCAACAACACATAAGAGCTGAGTGCTATTATACCCATCTGTAATCCTAGCAGGTCTGGAGGCTGAGGCAAGAGGATAGCAAGTTCAAAACCAGCCTCAGCCAACTTAGCCAGGCCCTAAGCAATTCAGCAAGACCCTGTCTCTAAATTAAAAGTTTAAAAAGGGGAGAGGATATGGTTTAGTGGTCAACCACCCCTGGGTTCTATCTTGGCATTAAAAAATAAATAAATAAAAATCATGGCATTTACAGGTCAATGGAAGGAGTTGGAAAATATAATACTAAGTGAAGTAAGCCAATCTCCAAAAAAAACAAAGGCCAAATGTTTTCTTTGATATGAGGATACTGACTCATAATGGCGATGGGAAGGGGAGCCTGGGAGAAATAGAGGAACTTTAGATAGGGCAAAGGGAGGGAGGAGATGGAAGGAGGGAAGAGGGTGGAAATGATGGTGGAATAAGTTAGACATCATTACCTTAAGTACATGTATAAGACACGAAAGGTGTGAAAATATGTTGTGAACAATTGGTGTCTTAAAACATTGTGCTCTATATGTGTAATTTGAAATGGATTGCATTCTTCCATCATGTGTAACAAATTAGGATAAATAAGTAATTTAATTAAAAAATAAAGTTCCTATTTTTCTCATCCTCATCAGTGTTTGACATTTCATTTTTGTTTGTATTATAATAACTATTCTAACTTTGGTAATAATATTCTAACTTCTGGTTTATATTTGCATTTCCATGATGGCTAGTGATATTTAGCATTTTTTTATGTATTTGTTGGTCATTTGTATTTTTCTTTTGAGAAGCAAATATTCAGGTCATTTACCCATTTTTTAATTGTTTAATTTTTTGTTGTTGTTAAGTTTTTTGAGTTCCTTATATAAAAATATATTCCTTATATTCTGGATATTAAACATGTCTCAGATGTATAGTTGGAAAATATTTTTTCCCAAACTGTAGGTTGTTTCTTCACCTATTTCTCATTATTGCTTTGCTATGCAAAAGCTTTTTAGTTTGATATAATTTATTATTTTCTACATTTTGATTCTGGTTCTTTCAGGGTCCCCACAGAAAAGTCACCCCTTAAATCAGTATCATGAAATGTTTCTCCTATGTTTTCTTCTAGTAGTGTCAGAAGTTCAAGTCTTACATTTAAGTTCTTGGCCCATTTTCAGTTGATTATGTACAGGGTGAGACAAAGGCTCAAGTTTAGTTTTGTGCATATAGATATTCACTGTTCCCAGCACTATTATTAAAGATGGTGTCCTTTCTTTAATGCATGTTTGATAACTTTGTTAAGAATTTGTTGGCTGTAGATGTGTGGATATATATCTGGAATTTTTATTCTGTTGCACTCATTTATATGTCTCTTTTAAAACCAACAGCATACTGTTTTGCTTAATATACCCTCTGTAGTATAATTTAAGTCCTGGTATTATGATGTTTCCTGCTTAACTTTTCTTGCTAAGGATTGCTTTGTCTATTCTAGGCCTCTTACTTTTCCAAATGAATTTCAGAATTGATTTTTATATCTCTATGAAGAACATCAATGGAATTTTCATAAGAATTGCATTAAATTTGTATAGTGTTTTTGCAGTATGGCCCTTTTGACAAAGTTAATTCTGTTTATCCAAAAACATGGGAGATCTTTCCACATAAAGCCTTCTTCAATTAATTTCTTTAATATTATGTAGTTATCATTATAGAAATATCTTACCTCTTTTGTTACATTCAGTCCCAAATATTTTTTAGGCTATTTTAAATGGGATAGGTTTTCTAATTTTTCTTTCAGATGATTCATCATTGGTGTATAGAAATACAATGGATCTATTGATGTTAATCTTACATCCTGTTACTTTGCTGAATTTATTTATGACTTCTAGAAGTTTTCTGGTGGAGATTTTTGAGTCTTCTAAATATAGGATGATGTCATCAGGCAAATAGGGATAATTTATCCTCTTTAATATCTCTTTAATTTCTTTCTTTTGCCTAATTGCTCCAACTAGAGTTACAAGGACTATATTGAATAGAAGTGGTAAAAATGGACATGATTGTCACCACTAGAAGAAAATGTAGGTACAACACTGCATTATGTTAGCTTAGGAACTGACTTCCTCAACAAGATTCCTGAAGCTCAAGAAGTAAAATCAAGAATCAATAAACAGAACAGTATCAAACCAAAAAAGGAAACAATCAAGGGCATGAAGAGAGAGAGATGGAAAAAAGTCTTTACCACCTGCACCTCAGATAGAGTATTAATCTCGAGGTTATATTAAAAAACTCAAAAAACTTCACACACACACCACACTCACACACACACACACACACACACACACACATAATCTAAACAATAAATGGACAAAGGAACTGAACAGGCACTTCATAGGAAAACAAATATAAATGGTCAACAAATATATTAAAAGTGTACAAAATCTCTAGCAACTAAAGAAATGCAAATTAAAACTACACTGAGATTCTATCTTACTCCAGTCAGAATGGCAATTATCATGAATACAATTAACAATATATGTTGGTGGGATGTAGGGAAAAAGGTACACTCATACATTGCTTATAGGATTGCAAATTGTGTAATCACTCTTCATATCAGTATGGAGATTCTTCAAAAAACTTGGAATGGAACCACCATTTGACCCAACTGTCCCACCCCCAAGTCTATACCCCAAGGACTTAAATAAGTATACTACAGTGCTGCAGCCACATCTATGTTTATAGATGTAGGGCATGATGTAACGTGGGGCATGTTGCATCAGAAAAGAGGAAACCTAACTTGCTGGCTGCTACCCACTTCCCAGTCCTGGGGCCATATGTGGCTAAAATAGCACCTAGGGATTAGCCAGAAGGCATTGCCGTGGGTTGTGATGAAGAATCGGACCACCTCTAGCATAGGCTCAGAACCCTTCTGCCCTCACGGACAGCTCACGTCTCCCATTACTGCCTGTACAATGGGTGTACACGTGAACACTCCCCACCCTGCTGACCTTTACCCTGATTTGCTCCTGTACATTATATTAGCTATGTGTGTTTTCTCAATAAAAGAGATCCTGCTTTGAATGTTCTCCCTGGGGCGTCTGATTGTCCTCCTGCAAGGGAGGTCTGGGTGCAGGCAGCCAGTCGAACTTTACCTTTCTTGGTTCGTCCTGTTCAGGGCATGCTTCCCCAATCTCTCCCGCAGGTCAGGAGGGAACCAGGGGCTAAAAACCCCAACATATAGTGGCTCAATTCACTGTAGCTAAGTTATGGAACCAAACTAGGTGCTCTTCAACTGATGAATAAATAAAGAAAATGTGGTATATGTACACAATGGAATATTATTCAACCATAAAGAAGAATAAAATTATGGGATTTTCCTCTAAATGCATGGATCCGTAGGCTATTGTGCTACATGAAATAAGCCAATTCCAAAAAACCAAAGGTCAAATGTTCTCTCTGATATGTGGATGCTAACACATAACAAGGAATGGGGTGGGGAAGAGAAGTTCAGTGGATTAGACAAAGGGGAATGAAATAAGGGAAGGAGATAGGAATAGAAAAGATGGGAGAATGAATTCAACATAACTTTCTTATATTCATATATGAACAGAGCACAAACGAATCTTCATACATACAAACACAAGAATGGGATCTTAATTAGAATAATTTAGACCCCATGTATGGATGACAAAATACACTCATTAAAAATTAAATAAGTAAAAAGAAAGAATATGCATATCCACACAACCACCTGAAAATCAACATTACATCAGGCCTTATTCATTATCTCCAAAGGCAATTGGAAATAAGATAGACAACAATTGGTAGATGGCTAAGCAAAGCGTTAATACATTTATAGTGTATAATACTATTCAGTAATATAAAAGAACACATTACTAAAATATTTGCTAATATGACAAATGACTAATGTCTTACGCTAGGTTAAAGCAGTTAAATTAAAATCATTTCTGTTGTATGAATCTATTATATAACATATGTAAAAGGCAAATTCATTGTACCGATAATAACTGTGGATTTTAGGGCCTAGATGTCGGGGAAGAGATTGACTGCAAAGGACCTTAAATAAACTCCCTGGGGTGATGGACATGTTCTTTATTTTAACTGTGGTTGAGGTTACATGACTGTGCCTTGTTTTCAGAAGGTATACACCTTGTGATGGTCAATTTTATGTGTCAGCCCAATTGGGCTAAGGGATGCACAGACCGCAGATAAAACATGATTTCTTAAGATGTCTCTAAGAGACTTTCTGGAAGATTTCCATTTAAATTGGTAGTTGGAACATATAGGATGGCCCTCATATGAGGATGCTTTATTGTGGGCATCATATAATCTGTTGAGGGCTTAACCAGAACCAAAAATAGAGGAAGGGAAATGTTGCCGCAGTCTGGCTGGGCACAAAATACCCGAGCCACCACACGCCTTGTAGATTCAAACAGCAACTCTTTATTCCCGAACTGTCACCGGAACTCTACACGCACGTTCTGGGAAAAATCCTTTTTCTCTACCGGGCTCTGCATTTCAAATACTCTCTGAATCCTGTGAGAACTCAACGGGAACTCCAGGAGCGGGCGGGTGCCTGAGGCAGCAGGATACGCCCTATTCCCAGCAGGGTCCACCTTAAACCTGGAAAATCCACCTCCACTCCGCTCTGCATCCCAAAATACTCTCTGAATCGGATACTCCCTATTCCCAGCAGGATACACCCTAAACCTGGAACCGCCCTAAACCCGGATCCGCCCTGGTCCTTGAGCAGGGTCACCTTTCTCAAACATTCATGCAATGTCACTGCAAATGACCTGGGTCCAAGGCAAGCCCATTTCCACAATGGAGAGTCCTCCCTCTAAGCAACATTGGGTAGGCTGACAAGGAAATTGCCATGCATCATTCCTACTTGGCAATGGCTCTCAGCATCTCCCCCTTCTGATTAATTAAACAACAAGCAATGTGGCTTAGGGACCGTGCCTGTTAGGTTGTCCAATTCAACATATTGTTCTTACCCGTCATCGGATGAACTGACCTCTAGGTGTCAGCCTCCTGTCTTAGGTTGATACCATGGCAATTGGATCATACCTGTCACTGACTACTGGTCCAGCATACAGCCATACTTGTGGATAGGCCTATGCACCAGTGGGGGGGGGGGGGGGGAGGTTCTTTGCTTCACCTCTGTTGGCCCCCAAATTTGGCCTTTGCACCTGTGGGGGGTGAGGTTCTTTGCCTCACCTCTGTTGGCCCCCAAATTTGGCCTTGGTGACAGTGGGGGTGTGAGGTTCTTTGCCTCACCTCTGTTGTCCCCGAAATTTTAGACCATCACTAGCAGAAGGGAGGAGGATACAGAAATGCCACGACACCACACCAATTGACAGCTCCTTTGGAAAAATTGCATCACTGGTGACACCATCAGCAAAGATATGCCAGCACTACCACAATTCACTGCACCAACAGATAGTTCACAATGCATACAAGTGATACATAGTCCAGGCAAGTTCTGCAAGCAGTTCAAAGTGGAGGAGTCTATCAATATGTCCATTTCCTCCCAAAGTAAATCGACTCCTTGATTGAGCATTACTTGTTGAGTTATATTCATTGATGCATCAGTTTATACAGTTTACTGTGATAGCTATCATAAAAGCTATAGTTTGGTTTTATCTTTGTCTTCACTGGCACTGGGATGAAGATAGGAATTCTGGCAATGATGCTAAAGAGACATTATCCTGAACAGAATTATTAAATATAATGAAAAGGAAAGGTGAAAGTAAACAAACAGATCTGTTAACCTCCTTTAAAAACAATCCTTAATAGCTCTTTACCTAATTTAAATTAAACCATTTAAATCATGTGAATAAAAAAAAAATTCGGATCCATTTTTTCATGAGCGCTCCTCATATATGAAATATGGACATATGCACATACAGACATACAACACAAAACACAAGAGTGCACACAAACGTGCAACACATAAGACAATAGTAAAGGCCTTGTAGCTTTACACAGGTGAAATCTCCATTGCAATGTTTAAAAACTCCACAGTCAAAAAATAAAACTGATCAGAAAAACATTAACCTAGGTTTGTATGAGCTCAAAAAATAAAATAGAACTTTATGATGTGGGAAAAGGCAATAATAAAATAGATATTGAAAAAAGCATCCTGGTTAATCACTGTCACAGATGTAAGAATAGCCAAGCTGGAGCTCTGGATATCAGCTGTTATGGATTTGAGTCAAATCATCTTCTTTTTGGTCTGTAGAAATTGCTTTGGTTAGTCTCTCTGGAATCCAAATCAGCTGCTGTTTTCCCTGTGGAAACACACAAACAGAACCCCGACTCCAGACAATCACTGGGTCAGGACCTTTCCATTGTCCTGTTAGAATATCTTTCCAAAGTACCTTAGGCTTATGTACATTTTTTGGATACACATGTCTTTCCGCAGCACTAAGTCCTGATGAATCCAAATTTAAATAGTTTAGAGTAAAAAGCGTTATTTTAAGTTTATCTTTGGGGGATATATACCCCTTTCCAATTCCCTCTTTTTGCTTTAATAAGTACGTTTTAATAGTTTGATGAGCTCTTTTAACTATGCCTTGTCCCTGTGGATTGTATGGGATTCCTGTTATATGAGTAATACCAAATGATGAGCAAAATTGTTTAAAAGAGGTAGAGGTATAGCCAGGACCATTATCTGTTTTTAACTGTTTTGGAACGCCCACAGTGGCAAAATTTTGTAAGCAATGAGCTATAACATCTTTAGTTTTTTCTCCGGCATGAAGGGAACCCATCAAAAATCCAGAAGAAGTATCAACTGTAACATGCAAATATTTTAATTTTCCAAATTCTGGCAAGTGTGTGATGTCCATCTGCCAAATATGGTTAGGTATCAGTCCTCTAGAATTGACTCCAAGATTAACTTGTGGTAAAAAGGTCACACAATTTTGACATTGTTTTATTATATGTCTGGCTTGTTCCTTAGTTATTTTTAAATGCTTTTGTGAAGTATTAGCATTGACATGGAATTTTTTGTGAAAATTTGTAGCTCCTTCTAGTGTAGAGAAAATATGTATGTCATGTATAGTTTTATCTGCTAAATCATTACCCAAACTAAGGGCTCCAGGCAATCCTGTATGTGCCCTGAAATGTCCTATATAGAATGGATCTTTTCTGTCCCAGATTAGACTTTGTATAGTGGAAAACAAAGAAAAAACAGTAGAGGAAGGAGAAATCCTACCAGCAACTTCAAGGGATACTATAGCATTAACTATATATTGACTATCAGAAAATAAATTAAATACAGAATCTTTAAACATCACAAAAGCTTGTAATACTGCATTAAGCTCTACCTTTTGAGCTGATTGTTTGGGTACTAAAAATGTAAAAGTTTGATCAGGGGTAACTACTGCTGCTGTACCATTATTTGACCCATTAGTGAATATATTTGGAGCATTCATGATAGGAGTTTTTCTTGTCATTTTTGGAAAAACTACAGGATGTTTAGACCAAAAAGACAATAAAGGATTAGATGGTAAGTGATTATCAAATGAAACATTAGATTTACACATGATTATTGCCCAAGTATTTACCTCAATAACTAACTCATCAATTTGATCCATAGTATATGGACTAATAATTTCATTGGGAGAAATTCCAAACACTCCTTTCGCTGCTTTTATTCCTTTGAGTATTAATTGTCCTACAGCCTCAGGATACCTAGTAAGAATAGTGTTAGTAGAATAAGATAAATGTATCCACAATAATGGACCTTCTTGCCAAAATACTCCTGTAGGAATATTTTTTGTTGGTAGTACAATAAATAATAAAGGCAAACTTACATCAATTCTATCCAAATGCTTATTTTCCATATATGTTTCAATAATTTTTAATGCCTTTTTTGTTTTAGGAGTTAACATGCGGGGTGAATTTGGATCTGATGGACCTTTTAGAATACCAAATAAAAGTCCCAACTCTCCTGTTGGTATGCCTAGATAAGGCCTTATCCAATTTATGTCTCCCAATAACTTTTGAAAGTCATTAAGTGATTTGAGTTGATCTACTCGTATTTGAATTTTTGGTGGATGAACCATGGTTGAGGATAATAGAACTCCTAAATAATTAATTGGAAAATTTAATTGTACTTTATCTATTGCTATCTCTACATTATAATTTTTTAATAAGTTTGTAAGTGTGGCATAACATTCCAGCAATGTGTTTTTGTCTTTATGTGCTAATAATACATCATCCATATAGTGAAATATTTGTAGTTCAGGATTTTGATTTCTAAGTGGCTGGATTGCTTTGTTAACATAGATTTGACACATAGTTGGACTGTTAGCCATCCCTTGAGGGAGTACTTTCCATTCATATCTCTGATAAGAACCTTCATGATTTAGTGCAGGGATAGTAAATGCAAAACAAGGACTATCCTCAGGATGAATTGGAATTGAAAAAAAAAAAAACAATCTTTAGTATCTATAGCTAAAACATGCCAGGTTTTTGGCAAAGCAGACAATTGAGGAATCCCTGATTGAGCAGGTCCCATAATAACCTTCTCATTATTAATGGCTCTTAAATCTTGCAATAATCTCCATTTACCAGATTTCTTTTTGATGACAAAAATGGGAGTATTATGGGGAGATACAGAAGGTTGTGTATATCCTTCCACTAATTGTTGTTTGACCAGATCATGGGCTACTTGTATCTTTTCTTTAGTCAGGGGCCACTGAGGAACCCAAACTGGTGTTTTGATTTCCAAGTAATTTTGATTGTCTCAGTAGCCCTTTCTGAAAACCCAATCCATGTCTATTCATTCCTTGATCTATTTGTATTGGTGCTGCTATACCTTGTTCTTGTTCTCCTAATCTTTTTTCTTTCCTAAAACCTTGTCTAGCCCTAGTAGTGGGAGCATTAGGATTGATGTTATTTGTTAACATCAAACCTAATTGATCTAGGACATCTCGTCCCCATAAATTTATAGGAAGATAATCCAATACATATGGCTGTATAGTTCATTCACATCCTTCAGGATCCTTCCAATCTAATATCATTGCACTTCTATGGGGATTAGTCGCCACTCCTAGGCCTCGAAGCATTTGAGTGGCTTGTCATAATGGCCAATATTTTGGCCATTACTGAGGAGATATGATGCTAAGGTCAGCACCTGTGTCCAGTAGTCCATTAAATTCATGTCCTTGAATATTTAGTTTTAGCATTGGGCGAGATTCTAAATTTAAAGACAGCATAGCCCAATCTATACCTGTGGAGCCTAATCCCCTGGAACCTCTTTCTACACTATGACTAGAAAATTTATTATGTAGGCTGGGTATTATTAACAGCTGTGCTATTCTATCTCCTGGTGAAATTACTGATATACCTCTTGGAGAACTAGCTATAATTTTTATTTCACCTACATAATCGGGATCAATTACCCCAGGACTTACCATAAGTCCTTTTAGTGTAGAAGAACTGCATCCCAATAATAAGCCTATTGTTCCTTGGGGAAGAGGTCCTTTTACTCCTGTGGGAATGATTTGAACTCCCATCTCTGGAGTTAGTACTGCTCTGGCAGAGGCGCAGATGTCCAACTCTGCACGGCCTCTGGTTTGTCTGATGAGGGATTTAATGGATAATGTGTCCTGGGCACTACCCTGATGGTATTGCTGGGTTCCTCCACTGCCCCGTATCTTGTGGTTGTGGGCCCCAGAGCATTGGGCCCCCCAGTCCGTTTTTTGGCAATGGAGCCTGATGCCTTTCTCCACAATATCATGGGTAAATACCTGGTCCTTGTCCATTTTTTGATAAGGGAGTACCCTCTATGTTGGTTTGAGAACGGCATTCATTAGCCCAATGTCTCCCTCTATGGCATCGTGGGCAAATACCCGGTATTCTATTCCTTTGATACCTAGTTTTGTTAAACCCTCCTCCTATGAGGCAACTCCTTTTAAAATGTCCTGTTTGTTCACAATTGTAGCATGTTTTTTGCCTGGCATCTAAAGCCAGTTGTACTGCAGCTGCCAAGACTTGCCCATGTTCATGAATGTCTCTACATAATTTAATATATGTGTTTAAATCTTCATGTTTCCATGGTCTAATAACCTCTCTGCAGCAACTATTTGCTTGGTCATAAGCCAGTTGTTTTATTAATGGCATTGCTTGTTCTGTATCTCCCAAAATTCTGGCAGCTGTTTGAATAAGCCTATCTACAAATTCAGGGTAAGTTTCATTAGCTCTCTGTATTACCTTAGATAGCTGACCTTGTAAATCTCCATGTCCTTGTAAGGTCTTCCATGCCCTAACTGCATCTGCAGCAATTTGTGCATATATAGCAGGATCATATTCAATTTGTTGCCATTGACCCTCATAAGGTCCTATTCCTAACAACATATCTAGATTTCTTTGAGGGTAACCGGCTGTTGCATTTCGCCTAGCTGTCTCCGTGCAAAATTCCTCATTGGCAACCTTCCATAACAAATATTGTCCTCCATTTAGCACAGATTTATACATGCTAGCCCAATCTGCTGGCGTCATGTCCAAGTTGGTAACGGATTCGACCAGTGAAGGGTGCTTGGGGACCATAGGTTGTTACAGCCTCCTTTAACTGCTTCACTGTTTTGAAATCTAAAGCACAGTGAATTCACTGCCCTCCTGTCTGCTCAAGTACAGGGCATGCTAATCTTTGAGGTCCTGTCTCAGGATCCCATTTATCAAATACAGGGTTTGAGGGCCACTCAGCTGTCTCCATAGGTGGAGCTGTTCATTAAATTACGCCCTCTGGTGATAGAGCAGAGTTAGTAACAGCCTCCTGTTGTAGCCTTTTTCCTAATAGCCCCTTTTCCTTTAAATTTTCTTCCTCTGTCTGACTAGCTCGAGAGACCTTCTCTTTTGCTTGATCTAAAATGTCTTTCTCCATGGTCTGAACCTCTAACAATTTACTTAACACTCTTTCAGTTTGTTTTTTACTAATTTCTATTCTACTATAAAGATAACGCAACCCAATAAGATAACACAAAACAAAACCGAAACTGAATGAAATAAAAACAGAATAAAAAATCATTGTATCAATTTTCTCTTCCTCAGGGCCGACAAACTTCAAACCTTGAGTCAACCATTTTTCCCAGTTTGCCTGAGAAATTTCTATGGATAGGCAGCTTGAAACAAAAACAAAATAAATCAAAACAAGAACACATTGTTTTTTGAAATGGTCACCCATTCTCTCGCCTTCCCTCAGGGGCGAGCAATTTCACTTACCTCTAAGCTCCAGGCGTTCTGCGTACAGGCCACCAAATGCCGCAGTCTTGCTGGGCACAAAATAACCGAGCCACCACACACCTTGTAGATTCAAACACCAACTCTTTATTCCCGAACTGTCACCGGCACTCTACACGCACGTTCTAGGAAAATCCACCTCCACTCCTCTCTGCATCCCAAAATACTCTCTGAATCCCGCGAGAACTCAACGGGAACTCAAGGAGCGGGCGGGTGCCTGAGGCAGCAGGATACTCCCTATTCCCAGCAGGATACACCCTAAACCTGGAAACGCCCTAAACCCGGATCCACCCTGGTCCTTGAGCAGGGTCACCTTTATCAAACATTCATGCAATGTCACTGCAAATGACCTGGGTCCAAGGCAAGCCCATTTCCACAATGGAGAGTCCTCGCTCTAAGCAACATGGGGTAGGCCGACAAAGAAATTGCCATGCGTCATTCCTACTTGGCTATGGCTCTCAGCAAAATGTGAGTTAGGACATCCATCTTCTCCTACCCCAAAACATCAGAGCTCTTGGTTTCTGGGCCTTCAGACTTACAATGATGACTAAAACATCCTATTTCTTGGTTTTAAAGCCTTTGATTTTGAACTGGAACAGCACCACTGGCTTTCTTGGAGTCACCAGCTTGCAGAAAGCAGATCATGAGACTTCTCAGTCTCCATACTAAGGTGAGGCAATCTCTCATACACACACACACACACACACACACACACACACACACCATTCTCTTTCTCTGGAGAACCCTGACTAATATATTCATAAACATTAAAAAAAAGAGAACTTTACTGGATGCAATTTTTATCTCACTAAGCTTGATATTTTAAAAATGATGTGCAAGTTTTTTTGGCAATAATTCAAAACATTCTCCAATGATATAATATCTGAATAAATACATATTTATACCCCAAAAGCAGATTTTTATACCATATGGCAATTTATGGCAACTCAGAAAAGTCTAAAATGATTTTACATAAAACAAATTAATTTTTAGAAATTTAATAAATTAGTTATGGGCTAAGTAAAGGTAATGAAAAGAAAACATAAGCACATTCAAAGAACAAACTGGGGAGGGGAAGGAATGAAGAATATAACTAAATAAAATAATGTGGAGTTTATAATTGAATTACAGAATTATAACAGAAACTAAGTGTCATAAACATATTAATATACATATGGAAACCTGTAAGGCAGGTGGCATTTAAAAAACTGAGTAAAAAGCAAGATTTGCAAAAAAAAAAAAAAAGTATGTATATATATATATATATTTTTTTTTCTGAGATATGTGTTGTTTTTCCAAAATTAAAGTTAGATGCTTTGTGTACATTCTATCCAAAGTTAAATTCCTAGTTGATATAAACTCATAGTATATAATATGCAAACTTTAAAAGTTTATAATAAGATATTTTTAAAGCAGATTTTGAAAATCAGTGTAGGGCATTACATCTTAAGATATAAACAATCAGAAAAATCTGATCAATGTCAGAAAAATTGATAATAATACAATTTAATTCCATCTCTGGTTTGTTGAACCACATAATTTAAATGAATTGATTGTTTCTAAAAATTAATACGGCTTGGCTATTTTGCAAAACAAGTTTCAATAGCAAAAACATTTATAAAGGATTAGGTCTTGTTTGATCTAATATGTTTGTTCATATCATAAAAAGAAATTGTAAATAGTAAAGAATAAATGGAATAAATAGAATAAAATTTTTATTTAGTAGTGGATGAGCCTTTTTGGGGCAAGGAATGCCAAAAGCATCTATTTATTCATATGAAATATGTTCAGCAAATGACACAATTGGAAAAGAACAAAGATAGTTTGTAGGAAGCAAGAGTTACATGGGGAAATTTTTTTCATTACTTACTGTATTATATTAAATCTTCACTTTATTCAGTATTTAGGTATTGATGGGAGGTATTTTACTCTGGAAAAAATGTGTCCATGTTGACATTTTTGAATAAAGAAATAATCAAAGTATATATAACTAAAATATGTCAGATCCCCTGTTCCATTCATTGGAGAAGACATGTAACATGGAAGTTCATTGTATTTTTATTTGCCTTTTCTAGCATGGTATGGGCAAAATGTAATTTCCTCCTTAATGCCTTTCTTCTCACCTCATTTTGCAGTTGTTTGAAGTATAACATCTTATATATATTGAAGAAAGAGTGGATTCTGCTTATTAAACCCTCACAGGAAAATGGGTGTGCCCATTTGATGTAGTTTTCATCATCTCTATGGAAATGATTTAATGATTTCTATAGTCTCATAATCCCCAAGGCAAAAAGTAAACATGTTTTATAAGAAATAGTTGAAATTTTCAACCTTTCATAATAGCAGACTATATAAGATTCTCTGTTTAATATAAAATCATACCAAAACAAATATCTTTTATTTTATTCTACTAATGTCATATTTTAATCTGATACTTTCCCATTAGGAAGGTTGTGTCTATGATGTACAAAAATTCTTAGTTAATATCTAATATAAACAAAAATTATTGACAGCCGTAACAATGGTAAACATAAGTACTATAACAGATTGTGTTTGGGAACAATAGAGACATGCATATGTCTTTGAAATCTTGGGAGAATATACATATACAATTGTAGCTTTTTTTTCCCAGAAAATACAAGAAATAGCTCAATATTTAGAGAAAACCCTTTTCCAGATTTTTCAAGACAGACACCAAAATTTCATTTTTTTTAAAGGTCTTACCACTTTTTTTCTTTTTAGCAGTACTAGGTGTTGATCCCAGGTCTAGCATGTGCTAGGCTAGCAGTTTGATGCTGAACTACACCTCTCATCCCTGGCTTAGATTACTTGGAAGCCTATGTTAGGAATTTTTTTAAAGAAATAAAAATCTGGAGTTGCTCAGTTGGTAGTCACATTTACAGGTGGGATATAGCTATTTACGTATGTCAGACTTCAGCTGTGAGGGAAAACTAGATTATCACACTTTCTCCTTGAAATGTGATTAAAACTTTCACATTCCTTCATCTTTTTCTAGTGTTCTTAAAGTTTTGTATACTTAGGAAGTCTATATATTTGGAGTTGATTTTGTCTTTCTGTATTTCTTATGTAATTTGAATATATAAATAGAAAGTAAATGATAGATGAGAGAGAGATATAAGTGATAGATAAAATAGATTGTATGACTATTAATCTTTGCTGACAACTTGACTACATTGAGATACCTGGGAAACTGTTAAAGCACACTTCTGGATGTGTTTGTGATGGTGTTCCAGATATGATTGGCATGTGGGTCAGCAAACTGAGGGGCAGTAGACCTGCCCTGAATGTGAACAGCACCATTCAATAGACTGGGGATCCTGATGAAGCAAAAAGCAAACAAGAAGTTTGCCTGTGCATGCAAGATTGATTTTTTTAGTAGATGTGGTTTTGGCTGCTGCCATTACCCACAGACATCAAACTCCAGTTTCTTCAGTCTTTGAATAAAGAATCACACCAGCGACTCTACAGGGAGCTTCCAGGCCTTCAGCCTTGGAGTGGGCTGCTTCACTGCTCCCTCTTATTCTGAGTCTTCCACCTTCTTGGGCTGAGTAGCTGCTGGTTTCCTCAGTTCTCCAGTGGGCAGATGGGTATTGTGGGACTATGCAGCCTCTGGTCAGGGAAGATAATCTAATGAATCCCCCTTTATAATTATGTATACATGCTATTGATTTTGTTCCTCTAGAAAACCCTGACTATAGATAATTTGAGATAATTTTACTCTCATATACTTTAGTAAATTAGTCATATGAAAATAAAAGGTAGACTCAGCAGATTATGAGAAATAAGAGCAATTCAAACTAAGATAGTACTTTTCTCTAATGAAGAAGTTACCCCCAATGCGGGTGCTCATTTGTGACTTTCACGACGGGTCTTTTTCTTGGATATTTTTAATAAAAGTTCAAATTATCTCCTGTCCGTTCTATGGAAGACAGAGTTCTTGCCTTGATGGAAACTTGGGCCAAATAATCCCTAAATTCAACCCCTATCAAAGTCTATGATTATAATTTCTACTCAAATTATAGTTCTTTCAAAAATCTATCAGCAGTCCAAGGGTTCACAGAGGCAGGGGGCAAGTGATGGAATAAGGCATACCTAGGACAAAGTTTATGCTAGGACAGCAATAAACAAGTCACCAAAGCATTCCTTTCTTTTTTTTTTTTTTGTAAACAATCTGAAACAATTAGTATTTCAGTCAGTCTCCGGAATGTAGGACAAGCTTGGGTATCTAGAGTCCTTTGTGATAGTTAAATATTAGGCACTCTAATAAGTACCCTTCCTTTATAGTCTCCAGCTTTACTTACTTTTTGGTAGGGCGGACACAAGTGTATATCTTAGGTTATATTTAAAAAGGAAGTGTTTTTTTCTCTTTAAATGTTCATGAGAACTATGTTCAGGCTATACTCTCCTGCCAGGTGTTTAAGACCAAGTTGGTGGAAACTGACCTTGTTCCTATCTATTCTTAAGAGTCAGCTGAGATTCCTCAGAGATCACTTCCCCCCCAACTTTGCCGTCTTGCAGCATGAAATAGCTTGGAGATGTCATTGTCCATTTTTTCCATTGAAATGGAAGACAGAAATTGACAGTGGGGAAATGTGACAGTGGTCCCTTCACCTTCTGAATGTAGCCCTCATTGCTCTAAGGCGTTTTTTTTTTTTTAATGTTTTTTTTTCCTTTCTTCTCCCCCTCTCCCCCTCCCTAACAAGATTGGGGAGATAGTGTTATCTTTTCTTCCCCTAGTTAATTGCCCTTAAACACACCCACTACAAGAAGGAGATGCTGATTAAGGATCTGGGAAGTGAATATCTCCCAAATTAACAAGTGAATCCAACAGCCATCAGGGCACCCTGGGACCACCTACCAGAGCATACCCAGAATGTAACCCTTGAAGGGTTCCTTTATACACCCCCCCACCCCTGCCCCCTCCTGATCTGGAGAGTCACAGCCTTTGGTACAGGAGTCCCCTATGTTTCTCCTTTGCTAGCAAAGCAATAAAACATTTTTTTTCCCTTTTTCCCAAAAAAGAAAAAAAAAAGCTGTCAAACCCGTGGGCCAAAAGTTGTATGTGTAATCTATACATCATGATGTATTATTATACAGTGAAATGATGTAAAAAAAACTACAGAGATATAGACCTGGATCCTACCCTTAGATCCTTCATTTCCTCTCCACTAATAATTCTATGAATTTAGACAAGTTCTTTTCAGTATTGGGAAGTATATTTTCACACACAGAGACACACACACAAATACACACACACATACACAAAAATATATATTTATATGTATATATAAATTTTAGATTAACCTATGTAAATTCAAGCTTTTATTGTTTGGAAAGTAGACAAGAAGACTTCAGATTGAGACAATAGGCATGAATCAACTATTCAGAATAAAAGGCTGGAGTGATAGAAGATAAAAAATAAGAAATTTGCATCTAGATATTTAATAGGTCCAGGGCTCACACCAGGAGAAAGTAACTCATAAGGAGCAGCATTTTAGCTCAGTTTGGATTCCTCAAGGTACCTAGCTAGAATTATAATTGTTCTCAACATGTGGTGGTTGGACCCAATTGTCAGGTAAAGTCAAGGAAAGTTAGGGAAGAATACTCTTATATGTGAACTACTCAGCCTTTGGCCAAGTAACAGGCACACTTTAAATTTTATGGGTACATTTTGCCTTAATTAACTATATATTCAAAAATTTCAATAACCTTCTCTCTGAAACCCAAGATTTGTTTAGAGATTTTGGTATAATCTTTGACTTGAGTGATCAATAACTACAAAGGATGGATGATGGATGGGTGGATGACTTGTAAATAACCTTCAAATTAAGTTGTTTTTCACATGAGACATCAAGTATTGGTTTAGAAACAGACATATGTTATAATAGGTAAGTGTTAACAAATACACTGAAATTTTGAAGGAACCAAGATTTAAGGATGCTATGATTTGAATATGGTTTAACTACTTAAACCTCATATCAGAGTTTAGCTCCCATGGTAAAATATTAAAATAATATTTATCTGAGCAATTTTGAAATGTGAGGCCTTTGAGAGATGATTAGGATTAGATAAAGTTATCAGGATAGAGCCACATGATTGAATACCAGTGGCTTCATAGGAAGAGACCAGAACAGACACCACACATATGCTCTCTACCTCTTATCATTTGATGACCTGCACCTCCTCAGGACTCTGCCAACAAGAAGTCCATCACCAATGCAAGATGGGTTATATCATTTTCTTCATTTTATAAATGACATAATTAGGCCTTAAGAAGGAACTCAGAAAGGATATAAATGGCAAAGACTGATTCCAGATGATGTATGCGTAATATCAGTTTCATACTTATAGTGATCTTATGAATGAATTAATAGGCTCAGATTATATTTAATAAAATCATTAAAAAATAAGAAAATGTTAAAACCTCAAAGTATTGCATGAAGCAATAAGATAATCCTATTTTAATCACTGAATATATGAATGATATCATAAAATGTTTGAGGAATAATACAAAATAATTAAAGATACCATTTATTTTACCTTACTGATATTGATTTCAAATGTAGTTCATAGTCCTTTAAGTAATAACCACAGTTAATACATGGTTAAAGTCTTATGATTGATTGTTCACAATTCCTTTAACTTCAAAAAAAAAAAAAAGTGGACTCCAGCACATTAAGAGGACTATGCTAAGAGTGCTTAGGGCAACAATAATGCTATATGTGTTGTTTTTCCAAGGTAGGTTAATCAAATTAATCATTGATACATTTCCTAACATGGAAAATTTTCCTACTGTTGTATGAAATTTTCAAACCTATGATAACTTTGATAGAATAATGTAAAAACTCTCTCTTTTCTCAGTCTTTGTACACACATGCACACACTCAACACACACATATATAAGCATCATATGCATGGATGTACCTTTTTGTTGATTCAATTAACTTAAGTCACAAAAACCATGGTACTCCATCCCTTGATGCCTCAACATATGTTTCCTAAGAACATGAAGA
Source organism: Marmota monax (assembly GCF_021218885.2). Lineage (NCBI taxonomy): Eukaryota > Metazoa > Chordata > Mammalia > Rodentia > Sciuridae > Marmota > Marmota monax. The sequence continues at coordinate 12,332,792 of NW_026693777.1, read as the reverse complement.
TGACTGTAATTAATAATAATACATAATATATATTCTACCTAATTAAATCATAAAGAAAACATTTAAGATTAATATGACATTACCTAATAGGAAATGTATATCAAAATTTTCTTTCTTTAAATTAATTCTTTATTTCTTTTTATCCTCTTTTTTTCCTTTTTGTATCCAATTAGTATTGCTCATGACATTTGGTTTTCATGTTTCAGTTTAAAAAATTAAATTTTGATTTGTAGGGTTTCCACCACTATTTTTCATGACCTATGGTACACTGATGACAATGACATTTCTAAAGAATCTAGTCCAGTTGCCTTTTACTATGAGTTGATCAAGTTCTAATTTTTTTTCAAAAATGTCACATGGGTGATGTCTTGTGATGTGTACTTCACATTACATTCTACCCAGAGATACTCAATGTCAGTTTAGGTAGTAGGCACCAAAAATTAAGGAACATTTTTTGTTTTATCAATAATGAGTAGCCAATGAATTATATTTGAGACTATATCAACATAATTGGCTTCAAAAGTACTTTATCTAACAATTTAAAAACCAATTGATTATTCTTACCAATATACATTATTACATTGGTTTGATAGATTTTCTGTTGGTTATTTTTTAATTAATTTCTTCCTTCCTTCCTATACCTTCACTGCTGGTATTCTTCTTACCTTGAGCGTTTCTATGGACTCATGAATTATTTTCTTAAGTGCCAAAAGTTCATTTACATTACTTATTTCTTTTGAGGCTATCATTGTACAAATTTGGCAGGTCAAAGCCCTTTATGTTGGTTGCTTTGGACATGCCCTCGTCAGTTTTTGAGCATGAGCTTGGTTTCTCTCTCATGATATTGGGACATTCTTTCCCTGTTTCTGGCCTGGAATCAGCCACATCTCCAAGGATCCCCAATTCCTTTCCGTGGAGGATTATGTTTAGAATTTTATTTAGGAAGAAGACCCTGTCTGTTATGACTGTTACTATATTATAATATTTTTACTTTTAGACTTTGAGGTTCCTTCAGTAAAACAGGCTAAAATATGTATTTTTCTCATATCGATTATAAAATAAACAAGAAAATTAATATATCCCTTCTTAGTCTTTCAGAACAACTTTTCTTATGTGTCTGTTGAACACAGAATGAAATTGATCTTTTATTTTTTGGTACTCTATGAATCTCTTTCTTTAATATGTGAGTAAACACTTAGATTAATAGAGAGGGCTGAATGTTTGCTGGAAAGTCTATCATATTATTTAATATTTACTCTTACTCTTTTTCTACATGATTCATTTTTTTTTTTTTGAGAGAGAGAGAGAGAGAGAGAGAGAGAGAGAGAGAGAGAGAGAATTTTTAAATATTTATTTTTTAGTTTTCGGCGGACACAACATCTTTGTATGTGGTGCTGAGGATCGAACCCGGGCCGCACGCAGGCCAGGCTAGCCCGCTACCGCTTGAGCCACATCCCCAGCCCTCATTTTAAAATTCTGTTTTGCAAGGGTTCCTAGTTTTTTTCCTAGTTGTTAACCTTTATATTTATGCCTTTAATAATGTTCCCAGTTTTCCTTTTCCTTACTTTGGCTGCTACAATTTGGCTACCCATACTTAAATAACTTTCTTTGGCTCCCATTTACTATTGAGTTATTTTACTTTTTTAGGATATACAGCACTTATATGTTATATATTTTCCACCTTGACCTCATTGTGTTAAACTTGTATCTCTAATTGAATATATTTAATTCTTAGTAGCAGTCTTTTTCCTGAAGTTTCTCCAGGTATATTTTGGTTGGGTGAAATTCTTGATCTTATAAAATATTCTTCAGGAATGGCTTAAGAGTACAGTATTCTCTGAGTCCTTACATTAAATATAACTTATTTTCTTTAATCTTGAACAAAAGCCCATCTTCACTTGAATTACCTCACTTTTTATTTTAGCCTCATGTAAAATAAATAATCTCTTTGAAGCTCAACTCACTTTGCACTAAGAATTTGGTCCCCAAATCCAGACCATGCACATATTTTCCTTTTCTCCCCAAGACTTTCCCCAATGCTTCAATCAACATGAAAGTACAGATCAGAAGGCAGAAGAATAACACCTCCTCCAGGCAAAACTCAACCAAAAAGCAATGGGAGCAGTGGATAAATATTTAAGCTCTCCCACCTGTAGGCAGACACTTCTGGGAGGCATTCTCAACACCCTTCAGAGATGTGGTGAATTAGGACCCCATTGCTCCTGACAGTACCTCAATAATGCACATTAGGCTTTAACTTCAGTTTTTCTCCCTTCTCTGTCCTTCCAATTTACTGGAGTCACCCCACAAATACTTTAAACTGCATATGCAAGTTTATTCAGGTTCCACTTTCAGAAAAAAATTACAATAAGTGAGTAGTATAGAGTTGTTTTATAAAACAGATACCAGTGGAGTTATAGAAATGTATAGCTCATCAGCTGGCAATGCATGGTACACGGCTACCACCTTGTGAGTGGCAGTTTTAATTCTTAATTTATTATAAAGGGATCAATAGGCTCCTGTGATATGAATGTTAAAATTGCTATTGGTGTTGATATTATTGTTGTTTTTTATTTGAGATGAAAGGAACTACCAATTAACTGTATTCAGCAGGTGTTCTCAGAGTATTCTAGCTTTATAAAATCAACAAGAAATGAACTAAAGTGGCAGTATATTTGAGTTCTATGGTGGGTGCTCCCTATTATCCAGGGATGATAGAATGAAATGTAACCTTGGAACCGATATCACTAGCTCAATGTGAGTTACAGAATTTTGTACTAGAAAAGTAAAGGCACTTACATTATTTACATATGTCAGAGGTATAATTATATAGCAAAGTGTATATAATTACCATTGTAAGTAGTGAGGTTGGAATGGAAAGTAGGAATCTATTAATGAACATGATACAAAATGGTAGCATAGCCAATAATGGATAGCTTTATAGAAACAGGAAAAAACAAGAACTAGTGAATGACAGTTCCATGTAGTCTTCAAATCTGGGCCACTTCTGAGCAGTGGTCATCAACTGAAATGGAGATTGATTATCTTAAAAAAGATCCCTGTAATACTACCACAAATAAATGCTCTCCCAACCCATCTTCAAATGTACCCAATTGCATTTATCAAAAACCACTGTATACACTGGGGAAAAAAGTACTCAGATTTGAAAGTAAAACTAACGTGACCCCAAATTAGACTGGCAAACCATGAAGTACAGTTGATAAATGTTCTGTTGCCTAAATCTGTCACACAGGCAGTCCAATGACTCTGTAGCTCCAACCTGTGGTTGTGCACCTATATTTTGAATATAGAATTGGTATGAATACATTTTGAAGTTAATAGAACTTTCATTTTGGTTCCTTGAATGGTAGAAAAAGAAGCATCAGGAAACTGCTCTTTCTTCCCAGGTAATAGAAGCTATACCACAGATAGGGTGGCATTGCAATGATTACAGTCATATTTAAAACCTTGAATTTAAAATAGTCCTTCCCAACATATTATTTTGCCTTCATGACCTCTGCAAAAAGACAGATTGACTATGATAGATTAATAGTAACCCGTATAATTTTAATTAAGTGGTGGTTCCAATAGTAGATGTCATGCTAGCTGTGGTTCTTTACTAAAACAGATAACCACAACTTCTTGCTCTTTTATTTTACTGTAATTGAAGAAATCTCCTCCACCCTCAATCCATGTGAAAAAATAATCCATCCAGTAGCCACGGGAATATGAAGACTGGAACCCCATCTCTTAGGATATTAGTGATGACAGAAAAGAGAGTACCTGTATTTGATATATGTTGGCTAGACAAAACCAACTTCGTACATACAACAAAAACGGAAGAATAATGGAAGGGACTAATGGACTTATGGAATCTAATTTACTTCTAAGATTTAAAAGAACAATTTAATCTTAGGTGAATGAATGAAAAAATTTATAATACCTCAAAACACGTTAAATTTACTAAAAGAAATGTAGTATCTTAAACACTTAAATAGAAACAAAATTAATCAAGTAATATCATTGGGTAAAAATCAACCCACTTTTCAACATCTACTATAATCTTATACAAAATGAAAGCAACCAGAGCAAACAGGAAGGCAAAACATACAGTGTAGATTAAGAAACTTGTAGCCTGACATGGTGGCCCCTGACTGTAATTCCAGTGACTTGAGTCAGGAGGATCACAAGTTCAAACCCAGCCCCAGCAATTTAGCAAGGCCCTCAGCAATTTAGTGAGACCATGCCTTAAAACAAAAGGGACTGAGGATGTGGCTCAATGGTTAAGCTCCTCTGGGTTCAACCCTCGGTACCAAAAAAAAAAAAAAAGAGAGAGAGAACGAAAAAATTATTTCTAGGTCGAATGTGGAAACTTCTGTTCAACAAACAGCTGTCATTCATTAAATAGTGAAGAACATCACCCTGCTTGGAGAAGGCAGCATTATTCATGAAGGATTCCCAAACCATGTGAACTGTCATCTTACACATAACCTTGTTAGTAAGGAAGTCCATTTACATTATCTGCTTCACTAAATTAGGCCAGACGCTCAGAGAGTAAGTTTGGTACATATCCAGATTCATACAATAATCTTCTGAGCTCCCAACAAAAAATAACAACTGTCTGCCAAAGAGTAACATCTGGGGTGTCTCATAGCATAACCCCACGACAGTGAAAATGGGCACAACATCCAATTTTCATCTGTTACATGTGCTAATTCTACAAATACATGTGGCCTCATTTGCTACTTCAAATAAAAGTACCAGAGCATCTGTTCAGGTAAGTCCCACTTCTAGCAAAGTTAAATGTGCTCCTTGGAGCCAGATTTTACATTATTGAAAGAAATATGAATTCTGTTCTTTTTTTATCAACAGAATTTGAATATTTAGCTTTGCTAAGACATTCTCCATAAGAATTTTTTTTTTCTTAATTATTTAATACTGACAATGGAAGGCCTATTCAAAGTGATATAATTATCTATAAGCAGCTATACTTTTACATTATTGATAATATAATATTGTTTTCAATGTGAACAAAGACAATTTGGGTAAATTCAGCTATCTATTCTATATTTCCCAACTGCTTGTTCTTTGGCAGGTTTTAATTACTCCCAGGTTTCTTTTTTCAGTATAACCCTATTTGAAATATTTTATTTTCCCTGCACTTAATGACATATATTGACAAATAGTTTATATTTGTGGTGTACAAATTTGATCATTCGGTATATGTATCAATTGTGAAATAATCACTACAGTCAAGCTAATAATGTCCGTCACCTCACATATTTACCTCTTTTCTTCCTTCCTTCCCTTCTTGCTTCCTTTCTTCTTTCATTCTTCTAGGGTAATAACATCGAGGATCTTCCATCTTGGCAAATTGCAAGTGTATAATAGAGTACTGTTAACTGTAGTCACTATGCTGTGTATTAGACTTTCAGAACTTATTCTTTCATAACTAAAATTTTACAGCCTTAATTGATGTTTTCCAACTTCCACTTCCCTATTCTTGTATACAGCAACTGGTATATATTTTCACTTTTGTCAAGTTGACTATATTCAATTTCATATATAAATAGGATTGTACAGTATTTGACTTTCTGTGACTGGCTTGTTTCACTTAGCAAAATGTCCTTCAGGTGATGAATGGATAAAAGAAATGTGGCATATATACACAATGGAATATTACTCAGCAATAAAAGAGAATAAAATCATGGCATTTGCAGGTAAATGGATGGAATTAGAGAAGATAATGCTAAGTGAAGCTAGCCAATACCCCAAAAAACAAATGCTGAATGTTTTCTTTGATATAAGGAGGCTGATTTATAGTGAGATAGGAAGAGGGAGCATGGGGGGAATAGATGAACTCTAGATAGGGGAGAGGTGTGAGAAGGGTAGGGAGGGGGCATGGGGTAATTAATGAGGGTTGAATGTGATGATCATTATTATCCAAAGTACATGTATGAAGACAGGAATTGGTGTGAATATACTATGTATATAACCAAAGATATGAAAAATTGTGCTCTATATATGAAATAAGAATTGTAATGCATTCTGCTGTTATATATAAATAAAAAAGAAAAATAGAATCCCTTTTTTATGAATCAAGTAATATTTCAGTGTGTGTGTGTGTGTGTGTGTGTGTGTGTCACTTTTTTTAATCCACACAATCACTGGCAGACATGTAGACACATAGGTTGTTTCTATGTTTTTATTATTGTGAATAATAGTGCCAAAAAAATGAAAATGGTGATATCTCTTTAAGATCCAGATTTCATTTCCTTTGAATATATACCTAGAAATGGGATTGCTGGATTGCTGGATCATATATTGGTTTTATTTTTAATTTTGGAGGTATTTCCAAACTGTTTTCTATAATAATTGCATTCACCAAGAGTTTGAATTTGCCCACATCCTTTTGACAAATGATCTCTTATCTCTAGCCATGTTAAATATGACACCCAAGAATAAGAAGCAAAAGCAAAAATAGGACAAGTTGTATCACACCAAAACAAATTTTTTTTTGTGGGGGGGGAGGAGTGTTACTTGGGATAGAACTCAGGAGCACTCCACTACTGAGCCACATCCTCAGCCCTACTTTGTATTTTATTTAGAGACAGGGTCTCACTCATTTGCTTAGCACCTTGCTTTTTTGCTGAGGCTGGTTTTAACTCGAAATCCTCCTTCCTCAGCCTCAGGAGTCACTGGGATTACAGGCATGAGCCACAGCACCCAACCCCAAAATCTTCATCTTGCAAAGGAGACAATCATCAGAGTGAAATGGCAACCTATCAAATGAGAGAAAATATTTTAAGTCTTTTATCTGATAAAGGGTTAGTGTATAAAATATGCAAGAAAGTCATGGTTCAATGACAAAACCCATGAAAACAAATAACCTGATTAAAAAGTGGTCAAAGGGCCTGAAAGAATTTTTCCAAAGAAGACAAACAATAAATGTCCAATAGATGAATAAAATGGTGCTCAACATCATTAACAATAAGAGAAATACAAATCAAAATCACAGTCTGATATCCTCTCCATCCTTTGAACTTTAGATGTCTTAGTCTCTCCAGACTCTCAGCTCTGACACCTCAATTTGGAGAATGTGCTAGACCTCACCTCAGATTTCACTCTGCACTGTAGTTTGGGAAGTTTTTCAAGGAGTAGGTATACAGTGTTCACATGAATACTCATCTCCCTCACCTTCCTTAATCAAGGTCCAGTGTTTTGAATAAAGAAGAATGAAATCATGTTATTTGCAGTAAAATGAATGGAACTGGAGGGCATCATGCTAAGCGAAAGAAGCCAGAGTATCATCTGTAACAATGAGTATCATCTGTTCTCTTGATATGTGGAATCTAAATAAATTAAATTAAATTAAATTAAAATAAACCTGAAAGCAGGTTCCTAGGGATCAAGAAGGGTGCAAAAGGGAGGGAGATAGAGAACAAGAAATGATCAAAACAAGCTGTATGAACGTAAGGAAATATCAGAGTAATTCTCATTTATATATACAATTAATATGTACTTAACATGTGTTAATAAAATAAATATAAATTAAGAAAACATGTTTTATGCTGGGTATGTTTAGTCTCTGTACTTCATTTTGATCAAAGGAGGAACTTTCTGGTCTTACTTTCAGAGGAAAATAAAAGAAGGAATCTATTTTTGACCAACAGCAGAATACTCTAAGCTAATACGTACCCTCCGTCATTCAGTCTCCTAGGAGGTAATTGCAAGCTATGGTCTATTGTTTTTCGAATAAAACATAGAGGAAGCCATGTTCATTCCAGGAGGTTGGCCTCATTAAGATAAAACAGGAGTTTTTAGGGGGTATTAGCTACTTTACAGATTAGTCATAGCTTCAATGGCCAAGTCTTAAATGATTAAGAATGAAAAAACAGGGGTATGTTATTTCTGCCTTCTGTTTTTTCATGCAGAGGACACTCTGTGCGGTTCTGCCCTGTTTTATCACTTCCTCAAGGCAGAAGGGGTCTTTATTTGATTTGTAAATTTAGGTGCAGGAAATCAAGCCTCATTTCTCCTACTCTTTTATTTTAATCTTCAGAGCATGACCATACTCTTCCACTCTTCATGATGCAGTCTTTAGAGAATCTCTCTGGTTCTGAGTCTTCACTACATGATGTATTAAGAAAATCCCAGGAGCAAATCTCCTGAAAAGTAAAGGAAATTACCAAGCACTCCTCTCACATCTCTGTCTTAATTCTTTGTTTGTTGCTCTATTTCATTGTATTTCTCCTCAACACATTAAAAGCTCATATAAATAGGGTAACAACATTCTTGACAGGAAGGATTGTGAACAACCAAATTACATAAAAGGATAGAAAAAAAAATATTTGAATTATAATGTCACTTATTCTATGGCTCCTCCAGTTTCTATTGCTACAGGATTTCAAAATCTTCCAAAAGTTTCTGAGGCATAAGTCAAGAGGGAATAGTTGGTAATAAAAAAGTTTTCCAAATTTTAGGATAGGGTCACATTTAAAAAATTTATCTTAATGTCTGCTCTGAGATTTTTCCATATTTCAAATAGCTTAGAGACATTCAGTGAGAATAGTCATTCTTTATAGCAGGCAATAAGAAAATTTCCCATCTATACATGATTATCAAGAGAGCATTTCAAAAGTTTAAGAAAGAATACAGAAGCAGACAATGTTTTTAATCTGAGCAGGGACAGAAGGGAATGAGAGATCAGTATCCAAAACACTGTGCTGGTTTTCTTAGACATTGAAGTTCAGTTGCTACAAGAGTAAAAAAGAACAGGGACAAAGAGATTGGTGCTCATCAAATTTCTCCTTTCCTCCCTTTCCTTTCCTATTCTCCCTGGCAATTGAACTGAGGCCAGGTGGCTAATTCTGGACATTGAAACACTAGTAGGTAGGATTTGATACTTTCTGGTTAAGGCACTAAATCAGTTTTGTCTTTTCATCCCTAAAGACAGAGGAATCCACTTATTTCATAATGTGGGATGCTTTGATTTCGTAGAAATCTGAGTGAATCTAAGGACCCAAGACCTCACAGGACTCATGCGAAAAGTATGGTATGTGGAAGAACAAACTTGTTGAACCCCTGATATTTTGGATATCTTCCTTGCCACAGAATAAATCAGCCCATTCTGATAAATACCAGCCCCAAACCTAAAGAGATACAAGGTACAAAAAAGAGCACAAGGAAGCAATGTGCATTGGAAATAAAACAAGGATAAAGTTAACAAAACTTGTGAATAAGATGAAGATTAAACTTAATTTTGCAAAACTTGGATGTAAGTTTAGGGCATGCTTCATGTTTACACTCTATATAATTTTCATAAATATATTAAAATGATGTTCAAGGAACCTAAACAGAGGGTGGAAATATTATATAAGGTTAGCAATCAACAAAAGCTGGTTATGAATAATATTAAATTAATGTCCAATAATATTAATAATGACAACATATTTTTAAAACATGTGGTAAGAAAATATATATATATATATATATTACTTTTGGAGTAAACATGCTTTGTTTTTCTGAAAGTTTAATTTGATACCTTAAAATTAAGAAGACTAAGTATTGATTCTGCTGGAACTCACTTAAGTTAACCTTTTGCACAATTTATTTACATTGTCTTCTTGCAAAAAGACCTGTAATGCTTCCAAACTTGCTGTCCTAGAAACTCAGGAATGAAGCCCTATTTTTATTTAAATTGCAGTATCATAGAATACTAACCTTGTCAGATTTTATTTCTCTTTGAGAAAGAAATTATTTGAATGCTGGATATTTTAGGGAGTTCACTTTGATTAAGAGTTGCTAAGAATGATTACTTTTACTACATGTAATGCAGGGGTTATTAGAGGAGGGGAAATTACCCTAGGATTAAAACAACCAAAAGAAACAAAACTGTTTGAGTCTATGTTTCCTGTAACTATAAGTGGACTACAAAGAAAACAAAGACTCAAATATTATTTGATCTTCTTTATCCCATATTCATCTGGGTATTTTCACAATTCCTAGTTTCAAATGAATCTTACCTGAGTTCAGGGAAGTAGTAGTCTAGACCACACCATGTAGCTTTCACTTTCTCTTTTCCCACCCTGGCTCATTGAGAAGAAATCTATGGTCTCCAGGAATCTTAAGGCAATCATGTGTCTGATGCAGTTGCTGTAGGCATGCAGGTTGAGGATTTTATTCCCAGAGAAAGAAGACACCCGTAAGAGTGCTTTGATTTTTGTGCCAGAGTCTTGAAGAAACAGCAGTGATGTCACTGTCACTGGCCTATTATCTTGCTTTTCAATGCTGTTGTGAAGTGACAGACAACTCTACCAAGCAGGTAGATGCTAATTGTTCTGTTTTTAACAGCCTATGAAATTATAGATAAGTACTTTAGTTCATCCCATAAGTGCTTTTATTAGTCTACACATCATTACTCTGATCCCCTGTAACAGCACACAGTTGTAGGTTTATTGAATTAAGTGAGCAAATAATCTGAAATAAAGCACTAATAATGCTGTATCCAATTACTCTTCATTGCCAATCCACCCTGATCCCAACTTACACACTTTAATTCTTTCCTTTTAATCAGTTCTTTCCCAGAAGGTCACAGATTTCCTCAAACACAGAGAACCACATAAACCAAGCCTATCAGGCTGACAGGCCTGCTGGACTTCTGTCTGGATTTACTAACCACAGGTTAGACAAAATAATTTGTGGATCTGCTATGTTACACTTTAAAAAAGTGCCTACATAAATAGCTTTCAGGTAGAGAGATATAAATCATCAATATCTGATTCAAAAATTATCTGTATTAAAAATCTTCTTGTCAAACTTTATTTCTTCCTTAAAAAACAAAAAAAAAACCTCCATGCAGGAAAATAGTTTGTCTTTTTATTTCCTAGCATATTTTGTATTTTTTTTTTTATATTTTCAATTTTTTATTGTGGGTTGTTGAAAACATTACAAATTTCTTGACATATCATATTCCACACTTTGATTCAAGTGGGTTATGAACTCCCACCTTCACCCCATACACAGATTGCAGAATCACATCAGTTACACATCCATTGATTTACATATTGCCATACTAGTGTCTGTTGTGCTCCGCTGCCTTTCCCATCCTCCCCCCTCCCCCCTCCCCACCTCTCCCCTCCCCTCCCCTCCTCTCTCTCTACCCCCTCCACTGTATAACCCTGAGGGTCTCCTTCCATTACCATGCAATTTCCCTTCTCTCTCCCTTTCCCTCCCACCTCTCATCCCTGTTAAATGTTAATCTTCTTCTCCTGCTCTTCGTCCCTACTCTGATCTTAGTTACTCTCCTTATATCAAAGAAGACATTTGGCATTTGTTTTTTAGGGATTGGCTAGCTTCACTTAGCATAATCTGCTCTAATGCCATCCATTTCCCTGTAAATTCTATGATTTTGTCATTTTTTAATGTAGAGTAACACTCCATTGTGTATAAATGCCACATTTTTTTATCCATTCGTCTATTGAAGGGCATCTAGGTTGGTTCCACAGTCTCGCTATTGTGAACTGTGCTGCTATGAACATCGATGTAGCAGTGTCCCTGTAGCATGCTCTTTTTAGGTCTTTAGGGAATAGACCGAAAAGGGGAATACCTGGGTCAAATGGTGGCTCCATTCCCAGCTTTCCAAGAAATCTCCATACTGCTTTCCAAATTGGCTGCACCAATCTGCAGTCCCACCAGCAATGTACAAGTGTACCCTTTTCCCCACATCCTCGCCAGCACTTCTTGTTGTTTGACTTCCTAATGGCTGCCAATCTTACTGGAGTGAGATGGTATCTTAGGGTGGTTTTGATTTGCATTTCTCTGACAGCTAGAGATGGTGAGCATTTTTTCATGTACTTGTTGATTGACTGTATGTCCTCCTCTGAGAAGTGTCTGTTCAGGTCCTTGGCCCATTTGTTGATTGGGTTGTTTGTTCTCTTATTGTCTCATTTTTTGAGTTCTTTGTATACTCTGGATATTAGGGCTCTATCTGAAGTGTGAGGAGTAAAGATTTGTTCCCAGGGTGTAGGCTCCCTATTTACCTCTCTTATTGTTTCTTTTGCTGAGAAAAAACTTTTTAGTTTGAGTAAGTCCCATTTGTTGATTCTAGTTATTAACTTTTGTGCTATGGGTGTCCTATTGAGGAATTTGGAGCCCGACCCCACCGAATGTAGATCGTAGCCAACTTTTTCTTCTATCAGACGGCGTGTCTCTGATTTGATATCAAGCTCCTTGATCCATTTTGAATTCACTTTTGTGCATGGCGAGAGAAAGGGATTCAGTTTCATTTTGTTGCATATGGATTTCCAGTTTTCCCAGCACCATTTGTTGAAGATGCTATCCTTCCTCCATTGCATGCTTTTAGCCCCTTTATCAAATATAAGGTAGTTGTAGTTTTGTGGATTGGTTTCTGTGTCCTCTATTCTGTACCATTGGTCCACCCACCTATTTTGGTACCAGTACCATGCTGTTTTTGTTACTATTGCTCTGTAGTATAGTTTGAAGTCTGGTATCGCTATACCGCCTGATTCACACTTCCTGCTTAGCATTGTTTTTGCTATTCTGGGTCTTTTATTTTTCCATATGAATTTCATGATTGCTTTCTCTATTTCTACAAGAAATGCCGTTGGGATTTTGATTGGCATTGCATTAAACCTATAGAGAACTTTTGGTAATATCACCATTTTGATGATGTTAGTTCTGCCTATCCATGAACAGGGTATATTTTTCCATCTTCTAAGATCTTCTTCTATTTCTCTCTTTAGGGTTCTGTAGTTTTCATTGTATAAGTCTTTCACCTCTTTGTTAGGTTGATTCCCAAGTATTTTATTTTTTTTGAAGATATTGTGAATGGAGTGGTTGTCCTGATTTCCATTTCAGAGGATTTGTCGCTGATATACAGGAATGCCTTTGATTTATGCCTGTTGATTTTATATCCTGCCACTTTGCTGAATTCATTTATTAGCTCTAATAGTTTCTTTGTAGAGCCTTTTGGGTCTGCTAGGTATAGAATCATATCATCTGCAAATAGTGATAATTTAAGTTCTTCTTTTCCTATTTTGATGCCTTTAATTTCTTTCGTCTGTCTAATTGCTCTGGCCAGTGTTTCGAGAACTATGTTGAACAGAAGTGGAGAGAGAGGGCATCCCTGTCTTGTTCCAGATTTTAGAGGGAATGCCTTCAGTTTTTCTCCATTCAGAATGATGCTAGCCTGAGGCTTAGCATAGATTGCTTTTACAATATTGAGGTATGTTCCTGTTATCCCTAGTTTTTCTAGAGTTTTGAACATAAAGGGATGCTGTACTTTGTCGAATGCTTTTTCCGTATCTATCGAGATGATCATATGGTTCTTATTTTTAAGTCTATTGATGTGGTGAATAACATTTATTGATTTCCGTATATTGAACCAGCCTTGCATCCCAGGGATGAATCCTACTTGATCATGGTGCACAATTTTTTTGATATGTTTTTGTATCCGATTCGCCAGAATTTTATTGAGGATTTTTGCATCTAGGTTCATTAGAGATATTGGTCTGTAGTTTTCTTTCTTTGAAGTGTCTTTGTCTGGTTTAGGTATCAGGGTGATGTTGGCCTCATAGAATGAATTTGGAAGTTCTCCCTCCTTTTCTATTTCCTGAAGTAGCTTGAAAAGTATTGGTATTAGTTCTTCTTTAAAGGTTTTGTAAAATTCTGCTGTATACCCATCCGGTCCTGGGGTTTTCTTAGTTGGTAGTCTTTTTATGGTTTCTTCTATTTCCTCAATTGATATTGGTCTGTTTAGGTTGTCTATATCCTCCTGACTCAATCTGGGCAGATCATATGACTTAAGAAATTTATCTATGCCTTCACTATCTTCTAATTTATTGGAGTATAAGGATTCAAAATAGTTTTTGATTATCTTCTGTATTTCTGAAGTGTATGTTTTGATATTGCCTTTTTCATCCCGTATGCTAGTAATTTGAGTTCTCTCTCTTCTTCTCTTCGCTAGCATGGCTACGGGTCTGTCGATTTTGTTTATTTTTTCAAAGAACCAACTTTTAGTTTTGTCAATTTTTTCAATTGTTTCTTTTGTTTCGATTTCATTAATTTCAGCTCTGATTTTAATTATTTCTTGCCTTCTACTTCTTTTGCTGTTATTTTGCTCTTCTTTTTCAAGGATTTTCAGATGAAGTATGAGATCATTTATTTGTTCGTTTTTTTCTTTTTTTAAGGAATGAACTCCAAGCAATGAATTTTCCTCTTAGAACTGCTTTCAATGTGTCCCATAGATTCCGATATGTTGTGTCTGTGTTTTCATTTATCTCTAAGAATTTTTTAATTTCCTCCTTGATGTCTTCTATAACCCATTGATCATTCAGTAACCTACTGTTCATTCTCCAAGTGATGTATGCTTTTTCCTTCCTTCTTTTATCGTTGATTTTCAGTTTCATTCCATTATGATCAGATAAGATGCATGGTATTATCTCTACTCCTTTATATTGTCTAAGAGTTACCCTGTGACATAATATATGATCTATTTTTGAGATGGATCCATGTGCTGCTGAGAAAAAAGTGTAACTGCTTGATGTTGGGTGGTATACTCTATATATGTCAATTAGGTCTAGGTTATTAATAGTGTTATTGAGTTCTATAGTTTCCTTATTCAACTTTTGTTTGGAAGATCTGTCCAGTGGCGAGAGAGGTGTGTTGAAGTCTCCCATGATTATGGTGTGGTGGTCTATTAGACTCTTGAACTTGAGAAGAGTTTGTTTGACAAACATAGCTGCACCATTGTTTGGGGCATAAATATTTATGATTGTTATGTCTTGTTGGTGTATGGTTCCCTTAAGCAGTATGTAGTGTCCCTCTTTATCCCTTTTGATTAACTTTGGCTTGAAATCTATTTTATTTGATATGAGTATGGACACTCCTGCTTGTTTCTGAAGTCCATATGAGTGATATGATTTTTCCCAACCTTTCACCTTCAGCCTATGTATGTCTTTTCCTATCAAATGCATCTCCTGTAGGCAGCATATTGTTGGGTCTTGTTTTGTGATCCATTCTACTAGCCTGTGTCTCTTAATTAGTGAGTTTAAGCCATTAACATTTAGGGTTATTATTGAGATATGGGTTGTTCTTCCAGCCATATTTGTTTATTTCTGTTACTAAACATGGTTTATTTTCCTCTTTGATTATCCCCCCCCCTTTACTGTCCTACCTCGCACTGTTGGTTTTCATTGTTATTTTCCATTTCCTCTTCCTGTAATGCTTTGGCGAGGATGTTTTGAAGAGATGGTTTTCTAGCTGCGAATTCTTTAAAATTTTGTTTATCGTGGAAGGTTTTAATTTCATCTTCCATCCTGAAGCTTAATTTTGCTGGATACACAATTCTTGGTTGGAACCCATTTTCTTTCAGTGTTTGAAATATGTTATTCCAGGATCTTCTAGCTTTCAGAGTCTGTGTTGAAAGATCAGCTGTTATCCTGATTGGCTTACCCCTAAATGTAATCTGCTTCCTTTCTCTTGTAGCTTTTAAAATTCTCTCCTTATTCTGTATGTTGGGTATCTTCATTATAATGTGTCTAGGTGTGGATCTCTTATGATTTTGCACATTCAGCATCCTGTAGGCTTCTAGGATTTGGGATTCTGTCTCATTCTTCAAGTCTGGGAAGTTGTCTCGTATTATTTCATTGAATACACTGCTCATTCCTTTGGTTTGGAGCTCTGTACCTTCTTGTATCCCAATGACTCTTAAGTTTGGTCTCTTAATGTTATCCCATATTTCTTGGGTGTTCTGCTCATGGATTCTTAACAGTCTTGCTGAGCTGTCTATGTTCTTTTCAAGTTGAAATACTTTGTCTTCATTGTCTGATGTTCTATCTTCTAAGTGTTCTACTCTGCTGGTAGTATTCTCCATTGAGTTTTTAAGTTGGTTTATTGCTTCCTGCATTTCTAGGATTTCTGTTTGTTTGTTTTTTATAACCTCTATCTCCCTGTATAGTTGATCCTTTGCTTCCTGGATTTGTTTGCGTAATTCATTGTCCAAGTGATCTTTCATTGTCTGATTTTGCTGTCTAATGTCTTCCTTGATACTCCAGATCATCTGAAGCATGTATATCCTGAATTCTTTATCTGACATTCCATCTGCTGCAGCTGTTACCTCTTCTAAAGTTGCGTTGACCTGCATTGCTTGTGGTCCTTTCTTTCCTTGTCTTTTCATACTGCTTGCATATCTTTCCTGCAGGCGCGGGCGGCGGCTCTGCTCTCTCCTTATTCCAATTGGGGTGTCGTGGCTACCACGCTGGCAGGTCACTGGGCCTGTTCTGGGTGCTGGCGGCGGCTCTGTTCTGCCCCTACTCCAATTGGGGTGACGAGTGTACCACGCCGGCAGGCCACAGGGCCTGATCTGCTGGTCGGTTGCAGGTTTGCCTACCCTGAAGGCGCGGGCGGCGGCTCTACTCTGCCCCTACTCCAAATGGGGTGACGTGTCTGTTGTACCGGCAAGCCACTGGGCCTGTCCTGCTGGTCGGTCGCAGATCTGCCCACCTTTCGGGCACAGGTGGAGGCTCTGCTCTGCCCCTACTCCAATTGGGGTGTCGTGACTACCCCGCCTGCAGGACGCTGGGCCTGTTCCTGGCACGGGCGGCGACTCTGCTCTGCCCCTACTCCAATTAGGGTAGTGTGTGTACCACGCCGGCAGGCTCCTGGGCCTGATCCGCCGGTCTGTTGCAGGTCTGCCTACCTTGGAGGCGTGGGCGGCGGATCTGCCCTGCCCCTCCTACCATGCCTGCGGACCCCTGGGCCTGATCTGCAGGTTGGTCACAGGTCTGCTCACCTTGCGGGCACGGGTGGCGGTTCCGCTCCGCCCCCACTCCAATTGGGGTCACGTGACCACCACACCGGCAGGGCCTGATCCGGGCGTGGGAGAAGGATCTGCTCTGCCCCTACTCCAGTTGGGGTGACGTGTGTACCACACTGGCAGGCCACTGGGCCTGACCTGCCAGGCTGTCACAGGTCTGTTTACCTTGCAAGCGCGAACGGCGGCTCTGCCCTGCCCCTCCTACCACGCCCATGTACCACTGGGTCGCGGGTCTGCCCACCTTGCGGGTGCGGGTGGCGGCTCCACTCCGCCCCCTCTCCAATTGGGTTCACGCGGTCACCACGCTGGCGAGCCGCTGGGCCTTCTCCGGGTGCTGGTGGCGGCCCGGCTCCTCCCCTCTGGCTCAACGACAAATTGAGGAGACTCGGGTGTCTGTGCCTCACCCCCCCTACCAGGAGACCAACTGTTTATGTCACCGCTGGTATTGATGAAGTTCTCTCCTCCGCCGCTTTCTGATGACATCAGATCTCTGCCATGTTGGTATCCTATGCGAATGGCAGCATTTCGTTCCCCTTGCCGGGCAACCAAAGCAACGGGTGAGTCCTGACCGGCCCTCAGCAGGACCCGGACCGAGAAGCAGTTTCCGCGGGCTCCTAGCCCCCGGGCCAGGGAAGTTCTGGGAGCCGGAACTCGGCCACTCCGTGCTCGGTGTAAGCTCCTATAAGAGTAGGCTCCAAGAAGCAGTCCCCGCGGGCTCAGTTCCAGAAGCCGGAATTCGGCCGCTTAGTGCTTGGTGTATGCTCTGATAGGAGCAGGGTCCAAGAAGCAGCCTCCGCAGGCTCTGCAGCCCTGGGCCAGGGCTGTTCCGGGACTGTTCCGGGAGCCGGAACTCGGCCGCCCCGCGCTCGGTGTTCGCTCCGATAAGATCAGGTTCTAAGAAGCATCCAGGCACTGAACCCTAGCAATCTGTCTGCAAGCCGCAGGCGAATTGCAGCCTTAAATTACCTGTTCTATGTCTGAATGAGCTGCGGTCAGTCAAAAACAGGTATGGTGACGTCAGCTTTCCAACATGGTGGCTGCTGGCCTCCTCTGTGGTCTGACCGGTGTGGAAAACCGAGATGGACCGCTTCCTTCACCCGTCTCGAACCCAGAATTCAGCCCTGAGTACGGTGCTTGCACGGCTGGCAGAAACTGCAGCACTGTATCCCTGCGTCGCTATCTCCTCGTTTCCCAGCACGCGCTGCAGACTCTAGCCGCGGGGTGATTTGCTGAATAAGCAGTGTTACCCTCCGTGCGACAAACCTCTCGCGTTTGAGTCCCCGTAGCCGATCCTCGTGTGATGAAAATCCTTCCTCCAGGTTCCGGAGCACCCCACTATTGCTGGAAATTCCTAACAAGATATCCTTTAGCCGTCCTGACTTGTCATACTCCCACACAGTGAAGCAGCACACTGGGGCAATGCACTCCCCTCGCCGCCATCTTCCTTCTCCTCATATTTTGTATTTGAATGGATCAAAACTGTCTTACAATAACTGTGGATAATTGGCTATAATTATTTTCTCTATTAATTACTTACTTTCAAAGTAAAAAAAAACCTAAAGAGAACTTCCACTTTTGAAAATTATATTCTAATACAGTAAGAGTTTCCATATCAGCTGAAAAGTGTGCATATCCAACAAAAACTTTAAAATCTTCCATTTGTATTTTTGCTCTATTAAAAATTAAATACAAATACAGTCTCTGAGTGCATTATTGTATGACAGAATTGAAGTAAGTTGCTTCTTTTTCCTGAAAAAATGACTGTTCAAAATTGTTTCTTATAACTTTCTGATATGTAGAGTAAATTATTATCATCAATCGTCATCCTACTATGCAATAGCACAACTTCTTGCTCCTCTCCGACTGTATCTTAGGACACATTGATCAGCCTTTCCCCATTTCTTTACACTTTTTTCTCCCCAGCCTCCGATAACCACCATCCTACTCTCAACTTCCATGACTCCATATCTGAGTGAGATCCTGTGGACTTTTCTGTATGTGGCCTATTTCACTTGATGTAATGATCTCAGTTCCATTTGTGTTATTACAAATGACAGGATTTCATTCTTTGTTATTAAATATTGTTAAATACCGTGTGTACTAATCAAGTTTTCTTCATCCATTATGGAAACTTAAACTGCTTCTATGCCTTGGCCATTGTGAATATTGCTGCAACAAACTTGGGAATGCAGATACTGATTTTACTTCCTTTTGTTATCTATCCAGTGATTGCTAGACTATATAGTAATTCTATTTTTAAGTTTTGAGGAAACTCCTATCAGTCATATTTATTCTATTTTCTACCGCATTGTGCTAATTTACTTTCCTACCAATGGTGTGCAAGTGTTCACTTTTCTCCACATCCTCTCCAAAACTTATTATCTTTAGCCATTCTTACTAGAATAAGGTAATACCTCGTTGTGATTTTATGGTGCATTTCCTGGATAATTAGAGACATTGAGCATTTTTTCTTTTTTTTGCCATTTTATGTCTTCTTTTGAGAAATATCTATCTAAGTCAGTGTCATTTGAATAAACTATGACTGTGTTAAGAGGGACATATTTTCTCATAGCTGATGTTTAAAATTTCTAATGCATAGTTATAATAAAAAGTAAACTGTCTTATAACTAACTTTTACCATTTTCAAATTCTTGAAAAACAAATATGAATCAGCTTTTATGTGTAAGAATAGGCATTTATTTTAAATATTAGGAAGTTTTACAAAGGTAAATGATCTTTAAAAGAGATTGCAACTAATCTCTTAATAACATGCAGAGCTTTTCACAATATACCAGATAGTTGATCACCTGCCAAAACTTTTTAGCAGCATGAGTTCTGAGAATATTAATGTACTTTTAATGATGCTGCTGACAACCAATCTGGAGGAATGGGATTAAAAGAAAGAGGTGAAGATACTGAAGAAAAAAATAGAATAAACAGGAACTCAGTTTAGGATTATTCTAAAATGGTTCTATCGTGCACATAGAAGCAAAGCTTGCTTATGGCCAGGGAATTGACAAGATTAATAGGCAAAAACATGAGCTGCCAACTAATATTTAAAGTCTTCTGCATATGTGTATCCAGTCTCTAAAATGATGTTACCAAGGCTAATGATATTAACATTTATATAGTTTGAACCCAGTCAGTGATTTAAGATCTAGACTGCCAATGACATGTTGGTCTCACGAAATCACTTAACTCAGCCTGTGATTGAGAAACCACAGCCCAATTATGATTTCACATAGGAAAAAATTCTAATAGCTAAATCTCAAGACACTTGTAACTTCCAGAGGACAACTGTGCACTCACCCATGTTGTGTTTTAGGGCAAAGAAACCATCTTGTGGACATTTTCATTCCCTGTGCCAACTGGCACTCTTCTTTGAAGAGTCATATTTATACTCATTTAGAAATTTAAAAAAAAAGTAAAATCAGAAATTTTATCCTGTCCTTTATGTGATTAAAAATTTGAACATTATGCATTTTCTATTTTAAGAATTCTCTTCTATCCAATAGTTTGATGCTAGTAGAAAATTCAAATTCAATGTCTTGATAGAATTATTATTGTACTACCAGAAATATGACATGATTCAATGAAGAAACTTCAAAATAGACTATTACATTAAGCCTATAGAATCTACATCAGTGCATATGAATTTAACTGGGCACATTTATCCAATTAAGTGTTTTATGTTTTTTATAAAGTTTTATGAATTTTATATTTGAGAAATATTATTATTAATGTTATGAAAAAGTGTCATTAAAATGGAGATTTACAAGCCAGGCACTGTGGTATATGTCATAATCCCAGCAGCTCAGGAGGCTGAGACATGAGGATCACAAGTTCAAAGCCAGCCTCAGCAATGGCGAGGAGCTAAGCAACTCAGGGAGACCCTGTATCTAAATAAAATAAAAAATAGGGCTGGGGATGTGGCTCAATGGTTGAATGGCCCTGGGTTCAATCCATGGTACCAGAGAGAGAGAGAGAGAGAGAGAGAGAGATTGATTTACAAATGTTATTAGATACATCACTAATTACTCTTATTGTTTTTTATAAACAATTCTACTGAAAAATTGTGCATCAATACCTTTATTTATTCCATTGTTGATAGCAAAACACTTGTATTTGTATCCTAATATATAATATTACCAAAGAACAGAATCTTTAAATTGGTATTTATATTTTTAAAATTTACACAAATGTTTACAAATAAATTTAAAAACTTTCAAAATTTCAAAACTGAAATGGTCGTTACCTTATTTTCATAATCATATTTCTTAGGTTGATAGCATATTTAAGAATCATAAAACAATGATTATGTATATTTCAGAAAGCATTGCCCATTAATTACTTCCCATTTAATAAAAAATAACAGACTAAAAAATATTGGACTAAAAAAGCTGGTTCACTTTTGACAATTTCTATTTGAGCCACAAAGCTTATAAAATCACAGGGGAAAATATGGATATTCTATTTGTGGTTGAATTGTTAAATAATAGAATACCACAGAGAAATCAGGCCACATTTTAGGTAAGTGAATCAATAAAATATAGATTTTTTTATCAGAGTACATCATTTTAGTGATATGATTTTTGGTTATTCAAGTAGATTAAATTTAAGAATTTCAAAGCAATGCATTTTAATGTAAAACCATGAAATACATTACTGTGGATTCTAACCTAGGAAACAATGTCACTTGCTCTTCCATGTAAAAGCATTTTAGTCCTTACCTTTGTTGTACTGTGTCTTTTCAGAAAACGGGTTTTCTGGAGAGTTGGAGAGCTAACATTAGGGCCAATGCTCAGAGAGGGCTGGCTCAGGCCTGCCATTGCTTTCTAACTCCTCATGAACTCATTGTTGCTGAAGACAAAAAAAGCTCAATATTGGTAAATATTATATATTCTTATTTAAATTCTTATTAAATATTCCCCCAACTTCTTTTTCAGGGAAAGATCTACATGTGAATTTTAGGAAATGTAGGCAGTTGACTCAAATTCAATCTAGTTTCTCAGCAATATTCTGAATATTTCCAAATTCTCATTAATAGTTTTCTTCAGTTCTTGCTCCCAATTAACCTTTGTCATTGCTTTAATGTATAAAAAACATTGCACTTTCTACCATTTGCATTTTTATCTTACTAATAACATTTTTCATCTCCAACTTTTGATGTCAAATCTAATTATTTTGAGATCACTATCATCCAGTTGTAAAACTACTGTTAAAGATAACTCCTTTTCATTAAAAAATAAAAATTACCTTATTATTGTTCATTGATCAACATCTGCTATATACTATGACCCTGATTCTCTTTGTAAACATGCCTGGTATTTCCAAATTCTTAGCCAATGATTCTCTAAATATGCCCTAAAGTCACTAAGTGATTCTTGATTTAATTCAGCTTGTGTTTTTTTACCTAATGATATGCACACAAAATTTAATTATTTTCCATTTAAATTTTTCTGCAAATATTCGTATCATAATAATAGTATGTATACAAGTAAACATGTTAATACAATGGCATATATTTTACATGTATCACACATAAACACACACACACACACATATGTATTTAGTGCAATTACGAGTTTAAATAAGGCTAATGCCTATATATTTGCCAGGAATAGTATTAAGGTCTTTGAGATAAATAGGATTATCTCATTTACTTTTTTAAAAATTCCATGCCATAGGCACTTATTTTCATTTAACAAAACAGGAACAATTTGTTATCTGTGTTCCCTGTCCCTATCTAATTAATTACTTGTGTGAATTTACCTTGTTCTTTTTTCTCTCTTATTCCATATCCTCATTTCCTAACCCTGCTCCAGAGTCAGTTCCTGAAATTATCTAGACATGCTCCCTCCTCAGGGTCTTTGCACACTTATTATGCTATTTCAAAATTGAATAATCTGGAGCAAAATCTACCTCACAAGTGTGTCTTATTGAGTTCATAAGTTTATAATTTCATCATTTTAAAAGATATTCATGCCACTCTCAACATATTGTTTTTTAAATGCCTATAAAGGTGATCTCCAAATTACTTCCCTACAGTAAGAGAAAGGTCCTTTAACTTTACAAAAATCATGACAAATAAGAAATCTCAAACAGTATATAATTATCATATTTAAATAGGATTTGAGTCTCTAACAGTTGTTTGGTGTTGAGCTTCTAAGTCAAATTTAATTTTTGTCTCTATCTATGAGGTTTTTAATATTGTGTCTTATAAAACTGATAATAGCATTGACAAAACCAATAATTGATATGATTTGCCTGTATGAAAAAATAAAATCATTCTATAAATACGCACATAATAAATAATAGAAATCAATTGTCTGAAATTTGATTTAATACATTACTATATCAATACTTTTTTTAGACAAAGTTATCATTTATATAATTCCTGTATTATTTTTACAACTACTGGACAGTGAAGAAACCCCTTGTCAGAACTATCGAAGTCTTTTGGGGGGGGCAGTGTCTTACCGTTGCCTTGAAGGGGGCTTGAAAAAATAAGTCAGGTAAATCAATGATTACATTAGAAATAGTCTCATGGCTTTTTGGTGTTTGCCTCTTGTGACTCACCCTTATGTCTGCACAACCAACAGAGTTTAGCAGCAGGGATTAGCTTGCACAGAATAGTTTTATTCTTCTTGAGATTCCATCTAAAATGATAGAGAATGAGAGCCCACCAGCTGTTTATTTCCCTTAAGGCTGTTCATCTCATCCTATATAAAATTATTTTATTGTTAAAACATTTCATATTTGTCTCTAATGCTATATAAATTATTTAAAAATAGGAAATTCTATTTTGTCTCCAAAATCAACTGAATGAGATCTTTCAATCTCAATCAGAAGTACATTTAAAATACAAGAACATCCATATGTTAACATTTTTGGCAAAATAACTCAGTCTTTTTTAATGACACTATTGGTGATATGAAAGAATTTTAACTATTGAAATGGTGTTTTGTTTTTATAATAATATAATATAAAGCTAAATGAAATACAAAAGTGTCCATCCCCTTCAGAACTGGACTTAAAACAATTACTCAGAAAAGTGAAAATCTTGTTCAAACAATATTGCTGAGAAAAACAAACGAGAAAAGTTCTATGGAAATTATTACTATAGCTACATAATAAGAAGAAACAAAACTAAGCTTATACTTTACAGCCAGAAAAAAAATTTCCATTGTCTTTTTCATATTTTCCTTTCTTGTTACTAGTTTTTCATCTAACTTTTCTCTTTCCATCTTATTTTCATATGTCCTTCCAGCCCCAGCTGGAAGTTATAAAAACTACATAAGAGAATCACTAAAGAAAGTTAACAAAAAATATGGTAGCCTTGTGATAAAAGTAGTTAGTTGATAGCATGACTGTAAATAATCAGTCACATAATTAAGTTTCCTGAGGTTAAAATCTGCTTATATAATCCATACAAGGGTAGTATATGGCAGTGAATGAATCGCTGTTATTTATCTGAATTTTTTTTCCTTTTCTTTTCTTTTCTTTTTTTTTAAAACAGGGGAGAGCACACAGTGCCCTACTACCACAAATTGTGCAGTCAAGTTTCCCACATTTGGGCAAATTACAGGTTTTAGAAGTAAAATTTGAAAACTTCCATCAAAATGTTTTTCAAATTTTAAAGACAATATATATTAAGGTAATAGCAGTCAAAAGTTGGCACTAAAACAGAACTACATATGAAAGCTGTGATTTCACTCCATGAAACATTTTAGATAACAATAAATCAAATTCCTTTAAAATAAAGTTTATCAGATTTTGAGGAAACTGAATATAAAATAATATGCATATAAACACTATTTTTAGTACTGAATTACTCTTAAAGGATAGAAATAAAAAACAGACTGTTCAGAAATTTGGTATGACCCTAATATATGGACCATTTTTGCATCAATTTAGAATTTTGGTTTCCTGAACCAAAGCAATTTAAAATAATTATTTAGTTTGCATTTATTAGCCTCAACTTGCTCCAGCCCAATATGAATTTAAGAACTCTTTCCCTTTAAAATAAATGTTCAACAATTCTAAGAGTTTTCTTTTACATTTGTTTGTTTTCTTCACCTATTTGCTAGCTCTCATGCCCTTTCATATTCTATTTCTGGCCATTTCCAACACTTCACACATTTATTAATTTATCTGACTGGCTGTTCATCTAAATATCTTAGTAAAACTTGAGTATGAAGAAATCATTTTGTTCCAGAGCATTTGAACAATACGAAAATCTGTTAATTTAGTTCTTTCCCTTTAACCTAATTGAACAAGATTTCACCAGCATATTTTGCATAGCGTTTTGTACAGAAATGCCATGCATATTATTTTTATTTAAGAACTGAATAATTAACATGAAGAAAAATAGACATATATAAGTTTCAACTAAGGTTTTATCACCATCATAAATATTTTCTTAATTCCCTCAGAATTTGTTCACTCTTCTCTATGATTCAGCAATGTTTTCTGCATAATTAGATTTTTATAAGTACTCTAATGAACTAGACTATCTCACTATTTTCATTTTTATTAGTAGACTTCGAACTCCTTCAATGAAGACTATTGTATTCATCTTCTCATTTCCAGTGTTTAACCTGTTATTTTGTACATTAGGATGTCTACAAATTCTTATGTGTATTCAAAAATTTTAAATAGACCTCTTTAAAAATTTCTGTGTACTTATTTTAAAAATTATATTAATATTAGAAATTAAACTGAAACAAACCTATGAGGTAATATTAAACTTATTTAATTATAAAATTTGTCAAATGATTTATAAATTCCACAACATGGGTTCTTCGTTAACTCTGCCATGCTCTCACAGGCTGTACACGTTCCAACTCGCACTAGTTATAAACCAATCCTAACTGAAGCCTGTACATCTTAGTCTTAA
This sequence comes from Marmota monax, assembly GCF_021218885.2. Taxonomy (NCBI): domain Eukaryota; kingdom Metazoa; phylum Chordata; class Mammalia; order Rodentia; family Sciuridae; genus Marmota; species Marmota monax. The sequence goes on along the minus strand of NW_026693777.1, from coordinate 12,307,056 downwards.
ATAAGTGGATAGACCATCACTTCCTCCAGTAGATATGAAAACTAAATAGATGTTGCTTCACAAGTAAAATTTAAGTAGAGGACACGTATTGTTACAAATAATTTAACATAACACAACCATCTAATAGCATATTTTGGATCTGAGACAATGTTTCTAATCCCGAAGAAAATTAAAATCCTGTCACATGGCTTTAGTGTAAATAATATAGAGTCTCTTCTGCTACCTCATAACACCCATAATTAAAAAATATAAACATTTTATTTCCTGTGGTAGTAAGATATTTGAAAGTCACACAGTACATTGACACAAGTTTTTATAGTATGACACATAGTATATTCCTTCTCTACCATAGAAATGAATATAAGTAGCATGTTTACCTATTAAGTCATACATAAGAAAATAATAGACATACATAGCCTATGAATAAGCAGATTTCAAAACAAAACTAATGAAAATATGATTGTTTCAAAACATAGGGGGATGGCTTGTTCTATTTCCCAATTTTTTTTAAATAATAGTTTAAATAAAATGTGGAAAGCTATTTGCTTCAGTTAACGAACATCCATGAAAGTAGCTTTTTATAAAACATTGCTAAGCCATTAAAGAGCTTCAATTCTGTAAGAACATAGGCAAAAATGGAAAGACACTTTTAATATAAGATAGCAAGGAGTATTGTATTTTATGGAAGCACATAGCAATACACCATCCAAATATACCCTGTGTTGCTCACTTCTTTATAGCAGTAATAGACTTTGATTTAATCCTGAGTTCTGATTAATGAAAGGAATCATTAGTAATCTCAAATTCACTGTTAGAATCCAGGTCTGGACCCTACATGGTAACAGTACAAGGCTTTCTAGTGCTGATTATAGTTTCTCCTCCCACTTCTCTTGGAACTATAACAGTTTCATGCTAGAGTTGAGAAATGCCTCCAATTTAATCCGAGAAGAAACTTTGATTAATATATATTTTAGGCTGCTAAAGACCTCATAAGAAGCCAGGCATGGTGGTGCACACCTGTAATCCCAGTGGCTCAGGAGGCTATGGCAGGAGGATTGTGAGTTCAAAGCCAGCCTCAGCCGCTTAGTGAGGACCTAAGCAACTTAGTGAGGCTCTGTCTCAAAAGAAAAATGATTAAAAGGGCTGGAGATGTGGCTTAGTGGTTGAGCATGAGCACCTATGTTCATTCCCTTGTAACAAAACAAACAAACAAACCTACCTGCCAAGAGCAACACAGAAGAAGAAAAGTTTATTTTGGACTCCCAGTTTCAGATGTCTCAGCCTACAGAGGGCCAACTCCATTGCTCTGTGCCTGAGATGATGCAGAACGACAGAGTGGAGCAGCTCAGAACATGGCCACCAGGAAGTGGAGAGAACTCAACTCACCAGACACAAAATTTAAACCAAAAGGCATGGACCCCAGTGACTCACCTCCTCAAGTCACACCCTACCTGCCTACAGTTACCACTCAGTTAATCCCTATTAGTGAATTAATGCACCGATTAGGTTAAGGTTCTCATAATCAATCATTTCAACTCTAAACTTTCTGGCATTATTTCACACCTGAGCTTTTGGGGAGCACTACATATTTAACATTAGTATTAAACTCAGTATGTTTTCTGATTTGAAATGTTAAATGCAACTTTTTTTTAATGACTGAACAGTGATGATTAAATCATAGATTTCAGGACGGAAAAAAGCTTATTTACCCAAAATAAATTTAAAAGGAAAGAGATGTCCAAAATAAATTTACTTTCAGAATTTCATCTATCAGTTTATTTAACATACGTCATTATAACTTTATTACTAATATAGAAGAGAAATGAAGCACTTTATTGGAGAGTATGAAAAATTAATTATATATCACATGAATATAATACCAATTTCATCATCTAGAGAATATTTGAAATTCTTATGTTTTTTTATTTTTAAGAACACATTTTAATATAGTACTATTATTTTAAACCAGTAAATAGAAATACAAACAATGACAAATAGAGATAGAGATCAAGAGGTTCTTTTTTATTTCAGTATTCTTAAGAGATACTCAAAATCAAAGAATAATAAGTGGTAAGTGCATTTATTAAACTTGAATTCAACAAGTTTGAAGACTTGTGACTCGAAAGAAGGAGTAAGAAAAGTAAACTATAAGAAGAAAATGAAGAAAATAAATAGAAGAGATTGATGACAGCATCATAGCATAGAAAATTATCTTCTATAAAATTTAGAATTAGCTATTTACCATGGCATATTTAATAGGAAAAAAATCACTCTCTGTGGGAAGAAATCTGCTCACTAAACATAAATAATTATCCAAATACCTTCACAGTGTCAAACAAATATTTTCGAAGGAAGATGAGATGAGAACTGGTGGTGACTAGAAATACAGACTAATTCTCTGGGACCCTTCACTCTTAAAAATGTGAACAGGAGAGCAAAATTTAAAACGTGAGATATTAGTAGTAAACTCAATTAGCATGAAGTAAATTTAAGTGATACAATGTTTCAATATGTGTTTTAATTGATGGAAAGTTATCTAGTGTCAAGAATAAATATAGAAATTATTAAACAATTTAGTTCACAGTAACTTTATCCAGAAATATAATAACAAATGAAAAATACATTGAATCCTTTAATTATCCTAACATTCAACCCTTCTGTATAATGGCCATGTATATAAATGCTGAAGATTTAAGTGAATTTTTAATTACTCTAAAATGTCAGTAGTTTAAAATAGCCATAGTACTTATGGCCTGATGGACAAATGAGCTGAGAAGAATATCCCCTTGTTGCAGTCACAGTGTCACATGGGTGGCCTTAGAAGTTATATCCACGGGACAGAAAGCTATCAACAACAAAATTGAGATCAGCATTTCTAGCTTGATACCACAGAGCCAAATGCAGCCATATAACTAAGCAACATAAACTTTAATGTAGAGAATGCTTCGGGCTTATCCAATTTGTGGCATTTTACAGTCTCAGTCGTATATGTTAATATACATCATAAAAACAATGCCTCCAAAAGTGAGTCAAAGAGAGGTAGGGGGGAGGCTGCTTTCTGCTGAACATTCTAGGAGAGAAAACTCAGTAGTAGAATTCTTACAATTTCTGTACACTCTTTCTTAGTATGGTTTCTTACTTCTGAATTGGCTCTTTCATTATTTATTATGAAAAAGTGGAATAACATAATTATTTACAAGTACAGGTGATAGAACACTCTTTGTGTCCAAATTCTATGTGTTAAAGAGACAACCTTCAGAGGCATCTATTTTAAGGATGGCAAAGTGAACAGAATCAAATTTCTAAACTTAATGACAATGTCAGTGTAGCTTATGAAACCATAACAATGTGAGAAGGGCCATCTGGTGAGTGCAGCATGCATGTAATGTATGGTTAGCTTCAGTGATTCTTCCGAGTTCTCCTCGTACTGTAATACGTGTGTGGCAGAGTGCCACTCAAACTAAGTAGAATCATTCAACTGCCTTGAATATAAAGTAAAGAATATAATGCTTGAATAGGCAGGCTAGTTGCACATGAATTTTGATGCAGATGCCCAGTAAAAACTGTTTCTGATAACTTGCAGTAGAAAACAACCTAAAGAATCAATAAAGAAAGGTTTATTTCTACAGAACATACAACTGTGTTTATAGAGCAATGATTTCTAACACAAGCACAGTTTTTCATTACTTCCATCAGTGCACTGGGGTTGATGTCTGCAAGAGGCTTGGTAACCACTGCAACCAAAATATGATGTGCAACACACATATATGATCATAAATATGAATTATGTCTGGGTATACATATACCTGTGTACATGCTTTGAAATAACAACACCTTCTGAATATAATTTCTGAGAAGGAAATAGGAACATGCCAGAACTTGGGTAAAATCCTATGAATTTTGAAATATTCTTTGATCATACAAGTGGTTTTTCTTATCTTTTGTTTTTCTACTTAACGAGTGGAATAATGGGTGAGAATTTTTAAAACAATGGGTAATTTGAATCTTCTCTCTCCCCACCCTCCCTTGTCTGTATTCTTTCCAGAGCAAGAAACTACAGAGCCTGGTCACTACTGATTGATAGAAAAGCCTGTGGCACTGTGGGAATCCCAGTGGAAAAGCTGCAGTGGCACTTTCTTCTTTCTTGGCCAGCAGAAAATTTTCTAGAGTTTATTTTGTTAGTAATGAAATCTGAGGTAAAGGTCAGAATTCTGGTAGCTTTAGAAGAATTTTGACTTCTGTAACCATCAACCTGTAAGTAAAGTTGGCACTGTCCAGTATGAACCAGGTCTGGTCTCAGAGACTACCAAGAACCAAGGCAAGACTCTGATGGGAAAATCCTCCAAGACTGATGGGCAGTACAACTTCCTCCCTCTGCCTTCATGGAAGAATGACAGGCTGCTCATGGATGCCCTTCATCTGGAGTCATCAACTGGGACTTGAATCCCAGTAAGGCAACAGAGAAAAATATCAACAGAGTTTGAAGTCAAACCACTAAGAAGAGGGGAAAAGAAAAAAACAAGTTAATCTCCATAAAGTAGAGAAGATAGAGTGGCAAACATCATCTCAAACAAAAAAGTAATGATTTATAAAAATTATAAATAAATCACAAAATGCATAATACTTAAATGGTAAATCATTCTAGTGAATTTATTGTCACTATTGACATTTAAGGCCAGGAAAATCAAGGGAAACAGCTTTCCCCCTCATTATAGAACAAAGAAATAAAGAGATGCACCTGGGACTATATAGCTCAATGGTAGAATGCATATTAGCATGTGTGAGGCCCTGGGTTCAATCCCTTATAATGAGAGAGAGAGAGAGAGAGAGAGAGAGAGAGAGAGAGAGAGAGAGAGAGAGAGAGAAGGAAGTTAATCTATTGGAGAGATAATGAAGTAAAACTAACATATAATCAGTATAGATTTTAAAATATTAAAAAATAGATGAAGTAATACCAATTAAATTTAGTTTAATTTGAAAACATATATTCCTGGTTCCAAGAAATATGTGGTTTAAAGATTTAAAGGGGTAAATAAAGTTCCGGGAAGTTTTTATTTGAAAATAGACATGGAGGCATAATCCAATAACATTCCTCTAATAACATTCTTAAATATTTAAATAAAACAAATCTTCTATAAGACTTCAGATAAAAAGGAAAATTAACCTACAGAGGAAAAAAAAAAGTCATGATGGTATCTGATATCACAGCTTCTGTGCTGGAAATTAGAAGATGGTGGAGAACTACTTGTAAGAACATTCTTAAGGAAGAAGTATAATGAGACAATTAAGAATTAAATCAGAGGAGTGACCTGAAGATAAGGTCAGCAGGAAATAATTGGTATATATTTTACACATAAGAGTAGATAATATTTTTAAAGATTACTAGCAATTAAAACAAAAATTGAATAAAGAATGGAAAAAATTTTAAAAGCATTTCCAGATGTAAAAGAGAAAAAGAATAGTTAACAGTAGGTGATCAAAGTAAAATAAAAGAGAAAAAGTAAAGTAAAACAACCTATACTAACTAAAAGAAAAGAAATAAAACAAGTAGATTTCACTGTAGATATAAGGAAATGCATTTAAAAACAAAAACTATACTGTTATTAATAAATGCATTAAAAGTAAAGGGAAAGGGTCTGGGATGGTGGCTCAGTAGTAGAGCGCACGCCTAGCACATGTGAGGCCCAGGGTTCGATCCTTAGCACAACATAAAAATAAATAAGTAAAATAAAGATATTGCATCCAACTACAACTAAAAAATAAATATTAAAAAGAAAAGTAAAGGGATAAAAGTTGTATATATGTACATATGCATATATAAAGGTAAAGAGATAATGTGTATACATATACACATGCACATATATATATTTATACACAATAAATAATAAACCAAGTAATAAATAGAAAAATTTTAAATATTAAAAATAAATAATACCATTAATTCTAAGTTATAGTATTTACAGAAAACTATGTAAAACTTTGTAAAATGTAGAGTCATCAGAAATTCAAGATTAAAGGCAAATAAATCAGTACAAATAAAGCTATAGAGCAACATCACTTAAAATATAAATGCAAAATTATAAAAATTATAAAAAAATATTGTATTTTATCAAATATAATCCATTAGTTCCAAGTGGAGTTTATTTAAGAAATGTAGACCACTTCAATATCAGTAACTTAATAACCTACTATATGATAATAATAGACAATTAGAACAAAACAATATCACTTTGCATTTTATATGCACTTGATAACATTTAACATGCATTTTAAAGTACGGATGCTGCAATAATCAGGAGTCTAAAGAAATTACATAAAGGAAATAAAAGACTACTCCAAATTCTGGAAATAACATACCAGACCTGATGAACAACTAAAGAAACTTGAACTAATATTAAGTGAATAACAATGCCAATTATTACAATCATTACTTATCATTGACTTAACATTTTTTATTTGATAAAACATTAGAAGGAAAATTACATGAAAGTTTAGAAAAGAAATTAAACTGTACTTTTGCTGTTATTAATGTTGTTATTTACCTAAAAATCATAAAAGCTCTGTAAAAATTTACTATAATTAAGAAAACAAACAAGCAATATACTTTGATATAAGATAAATGTAATAAAAAATTGCTTTTCCTCTAAATTAGCAATAACTACCCATAAATAAAAAAAATTATAGTAGAGAAATATTAAATACAAAATAATTAAAAGGAGGAAAGACTATCAATACGTGGAATGAAATGATGATAACATTTTCAGTTTACAGAATATTAATATGTCCATGAATGCAATTCTAATTTGAAGTCCAATAGTATTTTTTACATTAATATAGATTCAGAAATTTTATATTTTATATGAAAAAATAAATTCTTTGACTATCTTAAAGATATATAAATAAATAACAGTTAGAGTGACATACCATAAAACGGCCATGTTCCAAACAGTTTTGAATAGTTAAGAATAGAATTTCTAAATAAGTCTCAGTGTTTAAGAGTATTTCATATATGATAGATGACTTAATACTGTTGTTATAATTGACTACTTACCTGAGGAAAAACATTGGGTCCATTTCTCATATGATGTATGAAAAGAGCTATAACATTAATAAAATAATCTTTGGAATATTGTAGGAGATCCTGTGATTAATAATTTAGTTATACAAGGTTTTGTGCATGGATTTCCATGACATCTTTTGAGCAATAAATGAAAGACAGAACAACTCATACTTGAAATACATTTTGGTCAATCACTGACCCCCAAATCTATTGTTAAAAAAAGGATCCTTTTAAGATTATATGGTTAAGGAAAAAAAATATATATACATATATATATATATATATATATATATATATATATATATGTACATGCTAAGTTAAAAATGTGAAAAACTTAACTTTAATGAGGAAAAATGGGGAAAATAGTAGAGAGTAAAAAAAGGTAAAAGATTGTTTCAACAAAATTACCTAATGTCCAGTGTGATCATATTTCTACATGATATAATTAAAATTTTTTAAATTGAAATTTTATATATAAATCATAAAATAAATTATAAAAATAGAATTCTGAATGAAATATTACAGTACATTTGTGATTTTTAATTTCTAAAGAAAACATCAGTAAAGCAAAAATTTACTAAAAATATTAATCAAATCATATGATTATAATAAGTAAGAACTCAATAGGTATTCATGACATTAATGAATACACAGATAATATCTAAATTGAATACACAAGATAATATCTAACATCTTTTCAAGATATATTGTGGGTTTTAATTCCAGAAAAGAAAATCTTCCATCAGTAACTCTCATGTAAGTATTTAGAAGAAAATATTGCAAGGACAAACTAGCTATAAAGATAAAAGCCTGAAAGTAGTCAGAGATCATAAAGATTCATTTTATTACCATATTTATGCCTCTGAATGTGGATAGTATATTCTAGTTTATTTGAAAGTCTAGTTCACCCTCTCTGGTTTCTTTAACAGTGCCACATTGGTAAATAAGAAACTTTCCTCTTCAACCTTTTTTCTATTATCACATTTCAAAACAATTATTTAAAAATAGTCAATGATCATGTGCTAACTTCTCTTTGGACAATTATCTATATGTCTTATGATATTAGATGCAATAAAAATGAACTTTCAGAAACATGCTTATTGATGCACACAAAAATGCTAGATTTTTTCCATTTAAGTGATAACAAGAGCATAATTCCCCATATTGTTTTTTCTTATTTATCTATTCTCAGTTTCATTAAGGTTTGGTTGATACACAAAATTATATAAATTTATGACGTACAGCATGATGTTTTGATGTATGTGTATTTTGTGAAATGACTAAATCAAGTTAATTAGCATATCCATCACACAACCTGTGTGTGTGTGTGTGTTGCAGAGAACATGTAATATCTCCTCTCTCAGAAATTTTAACCTGTTTGCTCTTTTTATCTATAGTCAGCAGGCTGCATCACAGATCTTGAGAACTTATTTCTCTTGTTTTACAGAGACCTTGTACCGTTTAAAGAACATGTCTTCTTTTCTTATCCTACCCTCTCTAGCCCCTGATCTCCTTTCTCATTTTTGAAAATTAAAAATATTTTAAATAGAGGTAAGCATGATTCTGATATTTTCTAAGTTGTAACACGGAAGAGCACGTTGTTCATGCTTCAACTAAACTCCAGAGATAACAATGATCGAGATATGCCTTTGGTCTCAGAAAAGGGAAGTCAGATAGACATATTTAAAGAGAGAGAGAGAGAGAGAGAGAGAGAGAGAGAGAGAGAGAGAGAGAGAGAGAGAGACGATAGCCATAATTCTTCTCAAAGACTAACAAGATAGAGGTGCTTTAATGAAATATTATGGGGTTTGTGTCAATGGACTTCATTTAACTTGGGTATTCAGAAATAATGAATACCCCAAGGGGTAGGAAATATCAAAAGTAATAAAATTACTTAGTAGTATCATGAAGATAAAACTATTGTACCAAGATTAAATGTACAGCAAGCACTGGACTATAATTCAAAGTTTAACAAGTTGCTCAATCTTTGTTCTTAGAAAAATTAAATGGTTTGAAGTTAAGGATATGAAATGAATATTACTAATATCCGCATTAGGATGTTTTCAATGAATCTCAAATTTACTTAGATTGAAATATTATTTACAACAATCTGTTAAATTTGATATCTAAAAGTCAATATTTTCTAAGAAGCATTTTACTTATTTGTACTAGTTTGAACTCTAATAAAATCCAAGGTTTGCTTTCATTATCTTTGTAACTTTGCACAGGTGTCTGTGCATTTGGAAGAACACCTCTTCCAGTCCTTGCAAAGTTATTGCAGTAAGTAGGCATACTCCTGCTGAGTACTTGAACTGATATAGTTGCCTCCAAGATCTCGGTTGAGTGGAATTGTGGCTGAGCCATGTGGCTATTTCTGGCTTTACAAGTGGACTCCATGATTGGTGGGTTTGTTGCCAGAGGCTCAAGTGGGCATGGATCCTTCCTGGTCTCTGAGTTCACATTCTCTGACTGTGAATCAGTAAATTGGCATGAGGATGAGTGTCTACTTCAAGTTCCACAGATAGCAGGCCTATTGCCAGATGCAGTGACAGAGCAATTTATCCCTAATCCCTAGGAGAGCTTCTGTTAGGACTAGCAGAAGGACATACTAGATGGGTCCTTGGCCTCTGGACACAGCTGGGAGGGACTGGAATCAAGTCCTTGACTTCACTGTTTATTCTGCCATTTGCCTTCCACACCAACCTCTTCTGATTTGAATGCCGCTTTCCCCTTGAATAGAAGCCTGTGTCTTTGGTTCAGAAATGCACTATTGCTTTCATTTTGTATCACTGATCCAAATCTGACTTTATCACCTGTGACCCTACAAATCAGAAGCAACCTTGAAATACATTCAACTAATCTTTTTGTCTCAGAGACAAATCCTGAGAAGGGACAGCATTGCAGCTAGAGTGCACCAGGGTAATAGTGAAAAAGAAGAGTTGTGGGAAAGAGGACTTATCTTTTACATCCATTTTTGGTTGTGAGTAGTACCGTTGAGTTTATCTCTGCTAGAAATGAGAAAAACGGGGGTCTGGGGAAATGAGTAGTTATGTAATGAGACATATTATGAGCCAAATCAGTCTAGAAGTATTATAGAAAATGTATTAGAAGAGAGTTGGAAGAAAATGGAGTAAGAGAGGCTAATACTAAAGAAATGCATTTGCTTAAGAAAAAAAGTATTAGACTTAACAATGCAATGAATAATGAACAAAGAATTAAGGAAAATTATTAATGTCTGCAAACCATATTTAGAGAAATCACACAGTGTATAATGTACTTCTATGGAATACAGAAGTCATTACTTATAAAAGTCCAGACACATTATGCCTGATACCTCCACTAATGAAAAATAGATGGTAATCAGTCTTCAGGTTTGTGATAGTTTTGTTTGCATATTTAAGAATCATGCATAGAATGTTATTTAGTATATAATCTCCCACTGAAACATGTAAATTTTCCTTGTCAAGGCACGGGCTATATGAATGTTAACCAACTCACCCTTGATATATAGAAGGAAAAATATTAGTAAATAGAGGTACATCATAGAGAAAAACTGATCAATAAAAGACTGTTGCACCAGTTAATGGCTGAGAGAGATTCCTGTGACAGAGAAGATGATAAGCCACCAATTATTGCCTTCACTCATTTACCAGAGTGCTCTCAGATTCCAAAATTATAAACAGTTTGTCCTCTCACCAGAGACAGAAGTAAAAGAAGCTATTTTGAAAGAAGTAGACAATCTAATTCAGTATTCTTCATTAGTATTCTTCATTATTATAATATGTAAGATATATATGTATATTTTATATACACATATTACTTAACTTCATGAATATATGTGTACATGCATCTATTTATATGTGAGATTCTGAGGACTCCTTATATCTCAACCTAGCTAATTAACACATTAGTATGAAGATATGACCAAGGAGTATGTCTTAGAAAGTGTTCCTCAGCAAAATACTCACTCACCCATCAGTAGCTAATTTGCCTAATGATTGAAACGCCTGAGTATATTGAACCACTACTATTATTTTATGCACTGTGCTTAGTATCTGGATTACAGAAATTAATAAGATTACAGTCTTTTCTATAAAGTAGTCATCAGGAAATCGGTGCTCACATTCAATGAGCAACACTGATGTTCTGTCTTTGAGTAAATATATTAAAATAAAAAGCATATGAGATATCTTAAATGATGGATTTTTTATTTAGTCCATCTGGAACTGAATCTCATTAACATTACCAACTGATTTTGAAACTGCTTGGCAGGTTGGGGGTTAATTCATCTTTTTATACTTATGTTTGTCCACTAGAAAAATTACAGATGGTAACATTATCTTTTTCAGTTTGCTGTATTTAATTTTATAACCTAGGTAAAATTTAGAATAATATCTAATGCTTACTAATAATATGTTATGAGTATTATTAATAATTTTTTTTTCTCTTTTAGGAATATTTTGTTTAAATATCTAATTCATAATGAAGAAGTGAGTTAATATTTATAAAATATTAACAAGTATTCATTTTCTCATTAATAATCATATTTAATAATTTTGACAATGTATTTCTGATGAGTATTTCAAGCAATTATCAGATGTGCTCAAATTCATAACTCCACAATCCATCTGCTTTGTTGTTTGTTATTTAATACTGAGTAAAATGTACTCAAGATCAAAGACAGAATATTACACATCTGCATCTGCTTGTTACACATACAAACACAAAATATGTTCAATTGGCAGCATATGTTAGAGTGCACACAGTCTGTTATGATAGTAATTTCATTGTTGGATGTATTGCAGAGCCCTGATCTATAATATGTTTTATTAAGATGGATGTGCCTTAGTTTGTTCAACCGTCATGATATAATATTTGGCTAATGTTTTTATTGCATGCCATCTGTGTGGGCAGTAAGGTTGTCCAATAACACATGAAATGTCACTGTTTCGAATAGGCATCTAATTGAGATTTAATCAGACAGGGACTTTACATTAATTAAATGCCACTTGATTAATGAAAACATATTTTTGCTATTTAATAACTATGTAAGAATAGGACACGATTAGTTCAAAATTCCATGCATTGTGCACAAAATGTAGACTTTCCATGAATATATGCCTGCAGAGCAGTGTGGTAGAATCTAAATGCATTTAAATGGCATTAAAATAAATGCCACCCTGCTAGTTAAGAAATAGCAAACACTCTGTGTTTGGAAATGATTCTAATATCTGGATCTCTTTGACCCTTCTTTGTGCTGCTATTAAGCTACTCATTTCTCTGTCCACAGCCAGGCATAAATTTAAATGTATCTACTCCCACTGTGAAAAATAATCAGTCCCACACATGCAAACCCAGAAGCAGTGCTAACTATCAACACAATTGTAAGAATCATAGGAGAACAAACTCAAGCATATGTTTTGCAAACAAAACAACTTGCTGAAATTTAGCTTCTCTAGAAAATTCAGAGAAATGAACTGTCTCTGCTCACCAATTTTCTTTCTCTCTGGTTTTACATATTACCTTCTGATGAGGTGATTTTATTCATTCTGCATACATTTTACTATTGGTACTTATTTCAAGTTTATTAAAAAATGATTCTGTCTCTTTCCTTTTGAGAAATGAGAATTCCCTTTTCCCTGAAAGATCTTTCCTTACTTGAGACTATAAAATTTTTTTCTTAATAGGAGAAGACAGCTCTTACATGCTATTTTCTTATCATTTGTATCAACAAATTGTAATTGTTTTCCCCTGGACATACTGGTGCTTTTCCTTTAAAGAGAAACCCAAGGATGGAATTGAGAATTGGATGACCCATAGGCAGAATTAGGCCCAGAACTTTTCTTAAGAGTGAACCCATATGTTTTAACCAGCTTTTCCACTGCTGTGACTAAAAGACCTGACAAGAACAATTTTAGAGGAGAAAAAGTGTATTTGGTGCCCATGGTTTCAGAGGTTGCATTCCCTAGATGGTCAGCACCATAGCCCTAAGCCCAAGATGAGGCAGAATATCCTAGCAGAAGGGTGTGAAGGAGGAAAGCATAGGACATGGCAACATGACAACGGAGAACTCCTTCACTCCATAGGAACAAAATATAAACCCCAAAGACACCCCCAGTAATCTACCTCCTCCACTTGCATACCCTGCCTGACTACAGTTACCACCCTGTTGGTCTGTATCAGTGGATTAATTCACCGATCAGATTAAATCTCTCATAATCTATTCATTTCACTTTTGAACCTTCTTTCATTCTCTCACACGTGAGCTCTTGGGGGACACTTCATGTTTAGACTATAACACTCTTCACCTCCCTGACTTCACTAGGTGAACGGTATCCTTGGGGATCTCACATTTAGTGTCACAGCTGAAGCCCTGAGTATATAGAGATGATTCATAGCTGACTCTTGCTCTATTTCATGCCTGAGTTACCCTTAAGAACACGAACTTGTTTTTCTTTGTTTTCTATCTTCAGTGACTAACATACTAAATAAGTATTATATAAATTCACTATTATTTATATACTCAATGTTACCCTAAACCTTTAAGAGTGATTTCCTCTCCATGTATTTATGATAAAGTGACCAAATTAGCTATGAGGCAATGTAGCCGTGAGGCTAAATAAATAAATCTGTTAGTGATATCCTGTTTTTAATCAATAATCCATCTTGCCTAGGAAGTTCACCAAACTTAAGAATTTTTAGGCATCCTCAACTTCACTTAAAAACTAATTCATGAAGTAATTTCAATGTCTTTGAGTATACAATATTTGTAGCCACCAGCAACTGTTTGTACAATGATGGAATTTAAATTTGTTACTATTGTGGTTTTAATTCACTAGAAGCTTCTTACTTCTGTGTGAGCCTTTGATTATACTCTTCTGCATTGTGAATGGTGAACGGTGTGTGTGTGTGTGTGTGTGTGTGTGTATGTGTGTGTTTTATCCCATTTGGCAACAACTTCTAAGACCTTAAGAATATCATCTAACCTTCCATACTTTTTCATTTATTTTAAAACGTGTACCTTACTCTTTGTACTCTTTCTAATATTTAAAAACATATATAAAGCTCAATATAAGATGATTTATAATGAAGCATCATTGTTGACACTGACAGCTAGACATAGAACTTTTTTTTTTAAATTCCTGTCTCTAAAAGAGTACAAATGATGAAAACAATCCTCCCATTGAGAAACATTTCATAATCTTTGAAAGAAGAGTCTGTCAAAAACTCCGGAATTCTAGATAATTTATAAATAAAAGGTTTAATAAGGTATATTCCATCAAGTTAGGCAACCAAAGAATCAAATCCTTAACAAGTGTTCGCAGGTGTCTTCTGGGTGTTAGTTACCTTGAAAGGCTTTTTACCCTGATATTGCTGCTTGTGCTCCAAAAAGTAATACACTTTGGCTAACAATTTCACCCTCTAGTTCTTTCTAAACTCTTGAGGATTTGCTTACAACCAGTTTCCAGATTTTCTTGGGATTTTATTTTTTAACTCTTTCTTTATTCCTGATAGTTTTCTCTAATATCTATTTATAGGCAGCACTACTGAAAAACAAACCACAAGGTATCAAAATAATTTATCCTTGCCACAAAATACTCTTCAAACTGAAGACATATCAGTGTTGTTTTCTAATTTTGTAAAATTTCAAGTGGAAGTGGAAAATGTGTGTATGATTTAGGGGGAAAAAAAGAGTTCTTTCTCCAGATATAAACAAATGCACCAATAAAAACACAGATTTAATGTAGTGTTTTTTAAAAATCTTTCATTTACTCATTTCTTTTTAAAGTTTTTCCATATTTTTATTGGTGCATTGTAGTTGTTCATAGTGGTGACATTTGTTGTCACATATTTGTACATGCTCACAGCATAACGATTTTAATTTGTCTGATATCATTCCCATGGAGACAGTTTTCTATGGAAAGTGTTTAGTGTAGCTAGTATGATTCTCTACAGAGATCAGTGAAAACTTGAATATAATTAATGTAATACTCTACAAATTTAAGTAATTTCTTATTTCTTATTCAATTTTTCTAACTAAAGTAGACATCAAGGCCCACTTACATATTAAACCTAGATAATTGTTTTCAAAATAAAGGATAAAATAATTTTAATTATTTGATATCTTACACCTGCTGTGATTTTTCTTCTCAGTAATCCTTACTAATACTCCCTTTAAATTTCCCTTTAAGTTTTAACTCTAAGATTATTCTGAATATTTTGTTCAAAGTAAGTCATTTTAAAAGTTATATTTTATATGAAAATGTAAATTGAGTAAAAATAATCATATTAGCATTTTAAACAATAAAGTTTACAAAAAATATCATTAACATAGACTTGAAGAGCATTTATATTAGACCAATTGTTTTGTAAATGTTCTGATTAGGTTGTCATTTGAATATCATTAAATTTTAGATAAGTGTTCCATCCTGATGCATGGCCCCATCTACTAACCTCTATTTGTAAATTTATTTAATATGTTATCTCCAGGTGAGCCTGATACCTGTGGATGAGGATGAAGTAAGAAAGTGAGAAATTAGATAAAATGGACCTTTTTTTTTTCCCCCACCAACAGAGTTAGAATAACCCAAATTGCTTTTGTCCTGGATATGCTGAGGAGTGCATGAATTAAGGGAGACTGAGGAAACATTAGACGTCTGTCAGAGCGTGGTTCTTTAGGAAAGGAGACAGACTGGTAATGAGGACATACATCCAATCTTACTATCCCTTTCACTTTTAAATATATTTTGAACATTTTATGCCATGCACCATTTTCATTCCTATGTTTCTGGTTTTCAGATTCCCTCCACAGATTAGAGCCAAGCAAAACTGAAAGACTGACAGCTTGCCTCTAGAAAATTTATTTTAGGTTATAGGATCCCCTTGAAATGTAGAACAAGAGGTTGTCATACAAAGCCTGGTTAGATTATTCAAGCCATCAGCTGTGAAATTAGTGCATTTAGTTTAAACTTCTCTGTTCTCCTAAGAGGTTCTCTCCATTCCTGAAGATTCCTGCAAAGCATGAATACAACATCACAAGTCCTTTACAGATCTAAATTGATTGCTTTATCAGACCAGTATAACAAATATCAGAGCATCACTTCAGGAAATACAAGTAAAACATCAAACTAGAATTATAGTTAACTAATTAAGGAAAATGTCATATATTTCTGAGTCATTGCCCTTACTCCTCTTGTATTTCTCCATGTCAGTGAAGCACAAAACAATTTAGTTCATAAAATGCAAAAGTCTATAAATCATCCATTTTCCCATGTCTTGCCTTGCTGTATGTAGCCATCAAGTCCAATAGTTTAAATCTCTTCATATTCTTCATATTGCACTACTAATGGCTTATTTTGTCTTCTACATAGTATGATGAGTATTCTGTCCTCAGGTATCGTCTAAAGTATCTTCTAGTACCTGGTGAGTCTATCTTTTATAATATCAAATTTTAAATATTTTCATTGTTATTCATGAATTTTTGATAAATTACATATTTCTAAACATTTCTCTGAGAGCACCACCTGATGGAGTTCCATGGTATGGTGTCTAGCCCCAGCTCTCAGAAATTCCTATTGCTCCTTCCACTATTTCTCCCAAAATCCACCAACACCTTAGTACCACTTGCTAATTCATTTCTCCATGGCATGCCAGGTAAATTAATGACAAGGCCAAAATTATAAATCATACCCCTATCTTTTCAATATATAAGGCTTTCCAATGAGCAATAGGAATTATTATTTACATTATCCAGGTCACAAACTTGTATTGAGAGGTATCTTTTTTAAAAAAAAAAACACTTTTTTAGTTAGACACAATATCTTTGTTCTATTTATTTATTTTTTTACATGACACTCAGGATTGAACCCAGTGCCTCACACACTGGAGGCAAGTGCTCAACCTCTGAGCTACAACTCCAGGCCTTGAGAGGTATCTTAAGGTATATTTCATATAAGTTGAAAGACTATTAACACAATAAGCACTAACTATCATTTTACAGGAAAGCTGCAGGTATGTTTTTTAAAATCCAACTCATATTCAAATCTTATGCACATTTATAAAGCATAAAATTAAAAGCACACAGCTAAAATTTTCACTAAAGCAAATGTTATTGCCAAATAGGGCAAATATTAAAAAAATACCAGAATGTAAGTAAAACTTTTCCAATAATTGTTCACTCCAATAATTGGTCAATGATTAACCCTACTTTTCCCACACATACCCCAAAAAAGAAAAGAAACACTCTGCTGACTTGTAACAATATCAATTAATTTTACCTGCTTTTAAAGTTTATTTGGTGGCATAGTAACAAATGTTTTCTTCACGAAGACCTTATGCTCAGTATCGTGTTGGTGAAGGTAATCCATATTGTTGCAGGTAGCCATGTTTACTGGTTTTAATTGATACTTAAATTCTATTTTTTGTATGGTCCATATTTTATTGTGTTCATTGTGCTATTAAAGGATTCTTTTTCCTTAATGTTCGAGTATCCATCTGAACTTTATTCAGTTTATACTAAAAGAAAACAACACAGCTTGTGGTATTTTTTAAAGTGAAGAATTACAGGAAAAAATTCCTCAGATATTATTTATTAGAACATGTTTTTGTTCCCACTTATTATTATGAGAGAAATACCTTTAAAGATATATAATTCTAAGTTGGGAGGCTATTTCCTTTGGGAATTTAAGAATATAATTCTCTTGTATTCTGGTCTAGGATTGCTTCTGATGAAAAAAGCCAGTGCTGTTCCCATATGTACTGTATCATTTATCCTCTGGTTGCTTTCAAGATTTTTCTCCTTATTCTTGGTTTTAACAGTCTTCATGTGATGATGCATCTAGATATAATTGACAATATAGATTTCCCACTTGAAATTTTTTAGTTCCTTAAACCTGTATGCGGACATTTTTCTTCAAATTTAGAAAAATCCCAGTCCTTATTCTGATTTTTTTTCTATGCTAGTTTCCCTTTTATCATCTTCAGAGTCTCCATTTACTACATAATTTTATATTTTACCAGAGGTCATTGACAATGTATTATTCATTTTTCTCTTCATAAATTTTACTCTTATGATGTATTCTTTTTATTTTCATTTATTTGCTTTATGGATAAATTTTTACATTTGGGGAATAAAGTACAATAATTTTGTATATGTATACATTGTATAGTGATCAAATCATGATATTTAGCATATCCATGACCTAAGAAAGTTTGTCATTTCTTTTTTGCAAGGATATTCAGAATGCTCTTTGTTCTAGTTATTTTGAAATGTACTACATGCTAACTACTGTCAACCTACAGTGTGTAGAACACTAGAAATTATTCTAAGTTTTTACACATTGATCAACCTCTATATTCTCTTTATTATTGAATTGGCTTATTTCTATTGGTCTATTTTCAATTTTATGAATTCTTACAGTTTTCTTCAATAATCTGCTCATAAATCTATACAATGAAATATTCATTTTGGTACTTCAAATTTTAAGTTCAAGAATTGTCACATTTTTCTCTTCATTAATTTCTATTTCTTTACTGAGATTCTCTCTATTCCCTCATTAAGAACGTGTATTTCTTAATTTTTATGTAATATTTTACTTATATAATACAGCAGAATTCATTACAATTCTTATTACATATACAGAGCACAATTTTTCATATCTCTGGTTGTATACATAGTATATTCACACCAATTCACGTCTTCATACCTGTACTTTGGATAACAATGATCATTACATTCCACTATCATTAATCGCCCCATGCCCCCTCCTTTCCCCTCCCACCCCTCTGCCCTATCTAGAGTTCCTCTATTCCTCCCATGCTCCCTCTCCCTATCCCACTATGAATCAGCCTCCTTATATCAAAGAAAACATTCGGCATTTTGTTTTTTGGGATTGGCTAACTTCACTTAGCATTTTCCTCTCTAACTCCATCAATTTACCTGCAAATGCCATGATTTTATTCTCTTTTATTGCTGAGTAATATTCCATTGTGTATGTATGCCACACTTTTTTTATCCATTCATATATTGAAGTGCATCTAGGTTAGTTCCACAGTTTAGCTATTGTGAATTGTGCTGCTATAAACATTAATGTGGTTGTGTCCTTGTAGTATGCTGTTTTTAAGTCCTTTGAGTATAGATGGAGGAGAGGGACAGCTGGGTCAAATGGTGGTTCCATTCCCAATTTTCCAAGAAATCTCCATACTGCTTTCCATATTGGCTGCACCAATTTTCAGTCCCACCAGCAGTGTATGAGTGTACCTTTTCCCCCACATCCTCGCCAACACTTATTGTTGTTTGTATGCATATTAGCTGCCATTCTAACTGAAGTGAGATGAAATCTTAGAGTGGTTTTAATTTGCATTTCTCTAATTGTTAGTTATGATGAACATTTTGTCATGTGTTTGTTGATTGATTGTACAACATCTTCTGAGAAATGTCTCTTCAGGTCCTTGTACCATTTATTGATTGGGTTATTTGTTTTTTTGTTGTTTAGCTTTTTATAGATATTGTAACCCCAACATTTAGGCCATTTTAAGTCAGAAGCTCTTAAGGGCTTTTTTCATGTGTTTTCTGAATTTCTTTGATCTTATACTTGACATCGTCACTTAGCACTTCTCATATTTCTTATTTGCATACAAAGTTTCTGGATTCTGTTATCCTTTGCTGACTTCCAGACACCCCCTTCTGCACACTTCCATCATCCCCACTGCCACATTCTGCAGATCCCAGAACTTCAGCTGTTTCTTGCCTGCCTCTTCCCCTCAGCCAGGCTGTGGTGTGTGCATGGACCTCAAGGCCCTGTGCTGCCTTTGGAAATGTCCACAGTTAAAGTCCAAAGTGTCTAAGGTATTCATTTTATGAGTTTCCATTTGTTGAGGATCTTCAGTAATATTTCTTGAAATTTCATGCATGTTGTTCAAAGTTTCAGTCTAGTTACTGTCATATTTTATGAATTTATGATTTTTGAGAGTTGAGGGGTTTAATTGTCCTATACTATTAATTCTGCCAAATTTGAAAGTAGAACTTCCAAACATAATTAAATTTATATTTGTACTTTACCTGTAATGTTATTTTTTTCTCTATTTTCTCATTTGTTTGATGCTACCTTTTCTAATCCTTCTTGTTATGTTTTGGAATAAATTTTTACTAATAGGTTTTCATGTTCTTTTGGTTTGCACTTTAATACCTGAATTTTGTCAAAAAACTATTACAACATATTATTTTTGACTTACTGAAACCTAGTGAAAACTCTTTCTCATCAATCATAATGCATACAGAACCTTTTAAATTCTTAATTAATGCCTTTGGCTTTTTATTCAATTTTACCACATAGTAATTTTCTCTCCATTTTATACACAAAAATACATTACTAGATCTATAGTATGGCATAAAAGATTATTTTTATTTACTCACATTTACCCTTTTCATTTCACATTTTAAATTCATTCCTGCTTCAACCTGGGATTTTTTTTCTCATTGTGGAACTGTTTGATATAATGATTTTTTCTGCTGTCAGTTGTCTTGTTTTTTATATTAAAATCTTCTCATTTCACATTTATTTTTATGGCACAATTTTACTTGGTATAATTCTAGATTAAGGGTGATTTTCTTTCAGAAATTTGAAGATGTCATTTCATTTTCTATCCTATATTGTTGATTGAGAAGGACAAGGTAAATTTTGTTGTTCTTTTCTTTCTTTTTTCTTTTTGTTGGTGTTTTTGGTCATATATAATACTAGGATTCATTTTAACAAAATTACAAAAGCATGGAATATAATTGGTTCTAATTCAGTTCTATCACTTCCATTCACTCTACTGTTCTTTCATTCTGCTATTTACTTATAGCTTTTTTCTTTTTTTTTAAAGTCTCTTGGGGATGTACATGATAGTGAGATTCAATATTATATATTCATATATAAACATAGAATAAATGTTTGTGTATCCCCAAAACTCATGTGCTAACATTTAAACTCCTAATGTCATTGCATTTGCTGGTGAGGCCCTTAGAGGTTAATTAGGTCATGAGGACAGAAGCCTTCATTTATGAGATCAGTGCTCTTATAAAGAGACCTCAGAAAACTTACTTGCACCTTCTAGAGTGTGAAGACACAGAAAAATTATAACCAACTCTGAACCAGAAAGGAAGCCTTCATCAGACACCAGATCCGCTAATGCTTTTATCTAAGACGTATCAGTTTCTGGAAATGTGAGAAACAAGTTTTAGTTGTTTATAAACCCAGTCTATGGTATTTTGCTATAGCAGCCAAAATGGATTAAGACAATATATATGTCGAACAAATAATTATATAGACAATTTGTGACAAATATTTTTCTAATGTATTTCTCCAGAAGAGATTTGCATTTACTTTTAGCCATGAAACAGAAACAAAAAAAAAAGATAACAACAACCAAAAGATAGTCCTTAATTTTCTCAAAGAACCAAAGATAGATCTATTTCAGTTCTTTTTAGACTTGCCTAAATCTTATTAATCTTATTTCTAGAACATAGGCCTTTTGTTTGGGTACAAGGTAAAACCTTGGGTTTAATCCTAGATCATACTTTTTAGTGAATACCAACTTTCATATTACTGTCCTCTGACCCTATAAAATTGCCCACAAATCAGCTCTGCTTCTTAGCCTCTGATTCTACTCAGCCTCTTAATAGCAATTTTCAAATTAACTAATGTCTCAAAGAGAAAGCAATTTTAAATATTTAGCTTTCATCTTTCAAGAGAAGTATTTAACTTTCTTTTTTTAAAGGATAATGGTCTTATAAGTTCTCATTATGTTAGAAACACTCATAAAAATGTTATTTTTTTTTAAATCAAGATTTTCAGAATGGCATTGTTATAAAGGTTTTACTGTGCAAAGCTTCTCTGGTATTCCTGGAAGAAAAAATTATATATTCTTGTGTGTGTGTGTGTGTGTGTGTGATTTTTCAATAGAAAGTATATTAATTTTGAATGAAAGGACATATAATCAATCACAAAAGTATTTAGTTGTTTACCATGAATTTATTTATATAAACATATAATTTCCATATTATAATTTCTCTTAACCACCTGTCCACTTACATTTTGTTCTAAATTGGTCTTTTTAAGTAGAAAGGAGAGATTTAAGTTTCTTAATTATATTACTACAGTGATCATTTTTAAAAAGTAAATAAAATATTGACTGATGATAAAACCAAATATTTATTTAATGCAAGTTATACTCAATCCTCATTCCTGTTTGACATCACCTGTGGTAGAAAGAGAGGAATTCTAATATTTTTCCCTGCAGTCTTATGTTCCTTAAATATGTTATTTCCTTTCCTGATTGAAATGAACGTGAAATAATCAATAAATGCATTGCAAGGGCCATTCTTAAAGATACTTTTCTTTGAAGTACTAGGAGTTGAACCCAGGGCCTTGCTCATGCAATGGAAGATACATCTCCAAGTTTGATCCAAAAAGAAAGGAAAAATAAGTCCCTACAGATTTGCAGAGCAACTCATGAACTGCAGGGCAGCTTCTAAATTCCCTTTCCTTCCATCATCAAGGTTTAAGATGCATAATCTTTGATTTAGGGAGGCTATGAGAGAAGTGCCTGAAAACCTTTTCAAGTACATAGCAATAGAAGACTTTGGTTGTTGTTTGCTTTTGTTATGCATACTTTCTTTTTCCAGCATGTCTTATTGGGGATACAAATAATTGGAATTATTTTGCTTAGCATCAGAACACTGAAAAAAATTAGTGTAAACGGTTAGGTGGTGGATGGAAGAGTAACTTTATTTTGTTTGTTTATTTATTTATTTATTTATTATTTTGGAAAGAACACCTTTATTTTATTTATTTACTTATTTTATGTGGTGCAGAGGATCAAACCCACCACCTCACATGGGTTAGGTGAGCGTTCTACCACTGTGAGCCACAACCCAGCCCTGAGGAGTAACTTTAAAAAGAAGACTCGATGAAATCTTAGAGTTGTTTTGATTTGCATTTCTCTTATTGCTAGTGTTGATGAACATTTTTTCAAGTATTTGTTGATTGATTTTACATCATCTTCTGAGAAGTGTCTCTTCAAGTCTTTGGCCCATTTATTGATTGGGTTATGTGGGTTTTTTTGGTCTTTAGCTTTTTGAGTTCTTTATATACCCTAGTAATTGGTGCTCTATCTGATGTGTGAGGGGTAAAGATTTGCTTCCATGATGTAGGCTCTCTATTCACTTCACAGATTTTTTTTTTTTTGAGAAGAAGCTTTTTAGTTTGAATCCATCCCATTTATTGATTCTTGATTTTAATTCTTATGCCACAGTAGGCTTATTAAGGAAGTTGGGGCCTAATCCCACATGATGGAGTTAGGGCCTATTTTATTTTTTCTTCTATTAGACACAGGGTCTCTGGTTGTATTCCTAGGTTCTTTTTTTTTTTAATTTTTTATTGTGGGTTGTTCAAAACATTACAAATTTCTTGACATATCATATTCCACACTTTGATTCAAGTGGGTTATGAACTCCCACCTTCACCCCATACACAGATTGCAGAATCACATCAGTTACACATCCATTGATTTACAAATTGCCATACTAGTGTCTGTTGTGCTCCACTGCCTTTCCCATCCTCCACCCTCCCCCCTCCCCACTTCTCCCCTCCCCTCCCCTCCTCTCTCTCTACCTCCTCCACTGTATAACCCTGAGGGTCTCCTTTCATTACCATGCAATTTCCCTTCTCTCTCCCTTTCCCTCCCACCTCTCATCCCTGTTAAATATTAATCTTCTTCTCCTGCTCTTCTTCCCTACTCTGATCTTAGTTACTCTCCTTATATCAAAGAAGACATTTGGCATTTGTTTTTTAGGGATTGGCTAGCTTCACTTAGCATAATCTGCTCTAATGCCATCCATTTCCCTGTAAATTCTATGATTTTGTCATTTTTTAATGTAGAGTAATACTCCATTGTGTATAAATGCCACATTTTTTTTATCCATTCGTCTATTGAAGGGCATCTAGGTTGGTTCCACAGTCTTGCTATTGTGAACTGTGCTGCTATGAACATCGATGTAGCAGTGTCCCTGTAGCATGCTTTTTTTAGGTCTTTAGGGAATAGACCAAGAAGGGGAATAGCTGGGTCAAATGGTGGCTCCATTCCCAGCTTTCCAAGAAATCTCCATACTGCTTTCCAAATTGGCTGCACCAATCTGCAGTCCCACCAGCAATGTACAAGTGTACCCTTTTCCCCACATCCTCGCCAGCACTTCTTGTTGTTTGACTTCCTAATGGCTGCCAATCTTACTGGAGTGAGATGGTATCTTAGGGTGGTTTTGATTTGCATTTCTCTGACAGCTAGAGATGGTGAGCATTTTTTCATGTACTTGTTGATTGACTGTATGTCCTCCTCTGAGAAGTGTCTGTTCAGGTCCTTGGCCCATTTGTTGATTGGGTTGTTTGTTCTCCTAGGTTCTTGATCCATTTTGAGTTGAGTTTTGGGCATGGTGAGAGATAGGGGGTTAATTTCATTTTGTTGCATATGGATTTCCAGTTTTCCCAGCACCATTTGTTGAAGAGGCTATCTTTTCTCCAATTCATGTTCTTGGCATCTTTGTCTAATATAAGATAATCTTACTCCAGTCATAATAAAAGATATTATGCATATAAACAACAATAAGTGTTGGTGAGGATGTGAGGGAAAAGGTACACTCATACACTGCTGGTGGAACTGTAAATTGGTGCAGCCAATATGGAAAGCAGTATGAAGATTTCTTGGAAAATTGGGAGTAGAATCACCATTCGACCCAGCTGTCCCTCTCCTCCAACTACCAAAGGATTTAGTAAACAACATACTACAGGGACACAACCACATCAATGTTTATAACAGCACAATTCACAATAGCTAAACTGTGTAACCAACCTAGATGCCCTTCAATAGATGAATGGATAAAAAAAATTGGCATATACACACAATGAAATATTACTCAGCAATAAAAGAGAATAAAATCATGGCATTTGCAGGTAAATGGATGGAGTTAGAGAAGAAAATGCTAAATGAAGTTAGCCAATCCCAAAAAACAAAATGCCGAATGTTTTCTTTGATATAAGGAGGCTGATTCATAGTGGGATAAGGAGAGGGATAGAGGAACTCTAGATAGGGCAGAGGGGTGGGAGGGGAAGGGGGGGCATGGGGTAATTAATGATAGTGGAATGTAATGATCATTGTTATCCAAAGTACAGGTATGAAGACATGAATTGGTGTGAATATACTATGTATACAACCAGAGATATGAAAAATTGTGCTCTGTATATGTAATAAGAATTGTAATGCATTCTGCTCTCATATATAAATAAAAATAAATAATAAAAAATAAAAATAAGATTAAAATATTAGAACCAAATTCCTAAAGACTCATCAGGCATTAGAAGAACACTTTTTTTTACTCTTTAAAATGCAAACACTTATAGAAATTACAATTAAATAAAACTTATGTATTATAAATTTTGAAATGTGGAAAGTAGTCTCCATGTAACACATTGGGAAAATGTAGCCTCTTTCACAACTTTTATTAAATGTTAGGGAGACTGATAATTAGAAGAGCACAATATAGATTAAAAGAATAAGAAAAAACATAATACAAAAAGTAGCTTCATCTTTAGCAGCAACTGCACCTAATATTATTAATTTTGTGCTTACTATATGTGCATATAGATATTTAAATACATATATATATATATATATATATATATATATATATATATAGGCATGTGTATTACAGAGGTTTTCCTCTAAGCAGATGTAGTCACCACTACAGAGATGAGTTAACTGAACATCAGAGAAGTTACTTCTTTTTTCAGACTAATAACAATTCACTAATCAGCTAAATGTGAAAAGCATAAGGATTTAAACCCACATTTCCTGACCCCAAATCACCACTGCTGCCACTTCAACATTACCTAGCCTTTTACTTCTTACAATATTTTATATAAATTGCTCTTTCCTACATATTATTTTTCTCATTCAACCTTAACTGAATTATTAATTTCCCCAGACTTTTTCTGGAATGAGTTCAACTCTTTTCACTGCCTGGCTCTATTTTAGCAGTTGTTGAGCCTGATGGCCAGGGTGATCCTCATAGGAGTGGAAAGCTGCCATTTCTCATTAGCCCCGGCTGTTTGTTATCACAAAACCATCTCCAAGGTTAAGCAGTGTACATAGCAATCCCTGAGGTTTGCCCTTGCTTTTTGCATTCGATGGAACATTTGTGAGCAAGAATCTAAGCTAGGTATTCACTATTAACTTATTATTGCAGGAGAAGCTTAATTTAATAAAAAAAATGAAGTACTATGCTTCAGGAATACATACTATGATAATTACAACCATATTTTAAAAATTGTTTCTAATTAGGAAAAAAAAAAGACATTTCCTTTATCTTTACAAAGGAAAGCAGATTTGTTTTAAATGGATTTGCAACCCTGACCAAATCAGTGTGTTACAACTCAGCAGCCTGTTTAACCAGTTGTAACAAAACATGGTAACCCTCAGGGAATCAAGATGATTGCCCCACAGGAAGAATGCTGCTATGGTTTGAATGTAATTAAAGTGTATTACCTAAGGATCACATGTTGGTCTTCAGTGTGGCAATCTTAGGAAATGGTGGGATCTTTAAGAAGTAGGAGTTCCTTACTGGCCCCTTTGAGAGCTCTTCAGCTTTCTCTATTGCTATGTAATGTCTTCCTCTAGGATGAACGCCCACATTGTGTTCCAGACAACATGGGGTCTTCACCAGAGATGAACCAATGCTGTCCCTGTGCCCAGGAACCTCCAGAACTTAACTTCCAGAGTATAAGTTCTTTGTAAGTTATCCAGCCCCAGATGTTTTGTTATAACTGAAAATAAACTAACAGAAATTTGCCACCCAGGAGTACGGTTTTCATTTGAACTACACATGAAAATGTAGAAGTAAAAATGGTTAATGGGTTAAAAAGAGTTTGTAGGAGCATGGTTAGAAAGAGCCTAGAATGCTGTCAGTGAAGTCTTGTGGATTACTCTGGTAACACTTCAGAGGATAAAGCCTAGTGGGAAACTTGATACTAGGTGGATGACTCTATTAGAAATTGTAGTGAATGCCATTATTGTTACACCTTCGCCAAGACCTTTGTTGAAACGTGTCCATTACCTAGAGCTTTATGGAAGGTAAAAATGATGAAATCTCTAAACAAAATATGAATGGGTCTCCATGAGTGCTTTTGACTGCTTCAGCTGAAAGTGGGAGTAAAGGGAAACAGAGCTGAAAGATGTGGCCAGCAAGACTTGAAAAATGCATAACCTGACCAGGGAAGAAGGCAAAAAGTAACATGTAAGGATGTGGCTATGGAGTAGATTAAAGGGAAACCTTGCTTTATATTGGAACATTGAGAAAGAGCCCTTGAGAGCATCTTAGAAATGTGGAAGGACCCCTCCCTCCTTCCCCCCTCCCTCCTTCCCTCTCTCCCTCCCTCCCTCTATCCCTTCCTTTTCTTCCTTCCTTCCTTTTCTTTCTTTCTTTCTTTCTTTCTTTCTTTCTTTCTTTCTTTCTTTCTTTCTTTCTTTCTTTCTTTCTCTTTCTTTCTTTCTTTCTCCACTTTTCCTACTCCTCTTTTTTTTCTTTTTTTCTTTCTTCTCCTTCTTCTTTTTTTTAACCCATCATAGGTTCAGAGAATTTCTAAGAAAAAATTATTTCAGGGAAATGCCCCTAGGTGCTCCAAGTAGGCTTGCTGCTCAGGGCCACCTCAAGATTCTTGTTTTCCAGCAGCTAAAGGTATAGTATCCACTAGGGACATGTTTTAAGTGGTCTCAGGTACCACTTGTGCTGGGGGCAGACCTCTGCATCCATGTGGTCCTGGTTCTGCAGATATGCAGTATGAGAAAGTTAGGGAGTAATGGTGGCTTCTACTGGTATTTCTAAGGAAAGTCTTGGAAGCCAAGTAGAAATTTGCCATAAGATTAGAGGACTTTATGAAGCTCCTAATGAGGCAATGAGTAAAAAAGCCATGGGAATGGAGCTGCAGTAGAGACCCCAGAAAGGTAGCGCAACCAGCAATATGTGATACCAGGGAACTTAGCACACAGTGTCATCCTAGATAGTAACCATGTGGCCTGTGACCTGTGAAGCTATAGGGACAGGGTTATCCAAGGCCTTTGAGGCCCACTCCATCAGTATGCATAGGATGCAAGACTTGTAGCTTTAAGACATACTATCTGAGTTTCTCAGCTCTGCTGAGTTTCAGTCTCTATTTTGATCTAATATATATTTTACTTTCTTATTTCTCCCCTTTGAAATGAGAATAATTATCCCATTCCTATCCCACTATTTTATCTTGGGAATAGATATATTGTTTTGGTTTTTCAGGCTCACAACTAATAGGAAGTTACATTGCATTTCACTGAGACTTTGGACATGGTGATGCTGAAACAGGTGAGGACTTTGAGATCATCAGGGATGGGATGCTTGTGTGTTGTACTGTGAGAAGGGCATGAATCTTGGAGATAGAAGACTGTGGTTTGTATATGGTTTGAGTGTATCTCAGAGGATTCATGTGTTGGTAGCTCAGTCCTCAGTGTGACAATGTTAAGAGATGGTGAGACTCAAAATTTTGAGTTGGCCCTCATGGGAGGTCATTAAGGTCCACTCTGTGGGTTTTCTGTCTTCCTGTATTGCAATGTGATCTTTTCCTCTTGCACATGTTCCCCACATTGTGATGCCATCTGCCATGAGATCTTTTGCAAAACCAACCCTTTGCCAGCACCATGTCCTTCAACCTGCAAAACTGTGAACTAAGTACACTTTTTTTTCTAAGTTACCCAGCATCAGGTATTTTGTTATAGTAATAGAAACTAGATTAACAGATACTGCTGAAGAAATATAAACAAAAGCAATAAAGCAAAGATCACTACTTTAACTACATGTAGGGGCAAAGTTGTTAGCATAAAAGATAAGCAGATTAGTTTGGGTTTTCAATAGGGAGTAGTAGCTGAGACTATAGTTTACTAAGGGCTAATACCCTATGTAATATAGCAATTACAGTTCAATTGATCAAATGTTGCAAGTATTGTGAGAACCAAAAATATTGTGAAAGGAATTAAAACATTAAAATTAAGGTTTTCACATTAAATTTTCAGAATTGTGAGTGTTATAAGTAGATTCAATTTCTTTAAATAAACAAACCAAACAGGGATCAAGTCTGACATCTACAACCTCTATACCAGAGCACAGTCTAGTTGATATAAAAAAAATATATAATGACTGATTCCCTTCTAAAAATTCACAAATTTTTATAGATGCATGAGCCAGGTTAATTCTATATCATATTTAAGTATGAAGTAAATCACAAGGCATGAAGTGACCTCTGATCTCTCTCATTTTAAGAATTTGTGCAACATGATTGTAAACTAAAATATTTATTGTATATATATATATATATATATATATATATATATATATATATATATTATGATTTAGATTTTTGTCTCCCAAAAGCTTTATGTGTGAGACAATAAAAGAAAGTTTAGAGATGAACTGATTGGGTTATGAGAGCCTTAACCCAATCAGTGAATTAACCCCTGCTGGTATTAACTGAATGGTTACTGAAGGTTGGTATGGAGGATGGAGGAGATGGGTCACTGGAAGTATGCCTTTGGATTATATTTTTTTTTATCTGGACTGAAGCCTCTGAAACCCTGATCCTCCAAATAAACTTTTTTCTCCTAAAAATGTTCTTGTCAGGACTTTTGGTCACAGTAGCAAAAACCTGAATAAAACAGCATGGCAGAATCATTGGAGTACATTTTTCATATCATAAGAAATATCAAGCATTTCTTAAAAGAATTTAAATACCTTGTAGTTTAAATTTAAGTATTTATAAAAATTCATTTTAAAACAACAACATCGGTAGGACATACACTGCATGTGAAGTTTTTAAAATACTTCAACAGTGTATTTAATGCTTTTATTTACATCCAATGTTCTAAATTATATACATCGGTTTTTATGAACTCTCTCTATATAATACTTTGTGTATGTATTTTTTTTCTTATCCGTGTTTGCTGTTTTCTACGCAAAGATTCTTAAATTTCTTATTTTTCTATTTTCATTCTGATTGTTTATATTTTAAAGCAAATATATATATACACGAACTTAAGCCAGATGCTTCCAAACTCCAAATACTTACCAAAAGAAAAGGAGCAAACCATCAGAGAGTTTGGGAAAAAATTTTATTTTAAGTAGGATGAATTATACAAACTGAAAGTTGTGTCATATGACCAAAGACACCTCATAAATTCTAAGGCAGAATATCTTATTTAGCATAAAAGGAAATTGAACTACAGTCGTGTATAAGTAAGACAATTTATCAATGCTCTCTTGCAGGTTCCCAGAGATCACAGTACAAGTGGTGAGAGGAATTGAATAGGAAATATGTGAAAAGCCAGACTCAGTCAGAGCACAGCTGTGAAAAATGTTCACAGTTAAAGGCTGGGAGGAAAATATCACTGGAAGAGTTATAAAATAATAGGATAGTGTCCCCCTATTTCCTTGAGATACAAGATATGTGTCCTGGGTTCTGCTATTAGTCATGACATTGAGGTTGTTCTCACAGTTTTGGATCTGGCGGCATGGAAAAGTAGAAAACCCTTTCCATTTGTTATGCGATTCTAATGAGTCTGATGATTATAAGAATCATCTGGGGGGAAAAACAGCTGTTTTACTTTTATCTAGATTTTAAATATGCCCTGTAATAAGGGAGAAAGATAAATATTACTTGCTTAAAAGCCATGACATTTACATAATGAATTTCAAAGCATGGAGCTACCAAAAAGATTTTGGATGTTGTGTGGTGACAAGACACATCACTCTGGCTATTCAGGTTGACTATGCAAAGTGTCCCATGCATTTTCTCAAAAGATCTCAAAATGACTAGAGAGATTTTTATGTAACTCAGAGAAATATTACTTTGCCTATACGTAAGAGCTTTTTCTATTCCTGAACATAGATTTAGTGCTTCAGATGTGAAAAATAGGGCTTTAAAGTTAACCAGCCCAGGGTTAGGGGTGGTGTAGCTTGGTGTTTGAGCACTTGAAAAGGATTCATAGGCCCTGAGTTCAATCCCCAGTCACTGTTCCAAAGCAAAAAAAAAAAAAAAAAAAACACAAATTAAGGTTGTATAAGACTTTGCACAGATTAGTACAGTCTTACAAAAAATAGAGAAAGTTAACTACCCCTAAACATACTGCTCTTAAATCACTTTGTATTTACATAAATGTTAATATTAACATTAGGTTTTTACTTACATATTCTTAAGTATTAATGTTGGAAGTAAATACAATACAATGCATATAAAAACAAAAATCAATGGACAAGAATTAAAAAACTAAATGTAAAGAACAAGAAAACATTGCAACAGTACTTAAAAAGACAAATTTTAAAGAAAATATTAATGAAGATTTATGAAAAATAGGAAAAATAAAATGTCAATGTTATAGGAAAATGGAATAAAAAAATAAAGAAAATGGACACATATATTATAAAAAATTAAAATTAAAAAATAATGTTAAAATATTTTAAAAATTGATCCCCTTAGAAGTTGAGAGTAGAATGGTGGTAACCAGCGGCTGAGAGTAGAAAAAGGAAAAGTTTAGTCACTGCATACTCACAGTTCCATAACAGCAAGAAGATTTGGTATGTTTTGCACAGTAAGGTGACTATTATAAAAATGAAAATGAAAAATGTACATCCCAAAAATCTAAAAGAAAATATTTTGAAAGTTTTTACTATAAAATATGATAAAAATTTAAGGAAATAGATGTTTAACTCAATTTAAACTTTACACAGTACGCACATTTATTAAAACATCACATTTATGTGTATAATTTTAATCATAATATGTATCAGTTAAATAAATATAATTTTTAAAATCACTATTTAAAAACTATTTTAAAAGAACAAAGAACTAAAAGAAAATATAGCACTTTATATTACTTAAATGAGTGCGAGGAAAGAATATTGATAAACCTAAAATCATGTGGTCTTATAAAGTGATAAGAATGAATATTTTATGTTTTTAGTTATATAAAATAACAGGATTCATTTTGACATAATTATAAAACCATAGAATATAATTAGTTCTAATTCAGTCCTCAGTACTGCTTTCTCCTACTCCATCATCCCCCTGTCTCCCCCACCCTCATATACTGATTTTTCTGTGATTTACTTATAGTTTTCTTTTTTTAAATTAATGTTTTGTGAATGTAAATAATAGTGAGATTCACTGTGGTATATGAATATATTTGCACATAGGAAAATTAGGTCATATGCATTACACTATCTTTCCCTATCCCATCTCTCCTCCCTTCTGTGTCTACTTCACTGATCTTTCTTCTTTTTTATCCACTGTCCCTTATGTTGGATTAACTTCCACATATCAGAGAAAACATCCACCTTTGACTTTTTAGGACTGGCTTATTTTACTTAGCATGACAGTATCCAGATTTATCCCTTTACCAGCAAATGCCAAAAACTGTTTCTTCTTTAGGGCTGAGTAAGACTTCATCGTGTATAGGCACCATGTTTTCATTATCCATTTATTTGTTGAAGGGTACATAGGCTGTCTCCTTAGTGTAGCTATTGTGAATTGTGCTGCTATAAACAATGATGTGGCTGCATAACTTTAGTACACTGATTTTAAATCTTTTTATATATACCAAGAAGTACAATATCTGGGTTATAAGGTGGTTCCATTCCTAGTTTTTTGAGTAATCTCATACTGTTTCCCAGGGTGGTTGCACTAATTTACAGTCCCACAAATGAGTTATGAGTGTACCCTCTTCCTCAAATCCTCACCAACATTTATTGTTACTTGCATTCTTGGTAATTGCCATTCTGATTGGAGTGAGATGAAATACCAATGTAGTTTTAGTTTGTATTTCTCCAATTGCTAGACATGTTGAACATGAAGGTTTAGGCCTACACTTTCTTCTAGCAGTTGCAGGATCTCTTTTTTTAATTCTTAGGCCTTTGATCCACTTTTGAGTTTTGTGCAGGTTGAAAGATAGAAGTCAAGTTTCATTCTTCTACATATGGATTTCCAGTTTTCCCAGCACCATTTGTTTAAAAATTTATCTACTTTAAAAAATATATTTATGGCACCTTTGTCCATTAAGAGACAACTGGACAAAGAATTTTGATAGGAATTGTGGTGAATCTGTATAGGGAGTTTGGTAGTATGACCATTTTGACAATATTAATTCTGCCTATCCAAAAACATGGGATGTCTTTGCATCTTCTAAGGTCTTCATTAATGTCTTTCTTTAGTGTTCTATTGTTTTCATATGTCTCTAGGAACTTATCCATATATCCAAGATTTTCAAATTTATAGAATATAAATTTTCAAAATAATTTATGATGGCCCTCTGGATTTCAGTAGTATCTGTGGTGAGATTTCTTTTTCATCTCAGATTTATCAAAATAGTTTGAGTTTTCATGATGAACAGAAGCTAAATATAAGCCATCTATATATGGTTTATATTTATGTATATATGGCTAGAAAGCTCATGCTACAAACCATACACAATGAAATAATTCATGAAGAACATATGAAAAATAAAAATGAAAACCAGTATGGAGAGGGACTGAAATAGAAGAGTGGGATACTAAAGGAGAATCAAGTCCAATTTAAACATTAAAATAAATCAAAGTAGTAGGAAATAAAAATCATCTCCCAGAAATAACATTTAAGGTGGGCACAATGGTGCATGCCTGTAATCCCAGAAACTCAGGATACTGAAGCAGGAGGATCACAATTTCAAAGCCAGCCTCAGCAATTTACCAGTGCCCAAAGCCACTTAATGAGACACTGCCTCAAAATATAACAAATAAATAAATAAAAGAATGGGGAATGTGTCTCAGTTTTTGAACACACCTGGATTTGATCCCCAGTACCAAAAGAAAACAAAACAAACAAAAATAATAAAATTTTGAATGTAAATGTTCTAAACTCAAAAAAAAGACATAGGTTGTCATGTTGCTTTAAAAAACAAGACACAAAAATATGCTGTCTACAAGAGACTCCTTTAACAGGCAAAGACATCCACAGACTGAAGGTAAAAGGATGAGAAAAACACATGCCATTCATATGGGACTCATAAACAAGTAGGGTTAGCTATTCTCATATCAGATAAAGTGGATTTTAAGCAAAAATTAATCAGAAGAGACAAAGAAGGTCACTTCTCAGGGCTTAAGGGTATCATATGTCAACAAGCCATAAGGATAGTAAATATTTCTGTCCCAAACAATGGAGCAGCTATATACATCAAACAAACACTTCTCAATATTAAGAATCAAATAGGGGGCTGGATTTGTGTCTCAGTGGTAGAGCACTCACCTAGCATGCATGAGGCACTGGGTTTGATCCTCAGCACCACATAAAAATAAAAAATAAAGATATTGTGTCCAACTAAAACTAAAACATGAATATTCTTTTAAAAAGAATCAAATAGACCACAATATAATAATACCAGGTGAATTTAACATGCTTCCTCACCAGTAGATGGATCATCTAACCATGAACTAAAATTGTGCAGAACTAAAGGATACAATTAATAATATGGACTTAACAGACATATATAGTATAGTTCATTCATCAATGACTGAATTCACTTTCTTCTCAGTAACACACGGAATGTTTTCTAAAATAGACCATATTTTAGGTCACAAAGCAAATCTTAGAGGGAAAAAAAAAGGAGAGATAATACTTTGCATTCTATCAGATAATAATGGAATGAAATTAGAAATCAACAATAACCTAACAAGCAGAAACCACTCTAACACTTGGAAATTAAATAATACACTTTTTTTTTTGGTACCAGAGATTGAAATCAGGGGCACTTAACCATTGAGCCACATCCCCAGCCCTATTTTGTATTTTATTTAGAGACAGGGTCTCGCTGAGTTGCTTAGTTCCTGACTGTTACTGAGACTGGTTTCAAACTGGTGATCCTCATGTCTCAGCCTCCTGAGCTGCTGGGATTACAGGAGTGCAGCAATGCTCTAGCAAATAATACACTTTTGAATGATGAATGGATAGCAAAAGAAGTCAGAGGAGAAATAAAAATTTCTTAGAAGTAAATGAGAATATCGATACAACATATCAAAATCTCTGGGACAGTATGAATGCAGTTATAAGAGGAAAGTTCATAACATTAAGCTCATACATTAAAAAAATAGAAAGATGCTAAATAAATGATCTAACATTACATTTCAAATCCCTAGAATAAGAAGAACAAACCAATACCAAAACCAGTAGAAACACAAGAAATAATTAAAATTGGAGCAAAAATGATAAATTCTTGAAGGACATAAAATAAGTAATATTACTTTTATATTTACCAGGTATTGAAAGCATTTTGCATATTTATGTAGCACTAGGTGAAAAGATCCTAAATATATTGGAAATTTTGGCCGATAAATTTTAAATTTAGACTCAGACTATGACCCAAAGTCACAAAGTGAATGTATGGCATAGTCAAAATCCAGAGTCTCTTCTTTCCTCCTTTGCTGAGAGCCATTGCCAAGTAGGAATGACGCATCGCAATTTCTTTGTCAGCCTACTCCATGTTGCTTAGAGGAAGGACTCTCCATGGTGGACCCAGGTTTTGCAGTGACTTTGCATGAAAGGTGACCTTGCTCAAGTACCAGGGCAGATCCGGATTTAGGGTAGATCAGGGTTTAGGGTGGATCGGGATTTAGGGCGATCCGGGTTTAGGGCAGTTCCAGGTTTAAGATGTACCCTGCTGGGAATAGGGCATATCCTGTTGCCTCAGGCGCGCCCACTCCTTGAGTTCCCGTTGAGTTCTCGCGGGATTCAGAGAGTATTTTGGGATTCAGAGCCCTGTGGAGAGTGTGGATTTTGCCCAGAACGTGTTTGTAGAGTGCCGGTGTGAGTTCGGGAATAAAGAGTTGCTGTTTGAATCTACAAGGTGTGTGGTGGCTCGTGATTTTGTGCCCAGCCAGACTGCAGCATTTGGTGGCCTGTACGCGGAACGTCTGAAACTTGGAGGTAAGTGAAATTGCTCGTCCCTGAGGGAAGGTGAGAGAATGGGTGACCATTTCAAAAAACAATGTGTTCTTGTTTTGATTTATTTTGTTTTTGTTTCAAGCTGCCTATCCCTAGAAATTTCTCAGGCAAACTGGGAAAAATGGTAGGCTAAAGGTTTGAAGTTTGTCGGCCCTGAGGAAGAGAAAATTGATACAATGACTTTTTATTCCGTTTTTGTTTCATTCAGTTTCAGTTTTGTTTTGTGTTATCTTATTAGGTTGTGTTATCTTTATAGTAGATTAGAAATTAGTAAAAAACAAACCGAAAAGGTGTTAAGTAAATTGTTAGAGGTTCAGACCATGGAGAAAGACATTTTAGATCAAGCAAAAGAGAAGTTCTCTCGAGCTAGTCAGACAGAGGAAGAAAATTTAAAGGAAAAGGGGTTATTAGGAAAAAGGCTACAACAGGAGGCTGTTACTAACTCCGTTTTATCACCAGAGGGTGTAATTCAACCAACAGCCCCACCTATGGAGACAGCTGAGTGGCCCTCAAACCCCACTCAGTAGTTGATAAATGGGATCCTGGGACAGGATGTCAAAGATTAGCATGCCCTGTACTTGAACAGGTAGGAGGGCAGCAAATTCACCATGCTTTAGATTTTAAAACAGTGAAGCAGTTAAAGGAGGCTGTAACAACCTATGGTCCCCAAGCACACTTCACGGTAAGCATGGTCGAGTCCATTACTAACTTGGACATGACGCCAGCAGATTGGGCTAGCATGTGTAAATCTGTAATAAATGGAGGACAATATTTGTTATGGAAGGTTGCCAATGAGGAATTTTGCACGGAGACAGCTAGGCGAAATGCAACAGCCGGTTATCCTCAAAGAAATCCAGATATGTTGTTAGGAATAGGACCTTATGAGGGTCAATGGCAACAAATTGAATATGATCCTGCTATATATGCACAAATTGCTGCAGACGCAGTTAGGGCATGGAAGACTTTACAAGGACATGGAGATTTACAAGGTCAGCTATCTAAGGTAATACAGAGAACTAATGAACCTTACCCTGAATTTGTAGATAGGCTTATTCAAACAGCTTCCAGAACTTTGAGGGATACAGAACAGGCAATGCCATTAATAAAACAACTGGCTTATGACCAAGCAAATTGTTGCTGCAGAGAGGTCATTAGACCATGGAGACATGAAGATTTAAAGGGCAAGTCTTGGCAGCTGCAGTATAACCGGCTTTAGATGCCAGGCCAAAAACATGCTACAATTGTGAACAAACAGGACATTTTAAAAGGAGTTGCCCCATAGGAGGAGGGTTTAACAAAACTAGGTATCAAAGGAATAGAATACCGGGTATTTGCCCACGATGCCATAGAGGGAGACATTGGGCTAATGAATGCCGTTCTCAAACCACCATAGAGGGTACTCCCTTATCAAAAAATGGACAAGGACCAGGTATTTACCCACGATATCGTGGAGAAAGGCATCAGGCTCCATTGCCAAAAAACGGACTGGGGGGGCAATGCTCCGGGGCCCACAACCATAAAGATACGGGGCAGTGGAGGAACCCAGCAATACCATCAGGGTAGTGCCCAGGACACATTATCCATTAAATCCCTCATCAGACAAACCAGAGGCCGTGCAGAGTTGGACATCTGCGCCTCTGCCAGAGCAGTACTAACTCCAGAGATGGGAGTTCAAATCATTCCCACAGGAGTAAAAGGACCTCTTCCCCAAGGAACAATAGGCTTATTATTGGGACGCAGTTCTTCTACACTAAAAGGACTTATGATAAGTCCTGCGGTAATTGATCCCAATTATGTAGGTGAAATAAAAATTATAGCTAGTTCTCCAAGAGGTATATCAGTAATTTCACCAGGAGATAGAATAGCACAGTTGTTAATAATACCCAGCCTACATAATAAATTCTCTAGTCGTAGTGTAGAAAGAGTTTCCAGGGGATTAGGCTCCACAGGTGTATATTGGTCTATGCTGTCTTTAAATTTAGATTCTCGCCCAATGCTAAAACTAAATATTCAAGGACACGAGTTTAATGAGCTACTGGACACAGGTGCTGACCTTAGCATCATATCTCGTAAAGAATGGCCAAAACATTGGCCATTACAACAAGCCACTCAAACGCTTCGAGGCCTAGGAGTGGCAACTAATCCCCATAGAAGTGCAATGATATTAGATTGGAAGGATCCTGAAGGATGTGAAGGAACTATACAGCCATATGTATTGGATCATCTTCCTATAAATTTATGGGGTCGGTATGTCCTAGGTCAATTAGGTTTGACATTAACAAATAACATCAATCCTAATGCTCCCACTACTAGGGCTAGACAAGGTTTTAGGAAAGGAAAAAGATTAGAAAAACAAGAACAAGGTATAGCAGAACCAATACAAATAGATCAAGGAACGGACAGACATGGGTTGGATTTTCAGAAAGGGCCACTGAGACAATCAAAATTACTCAGAAATCAGAAAGACCAGTATGGGTTCCTCAGTGGCCCCTGACTAAAGAAAAGATACAAGTAGCCCATGACCTATTCAAACAACAATTAGTGGAAGGACATACACAACCTTCTGTATCTCCCCATAATACTCCCATTTTTGTCATCAAAAAGAAATCTGGTAAATGGAGATTATTGCAAGATTTAAGAGCCATTAATAATGAGATGGTTATTATGGGACCTGCTCAATCAGGGATTCCTCAATTGTCTGCTTTGCCAAAAACCTGGCATGTTTTAGCTATAGATATTAAAGATTGTTTTTTTTTCCGATTCCAATTCATCCCGAGGATAGTCCACGTTTTGCATTTACTATCCCTGCATTAAATCATGAAGGTCCTGATCAGAGATATGAATGGAAAGTACTCCCTCAAGGGATGGCTAACAGTCCAACTATGTGTCAAATCTATGTTAACAAAGCAATCCAGCCATTTAGAAATCAAAATCCTGAACTACAAATATTTCACTATATGGATGATGTATTATTAGTACATAAAGATAAAAACATATTGCTGGGATGTTTTGCCACACTTACAAACTTATTAAAAAATTACAATCTAGAGATAGCAATAGATAAAGTACAATTAAATTTTCCAATTAATTATTTAGGAGTTCTATTATCCTCAACCATGGTCCGTCCACCAAAAATTCAAATACGAGTAGATCAACTCAAATCACTTAACGACTTTCAAAAGTTATTGGGAGATATAAATTGGATAAGGCCTTATCTAGGCATACCAACAGGAGAGTTGGGACCTTTATTTGATATTCTAAAAGGTCCATCAGATCCAAATTCACCCCGCATGTTAACTCCTAAAGCAAGAAAGGCATTAAAAATTATCAAAACATATATGGAAAATATGCATTTGGATAGAATTGATATAAGTTTGCCTTTATTATTTATTGTACTACCAACAAAAAATATTCCTACAGGAGTATTTTGGCAAGAAGGTCCATTATTGTGGATACATTTATCTTATTCTCCTAACACTATTCTTACTAGGTATCCTGAGGCTGTGGGACAATTAATACTCAAAGGAATAAAAGCAGCGAAGGGAGTGTTTGGAATTTCTCCCAATAAAATTATTACTCCATATACTATGGATCAAATTGATGAGTTAGCTAATGAGTTAAATACTTGGGCAATAATCATGTGTAAATCTAATGTTACATTTGATAATCACTTACCATCTAATCCTTTGTTGTCTTTTTGGTCTAAGCATCCTGTAGTTTTTCCAAAAATGACAAGAAAAACACCTATCATGAATGCTCCAAATATATTCACTGATGGGTCAAATAAAGGTACAGCTGGAATAGTTACCCCTGATCAAACTTTTACATTTTTAGTACCCAAACAATCAGCTCAAAATGTAGAGCTTAATGCAGTTTTACAAGCGTTTGTGATGTTTGAAGATTCTGTATTTAATTTATTTTCTGATAGTCAGTATATAGTTAATGCTATAGCATCCCTTGAAGTTGCTGGTAGGATTTCTCCTTCCTCTACTGTTTTCTCTTTGTTTTCCACTATACAAAGTCTAATCTGGGACAGAAAGATCCATTCTTTATAGGACATATCGGGGCACATACAGGATTGCCTGGATCCCTTAGTTTGGGCAATGATCTAGCAGATAAAACTACACATGACATACATATTTTCTATACACTAGAAGAAGCTACAAATTTTCATAAAAGATTCCATGTTAATGCTAATACTTTACAAAAGTGTTTTAAAATAACTAAGGAACAAGCCAGACATATAATAAAACAATGTCAAAATTGTGTGACCTTTTTACCACAAGTTAATCTTGGAGTCAATCCTAGAGGACTGATACCTAACCATATTTGGCAGATGGACATCACACACTTGCCAGAATTTGGAAAATTAAAATATTTACATGTTACAGTTGATACTTCTTCCGGATTTTTGATGGGCTCCCTTCATGCCAGAGAAAAAACTAAAGATGTTATAGCTCATTGCTTACAAAATTTTGCCACTGTGGGCGTTCCTAAACAGTTAAAAACAGATAATGGTCCTGGCTATACCTCTACCTCCTTTAAACAATTTTGCTCATCATTTGGTATTACTCATATAACAGGAATCCCATACAATCCACAGGGACAAGGCATAGTTGAAAGAGCTCATCAAACTATTAAAACGTACTTATTAAAGCAAAAAGAGGGAATTGGAAAGGGGTATATATCCCCCAAAGATAAACTTAAAATAATGCTTTTTACTATAAACTTTTAAAATTTGGATTAATCAGGACTTAGTGCTGTGGAAAGACATATGTATCCAAAAAATGTACATAAGCCTAAGGTACTTTGGAAAGATATTCTAACAGGACAATGGAAAGGTCCTGACCCAGTGATTGTCTGGAGTTGGGGTTCTGTTTGTGTGTTTCCACAGGGAAAAAAGCAGCCGATTTGGATTCCAGAGACACTAACCAAAGCAATTTCTACAGACCAAAAAGAAGATGATTTGACTCAAATCCATAACAGCTGATATCCAGAGCTCCAGCTTGGCTATTCTTACATATGTGACAGTGATTAACCAGGATGTTTTTTTCAATATCTATTTTATTATTGCCTTTTCCCACATCATAAAGTTCTATTTTATTTTTTGAGCTCACACAAACCTAGGTTAATGTTTTTCTGATCAGTTTTATTTTTTGACTGTGGAGTTTTTAAACATTGCAATGGAGATTTCACCTGTGTAAAGCTACAAGGCCTTTACTATTGTCTTATGTGTTGTACGTTTGTGTGCACTCTTTTGTTTTGTGTTGTATTTCTGTGTGTGCATATGTCCATATTTCTTATATGAGGAGCGCTCATGAAAAAATGGATCCGAATTTTTTTTTTATTCACATGATTTAAATGGTTTAATTTAAATTAGGTAAACAGCTGTTAAGCATTGTTTTTAAAGGAGGTTAACAGATATGTTTGTTTACTTTCACCTTTCCTTTTCATTATTTTTAATAATTCTGTTTGGGATAATGTCTCTTTAGCATCATTGCCAGAATTCCTATCTCCATCCCTGTGCCGGTGAAGACTAAGATAAAACCAAACTACAGCTTCTATGATAGCTATCACAGTAAACTGTATAAACTGATTCATCAATGAATATAACTCAACAAGTAATGCTCAATCAAGAAGTCGATTTACTTTGGGAGGAAATGGACATATTGATAGACTCCTCCGCTTTGAACTGCTTGCAGAACTTGCCTGGACTATGTATCACTTGTATGCATTGTGAACTATCGTTTGGTGCAGCGAATTGTGGTAGTGCTGGCATATCTTTGCTGATGGTGTCACCAGTGATGCAATTTTTCCAAAGGAGCCGTTAATTGGCTTTGTGTCGTGGCATTTCTGTATCCTCCTCCCTTCTGCTAGTGATGGTCTAAAATTTGGGGGCCAACAGAGGTGAGGCAAAGTACCTCACCCCCCACTGGCACCAAGGCCAAATATGGGGGCCAACAGAGGTGAGGCAAGAACCTCACCCCCCAACTGGTGCATAGGCCATTCCACAAGTATGGCTGTATGCTGGACTGGTAGTCAGTGACGGGTATGATCCAATTGCAGTGGTATCAACCTAAGACAGGAGGCTGACGCCTAGAGGTCAGTTTTTCCCATGACGGGTAAGAACCATATGTTGAATTGGACAACCTACCAGGCACGGTCCTTAAGCCACATTGCTTGTTGTTTAATTAATCAGAAGGGGGGAGATTCTGAGAGCCATTGCCAAGTAGGAATGACGCATCGCAATTTCTTTGTCAGCCTACTCCATGTTGCTTAGAGGAAGGACTCTCCATGGTGGACCCAGGTTTTGCAGTGACTTTGCATGAAAGGTGACCTTGATCAAGGACCAGGGTGGATCCGGGTTTAGGGTAGATCAGGGTTTAGGGCAGATCAGGATTTAGGGCGTTCCAGGTTTAGGGCAGTTCCAGGTTTAAGGTGTACCCTGCTGGGAATAGGGTGTATCCTGCTGCCTCAGGCACGCCCTCTCCTTGAGTTCCCGTTGAGTTCTCGCGGGATTCAGAGAGTATTTTGGGATTCAGAGCCCTGTGAAGAGTGTGGATTTTGCCCAGAACGTGTTTGTAGAGTGCCGGTGTGAGTTCGGGAATAAAGAATTGCTGTTTGAATCTACAAGGTGTGTGGTGGCTCGTGATTTTGTGCCCAGCCAGACTGCGGCACTCCTTTTTAATGTGGATG
This sequence comes from Marmota monax, assembly GCF_021218885.2. Lineage (NCBI taxonomy): Eukaryota > Metazoa > Chordata > Mammalia > Rodentia > Sciuridae > Marmota > Marmota monax. The sequence continues at coordinate 12,264,225 of NW_026693777.1, read as the reverse complement.
ATTTTCACTACAGCATAATTAAAGGTAGGGTGAAGAGGGCTTGGTTATAAAGGAAATGTTTCAGTTAATATTAGCCATACACACATTTACTGCAGTGGAATTGGTGATTCTATATTTATATGTGCTTAAGTTTATTTTTAAAACTGTCATGTAAATTAACTTTCTTTAGTTTGTGGCACTTAGCAAATTGCATTGTAAGAACTGTGTTGTGCCCAACATGCTCCTGATAGTCTTGATTTGCCTTCTGGATTCATCATCCTGTCTTAGCACACCTCATCATTGCAATGGCAGACTTTTAAAATTTTTTAATAATTTTGCTTTTATTCCTGTTTTTGTTTTGTTTCATTTTTGGTACCAGGCATTAAACCCAGAGACACTGAACCACAGAGACACATCCCCAGGCCTTTTTGTTTGGTTGTTTTTGATTTTGAAATAGGGTCTCCCTAAATTGTGTAGAACCTCACTTAGTTGCTAAGGCTGGCTTTGAACTTTTGATTCTTCTGCTGTGGCCTCCCAAGCTGCTGTATTTTCACTGAAAATTATTTTTAGGTTCTTTTACTCTCTTAACTGACTCCATAAACAAGTTTCATATGCCCTTCCCAAGTGTGTGTGTACCCATTGTGTTAAGATTTATGCAAGTGCACACTGACCCGTCTTGTAAATGTGTATACCACACATGGTATCCATTTGCTCATTTATTACTAAAATCATTTCAAAATTCTTAATATTGAGAAGCAAGTCTCCCTATTCTGAGGAAGGAAAGGTAGCCTCAGAAAGTACCATTCTTATGTTCAGCCTCATAAGAAGATATTTGTAAAGGAATACCATTATTAAATTTTCCCTGATGGCCAATTTTCAAAAAAGGTACTTTGTATATTAAGTGTAATAGTGACAATATATTAGAAATTTTAAGTGATGTTTTTCCCCCTTTTTGGCACATTATAATTGTACATAACAGTGGGATTTGTTATAATATAGTCTTACATGTACACAATAAAACAGATAATTTGATCAATTTCATTCCCTCTCTTCCCTCACCCTGATCCCCTTCTTCTATTCTACTGGTCTCCCTTCTATTTTTTGTTTTTAATTTGTTCTAATTAGTTATACATGACAATAGAATGTGTTTTGACACATTGTACACAAATGGAGCACCATCTCTCATTCCTCTGGCTGCACATGGTGCAGAGTAACATCAATAGTGTAATCACACACGTATATAGGGAATAGTGTCCATCTCATTCTACCATCCTTCCCATCCCTACAGCTCCACCCCTCCCTTCAATCCCCTCTGCACAATCCAAAGTTCCTTAATTCTTCCCTATGGTCCCCCCACTCCCACTTTGAATCAGCGTCAGCATCAGAGAAAACTTTCTACCTTTGGTTTTGGAGATTGGTTTATTTCACTTAGCATGATGTTCTCTAGTTCCATCCGTTTACTTGCAAATGCCATCATTTCAGCAATTAACTCTATTGGCTTTTACATAAATGACTAGAAATTCATGAGCTATTTATTTTCACTTTTATTAAACTAAAACTATTTTGTATAATGCTATTCTTATTATATAACTTCACTAGATCAATATAAAGATACAAAAGGTGACAATTCAGCCTTATCCATATGACCTCTTTGATAGTAGGATTGTTAAACTTTATTTTCTCTTCTTATTACTTTTGTTAGGTAAGATAACAAAGCAAGGTATAGGAACAAAATCACTCCTTCTTACATTCATTAGTTTTTTGGTTTTATGTTTTTTGTTTTGTTTTGTTTTGGTTTTTTTCTATTTTTTTGCCCCTGGCCTCTTGGCTACACAGAAGTATCTTTTTCTTCCTTACTAATGCACAAATCTCTTTGCTCCTGTATTCATTAATTCATTATCTATTGGATAACACTGTGGGGGAGCAACACATTGCTCCCTACGGTGCTTTTTAATAAATAATGAAAGGAACCAGGTGACTGGAGCTAACCCACATCCTAGAGAAGTAAGGAGCTGATAATTCATGCAAGTCATAGGATTATTTTTTGAAATGATTCTTTTTACATTTGTGCCTTGTTGCAGCTTTTGAGCTCCCTTATTTCCCCTCATGGGGATTTATAAGCTTTTAACATTAAAGTTTTGTTGAGAAACACAATCAGAGACTTCTCAGGAATCCAGAAATCATCTTGTCAGGTGCCTGGGTTGTGAGGGAGAAATGACAGGAGGTAGTAAGCAGTCACAGTGTCAGAGGAAAATAAAGTACATAGACATGTTTGAACACGGGAGTCATGTGTGTGAAAAGGATAAACTCGGGCTGATTTTCTAACATGTTATGTATGCCAATAGAACAAAAAGAAGATATTTTTATTGATGGGTGGCCTCTGTTTACGATTTGTTTGGCAAGGGAGTGTCTAATTTTCTAGTGAACATTTTCACTCTGGTTCCTATCCTCTAATCATATCCTTCTGCTGATTAAAAACTGAGACCATAATTGTACAGACAGAATATTTTGTAATGTGTTAAAATCAACATATAAAAGACATATTTACCACATTTTACATCTCTTGTATTTCAATAGACACTAAATAAGAATAATAAGAAATTAAAGAAGGGACTTCTGATTTTGCAAATTTTGTTCACTGTGCACAAAACCTTATTCACCATTTCACATTATATTTATCATGTTTAATCATTAATAGATAAAAGGAAAAATATGGTGGGAAATTTTTAGAATAAGAATCTTAAAGCTAAAGGAGTCATTTATTATGCCTGTTTTTTGAAATACAGATAGCACTGCACTCAAAATTTAGGGAAAAGGCAGCCGGTGACTGTTATTCTGCAAAATTATAAAGCAATTGAAGCAGACATAAAACTTCCTTTTGCTATCTATCTTAGCATTTAACAGTCCTTGCAATAATGGTTTGCTTCCTAAGACTAAGAAAAACAAGTTAGTAAGTTAAAGGCACTGCTTTTCTCATCTTCTTTGGAATCAGAAGAGTAACTTATACTTAGGATGATATATAACATCAAATTATGTAAATCCAAATAGACCCTTCTGGGAAATTCATCAACACCATATCCTTTTTTTCCTCACTCTGATTATTGGCACCTCTAATCTCCTGAGGAAGTGGTCTCAATAGAACAGGATTCACAAACCAGTACACCCTGGGAAGCTCTATGTACACTTTGGGCATACAGTACTTTGAAATATTACCCTGAGCACACTGCCCAGGCTTCTGACTAAACCCCAAAATACTCTTCTTAAAAAACATCTAATTCATCTCAGTCTTAGCACTCATTTTCCTGAGTGACACAGGCGGGGAGAATGTGGGAAAATTGAGGTATTAGGTGGTTATTTTGTTTAATGTAGTATAGGGTCATCTTCTATTATTATGCCATGGTAAAAACATGGAGTTTTGACAAAGTTAACTTGAGTTTTAAATCAGCTTTGCTATACCCCCTAGATAAATTACTTACATTTTCTAAGTTTACATTTCCATAATTGTGAAATGAAGCTAAATCCATTCACCTTGCATGATTCCCGTTAGTATTAGGAATAATTCATATCAAGCACCCAGAATAGCTCTTGTCATCTAGAATGTTTAATAAATTATGGCTAACATTATTGTTATTCTTTTTACCATCCTTCTAAAATATTAATTCAGCTAATTTCAACTACATATCTGAAATATAGACAGTTATTTTAAAAATGAGCTTTAACTTTTTGTTTGTATATATACATACCTATGTGTGTGTATACACACACACACACACACACACACACACATATATATATATATATATATATATATATATATATATATATATATATATTAGAAATAATTGAAACGTAGATATTTTTGGCTTAATATGCCTGCCTCCATTACTGATATTTTGTCAAACAGCAACTTGCAAGAAGAGAAATAGATCCTTCTGCCTTTTCTCCAAGCATTTATTACATTTGTCCTTTTCACCATTTAGCTGTAAAAGTGATTTATGTGAATTGAAAGTTAAAAGCGATAGCTTAATTTCTCAAAATTAAACAATCACTCAATCTATGCAAATTGAAATGTCCAAGATGTGATGGGAGATGTAAAATGCTAACTGCAAGTGCTACTCAAGAAGCTATCCTTTTAATAAATTAAAGACGATGCTATCAGCACAGCAAAGAAAAGACATTTAAGAACAGATTTTATTTCACATCTTTATGTACACCTGATCCTAGGCAAGGTGTGGAAAGGAGTAGCCTAACTAAAACTCTCATGGTATTCTACAAATAGTAGTCACCGATATATGAAAAGAAAACCTATAAAAGGGAACCAGTGTTGCAACCATTCTAATCTATATATTACTGATGTTTTAAATAACATTTTCAAATGCACTTCCTCTGGTTCTCATGCATTCATTTCATGTACATAATATAAAGATTTTACACAACACCATGATCACATTGCACTAGAGATAATTCTATTCTTTCTAGTAGCTTACACTGACAGTCCTTGTAGAAAAACAGCCTTTGATGACTAACATTAAAAAATACCCCCACTACACACACACATTAAATATAGACATATGTGAGCTGCTCAGAGCAACCTTTTTGTCATGTTTGTCAGGAACAGAGAATTTCAGTCAGAGTTCTTCAGACTCAGGGCAGATGGAATTGTGCAGTTCCTCAGTCTGAGAACTCGTTAATAATCAAACCTCTAATGGCATTAAGAAAAACTACAATCTGGGATTTGGGCCATTGTATTGGAATTAGTTTAGATTCTTTTAATATTGCTGTCATGGAATCGTATGCTACTTTTTCTTTTTGGAACTCTGGAAAATTTTATGAACAGAAAAATCTTTGAAATACATGTGTATCTTGTGTTTCCTTTTTCAGAGAAATTTTAATGCAGTAAATGAGTAGATATTTCAAAAATGCCAATAGCCTGAGGCATAGAAACAGGAAAGTCAGCTCCTCTTTATTTGAGACAGTTTCTCATACTCTGCTCAAAATGCTCTTGTTTCTTTGATGACTTTGAATACAATTTTATTCAGCTAAGCCTACCACAGAAATCAACCAAATTAAGAAATGAGATCATATGATAAACAAATTCACACACACATATACAAATTCACACACACATACACCACATAAAATAAAGATGTTGTGTCCACCGAAAACTGAAAAATAAATATTAAATAGTATATGTGTGTGCAAATTTGTTTTAGTTTTCAGCAACTATTTTAGTACCTTCTTACCTTCTATTACTTATCTCAGTCAATTCACTTTTGAATAGAATCTAGGAATGTTCCATTCCACCATAAGAAATGCTTAAGACCAAAGGTATGAGAACTCCTTGGCATATTGGTACACAAAAACACAGAAGCTCACATGACAGCACCAAGGTGATTAGAAGAGCTACCATTAAAATTCTTAAGTTGTGGGCTGGGGATGTGGCTCAAGCAGTAACGCGCTCGCCTGGCATGCGCAGGGCACTGTGTTCCATCCTTAGCACCACATAAGATAAAGATGTTGTGTCCACCGAAAACTGAAAAATAAATATTAAAAAATATTCTCTCTCTCTCCCTCCCCCTCTCTCTCCTCTCTCTCTTTAAAAAACATTCTTGTTTTCAAAAGTAAAATGTTTTTAATTTTAAAAATGGCTAAAAAAAATTGAACAGAAATAGAAATAAAACATACATAGATGAAGTTCTAAAGAAAAAAAGCAACTTAAATATATAGGCGCAAAGTCAAACTTTGAAAACCCTATCCCATATTTAATCATTACTTGGAAGAATAATTTCCTGAAATGTACAGGCTTATCATAATTTTTTCAATCCATTGTCAAAATTGTGTAATATTTTATATATTCCCATAAAGAAAGAAACAGGAAGACATACATTGAAGTGGGTGAATTTACAAATGACTATTGTGAATATTATAGATATGTTAAGTATGCTCTTCGTAATTAGTTTTTCAAATTATAAAAGTCTGGTGATGAACTACTACTGATATTTAGGTTAACTGGAAAAATTCTAAGTTTACATAACCATAAGATAAATGGCTTTATACTATCCAAGAAGAAAGACATTACCTAATAACATAAAGAAAAACACATATTAGGGAAACAAAATTTTAGCTTCAGGATAATTAAAGAATATAATATACTTTGAATTTATACAAATTTATAAAAATTGCTCAACAAAATACAATCTTTTAGTCTTTTTTGTATATTAATAATTAGGTAAAAGAGAATAAAGCTTAAATAACTAAATTCTTAAAAGAATAGTTAGGGTATAGCTTACTGTTCACTGCTTGCACAGAGTTCAATCCTTAGAACCACACACAAAGAAAGTAAAGATTCCTGGTATTTAAAAATATTTAGGAGATGAAGCTTTAGCTTATTGGTAGAGAGCTTGCCCAGGATAGATAGGTGAGGCCCTGGGTTCTAAGCCTAGAAACACACACACACACAAACACACACACTAAAGGTAGCTGTAAAAATACATCTGAGATAACTTAAAGGGAAGAAATGTTTATTTTGGCTCATAGGTTCTGAGATTTCAATCCATTGTTGGCTGGTTCCTTTGGTTAGGGGCCTATATAACATCATGGCAGGGTGTGCTTGGTAAAACAAATATCCTCGCCTCATGGCAATTAGAAAGCCAAAAGAGAGAGAGAGAGGAAGGGGCCAGGGTCCCCATATCCCTTAAAGAGCATGCCTCCAATGACCTAACTTCCCTAGCACCCCTTTCTGAGAATTTTACCACCTACCAACAGCACAATCAGCTTTGGATCAAGCCTGAAGCACATGAAATTTCCAGGGATATTTAATATGTGATTCACGACAAGAGCATTATATTTACCCATTTTGTTAATGGAATATGTCCATATTTTTGCCAAATCTGAATATTTTAAACAAAAATACAAACAAAACACTTATTCATATGATTTCCATATGTTATAAATCATTTACATGGGCAAATAGTTTGCAAATGCATTTAGGAGAAAAATTGCTAGATCAGAGAAGAATTTCTTTCTTAATATTTGTTAAATAACATGAAACTTTATTTTTTGTAAGGGGGGGGGTCTGGTGATCGAAGCAATTACAGATGATCAGAATATGAAGGCACTCAGTGCCTACAACTTTGTCCATACTTACCATTGCATGTTTCAATGTTTTCCATTCTGGTAGGTGAGTAGTAGCACGCCTTTTTATTTTAAATTTTTCTGATTATCAAGAGAACTGATAATTTTTCCTGTGTTTATGGACCTTTTGCATTTCTTCACATTTAAAGTACTTATTCTAGTCCTACTTATCTTTTTGCAGTTGGTTGGTGGAAATTCATATTGTGTATATTTTCTAAGTGCAAGTTCATTCTGTCATTCATGTAAGGTCTCTCTTGATGTTTCAAAATTAATAGTCCTTTTCATGACATTTATTTTTGTTTAAAGGTTTTTACTTCTTCTTTCAATAGTTTTCCTTTGTCATAAGGTATTACAGGTAATTTTCTATATTATCACATTATTCTAATTTTAAACACTTTAAATTTAAGATTTAAATCTGCAATCCCACTAGAATTTATACTTTATGTGTGAATTAAGTGTGCACTTTTTTTCTCACAGGGATATCCTATTATATTAGCTTTGGGGGGGGGGGTAAAATGCTATCCCCACTGCTTTGAAGTACAACCTTATCTTTATAAATTTTCTGTAGATGTATTGATCTATTTCTGAGTTCTTTATCATATTTTCTATGTGTCTATTTTTCTGTCTTTGACCATTATGGCATCTTCAGTACTGTTGTTATTATGTTTAATATCTGCATCTGATAATGTAATTATTATATTCTTTTTCATGACTCAGCTGGCATTATTTATTGTTTGCATTTCCCTATGAGTTTTAGATGATTCAGCATGTCAGTTCCACAAAAATCTGTTCATGTTTTTAATGCTACTCTAGTAAATATACAAATAAATTATGGAGCATTAGAATTTTTGATAACTAGAAATTCCAGTATGTAAACATGTTTGATCTACCATTTTGGTCTTCTGTAATGGCTCTCATTTTTTTATACATTAACTCTTAAATATTTTATATATTTGATGCTATAAAAATTATAGTATTAGCAACACTAAATTTTGATAAATAAAATCTAAATTATCTAAACCTAAGTATAACATGAAGAGCAAAACTTTCAAAAATCAGTGACTTCTCTCCTTCTCTCCTTTCTTCTTGCTCTTTCATGATAAATTTGAACCAGAATTCATGATACAAAAGAAATAATTGTATTATTCCACTTCTTGGGCAATAATTAAATAACATTTTTGGAATTTTTGGTTCATCTTGAAAAATGGACTTACAGTAATACTGGTAAGAAATAACAACATAATCGGAAAGCAAAGATGAATAATTTTGATTATAGTGAGGTAGATGGGAAAATTTTAATACACATTCTCTAAGGCTGACAATTTTCAATGTTAAAAGTGATCATCTTGTACTATAAATTCACAAACTTTCTCACATTGCATATTTCATTGTATATGTACACATATGTAACAGACTTGCTACAGTTGTTCAATTCTGAGTATTTGTTTCAAATCAATTTGAAATCTTAATATTTTGTTCTTTATCTAAGATCCTATTAATCAGGCAAAAAAGGAAAGTGATAACTGTGAGCTTAAGAAAAAATTAATATACTGTCAGAAAACACAGAAAATCTGTATTGTGCCAAGTAAAAGAAGCCAGCATTTTAAAATTATATACTATATGATTGCATAGATATGATCTGATATGAAAGGTAAAATTACTATTGTTGAAGTTCATACAGAAGTTTCCTGTGGTCCATGGAAAGGACTGCCTACGAAGGGGCACTGTGAGGTGTGGGGGGATGATTTTAGTTGTGGTCACATGGCTCCAAGCATTTGTCAAAACTTGTAGAATTGCACACTTTTAAAAAGGAGAGTTTTGTCACATATAAATTATACCTTAATCTGAAAAACAATAAAGGAAAAGAATTTATCTACTCATCCCTTTTCTAATTTTTATTCTTTGGTAAAAAATCTAAGATTTCAGCATTTATTTTTCAGCTCTAAATGATATCACACATGGAGTTTTTCATAAAAAAAATGTAATCTCCATCAAATTGTATTATAAATCATATTCATTTTTGCTCTGCATACACTTCCTGCAGTGAATAAAGATGAAGAATCATTATTTCCTGAAATAATTCATCCTTAATAATACTCATGTATAATAAATTTATAGCAAATAAATGCTAATGTTAGTAAACCAACATCAACAAATGCTTAGTGCAAAATTTATCCCATAATGATATTTGAAATTGAAACTGAAAATGGAACTTCATTAATGAGAAGTGAATATCAAACCGTGTCACTCTAAGAGTTTATCAGATGAAAATGTAAATCAGAAGTTGATAAGAAAAAAATGATAAAAATCAATAGTGAGATATTAGTTATGTTTTCTCTGTATGATGGGAAAAATTTCTACTGTTGTTAAATGAATATAGGCATAAGTTACTCATGAAAATCATAATGTAAATGCAGGTGATAAAATCACTGTTGATGATACAGTGAAAATGTGTGTTCTTTTAATTGTTCCCCTGAACAGCCTACAATTATTAGGGAGCAAGAGACTCATGGCCATTTACTCAATTAAAGAGAGAGAGCTTAGAAGACCATCTTAATGTGCCAGATAACAATGGAATAGTCTTTTTTAAAGGCTTTTAAAACAACTATTGTTGTGCGATTCTACCCCTCAGAATCCTATTCCACAATCATAAAGGGATGTCCAACTCCAGATTGAACACAATGACAATAATAGCACTTCATCTCCAATAGCTTCAAACAGTTGTAAAAAATCTTATATATGCTGGGGATATAACTCAGTTGGTAGAGTCCTTACCTTGCATGCACAAGGCCCTGGGTTCAATCACTAGCACCACCAAAAAAAAAAATCTTACATATAAGCATCTATATCTATATCTATCTCTCTATCTATAGATAGATATAGATATTTGTATATTATACACACATATATAACTTATGCCTATATTCACTTAACAGCAGTAGAATAATTTTCCCCTCATCCAGAGAAAACATAATTAATATATCACTATTGATGTTTATCATTTTTTCTTATCAACTTCTGATTTACATTTTCATCTGATAAATTCTTAGATTAACATGGTTTGATATTCTCTTCTCATGTATATGTGTGTGTGTGTGTGTGTGTATGTATGTATGCATATACAGATACAATGTAGTTTGGATCATCATATATTAGGAATTTTACTGAACATGGGACTTAAAAATGAGTCCTAGTATTTAAAGTTTATATTTATCCTAGTATTTCATTTGCCAATTTATCAAAATACAATATATGAATAAATAGTAACACATGTAAAAGTCTCTATAAAACTTAGTTTGAATAGTCATACATTCTGCCATGGAAATATTAATATTTAGTTTTATAAACAGGCTGCACCTGATTGAGAATATTGCATAGTCTATAAATACACATGGCCAGTCTAAATAAAGACAATGACAATTTCTAAACATATTTAACTCAAGAGATTTTAGATATGGCACTCTAGAAGTACAATTCCCCTTAAACCTGAATTGGATAGCTCAACCAACTGTGTTTTCATTTCCTTCTAATCTCTGGGAGAATATCTATATGAGAGACATTTTTTATTCCCTGATAATTTTGGTAAATCATACCTTCAAGTATTGGGGGGGGGGTTATTTAACATTTTGATTGGGTTTCTTTCATTGTTATAAATCTGTAAAGTCCCTTGTTCTCCCTCTGGACCTTTTATGATAATTTATAAATCCTCATAGAAAAGTATTTACCTCATCCATTTTGTTTTAATTTAAATCATAATGCTGTTCAAATACCTTTCCTTCCTTTTTCTCCTCTCTCCTTTCTCACTTTATTTATCTCTAGTTCTATCATCTAATTTCTAGTAAATGTATAGTTAGAGATATCTCCTTTCTTAAATTCCTGGATAAAGTTCTTCCAATCAGATATACATTTGCCCTTCTCATTGTTTCCTTTATATCTCTAAATCTTTCTTGAGTGTATTCATTTCATTTCTGTTTTAGATATTTTAAATAACAGATTTTCTCTAAAATGATGTCTCGTGTTCTGCACTTATATTTTAATGTCTTTATTTTCTAGAAATTCTAATTGCCATTTTACTGTACCTATTATCTTTCTCTTAATATATAAACTTTTTAAAATTGCTAATTAGTTTTAAACTGCTTGTAAAGTATTTATGAACAAATATTTCTATTATAAAAATATCAATAGCTTATTTCTTTCCTATGGTACAATAAAATATTTTCATTTTTTCAGTTTCCTAATCCATTGATACTTCTCTTAATGCCTGCAGACTTTAGGACACCCTTCTTTTCTTTTATGCAGATAGTCTTATGTAAAATTTCAGAATATATAATATAAAACACATTTTGCCTTCCAGCTCTACTTTTTTCAAGACCATCTTGACTTTTTTGTTGTCAATGTAATGTGATGACTTCATATTACATATCCTCCCAATGAAAGTGTTTTGCAAGGGAACATTGGAGATTTTATTTATTTGCACTAGTAGGTTTTCATACTTGCAAAAATTAGTTTATAGATCTTTACAAATCACCATCCACTTTGCAACTTTTTGGAGAACTAAATGTTAACTAATCTAATCCTTTATATCCATGATTTCTAAAAAACGTACCATTCTAAATTCTTAGAATCACAGTGGATCTCATCATGTTAAACCTTTCTTTCTAGTTTAAACGAGTTTAAAGCACAGGGATAATTTGAAAACTGGATTCCACAGTGTATTTTTTACTTTTTTTAAAATAGTTGTAGATAGACAACATGCCTTCATTTTATTTGCTCATTTTTTTTGGATGAGGTGCTAAGAATTGACCCAATGCCTCATGCGTACTAGGCAAGTGATCTACCACTGAGCCACAGCATAGCCCCTACTTTTTTTTTCTGAATTTCATGATTTTACTAAAATATTTTTTTTATTTTTTTTATTGGTTGCTCAAAACATTACAATGATCTTGACATATCATATATCATACATTTGATTCAAATGGAGTATGAATTCTTATTTTTACCACGTGTGCAAATTGCAGGATCACATTGGTTACACATCCACGTTTATACATACTGCCATATTAGTGTCTGTTGTATTCTGCTGCCTTTTCTGTCCTCTTCCTATCCCCCCTCCCCTGCCCTCCCCTCCCATCTTCTCTCTCTACCCCATCTACTGTAACTCATTTCTCTCTTTTTTCCCCTTTCCCCTCATATCCTCTTATATGTAATTTTGTATAACAATGAGGGTCTCCTTCCATCTTCTGTTCAATTCCCCTTCTCTTTTTTTTTTTACTTTAAATGGACTTTTTATAGTGTCTTTCAGATGGAACTCCTTATCTGTGTTCCTGATTACTTTGCTTGCTGTGGCAGATGACTTTCCATTTTAGTGACTTGTCCCTTTCAATAGATTATAATTCTTTTTTTTAGCTTATTATCAGCATAGGCTATATTTTTAAAGGAGACTTACGTGCCCAGAGCTTAGAAAAGTCTTTGTTGAAGAGTTTTGCAGTATATTTTCTCAGGTGTTCTAGCTAATTGTGAGGTTTTTGACCCTTTGCTATTTTATTTCTGTTTAAGATTCCCATACCACAGGAATAGTATAAATATATATGCTGCAACTGCAGATGACAGAGATTTAAGCTTTGTAATTTTTACAACTGATATTTTTCTTCAATCTGAAGTTGAAAAAGTTGGAGGAATAAGACAATTTCCTTATAATATAACTGAACGAGTGAGGAAATATTTTCAACTTCTTTTGATATGATGAATACTCTGAAAATTCTTAATTTATAAAAATTGTTTTATTCAAGCCACACTTTGAGTAGGCTCAGACCATTTCTTACACTTAGCATTGGGCATTTAAATTCCAGTTCCTCGCCACTAGTTCTTACATACTAGTGTCCCCACACCCTCTTAGCTAACATTGCATTTGTTTGTACATAAAACAGTTATATTAAATCCTTTTCTTTTTTATTAATGTAAATTTTTCCATTCTAACAATTTCCTTACGCAGACTGACAGATTAGGTCATTGTTGTATTGCCTTTTTTCTCATCTAAAAATATCTGATTCATTATGATTTGTTTTATAATGTTAGATATCATGGCCATTTTATGTCAGTCAAGAATACCATTTTACTAAGCAGTTACTTTCTTATTGCATACTATCATAAATTGCCAAATTATCTGTTATTTAGAAAAATGAAAGATTAAAAGAATTGAATCCTAGAAATTTTCTTGAAATTGTCTCTTCTCTGTACTGCATGTACAAATTATTTAGGCTGCTTTCCCACTATGTAGCTACCACTTCCTACTCCATCTCTTGTAGATGTTTTTTAAAGATCAAATATAAAATAGAATACATTTTTTCTACCTTACCTTTTCTTTGATATAACTAAAGACATATATCTGAGTGTTCTGAATTTTAGGAATCATATGAGTTACTATAAAATGGGGTTAAAGACTAGAAAAATAATAAAAAGGAAAACTTGATGAAACATATTCAAAATGTTATAATCGCACTTCTCTATTTTCATATATCTGTGATGTCACTTCTTCATTTACTTAAATAGGGAACATGTATATCCTCTTCATCTCCATTCATTATATGACAGTCTGTCTTCCAAACTCATGGACACACCATTAAATATATTCAGACAAGCAACATATTCATCAGCTCTGTATTTACATTTTAATGCCTAAAATTATGTAATTTTGTCAAATATTAGGACAATATTATTTTCTCCTTGATATTTCTTCAAAATTCTTTGGAAAGATGAAGCAAACTATACAGATCATTCCTATTATAACAAAAACTTAAAATAAAAAAGAGTGAATAGAGGAAGAGAGGAAGGAAGGAAAGAAGAAGAGAAGGAGGGAAGGAGGGAAGGAGGGAAAAAAGAACAAAGAGGTCCATGAAGAAAGCATTTCAAAAGACAGGATCACTTGGCTAAAGTCAGTATTGAAGATTCTCAAGAAACAAATAAGCCAATTATAAAATGCTTCCAAAATTTGGACCCACAGTAATATGCATGTCTCCCTATCCTAACATTCTTACAATTTCAATAACTATGAAGATTTAATGTTGTTAATGATTGTCTAGGACCTGCATCAAGGTTTTAATCAATTCTATTCTTAATCAAGAAGCACTTCAAGAGTCTTACAGTTGGTCAATAACACCAGAACATTCCTAATTCTGTCACTTTGTCATAACCACAATCTGTATTCCTCTTGTTTCTGCTCCTGAGTTACACTACATTCAAAAAACCTTTGACTAGTTTTTTTTTTTTCTCTACCTCCGCTCTGTCCCCCTCATGAATTTGAAAATACCTAACATCCTCTTTTTGAGGATCATGCTTTTGCCATGCTTCACGTGATCTCAAACTGTAATCTGCACTATTGTTTATGCTCTGGTCTTAGCACATTTTCTGACATAGTCTGATTGATAGATTGGGTTGTTAATGTGTTTCTTTCGTTTAAGTTTGAAACTATGATCCCTTTATGTTTCTAGACTTATAAGTTGTCATGTAAATGCAGACATCATAATTATAGTGTTGATCATAAAAATGACAAAAACTAGAATCTGCCATGTACAGTTGCTGAGCCAAGTACTTCATCAGGCCTTGTTTCATGTAACCATTGAAAATCTGTGAGGTCCACAACATGTTCATTTCATATAAGAACGATGAGTTTCAGAGTGTAGGTAGTTTAAATTGGGTCACATTGTTAATAATGCTGGTAAAATATGATTTGAATTCCACTGTTTTGTATATTACTAACTGCTTTTAAACATTTTCTCTGGTTGAATTTCAACATAAGGTATTAATTAGTTTCAAACCCTAGTTGTTAATTCTGACTTGCCACTTCACAGTCTCGGTCTCTTGGTTTGGATTTTATACTATGTACTAAAGGCCTTCTTTTTCAATTAGAGGTATACTTGCCTCCCCCCATCTCTCTCTGTTTCTCTATCTTTCTCTCTAATAACTATTAGGAGTCAATATAGGAGTTGGATCAGAATCATTATCTTTTTATCTTCAGTTTTTTAAAGGTGAACTCCTCTTAGTCTAGCTACTGTTGCAGGGGAATAGATTCAGTGAACCTATGGTATGAACTCAATGCCATCTTTTTAAAAATTAGAAAGTATTTGCTCCAAAAATAGACTTAATTGTCCATGCCATTCTTAATGTTAAAAGCAGCCTGAACCTAAAACTGTTTCTTATACATAAATCCCCACCTATTTTCCAGTCCCTGTTGTTGGCCAGCTTACACATTCTCCCATTCTTCTGTCCTTCTCTTTCTTTCAAATAAAAATAGGTATGGAATTTTACTTCATCATTATATCAGTAGTGGTTCTACCAATCCACACATTCCCACATGGCTAAGAAATAACTTTAAAATCATTTTAATCATCTGCTTTTCGGATCCCTTATGATTGAGTTTATAAGAAGATTATCTTTCATGACTAGATTGCATTAGGTAAGCAGGGACTATTAAAATAGCATTATTTCTTTCAACTATTATTATGATTATCCATACATTTAAAATACTATTTGCTTTAAGTATTTACGCATTTTACTAGGTTAAGAAAGAGGAGGAAAATATCAATTATTTTCTTTCACAAATCAGAATGATGCTAATATGGCCAAAATATGATCATCTTTGTGTGACATAAATTCAATTGTATTAAATCAATCAGCAAGTACATGGGTGAATAAGGTCAATAGTTTTTGCCTCTCAGCAAGAGTCACACTCATGATTCTAATCTCAGATTTTATATTCTGGTAATATTCCTATGATTTAAAATATGCAAATAGAGTAGCTTTTAGCTCAGGATTTATAGGATAAAATGACTAATGGAAGACTATGGCATCAAAATTGAAAAACACATTCAATTTTCAAATTAACCAAATCTCTAAGATAAAAGATTGTTATAATGTAATACATTATGAATTTTGGTGGGAAGAGTGTGTAAGGACTTAAAAACACTTAGACTTATAAAAATGGACTATTTAGTAAAGGAAACAACAAAAAATTGGAAGGGAAAATTCTTTATAAGAAATATTTGTTACAATGTGATAATTGAATTACTTAAAGTTGTCAAGTCTCTCTGTCACTGAGTGACTTATCAAAATTTAAATTCCTGAGCATTTTTTGTAGTGTTTTATGAAATAAATATAAGCCAAATCTGGAAAGAATATATTAAATCTTAGAAGAATTTATTTAAAAATCTAGTTCCCATCTGGTTTTGCACAGCTTGGCTTTTGTTTCAAGGTGATTATTTTAAGGTTAATGTCACACAGAAATGTCAATGAGCAATGATCCATAGCCATGTATTGACTGATTTATGCCACAAAGTGCTCATTTGTAATAAGATGAAAGAAACAAAACTTTGCTATGTTTATCTGTAACAGAATCAACTATAGTATTGACATAGCAACAAAATCATAAAATCAAAACAAAAAATTTCTAAATGTATGATGGAGATATGATCAGATAAATTATAAGTTAGAAGTGTTTCTAACATGGCTATAATATCCAGAAATGCAACCTTCCTTATGATCTCTTTTATCATCTTTAATGTCTTTCTTAGATAACTTTCACACATACAGTCATATAAATGTATATGAATGCATACATACATATGCATGAGTGTGTACAATGATACATTCATCATATCATTTTTCTTATTCCTGTTTTCATAAATAAAATTAATATAAGAATCATTAAAAGTACCCAGTTGTAGAGTATGAAGATCTGGACTCTTCTTTCTCTCATAAATAAAATGATTCAGCAAAAATTCACTGACAAATTTCCTTTATGAGAAACTGGAACTTTATTTAGGCTCATGAAACCCAGGCAATTTATAAACTAGGCTCACTGAAATTGCTATGAATCATTGGGACACATTCTAATCAGAGACCCTCCCCCCAGAGCAGTGCTATATGATCAGATAATCTCCCTCCCAGTTTCACCCATGGGAGAAAAGGGGTTGGTTCATGTAAGTGCCCTAAATTTTCTGAGGATATTCTCAAGGCACTGATTTACCTTACCTCTTTTGGAGCTCTGATGGATCTGGTATAGTCTAACTATCTGGAGAAGACAGGGGCTTGGATGGTAGATGCCATTGGTTCTCTCTGCTTAGCACAGAACAAGTGTGTGAAAAATCAGAGCCCTCAGCTTTTATTTGGGGGAAATACAAAGTTTATTTTTGTATCCAATACCCTAATCTTGGGTTAACAAAAAAAATGAACATCTTATGAGTTTAACCACTTGGAGGGGAGTGCTAATAGAAATTTGGGCTGAGACTCTATAGCTCCTTTGCCTTTTACTTCTTTGGCTTAACACAGAGTAAACAGAGCAACCATAGCTGTAGCTGTCTGCTTCTCCCTGTGGAGGAAAAGATTTTGTAGAGTCCCCCAGAATCTCTCACTACTTGAATTGTTAGAGGTCTTCTCTTGTATAAGGCCAGATGATAAAGAATGAGAGAATTCCCTGTTTGTCTAATGTACAGAGACCAATACACATACACACACACACACACACACACACACACACAAATAAGGAAAATGAGAAATGAGGTAAAGATGTTCCAAAGAAGCAAGATAAATCTTCACAAATTAACCCTAGTGATTTTGTGGAGATGACACCAAATAATATGATTACCTGAGAAATAACTTAAAATAACTCTTACAAGGAAGCTCATCAAATTCAAGAGAACAATATGTCAGCTGAGAATTTCAAAAAGATACAGAAAGTATTTTAAAAGCACCCAATAGAAATCAGAGAACTGAATAGCACAATGATTTAACTGAAAATTTTACAAGATCAACATCAGATTAGATCAAGCAGAAGGAAGGATCAGCAAATTAAAAAAAAAAAAAGTTCATTAGCAGGGTACATTGGCACAAAGCCTATACTCCCAGCAGCTCAGGAGGCTGAGGCAGAAGAATGGCAAGTTCAAAACAAGACCTTAAGCAACTTAGCAAGACTTTGTCTCAAAATTTAAAAATAAAATAAAATAAAACAGGGTGTATGGCTCGGTGGTTAAATGCCCCTGGGTTCAATTTCCAGTAACACCCCTCCACAAAAAAAAAAAAAATTATTATGAACAGATTAGCCACAGAAGCAAAAAGAAAAAATAATAATAAGAAAATTTAAGGAAAATATGGGATATTACCACAAAGAAAAACATATGTATTAAAGAAGGTAAGAAACACAGAGGAGACAGAAAAATTAGTCAAAGAAATAACAGCTGATAAATTCCCAAATCTGGGGAAGAAAACTGATACACATTTCTAAAATACTCAAAGGATACCAAGTAGTATAAACCCAAAGAAAATCACTGTGACACACATTATAATAAAAGTGATAAATGGCAAAATTTCAAATGTCTCTTGAAAGCAGCGAGAGAAAAGTAAATGTTCACATACATAGGAATTTCTATATATCTGTCAGCATATTTTTCAGCAGAAATCTTACAGGCCAGAACAAAATAGGATAATATATTCAAAATACTAAGAAAAATTGCAAACAAAAATCCAGTTACTGATGATGTCCTGGGTGTGTCTATATCCTGACAATGAAATACATTATACAGCATTATGGAAAATAAAATAAGTCAGGTACTAAAAGACATATATGACACTGTTTCAATCATATGTATAATAAAGAAAAATTTAGCTTTTGAAATAGAGAGTAGAATGATGTTTACCAGAGATTTGAGGGTAGAGAGTGAAAGAACAGAAGAAAAGTTGTTTGAAATGTATAGTTTCAGAGAGACAGGAAATATAAGTTTTGAGATCTACAGCACATGAGGGTGACTATAATAAATAAAATAACTAAAAAAGTAAATTTCAAATTTCTTACCATAACAAATTATACTTAAGGGAGGTTATGCATGTGTTAATCACCTTAGTTTAATAATTATATATTGTATTCATGTATCAAAACTTCAAATTATACCACATAAATGTGGTACCACATTTACAGTAATGATTTTCAATTAAAAATAATACTAAAATTTTCTCAAAATTATTTTTTAAAAAGATAAAATATCTGGTAGTAAACTAAGGAAGTGAAAGATATGTATTTTAAAAAAGTGCAAAGTAATTGATAAAAGCACTTAAATAAGACATAAGTGGAAGGATTTGTCCATGAATTGCAAGAGCTAATGTTGTTATAAAGTTCATACTCCCCAGTGAAATCTACAGATTTAATGAGACCTATATCAAAATATCAATGGTACTTTTTTTATAAATAAAAAAACAGTTCTAAATATTAACAAGGAGTCAAAAGAATAAACATCAAAGGAAACTTGAGTAAAAAGTACAAAACTGGAAATGTCACAATCTCTAATATCAATGAATGTTCAAAACCACAATAATTAAAGAAATATGATACTGCATAAAGATAATATGTAAACCAATGGAATAGAATAGAGATCCCTGAAATCAACTCACACTTATGTGGTCAACTGATTTCCAACAATGGATCATGTATAAGCAGTATAAAGAGGAGGGTCTCTTCAACAGTGTTGGGAAAATTGCATATCCACTTGCAAAAAATATAAGTCTTTTATTTCACAACACATACAAAAATACCATTAAATGGATGAAAGACACATAAGACCCCAAACTGTTAAACCACTAGGCAAAAATACAAGAGAAAAATACACTGATCTTGGCAATGATTTTGTGTAGATGACACCCAAAACAAAGGCAACAGAAACAAAAGTAAGCATATAGCACTAATGTAACTAGAATCTAGCATACAGCAAACAAAACAAAACAAGGGAGTAAAAAAGTAGCCTATAGGATGCAATACACTATTTGCAAACTATGTATCTTAATAAATGATTATATTCCAAAATATATAAAGTTTTATAATTGATAATAGAAAAAATGAATGACCTGTCGCAAAAAAATAAAGGACTCAAATTCCCCCAAAGAAGACATAAAAATGGGTATATTTTAAAATATGCACTAACACTAATCATCAGGGAAATGCAAATCAAAACCACAATGAGATATCACATAAAATCTGCCAGAATGGCAATTATTTTTAATAATCAATGTTGGCAAGGATATGGAGAAATTGCAACCCATGAACATTATCAGTGGGAAAGCTATTGATCCAGAAACTGTGAAAATTATTAGCAATGTTCCATTAAAAGGTTAAATAATAGAACTACCAGAAGATATAGAAATCCTTCTACTGGGTATTCACCCAAAAGAATAGCATCAGGATCTCCAGGGTATATTGATCCCTCTATATCCATGGAAGTACTCTTCACACTAGCCAAGATATGGAAATAATATAAATGCCTATAGACAAATGAACTGCAAAAAATATATATATAGTAGCTCCCCTTAACCCAAAGGCATATGTTTCAAGGTTCCTGGTAGAGAGTTAAAAGCATGGAGAGTAGAAAACCGTGTATCCATACACGCATATCTAAATGTATATGCTTTTCTATTTATAGACATATACATATGATAAAGTTTAATTTGTAAAAGATTAACAGCAATGGCTAATAATAAAACAGTACTTTAGAACAATTATTGAGTAAAATAAGGGTTACTTGAACACAAGCAGTACACTGCCTTAGCTCTTGATCTGGGGAAAGCAAGACAAAGGAAAAGGAAGAATAACACACATAATGGGATACTATTGACACATTACAAAAAATAAGGAAATGCTAGAATATGCCATAGCTGGACACTATGCAAAACAAAATAAGTCAGTCACAGAAACATAGATATTTCATTATTACAGATTTTGAGGCACCTGAAATAGTGAAGTTCACAGAACAGAGTAGAATGGGTTGCTAGGGGTTAAAGGGGCAGAGAAACAAGGAGACACTGAAGCTCTAAAGATTGCTTTACAACATTGTACCCCTAGCAAAAATAATGTGTTCTACACTTTAAAATGTATTCAGAGAGTAGATCTTATGTTGTGATCTTATGTAAAATAAAATAGAATTTAAATCAAAAAGAATTATCACAAAATACAAGTAGACAAGATCCGATAAGCTGATCATACATGGTAGTGATTCCCATTTGGGAGCTATCTCTAACAATATTTAAAACTAAAAATGGTCCCACAAGTTTTAAATGTATAAATTATCTAAAAATTCTCACACAGATTCTGTTCACCCTCTTCCTGTGAAATGAGGATGAATGGATTTTTTTTCTTCAATATAATAAAATGGCTATTCTTTTTTGGAATAAAACAACCAATAAAATGTCTATATAAAATTTTAAATTGCAAGTTATCTGCTTAACATATTAATATTTTTTCTCTCCTATATTTCTGAAAAATACTAATAAAACCAAAAAAAAATGAATTTAAGTTCCTCAGTTAATTTAGACTGTCAGATAAAAAGAAGTCATCTTCTTAGTGCCCAACACCACTAATGGAATTTATTATTTTATTCTTAGCAACTCTTTCCAGTGGTCCCAGACATTGTAGACGAGGAAGAGGATTAAGACTATAACTCTGGGTGTGCCAGCCTTTTATCACTGTTACCAAAATACCTCACAGGAACAACACAAAGGAGGAAAGATTTACTTTGGCTCATGATTTCAGAGGTTTGAGTCCATGGTCAGCCAACTTTATTAATCTGGGCCACAGTTGAGGTAAAACATCATGGTGGAAAGTTAATACAGGAATGCCGTTCCACTCATGGGTGTTGGAAAGCAGAGATAAAGAGAGATAGGAAGGGTCCAGGAACACATAGACACCAAGGCCACATTACCCAATGACCTGCCTCCTCGAGCCTTGCTCCACTAATATAGTTTTAGGCATTTCCAAGTAGTCAATTCAAATTATTAATCCACTAAATGCATTTATCCATTGATGAGATCAGAGCTCATAATCCAATAATTTCACCTCTGAACATTGCTACATTGTCCAATACATGAGTTTTGACAGACATTGCAGATCTAAACCATAACAAATTCCTCCAGTGAATGTTAGAGTCTGTAAACAAGTCTGGATGGCGCCTGGCATTTTGCCAGAGGGAGTGGTTTGTGAAGTAATGCCAGGGAGCCATTAAGTGTGGAGATTCCTTATTGGTTGACTGCTGTATCTATTTTATGTTAATTAAGATAAGCTGTGTGGAATGTATAAATACCTCTGTTGTCCTACAATAAACAGCTCCCATTCCTGCTGTATCAATCTACACAAGTTGTTCGTCGAATTTCCTTTTATGGGATAAAAAGTGTTGGCCCTGTTTTGAACATTGTGAATACCATATTTCATCACAAGAGTTTACTCAAGGAGCTTTATTTTCGATCAGAGGGACATGTATTTAACAAGTAAAATGTATAATAGGGAGATGGCATATTGCTTTTCCCACATGATGGAAATAGACCTGAGCAAAATTAAACATTGATTTTTCAAATAGTTATTCTGCTATACAAAGTTCTAAAATAGCCTTTTTAAAAGTAAAATATTAGAATGAACATGTACCCACAATTTTATAACTCTATTATAATCATAGAAATGTTTTCTAGTTTAAAATTATATATAATAATTCTTGAGTCAAGTTTAATTAAAATAGCTGTGAAGACACCGAAGAGATCAAAAAATATTGATAGTTATCTTGTAGTGGGAGAAAGCCATAATAACAGAAAGAACAATGGAATATAAAGAAAAATTAAGATGTCGTTTCCAGTATACTCTTCCATCTTCTAATAAAAGAAATGTAAAAGATTTTTCCTTTTGTTTCCATATTTGTTCAAAAAACCAGTTACATAACAATGAGAAATTCGGACAATAAAATTATGGATGTTATATTTTGTCTAAGAATGGTTTTTGATGTGGTCCATCAATATTACTCTCCCATATAGTCATTTATACATTGAAATTCTTAGTAAACCTTTGAACACAAATTGGATGAGAATACTAACTAATTAAAGGTAGCTAAGGAGAAGAGAATTTATTATTACCAGTTTTTAGTTAACATATACTAAGCATTAAATATAGGAAGTAGAAAATAAGAACTTTGGGAGCCTTCATGCTAATAAGTGTCAGTTTTGTATGCCCTTCAGATTGATTGTCCTAGAATCAAGTTTGGAGGTTAGGTAACAGCCCACTTCAACCCAGTAAAGCTGCACCAGCTGAATGAATTCTAAGTGCAGGCATTGGATATATCTCTGAAATATCATCCCACATGCTCATTTTAGCTATAACAAATGTTTTTATCTGACTTAAAAAGGGAAAATAAGCAATGCAAATTGACTTTCTATTGGCAAACTCCTGGGATAAATCTCTTCCCATTAAAGAATAATTAAGTAAAAGACAAAACATCTTAATATTTTATTATTCACTGCTTTAGTCAGCTTTTTCACAGCTGTGACCAAATTGCTCTGACAAGAACAATTTTAGAGAAGGAAAAGTTTATTTGGGGCTAACAATTCAGAAGTCTCAGTCCATAGACAGCCAACTTTATTGTGTTGAGGCCGAGGTGGGGTAGAACATCATGCTAGAAGAGTGTGATGGAGGAAAATGGGTTTGGACATGGCACCAGGAAGCAGAGAGAGCTGCACTTTGTAAGGACAAAATTTAAACTCCAAAGGCATGCCACCACTGAATCCACCTCCTCTAGCTACACCCTCCCTGCCTACAGTTACTACCCAGTTAATCCCTATCTGCAGATTAATGCACTGGTCAGGTTAAGGCTTTAACAACCCAATCATCTTACCTCTAAACTTTCTTGCACTGTTTCACAACATGAGCTTTTGGGAGACACCTCATATCTAAACGATAACATTCACATTTTTAAATAAATTATATAGTGAGGGAGGTGAAAAATTCTTCCAAAATTCAAAGTAGAAGAATAGATGTTATGGTTTGGATGTGGGGTGTCCCCCAAAAGCTCACATGTGAGATAGCACAAGAAGGTTTAGAGAAGAAACGATTGGGTTATAGCCTTAACCTAATCGGTGAATTAATCCCTGATAGGATTAATTTAGTGGTGGCTGAAGGCAGGAGGAAATGGAAATTAGGGTGTGGCTTTGGGGTATATATTTGTATCTGGCAAGTAGAGTCTCTTTCTCTGCTTACTGATCATCATGTGAGCTGCTTTCCTCTGCCACACTCTTTCACAATGATGTCTTGCCTCACCTGGAGCCCAGAGGAATAGAGCTGGCTGTATATGGAATGAGAACTCTTAAACCATAAGCGTCCAAATAAACTTTTACTCCTCTACTGTTGTTCTGGTAAAATCTTTTAGTCACAGCAACAAAAAGCTGACTAAAACAAAAAAGAAATGCAATAACCAATAAAGTAGAATATAGATGTAGAGGACACATATGAGAAATTCAAGTTAAATAATTTTGTTTTAAAAACTGACCAGGAAAAATAATTAAAAAGGAAGCAGAAATAAAACTAAAATATCCAAAGCCCAAAACCCAAATCTGTGTATTGAGAGGATGAATTGAGAAGGAAAGCCAATAAGAAAAAAACAAAATATGAAAACTTGTGAATTGCAAAATGAAAAAACAAAATTTTCAGGCATCAGCCCTCTTGTCTATAAGATCACTTTATAAGTCAAAATGGGACCATATTAGAAGCATGGCAACTTTTAACACAAAAAAGCTTGAAATTTTTAATTAATGACAAATATTTTATTTGTCTTTAAAACATAAGCATGTCTTTGTTTCTGGGTATGATGGAGATGTTTGTGGCCTGCCAGTGTTCCCTTTGAGAACATTGGAAATTAGAAAATATGTAAATGTCTGTCTTTCAGAATTTAGGAAGCCAAAGAATCAAGTTAGAATTGTCTTGTCTCTGCAAGATTCCCCAGAAATAAGAAACATGAAGAGATAAAATGGCATTCTGTGGCCTTTTTCCTCAGGGCATTCTCTGATTCTTCCTCATAGGCAAGAATTCAAGAATCTGGAGGGGAGAAAATGATGGAGAAATGTTAATCAACGAGAACTAAAGTTAGAAATGAAGCAAGAAGTTGTTATGTGCTATTGCACAAGAGGGTGATTAGTAGATAATAAGAAACTAAAAACTAGAAAAAAGGATTTTGATATCTTTCACCATCAAGAAATGTTACATGTTTGAGGAGACATTATGTTTAACCTGAAAACATTACACGTGCATCAAAACATTACATGATACCTCCCAAATTTAGACATTTTTTTCATGTTTTTATGTCTCAGTTAAAAATAGTTTTTAAATTTAGAAATAATCTACATTTTGTTGTGGAAGAACTTACTACTGGAAGTTGAAAAGGAAAATAGCTTTTGGTAAAATGAGCTAAAAGGAGGTAATAAAGAGAGAAGAACAATTTAGCCCAGCGATAGGGAAGAAATGATAGCTAAACACATAACTAAGCCTGTTCTCCTTTAAGACATGAGGAGTAGAAGTGTAACAACAATGAAGTTAATAAGGGAAGACAAGCAGACTAAGAAGACAAGGTTAGAGGAGATAACCTTCCACATGAGGAGGCCCTGGTGAGCAAGCCAGGCTCCTTCATGAAAGTTCTCCTAGGTTTGACTTACACATGAAGGAAATCAGACAAGATGATTATGGGTACTATAATGAGTAGTGGGGTTGGAGCAGTATTCATAGTGATTGAAGTCCTTTGGGCTGAAGTAGATTTACAGTCTAGTAAATTTTTACTTGAATTGTAGATAACAAAAATTTTATATATATATATATATATATACACACACACACACACATATATATATATATATATATATATATATATAGAGAGAGAGAGAGAGAGAGAGAGAGAGAGAGAGAGAGATTTTATTTTTCCAAGTTAAAGACTTGAATCACCACAAGAGGGAGTCACAGCAAGATGATTGTTCATTAGAGAAAGGGAAATTTCCAACCTTTTTGGAAATTACTGGATTTGGCCCTCAAAACATATTAATTCTTTGGGACTCAAAATGCCAATTTGGAGCCAGGATCATAAATTTGAGGTGAGTCTGGGCAACTTAATGAGGCCCTGACAACCTAATGAGAGAGACCCTGTCTCAAAATAAAAGAATAAAATAAAATAAAAAGTGCTGAGGATATAGCTTAATGGTAAAGCGCCCCTGGATTCTGTCCCCTGCTTCCACCCAAAGATAGGCCACTTTGGTTTGTTACTCCAAGTAGGGGCTTAAGGTCTAGATCATTAGTAAATTTTTACCTTAAGTTCATTTTATGGTAGATTCAGTGAGACCCCCAAATATATTCTGTGGTTCTTTTCTCAGTTGCACAACACAACCAAAACATATATTGAACAACTAAAAGAATTCTCTTAAAAAAAAATGAATTCTCTTAACCTGCCTAGACCAGTGGTATAAGAGCTACGATGATATAACTTGCCAGACAACAGCATTAGAATCACTTCTCCCTATAAAAACATTAAACCAAAACCAATGCTACACCACTGGAAAGACGGTAAAATTGTATGCCACCATTACAGACTTAAAAGAGAAAAGATTGACCCCTCATTCAGCTTACCATTGTGTGAGGAAGATGGATAGATACTGGAGAGGAAGAGTGGACCACAGTAATCTTATCCATGGTTGAACTCCATTTTCAACTCCTTTTCCAGATACAATTTCTTTGCTGAAGCTTTACTAGAGCAAATAAACAGATTCCTGTTCATTGGGATGCAACTAGGAATCAAACACACACCATCAGAAAAACCACCAGAAAAGTTTACTTTCACCTGACAAAGAACAATATACATGCCAATAGCATTCACTGCCTTACCTCAGAGTTGTATACATTCATACTCTTCAGGAATATATTTTACACTTTATTTTGGTCCACTTCAGTGATATCATTCCTTGACTGCAGATGGTAAGCAAGAAGTAGTGAATACTTATACAACTTCACATGACATATACTGAAGAATAAGACAAGTGAGGTACTCTCCTCAAGAGCAGTACTTGATAATTAATATTTTAAAGTAATGTTTAAAGAAATTAAGCTGATAAAAAAAATCATGATGTTTTTAAAGCACTGAAATTGGACAGTCTGGATCAGTACTACTGATTTTTTCCCTTTGACGCTCCAATGTGGAATAGCTTGGCACTGTTCTGTTTGAACAGTAAAACAGAGCCAATCAAAGTTACTGCAGACAAAGGACTTTATTATGAGTAGATGAGTCTTCACAAATGTGCAATGGTTGGAGGAATAAAGATCCAGAAGTCTACCACCAAAGAATTATTAAAATTGTCATTTCTATTTTAGCCTCATACACTTGAATAAATTGAAACACCACTCCAGGGTGGGGAGAAAATGTCTAGCCACCAAATTAATAATGATAAGAAGGCAGCTAATAGAGAGTTCTACATACTTTCTATTATTATTGTACATGACTGGTAGAAAAGTTCGTGAAGCCACCACATCTAGATGAAACTATTGTATTTTGCAAAGTCACCATGTCTGACAACCATGTTCTCCTTAAAACAATGGCCAGTGCTTCCCTCTGCTTTCCGACTCATGAGCTGTTTCCTCTGATTATTAAACTCTAACCTGAATCCATAGAGGAAAGAGGATACTAATGAAATATTTCCAGTATTACATATGGTGACTATGACCAGCAGACAATGGAAATCTAAAAGAGTCCATCCCCTTCTCATCTGAGACACTCAGCCAGCCATTTTAAACATATTGAACTTCTGAATACAGAAAACAACATTATCATTCTTCTGCCTGAACCAACACAACATTCTATAATTATATACATAAATATGGCAGTAGCTCAAATAATTGCTCATTAGAACCAAAATAATCTGGGTAGTTTCTTTAAAGAAAAAACAGAGATACATTTTTATATATTTCTTAATAATTTTTATTATATTTTATATTATCTCACATGTGCTTTAATCATCAAAGTAATGAAATTTAATTGGCATATGAAGAAATGTCTCATAAAATTATTTTGGTCACTTTTTTAAAAAATTTTCTTATAATATTTTCTTTGTTAAAATTACCATCAGAAAATGTCAGGAATGTTTCTGGTGCTATTTTAGTTGTTATTTGAATAACAACTTCAAAATATTTTAACAATGAGATTAGATATGGTATTGTAGGAAACTTTGGAATCCAAATGAGTATTTTCCTATAGTGCTTTTCTTTGTTCTGTATCCAGCATTCACACCCACTGCCTTCCTTAAATAGAAAATCTCCAAAGAGGAGTCGAGACTGCATTTGTCCTTGTCCATTGTCTCCACCCATACTGGATGTTTAAATGGGTAGATGGCTAGTCAAACCGATGGATGGATGGATGGATGGATGGATGGATGGATGGATGGATAGATGGATGGATGGACCAATGGATGGACACATGGTGAAGATCACCATGTATTCTACTTAATATTGCCTTACCTATTTTTGTCCAATTTGTGCTTTACAATATCATCTCTTCCCCCTTTCAGACAATGTAAATTGTATAAACTTCACAATTCGTACAGATATATAATTAATCTGCTTGCTAAAAGTTTAGTGCTTATGGCCACAATATCCACAGCAGTACAACCATCATCATTCTAAGTGGTATTAATATTATATTGAGAATAATTATTACTTTTTATTCTTTTTGCTACAATAATTATTTTAAGAACTTTTTGAAGAACATATTGTGGCCAATCCTATTTATCTCCCTCTGCATTTTTAGCTTCCTAATTATTCAGTGAAAAAAAATGCACTGATGACATAAAAATAACATGATGAAAACATATGAGATACTAATTCTTCAGTCTTCTCTTACTCTGTGTCTTTTGGTCACAGTATTCACACCATGACTACTAAATATTTTTGGCAGCAATTTTGACTCTTTTCTTGACATAGTTTACTTATAACTTCCAACATTCTCCTAAATTCTTCATTTAGAATAATAAATCTAATAAAATTTCACTTGTCTTATTTTCCCTTGAGGCATACACATATGTTTGTTCCTAGGATAATATTAGTAAAAATATCTCAATTGTTTCACTTTTAATAAGGTAGTTTTTCATATCTTTAGAGTATCTATGGTTGCATAATATACTATGACAATTCCATGTTACTTTTTACCCATGTGAATCATTTTTCTGAGATCATATATAAACACTTCACTTAAGTAACTTTTCTTTTAACCTGAGGATTAATGGGCTGTTAATCATTTCTGGGGAAAAAAATTTCCATTTTTTTCTAATTTTTCTTTCCTAATCATACACAGAGTAAAATATTTATATTTTATTTTGATCATTGCGTAAAAACACTTTCTTTTGTTTAAAAACAGTACTTTCATTCTTTCCTTCAAATCCATTTCTGAATAAAAGACAAAATGTATTTTATCTTTTGGCCCTATGTTAACATTGTAGAACAAGTACTGGTCAGAGACTTAAATGACTATTTTCTTTTGTTGTAATTACAATTGAAAGGTTATGTATTTATGAATCATTCAAATTCCTGAAAGTGTATAACTATTCACTCCTGTGTTTCTGTTTTTGGTAATATTCTGAGTTAGGCTACTTTTCACTAGTTTAAAGGAGTTGAGTATATGAAATAGAGTTCTCATGCGTCTATAGAATGCATCTAATATCAAATATGAGAATTAAAATGTGACAACATGAGTTGTAACAGCCAAGATGCTGAAGCAAAATTGGCCCATCATTTTCCTTGGCAAGAAGAAACATCTGAAACAATTAACTGCTGGTAGAGGGCCTGGGGTGAGTGAAAGAAGGAACTTATTTTCCTTCCCTTAAAAGACAACTTACCTCCCAGTGACTCTGGAAGCTGAGGCAGGAGGATGGCAAGTTCAAAGCCAACCTCAGCAAAAGTGAGGCACTAAGCAACTCAGTAAGACCCTGTCTCTAAATAAATACAAAATAGGACTGGGAGTGTATCCCAGTGGCTGAATGCCCCTAACTTCAATTCCCAGTACACTCCCCCCATTCCCCCCCAAAAGACAATGTACTGATAACTTCAATTGAATTGTTATTACTGGGAGAATAATAGCTCAGTTCTGACAAACTTCATGAACATATTCCAGCAAGATATGTTACATTTACTACAGATATCTAGACAATATGTACTCATCCACAAAAAAAGAAGTTGCTATTTATGCACAGAGGTAAAGAGAATGGAGGGAAAACACATTATAAACATAAAAGGTAAATGTAAAAATGTAAGTACGAAATATAAAGGAACAGAACCCCAAATATTTAGGTAGAGGTTACTGTCTTGACAAACGGTGTAGGTAACCTGGAAACTGACATGGTAAATGTTGCTGAGATTCAACAATAGTCCCCATATCTAGAGAATAAACTCTAAGAAACTATTTTAATTAAGCATAAATAAAAGTTTTCTAGCTCATTTATACAATGAGAATTTTAAAAATCCTTGTTGAGGTTTTGATTTTTTACTTTCTCAGCATTACCAGCTTTTAAGTCAGAAGTTTAATCAAAGTCCCTTGAAATTTAATGCAGTGTCTTTCTTTAAGAACTTGGTTAACATATAAATAGATTTATATTTTCCAATTATCCAATATAGCCCCCCATGTTTTTGTTTTTGTTTTGTGTTTTTTTTTTTCAGCCTCTTTCTGTATTAACCAATTTTTGTTGTTGTTTGTTTTGTTTTATTTTTTGTTCCTCTCTTCTTTCTTCTGGGATTATGCAGGGTCTGGAAAAAAAAAATTCTCAGGAATGTTTTCCAGTTGACTTGCTTTCCAATTTGACATATGGTTTTGAATTAACTCTTCTCTTCTTAAGCTCTCCAAGCACCTAACACAATAGACCAACACCTTGGGTTCTTCACTAGGGTTACAAACTTTCACCCACTTCCCAGGGAGTGTGTTATCTCAAATCCTAGGTGACTTCCAAGGTCCCTCAAGTCTTCACTTCTTTTCCATAAATGCCAACTTTCTGCTGCCCTCTTCTGGCCTAGTATGGCATAAAAACACTGAATTCTAATGTTAGAAGTTAATTCTTGACTTTTACATTAGAGGGAAGGCAATGAATGATTCTACCATATTTAGTGCACACCCATATCTTTTGGGAACTTTGTATATAAAATGTAAGCTACAAAGCCTCTCCCTTAGAGATTATTATTCTGTATATCTCAGGCAGGGGTCATGAATTCACATTAATGGGTAGTTAGTGTTTCATGGGAAATATAAATCATGTTTCAATAAACCCTGGAACATAAAAATCTGACCAAAAGTCTTGATTATAACCTTTTGAAAGAACAAGACTTGGATAATGTTGATAATTTAGAAGGATGTTATTTACATTCCTTTCAATTTAACCATTTTTTAATGTAAAGATCCAAACTAAAATATTAATTAGCATTACAGAGTTCTCCAATTTTCAGTATGTTTCAGGTTGATTAATCATTAATTAGTATTACAGAGTTCTCCAATTGGTATGTTTCAGGTTGATTAATCATTATAACACATCACATCTTTCCTGCTACCATAAAATTATCTCAATAAATTTCACTGGTTTTATTTGTAAGCATCAGGTCAATATTCTTTAAGGACTGATTTTTGTTAAAAAAAAAAAAAAGGAAACATGTAAAAGCTGTTCAAGTGAAAAGGTAATAGGCATAAAACCAAATTCTTTCTCACATATGCTTATAACAACATTTTTTGATTCAGTCCCTAAATTTGTGATTTGCAATCTTAATTCCATATCAGAATTAGTATAACTTTTAGAAGTATATCCATACTTGAGTTCCCCTCAGAGAGATAACTGATTTAATTGGTCTTGACGGATTCCAGGTTTCAGGGTTTTGAAGCCCCTCAGTGAGTCCAATGTACTCTAAGACTCTTTTTTCATTTAGACTACTTGTCCCAATGTTAGTTGTTATTAAAATTGGCTCTCTGGAACTGTTGGGTACTTCTTCTGTCTCATCTTCATTTGCTATAATCCTTATCTTGGAATTATTTATAGCATATAAAATCTCTCAAATACAGTAAAAATGATGAGGATAGTCAATATTCCAATATAGCTGTTCAGGTCAATATTAAGCAGAAAAAAGCATGGTGTAGTCATCCATTCCTCCAACTCTAATTTGTAGAAACTGGACATTTTCCAAAATATTGCCAAGGACCCATGAGTCTTTGATCATATTTTTCCTAAAGCAGTTGAGAAAATAATAAAGCTAATTACTATATTTTACCTTTCTAAATCCATTACTTTTACTATAACATATAGTTATCTTTCTTTTTTTTAAGAGAGGGAGGGAGGGAGGGAGAGAGAGAAAGAGAGAGAGAGAGAGAGAATTTTAATATTTACTTATTTTTTTAAGTTTTCAGCGGACACAACATCTTTGTTTGTATGTGGTGCTGAGGATCGAACCTGGGCCGCACGCATGCCAGGCGAGCGCGCTGCCACTTGAGCCACATCCCCAGCCCTTATCTTTTTCTTTTAATTCTAATTCTGGCATTGAAATTGTTAGTCCTAACTCAATGGCACAACAATCTTGTATCCATTCCACATAGGGGATTGGCAACAAATGTAAGAACATCATGTGACATAAAATGGAATCCTAAAAATAATTGCTTTGCAATTAAAGCTTTGGAAGCATTATCACAGAGATGTAAAGTGACATTCTATCATATATAAATAAAACTTTTCAAGTGTGGACTCAGTATAAATTTGTCCAAGACACGTATTTAGAATTTTCAAATAAATTAGGATTCTAAATAGTCCTTTGTCTCTAGAACTAGAATAAAGTTATAGCTTATAAACTGAACTGAAATATTTATACTAAATAACTTATAAACTAAATATTTTTAAGTTCCTATTGTCATTAGGTGATATTAAGTTGCTATGTAACAAGGCTGAGGGGACAGTGCTTACATAATTCTGTAATTAGAAGTGTTTTAGACACTATAAAATGTTGAATTAATTCTTTAAATAATCCAAACTCTAAGGAAGAGAATAAAATTCAGGCAGACTGGCAATTTTGTACATAAGTCTTTAATTTACATTTACATTTTTAATTGAAAGATAAATGTTAGTAGGAATTTGGCCTGCTTTCCTAATAAGATCAAAATCTGGCTAAGAACCTTATCATACAACCTGTGCACAATCCTTTTCAAAGAAGAGAATACACAAAGCAAATGAGATAAATTTGTTACATTCTTGGTAGTTTGCACACCCTCTCTCTTAGGAATAACTTCGTAGGAAAATGTTCTCAAAAAGCACTTATCTTGAGATAAGCCCAAAAACTGGGCTTTTTGCTCCAGGTTATGCTTATCAAGAGATAAGCAAAATAGGTTAAAACTGATTAAAATAAAAAAAGAAAATAATAAAGTTAATTACTACATTTTACCTCTCCAGGTTTCAGAGTTTTGAAGCCCCTAGGTAAGGCTTTGGAAAGTAGGTATTTCCAGAAAACTGTTGGAATTATAAAGTTATTGTTGCAAACAATCTTTTATGGAAAATAGTGAAATAGCTGTTTACTTCTTCCAGGTTGGTGTAGAGTGCGGTGGAGACAGAGAACTACCCAAGCAAGTTTATGGAAATTACAGGGGCACCTCAAGATTTTCAAATCTACAAACCAAGTTTAACTAGGTTTCAGAATCACAAGGTGTGCCAGCTGAAAGCTTGTTTACTAAGGAATTAAAATAAAACTTAATAAAATCCATTCACTCTAGAGTTTCTTATAGAACACTTGCAGCAGGAAGAGCATTTGGTCAATGAAATTTAAAAAAAAAAAGACTTTCCACTCATGTGTCCTACAGAAATTTTTTCCTATAAATGGTCTGAACACCGTATAGATGTGTGTAGCTGGGGAAAAGAGGGTTTTACTGAACATTGATGCTGTAATCTGTAACTGCAGTACCATTCATTCCCAAAGCCTCTATATAGTATAAACTAGAGAGAAAAGTGAAGTATGGAGATGGAATTATGGAACACAAACATGAATGTAATGTCTGATTTTCCACTTATGTCCAATTTGCATCCACTGTGAGAAAATCCTTTCCTTTCAAAGCAAATCTCACCTCTGCCCTCCTCTCATATCTAATTCTCATGAAGACACATACATTAATGGTGTCCATCTCTCACCTTTCCACTCTTTCTTTGAGATTCCAGTTGTTATATCTCTATTATATCTTTAAAATAGTTTTTAAACACATGACTAATGACTAAGCATGTGGTTGATACCATTGGAATTTGTTCATTCATAAGACTTTTATTTTTAGATTTCTTTCTTTCATCTGATTTTCTGAAACAACCCTTAAATGAGTTTTCTCTACCCTCTTCCATGTTTTCTAAGTTTTTCATTTTTACTTAACTGATATTTTGACTCAGGATTCTAGTTCATAAGTCAGCAGACTGTGGCTGATGAGTTTAATCCACCTTGATATTTGATATTTGTAAAAAAAGTTTTATTGGAGCACAACCCCCTGATTCTTATATATAAGGTTTTATTGTAATACAGCCATGCTAATTCATTTATGTATTGTCCATGGCCAGTGTTCACAGAGACAATATGGTCTATATAACCTAAAATATTTAGTACCTGGATCTTTACAGAAAATAATTTATTGACTCCAATTCTAGGTATTTAGATCATTTTTATTATATGAGGGTTTTTTTGTGCCAGGAATTGAACCCACAGGAATTTAACCACTGAACAACATCCCCAGCCCTTTTTTTATTTTTCATTTTGATATAGGGTCTTGTTATACTGCTTAGTACCTCCATAAGATGCTGAGGCTGACTTCAAACTTATAATCCCTCTGCCTCCATTTCCAGAGCCACTAGAATTACAGGCCTTTGCCACCATATTTTAAGCATTTTAAAATAAGAGTCCCCTGCCTTCCTTGGCTCGCATGCCTCCAATTTGTATCTATAAACAGTTGACTTTCAAATTTATGTGGTAAGACACCTTAGAATTTCAAATCTATATATCCAATTATATATTCATTAGTTCAAATAGGATATCTCAGAGTTATTTCAAATTCAGATTCCAAACTAAATTTACAATTTCACACGCATACAAACTTGTCCTTACCAGCCCTTCTCCTTAAGAATGTCATCAACATTGATTCAATTGCTTAAATTAGAAGTTTGCCATCAACAACACCTCCCTCTCTCTACACCATGTGCAAGGAATCCAGTACTAAGTTTAGTCAATTTTACTTTTTAGTATCTATCAAAGCTATCTAACTGTATGTATATATATTAACTCAATTGTCAGATAAGTATCCCTCAGTTCTAAACTGCACTAACAAAATAAACTCCTAGTTAGTATTCCTGCATCCATTTGTATATCTACTCTATCTTCGCTATATAGAGAGAGGGATTTTTTCCCCAAAGTGCAACAAGTGTTGACTGCACCCTGTAGATGCAATGACCATTAACATATTTACCATATGGTAACCAACAGACATTCCAATTTGCCTTTTTTTCCTTCCCATTTTTGAGGAATATAAAGGGCATATATAACTTAGATATTTAGGTAATCTCTAAAATAACTACACATTGATAATACAAATCTTCTAAACTATTTCCTAAATAATATAGTGATATACAACTCTATACTAACTTGTAATCTCTATGTGTATCTTACATTCCATTAGTGGTAGAATACTTTATTTCTACAGCTAGGACACACCTGCAAATCATTGTATTTTTGCAATAAGCTATTGTACATCAAATGCGAATTTAAAGAACATGAATACTACCTGCCCAGCATTCTGTCCAGAATATTGAGCCAGCATTTAAAGTAAACTAACTGTAGTTATTATTAATATAGCCACCGTCATCCGCTTTGGGCTCTAGTACATGTCTATGACTGTGTCAAACTGATCCTGAACTCCCACATCATCTTCAGAAAATGAGTAGCTCTAAATCACACAATGAGATCTTGGAAAGTCTCCCCAGTGGTAATGCCACAAAATTAACATTCCATCCTATGTCTGCAGTGCAAGTAAGTAATCTGTCACTAACATAATGAGAATAAAAGTTTGTCCTCTGTGACCCACTGTGCAGGTCCACCCAATACTAAGTCTCTCTGCCTTTCCTTCCAGATTTACCCTACGTCTCACATTGCAATGTTCAAATGACTAAAGTCTTTTCCTGTCCCATCAGCAACCAAATTACCTGCTTGCCTGTCCAATTGCCTACCTTAAAATTCATGCCTGGTGTTTTGAAAAATCTATAGCAGCCACAGTTAATGGTCTGGGATCAATTAAACCAGCTATATCAATCATTGGATCTAAGCTTCTATATTAGCTTACTTAGTTATTTATTCATTAACTCATTCAGTAAGTATGTTGAGTTCTGTGTGGCAAGAACTTTTCTAAATTTGAGGAATATAAGAAAAGGAAATAGAAAAGTCAAAGAAAAAAATCCTAATCTCATTGCAGAACCAGATAGACAGTAAATAAATACATAATTTAATAATAGAGTATTCAAATTGTAATTATTGTTTTGATAAAACAATAAGGAAAGGGGATGAGGAGTTCCTATTCTTAAATGCCTGATTAACCTATTTCTCATTGGTAAGTGACATTTGAGTGAACATGTGAGGAATGAAGGGGAGAATTAATGTAACTAAATGCAGAGAATCATCCTGGGCCACAAGACACACTCTTATGAATATTTTACAGTGCTCACAAATACCACAGAGGTCAGAGTCTAGATCTTGTGCAATGTCCGGGGAATTTTTACTTTTAAGTGAAGTGTGCAGTTGTGGTGATTTTAAACAGAAGAGTGACTATACAGCTCTTTTTTTTTTCAAGAATCATTCTAGAGTCTGTATAGAGGAGAGTATGTAGAAAGATAAAAAAACAAAAGTCCAGTAAAGAAGCTATTGCAAAACATCTATTGATATTAGATAATGGCTCATACTATATGGTAATGGTAGAAATATGGATGTGTTTTGAAAATTGGATCAATAAAACCTACAATTAGAATGGACATTAACTAAAAAGTAAAGAGGAGCGAAAGATGTTTTTGGCATGAGCAAATTGGAAGGATGGATTTAGCAATTATCGAAAAAAAGAAATAAAAGGATATGCTTTAGGGGAAAAGTAATGAATTTTATTTTAGACATGTTAAATTTGATAAGGCCATTAAATCTCTATTATAGATGCTATGTGTTCTTTTGAATATGAGAATCTGAAGTTCATAGAGATCATCTATATGGAGATATAATTTGTAGAGTCCCATTAGAGTGCAGATGGCTTTAGAAACCATACGACTAAAGAAATTTGCTGAGGGACTCAGTATAAACAAAGAAGATAAAAAATCTGTGGAGTAGGCTCTGGGTACTCAAATAATAAGAGGTTGGAAAATGAGAAGGAACCAGCAAAGGAGACTGAGAGGAGGTTGCTAATGATGAAAAATTAAGACCCAGGGAAATGTGGAGTCTCAGAATACAAGTAAAGAACATGTTTCAAAGAGGACATAGTGATCATCTATTTAAATCATCCTGATAGGTTGATCAAGATAATGATAAGAATCAGTCTTGTCTTTGCCAATGTATTAGTCAGGATTTTATCTCTGTGACCAAAATACCTGACAAGAACAAGTTGGAGCAAGAAATGTTTATTTGGGCTCATAGTTTCAAAGATTTAGTCCATGGTGGATCAACTACATTGCTTTGGGCCTGTTTTAATCAGCTTTCTTTGCTGCTGTTACTAAGACCCAACCAGAACAATTTTAGGGGAGGAAAAGTTTATTTGAGGGCTTGTGGTTTCGAGTTCTTAGTCCATAGAAGGCCAGCTCCATTCCTTAGGACTCGAGGTGAGATAAGAAATCATGGCAGAAGAGCATGGAGAGGGTAACAGTTTACAAGATGATGAGGAACAAGAGAGGGAGAGGGAGAGGGAGAGGGAGGGAGAGGGAGAGGGAGAGAGAAAAGAGAGGGGGGGAGAGAGAGAGTGAGAGAGTGTCTCTCCACTCTCCAGAAACAAAATATATAACCAAAAAGCCGCACCCCAATTCCCACCTCCTCTAGCCTCAGCCTACCACTTCAATTACCACTCAGTTAATCCCTATCAGAGGATTCATTCACTGACTGAATTAAGACTCTTATAACACAATCATTTCTCCTCTGAACCTTCTTGCATTGTCTGCTTTTGGGAGATACCTCACACCCAAACCAAAATAGGGCCCAAGGCAATGCAGAACACCATGGCAGAAGAGTGTGGCAGAGGACAAACTGCTCTGGCTGTGGTAGCTAAGAAGCAGATTAAGGGAGAGGGGGAGGAGCCTCAGGGAAATGAAGCCTCCCAGGGCTCACCCAGGTGACCTACCTACTCCAGGAATGCCCCACCCACCTACAGTTACCAACAGTCAGCCTACTCAAACTAGGATGAACTCATAATTGTTAGAGTGCACACAATCTAATCACTTTACTTATTAATATTCCTGATTAACACAGGAGTTTGGGGGGCCATTGCATGTCCAAACCATAACAACCAATATGAAAAAGTATTAGTGATTTTGAAAAGTGAATTTTCCATAGTGTGGCTGAATAAATGCCCTTATTTAAATTGTTTGTGAGGGGAAACATAAAGGTGACAGTTGGAGCATGTTTTACCTTTAAAGTGATAGATTAAAACGAAACAGGTCAGTTGTTAGAGAGAGATGTGGATTTTTAAAAGGGATTTTTCTTAAAATATTGAACCATGTTTAATTGCTAATAAAAAAAAGTGCTAGGGAGGAAAATGTGATGATGCAGAGATTGGAGAGAATTCTCTTTCAGTGGGTGAAAAGGGCCAGGGTCTAATGAACTAATACAAAGAGTGTTCATAGTATAAGAACATGGAAACATCCCTATCGATTGGAGGAAATCTAGAGAATAAGAGCATTAAAGTAGATACATGCTTTATATATGCTAATACATTGGAGGAGCTTAGGTAAGTTTCTTTCTCAATGAAACAGGAAGAAAAATCTTCTCTGAGGGTAGCAATGAAGATAATATGTTAAAGTTTTAAAAAGAGGCCAGAATGATTATTTTCAAATCTTAAAAAATTTTAAAACTATGGAAATAGTTGTTGTTTTTTTTTTAAAGGATGAGAGAATCAGTGACATTGCCTCATGCCACCAAAACCTACTGGGAATTGGATTGGTGTTTGATTTTGCCACATGCATGTGGAAAAAGAAAAAAAATAGCAAATAATTTTAATGATAATGCAAGGAAGTGATTATAGAAACTAGTTCATATGCAATAGGTAAAATTCTATTTTTGCTAACCATTTTACCAAGGATTAAGGTTTAAAAATTGTATTAATTGTATGTATAAAGCATTTTCACAGGGCTATACACTACTAAGTTTCTAATAGGGAAAGCAGATGTTAACAAACTAACCAAAAAATTAAAATTACTATGGTGATAAATACCCTACAAAGAAAAGCTGCATCATAATGTAGGGAGACTTGAATATTTTAGATGAACAGAAAACACTTAATTAGAGAATTTGGCATGAGAGATGTATCTTGTGAAAATAAAGGGAAGTAGCCCCAGGCAAAGGAAATGCTTGCCAATACATTTGTTACACTTTGTATCTGGAACATCCCCCAAGGCCCTTGGGTGGAAGGTTTGGTCCCCAGCTGGTGGCACTATTAGGAGGAGGTGGAAACCTTAGGAGTATGGCCTAGTCAGGTCACTAGAGGCATGTCCTCATAGGGTACATCTTGTCCCTGGCCCCTTTCTCTTTGTTTGCTGCTTCCTAGAAGCCCTGAGAGGATCAGTGTTGCTCTACCACTTTCTCCCTACCATGTTATCCTGTTGTTCTACCACCACACACTACTACCATGATGTGCGGCATCACCACAGGCCCAAAGAAAATGGATCCTGCTGACCACGGACTGAAACCATGAACCAAAATAAATCGTCCCTCCTTTAAGTTGTTTTCTCAGATATTCTTGTGGATAAGACTTGAGATATCAGAACAAAGTAGATCATGAAAAGTCTTACAGTGGTGTGAGGATAAGTTTGTTGTCCCAACAATGTACCTCCATGAGTGACAGAGATACTGGTAACAGTTTATATCTGTTGTTATTCTCATTGTAAGGGTCCGGCAAAGCGTCGGAGAAAGAGACCACCAAGTGACCACTCATGCAATTGGCAGAAGGGGATTTATTGATCTAGCATGCTAGGGCTCCGTGCCCACTCAAGAAGGGAGCAGGGGCTGAGCACTGCTTAAGTACTCTTTTTTTGGGAGGGCGGGGATTTTACATACATCACAGTCTCCTTTAACAAATCATCATACACCTCGGGAAAATCAAACAACAATTCTTAGACTTGATTAGTGCATACATTGGCAGGAACAGGTCAGGCTGGAGTGATAGGTCATTCCTAAGGAGGGGGTTACATTCAAACTGATTGGTCCAGGCCCTGCAATGCCTACGTGCAAGATCACACAGAGCCCTTAAGTTATTAAACAACCAGGCGATCAGGGGGAATATCTACTGGGCAGTTCGAGTATTGTCTTAACAGCTACAGGAATTTCAGGTTTTGCATGTAGCATAGGAACTTAACAATACCTAGTCCTTTACATTTTAACTCAGGCCTTGCAGCTTAGAAACTTTACAATGCCCGGTCTTTTACCCTTTAACTTTTACACTTTAACTTCATTTTCTTTTACCCTTACATCATGGCATAGTGGCTTTGGGCAATGCAGTATGTACAGTCACCTTACTCATAAAGCATGTTAAGGACTTAAAATTTTATCGCACAAGTTATAGGTATCATTCAATATTTTAATGCGGGGAGGTGAGATAAACATACTTAAATTTTGAAATAATCACTCGGCCTTATTATAGAGGATAAAATTGATAACATGCAGATAGGTTCTTTCAAGAATAATTTGAGGAGGACATCAAGGAAATAACAGGATTATGAATAAATTGTAGAGAAAGCATCAGTTTAAATTATATTTGTAAGGCCGGGTACAGCTGCACACATCTGTAATCCCAGTGCCTCAGGAGGCTGAGTTCAAAACCAGCCTCAGCAAAAGCGAGGTGCTAAGCAACTCAGTGAGACCCTATTTCTAAATAAAATATAAAATAGAGCTATATTATATATAAATAATACATATTAAAATAAATATATCATATACTATAATATATAAAATGTTTTATTTTAAATTTAATATATATTAAACTTATATATATTATTAAATTTATATATATTAAAATTTAATATATATTTTATATATATATATATTTTTTTTTTTTTTTTGTAGGTAGACCTCACCCAACATTGCAGTATTGTGGTACTAGAAGATACTAAAACAGACACCTGTGTTTTAGACTTGAGTAACCTGGTGGGTAATAGAAAAATTTCCAGAAATAGGAAATAATGGAAGAAACCAAAATTAGTAGAGATCATGAAATTGTTTCTAACATGTTGATTTGGAGGTACTTTTTGAAAAATTTGTCTTGCTTTTAAGTGTAGGCACAATGTTATTTCTGGAACTATTTCTCAGGCTCTTAACTTTTCTCCCATGCTATTTTCTTTTCTTATTATTAGAACTTGAGAAGAATTTTTTCCAGCTGCTGATTAATTTTGTCTCCACCTGTGTCCATTGTTACTGAGCTATGTATGTGGTGGATGCTGCTGCTGCCACTGCTATTTAATTAGAGCAACCTGAGACAGACACAATGAACCATGAGAAAGACAAGATGAAGCCACTGGAAAAAGTTATGAGATTTCTAAAACCCAAAGCAGGAGAAAGACAAGAGAGAATTCCCCAAGGTAATAGCAGAAATAAATCCTCAGGAGGATAGCTGTACAGTTGACCCAAAAGAAAATAACTCACATAAAAGAATTGAGATTCCCAAAGGAAATGTTACCAAGAGTAAAAAAAAATGGATATTCATAGTTATGGGTTGAATTGTGTTCCTCTCCCTATCTCTCTACCCAAAACTATGTGAAGTCCTACTCCACATTACCACAGAATGATACTGTTGGGAAGAAAGGCTGTTGCAAATTTAGTTAAAGTGAGGTCATGTGGGCCCTTAATATGATATTCTTGGCGTCATTATAACAAAAACAGAGACAAACACAGGAGTGATTGAGTGAGAAGGGAGAGAACACTATGCAGGAGAGACTGAGATTGACTACAGACAAGGCAAGCTCAGGAATGCCCAGGATTGTACACAAACCACCAGAAGCTTGGAAGGAGTCTCCCAGACAAGTTGCAAAGAGAACACAGCCCTGTGAAACCTTGACCTCTGCCTTCTGAGGGAATGATTTCTGTTATATCAGACACCAATTTTCAGGCCACTCTAAGAAATGAATATATACACCAATTGCATGATGAGAGCTGACTGTGAAGAAAAATTATACTAAGAATTTATTGGAGGTTAAATGAAAAGCTAATAGTAGGTTTAAAGAAAATAGAATAAATTATAAAACAAGTTAATTATTAGCAATAACAAGAAAAAAAGAAAGATAATCATAGCACACTAAAATATATGGCTATGAACAATATTTGAATGGATATACTATCATAAACTTTCAGTATTGATTTAACTAAAACTTAATATAATCACAATAAGACAATGGGAAAATAAAACTAGAATAGCTAAATACTCATCTATCATGCCACGAAATCAACATTTTATTCTAAAATTGATGAGTAAATGTAAACAGTATATGCATTTTATTCAGATATAGGGACATATGAAAATAATATTAAAAATAGCTTGGCTAATGTTGCATATGAGGTGGGCACTGGAAAATAGTGAAAAGAAGTCACTTTTATGTGAAATGTGGTATTTCTGTTAATTCAGAAAATTATATTGATAAATTGCTTTGGAAACAATAAACAATAATTTACGTCATATGCAATGAAAAATAAACATGTAGTTTTGGGGAAAAGATGGCCAGCATCTCATTGGAAGGTTCCTTCTGTCTAGAGGAATCTAAGCCACCCTAAATGGCCACCCTAAATCTTAATATATCAAATAATTATCAAATATTGAAGCACAAACACTTAGAAATATATTAACAAAAGCAAAGCCCATGATAGATCTAGGTTCTTGAACTAGACATACAAAATGGCTATGGTGTTTTATTTAAGGGGGTACATTAAAGGCAGGGGTAAGGTTTCAAGGGCAGAGTCTTGCTTTGTGATGACTTGCATTTACCTTGTTGATTGACATCTTGGCAAGTCACACCTATCTCAGGTGTGTTGTGTGGGATCTTAGGTAGAGTGTGAAGGGGTCTGAGATTGACAACCTGCATCAGGATCAATCTCTGTGGGGAGTGCCCCAGGGAGTACCCAATGTCAGACTTTTCCCCTCAGGAGACTAGTATATGCAACGTAGTCCACACTCAGCCCACAGATGGCTCATGACAATGTATGTAATAAAAAGGGATCATTGGAAATTAAAAATATTATGATGTATATAAGAGGATATAATATAGGGAATAAAATCAATATTATTGATTGCTGAAAATATTCCAAAAATTAGAATAAATATTTGACAATAGGAGACAGACAATAAGAAACAAATGATTCTTACAAGAAGTTCATCATATTAAATTCCAGAAAAAAATAAAACTGATAAGTTTTAATCTCTAAAACACCTCATGTTTGCACAGCTGGGCCTTTACTCCTGCTCTTTGCTCTCCATGGAAGTTTACCTCCGACTTAACTCAGGTCTCAGCTTTACTGCCTCTTCTTTCTGTAAATTTTCACTGATACCTTCCCACTTTTCTTCTGGGTAGGAGTTCTTAACACCCTCAGGACCCTCTGAAATGCCCATATTAGAGCTGATTAAGCTGATTAAACACATACTACTTTGATAATTTAGTTATACTCTGCTTCCAATTTCAGATGGGTAGAGATTACAAATTCTTATGCTTATCTTCATAGTGTTCCAATAAATATCTTTCTTGAAATATTTTGGGGTATGCTGAATATTCACAAAATCACTTCATTATCCTAATATTCTCAATTTATTACATAGATATTATCAAAATTACATAGCATTCTTTTGTACTTAAAAACATTTTTTTCTCCATAATATGATATGATTTAAAACTAAAATTTAAAAGAAAAATCTTTTTAGCGAGTTCTCATTTTCATCAAGTTTGTCCTAAGGCTGTGCTATACAAATAAAAAGTTGGCTACAACATTAGAGAAACTGGAAGGTATACGTGATTTCTGTCTAGTGTTTATGACTTGTAGGTAGACTAAATTATTACAAAAATAGCACAGGCAGATAGCAGGATGTTAGGGTTTATAGATGACATATAGAGAATTGCTAATGGGTCCTATTGTCTATGTCACACCTTAAATTTAAAATCAGTAGTTCAAGATCATTTATTTATATTTAAAAATAATTCATGCATTTTAGCTCCTGAATTTAAATTTACCATACCTATAATTATTACCAAGAAAAAATATCAGAAGCAATAATATCACATATTGGTGAATCACATCCAGGGTCTTATTCTTCAATCAATAGAGTAAAATATATTTTTAAAATATTTTGTAGTTCTACACTTTGGCCTTTTTGTTAATTATTCAAAAGCTATGGCAAATAATTTAAAAGTACATGTAGGTAATATCATTATTCTCCTGTTAAAAATAATTCTATATGTGTATGTATACATATATTAACTTATTTGAACAAACATAATGTAAAAAGAAAAATACTATATTTTTGTAACTCCTTCAAAGATTTTTCAGTCTAGTAAATCAGCT
The DNA here is from genome assembly GCF_021218885.2 of Marmota monax. NCBI lineage: Eukaryota > Metazoa > Chordata > Mammalia > Rodentia > Sciuridae > Marmota > Marmota monax. The sequence goes on along the minus strand of NW_026693777.1, from coordinate 12,219,500 downwards.
TTAAATTCCACTCAAGTTCTTAGAATGTCTGTTTACCACCTGGGGACTGTATCCCTTGGGGATTCTGCAGACATACTAAGATTGATAAAATGATGCTCTGAGGATCTCTGAAAATATTTTTGTATGTAAATAAAAATAAAAGGGAAACCAAATAATACCCATCATGGGGGGAGGGGGGAAGATAGAAATAGCCTTGAGAACACACTTACATCCAAACAAGTAAAATATACCCCAGTTCTCATTCTTATGAATCACTAATTAAACAATTGAAAAATAGCTTACATATTTTTCTTATACTTATTTAGTATAATCATCATGATCATCATTTACCTTAATACTCTAACAATTTTTTGCTTATAGTTCAAATGAGTTCCTAACATACATACGAATTTTTAAAAAATGAATTATTTTTGATAATTTCCTTTTATGATCATTTTTATTAGAAAACAAATGAGAATTTATTCAGATTAGTTATGAAATTAGTTTTGTACAGACAGATGCTTAGGTAAATGTTGATGAACTGAATTCATGCTTTTAGGATTATTACTTTCTAAATATTTTTTCATGTTTTGAATATATTTAGGTGACATATTTATTTCAAAGACACAATTAAACACTTCCTAAGATGTGTATGTTATCAATTACAACAAATTGTATTTAAATATCTAAACATATACTACCTGTTTATGCCTACTAACAAGTATAGTCAATTTATACTGATGTTTTCCTAATTTAAATTGAAATATAGCAAATAATTTTTTAAGCAATCTCTCTTCAGAAAATTCTGGCTATAACAAGTCACATTCAATTATATACATTTTTAGATTACCTGGACTACTGCAGTTCTTTGTTACTGCTGTATTTTTATCTTGTGGTGATTTAAAATGTCATCATAAGAAATCCAGCTTCTTAAATGTGCTGCAGCAAGGCAAAGTAAAAATGACAATTTAAATGAGCCACTTGGAAAAACAACAGGGACTAACCCCAAATAAGAAGAGGTCAAATTCTCTCAAGGAAAATGCATTTGCTATCATGTGCTTTTTAATTATTTTTTAATTTAAAAAGGGCCTGTTAGATTGGGGTTCAAGTTAAGTGACATGTCAAGAAGTATGAGAGCTTCTGACAGAGGCGCGGTAGTAAACTGCAAGTTCAACGAAACTCAAGTATGAAAATAAACTGGCATTGCAACCTAGATCCTCTGCTCTGACAGCTTGAAATATTTCCAAAATGCTTGAAATGCTCATTGCAACAGTTATATCAGTAAAACATGTTGAATTGTTAGAAAACTCCTTTTTCTTATTATTGTTAGAAGTTAGTTAAAAGTCCACTAATTTGCAAGAGATTGCTTAATAGATTATTTCTCAGTTAAAAAAAAATCTCTAGCTTGAAACATGTCTTCAACATATTACCTGGTTAATTAATTCATCTAGTTAGGATAGCACTCATTTTTCAAAGTCATTGTTTATTTGCAGAAAGTCTTCTATAATGCTTTCATGCTAAAAAAAAGAAAAATCTTATCATTTATGTCCATAAAAGCAATGTAACTTTAGGGTCAAAATCCCAATGAGTTCTTCCATCTTCTTCTCTTTGAGGATATTCCTATATCTAACATACCAATAGGCTGTATTTAGAATGGTGTTCACTATCAGAAAGATTTTCAATATTATTTTGCTGTTTATCCTGTTGTTCTGTTCATATTGATATTGACTTGGTTCCCTTCAAGACATAAATGCTTTAACAAAAAGCAATTGGCAGATAATTGAGCTCTAATGGTTTGTGTTTTTATTCTCAAGGATAATCTCTATTTAATAAAGGTTGTCTATTGATCATACACTTTAAGAATGTGAATGTGATGGTTGATCCTAGTCATTTTCCTATTGTGAAATGCAAATCATGAGCTGCTCCAAAGTTCAGACATTACCAATCTGGAAATACATATAAAATTTTGTGGCCATATTTCAAAAGCATGTATTCCTGCCTCATGATTGTGGCATCTCAAACATCTCAGCAAAACACAATACTTTGTAGTTATTTGTCAGAATCCTTAAGGGAGGGCCACTTATTCTTCTGGTGTGGTATGTCCCCAGTAGTTCCATGTTATTTCTTTCCTGATGCCCAGTGTCCCTTCTGTCACTCTAAGTGGATGGCCTATTTCCACCTGTCATTGGAGTTTCTTCAACTCAGTAATGTCTCGACCACGGACATTTTCTCTTTCACTCCAAAAATTCCTACTCTGGAAAGTTCCAGAGTTCTGAGTGTACGCAGAGAGGATGGCTCTATACTCAGAGCTAAAATTCTTTAGGTGTGTCTCAAATATGTAGGTCCAAGCTTTCAAAAGTTTCTCATGAAAGCGATTTATTTTTCTGCTTCTCTCTTCTCCTGCAGGTAACTTTCAAAGTAAAATATCAATAATAACAAAAGCTATGGAAGATCTTATCACAAAAGTAACCTCTCTCATTAAAGTGAACAAAGTGAACTTCTGCTACCTCACCTCACAAATGAATATACCAAACTTTCTCAGATCCATAACTCCATGACATCTCTCTCTACCAATTACCTTTACATATACATATTAAATTCTGGCTAAATGTTTCCCTGCAGCTGACCAAACCCCAAGTCCATAAAGGCAATTGGTCTAAAATCAGAAACACCCTGACCCAAATATAAATTGAAGTATCCACTTACAGAGACAAAAGAAAATTCTACTTTAAATGACTATTTCTGCCTATCCTGTGTAATAAAAACAGTAGGCTATAGTCAGTCTCATCCATAATGCCCTTTTTGTAGCACTCTCCTTAAATACTATTTTGGCGGAGAGGGTCTAGAGATTTCACTAGAAGCACTTGACCACTGAGGTACATCCCCGGCCCTATATATTTATTTATTTGTATGTGTTTGTTTATATTTTGAGACAGGGTCTTAATAAGTTGCTTAGAGCCTCCCTAAATTGCTGATGCTGGATTTGAACTTAGGATCCATCTGTCTCAGTCTTCTGAGCCACTGGAATTAGAGGCATAGCCACCACACCCTGCAGCCTGGTTGAAATTCAAAACAGTTTCATTCGTTTTGGTTATGCCTGGTTTATCTCAAGCAAAAGTATGTCAAACACATATTTTTCCTGGAATTTTATATGAAAAAACACCAGTTCAAGTCTTTTGTTGTAAATTGTGGCATCAGAATTTACAGTTTATTTTTGGTAACAACTAGATAATTTTCACGATGGTTAAACTAAAGAAATAAAATGACATTACATCAGATATTTAAGCACGAGTCAAAGACCTCTCTAATTGTTTCACTGCACTATGAAAAATTCTGAACCTAATGAAAAATGTATATGCGCAACCCAAAATTCAGAGGGCATGAGAAATTGAAAGTTGTCAGCCAGCTAAAAGCAGAGCAGTGCAGGTAGGAAACCACAGAAACAACAGAAAAACATCCCAAGAGTAAAGTGTGGTTGCTGTCCCTTGCTCTACCACACAATTAGCAAATGTAAAATGGCTCATATAGCTGATGGACCTTTTGTTTGGTTTTGTTTTTTGACTAAATAAATCCAGCATTAGCTCTCTTTTTAAGGTGCCATCTCACAGAGCACACAACCTGGAAATACTTATTTTAGTTTTAAAGCTCACTGATGTTCTGCTTCACACTCCTCCTACCCCCAACCTTTATAAGTCTCTTTTCTTCTGTTTCTTTTCTGTTTCAAATTATTTATTTATTTCAATTGTTTGAAATAGGGTCTCCCTACATTATTACACAGGCTAGTCTTGATGTCCACACTAACATCATTTACTTTGGATATATACTAAGCATTGGAATTGCTGGATTATGTGTTAGTTCAATTTTCCACTTTTTGAGGAATCTCCATTCTGTGGTCCATCATGGCAGGACTAATTTTACATTCCCACCAACAGTGTGTAGGTTCCCCTTCTCCACAACCTTTTCAGCACTTGTTATCTTTCCTATCATAGCCATTCTAACAACTGCAAGGTGATACCTCACTGTGGCTTTGATTTGCATTTCCCTGATGATTAATGATTAAGAAGTAATATTGTTAAAATGTTCCTATTACCCTAAGAAGACTGACAACTCCATGTGATCCTTATCAAAATATCAATGTTGTTCTTCACAGAAATGTTTTAAAATTCTAAAATTCATATGGAACCAAGAAAGACACCAAATATCAAAAGCAAACACACAAAATAACAAATTAGATAGAATGATGCTACTTACTTTCAAAACTTACCACAAAGTTAAAGCAACAAGAACAGCATGGTACCAGCATAAAAACGGACAAATAGACAAATGGAACAGATTAGAGACTCAGAAATAATCTCAAACCTTTACAGTCAAGTGATTTTTGAGAAAGGTATCAAGAACAATGGGGAAAAGACAACCCCTTCAATAATGATACTAAAAAAACTGTAGAAGAATATAAGCAGAACCTACATGTCTCACCATATACCCAAATCAACCCAAAATGGAGTAAGGATTGAAATGTAAAAGGTGAAACTATGAATCTACTAGAAGAAATCAGAGAGAAAACACTTAGGATATTGAAATGGACGAGTATATATTTTTATAAAATCCCAAAAGCAAAGGCAACAAGAGCAAAAATAAATAAATGGGATGACAACAACTGAAAAAATTTCTACATAGCAAAGCAAACCATGGATCTGATAAGGGGCTAATATCCAACATGTACTAGGAACTCAATAGCAGAAAAAACAATTAAAAATATTTAAAACTCACAAATAATCTGATCGAAAAATGGACAACAGACTTGAATAGATATTTCTCAAAATAAGACATACAAACACCCTCTTTCTTCCCTGTTTTATTATACCATGGTATTTATAACCATCTAGGAATGTACACATTTTACTTACTTCATACTTGTGTTTTTGCAAATAAAATAAATATCTGACCGATATTTCAAATAATGTTTACACAGCATTGAAATAAAACATTTTGGACCTAACTATGTTTGTTGAATAAAAAGAAGCCCTTAGCTATTGCTACATACTTGATACAAGTATTATTTTTAAAATATATATCTCACAGTTGTAGAAAAAAAGCAATTTTTTTTTTCATTTTCATTCATAATTAAGTGCTAACATCAAGAATAAAACTAAGCAATTCAACCCATAGTCTTTTTTAACATTGACCTACCTTGAAACCTTGGTCAAGACACTGAGATGAAGGACTTAGTCCTATTTCCCAGTTAAAGAGAACCTGAGCCAAAGTATAAAGGGAATTTTTGAGGCAGGAGTGTAGCACCCATATGTTTCATTTAATATATTGTATCCCAGAGAGCTATTCTCTTAGAATATCCCTGCCAAAACCACTGTCTTACTGGAGCCTTTTAAGGTGAAAAGTAATAGAAGATGTTTGAAGGATTTCTGACCTCAAACTGAATTAATCAGAAAACTTCCCTGAGATTTTTAATGTGAGACAAAGTGAGTGGAATCTAAATTTTAAGTGGCAAGTCTTGGGATCTATCATATACTTGTTTCCCATAAAAGAAGCAAAGGATGACAATCTTTAGAAAGAAAACTAAATATGAAGCAGAATGGGGGGGGATTTAACATTTATCAAGTCCTCTTTTAAAAACTGGATTTTTTTAAGAAATGCATAAAAAGTTTCTAACATAATATAAAAGTTTCAATATTCTTTTTAAAAAAACCTCTTTGCTTCAAAGTATGAAATGAAGATATAATTTTGTGTTTATATGAAAGTCAATTGCCAAAATATCATTCACTGAATTGTTTTTATTTTCACAGTGATTCAGGATGACATTTTAATCAAAACCATCTGCATAATAAAATAAGGTTTACACAGTTTTGTGTGATATGCTTCTATATGGGAGCAGAAGTGTTGCTTAGGAAAATTTAAAGGTCACCCTTATCATTGAGCATACCTATACCTGTTTGTTGCCCTGAAAATCTCATAAAATCATATATTTATGGTAAAATGTATTTTAAAATTACTATACTATAATATTACATGTTAAAAAAGGCAATCCATTTCATTCTGGTATTATTGAGTGAGTAAATGTACTCATCAACATTTAAAAAGTTAGTTGAATAAGCTATATTTTAAGTTACACATTAACACAGATTCTCACACACATTGGCAAAACTTGACACTCTGAAAAAATTTGCATCATCCAACCCTTGTATTCTAGTAATAGGCTTATTTACATGTGTAAAACAGTAAAATCTAATTTCTTCCAATGAAAAAAAATTAACTACTTTCTCATTAACTCAGTAAGGTGACATACATAGAAGAAACTAGTACTGAGAATGTCAAGAGTTTCGTATTTGCACATTTTAATGTGTCTTGTGTATTTTTATAAGAAAACAATTATAACAGAATCAAAATTTATGTAAATATTTCCTCATCCTATATATTCAAAGTTGAATACCACCATTCTCTATTTGAAACAGTCTTTATCATTGTTTAAATATAACAATCACATTCCTAAGAAGGAGCTGGTCTCATACGTATCATTCAGGAAACTATTTGAGTATAATATTTTGGTGCTCTAAATAAAATAAATAAATTTATTTTGCAGTTTCAGAGGCTAGAAATCAAATAGTAAGGCACGGAAACTGGCAAAGGCCCTCCTTGGCTACATGATGTCATGGAGGAAATGCATATATGTGTCTGTCCATCTCTCTCTTCTTTCTCCCTCTCCTCATAAAGACAAGAGCATTCAATCCTCAATGACCTAATCTAATCAGCTTCCAAAGGTCCCGCCCTTAAACATCATAGTTGGAATAAGTTTTCACCCTTTTAGTGGCATTAACCAATAATTTGGGGATTTAAATTCCTGCATGAATTCAAAGGGAAAAATCATGTTCAGACTATACTAACTGCCTACAAATATGTTATTTTAAACAATGTAAAAGGGCATTCCAGTATTCTTAATATATATGAGACATTATACTCATGTGTTCTTTCTTCCTTTCTTTCTTCTCAAGTATTGTATATCTTTTTCTGCTTTAATAACATTAAATTGCTTATTACCTGAAGATTTAATTGATTTCCAGTCCCATCATTTTCCTGATCATTAATACAGTGAATGTCAAGACTGAGTTCCTTTGCAGCTACCTTCACCTTGACAGTCTGCTATTTTTCATGGCTCTGTTTACTATCTCTCAGCATAGTGTCAATCTTCCTGACAGTCCTCTTAGCACCAGTACTGTGAGTTGAGTTTTTAGGAAAAATAATGTAAGGAATATTAAATAATATTAAGAGTATAACAATGATGAATTACCCTAAAGCAAAATTCTACCGTTACTTACAAAAGTTATTTATGAAATTATGTATCATTTACATTAGAAGATAATATAATCTATTTAATATTTTTCATTCCTTTGGCTCTAGTAGATGTATAGAAAATAGTAGTAAAATAAGTTTATAGATTTAATCAGGCCATTTAAACCATTTCATGAAAAGGCTTTGCTCTTTCCATATGTTATCCTTGAATGCAAATCTGACTTTCTTATGAGTTTCAATTATGAAGCAGTCCCAACTGCTTCAATAAGATTTTTCAGTTTAACTAAAGAATTTGCCAATAGCTAACTGTGTATAAAACATGATATCTTTCCTTTTATAGAAACACTCACAGAGCTTACTAAGCACAGGAGAGATCTCCCCTTTAAGTTTATATGAGGCGAGTTGATTAATGACTAATTCATTGTCAATTTCCTCTGGGAAATTCCTATAAAATTCAACTGGTATTCCTTAGGTTTATACAGTTTATATTAGTATCCCTTATTCATCTACCTCCATGAAGGTATCAACTTCATTAATTAAAGAAGTAGATGTGTATCTTCCTGTTTTACTGATACACAACTTATATAAAATCCTTTTTAGTTTTTTCATGTAGATAGTTCTCCTCGATTGAAGAGAAAACATGCTATTTATAATTGATTTAACTACAATTGAATAACAATGGAAATAATTTTAGGTTGATATTGATTCAAAACTCTACAACAACCATTTCCTGAAAGCTAAATTAATGGTATTAACCCTGGTGGTATCTTTCAAATGTTTTATTAAAGAAATAGCACACAGTTTTTAAATGAATAATACAAGTGCCTCATAATATTTAGAAGCTGAAAGCAGATATCTCTGTATGAAATGGATGCAAGGGTCTAGGGAATCGTCTTTCATCTATGTCTCTAGATGGCTAAGCTTTTCTATCTTATCTGACCTAAAGCACCGCCAAAGAATGCATGGTGAAAATATCATCTTTTTTTTCCTTGGAAGAGTGGAATAGAGTAGCACGTATGGATTAAGAGGTACATATTCCCTCTCTTTGTTGTTTCAGCTTCTGTGAAGAGAAGCATATTAGTTTGGTGCCATCCCACTTATGATTTTTTATTTTATTTCTTGTGCTTTAGGAGTCTTGTTAAGGAAGTTGGTTCCTAAGCCAACATGTTGGAGTGCTGGACCTACATTTCTTCTAGCAGGATGAGGGATTCTGGTCTAATGCCTAGATCTTGATACACTTTGAGTTGAATTTTCTGAATGATGAGAGGTAGGGGTTAAGTTTCATTTCAGTACATTATGGATTTTCAGTTTTCCCAGCACCATTTGTTGAAGACGCTATCTTTTCTCTTATGTATGTTTTTGGAAGCTTTGTCAAGTATGAGATAACTGTATTTATGTGGTTTTGTCTTTGTGTCTTCTATTCTGTTCCATCGGTCTTCATACCTGTTTTGTACCATTACCATGCTGTGTTACTATAGCTCTGTACTATAACTTGATGTTTGGTATTGTGATGCCTCCTCTTCATTCTTCTCACTAAGGATTGCTGTGGTTATTCTTGGCCTCTTATTATTCCAAATGAATGTCATGACTGCCTTTTCTATTTCTATGAAGAATGTCATTGGAATTTTGATAGGAATTGCATTGAATCTGTATAGCACTATTGGAAGTATGGCCATTTTGGCAATATTAATTCTGTCTATCCAAGAAAATGGGAAGCCTTTCCATTTTCTAAGGTCTCCTTCAATTTCCTTCTTTAATTTTGTTCTGTAATTTTCATTGTAGAGTTCCATCACCATTTTTGTTAGATTGATTCCTAGGTTTTATTTTTTTAAATATGTATTGTTTAACTTGTACATGGACACAGTACCTTTATTTTATTTTTATGTGGTGCTGAGGATCATACCCAGTACTTCATGCAGGCCAGGTGAGCACTCTACCACTTGAGCCATAGCCCTAGATCTGATTCCAAGGTTTGTTTTCTTTCTTTCTTTTTAGGCTATTGAGCATGGAATAGTTTTCCTAATTTTTCTTTCAGCTAATTCATCTTTGGAGTATAGTAATGTGATTGATTTCAGGGTGTTATTTTCTGCTATTCTATTGAATTCATTTATGAAGAGTTTTCTGGTGATGGGAGTTTTGGGGTTCTTTTAAATATACAATCATGTTCTGGGCCAAGATAATTTGGGCTCTTCTTTTCTTTTTCATATCCCTTTAATTTCCTTTAGCTCTGGCTAGATTTTCAAGGACCAGGTTGAACAGAAGTGATGAAAGAACAAGAAGAGACAAGCTACAGAATTGGAGAAAATCTTTGCCACTTGCACTTCAGAGAGGGCATTAATATCCAGAATATACAAAGAACTAGAAAAATTTAACAACAAAGCAAACAAAAAAATAAATAACCTAATCAATAAATGGGAAAGAAACTAAACAGACACTTTTCAAAAGATGATATATGACTAGTCAACAAATACATGAAAACATATTCAACATCTCTAGCAATTAGAGAAATGCAAATTAAAACTACTATTAGATTCCATCTCTCTCCATTCATAATGGCAATTATCAAGAATACAAGCAAAAATAAATGTTGGTGAGGATGTGAGAAATCCGTGCAACCACTCCAGATTGAGATTCCTCAAAAAAATGGAATGGAAGCACCATTTGACCAAGTAATTCCACTCCTCAGTATATAGCCAAAGAATTTAAAATCAGCATACTATAGTTACACATCAACATTAATGTTTATAGCAGCTCAATTCACAATCGCTAAGCTATAGAGCCAAATTAGATGCCCTTCAACAAATGAATGGATAAAAAAAATTGTGGTGCATATACACAGTGGAATATTACTTAGCCATAAAGAAGAAGAACTTCATGACACTTGCTAGTAAATGGATGGATCTAAAGACTGTTGTGCTAAGTGAAATAAGCAATCCCCCAAAAACTGAAGGTCAAATGTTTTATATGTGGAAGCTAACCCACAATAAGGGGGGCAGGATAGAAGTTCAGTGGATTGCAGAAAGGGGAATCAAGGGAAGTGTGGGGGATAGGAAAAGAAAAGACAGTGGAATATATCTGACATAACTTTCCTATATAAATATATGAATATACCACAGTGAATGTCATCATCATAACATCCACAAGAAATTAATTTAAAAATGATAATACTGGATTAGGAAGATGGCGGCGAGGGGAGTGCATTGCCCCAGTGTGCTGCTTCACTGTGTGGGAGTATGACAAGTCAGGACGGCTAAAGGATATCTTGTTAGGAATTTCCAGCAATAGTGGGGTGCTCCGGAACCTGGAGGAAGGATTTCCATCGCACGAGGATCGGCTACGGGGACTCAAACGCGAGAGGTTTGTCGCACGGAGGGTAACACTGCTTATTCAGCAAATCGCCCCGCGGCTAGAGTCTGCAGCACGCGCTGGGAAACGAGGAGATAGCGACGCAGGAATACAGCGCTGCAGTTTCTGCCAACCGTGCAAGCACCGTACTCAGGGCTGAACTCTGGGTTCGAGACGGGGGAAGGAAGCGGTCCATCTCGGTTCTCCACACCGGTCAGACCACAGAGGAGGCCAGCGGCCACCATGTTGGAAAGCTGACGTCACCATCCCTGTTTACGACTGACCGCAGCTCATTCAGCCATAGAACAGGTAATTTCAGGCTGCAATTCGCCTGCGGCTTGCAGACAGATTGCTAGGGTTCAGTGCCTGGGGGCTTCTTAGAACCTGCTCTTATCAGAGCGAACACCGAGCGCGGGTTGGCTGAGTTCTGGCTCCCGGAACCGCCCTGGCCCAGGGCTGGGGATCCTGCTGAGGCTGCTTCTTGGACCCTGCTCCTATCAGAGCATACACCAAGCACTAAGCGGCCGAGTTCCGGCTCCCGGAACTGAGCCCGCGGGGGCTGCTTCTTGGAGCCTACTCTTATCGGAGCATACACCGAGCACGGAGCGGCCGAGTTCCGGCTCCCGGAACTGCCCTGGCCCAGGGCTAGGAGCCCGCGGAAACTGCTTCTCGGTCCAGGTCCTGCTGAGGGCCGGTCAGGACTCACCCGTTGCTTTGGTTGCCCGGCAAGGGGAACGAAATGCTGCCATTCGCATAGGATACCAACATGGCAGAGATCTGATGTCATCAGAAAGCGGCGGAGGAGAGATTTCATCAATACCAGCGGCGACAGAAACAGTTGGTCTCCTGGTAGGGGGGGTGAGACACAGACACCCGACTCTCCTCGATTTGTCCTCGAGCCAGAGGGGAGGAGCCGGGCCGCCGCCAGCGCCCGGAGCAGGCCCAGCGGCTCGCCAGCGTGGTGTCCGCGTGACCCCAATTGGAGACGGGGCAGAGCGGAGCCGCCACCCGCGCCCGCAAGGTGGGCAGACCCGCGACCCAGAGGTACACGGGCGTGGTAGGAGGGGCAGGGCAGACCCACCGCCCGCGCTTGCAAGGTAAACAGACCTGTGACAGACTGGCGGGTCAGGCCCAGTGGCCTGCCAGCGTGGTACACACGTCACCCCAACTGGAGTAGGGGCAGAGCAGATCCTTCGCCCACGTCCGGATCAGGCCCTGCCAGTGTGGTGGTCACGTGACCCCAATTGGAGTGGGGGCGGAGTGGAACCGCCACCCGTGCCCGCTGGGTGAGCAGACCTGTGACCAACCTGCAGATCAGGCCCAGGGGTCCGCAGGCGTGGTAGGAGGGGCAGGGCAGATCCGCCGCCTGCGCCTGCAAGGTAGGCAGACCTGCAACAGACAGGCGGATCAGGCCGAGGAGCCTGCCGGCGTGGTACACACACCACCCTAATTGGAGTAGGGGCAGAGCAGAGTCGCCGCCCGTGCCAGGAACAGGCCCAGCGACCTGCAGGCGGGGTAGTCACGACACTCCAAGTGGAGTAGGGGCAGAGCAGAGCCACCACCCGTGCCCGAAAGGTGGGCAGATCTGCGACCGACCAGCAGGACAGGCCCAGTGGCCTGCCGGTACTACAGACACATCATCCCATTTGGAGTAGGGGCAGAGTAGAGCCGCCGCCCACGCCTGCAGGGTAGGCAAACCTAATTTTTAAAAAATTAAAAAAAAGAATAGATAAAAAAATGATAATACTAATAACTATAGGTAAATGGGAGAAAGATCAATTGAGGAATGGGAGCAGGGGTAGGGGAAAAGGAAGGGGAAAGAGAAGTAGATGTACTTTAGTCTGAATTAAAATAAGATCTATTCCATGGTTGTATAATTATGTCAAAATAGATTCTACTGTTAAATATAACTAAAAAGAACCAATTAAAATAAAGAGGTACACACTCAGAATCAGATGAAAGACATATGTCAAGTTTTGTGGAATACACACACAAACACACACACAAACACAAACACAATTTGCTCTAAAATCTGCAAGGGTTCTATATTAACAGAGCTAATGATGAAGAAGATTCTACTCTGTTGACGGAGTTGTGCCAAACATACTTTTCTAATAGATATGAAAATCTTTCATGAAGTCTATTTGTCACTAATTGCATATTGTAATTTACGAAGAACATACTAATAATTTCTGTGCTATGCTTTCTTTTCCAATTTAATTTAATACTCAAACATTGTAGTAGGATATATATTATTCCAAAAGTGTGTGTGTGTATGTGTGTGTGAGCACTTACCCTGTTGGAATAAACTGTTTAAGATACATTGTGAGCAAAATTTATTTTCCTAACTTTTCAAGTATCTGAGCTAGAAAATCTTAAACCAATACTTAAGCTAACCAAAATGAAGAAATATTGTACACATGATAAGCACATTTTTGATAGAACTTCTCCAGTGTTTTTTCACATGTTGGAAAAGAAATCAAAACTACTTTTTTTGTTGTTGTTTTTTTTAAACTTTTTTTTAGTTGTTAATAGACCTTTATTTTATTTATTTGTTTGTTTATTTATTTATTTATTTATTTATTTATATGCAGTGCTGAGCATCAACCTCAGTGCCTCACACTGGCACTTCAATTCTTTATTGAAATAAAAACTAAATCAAAATTTTATTTAAGTTATGAAATTAGGTAAAATAAAGTTTATTCTCATAGAGAAGTAAAATTATGCAGTTGATGAGTACTGACATAATAATTGTCACTAAACAATAGCAATTATTTTAAAATACGCTATCGATTTCCTAATTGTAACTTTGCAAATTTAGATTTGTCAAAAAGTACATTTCAACTTAGAACTGCTCATTGAAAGTTAAATACAACATACTGACAAACTAAAAATGTTTTGCTACAACTCAAGTGTTATTTTGTCTATTTCCTTGAATTGCTTATTACATTTGTCAAAACTTTAATGTTTTATGATCATTACATTTGTCAAAAATCAATGTATTGTCTGTAATACATATTTAGATAATAGTTTCAATTATTCAATAGAAACTGAAAGGTTTTTGTTCTTCCTACCTGCTCATAATTTGGAAGGAGGACAAACACAGTCATTCATTGAGAGTGGCCTAAAAATATTGTCAGATCCTAGATTTTCAGTTTCATTAGTCTGTCCCTTCCTTACACTGAGGGAAGAGAGGCACCTGGGTTCTCTGGATCCTGCCTTTAGAAAACCCAGTTCTGGCTGCTCTTTGGCTGTGACTCCATCATGTCCTTCCCAACAATGTACAGAGCCTTAGGGATCAAAGGGAGTCCCTGGCTTCCTTTTTAATTGATTTTTCAGCATCCAGAAACCCAGAATTTCCTGTCCCAAATTACTGCTGCCAAGGAAGTGTGACTACTAAAAACAAGTACACACCTAAGGCCTGGAACAAGCTCAACTGCAGCTATTATCCTTGGAGGCCAGGAAGAAGGAAAAGGGGGCGGCTATCGCAGAGGGTCAGAGGAATTTGGGGCAATTCTTTCTATAACCAACTTTGGGCATGGAAATACAAGGAGTCAAAAAATGCGATATGTATGCGGGGTAAAAATGGGAGTTCATAATCTGCTTGAATCAAATGTATGAAATATGATATGTCAAAAAAATAAATAAAATTCAAAATAAATAAAATTAGAACTCAGACATTCAAGATTTTATGAAGATATTTATCAAGTAGGAGAATGGACCATACTTTATATTGTAAAATTTCGATGTATTTTGCGACTTTTAAATATTTGTAAATACACTTTTAAATGTTTGTAAATATGATATTATATGATATATGATCCTTATCTATATTCTGGTCAGTGGTACTACAGTATTGACATGAACCTGATTATAATGATAATCTTAAAGGAGGAGAAATGTTGAGAATAAGCTATCTTCATTAACAAAGGGTTCATGTAACTTCATTATTGGATATTTGATTTGTTTTAGCTTGCTTCCTTCCTTCCAGGTGAGCTGGATTGATAATTCACACAGCCTAATAAAATTTTTCAAATGCATACATGTAATAGTTTCTTATTTTGGTTGGGAATGGGTGAAAATTAAATATATGATACAAAGTTATTTTGAATGCTTTTTATTTTTATAATCATACATCACACATGTTGTATATATTTCATAATAATTACTATTTTGATACCCTATACATTTTAGAATGAATTTTTCATAAATTATTTAGTTTATAATTCCAAGTAAAATCATCTTGATTCAAATTCTAAATGACACTGAGAGAAATCACACATTTTATGAAGATTTACAGAAGGAAACCAGAGAACCAACCAATTAGACATTACTGCTGTGGATCCCAGGAGCATTATTGTGCAAAAATAGAATTTTTAAAATACTATATTTTCTTTCATTAAGTAAATATATTTTAACATTAAACTTTGAATGATGATATAGACACTTCCAGTCTCAAAGTACATACAATAATAAGATTTTGATTATCATGAATTAGTTATGATTATATTTTCATAGATATTGTCTGAACACCAATTTCATGTGTGATTGATTTTCAAAATGTACTGAATGGAATACATTTTCAAGGTCCATTTATTCAAGATGAGGTTCAACTCCCATAAAACATAAATAATTTTGCATGAACTATAGACACAAACTGTCCCCAAAACACCAGAGTTTACATGGATTCCTGTAATTGTGATCTTTCATTAAATATAATATTTTTCATCAGTTCTTTTTACAGGTCTTATACACATATTTTTAAAAATCCATTGCATTCTAAAATTATTCTACTTGAATATCCTTAGCTTCAGTAGGAAAACATTTGTTCAATAAACTTTTCTTCAATAAATAGATATGTCAAATCCTCTTCAGTTTTTCATTCATTCCTTCACTCATTTCTATATGCATTAATTTATTCAACAAATTATGAACTGAAAACCTACTATATGGCAGACATTGAGTCAGTGCTGGGATACAAATATGAGTGTACACACAGATTACTATACAAGTATGTTAAGAATACAGAGAAAGATAGATACATAGCTAGATTTAACATAAATTGCTAAGACACAGTAGAAGCATTGTTCCTCCCTGAATGTCTATCTTAAAAATTAGCAAGGTAACCTTGTTTCCTCTTTAACAACAACAATATGATTTCTTTCAGTTTATAAAAGTTACTTCATGGCCCTATGCATTCTATACTTAGATTCATACATCAGACCTACCAAAAGTAACCAAGAAATCAAAATTAACTGTCAGAAATAACACAGCTATTAGAATCAACAAAGAGATGAATACAGTTAAAATAACTGTGTTCCATACATTTAAAAGTTTAACATCAATATGGAAAATTAAAAATAACACTCAACAAACCTGTAATGATGAAAATTTTAGTAACTGTTATTTAAACAACTAGATCAGATTAATATTTAGAATAACATTGCAGAAGAAAAGATTAGTGAATATAAGGACACTGTAGTCCAAAATGAGTCATAAATCAGAAACAACACTTAAAAGAAAAGCAACATAACATCAATGAGTTTTTCAACAAATTGAAATAGCCTGAAAATTTTAATTCAATCTCTGAAGAAAAAAGTGTGGGATTGGGTGATAGAGAATATATAAACGTTTTTGAAAATTGAAAAATATTATAAATGTAGAAATAAAAAAAACCCTCAAATGCCAGAAATATTAAAATATACCAAGGCATAACATAATCAAATTACTTAGATTGGTAATTTTGAGGAACTCTAGTGCAACAAGACAGAAAAAAAAATTGTGTACAGAAAACCAGATAAAAGGGACGACAGCATGTTTCTTTTGGAATCATTGCAAGTCAGAAGATAATGAAGTGGCATTTTTAAAATACTACTCAAAATATTCCCTGTAAACTTAGGTTTCTAAATCCATGAAATTTTTTTCAAAAAGAAAGATGAACTAAAGTCACTTTTAGACATTCAAATGCTTAAAGAATTAGTCACCAAAAACTCTGCACTATAAGAAATACTAAAGAAAGTCCTTCAGGTGGAAAGAAAGTTATACCAGATGGAAATATACATAACATAGCATAGCATAACATAACAACCTAATGTGACATAAAAATAACATAGTGAAGAACACTTAAAATGTTAGCTATACAAGTAAATACATATAATAATTTTATCATTCTATTTAAAAATATTTAAAATCTATTTATTATTTAGCAAAATTAATAACAATGTACTCTGGGTTTAAACCTCATAAACTTAAAATGACAATATGAGCAGCCAGTCTGTGAGAGAAAAATGGAAAAAAATATAAATATACATATATATGATATATTGATATGTACACACATAGATATAATATTGATAGGTAGAGATATAATATCATTTGAAGGTAGACTGAGATAAGTTAAAGATTCACAGGGTAAACTATAATAACAACTATGGTTTGCAGCTTACATATCCTCCCAAAAGTCATGTGTTGAAGGCTTCTATATTTACTTATTTATTTTGCACTTTGACTTTACTACTCCCCCTTCAGGAGATAAAGTGTCATCTCTTTCCCCTTGAATCTGGGCTGCCTTTAGTGACTTGCTTGTAACCAATGCAATGCTGCAGAAGTGATGCTACATGACTCTTGAGACCAGTAGGTCAGAAGGAGGCTCCTGGCTTCTGGGGATGTCCTCTGGAATTCTTCTTTTTTGGAAAAGCAACTGCCATTCTGTGTGAAGCCTCAGTGTCATGGGGAGGAGAGATCACAGTTGTAGACTCCAATTGACAGCCCCAAATAGTTTAGCCTTTGATCCCTTCTAGTCCAGGCTCCAGACACTTACTCGAAGTCTGGGGAGGTTTCAGTGTCCAGCAATTCAGATCATGCATGCTATTCAAGTGGAAAGCCCCCGAGGAATCATGGAGTAGAGACAAGCCTTCACATATGCCATCTGAATTCTTGACCCAGATAATTCATGAGCACAATATAATGGTTGTTGTTTTATATTATTAAATTTAAGGTGACTTTGAGGATTGAGGAAATAAAGAAGATGAGGTATGAAAATACATAATTCATTAATCAACCTGTTGTCAACCCTCAGTAAGGGTTAATTTCCTTCTTTATTTCCCCTTAGATCCAGAGCTCAAATAATCAAATTAGAGTTGGATATATGCCAAAACTTTGCAACATCCTAAATAAGAATGACAACAATCAAAAAAATATATACCTTTAGAAAGCACAATAGAGTTTTAAATTTTCCCATTTGAAGGGCTAACATGTCATTTATTTGAATTTTACATAGAGGGAATAAGATAAAATTCCAATTTCACATTATGCCTAATTTTTTCTATTCAATTTAACTTCCTTTTTGTAAGGAAATGAAAAGTTTAGGTGTTTTTATGAAAATATAATGTTGACATTCAGTAACAATAATGGCTTTATTAGTTACACAGTTAGGGGAGTAAGTCTTGATTCATAGGAAAGTCACTGCTAAGTTTGGAGCCTGTGGTTTTCTCAGCATGACCCTTGTGTGGCAAACTCATTGGGACACCAAGCTATTTCATTAAATCATTTCTCCTCCAGCCAGTTTAACTACTACTTCCTCACAGCTCTCCCTGTAAATGCAACCAGTCTGCTAATTTTTATTGTATGTACTTCCAAATACATAATGTTTTGAGTTTTGCTTATAAAAACAAATTAGGTAGCATTGATTTTGTTCAGGATGTAGAACTCCTTCTAGGACAAATACAGATTCTTGCTGTAAAGCAAGCAAGATATGATAGGAAGGACATGATGCCTCATATCTGTATTTCTTATATTCTAGAGATAGTCACTGGGAGAATGCTACATAGATCTGAAATTATTAATGTTTATTAAATATAAACTAATATGTCCATTGAAAAGTATTAATTTCCTAATCATTGATAAAAGAAAAAGGCAAAAGTTAAGTTTACATGCACATGTATTATGTATAATGATTATTAATAAGTGTTTACTTGTTTCAGGCAATAATAATAATAATAATAATAATAATAATAATAATGCACACCTCAATGAATAGTGAGAAGAGTAGCTACTTTAAAATCCTCCTGAATGACTCAGAATGACACCAACACTTTCTACTATGATGAGATATCTAACTTGTCAGATATCATGTCAGCTGTTATAACAACATTCAACATTCAATAACACTTTTTCCTCAAGACTGGGTTTTACACCAAAATATGTTTTGCAATATATCTAAAAAAGTATCTTTATTGGGAGTATATTGTATTCTTCTACTGAGTAAGTGAAAATTTGGGAGTAGAATCTTAATTAGCTCAATTGTATGCACATCTAGAAGCACACCTTAAAACAGTTTAAATATTTTATCAAATAAAGCTCACTTGGAAAATTAGAGTCTGATTCCTCAGGTGGCTTCCTTCTAGTCTGTTCACATATCAAATAAACTTCATATATTTGCTTCCCTGTATATGTGTAATGTCTGGGGAAGAAAAACCAATTCTGACCAAGTGTGTGAGTTTATGTTAAAGATCTTTGTAGGTCCAAGTAAGTGAAAAAGGTGGAAGACTTTATGTATGAAAACTTTGACTTTGCAACTAAGAAGCAAAATTGGGTGAAGATAGTAGGGATCAACTACAGTCATAGAGTGCTTTTAGCAGAGGGTTTCATGCCTATGATACAAGTATCCTTCCTTGTTTGGTTGAATTTTTGCTCCCTTGTTTGTTTTGCTATAGACATTACTTAAAGCTTCTTCCTGTATTTTGCAAACCTGAACCTATTAGGAGTCATTATATCTGTACTCATTGAAAACTGAACCTAATAGGAATCTTTGCCTTCCTTCTCCTGCTCACATACATAATCTTTTATACAGGATAAAAGGTGAAGTTATGCTGTAACACAGTTCTATTGGAAAATGACACAGGGTTTTCACTGTTCAAAGTGTCTCTGTTGTTGACTTTTAAGCTATTGATGGATTTCTGGTAGTAAAATTACAGTTTCAAATGCTTGTATTTGAAAAAATAAATGTCTAAAATTATGTATCTACACTTCCACTTTAAGCAATAAAAAAGAAGAGCGAAATATTAAGTCAAAATAAAGAATACAACATATTTAAAATTCAAGAAATAAAAAATAAAAATAAAAACAAATACAAGCTATTTCTTTTAAAAGACTAATAAAATTGATAAATCTCTAACAATAATGGTGAAAACATAGAGAAGAATTAATAACAATAGATAATAGAAAATAGATATCCGGATTAAGAGTGATCCATAACTACAGTTTCTTATAGACATCAAATAATAGTTAATATTCAGAATAATTTTATGACAATGATTTTTGCATCTTTCTTGAAAGGCACAAATAGATCATGGAGGCTCCAGTAGAGACAGAAAGGAACTTTATGAATTGATGGAAATTTTCTTTAATGTAACATTTGTCAAATCTGATCAATTTACACTCTTAAAATGATTTTATTACTGCATGTAAAGTTTACCTCCAAAAGAAAAAAATTCCCAAATTCCAAATATTGGTGAGAATTTAGAATAGTTCTTATATAATATTAGTAGGAAAGTAAAATGTAACTACTACTTTGGGACACTAGTTGCCAATATTCATTAAAACTGAACATACACATACCCTGTGACTGAGCATTTCAACATCTAGGTATGTATCCACAAAAAAGAAGAAGGAGAAGGAGAAGGAGGAGGAAGAGGAGGAGGAGGAAGAGGAGGAGGAGGAGGAGGAGGAGGATTATTTCCAAAAGAAATATAAACGCTGCTTTGTTTATAATTGCCATAAAAAGTGAATAAGCCAAACTTCATCCAAAGGAGAAGAGAATGTAGTTTCTTAAGAGTAGCAATATTGACTTTTTGGACCAAATAACTATTTTTCTTGGAACTACTTTGTATATTGTATATGGTTTATCATGACCCTTGGCCTCTATTCACTAGATTGCACAAGCAATCCCAAAGTTATGACTATCAAAAATATATCCAGACATTGCCAAATATACACTGACAGGGCAAAGTCACCTCCAGTTGAAACAACTTGGTTAATTAACAAGGTGTGTTAATTCAATGTAATATTATCAGCAACAGAAGGTAATAAGCCATTAATAAACACAAGAAATAACAAATATAAAACAAAGTACTATGTTGATAAAGTTTAACAATTGATTCTCTGAAATGAAAATGAGAGGGAAGATGATATGGAGAATTTGCTGATTTCCAAGGTTTCTACAACCATTTCAAATGCTAGGTTTTTGGGTAGTAGTCAATTCATATTTTTAGGTGAAACATTTCTAAAATTTAGTTCGTCCCAAAGAACATAGGATGGCAATAAACCATCATTAGTGAATTTATACATGCTATTTGAAAATTTATTAAGACTATTCTATAAAATTTGGAGATTGTAATAATACTAACATTTGCTATCTGTATTTGTTATTGCTCATTCCAGTTTATGAAACTAACTTGACCTAAATTTTAGTGATTTATATTTTTAAATGTTTAATTTATGTTGTGTTTATTTGTAAATATGTCCTTTGTAAGATATTTTTATGAATGTGCTTTTTATTTTCATAAAAGAAATGCATTTATATATATGCAGTTGTAAAGAATAATTATGGTTATAAAGAAGAATTTATATACATATGGTTATAAAGAATTATTTTGAACACACAAGTAAGCAAAGACCATAGCAAAAATGTCTCAAACATAACAATGGGATCAGTAACAATGTTTATATAGAGACAACAGTGGTGAAGTAATGATAGGTAGATATAAAGTGAGACACTGGATTATACCTAGAGATAGACTAACAATATTAAGGAAAGAGTCAAGAAAGGTAGCATGGCTTTTTACCCAAAAGTTTTGACATGGAATTCATAGGTCAAATTGAAGAACCAAGTAAACAATGTCATTACAAATTTCTGGAACATGGCTACAATATTTAGTTTTTCAGTCTATAGCACACATTTCATCCCCACTTCACCATATTTTTCTCTGAAGACCTAAGATGAAGGCTGATTTCAATCATTAATCCTGAATGAATTAGATGTCATCTCTTTTTTTATTTGATATTCTACTGGATTGAGTCTTTAGTTAATAATATCTCATATAAACTAATTCAATCACTGAAGCTACCAACATTTCCTTGCAATATATATAATAATTATATCACTCCAAATCAATGTCATTCAGTGATCAGGAAAACCATTCTGTGTAAACTGTGGGGACTTACATCACACCATATACAATATCTTAGAAAGCAAAGGAGGGTCAATATTTGACTTTACTCTTACCCATGTTAGTTGAAGAATGTAAATTAAATTAATATTAGTAAAACAGACTTGTGAATGGCACTTGAATATCTCTTTTGCATGCTTCACTAAAGTTAAAAATATTTTATTTCATTTCATGAAAATTCCTTACACTTTCAGTAATGGTTTAGGAACATATAATAGACGTTAGTTTTAATCACCCAGTGGCTGTATCTAATCTCCTGTACCTTAATCTTTAAATTTCATCAATTCCACATCAGCCTCCCCAATTACAATTAGCCTTGTGGGCACCAGATAACAATTTAAAATGTTTTAAAAAGGAAGGAAATTGGCTTCAGTCTGGAAGCAATACTTAATGTATGTAATATATGGCTATTTAAAGGTTTCACTTAGCTAGAGAGAAGTTAGGTTTGGGGGGAAGATTAAAGTAACTGTCCTTTCAAAGATGGGAACGTAAATTATTACATGTCGTTATAATGTAAAAGCATCTCCCTGCTAAATAATATTGGTCAATACCACACTTCAGCTGTAGTGAGAAGATTGATTTCTTTAAAAACTTGGCCAGTACCAGGTGATAAAGATATCGTATTTTATGTAGCTTATTATAAGTTGCAAATAAATATCTATTCATATTTTTCCATGGAATACCTAACACAACTATTTGTCATCTCCTGAAAGTTTAGAAAGCTTACAATATTAAAATCATTTCCAAAAAATCCCAAGGAGATGAAACACATCCAACTCTCCTGTGATTCAGATTGCCTTATTTAGGTTCTTTCTGTCTCAGTTCTTCAGAATATGACCATAATATCCAATAATTAGGAAGTACTCCATACCTTGAGCAAGTTTTACAGCCCACTAAAAAGCTAATTAATGTTAAGTTCAAATTGGTTCTCTTGCCCTGACATTGCTGTGAGTAGTTGGCTTGGCTCAGATGTAAAGTGCACTTTTCTTTGACCTCATATAACTGAATGCAAGGGTAGCTCATTAAAAGAGCTGTAGCATTTCTCCTGCAAGGATATACTGCTAATGCTTGGCATTCAGAAACAAAAACAGCAACAGGAAATGAAAAAAAGTGTAGGGGAGGGAGTGTAAATGAAAGGTCAGGGCAGGTCACATATCATACACAGTTCCATGGCACTCTTTCCCTGCTCTTGACATTGAGCAAGAAGCCAATCTCTAGAAGTTAGTTGAAGAGGAAAGTGTCTTGCCTTCCTCCCTATGAGAATGTTTCTAATTTCAGTTTAAAACATTTGACCTGAGGTTGTTTAACTTCCCTGAGAATATATACAAAGCACTATTCTTTGTGTGTCTTTCAGAGAAGTGTTAAGTCTTTGAGTATTTATTTAAGATGCCATAAGTAAGATGACCCTGTGGCCACTTTAAATCCTTCTAACCCTATGTCTTTATAAACTTATGCTCTGATCATAGTTTCCTCACCAGCTTTGACCACCTCTGCATAGATGTACTTATGTGACAGGGCGTTGGCTCATGACACTATCTTGTGTTTCTTCTCTTGTGCCCTAGAATGAATGGACTGTTCTGCCCAGAAGCATAGGGAGTTAGCAACTATGCTACCAGTCTCAACTAATGAGTTAAATCCCTCCTTTTTCATGCAGCTGTAGGGATTTCTGAGCTAATGTCATTACATTCCTCAGGAGGTCCACCTGGGTAAGGCTCAGGTGGCCAGTACAAATGCCTATTTGACATTGCATTTGATAATGCATCCTTGGATGATTTTCTCATTTTCCTGTTTTATTCCTTAACTTCTGGTCTCTGGGACCACTTCCCAAATAAATGCCCTCCCTGCATGCTAAGCTTTCCCTCTGTTTGGGCTTTCAGAAACCTCAGACTAAAGGTCTCTTGTTTACAAGACAGAGAATAATGGACACATCAAGAGACTTAATTGAATATAATTGGGTTTTTTGTTGTTTGTTGGTTGGTTGGTTTTGGTGGTACTGTGGAATGAACTCAGGGCCTCATTCATGTTAGGCAATTGCTCTATCACTGAGCTATATCCTCAGTCCTTCATTAAATATAATTGTCTTGTTCTTTTATAATAGGATAAATAGGAGAGTAGTTTCAAAACTTTTTTTTTTAATTTCACCAACTGGCAACTTTTTTAAAAAATAAAAAGGGTTAATATAGCATTGTCAAGTTGATTTTTAACCAGTATGAATATTACAAAAAGGAACAATCACCTTATCATCCTAGGATCTAAAATGTTGCCTATATTTAAATCTAAATAACAGTAATTAACTAGCTGCAGTGGAGCACACCTGTAATCCTAGCTTCTCACGAGGCTGAGGCAGGAGGATCAAAAGTTCAAAGCCAGTCTCAGCAACTTAGCGAGGTCCTAGGTAATGTAGTGAGACCCTGACTCAAAAATAAAAATGGCAGGGGATGAGGCTCAGTTGTTAAATGCCTTTGGGTTCAATCACCAATATAAATCAGTTGATCAATAAAACCACTTTTTAGGTGTATGAATTTTGGCAAGTTGTAACCTAAAACCTCAGTTTCCTCATCCATAAAATAGGTATGATAGCACAATAGAAACTTGTAATTGAACATCATTGATAGTCAAAGTATCAGGAACTTCTTATTGCATAATTAATCAACCCTGAGCTAAGCAGCTAGAATATTAACCATTTAATTTACTAGAGATTCTACAGTTGGGCCGGGATTCAGCAGGCATTTCTTGCCCTACTTTCTCTTTCCCAGGTCATTCAAGTCATCTGAGGAAGTTTCACTGGCATTAGATCATTCAGGTCGGCCTTCCTCAGTTTTCTGATTAGCTGGATTAGCACTTTGGATCTCGTCTGTGGAGTTCCTTTCAGAGGACTTCTGGCAGTTTCTTACTCTGACAAAAGCAGCATTTCAAGGGGGGAGAGTGGATTCTACACTAATCTATTGAGGCTGAGGCTGGTAAGTTACATAATATTACTTCTGTTATATTCTATTGGTCATGGGAAATTGTAGGGATTAGAGGGAAAGTAAACGAATTCCATATCTTTGTTGCAAAACCACTAAATAACTTGTGTCATTTTTAATTCAATTAATGGGCCTAAAACAAGTATGAAAATTTTGCCTCCAAACACGCGACTAAGTATCAGCTTCATTCTTATCCCACTTATAAGAATAACATTTTCTCCAGGTGGTGTTTTTGTTAACTTTGTGTCACGCTGACCAAAAGACAAGAACAACTTAGAGAAAGAAAAGTTTATTTTTGCTTCAAGACTTCAGAGGTTTCAGTCCACATTCAGCCAACTCCACAGCTCTGGGGCCCAACATGAGGCAGAACATAATGACAAAGGAGATGGTAAAGGAAAGCAGCCCAGGACATGGCAACCAGGAAGCAGAGACTTCCACCACACATCAGGGACAAAATATAAACCCCAATGACATGCCCTGAATGACCCACCTCCTCCAGGTATATATATATACCCTACCTGCCTATAGCTACTGCTCAGTTAATCCATATCAGTGGGTTAATGGAATGATTCATTATATAGTTCACACCTCATGATAGAATCTTCTGAAAATTCTTGCATTGTCTCATGCTTGAAGTTTTGGGGGATGCCTTGTATCTAAACTACAAAAGGTGGTTTTAAGTATTATATGAAATAATGAAGACCTGAAATGTTTTACAACACAATTTATCATTTTAACAGTGTGTGTATGTGCACAGACACATAAGCAATTTTTATTATGTAACAATAATACACTTTATGCCTAGCCATGAGCTGCTGAACTCTAGCATTAGCCTTTGTTAGGGTTTGGGGGGAGGTGTCCCCCCTCAAAGAAAGCTCACGTGGGAGATAATGAAAGAAAGTTTGGAGGAGAAATGATTGGGTTATAGCCTTAACCTAATTCTGATGAGATTAACTGAAGTGGTAGGGTGTGGCTGGGGGGGTGGGAATTGGGGTGTGGCTTTGGTCATATATTTGCATCTGGAGAGTGGAATTTCTCTCTCTGCTTCCTGATCACTGTGATGTGAGCTACTTCCCTCTGTTACCCTCTCCCACCATGATGTTCAGCCAGCTGGCCTTCTATGGACTAAGCATTGTGAAACTGTGAGCTCTCAAATAAACTTTTCCTCCTTACAGTTGTTCTGGTCAGATCCTGTAGTCACAGCAGCTGAAAAAGCTGACAAAAATAGCCTTTGAGTAGGCAGGAGGTATTGTTTTGCTGATGCCTTCCATGAGCCTTTGATTTATCCATTACTTGGATTGTTGACTTTCAAACTTCATCTGTATGTGTACCTGGACGGCTGCTCAGTCCTCCTTACCATGTAGACCTGACTTTTAACTAAATCATTTACTTTACCTATTAGCTTCCCTTGAGTTTAAACCAAACACACTTCCCTGCCCTTTCCTTTCTCACAAGATAACCTGGACTGCATTAATGCAGCTCAAGACCTACAGTGATCAGGTGATTGTGACCATCAGGATAGTTGACTATGCTACTCGGCTACTTACCAACTTTAGGTGAACTGGATCAACTGCACAAAATTTTCTCTAAATAGCAATATAGTTCTACCAGACAATCATACGCATGTCCTAATATCTGAGCACATGCTGGTCTTGATAGGATTCAGCTGAGATCTTCTATTTGCTGAAGAAGGAATCCTTTAATTATCTATGGTTCAGAACTTTATCTAGGGCATGTCTAGCCACCTTCCAGAATTCATATAAAATTGATAAATAACTAATAATTTGTGCCTGAAGTATGTAGGTCTTTCAAAAGAAACCAAAGAGAGCTGGGGATGTGGCTCAAGCGGTAGCACATTGGCCTGGCATGCGCGGGGTGCTGGGTTCAATCCTCAGCACCACATACAAATAAAATAAAGATGTTGTGTCCACCAAAAACTAAAAAATAAATATTAAAAAATTTCTCTCTCTCTCTCTCTTTAAAAAAGAAGAAAAAAGAAAAGAAACCAAAGAGCAAAATGATTCTAACTCCAACTACATGATTTCTTAAGAAAACACTAATTGTACTTTTTATTTTGATGTGTTACTTGGAAGGACCCCTCTGACCCTTTTATAAGGTACTCTTCCATTTGTGTGGATTCCCCCTTTATGATTTCCTCAATTTCCCAGGGCCCCTCTTCTTAATAGCACCACATGGGGATGAAGTTACAATACATGAATTTTAGAGAGAACACTGTCAAACCATAGCAAAATTTTGACAGCTTTATACTATTTTCCAAACATCAATACCAAGGTAAACCAAATAATTTATATCATGAATAATCACATAGCTTTATGTAAAGTGAACAGATGTGAATGCAGGTGGGTAACAGAAGATTAAGATGCAAATTCACCAACTCACAGCACTGGCAATCTCCATCTCACATCTTTGAACTGCTTATGGAAATGTTCTCATGAGCAGAAGGCAGTTTAATTTTGAGAATGAAAAAAAGCCACAGTGGGGACATTTGCATTGTTTTGGAGAGAATTTGTTTTCCTCATGGGGCTAAACTCAGAATGAAATGCTTCCTTCTCAACATGGATGTTTTGAAAAGAACAGAAAGGAATGTTTTACATCATGAATCGAAGCAGAAAATGAAAGACCACTAGAGGAAACAAGGTTACAGTAGGAGCTGATGAAGGTAGAACGGAAAAATAAGGAATGAAAGTGAGTTGTAAATTGTGTGGAGGAAAGAAAAGAAACATGGAAGTAAAAATATGGAGAAGAAATGCAAATCAAGAGAAAGTGAGTCTGGAGGAACATGTTTTAACTATATTAAAACCTTAGAAGGGGTAGTGATAATAGGACAATTAAGTATTTGTGGAACAGCGTTAAGGCCTATGAGGAAAGCCAGGAGAAAAGACTAAGCACATCCATCAAGAGAGCTCTTGAGGGACCATTACCACCTTCCCAGGGAGCAGCATTTGGAAGCCAAAATTGAACGCACCCTCAAGTACTTTTGTAATTGGATTTGGAATATTTGCAGAGATAAATAGTGTAGTGTAATATTGATTGGAAGAATGGTGCAAAATGGAATGAACTAGGAATGTCCAATATGACCAAAAATACTAGGGCTTAAATTTCAGCTCAAGCTCTTAATAGCAACATGACCCCAGGCAAATTATCTCAGTACTATTGAGATAATTTTGTTGAGATATTGAGATAAGTTTCGATTTCCTTATCTGGAAAATGGTGTTTGAACTGTCTCATTCTGTTGTGAGTGAAATTATTAAGTGTAATAAATTGTAATAATTAGAAATGCCCTCTCTGGGAAATGCTTGGGAGTGAAATACTCATTCTTGAGGAATTCTAATATTCCTTTAAATCAGTGCTCTGGCATCCGTCACTGCATATTTGGTCTTCTCTCTTCTTTATTGACATTAGTAAAGTTTAAATAGAAATGATAGATTAGTTGAGTTTGATATTAGTAACATCATTAGAACATTTAATTTTGTAAAATGATAATTTTATTGTAGAATTACAAGGGGTTTTAGGAGTGTTAGGCTAAAAACTGCTTCAGCTTGTATTTCTTTTACGGTTTAGCCTGTAATATAGCAATTTGCTGTTTCATTTTCTATTTTATGTAAAAGAGAAGTGAGCATTAAAAATGCTATTAAACAGTTGCATTATTAATTCTGAAGGTTATAACATTACTTTCTTCAATAAAACTTTTAGAATAATAGTACCTTAAAGTAATTTTAAAATGACAAATCTGTCCAAATTGAGAAGCCAGATGTTATTATTATGGAAAGCCTCAGAGACCTTCTCTCTTCTTATCATCCATCAGGAAAGCTCAGGAAAACCAGACAGTCCAGGGATTTTCCTGAAGATATTTTCCTTTTTCTGAATTCACTACCTGTAGAGAAAATAAGAAAAATAACTTTAGAACAAGTTCCACATGGCTCCTTTGCCTGTAATGGAATAGTAGGAATTTAAGAGGCACATGCGAAGATTAGTGGGTTGTGACATCAGATTTATATTTTGGACTGTTCCTGGTGGCAGCCACAAGGTTAAATTTGACTCCTATGGGAATAAGTTAAAAAAGAAAAAGGAAAAAAAAATGTCAAAAAGAATATGACTACACTAGTTTGAGAGAAAAATGGACAAAAGTATAAGATCATTCATAGCATAAACTGTATGTTTTTCGTCTTTATATTTCCCAGCATATAGTACACTCAATAAACAGTTGTTGCACCAATGTAATTAAGGTCTGAACTAAGATTACTTGAGTGGGACTGAAAATGATCTAGGAGATTCAAGAAATGGTAAAAGCCTTAACCAGTAGCATCTGATGCATGAGTTGTCTATAGAGGCTCAGCAAATTGGAATGATGGAGCTGACTGTTTGTGTTTAGGAACATATGACTAGGAGAATTGTAATAGGAGAGAGTTGGTTTTTAAAAAAATAGAGATGTAAGAGCAGGTTGATGAACTGTTTTTACTGATTAAAATCAAGGTACCTTTAAGATATTGTGGGAAAATGCCCAACATGGCGCTGGAAAAAAAGTTTACAAGTGTAGCAAGGTCCTGACAAAGTTAATTTACTAGACCTAGGGACTATGAAAGTCATTTAATATGGCTCAGTTCTCTTAAGCAATCTCCTTAACTGTTGGGATTCAGTCCCTTGATAACCTGATTAGTTTCACACTACTTAACAGAAGTTATAAGGGAAATGGGAACTTATTCTCAAACAATGTAACAGATTTATCTCAAGTCATATAACTTTCCCTCCCTTGTTTTTCTTGTTGTCCAAAGTCTGAGGTTTAATCATGATTATTTTCCTGTTTCATACTTTTTTTAAAGTCTCTTTCAAATGTAAAGTACCTTATAGTCATGAAAGTGAACACTTTTGGGCAACATTTTTTATATGTAATGTTTATGTCTATTTCTATGAAAACTATTCCCATTACCCCTCTAATAATCTTTAATTGCAAATTTGAAATTTAATTATCTAAATAGTTTTATTCCCCAGTCAATTTTTTACCACTTGTAACTCAAAACCTCATTGTTCTATATTATACTTAATGATTTTTATGAACTCCATAGCGCTACTTTTCCTATTTACTAACATTTCTACTTCCTTAATCAATCTTTATTAGTTAAAATAAATTAAATACTATGCTGTGTAGTATAGCATAATATTGAAGACCATTGCCTCAGAGTCAGAATGCCTGAGCATATCATTTAACCTTCCTGAGCCTCAGAACCTTCATCTTGACTGAATAGAACAACAGCGCCCATTTTTCATAGGTTTCTATGCCATTCATCTATGTTTGCTCTCCAGAGTCCCCTCTGCACTCAGCTGTAGCCTGCTCTGTCCTCAGGGAGCCCACTCACATGAACTTAATTATTGAAAATTCTTGCCTTCCAATTTCCCAAGATGCAGGTGGAAGAGTATGAGGTACAGGTATTTATTCACTTTTCTTATTGCTGGGCTACTATGGATTGGCTGTGTCCACAAATCACAGGTCACAGGTCACAGTCTCTGGTTGACAGTATTCTTAGGATAACTGTAAGCATTAAGTTCCAGTAACTCCTCCTTATGTTTGCCCATGAGGCCTAAATTTGGGAAAGGCTCCCCACAATGCTAGCCCTATGTTAGCATTGGAAAATTCAACTTGCCTTACATTGCTTGTTTTGAATGTGCCCATATCATCCTGTTGGCACTCAGGAGGGAACTAAATAGATTCAGTAAGGTAATGTGTGTCCAGTTCTACAAGAAATGTTTTTAATTTTTTTGCATACTTGAAGTACTTCCATGGCTTAATAATAGCTGTCATTTGTATAGCATTTGTAAGTTCTGAGTGATTAATGTACATTAGCTAATCGGATACCAGGGCACTATAAAGTAGCTTCTATAATTATATTTCACTAAACAGGAAACTGAGGTGTAGAGATATTGAGTAACTTGCCAAAGATCGTACCTCTAGTAAGTGGCAAGGCTGGAAATTTCACCTGTCAATCAGCCTCCAAAGCATTTGCTCTTAACATTACCAGTATTGTTTCAACTACGTCCTCTACTGAGCCAGTCAATCTAAAGTCTATTTTTACTCTGATGTGTCTGTACTTTAATATCACTCAATTCCTCTCTCCACTTTTTGCTGTACAAATAAAATTTTTCTACTTTCCACCCTCAGAGTTGTATATTGTGAAGATATAAATTTATTGACCCCAAACTGAGTTATTTTGCCTCCATCAGCCAGTACAGATGACTGATGTACACATGTGTTCATAATACAACAAAAGACTGGAAGAAAAATTAAGAAATGAAATGCCCATTTTTAGATTACATGAATAAAACAAAAATAATATAACCTTAAATGATGCCAATACATAGAAAAGGGGAAGGGACAGGTATGGAATTAAGTCAAGCATCTTAAAGAAAGGTAATGATCTCTAAGAAAAATTTCTAAATACAAAACTCTTTCTGTCATTTCAAAATATTAAGCATAACATCATTTTAAATGGAATTCCCAGACCCCTTTCTATGTCCTTACTGTTTTGAAATATGGAATATTATTTAACTTTTAGGGGACTTAGTTTTAATAAGATATAATTATCAAGTAATAACATGATCCTGGTACATATTCAGCATTTGATTAATTCAAGTATATAATTATTTTATTTCCTACGCTTTGTACTATTTTTGTCTTTCCTAACAATGGTACTTTTCATGTTCCTCTCTGGAGGAAACAACCTGACATTTTAGATGTGAAGCAATGCAAGCTTGCTCTTATAAAATGACTCTCAAATATAATTAGTTGTTATTCACTTTAATATTTTGTACACATAAATATGTCATTAGAGCCTTTAATGAAAATAAATGCATATTAAAGCCCTACTGTGGTCCAGATACTTTACTAGTTACTTTGATAAGAAGACATGATCCAATTCAGGATCTGTTCAAGGAAGCTTAACATCCCGTATAGAAGATTATTTGTAAAATTAAAAATTTTGAATAGGGAAGAATGAAATAGCCTAAGGGAATCCCCAAAGTGAGGAACATGAATAGTGATTGGAGGTTATCAGGGAAGGTTTAAGAGAAAATTAATCATTCACTATGTTTTAATGTTTAAAAAAAAATTCAAAAGGAAGGGAGTGTGAGGGTGAAGAGAAGCATTTCCAGTGGAGAGAGATGCTTAAGTATGAAGACCATGGTGGGAAAAGTAAAGGACATTTTCAGCCTAACCAAGTTCACCTTCCTCTGGGGCATATTGTGTGTTAAGTACAATAATAGAAATTAAGCCATGAACAGCAGATTGTGGCAAACCACGAAGATTCTTGGAAAGTAGCCAGGGAGTTTAGATTTACTTGTTTAAAAGCTAAGTGGCTTTGCTTTAGAAAATTTGTGGTGTCATCAGAGTTTGGGATAAATTGAGGGTAGGAGAGTTAATAATGTCAGAGACAACAATGAAAAAGCCATTATGATTGTCAATGGAGGGGACAACACACACTCCAATTCTGATGATGCTTTGTGAATGAAGGAAAATAGGTAAGAAATATTTGCAGCATCTTGGTCATGATCATCCATAAAGTTTATGTAGAACAGATCAGCAAATTTCTCTCAATAGTCATATGTTATTTTACTAGATGACATGTATAGAGAATCTTTCTGAGTAGTTGATGTTTATCAAGGCAAGAGTGAAAAAAAATGTAGAAGAAGAAACAAAGTAAAGGAATTGTATTGAACATTAGCCTGAGAACTGAAGAGCTCCCTCTAAAGCAGCAAAGTGCTGTTATAAATGGTGCTGTGCACTTCTGGACAGCCAGAAGCCCAGAAGGTGCCACTCAAGCCCTCTACACATCCGAACAACTTGAACCCCTCCTTTTGACAACAGTAGTGTCCCTGCTATGTCCACATGCCTTAAGTGAGTCTCATAAGTACCTGTTTTTGATACTCCATGTCTACTCTCAACACCTACCCCAAAATCATTTTTCTTGGCATCAGTTATCTTCTAGAATTTAAGATGTTGAAGTTCTCATGATACCAGTTGATGCTGGTGGTGCCTTACGCTAAACAAGCTTTGTTAAAGTATTCCATGCAAAACAACCTTACATCCCTTATAACCAAAGACAGCCCCAAATAGTATTTACTATGGCTAATTGGCAAGTTTACTCACCACAAGCAGACAAGTTTGTATTTCTTGGGATGCAGTATGCTGCAGGAGTTTAAAACCTAATTTAGGAAAAAAAATAATGATAATAACAATAACCAAGTTGTAGTTCCAGTGTTTACTTCCTATGTAAATTTTAAAAGCCATCAGAAATTTTAATATTTATAGAAAGTTTGCTCTCATTTTCTTGTTCTTATAGTAATATTTTGTAGGCAGCTGTTTAGCCATTAGAGATCATCACTATTTCCAATCAGTTTGGAAATAAATATGAAAAACTACAGTGCTGCTTAAAATCAGCAAAAACAGAGTATAAAAAACATACATTAAATTAATGATAAATGCATGCTGTATTTATTTCTTAAAGAATTTGTCACATATAATACAAGAGCATATAAATTCTCATTATCATGAAAATAGAATATTTTTCCTAATTTTATAAATATCTAACTTACTTAAAAGTGTCATTATCCCCAACTGAGTTACTGTTCTAATAAAAGTTTAAAAAGAAAGAATTCTCCTGATATGATCTTATTTTTTAAAAAATACTTTGAATATATTTTATTGTTGACACAATTGTAAAAATTTAATTGCACACCTTACAATAAAAATAAAACTTGTACCAAAATATATTTCAATTTGGTCAAAATGTACTTCCTCATTTTAATTGAAAGATCAAAGCAATTTTCTAATAATCAAAAGGGATATATTCACTAAAATGATAGAAGTAAAAGAACAAGAATTTATACATTTATTTTCATTCATTCACCATCTTCAAGTTTATTAAAAATTGAGAGAGAGTGGGAAATCAAGGGTTGAAATTATACATAAACAATATAGACTAAAGAGAAAATAATAAAATATTGTTTCCTCAAAGAGATTAATATATCCTAGAACAGAATCAACTATTTTACTCACAATGTTACATATGAAATACAAACATGCATAGTTAAAATATGAACATAAAAAGAAGTTGATTGGTAATCAGCATGGAGGTTCCTCAAAAGACAAGGAATGAAACCAGTGTATCATACCCCTTGGTATTTATCCTAAAGAAGTACAATCAACATGTTAAAGTGATAAATGTATTTATAGCCAGGATTAGAGCAGTGTAATTCATAATAATTAAGTTATGAAACCACCCTAGGTGTCCATCAACAAATGAATGGAAGAGGAAATATGGTATATATATACACAAGGGAGTTTTATTCAGCCCTAAAGAAGAATAATATTGTGTCATTTGCAGGGAAATTGATGAAACAGCGAAAACCATGCCAGGTGAAATCACTTAATCTCAGACTGTCAAAGTCATATGTTTTTTTTCTCATATGTGGAAGCAAGATAGAAAATAAAAGGGAAAAAGGAGGCAGAGGTGATTCCTTGAAAATAGAAGGGAGACCAGTAGAGGAAAGAGATCACACAGAGGGATGAAGGAAAGGAAAGGAGAGGTACTGGGGAATTAAATTAACCAACAGTTGGGTGAATGTGCAAATATGTCACAATGAATCCCACTATTGTGTATAATTATAATGCACTAATAAAAAATAACATGCTATTTTAAAAGAGGTATAAAATAATCTTTAGGGGCTGGCACTATGCCTCAGTGGTAAAGTGCTCAGCTGGCACATCTGAGGCACTGGGTTCAATTCTCAGCACCAAATAAAATAAATAAATAAAATAAATGTATTGTGTTCACCTACAAAAAAATTAATAAAAATCTTTAAATCTTATATTTCATGTTTCCAATGATATATTCCAGGACACGAGTATACATAAAAGCTTTATGATTCACCAGAGAATCACATCATTACATTTGTGAAAAAATTTTAGCATGGTATTTTAGGTGAAAATTTTAAATTTATTATTTGATATTCTAATATAAAAATCCTGATAAAAGTTACTTATTAATTATTTTTTATAAAATATCATTGTATGAATTTGTATAATGAATGAGATTTATATAATTTCATTCTCTAAAAACTTAGGAAGGAGAAAATAATACATTTTTTGAAGTTAAAAAATAATTACAAAAATAGTTTAAATGAATATACTATAATGAATCCCACTATCGTGTACATACATAAGAAGGGGTACAAATTAGAATGAAATATATTCCATGCTTATATAATTATATGAAAATTAATTGTACTGTCATGTATAACTAAAAAGAAGCAATAAATAAATAAATATAAAGTAGCATAATGGTAGACATTCATAGAATGTTTTACAGATTGATAGAGGGTTAAGATAAAAATAAAGTCAATATATATTATTTCACCCTCAAAAATTGAATTTAATCATGAGAATTTGTTGGAATAGCATGTTTACTTAAAGATGATTTTGTAATGCATTATAGTTAAGACTGTACTTGTAGTTTTAAAATGAGAATAATGTCCACTCGTGAATGTTACTGTAAACCAGAGTTTATCACTACTGCCTCCTGTTAGAAGTAAAGGAATGAGAGATGGGAGCGATTTCAAATACATACAAGGTCATGGAAGAAGGGTTTGTGAGGCTAGTGATGCAGGTTGTCATGGTCCTTGTTAATCAAATCAAATAATTCTTTTTGGGCTCTCTAGAAATCTTATAACCATATTAGGGTTCAGATCAATTTGATTTAAGGAACTGAATTTTCCTTCAACATGCCTTCTTTTTATTTAATTGAGTTCAATATTTATTATTAATTATTTTTGTGATAATACTTACATACAGTAAAAGGCATCAATCTGACAGACCCAATTTGATAGGTATGACACACCTATGGATGAACACACCTATGTAACCTACATCTCTATCAAGACATAGAATATTCTCTTTTTAAATTTTTATTTGTTCTTTTTAGCTTTTTTGTAATATATAAGAGTTTTAGAATGTATTTTGGCACATCATACATACACGGAGTATAACTTTTTCTGTTTAGCATCCCAACATGTGGTTGCACATGTTTCAGAGTCACCCTGGTTGTGTATTCAGATACAAGGCTAGGAAAGTTATGTCCAATTAATTCTACCATATTTCCTATTCCTCTCCCCATTCCCCTCCTTTCATTTCCCTTTGTCTAATCCAATGGATTTCTATTATTCCTCCCACTAACCTCCCCTGTTTGGGGTTAGCATCCACAAATCAAAGAGAACATTTGGCTTTTGGTTTGGGGGGATTGGTTTATTTCACTTAGCATGATATTCTCCAAGTCCATCCATCTCCTGGCAAATGCCATTATTCATTCTTCTTTATGGCTGAGTAATATTCTATTCATCCACTGAAGGACACCTAGTTTGGCTATTGTGGATTGAGCTGCTATAAACATTGATGTGGCTTCATCATTGTAGTATGCTCTTTTTAAGTCCTTTGGGTAGAGACCAAGGAGTGGGATAACTGGTTCAAATGGTGGTTCCATTCCAAATTTTCTAAGTAATCTCCATACAACTTTCCATAGTGGTTGCACTGATTTTCAATCTCACCAACAATGTAAGTACCTTTCTATACAAAGAATCAAAAAACTTCACACCAGAAAAATAAATAACCCAATCACTAAATGGGCAAAGGAATTGAACGAAACACTTCACAGAAAAAAAGAAATAAGAATGATCAAAAAATATATCAACAAGTTTTCAAGATAGGGTTCCCACCTGAAATACCACAAAGAACACATGATAATAGTATGAAATTATATCCCAATTATATTACCTCTTTCATA
This sequence comes from Marmota monax, assembly GCF_021218885.2. Taxonomy (NCBI): domain Eukaryota; kingdom Metazoa; phylum Chordata; class Mammalia; order Rodentia; family Sciuridae; genus Marmota; species Marmota monax. The sequence goes on along the minus strand of NW_026693777.1, from coordinate 12,182,834 downwards.
ATTGCTTTGAGAGCAGACAGAAATCATATATAAACATGAATGTTTGAAGACAATTACTGTAGAGTTTCCAAAGTTCTAGCCTCTCCAAAGTCTTACTGAGAAGTTCTAATTGTCCTAAAATATTTTAGAAGGCTTCAGAACAATTGACAGGGTCTCCAAATAGACTTGCAAACAAGCTGCAGAAATGATGGAAATCACAATAATACAAGTATATTTCACTGTTAAGATCAATCCTTTAATTGATGTTTTAATGTTATTTTGAAACTCTCTTACGATTCAGGGTATCAATAAGTATATAGGTGATTCTGAGTTTTTAAAATAAAAAGATGTTCCCCCAATTAAATCTACTATATTCCCATTTATGTATGTTTAATAGAACAATCATTGCAAATGAAGAAACTTTTATGAATAAAAACAATTTAACAAGAGAGCCTCTGAGAGTTCCCAGTTCTTTGTTCTCAACACAAAGTTCCACTGAGAGTTGTACCATTGCAAACTTGTGTGAAGCATTGCTGTCTGCTCCAGACACAGTGTGTCCTTTGCACAGAATTTATTTCAAGTCTTCTATTTTCAGACAATATGGAAAACAATATAGTCTTTTGACTCCCTCCAAAGTAGTCCTACGTATACAATATACACATATATAAAAATAGATTGATGGATGCATCACATAGCAAAATGTAAAAGTATGAAGCACTTTGGTTAATGAATAAAGGAGTAAATTCGCAATAAGTTTGCAAATGGGCAGTTCAGAATTGTAGATCCTAGGTGGAAATTAGAGAATCTTTTAGTTGTCTTCTTTTCTCTTCCATATATTGATTAAGTGGGCCAATATCTCCTTAAAATTTGGAAGATGGCTCTGATGTTTACCTTTATGTGTCAGTTTAGCTATTTTGAAAGATACAGTTATTAATCTCAATTTAATCAAACACTAATCTCAGTGTTGTTCCTGAGGTATTTTACACATATGGTTAACACCTACAATCCCTTGACTTTAAAGGTGATTACTCTTGGTAATGAAGGCAGACTTCATTCCACCAGTTTAAGGCCTTACAAGGAAAAACTGAGGTTTCCCAGCGAAAAATAAAACTTGCCTCAAGACTGCAGCATAAGCTCTTGCCTTAATTTCCAGCGTGCTGGCCTGCCTTTCAAATTTTAGACTAGACAGTTCCTTCAACTTCATAACCCTACAAGTACATGAACCAGTTTCTTAAAAAAACAAATAATTACAACAAAAAAACATTCTTTTTCGCTCTCATTTGAACTATTCATATGGATTTATACATATTCAAGATAAAAGCTTCAATTGAAAAGAGTCATCAATACAGACACACCTGTGCATATGCATGCACCCACACACACCTGCAAAAAGTATTGTGGAATTCAAGGAAATTCAAGAACACCTAAAATAACATATGACATTTCTCCAAGCTTCTAGAGAGAAATTGAATCTGCCCTAAAGGAGCAAGCTTCAGACTGACATGAGAAATCATTGACAGTGTAAGCAAGAAAACATCTTTTTAGAATTATTGAAGAAAAATAATTTAAAAATTAATGCCAGAATATTATATTAGCAAACTAATACTTATATGAATCGACAAAATAAAAATATTTTCAGTCACACAAGTCTCAAAAGTTTTATAAGAAAGAGAAATTATACATGAAGGAAATAGTCAAATAAGGGCAGAAATGAAGAGGTCATTAATACATAAATGGTGTATAAGGGTGAGGAATTAACTTACTGAATTTTACTGCTTCCTAATAATAGAATAAATAAAATATTCAAAAAAACATACAACTAAAACTGAAAATAATACCAAAAAATAGGTTTGGAAGTTGGGATAAAGTATGAACAATCAGGAACTGAATATATGCTACATATAATTAAGGGAAAGATCATTTTCATCACGTCACAACAATGGTAGAGAAAAGAGTTTTAAGTTATCTTAATAAATTAAATACCACATGAGGCACTAAGCCCAAATTTATAAATTTTGCACATCTACAGGAGAATTGATAAAATAAATATAAATGAGGGGCTGGGATTGTAGCTCAGTGGTAGAGCACTTGCCTCGCATGCATGAGGCACTGGGTTTGATCCTCAGCACCGCATAAAAATAAGTAAATAAAATAAAGATATTGTGTCCATCTACAACTAAAAAATATTTTTTAAATATAAAAATGTAAATGAGTTAAATTAACTTACCAGACCAGAAATTCTCAGAATGATTTTGAAAACAAGATCCAGCCTTATATAGTAATCAAGAAACACACTTTGGAAGAGGACAGTGGATTAAACAAACCAAAAAAAAAAAAAATAGTAAAGGCTGAAAAAAGAGATGCAAAGAAAAATGAATCAAGAGAAAGCAAGAGAACAAATGTAATACTACTCAAAATAGAATATATTGCTAAAATATCATAAAGATCAATATTACAAGTAGCCCTTAAATATAAAACTTTTATAAATGAATAGTGGAGAAAGTCTTGGTGAACTTGGCATCATCATTTTAAAAGGTCACCAATGTTACTAATCATTAAATCAAAAATCTAGGTTATGTAAAGGACTGCTGAAATTCAATTAAAATAATAAATAAATACATCCAACTAAAGTAAATGGGACAAAGTTCAAAAAAGAAGATATAGAAATGATCAGCATGGTTATGAAACATTGCTCAACATTGTTAGTCATCAGGGAAATCTAGTAAAAGCCACAATGAAATGCTACTTCTGTTCTACTGAAATAGCTAAAACTAAAAAGACTGATAGCACCAAATATTGGCTAGGATTTGGAACAACCAAACTCTTAATCTGTTGTAAAGTATTCAACCACTTTTTAAAACTCTTTAATAGTTAAATATCTATTATATGACCAAGGAATTTCATTCTGAGATATTTACACAAGATAAATGAGAATATATATATATATATATATATATATATATATATACATATTTCAAAAGGATGTACTGAAAATAGCTGAAATATATATCACCTGAAAACATGAAAAAACAAATTGTGTTGCATTTTTTAATGAATATGATTCTAATAAGAAATGGAACAAATAACTAACACATGCAACAATATAGATGATTCTCAGAAATAGTATAGAGAATAAAACAGATGCAAAAAGTAGCATACTGTGTAACATCCATTTGTGTACCAATAACCTCCAGTGAAATGTATCCACTGAGACAATGAAGGACCAACCTTATCAGATATGGTGGTCTTAATTCTGCTGATTAAATGACTCAGGGGAATTTCATCTTCAGTAATTAAGGAATAACTGAATATACAGAAGTATTCCATTCCAATTCTTAGAGTGCTATTTTTTTTTCAACAGATGACCTCAATTTAAATGAGATTTTTAGGGAGCTATGAATTCAATTTGCTCTGTAATTTGGCAACCCCAAGGATAAGACACTGTTCTTATTCTTTGAAAAGACAGCTTCTATTAGGGGCTATGAGAGAAAACCTCTCACCTTCTGATAATTCAATGAGGAAGGATTTTAAATATATAAGCTTTTCATTTTATTTTTGATATGCCCTCTAAAGGAAATAAAATTACCCAGCCTAATACATAATCTTTATATTACATAATAAGCAATACATAAGTACCTCTTTCATAACAATGGGTATGCACCACCATTGCTATTTTTAGGATCTGTCTGGAAGGATACTTCTTCCTTTCTAACCCAACTAGATGAGTTTAGCAACCTCAGCCTTTTCCTGAGAATCTCTGGCCTTCAACATCTCTATGTAATAAGGTAATAAAATGGCATAATGTACAATTGCACTTGTTTATAAGATTTTTTTTCTAGTGTATTAAGTCTTAGATGCCAAGTCTTAACACCTGGAGGAACAGTACAATAATCCATAGTGCAGCAAGCACCAAGAGGTGACACTCTCCCTGAACACATATCCATCACTCACCCCAACCTTCCTACTCCCAGGCTCAGGTGGCCAGGTCCACTTGGTGGCGCTTAATGTGCTATTTCCCCCATACTTGCGCATTTGACCCTTATCTTAATAACATAGAGGCACCCAAGAATTTGAGGAAACTGTGTAAGATCTTCTGTTAGAAAATCTTATTGGATAGCCTCTTTTACAAACTGCATTATTCAAATGTACGTCACTGAATCTCCCACTGCAGTTCTGTTTTTTTTTTTTTTATGATATGATCCTGATTGCTGAAATCTCAATCATATCCAGAATATAAGAAGCAAAACAGCTGGCATAAAGTAGTTTTAACTTTGTTTTAGGATACAAGAAAGCACTGGGAATAGTTGTTGAATCAACTGATCTAAAATATCTATCAAAGAGAGAATTGTTGGCAGCTGGAACTAAAGAACTGTAAGTAGTAGAAAGTCATAAGGAGGGGACTTTCCAGAAATACCATAAATGCTGCACAATAAAAAGAGCAGGAAATTCCATATTTGCCTTGCGAAAGAATTTCATGCCATTTTACTACTAGATCGGTCTAAGATGTTGGGTAACAAATTCTGTGGTCTCTTACTTCTCTTCCATTAGTCCATCAACCTGAAAGAGGAAAGATTAATCAAAAGCTACAAAAATATCTAAAATGGAATTCATTAATCATCCCAATCATGAAAAATATTTATGAAATACAAATAGATGCAAACTCCATGTGCAAACTGCATACCAGATATTATATCATTTTATCCTTACTACAGGGTTGAGAAATTTTCATTTTTATAATTAATCCTTTTTTTCCTGTTAAGGAGACAAGTAGAGTTTCTTACTAAAAATGTTAATGAGGCATTCACTTCTACCATTTAAATAAATCATGGGTTTAATATGTTTAATAGACAAAAAAAATAAAATAAAAGTTTTAGAATTGATTGTTATTTTCACTCACTATTTTAAAAGTAGGTATTTTGGCTACTTTCCTAAAACTCAGCAGTATGCATGTGTCAAGATGATAATGGGTAAAATGTGACCTGAGAGTCCATTAAGTAATTCCCTAATAGAACACTTCAAAGTAAGAATATAATGCTTCTCTATTAAAATGAAACAAAAATCAGCCTAATATAATTGGTTCCGTCAAAAACATGAGTGCCCCCTAATGTACAGAAAACAGATATTAAAAAAATAATGTTAACATCTTTATTTATTTCATTGTAAGCTGACTCATATAATCTAAATTGAAGAAAAGAAGAAATAAAGAGTATTAAACCTTGAAGTTTAGAGAAAGAAATAAAACCTAACAAGCAAATGACTGCATATACTAAGAGCAAAGTAACAGCAAAGGAAGAGAATAATTACAGCAAGCTGCCTAGGACCTGTATAATAGGCGTGGGTGATTTGAGCACAGAGAGGTCCTTTGCCTTTGAAATGTGACTACAGCCCTGTCATGCTCTAATACTCTACAGGGCAGCAGAATGATTGGAACCAATATTAATTCGGACAGTTCTGGGGAGTCTCTATTTAGCAACAGCTGTATGACCAGCACAAACCTAATATTGTAGAACAGGATTGATGGTGAAACACAACATAATCTTTTGGTCATAGGGCATTGTTACATAAATATATCTGTATTTTTCATCTGAAACTGCCAGCAATGGTTGATTAGATTAAAACAAAAAGGCTAAAGTCAAAAGCATAGCACATGCCATCGTAATAATCTTCCCTTAACAATCAAGTGTGTTAGTGCGAAGCATGTATCCATCTGTTAAAGGCACATTAGTATTTCCTTGTGAAGCAGTATTGAAGGTTTGCAGATCTAGGTGGGATTCTTAATTCAGTTTCTTCCTATGTGTATGTGTATATATATGCATACACACACACATATACACATATATATCACCTAAGACATTAATTAAAACATAATGAACACAATATATTTTTCTTACCATTTTTTATCAATATGATCACTGATCCTTTTTTTAATACTTTTTCTCAGTATGTGAGATACTTTTTAATTTCCAGTTTTAGAACACTTAACCAGGAGACACTGCATCTGATGTGCTCAGGCAAAATAGGAGGTGGACAGAAATGAAGACAACTGGCAAAACAGATAGAGGAGTCCAATAAAGAAGAGAGGTCATTGTAATAACCAGTGAGGTTTTGCTGTGCTGGAGATCTGAGCTGGTGTAGAAGTCTAACAAGTTTAGAAATCAATCAGTGAAACACAGCTTGTTTTTCCTGCGGCAGACAAAAGAAAATCACAATGACTTTGTTCATGTACGTCAATGGTTCTAAGTTCTATGACAAATATTTCCTAAAATTTCTTTTATTATCTGTCTTAATCAGTTTGGGTTTTTATAATAAAATAAGGTAAACTGGGTGGCTTACAAACAACAGAAATTTATTTCCTTACTGTTTTGGAAGCTGGAAGTCCTAAATGAAAGTGCCAGCCCAGTCAGGCACTAGTCAGGGTCCTCTCCTAAGCGGCAGACAAACTTCTCTTTATGTCCTCACCTGCTGGAATGACTTCTTACAAAGGCACCAAGTATCAAGGGCTCCATCCTCATTCCCAGATCTCCCACAGGCCCACCTCCAAGTATAACTACATGGGTATTGTTGAATGAATTTTGGAGGACACAGTCTACTTACTTTTTAAAAGCTCATCTATAGAAAATACAACCTAAAACTGATCATTAGCACAATAAAAAGCACACATTATTGATGCAAAATCATATATTGCATTGATTGTTTGAATTAAAATAATAGCCAAATTTTGAAGGAAAGAAACATAATTTATTGCAAAATAATTAGCTACAATTTAAGACCTAATGAAGTACTCAGAGTATAAGAGTAGTCTAATATAATAAGGAAAGAGAAGAACAGAGATATTCATTTACTAAAATAAAAGTTATGTTAGCTTAATTAATAGTTGTTAATTTTGGTAAAATGACTAATAATAGTAAAAAAAATAAGACTATAGACCCACACTGTCCAACATGTAACCACTAGCATCATACGGTTATAGAACACTTAAAAAGAAGCTAACTGAAGAAGTAATTTTTTCTTTAATTCTTACATGACAATAGTGGAATGCATTACAATCATAATTATCCATTCACAGCACAATTTTTCATAACTCTGTATATAAAGTATGTTCGTGCCAAATTATGTCATTATACACGAGCTCTCTCTCTCTTTTTTTGCATTACAATTCTTAATACACCTTTATACCACAATTTATCATATCTCTGCTTGTATATAAGGTATGTTGACACCAAATTCACATCTTCATACATGTATTTTGTATAATGATGACCATCTCCTTCCACCATCTTTGCTATTCCCCTTTTCCCTCCCTTTCCCTCCCACCCCTATTCCCTATCTAGAGGTAATCTTCCTCCCATGGTCTCCCTCCCTACCCCACTTTGAGACACCCCCCTTATATCAGAGAAGACATTCGGCATTTGTTTTTTGAGATTGGCTATCTTCACTTAGCATAATCTTCTCTAATGCCATCCATTTCCCTGCAAATGCCATGATCTTATTCTTTTTTAGTGCTGAGTAATATTCCATTGTGTATAAATGCCACATTTTTTGTATCCATTCAACCACTGAAGGACATCTAGGTTGGCTTCACAGTTTAGCTATTGTGAATTGTCCTGCTATAAACATTGATGTGGCTGTGTCCCTGAAGTATGCTGTTTTTATGTCCTTTAGGTATAGTCTGAGAAGAGGAATAGCTGGGTCAAATGGTGGTTCTATTCCTAGCTTTCCAAGGAATCTCCATACGGATTTCCAAATTGGCTGCACTAATTTTCAGTCCCACCAGCAATGTATGAGTGTCCCTTTTTCCCCCGCATCCTCACCAACACTTGTTGTTTGTCTTCATAATGGTTGCCATTCTTACTGGAGTGAGATGGTATCTTAGAGTAGTTTTGATTTGCATTTCTCTGATTACTAGAGATGATGATCTAACTTATGCAAAGATTAAGGTAGTAAAATTATGTACAAACTAATTTTAAATATATATATGTATATATTTGTTAAATAATATATAGTTGTTGACAAATCTTATGATACTAAAATTGATCATATTTTCCAGCAACTTATAAAGGATTCCATTTTCAGACATACAAAGATATTTTCAAGATACATCATATTAATTTTGTGATGTTTGAATTATGCTTAATTTTTCATTTAATGAATCAAAAATTCTTCAATTATTTCAAATAATAAAAATTTTTAAATATACATTATAAAATCCATCATTCTTCCCACTTTAAACTCTTACTATCACTGTGGTTTATTCCTAATTTGGTAGCAACACTAATTATAACATTCATTAATTTAAAATATTTCTTTAACATCCCTGTTGCCTACATATCATAACATTTTGAGCTGTTCAAGTAGGCTCTAGACTCACTGTGTAGATCTATCATTGATGCTATCTAAGTAGCAATATTTGGAAAATGAAAGTTTTTACATGAGATATTTTTAAGTGATTTGAAAGTTAATAATATCTTTGAATTCATTCTCAGTACTTTTGAAATTAGCATTTATTTTTAATTTTTAAAATCATATATATATTAGACATATATACCCATATCTATGTTTTTGCATGTATGTAGACATGTGTGGGTATGAATGTGTATGATACGGTAATGATTCATTTTTGTGTAGGATACATTCATCCATTACATGAGAATTTACTTGACTACAGTTCATTGCATAGTTGATCTTTGATATTTTTCACTATCTTTATTACTTTATAATATCATTGCTCAGTGAAATACAATAAATTTTTTCATTTGAAATTCTTTCTGATTTAAAAATAATATTATATAGCTGGAAAGACTAATTTTCTTTAATATTTTGATTTTGTATCTATTGTAATGCTTTATACTGTTCTGTAAGAAATAATGAGACCTTTATTTCTCTGATTAGGCTATATTTAAAACAGTCTGGTGACAGTAAAACAGTTTTCAAACTTTCCTTACGCATTTCAAAAGCTAATTTCATATTGTTGCTAATTTCATCAGTGTGCTTCTTGGTAAAATTTACACTGGATCTCACTACTTCTATTGTGTAATTGGAAAATGTGTTGGCAGATTACAAATATGAGATATTTTCTAATTACAGAATAAACTATAAAATTCACTGCTAAATGATCAGCTGAATATAACTGATACATTTTCCTCATATTTGACCTTTTAAAAGTATATTGATACTTACATAAAAGATTTCCATAAATATAGCAATTACTTATGCAAATGAATACAGGTATGGTATGTTACATTGGTGACTCTATTATCTCAAGGAACATTGCCTTGTAACCTAATTTTCCAAAATGGAAAGTGACTTGGAAAAATTTGAAGAAATACATGATGGTCTTTTGATTTGTAGATAAATTCTAGGAAAATTTACTCAATATTTCAATCATCGAAAATATTTTGCCTACACATATAATGGAGTTAGTTTCTAGGCTTAGATAAAGATAAATAACAATGAGCAAGACTCTAAATTTGAGACACTTGAAAGATTTTAATTTTGCAAGACTTCATGTATTACTGAATGTCTCACATGCTTGTAATTTACCTGTAATGGAGTAGCATTCCCCAATACAATAACATTCTAAGGAAATCCTCTACTATGTTTCCAGAATGACCTGAACAAGTGTAGTTCTTTCTTGAGTGAAGGCACTAGATATAAAACAATTGTGCTATGTGCATGTGAAAACCATTGCAGACTCATGCCACCTTTGCCTCTCATCTGCCACTCAGTGTATTTTTTATAATCACCGAATAATCTTTGTATTTGGCAATCCCTTTAAGAAAGGCAGGTGTTATAATTTAACTTTCTGGGTTCATCACAGAAATATGATACTGGGTAGCTTCTTTGCGAGTTCATGCGAATGCATTGTCTTTATTACATTTCTCACATGAAATTGTTCGTCATATCAAATTCATACTTTTACATTGTATTACATAATGCATGGGTTCATCTTTACATATCTATTTCACAAATGCAGTCATTATAAGCAAATTTTATAATGACTACAATAGATATGTAGCATGAAATATATCAATATGAGTTTTCCCTGGAAATTCATATGCAACAAAATGAAATTAAATCCCTATCTCCCACCATGAACAAAAGTTAACTCAAAATGGATCAAGGATCTAGAAATTAAACCAGAGACTCCGTGTCTACTAGAAGAAAAAGTAGGCCCTAATCTTCATCACATGGGACTAGACCCCAACTTCCTTAATAAGATGCCTAGAGCACAAGAATTAAAACCAAGAATCAACAAATGGGATACAGTCAAACTAAAAAGTTTTTTCTCAGCTAAAGAAATAATCTGTGCAGTGAACAGGGGGCCTACATTCTGGGAACACATTTTTACCCCTCACACATCAGATAGAGCTCTAATCTCTCTAGGGTATATAATGAGCTCAACAAGATAAGCACCAAAAAAACAAATAATCCAATCAATAAGTGAGCCAAGGACCTGAACAGACACTTCTCAGAAGAGGATATACAATCAATCTTCAAATATTTGAAAAAAAAATGCTCATCATCTCTAGCAATCAGAGAAATGCAAATTAAAACTACTCTAAGATACCATCTCACTCCAATAAGAATGGCAGCCATTATGAAGACAAACAATAACAAGTGTTGGTGAGGATGTGGAGGAAAAAGGTACACTCATACACTGCTGGTGGGACTGCAAATTAGTGCAGCCAATTTGGAAAGCAGTATGAAGATTCCTTGGAAAGTTGGGAAAGGAACCACCATTTGACACAGCTATTGCTCTTCTCAGATTATACCCAAAGGACCTAAAAACAGCATACTACAGAGACACAGCCACATCAATGTTTATAGCAGCACAATTCATAATAGCTAAACTGTGGAGCCAATCTAGATGTCCTTCAGTGGTTGAATGGATACAAAAAATGTGGCATTTATACACAATGGAATATTACTCAGCACTAAAAAAGAATAAGATCATGGCATTTGCAGGGAAATGGATGGCATTAGAGAAGGTTATGATAAATGAAGTTAGCCAATCCCCCAAAAAACAAATGCCAAATGTCTTCTCTGATATAAGGGGGGTGACTCAAAGTGGGATGGGGGGGAGACCATTGGAGGAAGATTACCTCTAGATAGGGAATAGGGGTGGGAGGGAAAGAGAGGGAGAAGGGGAATAGCAAAAATGGTGGAAGGAGATGCTCATCATTATACAAAATACATGTATGAAGATGTGAATTTGGTGTCAACATACCTTATATACAAGCAGAGATATGATAAATTGTGGTATAAAGGTGTATTAAGAATTGTAATGCAAAAAGAGAGAGAGAGAGCTTGTGTATAATGGCATAATTTGGCATGAACATACTTTATATACAGAGTTACGAAAAATTGTTCTGTGAATGGATAATTATAAATGTAATGCATTCCACTATTGTCATGTATGCAAGAATTAAAGAAAAAAGAAAAAAGTATTAAAATGTCAAAAAATATAAATCATTAATAAAAATACTTTCTTCCTAACTAAAAGAAAATATTGTATTTATAGAGTATTTAGAGTTTTGGCTTTGTTCAATGTGAAATATTTTCTGAAAAGTAAAAATGTAAAGAATATTTCTTGTTTTTCAGCTTTTAGTTTAATTCTCAGTGCATAAACATAAGCATACATACAAAGTATTGGTTACTGTGTATGTATATATGTTTATACACACTGTATGTAGTATTTTATATATCTGTAAACTATAACACAAAATATTAAAATGTGATTTCAGTTTGATGTATAGATAGATAGATAGATGTGCTATGCATTATATGTATACATATATATATCTGAAGTTTCTGTATACCAATGTTGAGAAACATAAAACATTTCTCTGTGAATGGCCAATTTTCTATGCATCATAAAATCAAAAGATTATATTGAAAAAAAAAAACATGAGTTTTCCCATGATACACAAATGAAATGGAATCATCAACACTTCTGTCATAATATTTGTATCTTTAGTTGTCTATGGAAGGAGGTAACTAATATTTAGTGTGCACCTGCTACTGGCAAAATATTAAAACAATCATTTAATCCTTACAGCCATACTAGGAAGATATTTAAAGATAAAGGAACCAATATCAAATGGTTAAATAAATGACTTTGAGAGTCACACTGAAAGTCATTTACTTCAGCCTGTCTGCTGTATCTGCCTTCCATCTCAATTTGCAGTGCATAGGATGCTCCAAACTTTGCCTTTTAAATGGACACATTGTCACTCATAAACACCAAAATGACTCAGTCGTTCTATTTTGCAGAATATCAAAATGATTTTGGAAGTTGTTTTTCAGTGCACCTACTGTTATTATTACTTTTATTTTATTGATCTGTTCCTTTATCTATCCCATATTAAGGCTGTTAAAGCTTCTTGCTATCCTTATTATGTGCTCTTCAATAAGCTGAGTGTTTAAGTGATGGAATAAGTGATGTATGCATACTTACCCTAAAATGTGTGTTGTAATCTATAGATGGATAGTGGACCTTGGAAATAAAGAAGCCAATGTCAGTTAATGTTCTCATGTTTACCTTGAAATGCTGATTTTCCTTAAACGTATTTTTAAAGTTGTAATATGATGAAGGATTGTACATAGATAAACTATGAAGGATCTAAGAATATTGACAGTTTCTTAATTAGAGCTGTGAGAAAAATCTCATTTTAGAATGTTCATCAGAATTATCAGCATGAATAAATGCATTTGCTTCTTTATACACTCTCACTCCTCAGCATTTTATTTTCCTGAGATGCTTTCTATAGACCCAAATCCTTTTAATATCCAAAAACCATCAATTCTACCCATACTGGTCTCATTGTAATGCAGTACTTACGATGGAATAATTTTGAAAGCAATTTATACCAACTCTGTGCCAGGCAGGCTTTTCTCCATCCCTAACTCACATATCCACATTTCTTCTCAACTTTATTTTTTTTTAAAAAAAGAGAGAGAGAATTTTAATATTTATTTTTTAGTTTTCAGCGGACACAACATCTTTGTTTGTATGTGGTGCTGAGGTTCAAACCTGGGCCACACGCATGCCAGGCAAGCGCGCTACCACTTGAGCCACATCCCCAGCCCTCTTCTCAACTTTAAAGGGATCATTTCTACCCAACCAGGCTACTCAATAGTCCTTGATATAAAGTTAGGTGTTTAAGCACTTGCTTCTGTGAAGATTTGTACACTTCCTCTCCCAGTTTTACATTGCTAATTGGTCCCATCTGTTTCTTCCACAGCTTCTTTTCCAATCATCTCCCCTCCAATTCTCCTCCACAGAGTAATCTTCTAATATTAGAGAATTAGAAGCACATTCTCTCCCTGATGCTACAATTTGTTCCTCGGTAGCTGAAATAATCCGTATTATTCTCCTAGGCAAATTTATTATCTCAAAAAAAAAATAGACATAGACCCCTTTGAGGCAGATTAAAAAAAAAAAAAAAAAACAAGATTTAAATTATTTCTGACCTAGGCACGATGGAGGAAATATCTGGTATCTGTATGAGATTCAGATTGTCTACAAACACCCAATTATCTGCATGTTCTCTTTTTTTCTCATTTTCTTTGCCTTTTCAAAGTTGACCCTTCATCAATCCCTCAAATCCATTGTACAAAATAAACATAGAAATATTAAGGGAAAACCTGCATTAACTTGCTGGTTTTCCTCATTCTTAGTACTGATATGCTTTTAAGTTTTCATGTCTGTATGTGAATTTAACAGAGAATGATCATTGTTTTGGCCAGTTCTTTATACCACAAAGTTCTTTCACTCAATGCATGCCCTATAAAAGTTTGATATTTAAGAAACTAATTTGTAAAGCCCACTGCTGATAAACTTGAAATTAGCTGCAATTATTTTCTATCTTAAAAACAATAAATAATTCTAAATTGGATGCTGTATGTTTATTTTTCCTTATGTGATATTGATTGTAATAAAAAAAGATAAGGGATAAGTATAAATTGTAAGGGGAAAGGCAATAACTGATTTTTAAAGATAAAAAGAGAAACTAATTGGGAACAAAATTGATATTGCACTATTTTAGCTACAAGGAAGCAAATAGCTTGATAAAAAAGAAAAAGCAGGAAATTGAATAACTGAACTTAGAAATGTAGTACAGCTTTCAATTATCTCATATTGACATGGAGTCTCAGGCATTTAAAATTCAGAGCAGAGACAGGTAAAAATTGTAAAAATTAAAATCATGATCAAAATCTACTGTAAGAAAATGAAAAGCAAGAATCTAGAGAATACCAAGTCATATGCATTATTCAAGGGAATAAAATCCTAAAATATGAAGTTTTTTTTAAAAAAAAACTTAACAATACAAGCTCAAATGTCAATTCGCTTTTTATTTGCAAACTCATACATTAGACTACTTGCTTTAGAATAGCTAAAAATGAACAAAATCAACTTTAAAACATTTTAAATTAGGAAAAAAAAATTGTTCATACAAGCATGCCCACAGGAAAACATTCCAGGAGAGAACCTTTACAAATTCACCTTTGCTCAATCATTTCCAATCCTTGCATCCAGCCCCCTGCAGTTTCCATTGATTTCTGTGCAACAAGGAAACCACACAGCTTCCTATTCAGTACATTTTATTACAGTTACATGTAATATACTTGAACAACCATACATATAGCATATCCAATCAGTTAATCTGAATAAAATTTAAGTAGAAAAAGATTCAATATATTTACAAGTAGAAATAAGGACTGAAACATTTGATATCACAAATAAACAAATACATGTGAACTTGAAACAATGAGTAACATTGTACCCTATACATTGATAAAATTTAAAATATAAATTATACTTAAATAATTTTAACACAACTCTAAATAACATATTTTAAGAATTATAGCAAAATATTGTCATTAAAGTAAAAAAATTAAAGTGTATTTTTAGATTAAAAACACTGTGAACTTAACAAAAATATTGCCCATGAAAGTAAATCATTTTAATAAGGAACCTGATTAATAACTGTTAGAAGAGTGTGGTTTCTAAACACATGAAAAATGGCAATGTTGCTCATCAAATTATCTTTCTAGAGGAAATTATTTAAAAATAAGGCAAATAAAAACTTTTAAAGAAAAGTCCATCACCTTAAACATGCTCTCTCTTTACAGAAATTCCCCATGGGTAGCATACAAAGTGACTTTGACAGCTTTACAGTTACATGAAGAGGTATTCATGGTAAAACAGTAAAATGTGAGTCTTTCATGTGATTTCATGTGCAGATTGATAAAACGGTGAGACTAATTCTGTGCAACAAACTTGGATCAGAAGTGATACATGCTGCTTCCAGGATAAGAGCACACTAATTACAATATCTGTGTTCTTTTCTCTGGCCACCTGTTCAGGTTTCTGAGTGGTTGAGGAGCAGTGAACATGCAGCTTCAGAGAAATGAAAAGTTCTGAGGTGGTTGCCTATCCTGACTCCCACTCCCTGAATCAGGGTCTGAGCACACACATCTCCTCTCTAACAGAACTTCCTGGACTCTAGTCTCAAAACATATCATTTTCATGAAGGAGCCTAACAAATGCTATCATTAATGTTTCTGATGAGTTAGGGTTAGAGTTAGACATAAGTGTAGGGTTTAGATTAAGTTTGGGATTCTCACTACTTACTGTGCTCTTAGGAATCCAGAGTTGGAGTTCCCGCATTTCTCCATGTCTACAGATAGATAGCGTGTAATAGTGAACCAAAAATACAGCTCTGTAAACTAAAGAATAAATTTTAGAGTTAGGAAATTCTGAATTCAAATACTTATCTCAGGGTTTATTGGATTGTGAACTTGGACCAGTTATCATCTGCATCCACATCTTGTCTGGAAAATAGGGAGAGAAAATCTCTTCCCATGGAGCCTTCAGTGGAATACAGTGTTTCATGAAAGTGCTTAGGACATTATCTGGCATATAAGAAGAACTGCCAGTTATTATGCGCTCAAAATGAAGTTATTATTATTAACTTCTCCTTAATTCTCCCCCCCATAAATATTATATAACTTGTAGTGCATACTTGGTAGAGAATTACTGTTTTACTTCTATTTCTGTTTTCTTTCATTTAAAATTTGAAGGAATGTTCACATAACATTTTTTAATATAATTATAATTTTTTATACATCATATACTGTGATTTGTATAAAGTTTGATCAGAGAGTTTTCACAAAAGCTTAAAATAATTTAGGATAGTGGCTTGATACAGGGTCTGGCCAAGAGCAGGATTTTTAAAAAAAGGTTGTTTTATAATTAATGCAGCATATTAATTATTTTTACTTGGCATGTAGTTTTAACACATTGACCAGATAAATGGGACTAAATCCTCTTTCATCATTCAATGTGACCTCAAAATCTCAATTAAGCTAAGTAAGAACACTCCAGAGGTCAGGGGGATAAGAGTTGAGATATGCAGGAATTCTGGTAGAGAAATGAGAAGTAGCTGTAGAAATCCTGATGTGTGGATAAATCATCTTTAATCATTTTTCCCCAGTACACTTCTTTCACTGCTTGCTACCAAGCTAGCCTCAGTCCCACTCCTCCCCTGAGACCTGATTCATGGACAAACTGCACCTATTCAATGTCTTCCTCCTTGGCTCTTTCCATTTATGACTTTGAATTTTCTATGACCCAATATCATGCTCACATTTTACAAAACACTTTATTTCACTTCCCTGGGCCACTGCTCATATTTCAGATGGGGTCCTACAGGTCACAAAACTATGTTAAAAAATACAGCTCTGTAAACTAAAGAATAAATTTTAGAGTTAGGAAATTCTGAATTCAAATACTTATCTCAGGGTTTATTGGATTGTGAACTTGGACCAGTTATCATCTGCATCCACATCCTGTCTGGAAAATAGGGAGAGAAAATCTCTTCCCATGGAGCCTTCAACTTTTAACTATGGAAGCGTGTGGGTTCTAGATGGTAGTGTGTCCTCTCTTGGAAATCTGCTCCATATTGGAGGACCTTAATGTCAAATGATTTTGTCAACAGAATATGGCACCACCCTGGGCTCCCTTGGGTGTCTTGTGTTTGCAATAAAATACAGTTCTGCACATTCTGGGAAAGCAATCACTACCGCATTGTGGAGGCTGAGGAGTCTACACTTGTCTGGCTCCTCCAGCTCACAGCTCTCACCTGCTGGCTGTCATTTCGTGAAGGACCTTGATTACAAGTGGCCTTAGCTACAGGGTAGCTCTGGAACTATATATTTCTCTGTTTTTAGTCTTCCACTTGGTTTTGATTCCTAAGAAATAATATATGTACACACACAGAGAATAAACTTTTCCAGAAAATTAAATTAGTATATATGTATATGATCACTTAGAAAAATTTTACTTTATTTTTTACAATGTTATAAACCAATGTTTTATTTTGCTTGACCCACTTCAACTTCAGTTACTTCACTTCTCTTTTAATACATTGAGAAATCATAATGCTTCCCAAATCTCCCTTAACATTTTTTTTCAAGACTTCTATGAAGAAAACAAACTCAAAACCATAGCATTGCAACTAGGTCAGATAGTACTCCCTAGAGGAAGTAGGAAACATATCTATCATTTTCATATGCTTATTACTAGAAGCTCATCTGAAATCTTATTAGTGCCAAGTATGGGGATTTTTTTTTAATTCCCTTTCCCTTTGGCTAATGACTTATTTACATATTGACTTGTTCCATGGGGCTTTAGGGGAAAAAACAATAAATGGACTAGAGAATAAAATAGCATTCAGAAATGCATTCTTATGAAAATCCTTCTTTTGTTGCATTAGCAATTTGAAATGATCATTATGTTGTAAAATAATTGCTAAATGACATGCAGCTTCTTAATCAGTATTGTTCACTGCTGGCAGGATCATAGAGTCATTGGACTTGCAAATCCAGGTTTCCACTCATGGTGGCTTAGTGTAATGTATGAAAATCGGAGATGGGGTGTTTCAAACCAAGAAAATTCAACCCTGATTTAACATGCATGGATGGTACTGGACTGCATAGCAAAATGAAATCCATTATCCCTTTTTTCCCCTATTTTAGTGAGGCTTGCTTAGGATTTTTGAGATTTTATATGAAATGAAAGGTACATTTTAATTTTCAAAATTCTAGACCCATTAAGATACTCTTCTGTTGATATAGATAACCTTTTTATAGTGTTGATGCATACCAGCTCCCAACATTGGTCTGCCATAGGACTAAACTGATAACAGGTAGAAACAATATTTTTGATTAAAGATTTCCCTCCATAAAAATAAAAATTTTACCTAGCTACAGTATTAGAAGAAATTGAAATATTATCCTTCCTGAATAACTCAGTGCCAAATATTGTTTTTAGTGGCAACTATAATACAAATATAAATAGCTTTTATAAATAGAAAATTTTGAGATAGGACAGATACTGATGATTTTTTGAATAAAACAGCATCGCATATATATTATTACAAGTTGAATAGAAATGGCTATGGCATAGATTTCACATTAGCTATTTAGAGTAGAAAGTCAATTCCAAGATAATAACCAACTTATTCTTTTTAGCAATATATTATTTATCATTGCATTTATACATATGTGAATCCTTTATCAATTAATTGACTTTGATGTCAGAAAACAATTCAGGAGAAATAGGTACAAATAACAATTTTGCTTGCTTCACAGAAAGAATAAATAAGATAGTAGTGCATAATACTTCAAAACTGCCTAAATTCAATTGTTATTGAGAAATATTTTGTTTACATACTGGACATTCTGAATACATTATTTCATTTATACATTTTTATATTTAAAGTCTTAAGTGCTGAAAATCTGAGATCATAACTTTCTATTTCTTTAAATGAATTATGTTGCAGAGGTTAAGTGACTTTCATAAATTCAAGCAAGTTGTTGATGAAAGAGCCAAGATTATAATTCATCTCTAGCTTCTATTCCAGTGCATTGTCCATGTCCAAAGTAAATTGAAGAAGATAAAATTAATCATAAGACATATTAGTTATTTCTATGATAAGATAGCATTTCAAGTACAATTTCTAAATATACCTCTGCAATGGAAACATTGGACTTTCTGGTATCTTGATTCCTAGATTACACTGTTAGAAAGGATTTAAGCTCTCAGTTCCTTGCCATGGTTAAGGATGAGTATCTGGACAGAGATGCTCCTTCCTGGACTATCTTGGGGATGTCATTCCAACAGTCTCAGGTAACAAGATGACCACTAACAGTAAACTTTAATCCTACACTTAAGGAAGAAGAAATAAGAAAACAATGAACTTGTAGCTTTATTCTTTCTATTTATTTTTGATTAGTGATTTCTTAGGTACCAGAGTTCAAAAATATTTATCTCCAGTATCACTTGTGCTCACAAATCAAGTAGTTTCGATTTTATGTTGTTTACAAATCCTTATTTTGATGAATGTCTTGCATCTTTAGACTATAAACTTTTTGATACCAACGTTATATTTTATGCATTTTTGCCATTCATAGTGCAATATGACAAAGTCTTGAATATTTTATGTTTTTAATTATTTAATTTAGTGGGTTTGACTTGACCTATTTAATATTTGAAAATGTTGCAACTTA
The DNA here is from genome assembly GCF_021218885.2 of Marmota monax. NCBI lineage: Eukaryota > Metazoa > Chordata > Mammalia > Rodentia > Sciuridae > Marmota > Marmota monax. The sequence continues at coordinate 12,163,280 of NW_026693777.1, read as the reverse complement.
AGAAGTATTGTGTTTTCATTATGTATTCTGATAAAATTATTTAAATCATAAACCCATTCATTCCACCATAATTCTCCCCATCTAAAATTATTTCAGCAATGTTTAATCTCTAAGTTTCTTAATTTTTGAAGGACTTAATTTATCATTCTTTTGCTTTACTGTATACTTTTTAATGTAAAATTTCATCAAACCCTATCAGAAATGGGTTCTGTTAATTTACTAAAACCTTTATCTGTCATCTTTAGAGATCAGATTTTAATTAAGCAAACCATTGCCCTGCTTCTTTCTAAAATTTCATCTGAGGATAGACTCTTTACAGTTGTAAGTTTTCAAACCAGTATTCATATTTTTCTTTCACTAAATGGTTCCATGTGTATTTATAATGGTTCCATGTGCATTTCCTACAATTGGACTTTAGACATTTTTGAAGAGTTATTTTTTAGGGAACATATTGTCCTGGGAGGACCTCTGTTCAGTTATCCTGCTTATATTTCATAAAATAATGTGATGTTAGATTTAGGGCACCAAAATGTCCAGAGATACTTCTGGACCTTCATGAATAATGTGATCAAGTTACTCTATTTTACCACAGAAGTCTTTTACTTTCTGCTCTTATGCTGTCATTTATTTATGTTCTATTAATTTTCAAGCATGGTATGAGATAAAAGCTAAGATTCTTTATAAAAAAATATGAGTGCACAGTTGTTCTACTATTTGTTAAAAGTAATTTTTGTTTCCTCATGACTTGCTTTGGCTACTGTGTTGAAAACATTTGAAATTTGAAATTTGTGCATGATCTTGTTTTAAACCTTTTCCTTGTATTCATTTATGGTCCATTCTTTCATTAATACCATAAGTTCTTGATTGCTATGGATTATTGCTAATCTTGAAGTCAATTACTATAAGTCCTCTAAATCTGTTTGTTCTCAAAATTAGTTTTGCCTTTTTTCTATATAAATACTGAGAACAGTGAGTCAGTTTCCTCACAAATTCTTGTTGGCATATTGAGATTGCATTGAATATATAAATCATTTTGATAAAAAAATGTATTTATAATATAAAGTGCTCTAATGCATGTTCATGTTATAACTCTCTATTTCATGAGGTCTTTTTTCATTTGTCTTCCATCCTTAAAAATATCCTTAAAATCTAATCAAGAAATTTTCCAGGAGGAAGATTTCATATCTTTCATTAAACTTACCATATTTTATGTTTTTGAATATTACTATAAATTGCACTTCTAAAAATTTAGTTTTTAAATTGATAATGCATTGCTAACATATAGAAACTCAAGTTTAGTTTTGGATATTGACTTAGAATCAGTCCATTTCAGCTGCTATACAAAAGCACTATAACCTGGGTAGCTTATAAACAACAAAAAATTTATTTCTCACAGTTCTGAAGGCTAGGCAGTCTATGATTAACAGATTTTGTATCTATTAAAGGTAATTTTCTGGCTCATAGAGGGTATGTTCCAGTTGTGCCTTCATGTGGCAGAAGAAACAAGCCAGCTATTTGGGGACTCTCTGGGCACTAATCCCATTGATGAGAGCACTGCCCTAATGACCTAATTGTCTCCCAAATCTTCCTTTCTTTAATACCATCACATTGGTGAACAGGTTTCAACCTATGCATTCTGGGAAACAAAAGCATTCAGACCATAGCACTTAGTGACCTGAACTGTTGATTCACTTACTACTTCTAGTAGAATTTTTGTAAATTTCTAATTTTATTTTCTAATTGCTAATTGATAGCATTAACTTTTTCATATTAATGTTGTGTTGAAACATTGGTAGATTCATTTTAATCCTAACAAGTATTCTTTATCAAATTTCTTAGGATTTCCTATACATGCTATTATCATGTGAGACAAAGCTTTTCTTTCATTCCAACTTCTGTACAACTTCTTTTCCTCGCCTTATACTATTCACTATTTCCTCTCAACAGTAAATAAACATGACAGAAAAATTCTTTGCCATATTCCTGATTTTAGGGAAGAAAACAGTATTTTTCATTTTTTATTAACTGCAGAAATTTATGCAGCTAATATGAAGTAGTCACTTCATATACTTAAGAATGTCTTTCGGGCTGGGGATGTGGCTCAAGCAGTAGCGCGCTCACCTGGCATGCGTTCGGCCAGGGTTCGATCCTTAGAACCACATACAAACAAAGATGTTGTGTCCGCCAAAAACTAAAAAATAAATATTAAAATTCTCTCTCTCTCTCTTTAAAAAAAAAACAATGTCTTTCAATTTCTAGTTTTATGGCAGTTTTTTTTCATGATTGGATATTAAATTTGGTCATAATTCTTAATGAACGAAAGTGGTCATAGTTTTTTGTTGTTGTTTTTTATACTAACCTAAATGATTTTTGTAAACCACTATACTTTGTGTTTTACATGAGCATTCAACTTGCTAATGCTTTTCAAATAATGCTTGCATGTTATTTATGAAAAATATGTGTCTGTTATCTTCTTTAATATTGTTTGGTTTGGGAATCAAAAATGTAGTTCCCTAATAAGTTAAAAAAAATACATTTCTCCTCAGATTTCTAATACGATTGTATGATAATGTTACTATTACTTCCTTATGCACTTTGAATTTAATAAAGAAGCCAGAAGTAATCTTTGTAAGAAGTCTTTCATAACTAAAAATTCAATTTATTTGATATAAAATGATATTCTGATTTTCAATTTATTGTGCCAATTCTCCTTCAAAGAATTGTTTAATTACATCCAAGTTGCTAAATTTATTCACTCAAAGTTATTCATTATAGCCTCCTATGTTGTTTTTAATGTGTGTGAAATTTGTATTAATACAGTATTATCCTTTACTTTGGTAACTTTGGGCTTTTTTCTTTCCAGAATATTAGAAATTTGAATAATTTTTCAAAAATTTGCTTCCTACTTTATTGCCATTCTCTTCTGTTGATTCATTTTCATTTTCAATGACTTCCATTGATATCCTTTTTTCCTATCTTCATTAATTGGAGGCATAGGTAATAAATTTTATGCACTGGTACTAGTTAAATCTTTATTACTAGGTGCTTTAAGTAATCCTTTAATGGATATTTTAACTGCATTTCACAAATTTTGATAATTTTTTAACATTTTTAATTTCTAACTATTTTCTAATGGCCCTTGTTGTTTATCTTTTCTTCAACTCATGTCATTTACAGTGTTTTGATTAATTTCCACATTTGGTGTTTTTCAAAATACCTTTCTTTTTAAATTTTTATCATAATGAAATAACTGTGTTTTGAAAGTGGAATGATCACAACACTTCTCTAAGCAGTACATATTTTATGTTTGTGCTGGTTCAGGGAGAAGATGGAAAAGAAGATGCAGGGGGCTTTATATCAAATGTATTTTCTAAAGCAAGATTGACCAATATCCCTTATGTCTGTGGGGTTCATTTTTCTATGCTGTGTAAATAGTGTATGTAGAGGACAAAGGAGTCCTACTATTCTACATCTAGTCTATCTAGTTGTTAATGAGGTTGCCAGAGAGTGATAAAAATAGAATTAGTAAACTAACACATTGAGTATACTTTTTTTGTTAAAATGCATAAGAAACACTGTTCTTAAAACGACATAGGAAGTGAAATTGTTAAAGTCATCCCTAAGCATTACAGATGCAAATATCTGACCCCTGGGTTGATGAGAGATGAGAAGGTGAAGGGTTATAGGGCAGAATGTTCCTGTTTGGAAGACACTTTCAAATTCTGTGCTGTATGCATAGTTGGTATTTCTTTTTAATTTCAAAATACATTTGCTCTATTTTTGTATGCAGCAACTGAAAGAAGAATTGGAACCTTCAATAATGCTAAAGTGTCAGTTTTCCCAATTTCATCTGTAGATTCAACAGAACCCAAAATTCCCAGCAAGATTTTTATAGATATCTTGATGATGAAATTATTTCAATATTTATGAGGAAAAGTAGAGGTATTAAAATAAAGGGAACAATTGTCAAAAGAAAAAACAATTGAAAATACACACCTGATATTTAGACCAACAGTTAAGCTACTGTAATCAGAACCGTTATTGACACAAGAACAGTGTGATCAATGGAACAGAATAGAGACCTCAGAATATATTCACACAAATATAGCCAACTGATTTTTGCCAAAGGCACAAAGAGAAATCACCAGAACAACAGGATATCCATGTACAAATAAATGAAGCTAAATACATATCCCACATTTTATGCACAAACTAACTCAAAATAGATCATAAACCTAAATGGAAAATAGAAATGTCTAAAGCTTCTAGAAGAAAATGTAGGACACAAATGGCATTACCTAAGGCTTGATAGTGAGTTTTTAACCACACACTAAATGTAAAGCTATTAAAGAAAAAATAACAATTTTTATAAATTTTTAAAAAAATATCTTGATCCCCAAAGAACAGAGTTATTAGAATAAAAAAGGAATCCATCAACTGGGAGAAAATGTTTGCAAATGTCATATATGAGAAAGGACTTATCAAGATATGTGTATGTGTATTGTTTACACACACATACACACACAAACATACTTCATATGTCAACAGGGTGTGTATATGTATATAAGATGTGTATCTTTTTGACAAATTGATTCAACATAGACATGAATGATCAAAATAATATCCAAAAGAAAAAGTTTCAAGACTCACACTACCTGATTGTTAAGTTTACTATTAAATTTTAATAACCAAAACTGTTCATTACTGACAAAAGGAGAGAAATACAAGTCAATGAAATAGAATAGAGACCAGAGAATAGATTCACACAAACACTTAAACAAATATAGTATATTCCCATAGAATATTCCTAAATCTCAAGGAACCCAACCAATAATTTGGCAAAATATCAAAACAGACACTTCACTGACAATTACCATTTCTGGCAAAGATTCAAAGCAATAGGCACATGCATTCATCAATGGCAAAAATACAAAACAGCACTTTGCATGGTAGTTTGGCAGTTTCTTAGAAAACTTTACTTGGATATATTAGTGAATTTAGTAATAGTGTTCCCAGATATTTACCCACTTATGTGAAAACTATAGCCACAAAAATGCATGCATAGATATGGTTCCAGCAGCTTTATTTATTATATAAAACATTTACAGTAACCAAGATATCTTGAAAAAGTGAATGAATAAATTATGGTACATCATACAAAGGAATACTTTTCAGTGATAGAAAGTAACAAGCCCTTAATTCATGCAAAAACATAGATAAAAATTATTATTATTATTATTACTATTATTATTATTATATGTATTAACTCATTTTAATTGTACCAATTAGTGGATTTCACTGTGACATATACATACATGCATATAAAGTGCTTAAATCATATCTGCCAAACAAGAGATATGATCTCTGGAAATCATATGCTAATCCCCCCACCACTGGTTATTCTAGAAAACCTAATTTGAATACTATCCACTTTACTCCCATTAGTCATTTTAAAATATGAACCTGTGGTGAGAATTGTCATGGTAATAAGATTTTTCTTTAATAGGGACAGGATTCTTCTTCCTGTTTTGTCCTCCAGCGGCTTCTTTTTATTACCCTGTCTCCATCATCTTGGTGTCCCTGAACTCCTACCTACACTATGGTTCTTAAACCCTTAGAGCTTTACAATGCACTTTATACTTTAATACATGCAAATCAAAAGACAACCAGAAAAGTATATTGTATACAATGAAGATTGAGACAAAAGATTCTAACTAAACTACAAATGTGTTGTATACCATCACCAAAAGAGCAAGAAGAAAAGAGAAGCTGACCTAAGTAACTTTGGAAATGGTGTTTATTTGGAAACTGAGACTAGAGACAAAAGGAACTTATAAATAGACCCTCTACTCTGGTTGTTTCTCACAAGGACATGAATCAACAACTCAGAAAATACTGTACATATAGAGTTCCATAAATAGTTAATACATAGTGGACGCTAGTAGGAAGGTTTGGAAGAGGGCAGTTACAGATGGGCAAGGGCAGGGAAATGGAATGAGTTATCTCTCAATGGATTCGAATTTGAAACAATTATACAAACTCATTTTTACCTTAATATATATACACAAATGTTCAGGTAGAGAAGGAATTACAGATATTTATGCATACTTGGAGCTTGAAGTATCTTTTACATATATTTATACATATATATGTGTATATGTATAAATTTTAAGTTCTGCCAGGTGAAGTGTCTTGAAGCAACAACATCCTAGTAATATGGAACCCATTCAATTTCCAGATAGGTGTCTCTAAAACCATTCTACAATAAAATAGAATGAATTAGAGTAACTTATAAAAGTGTCCTAATGAGGAAGGAAATGAGGAATGAGGAAGGAAATACATAAGAAATAAGTATAAGGCTACTATCAAAAAGACATGAGATAACAAGCTTTGGTAAGATCATGAAGAAAAAGGAATCCTTGTATATTGTTGGTAGAAATGTAAATCAGTACAGCCAATGTGGAAAATGGTATGGAAACACCTCAAAATATTAAAAATAGAATTGCTAGTCACTCCAATTTTGTAGGTTTATGTCCAAATAAAGCAAAATCAGTAGCATAAAGAAATATTTGCACTCCATGTTTATTGCATATTATTCATAATAATCAAGATAAAGAAATTATATGTCCCTTGGGGAATAAATGGATAGGGAAAATGTGGTATGTATCTAAAGGGGAACATTATTCAACCTTAAAAAAGAACACAATTGTGTCATTTGTGAAAACATTGATAAAACTTGAAAATATTTTGCTAAATGTTAGAGAATGACCTAGAATCTAAATGAGTGGAACTAACAGGATCAGAGTAGAATGGTGATTTCCATGGGCTTTTGGTATGAAGGAAAAGGGGAGATGCTGGTCCAGTTACGCAAGCTTTCAAGTGCAAGATGAATAATTTCTGGGAATATAATGTACATGATGGTGACCAGTATTAACAGTAGTGTGTTTTGTACTTGATATTTTGCCAAGAGATTATATATTAAGTGTTTTTTCCACAAAACAACAACAACAACAAAAGTAGGTGAGTTGATATATGTTAAATAATGTGATTGTGGTAATCATTTTCCAATATGTGTGAGTATCTAGTCATCACATTATATACCTTAAACTTAAGCAAATTGTCAATTATATTTCAATAAAAACTAGGGGAAAAATAAATGAAATATTCGACAAATCCAAATAATTGGAGAGGGTCAAAAGGACCCAGAGGTAACTTAAATGAGCTTTAAAAGGCCAGTGCTGGAAGAATTTGAGCAAAAAAAATAAATAAATAAAATGTATTGAAAATTATAAGAGTATAAACAAATATTGATGAGTCTATATATATATATATATATATATATATATATATATATATATATATATAAACATATATACACATATATATGTAAATAAGGCTGAAGAGATGAACCTACATAGATAAATTTTTAGAAAGTCCAAATTTATGTATGTATTCTCTCTTCCTAAAGGTGAAATTTAACTCCCCAATATGGTCTGAATGTGTCCCCACAACGTTCACTATAACTCCTCCTAAAATGAAGGAATTATTAATGTGGGTGGTATTAGGAGGTTGGATCTTTGAGAGGCAATTAGGTGCCCTGTGAACAGAATTTTCAAGAAAGCCTCAGAGAGCTGCCTCACTCCTTTCTATCATCTGAGGATAAAGGAAGAGGGTCTTGCCTAAGTACAAGAAATCAGGCCTTCACCAGACATCAAATCTCCTGCCACTTGGATCTCGGACTTCTAGTCTCGAGAAATGGATATGTAAATTTCTGTTATTGATAAGCTACCCATTTTATGGTATTTTGTTTTACAGCCCAAACAGGAAAAGGCATACTACCCCGTCCTTTTGAAAATGACTTGCTTTCCAAAAGTACATCATGAAAGAGGAGAGAGTACCTTTACAGTGCACAGATCTGTTAAACACCTCTTTGGCCAGGTGATGAAGTTCAGTATCACCTGCGATAAATAATGCTGATAGCATATACCCTTGCTATGATATGTTGAAAAGGCTGCTTCATGATCTGAAGCACTTTTTTTTCACAATCCATTTCTCTTCTTTTTCTATTTGAACCAGTATTAAACTTACATTGACAGGAAAATGGCTCTGTTGCTTTTCCTAATGATCGACTCTCTTATTCACAGGTGTTACTATCAGTAAATATCGTGAACTTCTACTTAGTCTTGGGTAACCTTTCTGGAAAAACCAAATGACATTTACTTTTAATGTAATAATTGATATGTTTGTGCTTAAGTCTACTACAGTGGTATTTGTTTTACATCTCTAGAGTGAATTGATATTTTTAGTATTCTGTTTTATCTTCCCTGTTGATTTTTATTCATATCTCTTTGTGTTATTTATTTTGTGGTTTCTGTTATGCATCTTTAATTCATCACCATCTACCTTCAAAAGTAATCTAATACTTTATAAACAATGCAAAAATCTTATAAAATTATATTTTGAATTATCCAGTCCTGTTCTTTGTAATCATATATTGAATTCTACATATGCTATCCATCTCATAACCTATTGTTACATTATTATAAAAAGTCAATAGTGTCTAAAAGATATTGAGAGACATAAATATTGTAAAGATATTGACATATCTTTAAAAACATATTCTTTATATTATCTGTTTGCCCTTTGTGGTCTTCTTGACTACAGGTGTTATTATTTTTATCTTTCCCTTGGGTTTTTAGCAGTTTGATTATGAGATGCCTATGTATAATTTCCTCATATGCATTGTTTTTAGCTTCTGAATTGATATCTTAGCAATTTTTCCAAAACATTTACTGTGATCTCTTTAAGTAGATTTTTTTCTGCTCTATTCCTCTTGGGCTCCAACTAGACATGTTTTATATTATGTCTTAATTTTACATCTAACTATTCCATTTTATATTGACCCACAAATCTTGGTGGTTCTGTTCTCTTTTATTCATTCTTTTGCTCTTAGTATTTCTATTTGATTGCTTTCTACTGACCTGTACTTGGGTCATTCAGCAATTTTTTTCATCTGCTGTGAAGTTTGCTAATAAGCTCATCAGAAGAATTCTTCATTTCTGTTACTTTATTTTTCATTTTTAGTATTTCCTTTTGATGCTATTCTTTATAATATCTGTCTGTGCTGATAGTTCCCATCTGTTCCTGCTCGTTGTCATCTGCCTTTTGCAAAAAATCCTTTAATATATTTATCAGTTACTTTAAATAGCTGACATTTTCCACAAGACCTTTTAACATTTTTATTAGAATTATTTTTAAATACTTGATTGATAATTCCCACATCTCTTGATTACTTCTCTCTTGATAATGGATCTCATTTTATTTTGTCTAATAAATTTTGTCTAATGCCAGAAAATTTGTGAAAAAAATAGATACTAAAAATAAATACAGAGGCCTAGAAAAGAGCATATTTTTTATACTGAGTCGATCAAGCCTGTAGTTGCACTAGGTCTAGAATTTGCTGTTGTTTTAATTAGATTTAGTGCAATATAGATTTCAAATTATTTGAGAGTGGGTTCAGAACCTTTCCTTTAGCAAGTTTTGGATCTGAATGCTTGCCCTTTGCTATGGCTTGGATATGAGGCATCCTCCAAAATCTCCTATGTAATACAGTGAAGAAATGTTCAGAGGTGAGATGATTAGAATTTCAAAACTGTAACAATGAATTAATCCATATGAATACATTAATGGGCTGGTAACTGTAAGCAGTTAGAGTGTGGCTGGAGAAGGCAGATCATCAGAGGTGCGCCTTTGGGGGTTACATTATTTCTGTGGTGAGCAGAGCTCTCTCCCAGCTTCCTGGGTACCATGTACTTAGCTGTTCTCCTTTGCCATGGCCTTTCCCCATGGTGTTCTGCCTCATCTTGGGCCCAGAGCAATGCATTTGGCTGACCATGGACTGAACCTCTGAAACTGAGCTAAGATAAACTTGTTCTCCTCTAACTTGTTCTTGTCATGTCTTTTGGTCACATCATACATTTTCCTGTCCTGATACTTTATATTCACACTCCTTGGGAATTCTATCCTATTATTCTTTCCCCATACTCAGTCACAGATGGTATCTGCCTCATGCTCTGTGAGATGAAAAGTGCCTGTGAGGATTCTTATAACTCCGCCTGGTCCTCAGACTATGGATACCTGCACCTCAGGGATTTCTCTCAGCTGTCCTTTGGGCATAGACAGATGCTTCATCCTACTCAGTATAAGGCACAGACAGCAAAGATGGCCAACCTGGGTGTCATTCTCTTAATTATCTTTTCCTGAACTCATATTCTCCAAGGCCCATCACACCGTCCCTTGATGAGTACCTAGAGTACACAAGGGTTTCTCTCACTTATATAGACCTCTCCTCATATTTCAGCAATCAACCTCACATCGAAGAATCTCTCTTAGCTCTCCTGTGCTGCCCACAGTTCTTTCCTATGAATGCTCAATGAAGCCTGGAGAAAAGAATTGGAAGGTAGTTTGTCACCAGCTGGTGGGGCTGGTGAGATGAGCTGAGTTCAAAGGAGCTGGCTGAATCAATAACTAAGAAAACAGCAAAGAAACCATGCAGCACACAAACATGAGTTAAGAACGAGGGCAGGGCAGTTTGGTGACCCCAAGGGTCAGCTCCAGACTGGGCAGCTCTGGAGAAAGCAAGAGAGTGAGCACACCCAACCTCCCTGCCCCCCTCAATTATTGGGAGAAGTCATTCAATAGAATATTCCACCAAAATAAGGCGAGGGGTAGGATTTGGAGGGGCGGAGTCTTACTTGGTGATGTCTTGTGGTCAGCAGATTGATTGACATCTTGGCAAGTCACACCCATCTCAAGTGCTGCATGGCATCGCAGGCAGAGCAAGAGGAAAGGCACATTTGCAGTCGCAGAGCCCAATCAGCACACAATGCCAGACCAGATCCCTCATACATTCAAATGTGCATAGCTCACACACAGAGCTCATGGATAGCTCAAGACAGTAGTTGCAAATTTTCTTTGTCTCTGACTGCCAGGAATTTTACAGTGTCATACCAGCCCATTATCAGTCTTTAACAGTTTATATTTAAAATAGAGCAGTTTTCTCTTTAGTCACAGCTATAGTGGTTTCTCCCTTCTTCAGCTGTTTCACTGGGGATAAAAGTATTAATGGATCACTTGTTTTGGGTCAAGCTAATTACTTTGTGGGCTATAATTGAGTAACTTTCTTTGCATGTTCATATCTCTGATGAGCTTAACAAAATATGACTTAAGGGCTCTCCTTGTAAGGGTGGGAGATACATCCGCTTGCAACTCTCTCTGTGTGTCCTAGATAACAGCTCTAGCTCTCTTCTGCTAGTTTTAATTAATTAATTCCTCCAGTAGTAACTTTAAACAATGACTAAGAGAGAGGATATGAATTTTTAAAATGTTTGTGATTTATTTATTCTTAAATATTTATTGTTCTTAAGTTCTCTAAACTATTGAGTTGTTCAATTTTGGAATTTCTCAGAAGGAAATAAAATTTCCAGGTTCTAAAGATCCAAGTCAAAAACCCAGTTTACCATAGCTGAAAATATATATATGGCTAACTACCAAGAGAACATTCTGCTTCCCATCAAGAGTTAAGAGGTAAATTTCCCTATGTTTGAAACTAGAACGATATTCTTATGAAGCTAAGAGAAAGATTAAGAATTCTGAAGTGTAAGTACAAAAGTCCAGGTGAGATTAAAGTAATTATGCAGACATAAAAAGTCACATTGAACTCAAAGATTTATTGCTTAAGCCTAATCCTCAGGATAATAGAAAACTAGTGCAGTTCATTGAAATAATGAAGGGTCCATTTCTTATAGCTCATTGTATAGCAATCTTTAAAGATTAAGGGAAGCAAAACAGTGTGTTTGACTTAAATTGAATAAAAACTAGTATTTGCATTTTAAGATATAGTCACTTTGAATACAAGCTCAATAACTTTAAGATTAATAAATTCTAAATTACTAATGATTTTTATCATTGAAATAATTATTATTCAGTAAATTCCAAAATATCTATAAGCATCCAAATGTAGAATAAAAAAGTTATTACTATATTTTAACAGTGTCTTTTTTGTTTAAAAGACAATAATTGTTCAATTAATCAGGAAAGTACTGAATTACAAATTAACAACCAGATGATTCAGAAACAAAGAGAAGAAAAATGAATTCTTGATTAAATATGAATAAATATATATGTGCAATAAATATTGACTAAAAACTACATTTGTTATTAAAAGTCCCCAATTAATTAGCCCTTCAATACAAAAGGACTAATTATAACTACAGTATAGATAAATTAAAAGAGGTATTGAGCTTTATTAAGTAAGTATGTGCCTGGCGCTGTTACAACTTTATTTACTCCTCACAATGTGCACTGTGTGGTGCTGGCTGCTCAGAGGAGAGGTCCATGTCCCAACCTGAGTCACATGCTAGCAGAACTCTGTTTCAAAATTAGGTGTGATTGATTTCTAACTCTGAGTTTGCAGGGGGGAAATGGAAGTGATAGCATGAGAAGGATAAGTAAAGGAAGCCTAACTTCAAAGATAGTAAGTTTTCTGTAAAACTACAGAAAGCAGACATCAGATTGGGGAGAGCCATCAAACAATAAAATTCTCTCAGGGACCATTAAATCAGCTCTTGGGCACAGAGAAAGGAATACAAATATTCTGGCAGCTCTGCACACTGGGTATCTAACAGTGAAACATCTTAAGCAGGGATTTAAAATATTACCAAATCACTGAGGGCTATGGCTAGAAGCATCAATCAAATGAGGTATAAAAATGCCTAATATTTGAGCCTAGGGACTCTTTACAAAATAAAGTTTGGTTAAAACATAGCTGGAGATCATCAGCAAATAGCTTGAATATCCTCCAGCAATGCTCAAGGCAATGAAAGAGTTGACTGTGTTCCTATACACACGGCTTCAAGATATACAAGGAGTAGTAAGAATGACAATTTAAAGAACGGAATGATCCTGAACTACCAATCAGCTGGAGAAGACAATAGCCTGTAATCTTATAAATAACTGTCTTCCTCAAAGATACCTATTGCCTCTCTTTTTTCTTTTTGAAATTAACTGAAAATTAACTCTAAAAGTACTAACTTTCTAAATTCAGTCCAGTTGCCATCATCTCCATAATATACAATGTCTGAAATTCTTTACATTTAAATGGTAATTTTAATTTATGCTATTAAGATGTGTATATTTGAATGATAAGTAAGCACTTAAGTATCTTTTCCCTGGAAATAGGAATTTTGAATATTAATGTTTAAACACATATGTAAATATACACATACATATATAAAGTCAATTACCAAAGTAAATGGAAATTATTCCATGATGCTTAAATATTTAAAGTATAACTTTAAATTTAATTAAAATTAATAAGGTTATTTTTCAATTGCCAAACTTATTCATGTATAAATACCACTTATTGTTAGAATATGAAATATTATAATCAACATTACTTGAATTATTAAAGACCCCTGTTTATATGTGTAAGTTATAAGCATGATAGAGGTTTTAGTAATCTCATTCAATTGTTTGAACTCTTTCATAATTTCATGCCAAAACAACAAAATATACTATTATTAAAATTATTATGTTTTATAAATCATTTGGCAAATAGATTTAGTTATCCTACCGATTTGTTGAAAGCAAAGGTAATGAAACAAAATAAATTACAAAACTTTTAAAAACTTAGTTATTAGAATTATTTTCTGTCTTAATTTTGGGAAACCTATTAAAAAATGCTTTATTAAGACTTTACAAATAATAGTTTTTTTACACCTGTTACTCTCTCTTAAATGCACTCTGTTTAATTTGGTACATTAAGATACGAAACCCTAGCTGATGCTCTGAAGCAGAGAATCTGCATTTCCTCTCCTGAATCTTTCATCAAAACAGACTCAGGTCGGTGTGTCACTTCTTAGGTTTGCCTACAAAATTACTTCTCCTTCAAGATTTCAATAAGTTCTTCCCTTCATGTCCCTTTGGCTAAGTGGTGGTGACAGCTTCACACTTGCTTGGACCTTGTGCCTGTTATATTCTCAGTGGTTCCTCTATAACCCTGTCATTACCCTTTAATTAATACCTTTACAAACAAAATACCCTCAAACTTCCTAATTTTAGTGTACTATTGGTTGATATCTTGTCTGATTCAGAGTTGGAGAAATGAATTTTTTACATTGTTATTATTTTATTAATTTATATTTTTAAATGTCTTATCTTTAAATTTCAGCTATTTTTGTCAAGTTGTTTTGGAGCAATAGATTGAATTCATTCAATTTATGAAAAATGTTCTTGATATAGTTCAATTAGCAAAGCCAATTCTCATTTTCAAGCCAAACATCACCTCTTTCTTTTTGTAACATAAAGTCTCATTTCATTTATCAATTCATATAAATGTTTTATTTGTTTCAAGAAGTATTATTAAAAATATTAAGACACTAATACTATCAAATATTTGCAAAATAAATTAGTAAATTTTGTGCATTTAATATTGGAATCCTGCACCTCTGATATATATTTATTCAGTTTAAGGTATAAAATTACATGATGTATTGATGTTACTTCTCTTTACCCAATTTGTTATAATGCTATACAATGTGTTTAGCTAAAATTAATCATTTGTGAAGCAAGGAATATGATAATAAAATATATTATTCCTTTGAAAATCTCATTTTCACATTTAAAATTAAATAAGAATAAAAATCAGAAATAAATCTACTTAGTTTGTTATACATCATCATAAAATATTACATATTTACATATTTTCTCATTTATTTAATGAGAGACAATTATGTTATAAAAATTAACAGATCTGATGACATAAAATACTTTGATTTTTGCAAATTTGAGGTAGAAGTAATTCAACTTTTGTATGTGTAAATTAAAGTTGGCTGTCATTGCAAATATAATTTATGATATGATTTAATAAAATGTAATTAACTTCCTTATGACAAAACTAGCAATCTGAAGAAATCTCATATATACACACAAGTGTTGCATTCAGAATTTTATGTAGATAATTTTGCAGTACAATATCCTGGCTACATTTACAATATCTTTATTACTGGACTGCATTGATTCTGCAGTTTAAAAATGCTTATATTGTGAGGAACAACCCTGAGAATAGCTGAAAACAATCGCTTAAGTTTAAATAAGGGTCACAGAGGGAGGAAGATGTTGTTAGCATCCAATAATTTTTATGCTTTTTCTTGCACTCACAGAAATCTTTCTCAAGTGTAATCCATCCCTTGCCATTTACTAGAGATTGGAAGAGGTGATGTCATTAAAGAAAGCTGGCCACAATATCCACATACCACCCCACTATAATATTCATCAGATCCATTTTATTGTATAAAAGTTCAAATGTTCATTTTCAATATTATGCTTCACATAATTTACACTTAAAAGGTGTGAATTTATAACAGGAGCAAATAGTAAGTCCTATGGGTTTGAGTAGCATTAGATAAATCGTTGAAAAGACTTCCTTTTGTTGATATCCAGGGGTTACCAAACAATGAATTTTCATGGTTAAAGCAGCCTCACATTTCTAAAAATTCATTTTCATGAACTATGTTGTCAGACTACTTTTGGAAAGTGTGAAATAAAGAATTTAAACTTGCCCAAATAGAAGTCTGACCCAACAGTGATCTCTAAGCCTCTGAATCGTCCTGCCTTGCCTTGTAATTATAGGATTGTTTACATGGGGTCCTTGGCTACTGGATGATTATCTTTGTGAAGTGTGATGGGGGCTTTGGGTCATGAGATAGCCACTACCTACAGACTGGAGACTAGAAGTCAACCATGTGGACAGTCAAACATGAAGCCACAGTGAAAACTCCGGATGCTAAAGCTAGGATGAGTTACCTTAGCTGGCAGTATTCTGTACATACAGTGATATATTAATGCCAGAAGAGTATTGCTTCCTGAAGAAAATGGAGGCTACACAACTGTAATAACACTCTCCCTGATTTTGCCTGTGCATCTCTTCACCTGGCTGATTTTAAATCTGTGTTCTTCCCCTAAAATAAGACACAACTGCAAGTATGTAAGGATAACAGTTTTCAGTGAGCTCTGTGCATTTTCCTAGTTATTTTTCAAAACTGAGGATGGACTTGGGAAATCCTAAGTCCATAATTGGCAATTGGTGTTAGAAGTGAGGAGAATCCTGTGGATTGGGCCTCTTATCTTCACAAAAAGTGTTTCACATAATCCAGCAAGCAGAGACCCCGTTTAATGAAATTGTACTACATGAAACTGAATGCATGTCAAAAGCATGACTGACATGGATCCTTAATATGAATCATGAAAGTAGTACTGAACTAACTGTCTAACTACCAAGAGTGGTCATAGGAGGTAGGGAGATTTCCTTAGAGCTGTTGTTCCTACCCAACTAGTTATTAGACGAAAGAGGAAATGCTAGGTCAGAGAAGATACTGCAGGACACTATTCTTGTATCTAACCTGTGCACATGTTTGTTTACTGACTGAGGTATCCACCTGGGGGGTTGAGAAGCCTGCTCATCTCCACCATTCCATGTTGTAAAACTATGAATAACTAAAAAGGATAAACATGCATAGATTATAAAATATTGCTTCATAGAGGGAAACCTGACCCTCAGCCAAGCCCAAAGGACTTAGATGAATTGTAAAACAAAACAAAACATAAAAATGTGAAGTTTTGTCTACCAGTTTGATGTCTATTAGAAGGTATAGTTTGATGTAAGAGTACTGTATTGCTATTTTGCAATTGGGATTTATTCAAAATTAAAAGTGAGTTCATTTGAAAAATCATGTCTTCTAAGAATTACAAATTATTCCACACCTTATAATTAAGCTAAAGTTTCAAATTTATATATACACAAAAGTGTTTATGTAACACAAATATTTGAAAATAAGTTTAATAAATTACTAATAGTATTTAGTTTATGATATAAACTACAGTTTACATTTGTTAGAGTTGCATAAATATCTTGGTAAAAGAATATACACTTACATAAAAAATTTAAAAACACTTCAGTAAAATTATCTTGCTTGCATGACAGAATATGCATATGCAGCAGTCTTTGGTAGGTCAACAGTTTACTTTGGGGATAGTAGGGTAATTCAAATACTGCATCAATAAAGGATAAGGCATTAGTATTGTAAGAGATGTTAAGGAAAAATGTTGAAAAACATCTATTAAAATATATAGATTTTAGATATGTATAATTAACTCAAGCAATGTATATTCAACCAGTTCACTGCCTAAAAATCCAGTGACAGTGATTTCTGATCCTTGTTTCTATACAACAAGGTAAAGTTGTGCTCAGTGTTCATGATACATGGCGATAAGTGTAGAAGCATACCAGTGAAAGTCATGTCAGCTGATTATCCAAAAACCCCAGACTATCTAGGTTGAGGGAGGAAACTTGGTACTCAAGGAACCTTCAGGAGGAAAATAATTGAAAATCCATTGTCAATGTGCACAGTATTTGAGTGTCCTCTAGTTGTGCTATCTCCTGTGCTTCAGAGGAAGCAAAAGCTGTTGTGGATGGTATCTGATCAAAATAGCAAATTATCTGAAGTACCATATACCCTTTCTACCAGTCTTCAGTGGCAGGGAGATAGGGTGAACAGTTTGTATTTGCACATTCAGGAATTTTTCAAATAAAATGATTTTTTACTCTCGATAAAAGCAAGATATGTATGAATTCCTGTGATGCTAGAGACTGCAGCTACTTTCCCTTGGCTTCCAAAAGTTATTTTAATTTATTTAGGAGGTCACAACCAGGTACAATACTTTTTTCTGCCTGGACATAGCAGATTTCGCAATGTTCCCATACTTACAGATATGTTATGAATGACAGTGGAATGATGAGGGTGGTTGAAGAATAGCTCACCAAACACCTTCAAGGCAACTCGTGAAGAAATGTGACCCGATATACCAACAGAGTTCTAAATTCACTGCATTTCAGCAGTAGGCTTGGGAAAGGGGGTGGATTAAATTTCACCTGGGTGTGGGAGACACTGTTGTTTAACATAATAGTAGAGAAATAACTGTTTATTATTGATGGCTGTTGACACTCTTTCAGCAGCAGGCAAAGCTGAGCACTTCTCCAACCTGCTGCCTTATCTCTGTGAAGCAGCAGCCCTGAGAACATAGCTCACTCCATCTGTGTTACATCCTCTGATCTCAGCAGCTGAGGAACAGCAGGTGATAGACTCCTAACCTCTAGGGAGCTGGAGGGATCAGACAGCAAAAAAAATAAATACTCACCACAAAGAACCCACTGCACCACCACTGTTTACCTCCCTAGAGCTCTTTGGAAATCACATATTATCAGTTTAAAATCATACACCTTAACTTACCTGATGTTTGAAGCTATTGTTTGAAGCTTTTGTAGTATTTGGCTAGTAGCCTGAATGTTCGTGGTGTATGGATTCCAAATGTGAATATTGTGATGGCTTCATTTCACTTATTGGACAATGCCTGTTATTAACCTATGGCATTTTGCACAATTTGCCCTGAGTAAGTAAGAATGGAGTTTACGAAATGTTACTATTTTGTAAATAGTAAAAGAAAGAACTTTCAACAAATTCTGTTTTTAAATTACACATTCTTTTTGTTCAGTTTTCATTGTTACTTCAGTAAGATTTTTTTTCCCTATTGTTTGCTCTGTTTAATGAAAAAGAAGAGCAGGAAAACAGGTGTTTTCACTTCACACTTGGATGATCAAGCATTCAAGCTGGAGCAGGGAGAGAGGAAACAGGATCTCATAGAATTGATGAGTGATCTATATAATTCTCTCAACTATTCATTTTACTGATGTTTATGTGGCATATAAATACGCTGAATGTTTTTAAAGGAATGCAGATTGCTTTTATGTGATATAAAGATTATTTTATCCAAGTCAAGAAAAATTGTTGAGTAAATGAAAGAGAGAAAGACTAGTGATGAACTATAAGTTGGTGAAAGTGCGTAGAGGATGTAAAAGCATTGACTGTGAATGTGACTTGTCCAGCCCTTTTCCAAACGGAGTATGCACCTGCCACGGGCTTTCCTTCATGTACTAGCTATGAAACTGTGAGAAAGAAAAAGTAACTTATTTTCCTCATCCATTGCTAGGTTCATGACTAAGACCCCTATAACAAGAGAGGTTAACAAGAGAAGAGCATAGAAATGTATTCAATGTAATTTTATGTCATAGGGGAGACTTTAGAAACTAAAACCTGAAGATACAGGGAAAACCATATATTGGATGTTTAGTCTGATGAAGATGTGGACAATTCAGAGAAACAGGAATGGACTCTAGGGTGTGTGATCAAATGGGAATGAATTGGGGAAGATCTTAGCCCTGTTGGCTCAGATTCTTCTTGGTGCTCCCCATGGCATTCCTCTCCCCCTAGGTATAAAGGGAGGACTTTTCTAGAATAAAGGTTTTATGACTTATTTCCAAGGGTTGGTCAGGTAGACTGGGTGATCTGCTCAGGAGAGAGGAGAGTGGGCGAAGGTCAGAGAGTGTAAGGGTAAAAAAAAATTGAAGTTAAAGTGTAAAAGACCGGGCATTGTAAAGTTTCTAAGCTGCAAGGCCTGAGTTAAAAAGTAAAGGACCAGGTATTGTTAAGTTCCTATGCTACACGCAAAACCTGAAATTCCTGTAGCTGTTAGGACAATACCGGAACTGCCCAGTAAATATTCCCCCGACCATCTGGTTGTTTAATAACCTAGGACCCTGTGTGGCCTGGCATGTAGGCATCGCAGGGCCTAAACCAATCAGTTTGAATGTACCTCCCTCCTTAGAACTCACCTATCACTCCCACCCGAGCTGTTCCCACCAATGAATGTGCTAATCAAATTTGAGAATTGTTGTTTGATTTTCCCACGGTGTATAATGATTTGTTAAAGGAGACTGTGGTGTATGTAAAGTCCCCGCCCTCCCCAAAAAGTGTACTTAAGCACTGCTCAACCCCTGCTCTGGGCTCTGGGCTGCTCTCCCTTCTTGAGTGAGCACGGAGCCCCAGCACGCTGGATTGGATCCTCAATAAACCCCTTTTGCTGTTGCATGAGCCGCGGTCTCTTGGTGGTCTCTTCCTCCAACATTCCCTGGACCCTTACATTTGGTGCATTGGCCAGGAATCACGCAGCGCCGGACAAGGAGACCCCAACGGACCCATCTGAGGTAAGTAAGGTGCCTCTTTCCTTTTTTTTCTTGCGATCCCTCAGAGCTTTTTGTTCAGGTTCGGTTTTTCGGTTTTCAGTTTGGGTTGGCAGAGTGGCTGCCAGCGGAGAGCGTAAGTTCCCCCTGGCGGTGGTGGACAGACGTGTCCTGAAGCCACAGGCCACGTCCTTGCAAGGGACGCCTTGGAGGACTCGGGGAGGGACGGGTGTGCCCTCATCAGGCAGAGGGACAGATGTGCCCTCATCAGGTGACTCTGCTGCCAACCCGTCAGGTCTTGCCGGCTACTTTTTTCTCAGGTTGAGTTCACTGTCTGTCTTTGGTTTTGCCAGTTACCAGGTTCTAATCTTTACTTCTGAACTCGTGTTAAACATTAACTGTGTGTCCGTGTTTGTGTCACGTTTGTATTGTCCTTGTCTCTGTTTGAGTAACTCCCAGTATGGGACAAAGCCATTCCACGCCTCTGTCCCTGAAGCCTTTCCTGGTCCCTGCCTCCACTCCGACCCCTTCCCCCACGAACCTATCACTCAAACCTTCTGCTCCTCCCCCTCTTCCCTCCATTCTCCCTGAGTCACAAGATTGTAGATCTTGGGGTTGTGAAAAAACGGGAGCTGCATGATGGTCTTTGTGTGTCCTTTTGTCTGTGTTTCTGTTAAATGTGATGGCATTGTTTGGACCGATGCAGACTCCCAAGTTCCAACCTGCCTTAGATGTGTGGAATTAACTTTAGCTAAATTTTAACCTAATGTTTCTCCTGTGAGGGACCAAAAATCAATAGAACCGCCAGCTTTTCTGTTCTCACCTTTTACACCTCTCTTAGCTGTGTTTTAAAGAACTTTGATAAACTTTACCCCCCTTTGTTAAGCGAGATTAGGGAAGCAGTGTTTTCTTTTCTTCCCGTAGTTGGCTTGAGCACGCCCACTGCAGAGGGAAATGCCTGGGGTCTAAGAACTTTGATATCTCGCTTAAACTTTTCTCAAAACCCTGTCCTCGTTATTAAATTGGCATTAATTGGCTTTGGGGATGGGAACCAAACTTTCAGTCATAAATTTTGACACCCCAGAGGGGACTTTAAAGGAGTCCCCACTCTGCCATCTTGGGGAAGCCTAGCACTCGAAACAACTGCAAGCAGAGGATGAACTTTTTGGGAGCTGACTACTGAAAATTTGGGAGATATAGAAAATGCCTGGTGCCTGGGGTCAAACCAAACCAGAGGAACTAATCCTGTAAGTAAAAGGTGAGGCTAAGGGACTCCCAGCAGCTGCCAGAGCCATTTTGCTTTGGGGAACTCCCTCATTCCTTACTTACACTTTAAGTATTACTCCACCTCTGTTTACTTAACAAAAGGGACAATGAATGCAGTAATGTGTTGATATTATAAATTGTTTCTTGGGGATGACCTTGGTTAAATGTGTATCTAAAAGATGATTTTTTACTGTAACAATCTGGTATCTGAATGGGTTTCTAAAGCATTGCACAATCTTGCAGTTAAAAGTTGGGTTTAAACAATTGTTTAGTTTGATTTCAGATAGTTCATGCTAGAAAACTTAAATACTTAGGATAAAAAATTAAAGAGTTTTAATTTTGAACTGGGTAGCCTGAGAAAATTTCACTAGGTATTCCAGTGCATTAACTTGGGCAAAGATAATAAATTATGATATGGTGGTATCTGTTCCCCTCAGTGTGTAAGATTTAAAAAAAAAAAAAAAGGTGCTAAATTAAAATGTTGGTCTGGCTTATTGAAATGACATTAATTAGCAACAGTCTTGGGAATTTTTAGAGCTTAATTTTGGATATACATGGTAGAACTTAATACTACTTTTACTACTTTAGGATCTTAAGAACAAAGAAAGTGGCTTAATGATCCTGAAGAAATTTATTCTGTGGTAGCTTTTTTATTATTAAGATCCTATTTTCAGTTTTGTGTGAGCAAGTTTTTCTAATGTAAAGAGATATAAAGATATAAAATTTTGAGAATTACATCTTAAACTTGCATCATAATTTTCAACATCCAAACCTGGAAATTATGACTTATAGCTAAAATGCCTTAGGCATGAGGTTTCTGCTCAGAATTCCAGTTTTCCCAGTTCCTTCCAGACCTCAGCCAGGACTTAAGCTGATATGCAAATAAAAGAAGCCTGCAGCACTCAGCAGGAGACAGATCTCAGACCCAAGGGAAAAAAAAAAAAGATTAAAAGTGTCTTTTTACCTGAACTCAAACTAGACCCCAACCAAAAAGTAAATTATATGGTATTTACTAATTACTGGCCAGTCATCTTTTTTAGGACTCTTGCTTTTTCTTAGATTCTGTATTTTTTTTTTTTGAGCTCATGATTTTGGTCCTGCAGACGGGTTAATATTTTCTGATCAGTTCTATTTTTGATCAAATGTGGAGTTTTTAAACATTGCAATGGAGATTTCACCTGAAAAAGCTACAAGGCCTTTACTATTGTGTTATGTGTTACGCTTGTGTTACGTGTTGTATGTCGGTATGTCTGTATGTGTGTATGTCCATATATCCTGCAGTGATATGACAATTGACATATGAGGAGTGCTCATGAAAAATTTAAAAATGGATCCAAATATCTTTGATTCACGTGATTCAAATGGTTCAATTTAAATTTGGTAAACAGATAAAAGTAAAGATGTCTTTAAAATTAAGCTTATAAGTTTTTCTAGGTGTTCAAAAAGACCCTAATAAAATGTTGATGTCTATGAAATAATCTGCTTAAATTCAGAAATTTACAAGTATTGTTTCAAAATGTGAACAGAAAGAGGTTAACAGATGGAAAAGAGAAACTAAAAGGTTCTAGATATAGATTTAATAGAGGGAAAATGTGTTTCTGGATAAGAGAGTCTATATGATTAAGTACTTAAGAGGGTTTAAATAAGTGATAAAAAAAGGTCTGTGTAAGTTGGCTATATATGTAAGTTTTTGAGCAAGTAATCTTAAAAAAATTAAAAATTATACAACTATGGTTAAACAACAACTGTTATTTTTCAATACTTTTCTTGTGCTCTCTTGCTCTGCATAATGAAGTTCTTTCAAACCCAATTTCAGAAAGTTTCTAATCAAACTTTCAACCAGCTTCTGCTTAGGCACTACCGGCCTCTGATGACTGATGAACCCCCAACATCTTCAAGAGAACAGTTCACTCAGTGCTGAAGCTCACTACCAGGCACGATGGAATACAACGGACATCAGACAGCGGGAGACAACGAGTTCGGAGAACCTCTCAATCTACCATTCTGGGTTCATGAGTCTTTATGTCCTTCTAAGCCTCCTCATGGCCCTTGGCCTCTTTTCTGTCAGTCCCCCAACATGGAACTTCTGCCAAAAATTGACCTTTGCTTTAATTTTTATCTTCATTCTGTTTTTATTCGCTCTGATTTTCTTCAGGTGCTGGTGATGCCAACATGGTGCCTAAGGACTTCTTCTTCCTACCTCCTTCTTCTCTGCAGTGGCGCGAAAAGTTCCTGCCCGTGTGAACTCTCCAGCTGGCGCCAATCTCAAATCTTGCTGGCGGAGAACCTTAGCCCCAATGAGAACTAATTCCTGGGCTCCGGAGCTGATATCTGGAAGAACTTACCAATAAACTGGTTGCCTGCCATTTATCTAAGCCCTACCATCTCCCCCTTAGTTCTATATAAGCACACAGCTTTTTGCAAGGTTAATTATGATACTATTAATATATGTTCATATTTTCCAGGTATACAAGTCTGTAAGGTAGAAGCTTCAAAAGACCATTGTATTAAGCTGGTGTTATAAGGTTGTATGGTAATTTTAGGCTTAAAAGAAAAACATGTTGGAGATTTATTTATATCATTTGTGTTCTACAACTGGACTTGTTATCAGTTCCATGTTACTTTTTACACTGAGATACAATTTAAATGTATTTTTAAGTTAATGAGAGCCTAATCTGTGTAAAGGTTTTATTGTAAAACACCAAAGTACTTTGCTACTCTTCTATAAAAGGTTAGAAGTTTTCAGCCTTTAATTCATGTTTTAGATGTGATATTATGTTGTGTTAGTTAATATCAATGTAAACTTGAGCAACAATTTATGTAGGCTTTGTAAAATGATGTCTAAAAAGCAAAGATCAGCTTCAGAACTATAATATTTAAGATTTATGAAGAGCCCCGCCTTACTTCAGATAAGACTCTATGTCCCACCTCATGTGAAAGAGACTATGAAAGTAGGCCAGATTTCAGTACATTTAAAGTTGTGTCCAAAAGTTGGTTTTTGCCAAGTTTACTAGGATCTCAAACAGGGGATTATGATGTATAACCCTGCCAGAATTCAAGGTAGCTATTACATAAACTAAATATGTCTTTACCCTAGTTAATTTTAGTTTGTAGTTTGCTTATAGATGGTCTAAGGATTGCCTGTTAATGTTTTAAAGAGGTACTGCTTTAAGAACACACAACCTGGGTCAACTTAAGATAAGGAGTTATCAACTACAGGATAGAGAGACAGACATTAAAGCCCAGTGCTCTTAATATAAGGCTGTTAACTTATTTGCTGGATGTTTAAGATTAAGTTTTAAAATTAAAGTTAAATTAAAAGGGCCAAGAAAACCAATATTTGGCTCTTTCCCTCTGAGTCAGTCTGAATCAGGGAATAGTGGACTTCTCCAAAGAGCTTTGCAACTCTAGGCCACATAACCTCCCGGTCAGGGAGATTAATGAGACCAGTGGAGGACAGAAAGTCAATCAGTGCATTTGCTATGAAGAGGAGGGTCATCAGAGAAGGGAGATATCCCTGATGCTTCTGAGGGAAGCTACATGGTCAAGCAAGGCCTGGACCCATCCTAGCGCAAATGGCACTAGCGGAACTGAGAAGCTGCTGTAAGTTCCCCGAGGACTCCCAGGGAAACTCAGTGGACTGTTAACAATAGATAGAAACAAAAGTCAGTTTGACTTGCTTCATCTTAAACACTTAGCAAAAACAGTCAAAGCCAAAGCACAGCTGTTCCTGGACATTTTAAATGATAATAATAGTTAAATGTAACTTCCATAAATAAGTAAACTGGAGGCTACAAAAGAGATTCTCAGACAGGAATGCCTGATAACTATTAAAAGGAACTGCCAGAGTAGTTTTTAGTTTAAGGACCACAGATATTCCTAACCTACACAGGTAGGCTTAATGTTTGCTAGTATGGTTATCCAGCCCTAAGTAACAGAATTAAAGATTTCTCTATTAGACACAGAGGTCATACTAGTAAAAGGATTTTGCAAGATCAGATGGCATTAAATTATTAAACTGTATCTTAAGGGAAATGACATCTGTAACCCTAAATGTTAATTGTTGTGTTTACATCCCTGACATTTCTGGCAAGGTGAAAAATATCCTTAAAGATTTACATGCTCAGATGAAGCCATGTACTCAGCAACTTTGTCATGGAAACAATATCAGCTCCTGGTTCTTGGTACTTCTTGGTAGAAAACATTGTTAGTCTTTGTCTTTGCCATTATACTCATTGACATATTCCTGTGCTATGGGATTTATTGTTGCATCAATCTGGTTCCAAAACTAATGAATTCTTGTTTCTCTTATAGACCACCCATCACTCAAATGGCCCTCCAGCCTATTACTTCTCAATCGGACTTTTGTCATGGACCACTCGATAGACCCGATTTTAAAGGGGGACTCCAAACTGCTTGCCCCACACCGTCCCTTTTCAGCCTGAAGAAGCCAGAAAGATCCTCTTCGCCCCCCTTCCTTACAGCAGTGAGGAGTTCCCAAATTAGAGGGGGGAATGAAGCCAGATTTAAAGTTAGGTAGTCAGTGTAGTTAGATAAATCGGGGTCTAATACCGAGTAAAATCTGAAAAGGAGGCCACGCTGAGAATGATTCCAGGGAACACAAAACAACTCATGAAATGTGAAACCCTTCAATAATTGTGATTCATTACTTTTAAGATTAAAAGTAGTCAGAAAAAGGAGTGGGGAATGTAAGGGTAAAAAAAATTGAAGTTAAAGTGTAAAATACCAGGTATTGTAAAGTTTCTAAGCTGCAAGGACTGAGTTAAAAAATAAAGGACCAGGTATTGTTAAGTTCCTATGCTACACACAAAACCTGAAATTCCTGTAGCTGTTAGGACAATACTGGAACTGCCCAGTAAATATTCCCCCTGACCATCTGGTTGTTTAATAACCTAGGACCCTGTGTGGCCTGGCACGTAGGCATCGCAGGGCCTAAACCAATCAGTTTGAATGTACCTCCCTCCTTAGAACTCACCTATCACTCCTGCCCAACCTGTTCCCGCCAATGAATGTGCTAATCAAATTTGAGAATTGTTGTTTGATTTTCCCACGGTGTATAATGATTTGTTAAAGGAGACTGTGATGTATGTAAAGTCCCCGCCCTCCCCAAAAAGTGTACTTAAGCACTGCTCAACCCCTGCTCTGGGCTCTGGGCTGCTCTCCCTTCTTGAGCACGGAGCCCCAGCATGCTGGATTGGATCCTCAATAAACCCCATTTGCTGTTGCATGAGCCACGGTCTCTTGGTGGTCTCTTCCTCCGAAGTTCGCCGGACCCTTACATGAGATCAATTTGATTCTGTGTGTTTTCAAATCCTTTCATCTTAAAATAATCAGAATTCCATAATTCTGCTGTACCATGTGGCCTCAATCTCATATTATGTGGATTTTGGCAAATTCCAGAATCTCTGTATACATCTCAGTTTCCTCATATAAAAGATTCAGGAGGATGGTTGTGAAGAGTAGATAAGAAAACTCATTAGCAGTTTAGAATCATGCCTGGCATATAGTACTCAGACCCAAATTCCCTTCCCCAAAGCCACCAAAGTAAAGACAAAAAAATAAAAAAACTTATCTAAATAATAAATAAATCTAAATAATGAATCCAGCCTTTCCAATTCTTGTAATTCTTGGGATTTAGTCGTGGAAAATGTCAATCTTGTTTGGTAAAGTCTATTTGTTGTGCCATTCATAAATTTGGCACATAACACTTACCATTTTTTTCCTTCTAGTTTTCAGTGCCGGTAGGGTTTCATGGAGTAGGATGTGATATTTATGAGGGGAAAACAATCCATGCTCAAATTAGGCAACATTTGGCAGATGAAGAGACTTTTGAAGTCTTTTGTAGTATTGGCACACATTGCTTATTTTAGATTTAATTAGGACTTCAAGAATTTAATTTTCTTAGAAGTAGTCTTCTTAATGTCTACATCCGAATACATTATTCTGCAAATAAAACTCAGCCTTTTGGGAAAAGTTGTGTTTTCAGTGTATTATACTCTAAAATTGGCTTTCTGCACAGTTTGAGGAGTAACTTAGAAAATTTTAAAGGTCTATAGAAAGGCTTCACTTGTTCACTTTCAGATGGATAGTTGACTTATTTAATATTTAGTGCTTTATTTTAGCTAGCAAAATTTTAAGTCTTTATATCTCAGAGTGAGTAAACTTGTTGCAGAAATTCCTCAAATGTTTAGCAATGATGAGAGGCGAAATGCTATGAAAACTGAGTATCAGATAAGTAGCGTAATTTGAAAGTAACATAATGGGAAACTGAAATCTGTAGTCCTACAAAAACATATGTGCCTGCTTCATAGTTAGTTCCTTGGAGTTGTTATTCTGTACTCAGAAGGCTTGAAAGTCAGCTCAGAGAAAGGAGATCCTTGAGGTTACTGTGGAGGGACTGTGCTGGGAAGCAAAGAAGTTCCACAAACCAGGCCATGGTGAGATGGGGATCATGGAGACTGGCCCGGCCAGGAACATCCAGGGGCAAAAAGAATAAAGATCTTCTCCAATGTCATGCAAAGCCATGTCTGACCCTGAGTCAAAAAGAAAAGTGAGCTCCTTCATGTGCATATATGCATAATAATAATAAAAGAAATTCCACTGCTGAACCAGAAGAAGAATTAATGAAAGCTCTGCAGGAAAAGATGAAGAGCCATTAGTCAATGGGTCCTAAATTCCAGTTAGGAAGGGACAACTGTAAGGGTCCGGGGAACGTCAGAGGAAGAGACCACCAAGAGACCGACTCATGCAACCTCAAAAGGGGGTTTATTGAAGAATCCAGCGCGCTGGGGCTCCGTGCTCACTCAACAAGGGAGAGCGGCCCAGAGCCCAGAGCAGGGGTTGAGCAGTGCTTAAGTACACTTTTTGGGGAGGGCAGGGACTTTACATACATCACAGTCTCCTTTAATAAGTCACCATACACCGCGGAAAAATTAAACAACAATTCTCAAACATGATTAGTACATTCATTGGCGGGAACAGGTTGGGCAGGAAGGGTGGGTATATTCAAACTGATTGGTTTGGGCCCTGAATGCCTACATGCCAAACTGCACAGGGTCCAGGTTATTTATCTACTGGACAGTCCCGGGAATTGTTTTAACAGCTACAGGAATTTCAGGTTTTGGGTGTAGCATAAGAACTTAATAATACCTGGTCCTTTACATTTTAACTCAGGCTTTGCAGCTTAGAAACTTTACAATACCCAGTCTTTTACACTTTAACTTCAATTTCTTTTACTCTTACACAACAAGTTCTGGAGTGTGATTGCAGAGTAAGGAGGCTATAGATAACAGTATTGTGCTGTGTATTTCAAAAAGCTAGAAAAAAGAAATTTGAATGTTTTCATGACACAAAACATTATAAGTGTTTGAAGTATAGATGTTTAACATAATTCAGATGTTTAACATGCACATAATGTATACTTGTAATGAATTATCACACAGTAACAACATAAAACAATTTATGGTCTTATGTATCAGATAAAATAAATGTAAATTTTAGAAAAGCATGACCATACATAAGGACTTGTGCTGCTCAATATCTTTCTATACTATTTCCAACTCTCATCAACTCATCCTTACTGGGGATGTGATGTTCCTGCTGCCCTGATTAGGACCCCATCAGAAACATTATTTGATCTTGTTCAAAGCACAGTATCTTAAAACAAACAAGCATATAATTTTCTTTATCATGAATATTATTAGACTTAATTTTTAGAGCAGTTTTACATGCACATTCTATACTATAATTTCTCATTTTCCACAACAGCTGTACTGATTTATCCCTGCCAGTTTTCCTTACTTTCATGTCTGCTCTGTCTGATATTAATATACCTACTCTGTTGTGTTTTTTCAGTTAGTGGGATGATAATATATCTTTCTCCATTTATTTCTTTTTAATATACTTTGTCCTTTTATTTAAGCTTGTTTGTTATCAACAACATAATGTATCTTGTTTTTTGATCCATTTTGGCATTATCGGTTCATTGATGTCAAAAGTGATCTCATATATATATATATACATACATATATATGTATATATAAATATATATATTTGTAATATACAAATATATATATATATATATATATATATATATATATATATATATATATTTGTTTTTGTTTTCTATTTGTTGCCCTTGCACTTTGTTCCTATTTTTTCTTCTACTCTTCTGCCCTTTGTGAATTTACCTGAGCATTTTTATGATTTTACTATCTCTTTTTTCTTAAAATATTAATTGTACTTTAAAAAAAAACTATTTTTGGTTATTCCCTAGGGTTTGAAACGTCCACTTTCAAATAATCTTATACCACTTCATGGGTAGTTGGGTTCCTTCTAATAACAAAGTTATTCTAATTCTCTCTCCCATCCCTTATATTATTGCTGCCATTCATTTCACATGTGTGTTGCGAGCCATGGCCGGTCAGAATGACACCTGGCATTTGCCAGAGGGAATGTTTGAAAGGTGACACCAGCGAACCATTGAGATGATGATTTGAGTTAAGCTATATATAATTGCTGTGATGCTGGATTGATTGTATTGTATATTTGACCTTTACTGTCGGGCAATGGGGCCGCTCTTGCTGCCTTGGGCACCCACTACTTTGGAGTTCTCATGGGGATTCCTGGAGTGTTCCCATTGGTTGGGGAAGTGCCGGAGGAGGGATTTCTGGTGTGGGGGGTTGCTGGAAAGGCCACACGCATGCGTTCGCGGGAGTGCGGAGAATAAAGGAGTTCCTGTTTTGAACCTACAAGGCTGTGTGGTGGCTCGGTTATTTTGTGCCCAGCCAGACTGCGGCACATGTATATAAGCAGGCATGACGTCTAGGCCACCAAGTACTGACTAATCAGTACATGGAAAATGATATTTTTGGGGAGACTCAGTATTTGTCTCTGTATGTATGGACAACATGTAATAATGGCAGATTGATGTTGCAAAGAGGGAGTTCATACTGCTAAACTCAAGTGTAGTCTTCCTCTCTTCACCCTTGTTACTGTATTCACATGCCCATCCTGTTAGCATTTGGGTTGCTACCAGATGTGTAAATCATTCTATCCATAGATTTTATTTATTTTGGGGGGTAATTCTTCCATTTCTAGTGTGCACTCATAAACATGATCTTTGTATTACTTAATACATGGGCTGGAACAACATCTTCAGATATGAAATATGCTTCCTCTGATATCCAAAAAGAACTAGCAAATGTTATACTTCTATCTTGTTGGTTAGCAATGCAATAATGTCACAAGCCATCCATGGGCTGTGTGTGTGATCTATGTGCATTGTAGCTATATGCGGGGACAGGTCTGGCATTGCCAGAAAGTAGAAAAATTATTTAATCTATTTAGATCTTTTTTCTGCCTTCTTTCACATTAATATTATAGATTTTAGTATTGCTTTATTCCTATTATTGACTTAATAGCTATACCCTTCTTTTTGATATTTTAGTAGTGGCTCTCATTTTTATAAAAAATAATCACATGATATTGTAAGGGTCCGGCAAATGTCGGAGGAAGAGACTACCAAGAGACCGACTCATGCAACCGCAAAAGGGGGTTTATTGAAGAATCCAGCGCTCTGGGGCTCCGTGCTCACTCAACAAGGGACAGCAGCCCAGAGCCCCGAGCAGGGGTTGAGCAGTGCTTAAGTACACTTTTTGGGGAGGGCGAGGGCTTTGCATACATCAGAGCAAATCATCATGAGGCGCGGGAAAATCAAACAACAGTTCTTAAACGTGATTAGTACATTCATTGGCAGGAACAGGTTGGGCGGGAGTGATAGGTCAATCCTAAGAAGGGGGGTACATTCAAACTGATTGGTTTGGGCCCTGAGATGCCTACGTGCCAAGCTGCACAGGGTCCTAGGTTATTAAACAACTAAATGGTCAGGGGGAATATCTACTGGGCAGTCCCGGGAATTGTCCTAACAGCTACAGGAATTTCAGGTTTTGGGTATAGCATAGGAACTTAACAATACCTGGTCCTTTACATTTTAACTCAGGCTTTGCAGCTTAGAAACTTTACGATATCCAGTCTTTTACACTTTAACTTCAATTTCTTTTACTCTTACAATATCTGCAAGTGTATAGCAATATTACATATTAACTTACAATGTAAGAGTCTTACAATTTCTTACCTCTACTTCCTATCTCTCATTCTTTTAGTTATTGCTGACATTTCTTTCTTTCCACATATACCACCACAATGCATTGCTATTTTTGTTTTTAACAGTTAGCTTCTAAATATTTTTGATCAAAGAGAAACATTTATATTTACCCACATAAATATAAGTAATACAATTTCATTGTTTTCTACCTTAGAATGATTCAGATGAGAAATTTGCTAATATTTGTATTGTGCTTCCTTAGTAAGTAGTGTGTAATTTTTCAATAACTACTTTTAAGATATTCTCTTTTGTTACTGATTTTTCAGAAATTTGGTTATTATGTGCCTCCCTGTGATTTTGCCTTTATTATGATTTAGGTTTGTTGAGTTTTGAGAACTAGCTGGTTTATCGATTTCATGAAAAGGGAATATATTTGGCCATCTCTTTCTACAATTATCCATCTGCCTTTCTAAAACATCAGTCATATAATATTTATACCACTTAACGTTGATTCACAGATTACTAATTCCATTTCATTGTGATTTTTAAAAATATTTTTTCACTGTCAATGGGGCTTTATTTTATTTATTTATGTATGGTGTTGAGAATTGAATCCAGTGCCTCACACATCCTAGGAAAGCATTCTACCACTGAGTCACAACACCAGCCCCTCCATTGCATTTCATTGTTTTTCTCTGTTTCAATTTGTGTAATTTTTAATGACATCTTTGAATTCACTAATCTTTTCTTCTTTGATTGCCAGCTGGTGTATAAGGAAGGAATCAATTATTCCATACATTCTACTACTTTTAAATTTTCAATTGCTTCATTTTTGTATCTTAAGTATCTGTTTCCATTCATGTCTTTCTTCCAGTCCTTGAGTCTATGTAAAAGGGCTTTTTTGAAATCTTATTCTTGTAAGTCTACCATGTCTTTTGTTTTATGTTTCTACTAAATGTTTGATTGACATTTTTTTCTCATGGTCATGTGACACATTTTTCTGCTTTTTCTCAAATGTAGTAATTTATATTGGGCCCCAAACCATGAGGATTATATTATTGAATGTTTGATTTTGCTGTTCTCCTTTTTAAAATGTTCATGTTTCATTTGCTAATTGAGTATGTTACCATGTATCAGCTTGCTATAATACTTTGGGTTGGGTTTACAGAATCTTTTACCTATGTTATTTCTAGTACCAAGGCCTGAATCCACTAAATATCCTGGATATTCAGTCTGTTGTACATAATTGAAAAGCAAATGTTTCCCAACACTGCTTGAGCTCTGGGAATTGTTAAGCTTCAAACTCCCATCCCGTTGATTTTCTCACATTCAGATGTAATTTAGTACTTAGCAACATACAAAAGAGAACCATTGTGCATGTTTCTGGATCTCCTCCTTCAGGTACTCTCCTTCTTATTGACAATCTGCTGAAACATTTCATATTCCAACAATCTCAGACTTCCCTAACTATGACCCATTTCCTCAACTCACAGAGCTCATACTTGTGATGACCAACCACACCAAGAAGCCATTCCAGGCTGATCATAGGGCTCACCCTATTTGTTTCACTACTGTTGGACCATAATCCTATGTTGTCTATTGTAGTATATCTGAAAGAATTTGATTCATACATTTCTCACGTTTGATAGATGTTCGTAATGTTTTGAAAACTCCACGACCAGAAATTGAATACTTTATCTGTTCATTCTTGATAGCACTATGGTATCTACTGATTTTGTGATTTTACCTATCATTTATTTAAACATTGTACTTATAGTCCTTTTAGATTCTGTTTCTGATAATTACAATATCTAAAGCCTTTGAGAATTTTAATTATATGTTTGCTGGTTGTTTTTTTTTTTTTTCTGCTATCACACAGTAACTGAATTTCTTTAACCTCAAACTTAAGATCCTAGGTCAAATTTTTCTCCAAGGAGAATTTAAGATTATTTCTGCTAAGAATTTAAGATAGTAATAACTGGGACGAAGCTTCCTAACATAATGCCAGGTTCCTAGGATCAGCTGCTTCAGGCTTAATCTCTAAAACACAATGCTAATAGCAACACTTGTCTCAGGCTAGCTCCAGCTACCTCTTTTGTTTCTTACAGGCAGTTCACAGTTCCTTGATTCTTCTTCAACATTCAGGTAATTTATTGCATGTTTATTAGGTTGTTTATTTAAGGGGTACATGGAGATTTACTTATTTTCCTATAAGTACAAGCATGCATTGAAATATAGGTTTTATGAAAAATCTAGCTGTTTACTTCACAGGATATTTATGTTGGTTATGAAGATCTTCTTTAGTATTTGGTTTTATGACAAAATGTGTGTGTGTGTGTGTGTGTTCATGCATGTTTTTATTCATTTTATGTTGCTCTGGATCCACTGTGCTTCTCAATCTTAGGATTCATGCTATTAATTTTGAAAAATTTGTAATCATTATCTCATCCTCTCTTGCATCTATCCTATTTTAATCTATTACCTTATTTTCCATATTTTTAAATTTCCTCAAACTTGCTCTAGTCTTAAAATCCTCAGCTCCTCTTTGTTTGATAATTGCCTCTTGGGAATTTTTTTTATTTTATTTTTAACCATGGTGTCAAAGAGTGCAATTTAATCCTCAATATCTTTATTCTCTTTGTAGTACTACAATTTTTAGCTGGGTACATGTCCACTATTAAAATATAAGTTTGCAGCCTTTATTACAACTGCTTATGGACAGTTCCATGATATATAAGTAAAAGAGATGTGGACAATTTTGGGATCAGAGTCTTAAAAAAGGTGCATGTCTTATTCTTTTTCACTCTGATGGACCATATGTTTGCCAATCACTGCCCCCACCCAATTCATATGATGAAACTCTTATCTCAAATCATAATATTTGATGATAGTGTCTTTGGAGGGTGCTTATGTCAAAGGAGAAGTCTCATTAATGAGATTAGTGCTGTTATGAGAAGAGACAAAAGAGTAGCTCACTCTCTTTCTGTCATGTGAACAGACATGAAGAAGTTGGCTATCTACATAGCAAGAAGTGAGACCTTGCCAAACATAGAATCTACCAGCACCTTAGTCTTGGCCTTTCAAACCTCCAGAATGGCAATATATCGGTTTGTTGTTTAAGTCATGGTTCTATACTAATTTGTTATAAAAGCTCAAATTGCCTTACACAATTGGTGTCTGGAAATGCAGATATGATGACTGAATGTGGAGCGGCCAGGCTGGACACAAGATAAAAAGAAAATATACTGAGGATGTTACAGAAAGAAATGTTTTTCTGACAATGTGGAGATGCCTTATCATTCATAGATGACTTGAATTCATTGTATTATGAGAGAAAAATATAAATTCACTTTATTTGAACTACTATTTATTGGGGATTTTGTTTTAGATACCTATAACTGTTCAAAGTATATGACTAAATAATAAACCCATATATTGGAAAGTCAGCCCTTATTTAATCTATTTTCATATTTATCACTTCTATTTGGCCTCTTTTCAAATATGCCTGCTTTTCATGCCATTTATCTTTTAAAGTAATTGATTTCTTCTTCCCTGCTTCATTCAATTTAAAGCTACTTATTTTATAGTCTGTGTCAGTCAAAGTTTGATCTGAGAAGTAAAACCACCAGATTTGTGTATAATAAGAGATTTGTTATAGGGATTTGCCTTATATATTTGTAGGAATTGGTTGAAAAATCTTTGTGAAACTATTGTTTCTGGGACTGAGCCTGAAATCATCAAAATAAGTAATGAGAACAAAAGAAGATGAATGTAAAATGTGGAAAGCAAAGACAAACTACTACCAAAGAAATAAAGCAAACCCCTTCAAGAGAGATTGGAATCCATGTCAGTCTCTCACTGCCTCCCAGTGTCTAACTTCCAAGTTGAGATGATCTGCAGGAGTTGCTGATGGGAGCTAGAGTTCACCTCACTGATAAGTTTGAGAGGCAGAAAGAGGGTTTCTGACAGGTGGAACATATTGGCTTATTTGTGGGCCCAGCTATTGCCCCATTTCAGCCAGCTGATCCAACCAATAAACAACAACCTCTGTGAGTGGCAACAGTGCCTTGTACCCAACAGTGACCTTCAGAAAATAAAAAGAATATTGATCCTGCTTCATTTTACCCTTTCAAATCTTAGACAAAATATCTCTCTCACACTCACTAACAAAGCCTATGCAAGAGGAGAATTCTTGGAAACATTATTCCAGTTTCATTAAGTTAGCTGATACAAATTCATGACAGTCTCTCTGTGCTAACCAATCTTTAAGATTTCCCTAGTAATCTTTTTTTGGTAGTCATACTCCATGTAATTTCTCATATTAAGTAGGATTTATTTGTGTGACAAACAGGATGTTTCAGAAGTGACAAAGTTTGATTTGTAATGTTAGATCACTAAAGACTTTACAGCCTCCTTCCTGATCTTTAATATTGCTAATTCTTGGGGCAAGCAGCTACCAAGTTACGAAGACCGAGTTACTCTGCACAGCAAGTTGTGAAAAAAAACTGGGGCCACCTGTAAAAAGCACCGATTTGAAGGCCATGTGAATTAGTCACCTTGGAAGTAGCTCCTCCATTCACAGATAATTACAGCTAGTCAGCCCCAAAGTATTACATTTGACATATGACATACCAAACACTGTGGTAGCAGAAACAAACCCTGTTCTACACTGTTTTGGTGCATGACCCATAGAAACTATGAGATAATTTACGATCGGTATTAAACTATTAAACAAACATTAATACAATATTAAGTTTAAATTATTCTTTGAATTGGCTACTTATTATTGTGGTCTGCAATTCATTTTCGAATGACTTTGTGACAATTCTGGGTGATTTCTTTTGAGATTATTTATCACCAATATTTTTCTTTTTTACTGGGATAGGGGAACAGTCAGGTGCATGAGAGGATTCATTGATCTGAATATAATTTGACATCAATACTTTAAGCTTGAGGATTTCCAGACCACGTAGGTAATGTAAATTTGAGCTCCAGTTCACACAAGGTGAACCCCTCTGTCTTATTTGTGTTTCCCTGAATTATCTAAAACAATGAATTGTGTATAGATAAGGTATTTGGGAGGAGATCCCAAAAAGTCCAGAATGAGGGAGCAAATACAGTAAGCTAGGAAGATACAACACCAATAAAGGGTAAAGCAATTGAGCTTTAATCATCACTGGAGGCAAATGGGGATCAACCCTTTTGGGGGAGTCTTTTAGGAAATAGTGGAGAGTTTTATTCAGAATATTTTCTTTGAAGGAAAGGAGTTGAGAAATATTTTACTTAGCTCCAACTTCCATTGATTGCATATTGTCCCAGAGGTATTACAGGCTTCAAAGTAAAACTAGTGATGGGGTGTGATTACATGAGATGTACAATCTGGTAAATGTTGGAAACTGTCCATCACAGCTGCAGATAAAATTGAACATTAGTCTAAAGCACATCAAATAGAAAGAACCTCAATAGCATCAACTACACATTTGCTAAGGGATATAATTTTGCCCTCCACTCAGATTTCAGTCAGGTCACAATTAAAAGTTTTGTAGTCATCTTCTCATGCCAAAGGGACCATTTTTTTTTTCAATTCTATCATTCCATTGATGATCTAACTTTTTGTCGATCCTAGCTTTACATGGAGAACTAAGTTCTAACTCAGTATCACCACTCCCATCTATTTGCATATAGACATTTTCTATTTGCATATAGACATTGGAAGCAACCTAAATTTCCCTTGTCCCCTAGGAATAAAACCGAAACTTCAACTCACAAATTTATCCCTCTAATTTTCCATTCCATTATTAATCTGAATGATAGAGAATTTCTTTATTTAAAGTTCAGCTATACATTTATAATACGTGTTTTCCATCATTTTAAGTGTTGTATAATAGGAAACTATTTAGCACATATAGTCAAACATTAGCAAAATGGAAACCATTGATCTTGCTTGATTGCAGTATGAAAGTTGTCTCAGTTGTCTGTCATTAAATTCTAATAATTCTCCAGTGATGGAAAAGAGTTTAGCTAAAATGATCATAGACTATATTCCTAAAACATTTATTCCTAAAACTTTTGGAAGTCATGAGGTCTCTGTGTTGGGGAGTAGTGGAAATTGTAGTGGCATGCAGAACAAAACTGTTATCTTTGAGTATAAAAGTAATTCCCCAAAGTTTAGGCTAAGATTGAAATTATTCTTAATTTTAAGCTAAACTAAGTAGAGCATTGCAACAATCATCTAAACAATCAATGCTAAATACGATGTAAGTGCATTTTGCCTATATTATGTCCTAATTCATGTTATTATTTATTTTTAGAGAGCACTGCCACAGAGGTAAATGTTTCACATATGCTAATTTCTACAATTATTGACTAAATGTAATATAAGATTTTATATCCTTCTATCAGAATATAAGCAGAAGTCTTTACTCTTCTCCACTTCATTTTACACTTGCCTGAACTTCTTAACGAGTGTCTATATTCCTTCTTCTCTCTGTAGCTAAGGAAACTTAGGCTTTCATATTTCTATAAGAAGTTAGTTTATCTAAATTGGTAATCAGAGTTGAGTCTTTCCTTTGAAGAAATGCATATGCTCTTCCTTGATCCTATAAATTGATGCAAATCCACTTAGCAGGATTTTTATACTTCTTACTGCTTCCAAAGAAGTCCTAATGTTTAAAAGTGACCAGTGGTTTCCAAGACTGGCCATGCATTAAATCACCCAGGAAGGCTATTAAAAATATCCTTAACCACTGAAAAGAATTCACATTTATAAGCATATGGATTAAGTACTGATAATTTTAACAAACTTTCCAAAGGATACATAAAAATTCAGTTTAGGTCTGATTCTCAGATTGGCAATGATAGTCACTAAATTAGAACAGGTCAATTATTGTTCTCTAGGATTTAGACAAAACCATGTAGATGTCTAAAATGAGAGATTTTCTATCTACTTAATGTTATCTTTATATATTATACTCTGGAATAAACAAGTAATAACTTAGAAAAAAGAAATGAAAATTGCTAATATCAAAAAGAGTATAATCACTAGGGAAAACTAAATTGATGAGAAGAAAATAATTATGGTCACTTTTAGACAAAGTAGTTAATTTGCTATTTTATTTATCTCTATAGTGGTAAGAATGAAATAAAATCATTTTAAATTAGACAAGAACATCAGGAATACCTCCCCAGGTTAGAACTTTGGGATTCATATTCTATCATTTTTATATGATCAAGCTGGTTTTATATATAAGCACAAAGTATGCATTTCAGTTTAGAATTAAAAGGATTCAGATTTTTACTTTTGTGATTTAATGGCAACAAATCAATTGTGTGTATCAAAGTTAAAATTTGATGATTGTTATGATTTAGATGTGGTGTCTCGCAAAAGCTCATGGGTAAAACTATTCAAGGTTTGGAGGAGAAAAGATTGGAGTATAGCCCTAATCTAATCAGTGGATTGAACTCTGATGGGGTTAACTAAGACGTAAATGGAGATAGGTGGGTTGTGGATGGAGGAAGTAATTAATTGGGGGCATGGCTTTGGGATATATGTTTGTATTTGAGTAGAGTCTCTTTGCTTTCTGATCATCATGTGAGCTTCTTCCCTCTGCCACACTCTTCTGTCATGATGTTCAGCCTCACCTTGAGCCCCAAGGAACGGAGCCAGCCTTCTGTGGATTAAGATCTCTAAATTAGTAAGCCCTCAAATAAACTTCTCCTCCTTTAAAATTGTTCTAGTCAGATCTTTTAGTCACAACAGAAAAAAAAAAACTGACTAAAACAATCATTTTTAACATACATATACACCTGAGAAACCCTCACCATAATCAATACCATAAACATACATCCATCAGCCTGAAAAGATTCCTTCTGCTTCTTTAGAATCCTCCTACCTCATCACAGTTCTCCACAGGTTACTGTGGATCTGCTTGCTGTCATTATAGGTTAATTTGCTTTTTCTAGAATTTTATATAAATGGAATCATCCAATATGTAATCATTATTGTCTCCCTCTTTCTCTTAATGTAATTCTTCTTAGACTCACCATGTGCTTGTTTGTGTTGGTAGTTAATTCTACTTTTGCTGAGTAGTATTCCTTTGTATTGTATACTAACATTGGTTTATCAGTTCACCTACTAATAGATAATTTGATCATTTCAAACTTAGGATTATTACAATAAATCTGCTATGAACATTCATGCACAAACATTTGAATGAATATATGCTATATTTTCACTTGTGTAAATACCTAGAAGTGAATGGGTGGATCAAAAGGAAATTTCACTTATATTTTCTACTTTTTAATTTTTTATTTTTTATTAATTTTTATTTATATATGACAGTGGAATGCATTACAATTCTTATTACACATATAGAGCACAATTTTTCATATCTCTGGTTATAGACAAAGTATATTCATACCAATTCATGTCTTCATACATGTATTTTGGATAATAAAGTCCATCACATTCTACCATCATTTCTAACCCCATGACCCCTCCCTTTCCTTCCCACCCCTCTGCCCTATCTAGAGTTTGTCTATTCCTCCCATGCTCCCCCTCCCTACCACTATGAATAAGCTTCCTTATATCAGAGAAAACATTTAGCATTTGTTTTGGGGGGATTGGCTAACTTGACTTCGCATTATCTTCTCCAACACCATCCATTTTCCTGAAAATGCCATGATTTTATTCTCTTTTATTGCTGATTAATATTCCATTGTGTATATATGCCACATTTTTTTATCCATTCTACTGAATGGCATCTAGGTTGGTCCCACAGTTTAACTATTATGAATTGTACTGCTATAAACATTGATGTGGCTGTGTCCCTGTAGTATGCTGTTTTTAAGTCCTTTGGGTATAGAGGAGAGGGATAGCTGGGTCAAATGGTGGTTTCATTCCCAATTTTCCAAGAAATCTCCATACTGCTTTCCATTGGCTGCACCAATTTGCAGTCCCACCAGC
Organism: Marmota monax; assembly: GCF_021218885.2. Taxonomy (NCBI): domain Eukaryota; kingdom Metazoa; phylum Chordata; class Mammalia; order Rodentia; family Sciuridae; genus Marmota; species Marmota monax. Next base: position 12,122,789 of record NW_026693777.1, on the reverse strand, counting down.
AGTGTATGAGTATATGTTTTCCCCACATCCTCTTATTGTTTGTCTTCATAATAGCTGTCATTCTGACTGGAGCGAGATGAAATCTTAGAGTAGTTTTAATTTGCATTTCTCTAATTGCTAGTGATGATGAACATTTTTCATATGTTTGTTTATTGATTGTATATCATCTTCTGAAAAATGTCTATTCAGGTCCTTGGCCCATTTATTGGTTGGGTTATTATTAATTTTTTGGTGCTTAGCTTTTTGAGTTCTTTATAGATCCTAGAGATTAGTGCTCTATCTGCTGTGTGAGGGGTAAAGACTTGCTCCCAAGATGTAGGCTCTCTGTTCACCTCACAGATTGTTTCTTTTGCTGAGAAGAAACTTTTCAGTTTGAGTCCATCCCATTTATAGGTTCTTGATTTTAATTCTTGCAACAAAAGAGTCTTTTTAAGGAATTTGGGGCCTTCTAGAACTAGTAAATGAATTCAGCAAAGTAGCAGGATATAAAATCAACACCTATAAATCAAAGGCATTTTTGTACATCAGTGACAAATCCTCAGAAAGGGAAATGAGAAAAACTACTCCATTTTCAATAGCCTCAAAAAATAAAATACTTGAGAATCAACTTAATGAAATAGGTGTAAGATCTATATAATGAAAATTACAGAACCCTAAAGAAATAAATCAAAGAATACCTTAGAAAGATCTACCTTGTTCTTGGATAGGCAGAATTGATATTATCAAAATGACCATACTACTAAAAGCACTATATGGATTTAATGCAATTCTGATCAAAATCCCAATGATATTCCTCATAGAAATAGAAAAAGCAATCATGAAATTTATATGGAAAAATAAGAGATCCAGAATAGCTAAAGCAATCCTTAGCAGGAATTGTGAAGCAGGTGGCATCACTATACCAGACCTTAAACTAAACTACAGAGCAATAGTAAAAACAGTATGGTATTGGAAGCAAAACAGTCTGGTAGACCAATGGACAGAATAGAGGACACAGAGACTAACCCACAAAATTACAATTATATTACACAAAGGCACCAAAAACATGCACTGGAGAAAAGATAGCCTCTTCAATAAATGATGCTGGGAAAACTGGAAATCCATATGCAACAAAAATTAAATCCTCTCTCTCACCATGCTCAAACCTCAACTCAAAATGGATCAAGGACCTAGGAATAAAACCAGACACCCTGAGACTAATAAAAGAAAAAGTATCCCCTGATCTCTTTTCTACTTTTAAAGAAACTACTAAACTGTTTCCCAAAGAAAACTTAGCATTTTCTAATAACATCACCAATGTATGAGAGTTCCCAACCCTCCATATTCTAGGTAACAATTTGTAAAGCCAGTCTATTTACACACCTAGTAGGTAGGTAGTAATATTTCATTAGGATATTCTTCTGCTAATACATAATATTATTTTTCCATTTGTATATTTACCATCCACATATCTTATTTAGTAAGTCATTCAAATTCTTTGTCGCTTTTTGGATAATTTTTCTTTTATTACTGAGTTTTGAGGGGTTTTATATTTTCATTACATATTATAAATATTCATATTTTAACAGATACATAGAAACTCAAAAAATATACAAATACAAGCCACTTATTATTTTTCCTCCTACTCTTTAACAAGTCTTCTCATGCTCTTAACACTGTTCCTCAAAGCACTAAAGATTTGAATTTTGATGAGTTCAAATTTATTAATTATTTATGTATCATTTTAGTGTCATGTAACCTAAAGTAACAAAGATTTTATGCTTTCTCTTAGAAGTTTTATATTTTACTTTTAACTCTAGGATGTTTTCTGTGTTAATTTTGGTGTATGATGTGGTGAATAGATGGAAGTTCATTTTAGTGAGGGCAACAGAGAAGATATTGACTTATAATTGTTCAAACATCGGTTATTGGAGAGACTATTATTTCTCCACAGAAACGCTTTTTACCCTCATCAAAAAACAATTAATTGTGCATTTTCAAACTCACACTCTTCCCCTCTAAAGTATTTTTCTACCTTCATGTAAATGCCACATTATCATAAATGTGTGGGAATCAAGCTGTTGTGCTACTGCATTGCTCTTTTTTCAAAGTTGGCTTTACTGTCCTGGCTTCTTTGTATTCTTACGTGAATTTTAGAATTGCCTTGTCAATTTTTACCAAAAAAAAAAAATCTGTTCTGATTTTGATTGGGATCATCAGATTATATGGGATCAATTAATCAATTTTGGGAGGAATATTATCTCAACAGTATTATGTATTTTGATTCACAAGCCAAATGTGTCTCTCCATTTGCTTGACTCTTCCTTAATTTCTCCCAGCAATATTTTATTTTCAGTTTTCAGTGTTTTGGTTGTGCACACCTGTGGCCATATTTATTCTTATGTATTTAGAATTTTGTGATTCTGTTGTAAATTATATTTTTTAAATTTCAGTTTTGATTTTTATTGCAAGAATGTAGTCATGAAATTTATCTATTTCAAATCAATCTTTTATCCTGAAGTTTTAAATTCATACACAATTTAGAAGATTTTTGTATATTACATCAGATCATCTAACAGATATCCAGATCATCTGCTAATTATACACAATTTAACTTCTTTCCTTTCAATTTACAAGTCTTTTCTTTTTTATTGGTAAGATCATCCAATATAATATCATATAGAATTGGAGATGGTGGTAATTCTGGTCTTACACCTGATTATAAAGAAAAAGCACTTAGTCCTTCACTATTAAGCAGAATATTGATTTCATTATGGATGTAGGTTTGTAATAATACAGATCTGTGTTTATTTGTTTGTGTTTCTGGTAATGTCTTTGAACTTTTGTATCTGGGCAATGCTGACATATAAAATGAGTTAACAATGCTTCCTTCCTCTTGAATTTTGTGAAAGAATTGTATAGAAATAATATTATTTCTCCTTTAACATTTGAAAGAATTTACCAATAAAAGCACTTGGGCTCAGAGTTTTCTTTGTAGGCAGTGTTTAACCACAATTTCAATTCCCTTCGTAGATTTAGGACTGTTTAAGTCATCTATTTCTTCTTTGATAGTTTTTGGCTTTTAAGAAATTTTCCCATGATTTTGAGATTGTTGAAATTATTGACATAATATGTTCTTAATATTCCCTTACTATCCTTTACTACTTATACAATTAGCAGCTGACATACCACCTTTCTCTTCCTCCTATTATTAATTCATATCTTCTCTCTCTTTCTTCTAAATTAGTCTGGCTAGAGTTTAGTCTGGTTAAAGTTGAATCAACTTAACATTCTGAAACTGGTTTTACATGTGAACACAGCATAACCATTATATTTTAGAATGTTTAGAAAGTTCCACCATGAGTCTTGGTCATGATGGTTACTTTCTGATCAGAAGGGGAAGAATCTGCAGTTTGATATGAAGTAACTTATTAGTGATGGTATTTCATTTTGCTGGTCTACCCAGTTTTCAGACTCTATGCATTCACAAGCTGTACTGAATGATTCCTGAAAGCATTTAGTTCTTGGGAGTCAGGGGTTGACTTATTCTTCATCTGGTTAATGGAATGTAGGATAGAGGTTCCTAAGCTTAAGTCTGGGGCCATGATTCACTTTCATGAAGGTGATCAATCAAATATAGACAGGGAGAGTTTAGTATAGTCATTTCTTTCAAGACAAGTTTTGAAAGATTTGTATTAAGAGGTTAGTCAGAATTTATAAGTAGTACCAAAACAAAACCCAGGATTTAGGCACATGGTGTATTGGCACATGAGAGATGTAATTAGTGAAAACCAACAAACATCTTAGAGATTAGGACTAAAGTCTGCAAAAGGGGTGATATATTGACTTTCTGGATCCGCGGATTCAACCAACTGGAGTCAAACATCTTTTTAAATGCATCTATACTGAGCATGCATGTGCAGACTTCTTACCCCTGCTATTATTTCCTAAACAATATAGCATAACAACCGAAGTATTTACATTACACTGGTTAATTAGAGATGATTTAAAGTATATGGGAGAATGTGTACAGGGTACATGCAAATGATACATCATTTTATATAAGGAACTTTAGCAACTGTAGATTCTGATTTCTTCAAGTCCTAGCAACAATCCTCTTTGGGTACTGAAAGAAAATTATAGTGAAAAACCGATCTGAAGCATGATTTACGGGGAAGTAAAGTCAAGGAAAATAATAAAGCTCTGGCAAATGGGGATTGGACCACAAGAACCAGGAAATATCACTTAAGCATAACAAGCACAGGAGGAGGGCAGGAGAAGAAAGCCTGACACTAACATCACTATTAGTGTCTTGGCAAATGTTCATATGATAACTGCTTGGCATTTTAGGATCACCTATCTGGATTAAACAGAAATGGAAAGCAGAAGAAAAGAAATTTGGTAAAACATAAAGAAATGGGCTTTAAATGTAGAGGTAAAAGAACACTGAAGTACTTTAGAAAGTTTTGGAAGATTCTATAAGATGTATGGTATCATCCTTTTTTAGTAAAGGTGTAGAGACAGATAAAATACTTTCAGAAATTTCTCATGAACTGGATGTCTAAACTATTCTCTTCACAAAACTGTACAAACATGTTCAGCTCCATGAATAATTAGCAAATGATTGTAACAGTTTCCTTGCTTCATTTTTGGGGTCACAAAATTATTTTCAACAAGAAATATTCAAAATTATGAGTATGACATTAATTATACATTCACTTTATCCACCTGAAATTATGTTTTAACCTTGCATAGACATATCTTAAAAATAGAATATTATTTTTTAAACAAACCAAGATAATTGAATCATTGGAAAAATCCTTTCATTTGCTTAATTGTTTGATGGCCACTACAATTATTTTCCATTAAATGAAAAGGAGGCTCTGTGATGTGATTGATCCATCTGACCAAAAATTTTAAATAACAAATATTGAATGTCTCATGCAATTAAATTTATTCATTATCTTTTTTCTTTATCTTTGTTTTTTATATAACCAATTATAATAATTTTCCCCACCATATTTTTTATGATGTAAAAGGACTCATACAAACATAATACTAAAAGAATATAAGTAAGAATTTTATGTGTAAATACAAGGAATAATACTAAAACCACTCAAGATGTCATGAAACAGAAACAAATCATTTTAACCATTTTTCTATGCATACACACTATCTAAAGCCAAACTTCCTTTAAATGACTTGTCTCAGAGCTAAATGTAACAATAAATGCAGGTGTCTTTCTTTAGAGAGATTTTCTTTGGGGCCTCTGTAAAGTTTTCCTACAATCAAGCATACATCTTTACAACTCTACATATCAAATACTATTTAATGTATTTGAACTTCTACTGGGTGCAAAGGAGAGTCAGTTTGCCAATTCAGAATTGTTTTGACTCTCATAGACTTATATATACAAAGAAGAGATATACCTCCATACTATACTTCTAGGACCCAAATCATCTAATTCCACCTCTTCAAATTCTCTACACCATGCCTGGGAAGTGGAGATGACAGATTGGAGAAGTTTTCCTCCCCTTTTCACCTCCCTCCACTACAGAGTATGTCTGAATTTAACAGTGCTGTAACATCTCTCACAGCTTTGAGAGTCAAATACATTTCAAGGTTGCAAAGTTGAATCTTGCATGTAGCAAGAATTTTCTTGAAAGACACCCCAGTAGAACAACTCTTCACTTTCTTTGAATGTTAATTTTAAACATTAAAAAAAAGAAGCAGCAGCTTTATTTGTTGTGTTTTGTTCTCTAATTATAACCTGAAGGTTTGGCCAATTTTCCCCAAACATGTTTATTATTTTCTTTGGAAAATAAAGGGGTTTTTGTCTTTGGTTATATACATAAAATCTGTCATTTAATTTATGTTGAATTTAATGAGAAATTAGCCAATGTGTTATAAGACATTCTGCTGTTAATGAGAACCGGCAATTTCTGTTTAATGATTATTAAATAGCTTTTATTGCCAAAATGCTTCATTAATACACATTATTAAGTTGGCATGGAATCTGAACACAAACTGCATTAATTGTTTCCTTTTCATCTTCTCCATATTTTCCCTCTGAATCATTGCACATATATGAGAGCCACTGAGAACTGGTTTCACAGATACTAACTTCTTCGAAGCAGATGTCCACCACAGCTTGGTGGGCACATTTTCACTCAGGTTCCCTCATATATAATATTCCAGAAATTAATCACAGAGGATGGGAAAACAGATGATGCTTTCTTTTTCCCTGAAAAATTTCAGTTCAGGAAAGAAAGCCAAAGCCAACATTATACATTATTCCTCCAAACTAAGAGGGAAGGCTAATCACTAAATATACATTTGAAAATGAATGATTCTGCCCCACAGTATTATTGCTTCCAAATGGCAGGAAAACTGACTATTTTCAAAATATGAGATTTAGAATAACATGAAGTTAAAATATTTTTTTTTCTTTTTCCTGTTGTGCTATGGGTACTTCGTTAGGGTTTTCAGTGTTTTCTCCCAGGGCATTCATACTTCTAAAAAATGAAAGCAAATATGATTCTATCATGATAGAATAGGCACAAAATTGGAGCATAGCTAAAATGATGTGTCAGGAGTGACATGGAGATGTGATTTTAGAAAAATACCAACTTGCTTTTTAAGCAGTCATTGGAGAATATATTAGCAAATGATGACAGGTTTTCAATCTTTTTCATGGCTCCCATTATAAACTTTATTTGAGATTTCTGTTGCTCATTTTTTTCCAGTGATTGTTATTCAGCATTTTTCTTTATAATGGGACAGAAGTTTAAATGTATACCATTCCTTGTGTTTTTAAGATATTAGTAGGACAACAAAATTATAATTATTTTAAATAAATTAGTATATACAAAATTTGAGAAATATTGTGAATCCTGAGGATTCACACTCAAAACTTCACACAAACATGAAAAAAATAGTCTAAAGGTAGTTGTTGGATAATGATGTATTATGTGATATTTCTCAGTGTGTGTGTGTGTGTAGCATAAATTCTTTATAACTCTGATTTCATTTCATTTGCATATTTCAATTAAAATCAACTAACGTTTCAGAAGATCCATAGTTTGCTAGGAGACCATAAAATTAGAGACTAGAAGAACTAAGACAAGAATGAAGGGAATTATATTTAGCTCCTCTTTATTGCCTATAGAGCAGCATATTATAACAGTGATTAAATAGCAACTTTGGTTATTTTCTGAAGACCTGTATGTGTACTGTATCTCAGCTTTAGCAAACAGCTGCACTTGCTCAGAATTGGTGATTTTTTAAAATAAATAAATACTATAATTTTAACTAAAATATTACAAGCACTCAACCCATATTGTCTTCAGTGATGTTCTAGAGCCAAATTTGAGAAGTATGTCCCTGAGTTAATGGTGCCCAAGGGAGAATATAGAAAACATTAGGCATATAAGAACCAGAAATACAACTCACTGACTATAGTTTAAATTGCAAGCAAAATTTTTTACATAAACTAGCATAACTTATAATTGTTGTGAACATTTTGATATTTAGATAGCTTGATTAATTGCCATTTTAGACCACAGATATATTTCTATCCAAAAAGCTATAATTCATTTTCTGAAAGCAACTTAATACCTTAAAATAATGGAAATTAAAAAGCCCCTTAATGCAAATAATATTAAAAAGTTTGATTTTATATATATATATATATATATATATATATATATTTACACACACACACACACACATATATATATATATCTTACGTCTTATACATATTTATGGAGAATATGAGTTTCTAAGCAATTATTTTTTTTTCATTCTGGTGACTCAACCATTGCTTTGTAACTTTCTACTTGGGTTTAACTAACTGGACTATATATTGATATGAATTGCAAGCAAGTGTTCAGCTGATTCTCATTTGCTCATGTCTGCATTGTTCCTGACTGATACTCTTAGAATGAGATAATGTCATGGGCCCAGAAATTAAATACTTACTGGAAAGCCCAATACCCATGAATGGGTGTCCCATGCCTACAATAAAATCTCTTCTCTCAGGCCCTGCTAATGTGTTTTGCTATTGTTGTTGTACTGGGAGTTGTTTGTTTTTGTTTTTTCCATTTTATGGGCTGCCTTGTTTCCTGCTGATACATTTGGCTAATCCCAGCAGCTGAGATTCCACTCAGAGTTTATGATTCTCTTCTCCCAGAGAGATGCACTAAACTTCCGTTTTTTATTTGTATTACCTTCCCTAGCCAATGACCCTGATGCAGCCAGCAGTTCCATCTATGCTCTCAGTGATTTCTAATCTATAGAATAAAATATAAACACTTTCAAAGAAGAAGACATAGTCATGGAACATAAAAGAACACACTGATTTTGAATGGGGCAGTATGAAAAGGCAGATGTCAGCTCTCATAAGAAGACAATTTTTTAGTGGCTAAACCTACCTCAAATATAATGAGCTAATCCAAGAACCAGTGAGTAAGTGTGAAGATAGTAAAACACAGATTTGGCAGTCACTGGTAATGATCAAGTGTGAATTAAACCAGAAACAGAGTGGTTTAAAATATGATGCCGAGGATCATTCCCAACTCTATGGTTTTACAATATTGTGTCATGGCAAAAGTTGCATGTAACAAGGTTACAAACCCAGATCTTCCCATGTGTCACAGATCCTCACATAATTTGCTGAACTTTCTAATCCTCAGTTTTCTCATGAATGATTTGGGAATACTCATGCTTTCTTCCAGTGTCATAAGAACTAAAGAATGTTTATAAACTTCTTGGACACTCTACTTGTAGGCAATGCTGTAAATGAATTATAATTATTATGTAAATAGTATTTGATTCAAAAAGTGGATCAACGACCTAGGAATTGCACCGAAAACTGCAACTGCTAGAAGAAATCATAGGATAAATGTTCCAACATATTACCTCAAGCACCAAGTTCCTTAAGAAGACCCCTAAAACTCGAGAAATGAAGCCAAGACTCAATAACTGGGACGGCATCAAATCACACAGCTTGTGCACAGCAAAAGAAATAATTAAAGATCATGAAGAGAGAGCATACATAATGGGAGAAAATCTGTGCCAGCTGCTTTTCTGACAGGGGATTATTATCCAGAATATATAAAGAACTCAAAAAACTTAGAACCAAAAAAAAAAAAAAACAATAAATGGGAAAAAGAACTAAACATATCTGATTTCTTAAGAAAATATTATGTGAAATGTGAATCATTTGAATTTGGATAAATATGCTAGTTGGAAAACACCATGAATATGTACAATATTTCTACAAAACATCATGCTCCACAATTTTCACTGATAAACACTCATTGTGTTCAAACAAAAGTAAAGCAAAACATTTCTGAATTAACTAGTTGTCAGAATGGAAACATAGGTGTCTGGGCTTATGATAACTTGTCAAAATCCAAAGACAAACCAAAAGTTTTCAGTGCCCAGAGGTCTATGTTTTAAAATCACAAGGGAAGCCTATGGAATTGATTTCTCCTGTATCATTAATTCTCTTTATCCATAATTCATTACACAAGATAAAAATCTGAATCAAACTTAATATGTAGAAAATCCATATTCACTTTAAAATTTAGAATGAAAAATTTTTATAATTTTCAATTTTATTTTAAAAAATGTTACAAATTTTGAATTTAATTTCAAAAACATTCAAAATGACTTCATCAACATCATTTTATAAATGTACTTACGTAAGTATAAATACACATTTAATTTATTCTTCTTTCATTTTTCAAATAAAAAAAGATAGAAAGCTTAAAATACAATCAATGCATTTTTTTTTTTTTTGGTACTGGGGATTGAACTCAGGGCACTTGACCACTGAACCACATCCCCAGATCTATTTTGTATTTTATTTAGAGACAGGATCTCACTGAATTGCTTAGCACCTCACTTTGCTGAGGCTGCCTCTGAACTCATAATCCTCCTGCCTCAGCTTCCAGAGCTACTGGGATTACAAGCCTGTGCCATCGCACCTGGCCAACCAGTGAATTTTGAAGTGAACAGTTTCTCAAAGTACTGACTGCTACCTTGAATACCTTAAATAATAGTTATCTTTTAGTTCTATAAGCTTTTGAAAGACTTACTTCAAAAAATAATTGACACTTCATAAAAGTATACAAATTACTTCAAATATTTTTTCAATTTTTTAAAAAATACACCATAGAGAATTTTTATGATTGAATTAACATGTATCTATTCTTTTTCTTATATTTATTAAATTAAATTGAGTCAGTAATTTATTTGTTTTTATATTAGAATAAAAATTTAAGTATATGCAATTTTAAATAAGAATTTGATATCTGTTTAGTTTCCTTATTTTAATTATTACTGAAATGAAATTAAATATTTTAATTAACTTCTGAATAATATGTTCTTATATGAACTATTTTCAGCCTACTACAAAAGATTTTGTTTTCTAATTTTATTTTTTAATAATCCAAAAACAGACAAAAATTTCAACATAGTAATTTTTCATCTGGAATTTTATTCTAAATCCTATATTATAAAATCTATTTTATTGTAATAGGCTATCATCATTAGGTTGAATAAATTGAGGCCACTAATAAGTGTGTATATCTCCAGGAAAGCTGTAGGTGAATTAAGGAAAAAAGACTATGATGTGAATATTTACTATTTTTATGCAATAGCTTCAAGAAAACTATTTGGTAACCAAGATATTTAAACTGCCCTCTTTGTGGTCATTTTTAAAAAGCAACAATATAGTATAGTGCACATAAAAATTTGAATATCTTGGTATACTTGTCTTGAAATTTCATAGCATTCGGAGATAGTTCAGTGAGGACACATTTAAAAACATTCCAGCTTTCCATCCTACATTTGCGTGTTTGAATAGATGAGCTGGAGGTGGATGTGAACTTCTTTGAACATGGTAAATGTTTTGAAGCCATTGTGAGCTCAACATTCTTGATACAGTCTCTTTTGGTTCATCTTTTTTTCAACACTCCTTTTTGAATTTTCTTTCTATCATGTTGATTCAAGTTTTCCTTGCTAACTCTCCTTTCAATACTTCAAATATTGTTTTTTCCTAAATTATGTCCTTTGGTTCTCTCATGCCTCTCCTTTACCCTGATATTCCATTCACTCCTAGTGCTACATCCACAACCTTTATGTGCCTGATACCCAGTTCTAATCTCTGACCTACCGACCCAATGCCTTTGAATTCCAGATCATTCTTTAAACTGCTACTTGATGATATACTCCTCTGTATTCCTAAGGAAATTTCAAGGTAAAAATGTTGTGTTAGGTGAAGAGGATAATTAAATGGATATATAGCAAAATTAATAGAGTATTACATACAAAATTGCATTTTCAAAATAAAAATGAAAGCATTGTTTTATATATATATGTGTGTGTGTATGTGTGTGTGTATCCACATGTATGTTATTCGGTATGTTAAATATATGTATACATATGTGTGTATATGTATACACTTATACTTTACATATTAGCTATATATAAAATAACAGCAATAATATAATCATTAAAATGTCTCTCAATATGTGATAGGTAAGGTTGAAATGAGCAATCTAATTACAAAACTTTACAATGCATCAATTATTAAAAATATATATTTGTCTAATATAATGGAATTAATTGAAAATTCTATTTGCTTAAAAAGTTTTAAATATTCTAAACAAATAAAAAACATAACATAGAAAACAAAATTATTTAAATATAAAATTACAAATTGAACACTGAGATAAATTACAAATTTATCTCAGCAATAACTTAAAAATATTAACACGCCAATAAATAGAGTTCATTATTGAAGTCAAACAAATATTTTAACATTATTCATAATGAATGGTGAATAATAATTGTTGATCAATATGTTTGAAAACATCTTCTCATAAACTGGTGGCTGCAGCCTTTAGAAGTTAATTTGGAGATTCAGTATTTGAAGGAGTATTTGGAATACCCAAGCATAGGGAGGAAGGTAGACTAGAGAATAACAGGGTCCATTTTGAAGACTGGTCCCCTTGCCAGACCTCATCCATGCTAGACCTTAAGGAGACAGCAGTATGAAAGCTGAATCTTTTTCCGCTTTTATGTGGAGAGACTCTGACACTCAGGGATAGCCACGAATGCTTCAGTGTTGTGGTGACAAAGTTTGAGAAACAGTGAGAGATTGAGCTCTTTATATGTCAGCCAAAAGAATGCATGTCCTTAGCAGACTAAGAACTCTCAGCATTTGATCATTGTTCTAGTATATTAAGATCTTCATTTTCACAAGCAGTAGTAGACATCATTCCTAGCCAAGACATCATTGTTATCAAAAAAGACTAAGGACAAAATAGGAGTGGGTGCTCAGAGCAGTTAACACCCACCATCAGCTCTCAGTGAGGTAGAACTAGTGCACAGAGATAAGGAGGCCAAAAGCTTGATGTTAAAACATTTTAAAACTTAGATGAAATCAACAAATTCTAACAAAATGTCAAGTTAACAGAACTGCCTCAAAAAGAAAGAAATGAAATATGTGTATATGTATATGTATATATATATATAGAGAGAGAGAGAGAGCATTATATATATATATATATATATATATATATATATATATATATATATATGGTTTATAACTATACTACAGAAGCCCATAACTACTACAGAAGTTAATTTAGTAAGCTGACATTTTCCCACAAAAATGCATCAAGCCTAGAAAGTTTCTTTGGTAAGTCATTACAAATACTGAACCAAAGACGAGTAACTTTTCCATAGAACAAAAAAGGGGAAACATTTGCAAAATTTTCAAATCATTCTCACTCTCGAATATATAGATATAAAAATCCAAAAGAAAAATCAGAACACAATATACAACCAGATAAAGAATTTGGAAATAACACAGAATTTCAGAGTTGTTTTAATGCCAAAGAGTCTATAAATGTAATTCATCATATTAAGAGATTAAAGGAGAAAGTCTAAATGATCATTTTGATAAATGCAGGGAGAAAAAATATAAAAGTCTGTAATCTTTCATGTTAAATCCCTTAACATAAGGAAGAAAAGAAAACTTTCAAAATATGATAGAGAATATTTATCCCAAAATTACAGCAAAATATATTGAAATCTCATATTCCTTTTAAAATTCAAATTACACTATAAATCTAGAGTGTGCCTACTGTGAACAATTTTATTTCATCTTTTATAGCATAATGTCAGTGTAACAGAGGGGATAGAGAAATAATACACAAGCGTATGAAAAGAAGAATCAAATGTTTCACAAATAAGCATGTGGTGCTCTAAATAGGAAGCCAAAAATATTTATAGATATAATTAATATGTAATTCAAACCACAGTCAGGAAAGAATAAATAAGAAAGGGATTTAATGCCAGTAATTATGTAACAAAATTATTAGAAAGACTAAAGAAGCAAAGAAAAGGATATGTGTAGTATTCTGGAGATTAGGAGAGATAGGGAAAGAGAGCAGAAAACAGAGGGAGCCACCACTGTCCAGAACATCAGGCAATCCATAAACAGCAGTCACTACTAGAGCAGACCCCAATCCTTTGCTGGTCACCAGTCTCCAAAACTTCTTTTCTTCAGAGTTCATTTGTTTCTATCCTAACTACAACCTAGTCACCACAGAGACCAGCATTTGCTTCTGCTTAACAGCACCACCATTACTAGATTCACTTGTCTAAAGCCACTGCCTCTGTACTTGCAGACAAGGAGAAAGCCATGGTTGCCTGTGGAACCCACAGGCCCAATACTTCTCATTCAACAACCTAGTTTGCAAGGCATTCTGGGAAGTGTAGTTTTTCAAGTCTGTAGCTCCAGCTCCAGCCCTAGAAGGAGTGAAAAATGAGTGTGGGCCTCGGAACCAACAGAAAATATCAGTTGATAACAATAAGAAAGATGAACACATTTTCTTAATATAAGAACTAGATTTGAAATCACTGTTCAAATGTAAATTGAAGTTTCTTATAGAGCAGAATCAAAGTAAACATTAAAACAGTGTTTGCAATATTAATAAAATTAGGTTAAATGATTCTGAAACAAGATTAAAATATCTGGAACTACAAAATAAATTAAGTAAAACCTTATTATAAAACAAAAATAGGGGCTGGGGATGTGGCTCAAGCTGTAGTGCGCTTGCCTGGCATGCGCAGGGCTCTGGGTTCATCCTCAGCACCACATAAAAATAAAATAAAGATGTTGTGTCCACCAAAAACTAAAAAATAAATATTAAAAAATTCTCTCTCTCTCTCTCTCTCTCTCTCTCTCTCTCTCTCTCTCTCTCTTTAAAAAAATATATGAATGAATTAAAAATCCTGACAAGAGTGACTCAATATGTCCTATACGTCAAAGCTCCCCAAACTGATATACTGAATGTATAAACTTCAATCGCCACTATACCATCTATTTTATTCCTTTTGTTTTCCATTAACTATAAAATTTATAGTGAAAATCTAGTTCCAAGATGCATCTGAAAAAGAATGAGTATAAAACTACAGAGATTACAAAAATTTTATCATATAAATATAAATAATTATGTCAATAGAAAATCAAAATAAAAGAATAGAAATTTTACACAAAATATATCCATCTAATAAATGCATGAAATGATAGTCAAACCAAATTATTAATTAAAAGTATTTTTAACAATCTCAATGTAATCAATTGTACATCCATCAGAGAAATGTCTCACAATATTAAGAGTTATCAAGGATGTGGAACAAATGCTGATAGAATATAAGTTGATGCAATAAATTTGGAAAATGATTTTAGATAATCTGGTAAAAGTAAAAGATATGCATATTTGAGAAACTGTTTCACATATACAGATGGAGAGATTATAAGAACTTTTACAACTATCTTGTTTACCTCAATAAAAACTGGCTACAACCATAATATTCACTGAAAGGAGAATTATTAAAAATATTTAATTAGTATATCAAATTTGCCTAAATCACATAAAATTAAGGATGATAAATATTTTCAAAACCTGAAAAATTCAAATGCAGGTTCAGAGAAAATATATTTTTCTCCCACTAATAGATTTTAAAGAAACTCAAATTTATTTTGTATAGATGAGAGAAATGTGACCTATCTAAACTGTCCAATACAAATGCTGGAATGACAAATTGAGAACAGAAATGTAATAGATCTCTGAAACAGGGTGGCATTCATCTGAGAGTTTGAAGTTCCTAAAATACAAACCTCCCACAGAAAATAATTAATATCAAAAATAACTGTTTTCCAGAAACAAAGGAAGTTGTCTAACTTTGTCTTGAACTTAAAAAAGCTGTTAATGGCTATTGAGGGATTTATGGAGTAGTAGGATTGACATTAGAATCTCATCCCTCCTATAGAAAAATCAGAAGGTAATTACAAAAAAAATTGTTAGTCACAAATCATGAAAACAAATTTAATTTTTCAAAATAAACGATTGTGTTTTCTATGATGATATAATAAACAATGAACTTTTGTTTCAACAGGTGAAAACTAGCCTATTAGGGGGCCTCAAAACTATAAGATATATTTGGAAAGGGTGAAAACACTAATTGATCAAGGGAGAGAAGATGATTTTTAATTTTCTTTAATTTACAATGTCTTAATGAGACTATGAGATAATAACATAGTGTTAGAGAAAGTTATGAATTGAATGCTAAGTGAGAACTCAAACAACACTCAGCATGCATCTCTCAAAATGAATATAGTAACAATGGAACCGTAATCTCCATTTTAGGACTACAATTTCTATATACAATTTTAACAATTATACATTGATCTACAAGGTGTGTTAGATGTGTTTTAATATACAGAGTAATATTTATTTAAATATTTAGGAGACATTATCAAAAAGCATCTAATTTATTTTTAGTGCATTAAAATCATTATACAGAGTAGCAAATGCAACAAATTTAAATTTTTAAAATGCTTATTAAATAGAGACATTCTTGACTTATGGTGGAGTTCCATTGTGATGAACCAGTTGTAAGTTGAGAATATCGTAAGTTGAAAATGCATTTAATACATCTAATGTACCAGACATGATAGTCTAGCAACACAGTACATTACTGCTGCCCAGAACAGGCATAGATTGTCAATCCAGGAAAAGATCCAAACTCCAAGTACCCAGTTTCTTTTGAATGTGAATTACTTTTACAACATTGTACAGCTGAACTATCCATCATAATTTAGGAGACTACCTGTTTAGAAGACAGATTTAGAAGGACCCTCTTCTCCTGGCATTCATCACCTCCTTGGTAGTTCTGCCTTCCTCGTATTCAGTCAACTCCTTTAGATTATTTCATTGAAGTGTTAAAACAGTTAATTTTTATTTCATTGAAGTGTTAAAACAGTTAATTTTTTAAATCTAAAGTTTAAAGAAAGATGAAGGCCCTTGTCTGTCTGATTTCAAACTGTGTTTTAAGTTACAGTAATCACAATAATGTGGTAATGGTGTAATTTAACAGATCAATCAGGAATATAGACATGAAGTAGCAATGTACATGTATAGTTGACTTTTTACAAAGACACCAAAGGAAGTCAATAGGGAAAGTCTTTTCTACAAAATATACTTGTAAAGCTGGATAACTATGTGGAAAGAATTCTCAGTTTTGTACCTAATGTAAATACTAATGTAAATTCTCAGTTTTTTACACTAACTTAAATACTAATTAAAAATAAATCACTGACATAATGTGAAAGTTAAAACTACAAATTATTCTAAGAAGAGTGTACAAATGTCTTTGCAACTTTGATAGATGATAATTTTTTTTAATGATACAAAAGTAGTTATCACCAAAAAAGTAAGAAATAAGAGGTAGAGGGAGACAGGAGAAAGGGAGGAAACTATAGGATAGGAAGAAATAAAGATGAAAGCAAGGGAGGAAGAGGAAGAGTCAATAGAGAGGTGCCAAAGGAGAGATTGGGAAAGTCCAGAAATAGAGAAAGAGATGGGAAGAAAGATTTTATAGAGAAATCCATGTAAAACCCGAAGAAATAATGCTGCACTTATTGAAGCCCAGAGGGACCTCAGATCCCCAGATGCTTGCCTAGTTCCTCTATGCTACAGCAGAGTCGAGGCCTGCAGATCTTATTCACTCCCAGGCCAACACGTGTATCCCTGGACAATATCCAGTGTTATCAAGACTGGTTTACATGCATGTTCTGGTCTTGAGACAAGTCATATTTGTAACCGGTTACTCTCTGTAAGCACATTTTCTATTTTAAAATTAATAAATGCATGGGGTTCATATTTACTTCATGATACTGGGAGCTGGAGTGGAGAAGGAATAAGATTTGCTATAATGAAAATTATAAATTCCATAATATAGCATCTAGTGAAAAATTACATAGAGGGAAAAAAAATCATTGTATTTAGTTATGAGGGATACATAAGTGAGTACTCACTAGTTATGTAGTCTTTTGGATTTTTATACTCTGGATATTTCTAGTAAAGAGAAAAAAATCCTTCTCAAATAAGTATGTTAACTGGTCATAAACCTGAATAATCCGAAATTTCTGATATTTTTTGAAAAACCTATAGAAAACTCTCTTTTGGAACCAATTTATATTAGGGTCTGAGAAAATTCCCTAGAAAGCAATCATTCTGTGGAACTACATGTTAGTCTTTTCAGTAGCCTGCCAGATAAGTATCTGATTGTGCCTGGGGAGGTTGAATCCATTTGAAGTATCAGTGGTAGGTAGCCAGTGAGATCATCACTTGGCCTGCTCTCTTGTGTTCCTGCTTGATGCTTAGCCCAAAGAGGCTGCAATAAAATTTTAAATAAAACTTTTAAAACCATCAACATTGTAAAAGCAAATCATGAAATAACCTTAGGTATAATCGGCTTCTGTAGCAAGAAGTGATGGTGCTGAGATATTTGCTTTAAAGGAAGTGTGCCTAAAATGGCCAGTGACATCCAAGCTTCAGTTATGGATGGGCAGAAGGAGGGGTAGGACCAGTGCTGTGATCATCATTTATGGGATTTACAAAAACAATGACTTCACCACTTCACCGTATCAATAGAAACAAAAAGTATCACCATAGATTGTTGGCTTAATAAAGGAGTAGATTGATAGGTGCTAAAAATAAATCAAAAGCTCACATCTGGATGATTTAAAGAAAGGCAAGTCACCTTTCCAAGGAGTAGAATTTGAAAGATGATAGAGGTATAGTATAAGGATGGGGATCGAGATAGGAGTAGGGATAGATATAGAAATAGAAAGACAGCTGAATGCTGAATATTATATAGATGGATATAACATTAATTTACATAAGAAAATGTAAACCAGCAGAAGAATAATAAGCAACAGAAGAAAAAATGGATAAAGATAGAATGTTTGGGATAATAATGTACAAGAAACATTAGAGTGAACAAGAAAGAATTTGTTAAGGACTTGTAAGCAAAAAAGCAATTAATGAGTGATGATGTCTTATGGATACGTTTATTGTCCTTTTTTAGTCAGCTTTTTCACTACTGTGATTAAAGAACCAGATCAGCACAATTTTAGATAAGGAAGAGTTTATTTGAGGGCTCATGGGTTCAGAAGTCTCAGTCCATAGAAGTCGAGCTCCGTTCCTCCGGCTCGAGATGAGGCAGAACATCATGGCAGAAGAGCCTGGCAGAGGGAATCAGCTCACATGATCCACAGGAAGCAGAAGGAGAGAGACTTCACTCTCAAGATGTATATACCCAGTAGCCATGTCGCCATAAAATACTTCCTCCAGCCACAACCACCTGCCTCCTGTCACTACTCAGTTAATCCCATCAGGGATCAAGTCACTGATTAGGTTAATGCTATAGCCCAATCATTTCTCCTCCAAACCTCCTTACATTATCTCACACATGAGCTTTTGAGGGATACCACATCTAAACCATACCATGTCCCCAACAGACAATTTTTTAACTTAATGTTGGAATTCTTGATGCTTAACTTAATGTTGGAGTTCTTGATGCTCTACTCTCCTCTTTCTGCACTCAACTATTTTTATGTCCATGCTTCATCTGCATTGTGACTCTAAAACTCAAATCTTCAGTCCAGTTCTGTAAGCAACGTGCTGGTGGCTGTTGATAATAGCTGTCCCTTGACAGACCAGAACGTTCATCATTGCTCCTCAAGACAAGCAAGCTGCTGAGCAAGCTCCATGGCACTAGATGATCTAAAGATGTCTCAACTTCTATTCCATTGACTGAGAAAAAGAATGTATGTGTATGTCTCAGTGCTGACTGTCTATCCACACAATCACAAACATTTCCTTCATTTCCAGCCCCAACTGACCATGCAGAACTCACCAC
Organism: Marmota monax; assembly: GCF_021218885.2. Lineage (NCBI taxonomy): Eukaryota > Metazoa > Chordata > Mammalia > Rodentia > Sciuridae > Marmota > Marmota monax. The sequence goes on along the minus strand of NW_026693777.1, from coordinate 12,103,520 downwards.
CTCCTAGGTTGATGATGTTCTGCTTTCACTGGGGTCACTCTGGCCTTTTTTTATTCCACACTTATTTCCAATCAGTTAGAAAACTGACGTTTTTATTTTCAAGGGCATTTTTTTCTCCTAATCAAATACTTTTTAATCAAAAGCTTTGACATTCAGAATGATTTACTGTCGTGACTTTCAGAATCGACTTTGTAATTTTGAAACAGACTACTCACTGGATCTTTCTCTTTGCATTTATGTAACAGCAATCTTGTTTACCTATAGATAATGTTGATGTCTCTGAGCCAACAGAGAAAGAAAAATGAATGCCTACATATTTCTGTAGATCGTCTCACTACACACATATTAATTAAGCACCCATTCTGTGACAGGGGAATGGAACATGTGTCTTGGGAATTCCTTCCCAGTGAACACATCCTTCACTCACATAATTAATAAGAAAATATTTGTATGGATCACTGGGAAAATAAATGCCATCAGCCGTCATGTATCACACGTCACACGTCAATTATGAATAAATGAGAGATATTGGGCTGGTTGTGGCTCAGCAGTAGAGCGATTGCCTTGCACTTGTGAGGCACTGGGTTTGATCCTCAGCACCACATACAAATAAATAAACAAAATAAAGGAATTGTGTCCATCTACAAGTAAAAAATATATTTTATAAGAAGATATTAGGGGGCTGAGATGGTGGCTCCGTGGTAGAGCACTTGCCTATCATTTGTGAGGCACTGGGTTCGATTCTCAGCACAACATATAAATAAATAAAATAAAGGTCCATTGACAACTAAAAAATATTTTTGAAAAGATATTAAGAGAGTATTCCAACAAAGAGAAACCTAAAGACCATTTAAGTTACCATAAACAGAAAAAGTCACCAAAACCATTATAATTAGATTATCAAGTATGCTTTATGGGTTTTTCTCCTTTGTTTCATTATAGCTTCATGTTAAAATTAATTTTATGTTCCTGCTTTGTTTTTTTCTTTTATATGTTTTCCTGTTTCAACTATTTCTGATGTGTACTATTGCATGTTTCTATATTCTGTAAATTGTAATTTTTATTTATATATTTTAGAAATAGGATAGTACCTAAACAAATAATCAGGCCTTTGATACTTAACTAAGGTAGATTAAAGAAAGTTAAAGGAATATTCATGCATGTTGAGAGTATAGCAAGTACAAGAGTGATCCAGCAAATTTCTGGTGTATCTTAAGAAAGTTATTGCCCTTATCCCCAAAGTTCTCGGTATATATTAAAAGTGATGTTGGTGAATGCGGGCTGAAAAATATGGAACATATGGGTTAAGAGAAATTGTCACCACACTGGAAACCTGGCATCAGCTATGAGTACAACTATTTGGATAGGAGTTTAGGTTAAGGTGAAAGTGAGATAAATTTTGACACCACAGAATTGACAAGAAAGACATCAGCACAGGGAATGTACAGGAAGGATAAAATGAGATCCTCAAACTGCTGACCAGGAGGGTATTTAGACTGTGTGTGCCATTATAAAGATCAGAATAAGTAAAGAAACAACAAGAGAAGAATAAAGTCTCTATTTCTGTATTTTTAATTAAATCACAGGAGATTCAACAAAGGCCTTAAAATGGATAATTAAAAATTGAGAATATCACAGGGCATGTTACAAGGACATTGGGGAGGGAGAGTGCAGAAAAGGAGAGAAGCCTGTCAGATGCTCACAGAGAAGTGCATGGGGAAGGTGACAAACCCAGGTAATATGTCACAGGCTACTGGCAGCATGGAAACCTGAGAACACAGCCATGTCTTCCAGTTGACAAAGAGTTCAAGAATGACAGCAGTACTTTTGATCCTAGAGCATTAGAGAACTGCAAAAACTTACTTCAATAACAGTAGTTTCCCTGGAGTGATTGAGGAAGTAGCCAAACTGAAACACTACAACTATGAATTTGGAAACAAAAAGACAAAAGATGCAAATAGAGGGTACAGTTATCAATTAACTTTTTATGCTATGTTGTATGCTAGATACTCTGCCTGTGTTTTTCCATTCGAGGCTGCAAATATAATGATAATAAGATAAATAAAGCAAAGTCATTTACAAACTAGGTGACTTCAAGAAAGACATTAATCAAGAAGGGTTTTAATCATTTAAAAGAAAGTTCAGACAAGTGAGGTTGAGAGTCTACAAAGTAATTGTCCTATACTCCACAAAAATATTAAGGTCAAGAAAGATGCAGATGGACTGGGAAACTGTTCCAAAATAAAAAAAGACTAGAGAAATACAACAACTAATAGAATCAGAGTGCTATAAGAAAACTAACTAATAATAATGGTATTCAAGTTTCTGTGATAATAGTGATATTTTTTTCCATTTTTAAACACTTAAATTTTTAAGAATTTATTTTTATTTCCCAGTAAATATTCTGTCAGGATTTTTATTTGTAATGCAATAAATTTGCATTATAATAGAATTACAATATAAAAAATATCATTTTTTTCCTCCGAGGGCCCTGAAAATATATGAGTGTAAAGTCCCACAGAGCCTTGAGTCTGATGCTAGAAGACAGAGAATTCATATTCAGAAATTAAAGTGGGTATTTATAGAGCAGACATGTGCTATAGTGAAAGAAGTGGGGATATTCATGTAAAATATATAGTCATATTTTGGCTGAAATTATTGCAGACCACTTTATATGGATGCATATAAACTCTAATGTTTAAAATCAATATTTAAATCGTCAACTAATGTATATAGCAAATGTACACACACAATAAAGATCTATCTATATTATCATAATCAGAAAGCAATTTTGCAAAAGATTGGCATTTTCTCTGAAACAGAATGAATCTGTAGAACCCTACTAGAATGTTTAAACTGTGAAAGAGATGAACTAAATTAAGAAACGTAGAAGTTAAAAATGAATGACTTTAAGTCTGTATTATCCCAGACATTAGCATTCAATTTTCTAGGCTCTTTTCTCATCCTGTTGATCTAGTAATAGTCAATTTTGTGATGTCAATGTACACATCTACACAGACCAGCCTTGGAAAAGAGTTTAGTTATCTAATATTTAAAAAACTAAAAGTACCCATCAGTGGATAGGACTGTTTGCTTCTCCTTTTAATATAATAATCAAAAGAAGCAGACTGCCTCTCCTCAAATATAAGTTATTTCTTAAAAATCAGCATCTAACATGGGTCTAAACTTTTATGTATTTGGATTCTCTTCCATCCTCAAAATTTGGATTTGCTTCTGTCCTCAAAACTGAACACTATTTTTACTCATTAAGTTTACTCATTTAACTTTACTCATTAATTGTATGTCATATACATTGTACATATATATGATAGAAGTCTGTGTTGTAGAAAATCTATTATATACACACATTTGTGGGATACGTGTGTGTGTATATGTGTATTTGTACACAGACTTGTATCATTTATAAAAGTAAAAAATATATATGTTTTGAGTTTCAGGACTTATTTCAATGCTTCAGGCCCCCAAAGAAATTCTTACATGGTATTATGTGTTAGCCAGCTGAAAAAGTATTAAAGGAATTTGAGTATAATTTCTTAGTAACAGTTGCCATCATTTTAAATACATGACACTAAACTTTAAACTCATCTGCCACTCCGTGAATGTTGTCTTGTTTGAAGAGTATCTTGTTCCTGTCTTTTCCCCTGAGTAAATAAGATAGCAACAGGGTATTACTTGCACTTATCTGTGACATCAGCCATCAGACTCACCAACAAACTGTGACTATGAAGCAAGAGATGAGCCTTTAGAAAAAAGCATTAAAAGCCTGTCAAAGATCCATTTACTACTGATTCCTCTGGGGGAGTTGCCTTCTTAGCATCCACTCCCTGACATTGATTAGAGCATGTGATCTGAAGACAAGTCACTGTTTGTTAGCCCCAAATTATACTCTGCAAAGATTCATGGCATCTGGCTGAATTCTGTTGTCAGAAATTCTTTTATAGCCAGGCCAGAAAGAGAGATTCTGTATCTTATTTTTGTGGCCAACACACTGTTAATTTCTAATCTGGTACAAAGATCTGATTAGTCAATAAACATATTTTGTTGATAAAAGCTCCTGAAAACAATTAAAATGCAAACTACTTTGTTTTGGAAACTATTAAAACTGTCAAAAAGACTTACATCTGGCACCCAAAACATTTCAGCTCCCATCGAACTCTGCATGTCCCAATTTTTGGCCATCCCAGTTCATGATTATTCCCAATCTTTTTGGAAATAACCAAAGGACTAATTGGGTCACTTGTATCTTGGCTTTAGTGCCAGGTCCAGGATCCCAGCTGGAAGTGAAGGCACTTAGGAGAGCAATCACCATGTCTAACACTGCTGCTTGGCTTTGGGGATGATTGACATTTCAAGAGCTGAACAAGCTTAACATTGAATGAAATGCACTGAGGCAGAGCTGACACTAGGAAATGAACACATTTGTTCTACAAATATTTGCCTAGCATTTGCTACATGCCAGCTATTGTGCTAGGTGCCGAATATAGCAAGGTTAAAATGAAACAGCCTCTACCCAAAAGGAAACATAGCCTATGGATTCAGACAAGTGTGTGATTTACAATATTATATGATGAAGGTCACAACAGATGCAAAAAAAAAAAAAAAAAAAAAAAAAGAGGGGCTTGCTAGAGTACAAAGCAGAAGCATGAAATGAGTGTCAAAGGAACAAGGATGAAGGTTTTGAGGAGGAAGAGATATCTAAATAGGAAAGAATAGCCCAGGCAAAGCAGTGAGACAGTAGAAATCGTGGCACCTCCAGAGAACTCAAGGCTCTCATAACATACTGCGCCAGCCCATTGCCATGGCCCTCGATACTGTTTACAACTTCTTCCTTTCTTCACATTCTTAAGGTGTACACTACTCTCCGGGTGTTCAAGCCTTTGTTCAGATCCTTCAACACTTTTTCCTGGCTCTTCAAGAGCTCTTCAAGCTTTTTCCCGACTCAGTCTTTACCCATGTGGTTCTGCCACAGTTGGATCAATCTTATCCTTGATTTCGGCTTATCACCTCCTCAAAGATGTATGGAAGTTTTCATATATCCCTTACAGTATTCACCATCATGACAATCTACAGATCCCAGGACTAAATAAATGTGACAATATATATCGCTTATTTTTGCATATACTTGTTTGTCTATTGAAAAATCTCTATCTCCTTAACATTTTATAATTTTCCATTTTTCACTTTTCTTTCATTCTTTTTTTTTTTTTGGATAATGTGAATGATATCTCATCAGCACCTAGACTAGTGCCTGGAAAATAGTAGATGCTCAATAAATATATGCTTAACAAAGAAAGGAATGCTTGTGTCTTCTTCACTCTGCTTCAAGACAGCAAAGATAATACATTTGATTTACTTGTATCATCAGAGTTTGAAGTTAGTTCTTTTTTTTTTTTTTTTTTGTACTGGGGAATGAATTCAGGGGCACTCAACCCTTAGCCATATCCTCAGCCCTTTTTTTGTATTTTATTTAGAGACAGGGTCTCACTGAGTTGCTTAGAGACTGGCTTTGAACTTGCCATCTTCCTGCCTCAGCCTCAGAGCCACTGGGGCTACAAGTGTGCACCATAGTGCCTGGCTGAAGTCAGTTCTTTACACAAAGTAGACGCACAAAAGATAGATATTGGTCAGGTGAGTGAATTAATGCAATGTGGAAAGCTGTAAGAAATTAAATTGGTGAGGTAAATTGGGAGTCAAACTCTGATGGGTTCTTTAAGCTTAATTAAGGAATTTAAATTTTCCTCTGAGGGTAATATGAGTAAATGAACAGTTTTAAAATTTGGAATGACATAAGAACTTTTGTATAAAGGTTTTCCATCTGAAGTTTCACAATGAATCAAGGGGATAAAATTGTAGATGATCTGGGGGATAATTGCATAGAAACAATCCACATCATTAATTTTTGTTGTTGGGATTCAACACACTGGCATAAGAGAGATCATGCTATCAAAGAATGGTCTCTATATAAGCTTTTTATCTGTGTCTGGTATTGTAAGCTTTATAATATCTTTCATATTTGTGTCCAAATATTCATATTCTTGGACATGAAAAGAATGTTCTGAAAACAAAGCTAATTTATTTTAATGCCAATGGGACATATTAGGAGGAGAAAGGTTTAATTTTCCTCAAAAATATATGGATTTATCAATACTTATCTTCCTTTTTATAGGTTTTGGCATTTTGTTTGCTAATTTTTAAAAATAGAATATCATACTAGCATCTTTAAAATTTTATTGAAAACACTCTATGACTATCTCTGAAAACTTAACCTCCCCTTCATCCTCACACAAGAAGCTGCATTTGTCTAACATTGAGGGAATAGTAATTTGCCAAGAGAGACAGAGAAATGAATGACTCTCTAATATACCTTGGCCAATCTGCTTCGAACTTGATTTATTTAGATAAATCCAGAAACTGTTTAATGGCCCCCAATGAAAGCAATTTAATGATTTATTAAGTCTGACATAGATGACATTTCACTTATATGGTTTAATACTAAATGTATTTTATCATTCAACATAATGAAAAATAATGATAGATTCCCTAAAAGTTGATCATTTTTTGAATATCCAGAGAAGCATAAGAAGAAAATTATACAGATTGTCACTTTCACTTTCTCTTTAGGAGATAATGTTTAGACCACTAAATGTGCCTACTTGATCACAATTTCATATTAGGTCAGAGTAGAGCTCACATTTGAAAACATACAACTGACATACATAGCCTTTGGTTTAGTCTGAAACCACGCTTGATTCCTCTACATCCCCATTTGCTTAGTGTCTCCCACTTCATCAGTTGTAAATTTGTTTTTCAAAACCATCCTTATTCAAAGAAGTTCCCTTTGCATTACAGTTCTAGGCATTTGTACGGAGCATCCTGTGTGAGTGATATCTGATAAAGCTGAATAGCAACATGTAAATCTGATCACATAAAAATCCAGATGTCCTAAAATATGATTCAAAAACAACAGAAAGAATGAAATGTTCCAATAAATAATTTTGAAAAAGTGAGGTAGCAAGTGACAAGTAACAAAGAAGAGAAAAATTCAATACTATCAACTTAAACAGGATAAAATTTAAAACATTTTTAAGAAACATTACTTTTAATAGCTGTTAATTGATAGGCATATTCTGGCAACAAAGGATATTTATTTATTTATTTATGCTTTTATGATCCCTATGGATTCAATTCTACATTGAAATCTGCTTTCCTTAAGCTAAAGAGAATTAATGTATTAAAATATTATGACTGTGCATTTTTGATGTCCAATAAATTTATTAGAACATTCTAATTCTGAAAGGTAGTTTATTTGCATTTATTAATATTAATTATGCATCATTGATTTGACTTAGCAAAATGGGGTTAATTGATAAAAATCTCAAGGATAGCTGAGATACTTTCCTTAAGAATATAACCTGAAGTTTATTCTATAGTTCTAGCACAATGGATATACTGGAAAGACTCTACCTAAATATCTAGATGTCTTCTTTATACTCATTTTCCATTGGTGCATTACAGTTTTACATAATAGTGGAATTTATTATGCCATATTTGTACATGCACATAACATTAATTGATCTACTGCATTCTTCAGTATATTTCTTTGTCCACCTTTACTCTGTCCCAGGATCTGCTTGCTCTACTCTCCTGATCTCCCTTCTGTTGTTATTATTAATATTTTAATTGCTTCACTATAACTATATACAAGAGCAGGACTCATTGCAGTATCATAATGCATGAACATAGTATAATTTGGTAGATTTTGCTCCCCAGTACTTCTCCATCCTTCTGTCCCTCCCCATCAATCCCTTTCCTCTACTCATTAATCTCCCTTCTATTTTCATGAGATCCTCCCCCACCTTATTTTAAATTCCTTGTTTTTTTCCTCTTTAGATATCTTATGCTAGGAACAAAAAAATCAAAAGGCAAAAAAATTAAAATCTATGGAAGCAGTAAAGAAGTTACATTATTCACCTTTACAGAGTCCACATTTATAGTCTAAGTATTTATAGAGACAAAAATACAGATTGGGATTTATAATATACACCCTTATTGCATTCACTTTCCAGCTTTTTCATAGTAAAATATAAACTTTTAGTTCCTCTTAATAAATAATAGTCTTTAAACTACTTTTAAGAAAGACATAATTTTCCAAAAGTATTCTGATAAATTGATTTTAATTGGTTGTTTTACTATGTCTCTAATAATCTTAGGTTTTGTTACATCATTGGTTATTGAACATAAAAGATACTAGGAAAATCAGTTAATAATGTGGTTTATTCAGAAGAGAATACATATATATATATATATATATATATATATATATATGTACAATTATTCCCTCAAGGCTATATCAAGGGTAAATTTTCATGTACAATAATATGTAATTGAATCTATACTTAAAATTTTGTTGTCATTGCTGTTGTTACGTTGTTTGTTTGCTTTTTAGTGGAATCTAAAGTGGCAGAAGGCAACAACTGGATCAGTTCCTCTCTGTAGTATGAGCTCCATTGTTTTCCTGGGAGAAAGGCAGAGCCCAACCATGTCTCCCTTTTAGTACTATGTGCTTTCTCCACCCCTCTGTCAGCAGCGCATGGCAAAACACATCATCAGGCTGACAGCAACCTCAAAAACAACTGATACACTTCTTACTGTTCTAACAACTGTGGGGTTCAGATGGCAGCTTAGATTAAACAATCATGGAAATATTAATGTTTACTTCCACATTAGAAAGATTAATAAAGCATACCCTTCTCTAATTGATGAAGGTGACTCTCTTCTTTCAGAATTGAAAAAAAACCTGCTGGTGGAGTACAAAAGGGTTTTGTTTTTTAACCAAAGGGAACATTCAATACTGTCATTGCTATATTGTTTAATATAGGTGTGTTCTCTTCTTTCCTCTCCACCACCACAACACACACAAATACATGCATACTGATATTCTGTGGCCCGTGTCAGGTTCCATGAATCAGAATTTTAATAAATCTGAAATTTCATCAAAGAAATAAAATTTGAAAGTCCACTGTTCCAAGCTCTTGATAGATAATAAACTATATGCTCATGTTCACATACATAGATTTACTAAAGACACAGAGGGAAGGATAATCTTATTTACCTAGTTAAGCTCCGAGAATGTTCTAAAATGCATATCATTGATGAATAAATACAGCAATTGGGCATGACAGAACAATTTATTATATAGTTTATATATAATTTTAATAATAGCACTACAAGTTATAATCTTTATGAAAGTGTACCAAAATAAAATTGAGTTGCTTGTTCTTTTATTTTATTTCACAGTTAAGATCCTTTTAATTTTGAACATTTTATTATCAGAAACAACTCAAATTAAGCAAAAAGAAAAGAAAAAAAAACTGCAGGAGGAGAAATGCATTGGCTCTTGCAAACGGAGGGTTCAAGCAGTAGACTTTGGTCATGGTTGTTCAGGCATTTAAATAACACCATCAGCTCTTGATTGGCTTCATTCTCAGGCTATGCCCATGCAGTAATGTCTATCAACAGTTTACGTGAGTTCCAGAGAATATGGGTTCAGAAAACGAGATGTTGGAAAGTCTACCACAGGGAGGTCTGACTGGTCTGGCTTAGGTCAAGTGCTCATGCCTGAAAACTCACTGTGTCCAGGTGGGCAAAGCCATTTGACTGGCCAGGGCCAGGTCTTATGCAACTACTCAGGGAGGGAGATGACCCTGGTCAGTCCTCCCTCTACCTCCTTTTACCATATGAACTGAGAAAGATGCTACATCATGAGGATCCAGTAGTTTCCTAGTAGAAGAGATCCTGGGCTAACACACATGCATTCCATAAGCTTGATGTTAAGACATTTATAGTCTAAGGTAGAGTGCCTCTCTTTTCTGTAACCTGTAGTTTGTCTCTTTAAAAAGTGCTTTTATTCATTTATTTTATAGGCATGACTTCTACTTTTTTATTTAATTGATTTTATTTTTTAAGTACGCGACAGCAGAATTATAATACATGTTCTTTTAATACAATAGAAATGTAAAAGGTCGAATGGTAGTTGTTAAAGTCTTGTAAACTTTTGATTTTGCACACCTAAATGTGATCTTATCCTTTTGTCTATATTACTTCACTTATTCACCATCAATGTAATACACAAGTCCCCCTTTTCCTTAGAGACTATGGTCCAAGAGTCCTAGGGGATGCTTGAAATTGTGGATACTATTGAATCCCATACATACTATGTCTTTTTCTATTTATACATACCTATGAAAATGTTTAATTTGTTGGTTAGGCATAGTAGGAGATTAACAATAACTAATAATAAAATAGAACAATTGTAACCAAATATAAAAATTGATAACATCACTGTTCTTGCATTTTCGGGCCATATTATGCATAATAAGGATTACTTGAACACAGGCACTGGGACACCAGGACAGTTTGATCTTACTGACCAGATAGCTGCTAAGTAACTGATGGGTAAGCAGCATATACAGCATGAATACACTGGCAAAGGGATGATTCATGCCTGGATTATGACAGAGCAAGACAGCACATGATTTTACCATGCTACTTGGAAGGTGTGAAATTTAAAATTTATGAATTGTTTGTCTCTGTAATATTCTATTTAATATTTTCAGAGGACAGGTGAGTATGGGTAATTAAAACAGTAGAAAGTGAAACCAATGTAAAAAGGGGAATACTATGTTCCTAAATGAGTTACCCTAAAATATTATTTTCAATAATTTAACATCACAAGGCTCATTCTGTTTGTAACTACACGAGTTTTGGGTAAGTACAGAAATAATTGCTAATGGAGAGTCAGGGTTTGAAAAAAAAGAACAAATTTGGAAATCTGTTTTAAATTAATTAGATTTCATTTCATTTAGACAAGGAAGTTAGATTAAAAATTTTAAAGATGACTTTCATGTTTATGTGAATTGTCAGGAGAGGTGAAAGCTAACTGACCTGTTTAACTTTCTTTCTGAAATACACTGATAACATGTTGTAGTTGGAATTAAATACTTGACAATCACAAGAGGGTCAAAAACCTAGGGTGACTTGAGTTCTTCTTTTAAAGACAGCAAAAGATAATGTAAAATTGAAGTCTTATCAGCATTTCAGTATAGATGATATGACAGATTAAGAACAAGAAAGCAAAACTAATTAGAAAAAAATTGAATTCAGAAAAAATACATCATAAAGCAAAACCCACCACAAAAGTGTTAAATAATAGTTCTCATAAATTGTGGTAAATCAAATAACACTTATAACTTGTATGAAAATAATTCTGCCTTATGGAGATTATATATTACTGGACTTGATCTTTACAGGAATTGTCACATTACTATATTTATCATTGTGCTTTGCTTCTTTTTGTTTTTATTTGCATATCTGAGAATAATGCATAAAAGTATGTCATTCAGAAACTCAGGAAAACAACTCTGAATAGAATAGTCTTTATTGTCAGAATTGTGGGGTAGAGGGCTAAGGGTAGAGCTCAGTAATAGAGCACTTGCCGTGGATTCAATCCCCAGTAACAAACACATACACACACACACACACACATACACACACACCACACTCAGAGAGATTTGTAGTATTTAAAAGATTATTCCCTGAGCAGAGTCAAAATTTGAAAATTATATAAAGTATAAAATCAAATTTTTGTTCTAAGTTATAAAATCCTGGGTATGAAAAAGAATAGTTGTGATATGTAAATTCCCATAAAAATCATGTGCTAAAGCAATTTTTGAGGAGCGCTAAATCATAGCAGAAAATGCATAGCATGAAAATATGTTTTCGCTTCAAACCCCACAAATTAGAAAGATTTCCAGGAAGGTAACTCAGTGGTTGCTTTGATCATCTCACTCTACATCTGGGGAATATTTCTCAGTGCCATCAATTCAAATCACAACATTTCATTCACCTGTGAAACCAGTCAGGCTGGGCACAGTGGCACATGCCTGTAATCCCTACCACCCAGGAGGCTGAGGTCCTGAGATCCTAAATATGAGGCCAGGCTCAGCAACTTAATGAGATCATGTATCAAAATAAGAATAAAAATGGGTGGGGATGTAGCTCACTGTATGTGCACAGTACCACAAATATATAAATACATACATGCATACATATACACACAAAAAAATAATCCAGTTAGCCACTAATCCTACATTTTGTACCTTTATAATTCATAATTTCAGCCCTTTTCTAAGAGTTTCACTCGGTCTAGGTTCTGTATAATTGGATTATATGCTCAATTAACCTATTCATCATCAGGCCTAAGACCAGCTCCAATCTGCTTAGACCCTTCCTCTAATTCCTTCTGTTTCCCACTCAGGTTACTACTCAAGCATATGAACCAGATAAGTTTGTGCACATACTGATGCTGTATTACTAGACAGTGTGTAATCTTCACAGAGAATGGTGAAATGTGTCCTTTAACTTAATTTTGGTCCTCAGATTAATACAGACATTAATACACAGCTCTTTCAACATTTCATACAACTGTGTATCCCCAGAACATGCACCTGCTTCTGGAAAGTCTATGTCAGATCTTCCACATGGTACCAGCAACCTCTATGGGTAAAGCTTTCTCATCATACCACACCTCACACATTCCCAAGTAAAATTCTCTCTGAATACTCAAAGTACTGCCATCCAACTCCATTCTCATATCTCAATCTATTCAGTTTATCCATCTAAATACTTCATTCTCCCATGAGACATTAACTTCCATGTACATCATAAGACATACATGAACTAGAGGCCAGTGAAATGGGAGAGAAAATGATGTTATCGATTTCTCTGATGCCTAACATTGAACTACTCCAATAAAAAGAATTTAGCTAATACACTGTGCAGATAATTGCTGTACAAAGGAATGATATCAATTTATAAGATCCAAGTTCTTCTACACACAATTTCATAATCATTTATGAAATGTTTATTTTTATGGTATATGACCACCATGTGATTTTGATCATCCTCTCCAACAACAGCAATGACAATAACAAATTCTCAAGCTTCTTTATACTCTGTTCTTTTTCTCTGTGGTACTGACATTACACATACATTTGACAGGTTGCCAACATGTTCTGCTTTGTTCAACATTTCATGCCAAGGCACTAGAAACACATCTGGGATAGAGTGGACATTTGTAGTAAATATTTGTCCAATAAAGAATATCAGCTTGCTAGGGCTACCATAACAATATATCACATACTGGATGAGATAAACAATAGGAACTTACTTTTTCACAATTCTTAAGGCTGAAGTTCAAGATAAAGACTTCAGCAGGATTGGATTCTCCTAAGACCTCTCTCGTTGACTTATATATGATGCCTTCTCACTGTGTCCTCATATGGTCTTTTCTCTGTGTACCTACATGCTTGCCATCTCTCTGTACATCCAGTTTCCTCCTCTTATGAGGACAGCAATCAGATTGGATTAGGGCCCACCTTAAGGATCCAGAGAAACAAATTGAAAAAGTCCATTATTAAACTATTTAAAATATGCAGTGTTAAAATTAATCTGAGCAAAGAAAAAGATCAAATGTTTTCTCTTGCATCCTATTTTATAAAGCAAATATACCTTCCAAGTAACCAAGTTAACACTTTAGACATATCTGCAAGAATTAGGGCGCACCTGAGCACCTCATCGTAACTTAATCACCCCTTTCAATGTATGAATAGAGTTAGATTCAGAAGCACTGTGGGCTAGGGCTTCAACATATAATTTTTGGCAGGCCACAGGTCAGCACGTCATGAACTGTGAATATTTACATCACCCAAAGTTCAAAGTACAATAAGATAGGAAATGCCAATTTATTTACTTGTAAATTTCATTATTATCTGTTTAGTCAACAAATGCCCATATCCTACAAAGTCTAAAATAATTAATGGAGAAGAATTTTTTGTGCTATGGGTGTCCTATTAAGGAATTTGGAGCCCGACCCTACAATATGTAGATCGGAGCCAACTTTTTCTTCTATCAGACGCAGAGTCTCTGATTTGATATCTAGCTCCTTGATCCACTTTGAGTTAACTTTTGTGCATGGCGAGAGGAGGGGATTCAGTTTCATTTTGTTGCATATGGATTTCCAGTTTTCCCAGCACCATTTGTTGAAGATGCTATCCTCCCTCCATTGCATGCTTTTAGCTCCTTTATCAAATATAAGATAGTTGTAGCTTTGTGGATTAGTCTCTGTGTCCTCTATTCTGTACCATTGGTCCACCCTCCTGTTTTGGTACCAGTACCATGCTGTTTTTGTTACTATTGCTCTGTAATATAGTTTTAAGTCTGGTATCGCTATACCGCCTGATTCGCACTTCCTGCTTAGAATTGCTTTTGCTATTCTGGGTCTTTTATTTTTCCATATGAATTTCATGATTGCTTTATCCATTTCTACAAGAAATGCCGTTGGGATTTTGATTGGCATTGCATTAAACCTATAGAGAACTTTTGGTAATATCGCCATTTTGATGATGTTAGTTCTGCCTATCCATGAACAGGGTATATTTTTCCATCTTCTAAGATCTTCTTCTACTTCTCTTTTTAGGGTTTTGTAGTTTTCATTATATAAATCTTTCACCTCTTTTGTTAGGTTGATTCCCAAGTATTTTATTTTTTTTGAGGATATTGTGAATGGAGTGTTTTTCCTCATTTCCGTTTCAGAAGCTTTGTCGCTGATATACAGAAATGCCTTTGATTTATGCGTGTTGATTTTATATCCTGCCACTTTGCTGAATTCATTTATTAGTTCTAGTAGTTTTTTGTAGACCCTTTTGGGTCTTCTAGGTATAGAATCATGTCATCTGCAAATAGTGATAATTTAAGTTCTTCCTTTCCTATTTTTATGCCTTTAATTTCTTTCGTCTGACACCCATAGCACAAAAGTTGATAACAAAAATCAACAAATGGGACTTACTTAAACTGAAAAGTTTTCTCTCAGCAAGAGAAACAATAAAAGAGGTAAATAGGGAGCCTACATCATGGGAACAAATTTTTACTCCTCACACTTCAGATAGAGCCCTAATATCCAGAGTATACAAAGAACTCAAAAAATTAAACAATAAGAAAACAAATAACCCAATCAACAAATGGGCCAAAGACCTGAACAGACACTTCTCAGAGGAGGACATACAATCAATCAACAAGTACATGAAAAAATGCTCACCATCTCTAGCAGTCAGAGAAATGCAAATCAAAACCACCCTAAGATACCATCTCACTCCAGTAAGATTGGCAGCCATTATGAAGTCAAACAACAACAAGTGCTGGAGAGGATGTGGGGAAAAGGGTACTCTTGTACATTGCTGGTGGGACTGCAAACTGGTGCGGCCAATCTGGAAAACAGTATGGAGACTCCTGGGAAAGCTGGGAATGGAACCACCATTTGACCCAGCTATTGCCCTTCTTGGACTTTTCCCTGAAGACCTTAAAAGAGCGTACTACAGGGATACTGCTACATCGATGTTCATAGCAGCACAATTCACAATTGCTAGACTGTGGAACCAACCCAGATGCCCTTCAATAGATGAATGGATAAAAAAAAATGTGGCATTTATACACCATGGAGTATTACGCAGCACTAAAAAATGACAAAATCATAGAATTTGCAGGGAAATGGATGGCACTAGAGCAGATTATGCTTAGTGAAGCTAGCCAATCCCTAAAAAACAAATACCAAATGTCTTCTTTGATATAATGAGAGCAACTAAGAACAGAGCAGGGAGGAAGAGCAGGAAGAAAAGATTAACATTAAACAGATACATGAGGTGGGATGGAAAGGGAGAGAAAAGGGAAATTGCATGGTAATGGAGGGAGACCCTCATTGTTATACAAAATTACATATAAGAGGTTGTGAGGGGAATGGGAAAATAAACAAGGAGAGATATGAATTACAGTGGATGGGGTAGAGAGAGAAGATGGGAGGGGAGGGAGGGGGGATGGTAGAGGATAGGAAAGGTAGCAGAATACAACAGTTACTAATAGGGCATTATGTAAAAATGTGGATGTGTAACCGATGTGATTCTGCAATCTGTATTTGGGGTAAAATTGGGAGTTCATAACCAACTTGAATCTAATGTATGAAATATGATATGTCAAGAGCTTTATAATGTTTTGAACAACCAATAAAAAAAATTAAAAAAAAAAAGAATTTTTTAATAAAAATTTTAATAGAAAAAAATTACAATTTTACAAGGATTACACTGAATGGGTTACAGCATTCTCATGAAAACCCCTTCACAGGGACGTAATCCTAAGAAACAGTTTGAAGAATGAAGAGAAAAGAGAAAAAGGTGTAAGTAAAAGTCAATTATCCAAACCGAAGGCCAGCATATATAGTTTACAACCTAATCACATATATGGTTTTGTAAAAATATATTATAAAAGCATTGAAAAGGATATGCAGAATCCTGGTGTAATTAAAAACAGAGTAAAGGAGAGCTGCACCTGATTCCTTGTTGCTTCATTCCCTGGGTGTGATTTGCATGACCTATGTAATCTTCCTGAACCTATTCTCTCTTGAGTAAAAGAAGTAATAATCGGGAATTAAAATAAAGAAAGTTGCTCAACACCTAGAAAATAATATTTAAATAATACAAGAAAAAGAAGTATATAAATTAAATGGAGTAACATATACTCAATTTACTCAGGTTAATATATGGCTGTGGACATGTGGTTCATTTGGCACATATTTAGTGTTCTGTTGAGAGCAGTAGATATGAGATCAAATAAATGTCTTTTTCTTCTTAATTGTTACCAACCTTTCTGTAATTTATATTTATTGAAAACATGGTCTGTGAGACAATATACTAGACAAAAATGGCTAGTGTTACATAGTGTCTAGTGTTACAAGCATGATCTTATTTAATGACCCTTCTAAACATATGCACATGGGCATGGATGAACACACACACATACTCCTTCCTACCATTATTCACCTTTTATAAATGAAACAAAACAATTTCCCCAATGTCATACATTTACCAGTAAATTATATCTGCAAGGAGGTATCTAATCTATCAGCCACCTCAATTTGTAGAGTGGACCATGAAATAATACACAGAGGAATTATTTGCTGTTCACCTTGCAAAAGACAAGTTCTTCCTTGATAAACATTTCCTTGAAGGGAACCCAAGCCCTCTCTTTTGGCATGTGCGTGTTGATCACTGATGCAGAAAGATAGGCTGCTTGGAGCAACATGAATGATTTTGTCATCATAAGAATTAAACCAAAAGCGTCCTTCAAGGTGTTGAATTCAGCAACTGTGGGACCACAGATATATTTGATATTAATATTCTTCTTGATAATTTCCTTGATACTTGTGTAGTTTAAGCCATGTTCATTTGTGCTTTCTCTTACTGAAAGTCAAAAACCTACCTCAACGACCTATATGAACTTCATTATGCAAAATCTTTTATATATATATATATTTATATATAGTTGCAGATGGACACAATACCTTTATGTTATTTGTTTTATTTTTATGTGGTGTCAGGGATCAAACCCAGTGCCTCACACATGCTAGGCAAGTGCTCTACCACTGAGCCACAACCATGGCTCCTCATTATGCAAAATCTTGAATAATTAAATTTGAATTAAAAGTGATAACACCTTATATTTATAAAGTTTTTCTAGGTCACCTTTAAGCTTAATATATACTTTTTGGGGGAAATAGATTATAATTTTACAACAAAAAATGTTAAAATTTGTTTTTACACCCAAAATACTTTTGCCTATTATTAAATTAACAGAAAAGCCCTTGGCAAAAATTAAAAAATTCCAGCAAGAATAATTTCACAGATGATACAGAAATTTTAATGAAACTGTAATTATGAGTTTATTGCCCATAAAAGTTGCTATTATTTATATTCAAATCAATAACATGCCAAAACATAAAAAATAAAGGAGGCCTTGACATCTTTTAAATGATCATTTTGCCTTAAAAATGTACTTTTTGTATATACTGTTCTATCATCAGTGATATAAGAATTCATTCTATCTTTCTGCAAAAGCTGTCACACTATATATTCTCAGTGCAGACTATTTATTCAAAATGTGGAGACTTGGCTGGCTGTGAACCGTATGTAACACGGCTGCCTATACTCTCCCTGGTACTTATTATCCCTGAAATGCTTTCTGAAGTTTTCAAGCTATCATCACAGAATCACTCAACACTGTGGCCTCCAGTCATCTGTGCCATCATTGAAATTTCTTTAAAGGGCAATAAAAAGAACAAGAGAAAACATTCAGAAGCCAAAAAGATCTTTCTTCTCCCCTAAGAGGCTTATGAGAGTCTCATACAGAACTGGGCATCTACATAGATGCAGAAGCTCAGAAATGCATCACAAATTAGAAATGTACCTGCACCCACAAGCCACATGAAATAGCTATTTTTTTAAACAAGCAGTTAATAGCATGGTGTAACAGATTAGAAACCCATGAGAAGCTTCACATTTTATCACTGTTTGAAAATGAAGATGTTTTTCTTTCTTCTCAAAACCTTTCAGAAAGCATGTCAATGGTATGCTATAATATCCCTAAAGACCAATGATATGCTGTAATGCAAAATGAAATGCTATGTGTTAATTTAGCTGTGATAAACACTTAAACTTTTAGGACATAGCTTTTAATATCTTGTTTAAGTTTGAGAGTTCTTTATCAGGAAAGATTTTTCTTTGTTCTGTGGTCACACTTGTTCTATAATATATTCAAACATCATTTATTTTATGTTAATGATGCAATGCTAGAAGGTAGTCTGGGAGGATGGAGGTTTGTCAAAATCATGCAAACTTGAAAGCTGATTCTTCAGCCCTAATTAAGTCTTGAATTGACTGCAACTCTGGCTGACAGCTTGACCACAAGCACAGGAGAGACCCTGAGTTTATATCAGTAGGTTAAGCTGTTCAAGGATGATGAACTAAGATGATAAATATGTTAAGCTGATAACTTTGGAGGTGATTTGTTAAATAGAAAGAGACAACTACTACAGATACAAATTACAAAGAAACAATTTCCTCTGCCATACTAGTTGAGAGTAAATAGAAAGAACTTAAACATACAGCACTATTCAATTTGTAGCATTCATAAATCATGGTATATGGGTATTGATTAAAAGTATGTATTTCAAAATGTAGATTTGATCACTATCAATATATTCTTAGCCTTTTTAAAGTTGTTTTAATTTATGTTAATTTTTTAAAATTTATTTCTTACACACATGACAATCTTAGCCTTTTTTTTTGTAACGAAGTCCCAAGATAATAAGGCTTCATGTCTACTTATTATCTAGATAGTTGTCTGTATTTCCATCCATCTATCTTTCCATTTATCTACTTGTATATCTAAAGATTTGGACAAACTGACCCATGCCTGATTTTTAACAGTCAAGATTATTGAACACAAAGGGCAATTTTTTATTGCCTGATTTTTGTATTTAAAAAATTTAATTCATTTTTAAGGGGTTACTCATTATATAATATATGGTATTTAGTAGTGAAGTTATTATAATATAATCTAAGGTCATTTGATGCTAGAAAATGTATATGGATTAACCATGAAGATGTGTAAATATGTAAAAATTATATTAAATAAATTATTTGTACTTTACCAAATTTTAAATCTTTATGTGAGCAAATAACCTTTATTATAGCAGGGCTCAGAATATATGATCCTCTGGTTTCCATAACTGCTAAATGCTTTAGAATATATATATATATATATATATATATATATATATATATATATATATATATATATATATATATATATACACACACACACACACACACACACACACATACAACACACACATACACACACACATAAAAGATATATACATATATATACATATATGTGTGTGTATAAATATGATACTATATATATATCACACATGCACACACACACACAAAACTAGAAAGAGAAGTAACCCCCAAAACCATTTCACTTATGGTGATCAATGATTTTTTTAAAGGAAAATCTTATTTGTCATCATGCTCTGTTTTACATAATTGGTTTAGATGATCAATTTAATAGCTGCCAGGTGATATTTTTTATTTAGTCCACAGGTGTTGGAAATAAATCTGGAAAGTTGTTTTAAGTTACTTACTTTTTTCAATACTGAGAGTCGGTTGATTTAAAAAAAATAAAATCTTCACTACATTTGGGAAGTGGCTCTGCTAATATAATATATGACCTTTTTGAAATCATATTAACAAAATTTGAGGAATAAAATGCACCTATTCAAAGAAGTATCTTGAGAGTACCCCAGTTACATATTTTGGAGTTTTTTTGGAAAATATGTTGCAATATTTATCATCATAAGATCATTGTACTGTCATGAGCAACTAATAAAAAAAAATAAGTAATATATAGTCACAATATTCCCTTCCTTGATGAAGGTGCCTAATCACCAAGATCAATTACTCTCCTGTAAAAATATTTTAGGTAATGCAAGGTCTTCTTCATCCATGTTTCCTTTTGATTTGGATATTTTGAGTCATTTTCTATATTTGTTATCCTTTCTCTACTTATCCTTTCCAGTTTCTTTTCCCTTGTGAACTGCATGATTTGGAAAATAAGAATTTTGAACTTAATGAAATTCATGTCAACTCATTTCAAAGAATGTTAATTGAATAGTTAAAAATGATCTGTAATAACTGGCCCTGAGTTTTTTGAGGTGAATAAGATAGAAAGTAAGCACAACTTACTATCAAGGGCAGGGTTCCTCTAACCATATTCAGGAAGGAACAGCTTTTTATTATCTTCCAAATATTTGTAGACTAATAGTTTTAGAAAACACAATAAAAATAAGATTTTTAGGGGCAGAGAAAGACAGCTGCTGAGTAAGCTCTTCCAAGGAACTGTCCCCACAGGCACACCAAGTTGAACAGCTATGCACATAATAAGCTACCTTCACGAGAGCCAAGGAAATCAGGTGAGAGACAATAGTGTTTGCTTTTAATATAGTAAAATGAAAAAACAGACTAAAGAAGGAAGAAACAAAAGAGTTACCAAAATCACCTCTCCCCAGACTTCAAGCAGCCCAGCATAGAGAGAGGTACCTTCTGCTTACAAGAAGGAAACAGAATTAAATCCAGGACTTGAAGCCCAGTACCAGGCCTTCCACAGTGAAACCTAGTGATGGGAAAAGGCTTATAACCCCTACCACCAGGACAAGTCCAGGAGAATGAGCCACAGAAATCACCTAAGGCTAGGTAACTGACAGCCCCACCACACCTACCCCAATGTTGGGCAGCACAATAGGGAACAGGATTCCACTTGCTGTGGAGGTGGGGCATGAACTAAATTAGCATGGGCTTAGTCTCAGAGCCCAATGTGAGGCCCATCACAGTGAAACCAAGCACCAGTAGAAACTGAAGGCAACACACCATGGTGTAAGACCCCACTTATTAGGAGCAGAGCAGGGTAGTAAGCACAACACTTTCCCCTTAAACTTAGTTCTGGGCTAGCAAAACCTGACACCGAGAAGATCCTGGTAGCCTCATCACCAGGCTGACCTGTGAATAGATAAATACCATATCAACACAAATGGAGGACAAAAATAAATCATATGACTATCTCAGCTGATGCAGAAAAGCATTCAATAATTTAATAAAATTGTGACCTTTCTTAGTACTCAAAAAAAAGAAGGAGGACATGTGGCTCCAGTCTATCAGACTAGTATCTGGGGTTAGTGTCAGTGGTTCTTGGTTTGCGAGTCCAACTCAGAAATAGGCAGTCCATAGCAGCATGGGTCTTGGTCCTAACCCAGTGTTGTATTGGTCTTGATGGGTTGTGGGCTTAGTTTATAGCTTTGGTGGCAACCAGGTGTGATCCAAAACTGTGGAATGGGTCCATCTACAATGAGTTTGCCCAGATTTGGGTAGAATACAGCAGTGTTTTATCACAGGACAGTAACTGTACAAGGAATTCAGACCTACCCTAGGCCAAGGGAGAGGCTTGTTGGGCCAGAGTGTGCTCTCTATGTACTCTCCTGTTTCTTTCTGAACAATACACCAGCATTGTTATTTGTGACAAACCTGGGATTGAATTGTCCTTTACTACTGAAACAGTAACAACATACCAACACACACTTCTGTCAAGTCAAACCTGTGTGCCAACTAGTTATTAAATAGTAGAAGGATTAAAGGGTCAGAAATAAAAAGAAAAAGAAAAAGCAGCCTGCTCAGAATTTCTTCAAAAACAAACACAAAACCAGATTAGGAAGACTCTAATAATTACTTAATCTGTCAATGACAAGATGATGTTGCAAGTCAAAAAAGGTCAAGAGATTTAAGAAAATTGTGACCTTTCTTAGTACTCAAAAAAAGAAGCCAGAAACATTCCAGGCATTAATCAGAACCAGAATGAAGGATTCTCAGTGAATTTAAAACAGCTGTTTTAAGGAAACACAATGAACTTAAAGTAAATAGAGAGAAATGTTTCAATACTCAAAGAAACTTAACAGAGATGGAAGCAATTTTTAAAAACCAAATAGTAATTCTTAAATTGAAAAATATATTTAGTGAAATTTAAAAGATAATAGAAGACATCTATTTCAGGATAAATCAAACAGATGGAATTAGTGATCACAAAGACAGGCTGTTTGAAAAAACACAGTTGGAGGAGAAAAAAGAAAAAAAGAATGAAGACAAATGAAGAAAGATTTTGGGAACTTTGGGGCAATGTTAAGAGAAAAAATATTTGGGTTCTTGTGTTCAAGAAGCACTTGAGGATGCCAAAGGGGTAGAAAGCTTATTCCAAGAAATAATAATAGAAAAATTCTCAAGCATAAGAACAGATACAAATTTCCAGGTTCATGAGGTCAAAGGTCATCAGTCAAATTTAATTCAACTGAGTTTACTCCAAGATATCTTATAATGCAGAAAAGATCAATGAAACAACAATACATTCTGCAAAAAGATAAACAAAATTGACAAACTCTTAGCTAGACTAAAAAAAAAGGGGGGAGAGAATATTCAAGTAAATTCAGAGATAAAAAGAGAAATATTAAAACCAGTACCACAGAAACACAAAAGATCAATAAAGATTATTACAAACAACCAGTTAATATATAATAAATAGGCACATTCCTACATTCATGTACCTTATCAAGACTTTATTGTGAGAAAACCTGAACAGACCAATAACAAGTAATAAGATTGAATATAAAATAAAGTTTTTCTTATCAAAGAAAAGTTCAAGGCCACGTAGCTTCACTGCTGAATTCTATGCAACATTTATTGAAAACCTAACATCAATTCTCCTTAAGTTGTTCCAAGAAAAAGAAAAACAATTATTCCAAATACATTCTTTAAGGCCAGAATTACTCTAAAACCAAAACCAGATATGGAAACTTCAAAAAGAGAAAACTATGGGCCACTATCCTTGATGAATATAGATACAAAAATTCTTAACAAAATACTACCAAACCAAATTCAATAACACATAACAAAAATTATTCAACATGATCAAGTGGGATTCAACCCAGGCATGCAAGGATGGTTCCATATATATAAATCAATAAACTTGAATGTGAGGAGTGGGGATATAGCTCAGTTGGTAGAGTGCTTGCCTCGAATGCACAAGGACCAGGGTTCAATCCTCAGCACCACAAAAAAAAAAAAGAAAAAGAAAAAGAAAAACTTTAAATACCATATCAACACAATGGAGGACAAAAATAAATCATATGACTATCTCAGCTGATGCATAAAAGCATTCAATAAAATTCAAAATTCTTCACGATAAAAACAGTGAACAAATTAGGCATCCAAAGAATGTTCCTCATCATAATAAAAACTATTTATAATAATCCAACAGCTAACATTATATTGATTAAAGATAAAAAGTACTGTCAAAGATGTGGAGAAAAGGGAGCACTGCACACTGTTATTGGCAATGTGGGAATCCAGCCATTATGGATTTATGGATAGTATGGAAGTCTCCCAAAATTAAAAATAGAATTATCATAGGATCCAGCAATTCCATCACTGGGAATATATCCAAAGTAAATAAAATCAGTATGTCAAAAAAACTTCTGTCCTCCCTGTTCATATCAGCACTATTCACAAAATCCCAAAATGAAACAAACTAAGTGTTCATCAAGCAATAAATGGATAAAGCAAAAGAGGTACATATACACAATGAAATTACTATTCAGCCATAAAAAGATTAAAATCAATGTTCAGAAGGAGGTAGAAACTATATTAGCAGTTTGACTAGGAAAATATAATATATAGGTCAATTAACTAGTAAAATGGGGTTAAGGGCCAAAATAGTAAATATAGGTTCAAAATGGCTTAAAAGCAGCACAGAAAGCTGTTATTATGTTAGGAACGAGGGAGGGACAATGTTATGGGTAAGGACTGAGGTGTCCCCCAAGAGCTCAAATGTGAGGCAATGCAAGAGTTTTCAGAGGTGAAATGACTATGAGAGTTGCAACCTAATCAGTGATGTGTTGTAATCTAATCCACTGATATGGATTAATTGGGCAGTTGATGTAAAAAGATAGGGTGTAGGTGGAAGAGATAGGACCCTGGGGGCTTGCCTCTGGAGTTTATCTTTTGTCCCTGATGAGTGGAGCTCTCTTTCTGCTTCCTGATTGCCATGCCCTGAGCTTCCTTTTCCTTCCATACCCTTCTTCCCTGATGTTCTGCCTCACCTCAGACCCAGAGTTACAGAGTCAGCTGCCACCTATGACTGCCATCTATGAACTGACTCCTCCAAACCCATAAGCACAAAATAAACTTTTCATTCTCTGAAATTCTTCGTGTCAGACTTTTGGTCACAGTGGTGAAAGCTGACTAAAATAGAGGACAAAATTACTATATATTCCAATCTGACAAGATGCAGCCATATCTCATACAAGCAAAGAAGTTCTCAACTTTTTCTCAAAATAAGGAGACAGATTGTCCTAATACAGTTGTCCTGATACAGTTATTGTATCAATTGTTGGTTATATTAATTAATCCTCAAATTCATTCATAGTCTATTGGATTTACCTTAAAATTGTGCAAAGTAAAAGAAGGAGTAAAATATGTATGTAGTTTATATGTATGTATGTACACACACACACACACACACACACACACACATATATATATATACATATATATAATTTATAACATATCAAGCAAAGAGAAAATTTGCACATCTAAAATAACCCTTCTTTCTATAATTAGTCAGGAAGTGGTATCTATGACATCAATTTCCCCAATGGTAATTTATATTTTAAGTTTCCTTTTGCAATCTGGAATAGTTGTGTTTTATCTATTATTTTTAAAAGTTTGAGACCTTGATAACTTTATTTGTTCATGTTGTCATTTTCAGTTAGCACTTACAATGGTCAGGGAAGGACTTAGGGGTACCTCAAAATATCTTTTAGGTTCTAGACACAATCCTCCTTGCCCAGTGATGTAGCAACAAGTCCAATTTCTCCTTAATAATTACTTCACTCAGTAGAGTAAGTCCTTTGTCTGCTCAGAAACATGAGAAACCTCAAAATGTGTAGGTAACAATCTGTTCTTCAAAGTGATGAAAATGTTATTGTGTTTCTCAGGGAAACAGTCCCTCCTTGGGAACTAAGACTTCTATACCAATAGACCTCCAGGTTTTCAGGATGAGAGGGAAACAACTTGAATTTTTTAGATAACATAGTGAGAGACTACTTCCTACCTTTGACTCTCAGACCTGTTTTGACTATGTGGGAGAAAGAAGCATTAAATATTTACTTTCTGATTCAAAGTATATGCTGCATCCTATGATATAATGTCATTTCAATAAGGTGACTTACAATCATCAACATAAATGTCTCTTTAGTAAGTCATTCCAATTTTCATTAGGCCAACTGTTTCTGGGTGAGAGATTTTGTAGAAAGACCAATTAACTCAGTACAACTGTTGCAACTGAGAAATTAGTTTCTTGATCAGAATCAATGCTGTGCAAAATCTCATGACAGTGATTAAAATACTCATGAGTATTGATGATGGTGCTAGGTGAAGCATCATGGTCACTGAAGAAAAATCCATTTTCATAAAATATTTTCATGACAGGAAAGTTAAATTCTACATCTTCTCTCCTAGAAAAAGGTCTTATATCAACCTGATTCTAAGTGTCATGCTGAAAAGTTGCCATATAGAGAACTCAATGTTGGTTTATGCTACCAGCAAATTAATCACTCAAGCAGTGGCACTGCCCATGCCAGACTTGGTAAAATGAAGTCATTAGGTTCAGTCTATATTTCAACACTAACTGCTGTAGGCTTGTTGTTCATGCGTCTATTGAATAAGAGCATGGCTGGAGAGCAAGGCCACAGACATTCACAGGGTCATTTTTCTACATTATCATTTAAACTTTTCTTCAAAGTACATGACTTTTGGTAAGCATTGAAGAGAACCAAAAATATCTTTCCCATGTATGCCCAGTCAAAGATGTTCATCTACATACCTCCTTCCCAAGGGAGTGTTCAAACAATCTTCCATTTCTATTTTATCAAGTCTATAACCACCCAACCAAATTTCTAAAACCTGTGCATAGGTCAGCATATTCCTTATTGCCAGAAGCCACCCAGGAAGTGTGTATGAACTAATCAGCATAGAAGCCATTGGGTAGGAAAGTCTGGTATCTGGGAACTCCCAGCAGCATCCCTGTTGGTTTGAGACTGCCTGGTACATGTGACTTTCTATTCAGCTCTGCCACAGCTTCCACACTGCACTGGAGATGGGGTGACCTGCTGCAGCCACACAGCCTCTCAAAGATGTGTGAAACTTGCCACTTGCACATATGTCTTTTCTAATATATTTTCGGAACTAGGAAATGGCTGTGGAATCAAAATATATAAATATCAATTTCTTTTTGTATAAATGGATGTTTTAATACTTTATATTGTGTCTTTGATTCTAAAGTGAGTCACTTTTTAGACAACATGCAGTAGATAATTTTTAAAAATCCATCTCTGCCATTTAATTTGAAGAATATAATTCATCAACATTTAATGTAATTTCTGATAAGGAAGAACTTACTTCTGTAGTCTCCTGTTCTTTAAACGTGATTAGTGATAAAGAAGAATGTCTTTCTGCCATTTTGCTTTTTGATGAACCTTACTTTTTATAATTTTTTTTTTAGTTGTAGATTGACAAAATACCTATATTTAATTTAAATTTATTTTTATGTGGTGCTGAGGCTTGAGCCCAGGTCTTCACAATTCTGAGCCACAACCCTGGCCCAGTCTTAACAATTTCATTAGAGCAGATTATGCTAAGTGAAGCTAGCCAATCCCTAAAAAACAAATGCCAAATGTCTTCTTTGATATAAGGAGAGTAACTAAGAACAGAGTAGGGTTGAAGAGCATGAGAAGAAGATTAACATTAAACAGGGATGAGAGGTGGGAGGGAAAGGGAGAGAGAAGGGAAAATGCATGGAAATGGAAGGAGACCCTCAGAGTTATACAAAAGTACATACAAGAGGAAGTGAGGGGAAGGGGAAAAATAATATAAGGGGGACAAACGAATCTCAGTAGAGGGAGCAGAGAGAGAAGAGGGGAGGGGAGGGGAGGGGAGGGGGGATAGTAGAGGATAGGAAAGGCAGCAGAATACAACAGACACTAGTATGGCATTATGTAAATCAATGGATGTGTAACTGATGTGATTCTGCAATCTGTATATGGGGTAAAAATGGGAGCTCATAACCCACTTGAATCAAATTGTGAAATATGATATATCAAGAACTATGTAATGTTTTGAACAGCCAACAATAAAAAATTAAAAAAAAAATAGTTTTTCAATTCTTGTTATTGTTTTATTTGTGTCAAATTGATGTCCCCTAATTTACCATATTATTTTGTCACTTGTGAGTTGTGTGGGGATGGAATAAGTAACCCTTGGAGGTATGGGCCTGATGAAAATAAAAAATCTGAAAAGTTGTATTAAGAAATAAAGCAGAGGGTGGGGTTGTGGCCCAGTGGAAGAGCTACATTGCCTAGAATGAGTGAGGCACTGGGTTCGATTCTCAGAACCACACACAAATGAATAAAATAAAGGTTTATCAACAATTAAAAAAATATTTTTTTAAAAAAGAAATAAAGCAAAAGATACAAAGAATATGTATATTGAAAGTGGGGGCATAACAGGTGTAAGAGAGCTGATGGGTCTGATCCTAACAAACGAAAAACCCAGGAATGCTTTATAGTGAAACACACCAAAGGAATCTATTGTGAGGTAGGGTTCTTCAAGGTAAACAAGAATCCAGTGGCTTTGAGGAAGTTGGCTTCTTAGAGACTTATCACTTGCACAGTAATTCTTCTTCCTTTAGACAGCTGGTGCCTCAATGCTAGTTGGGACACTGATATCTCTCTCTACCTCCAGGGCGTTACGTTTTTACCTAAGGATGTCTGAGCTAATAAACACTGAGGTATCACAGAATTCTCTTTGAGCAGGATTTGCCAAGGCAATGAAGCAGTCTCAGATCAATGAGATCACACCAAGAGTCTTCGAGGGGCACACCTCCATTTCAAAATGGCCTGTCCCACCCACAGTTCATTTGCAGCTTCCAACAGTAATTCCTTTGTAATTTTTCTTACTGTATTCTTTTTGTTATTTTCTTAGTGGTTGACTAATAAAGCATATCAATAGAGCAAAAGGAAAGTCCCGATGATCATCTGAATCACATAAGAATTGTTCAAAATCTAGTATTGTTTTTAAGATATAAATGCTCAACAAACTAAGAATACCAGAGAACTTCTTCCACCAAATGAAGTACATGAAAAATCCATATTAAAATATTAAACTTAGCAGTGAAAGAAGGAAAGCTTCATCTCTAAGATGGAGGAACAAAAAAAAAAGATGTTCACTTATACCACTTCCAGCCAATATTGTACTAAAAGTTCTATCCAGAACAATTGAACAAGAAATTTAAAAATTTAAAAATCCAGGTGAAAAAGAGCTAAAGCCACCCCTATTTGCACTTGACACATTCTTATATAGAAAGAATTCCAAATAATTCATTTAAATAGTGGAACTGAAAAAAAAAATAGTTCAGTGAACTTGCAGAATATAAGATAAATACACAAAAGTCAGTGCTTTTTGTACACTATTGCAATAAACAATCTGAAAATGAAATTAAGAAAATAATTTTGGGGCTGGGGATGTGGCTCAAGTGGTAGCGCGCTTGCCTGGGTTTGATCCTCAGCACCACATACAAAGATGTTGTGTCCGCCGAAAACTAAAAAATAAATATTAAAAAAATTCTCTCTCTCTCTCTCTCTCTCTATCTCTCTCTTTAAAAAAAAGAAAATAATTTCATTTATGATAGGATCAAAATGAATAAAAACGCTTGGGGAATTTATCAAGGAAATGCAACACTTGTAAACTGAAAACTACAAAAAAGTTGTTTGAAGAAATTAAAGAAGACTTATATAAATGGAAAATCACCCCTACGTCCCTGGGTTGGGAGCCTTGATATTTTTAATATGGCAGCATTCCCCAAATTGATCTATAGACTCAATACAATACCAGTCAACATCTCAGCTGCTTTTTTTTGCAGTGATGGACAAGTTAATCCTGAACTGCATATGAAACTTGAAGCAACACTAAGCGTCTAAAATATTGTTGACAAAGAAGAGCAAACACACTTTTGATTTCAAAAATTGCTATGAAGCAATAATTATTAAAAACAAACCAACATAAAAACCCACCATGGTTCTGATATAAGGATATGCATTATGTCAATGAAATAGCATGGAGAATCTAGAAACAGTGCCTATCTCTATGGTTTATTGACTTTCAGCAGGGATACTGAGATCATTTAATAATAGAATATTCTTCACCAAATGGTGATTGGAAAACTGTATATCCACATGCAAATGAATGAATTTGTATTCTCTACTTCATATTACATACATAGAATTTATTCATTTTGGGCCAGAGAACTAAATATAAGTGCAAATATAAACACTTAAAAGGAAACATAGGTGCAAATATTCTTAACCTTGGATTGGGCAACAGTTTTTTTTTTTTTTGTTGTTGTTGTTGTTAATACAAGACTAAAAGTAAGAAGAGAAAAAAAATAGATATATTGAACTTTACCAAAATTAAAATTCTTTTGGCATTTAAGAACATTACTAAGAAAGTAGAAAGACGGTTCATACATCCATATTTGTAAGCCAAATACAAATGTTTATTATACATACTATATAAATATTTCTCACAGCTCAATGGCATGGTGATAAACAATATAATTAAAAAGTGGGTCTGTAATCCTAGCAGCTTGAGAGGCAGGGGCAGGAGGATAGCGAGTTCAAAGCCAGCCTCTGCAAAATGGAGGCACTAAGATTTTTGTTATGGATATAACACATTTTTTTTTTGTAATGATTTGTTAGTTGATGGACATTTTAGGTCCATCAACTAATGCATGATGCTTCATGAAAGTACATGCATATGTTTCCATGTGCAGATATGTTTGTAATTCTCTTGGCTATTTATCTAGAAGTGGAATTGCTAGGTCATATGGGAACTATATGCATCAAGTTTGAAGGGCTGCCAAATTACTTTCTAAATAAGACCCTATAAATAAGACCTCTAAATAAGAGACCCTATCTCTAAATAAAATACAGAATAAGGCTGGGGATGTGGCTCAGTGATCCAGTGCCCCTGAGTTCAATCCCTAGTACCCATCCCCACAAAAAAATAAAAATAAAGAGTGGTAAAGGCTCTGAATAGATATTGCTCCAAGGAAGATATCCAAATAGCCAATAAGCACATGAAAAGATGCTCAATATTATTAGACAAAGGGAAACCCAAGTAGTGAAAACCATCACAAGTACTGATTAACATTCATTAGGAAAGATATCACTTAAAGAATAAGAAGTGAGGATGTGGAGAAATTGGAACTCTAATGTATTTCTGATGAACATGGAAAATGGTTCAGGTTCTTTTTCATAATTATACCAACTTAAGGAATATAGTGCTATTTTAGCTTTATATATTCTTACATATTTTAAAGATAGATTATTTTCAAAAACATAACCCACTTGAATCAAATGTGTGAAATATGATATGTCAAGAACTATGTAATGTTTTGAACAACCAACAATTTAAAAAAAATAAATAAAAAATAAAAATAAGTCATTAGTTACACATGACAGTACAAAAAAAATAAAGAAGAAAAAAAGTAAAAACAAAACAAAAACGTATTTATATTTAAAGAAAAATTAAGAAGATAGCACAGGAAGTTCCCATATATATCTTACATAAGTGTAGTTATATGCTGCAATAAGGAAATATATACATGTTATTGAATTAATAAAACCCCAAATTAGTAGAAGAAATAAAGCACAAAGATATGAGCAGAAATAAATTAGAGACTAATTCAACCCAAGAAATCAATGAAAGAATGTGTTGTTTTTGGAAAAGTTTAACAGTGATATATGTTTAACTATACTAAGAAAAAAGGAGGGAGCGCTCACATACATAAAATCAGCCCCCAAACTTTTGAATGTGTCTGATCTTGGACTGGGACCTCCAAAACTGTGAAACTAAATAAATGTTTTTTTTTTCTTTATAAGTTAATACAAAACAGTGAAGTTTGTGATTCACACCCTTCATCTCTTAAAAAGAAGTTTTGTCAGAGCTTGCTGTGGGTATGTATGTGACTGCATGACAAATGTAATTCTGCAACCTGTACACTCAGAAAAATGAGAAATTATATCCCATCTGATTCAAATGTACGATATGTCGAGATCATTGTACTGTCATGTGCAACTAATTAAAACAAATAAAAAAAGAGAATTGTCAAAAAAAAGACGTTTTGTATGACTAATACTCATCCTTTGATCTGTCTGACATTGCATAGAAGGATATTTAAGGTTATACCATCAACATGTTCTCTAGAGTACACTTTTAGTATAATAATGAGTTCCCTTAATTTTAGAAATTTTTTTCCCATGTGAGTAGTCTAAGAATTCCAAAACATCAAACCATCAGTCCTCCTCCTCCTCTCTCTTTTTTCCCTTCCCTGCTCCAACCTCCTCCTCCTCCATGTTTTCAGGGCTGGGACTCTAACTGTAAGGAAAGCACTCTACCTCTGAATTATGTCCCCAAGCGCACATTTCTTTTTGCTTAATACCTCTACCTGAAATTTATCTCTCTCCTCAAATTTTACTATATGCACCTAAAATAAATGAGGTCAAAAACCCTATGGAAAATTGCATAGCTAAATATTGTTCCATTGTTCATTCAAGTTCTATGATTGTATGATTGGGTTGCATTTTATTCTTCTGCTATTGTGAATAGCAGTGCAATCAGTTTCCTTGAACAGGTCTTGTATATACATTGCTAGTGCATGTTTGGGATAGACTCTGAGAAGAACTATGAGATTAGACAGAAAATACATATGTGATTTTGCCAAATTGCCTGATTTCTCTCCATAGTTGTTGAGCTGTTTTGTTCTATGCAAGAGTGCCCATACACCATGTCTTGCTCACAGAATATTTTCAGATTTTTGAACTTTTGAAGCTCCAATATATTAAAAATGACATTTAGTGCCACTGTTTTTGCATTTTTTGTTATTATAAGAGTGTACATATTTTTTCTGTTAAGAATTCTTCATTTCATTTTGATGAATATTTTCTCTGGGTGTAGAATACTTACCTTCTCTTCCTACTTGGAAGATATTTTTTCAATGTCATCCAAGTTCAATTTTGTTTTCCTGTTGCAGAATCTGTCTTCAATCCTATTGTGATTTCTTTTTATAAAATTCATTTTTTGTCCCTGGATGATTTTATGATTTCTAATTGGTTTTTCTTTGGGTATTTTTATTTTGGTTTTGTTTTGTTACTGTTTCAACAGCACAATTATCTTCTTAAATGTGGATACATTTTCTTTATTTTCTTCTTAATCTGAGGCTTTTCATACAATTCAGTTCTAAAATTCTAAGATATCATTTTTTCAAATCTGTACTGTTTCTCTTTTCCTACTTTCTATTCAGTAACTACATAGACCTTTTCATAATTTCTTTCACATGCTCTGTTTTGTATTTTCTATCCTTTTAAAAGTTTATGCTTCATTTAGGAAATTACCCAGTTCAATATTCTATCTATGTTATATATATTAAATCCATCTTTGAGTTTTACATTTCGATTTCTGAATTTTTCAGTTAGAGAGTTTCAATTGAGATTATTATTTTAGTTTTTTATTTTCATGTAAAATCCATCTTTTGTTTGAATCTTATAAAAATATGCTTTGTTCGGGCTGGGGATGTGGCTCAAGCAGTAATGCGCTCACCTGGCATGCGCGGGGCACTGGGTTCGATCCTCAGCACCACATAAAATAAAGATGTGTCCACCGAAAACTGAAAAATAAATATTAAAAAATTCTCTCTCTCTCTCTTAAAAAATATGCTTTGTTTTTCATTTTACGTCAATGATCAATACCACCACTATCTGGATTCCCTATAGATATTTCCTTGGGGAAACAAAATATAGTGACCAAAGGGTCACTATATTAGTATACCAGGGCTCACAGTTTTAGAAGTCTCAGTCCATAGACAACCAACTCCATGGCTCTGTGCTTAAGAAGCAGAGAACATCATGGTGTAAGGGTGTGGAGGAAGAAAGCATTTCAGGACAGGGCATTAGGAAGCAGAGAGAGACTAAGCTCAGCTCACGAAATGTATACCCCAAAGTCAGGCTCCCAGGGACTCACTTTCTCCAGCCACTCCATATCTGCCTAAACAGTTAATTCCTATCAGAAGATTAAGACACTGATTAGATTTGGACTCTCATAACTAAGCAGTTCACCTCTAAACTTTCTTTCATTGTCTTACACATTGGTTTGGGATATACCTCATATGTAAACCATAACAGACTTCAAAACATGAGTTGGATGGGGGTGTTTCCTCCCATAGAATTTGCCTTATTCTTTATATCTTTAGATATCTTGGATTGTATGATCAATATTTATTATTTTTTTTAAATTAGGATTTTTGTTGACACTTAAGATGATATTATCTTTCTTTAGAAATTACTTCCAGCTATGTCTGGCATGTATCGTGTATGCTAGTAATTCTTGATCACCTGAATACAATAAGTGCTGGAATTGACTCAAAAAATGTGATTCAGACCCAGTGAAGGCTGATCTATTTTAGTTTAATCCTTAATCCTATGTTGTAAGTCTTTGGAGTTTCAAATTAAAGTTGGTATTTAATAAGGCTCTATATTTTAATGGGTCCTGAGTCACAAATTCTGGCCCCTAAGTCCTTGAATTTGTTTAAAATTTTAATTTGTTTTTCAGCTTCTCAGCCACATCTTTAGAAACATGCTAATTCTTCTTCAAGAAAATTGATTTTAAAATGTTGTGTTTGCATTAATAGATGTTTATCTCCTTTAGATTTTGGACTTGCAATTTTCAGTGCCTCCTTAACACTCTCATGTATAGATAAATAGACAAACAGAAGGGTAGATAGAAACAATTAAAGGTATAGATACAGAGGTATACAGAAATTCCTGTTTGAACTTTATGTTTTTCAGTGGAAATGTTGATCCAAATTATCTGCACTGTCATTATTAAGAACAAAACTGCACCCACTGACAATTTTTAATGGATTCAACAAGTCTTACAAGCAAAAATAAAGTAGAAAGGAAAAAAAATGACATTTAAAAGTATTTTTATTTTTTCACCGACAGATAGTTCAAGTCCTTGTAATTATTATTGGTGAGTTAATTAAAATACCAATTAATTCTAGGTATTTTTACTCTAATACCCCCCCCCCTTCTTTTCACAGAAGCCTGGGAGATAAGTGCTTTCAACAATTTTTTTTTCAAAAATTGATTTAGACAGATGGAAAGAATGTCTTTGAGTAAATCAATTTGGTTAAAAAAATGCCTAAATTTTAAAAGCTTGAAAAATTATAAAAATGAATGACAAGTATATGAATACAGAATAACAATAGAGAAGAGAATTTCAGTTCTGTATGCAGGAAGTTACTGTTTTAGAACATGAAGTCTGTAGATACTTAGGGTTTTGATTCAAATACCTGATCAGAACAACTTAGAGAAGGAAAGTTCATTTTGAGCTCATAGTTTCAGAAGTTCAGTTTATGGTTATGGGATTCCAAAGCTGTGGGCCTGAGGTGAGGTAGGGCATCATGGCAGAAGGTTAGTGGCAAGGAAAGCTGCTTACCTTAAGGTAGAAAGGAGCAGAGGGACAGAGAGGGAGGAGCTAGGGACAAGATATAATCCTCAAGGGCACACCCTCAATTACCCACCTCTTCCAGCCACCCCAACTGCCCACAGTTACCTCTCAGTGCAATAATTTCAAATTATTAGTTCATCGTATAGATTAATCTTCTGATTGGGTATGGCTTTCACAATCTAATCATTTTATCTCTGAACATTGCTGCGTTGTCTCATCCATGAATTTTGGGGGAATACCTCATATCTAAACTATGACAGAGTTGAAAAGACAAAACAATGATCATTATGAATTATTTTTATAACTTGTCATATTATGAGAAACTAATTATGAATGAACATATCTTTTTAACGATTTCCTATTGATTTTTTTTCTTTTTTTAAAAAATTATTTATTCAGTATGGAACATGCATGTGAAAACTAGGGATTATTTTGAAATCCAAAGACACACTTGATGAAGTTCATGACTACCTCTTTATTTTGCGTTAGCAATAGGAGGGCTACATTTAGAGAAAAGAGTACACTGAGCCAGGCACTAAAGCCATTGTCTCCTTTGGACTTTTGTCTATCAAAAAGGAAAGTATCCCATAAATATGGTGTTACTCTGGATTATGAAGAAAGACAATACATTCAGATTGCATTACACTATGTTACTATTAAAGTTAATTACTTTGAGAATTTTACAAATTAAAAACTAGATTTATAAAACAACATGTGTATCTAAAGAGAAAGAAAACTATCATTATGAAATGCCTCTAGTTATCCTAAAATAACTGTTCAACATAGATTTTGACTTATGTCCAGCAAAACAATTACTTTTAAATCTGGATTAATGTTATAATATAATGATATAAGGATAATATTAATAAAATTGCAGAGGTTTGTAGCAAAATAGTCCAATTCAAAAATGGTGCAGAGTGAGAACTCTTAAAAATTCACTGTGTTTATTTCACATCTTTGAGCACAGGACACCATTTCCCTACTTAAACCTGAGTCCATAGAGTGAAGGCATGCCTTTTAATTCCTCATTATGCATCTATATTTAATTCACCAAATCCAGGCTTATAGCTCATTTCTGCTGGAAGACAGAATTTTCCAACCTATTTTGTTTTTTGGAAAAACTATGTATGTTTGTATGTAAATCATGGTGGGGTTATGAACCAATTTTTCTTTAGATTGCACTTCATACCCAATAAAACAGGACAGATGTAGAGGTGAAAAGACAAGAGTTTATGTTATTTTCTTCAAAAGATTCATGCAAGTTAGAAGTTACAATAATATTTGCCTTTGTTAGTATGAGAAGTAACTGAAAAGGAGCTTTTAAAGGGAGAGGTCTCAGGGTTACTGGTAATATCTATCTTATTTGTGTGATGGTTACACTGACATATTCAGTATGAGAAAATTCATTTTGCTGTATACTTATAATCCAAGCATGTTTCTGTGTGTATAGTCAATTCCATGAAGATTTTTTAAAACAAGTAGAATAAGACACATAAAAAGCAAGCATAGAAGATGTTGACATTTATTGAATTTGGATGACAGGATATGTGGGTTTTTATACTCTTATTTTTGAATTAAGATTTTAAAAATAAAGTTAAGATGATGCAAGACGGATAGCTCATTCGGTGACTGTTGTTGACTTCTTGATGCACACCTTTGCATGGATAACAAGCAATATTATTATTATGTAAAACAATGTCTTGGAACAAACATTTTATTTGCAAACTTATTGAATAGAATCCAATTATTGAAAAAATTATCACTTATGCTTATATGCATTAATTGACTTCTCCTGGCAAAGAAAAATTCTTTATGGCTACAAAAGACAATATAAGGAACAATACCTCATTCTATGTTGCCTAAGACTGCAAGTAGAAAGAATGACTTAAACTGAAAGTGACCTAAAAATTTAAGTGTGATAATCTGCATTCAAATGACATCTGGCCGAGATGCCACTAACATACTCTTCTCTCTGTAGGAAATAAAATGTAGAAAAAGACAAAAATTAAAAAGCACGTAAAACATATCCTTAACCATAAGCTAGAATCTGGAAGGGATTAATATACTTAAAATATTAATAGAAATTGTTGGAGGTAGGGTAAGGAAAAGGAAGATAGATAAGAAAGAAGAGAAACCAACTCATCAATCTGTTCTGACTTCAGCCCTTGACTAAGGTCAAGAGATTCCTTGTAAAAATCTAAGGAAGGAGCTTATACATTCCCTAACTTTGACAGTCTGTACTAACCAAATATTAAGCAGCCATCCCTCTTCAGTTTTCAAGAACGATTTGCAAAGAAAGTAACACAATGCATAATTTCTGAAAAGTATTATAATTACAAATGAGTACTAAACAAGGGACAGGTATAAAAACTTCTGCTGCAGTATGCTGAGAATTATATTTGCCTACTATATTGATTTACCAAAAAATCAGATTATTCAAAGAGTAGGCAATAAAACCCAGAGGTAAAGATAATTGAATGGCCTGCTCCTTGCTAGAGCTACAATAACCTACCTTTAGTTATGGCTGTCAGAAAATTTCAGCACCCCCAAAACAAAAAGAGCATAGGATCTGAGAAATTTACTTGTTCTGTTAACAAAACTTAAGTCTTTGTAGATATATGCTCTCTTTTAAAAAATAATAATTGTAATAGGACTAATAAAAAATTTCTGTGGCAATCTGGTAAGGGAACAACACCTAGAAGAACTCATCACTTACAGTAATTTATTGCCAGATCTAGAAGAAAATTAGAGTTCTTAACAGGGCTGATGACCTCCTAAGAGACAGAGGAGGACATAAACAGAAA
Organism: Marmota monax; assembly: GCF_021218885.2. Taxonomy (NCBI): domain Eukaryota; kingdom Metazoa; phylum Chordata; class Mammalia; order Rodentia; family Sciuridae; genus Marmota; species Marmota monax. The sequence goes on along the minus strand of NW_026693777.1, from coordinate 12,065,527 downwards.
ACAAAATGAAGAAAGCAATCAATTCATTATCAAAGGGCTTCAAGAAAAGTTATAATCAGTGATAACATTAAAATTTCCATTTGACTCTGGAGTGAATTCTTACTTCTGTAGAAAATTAAAGCAGTATGGTCCAAAAGCATGGGAATCTTTCCGAGAAAAGAGAGGAAGAAAGAATAAATGAAAATATATAAATGTATGTAATATAGTTAAATAATATATACAACATAAAAGCAAATACTTGTGTTATGATTTAGATATGAGGTATCAAAAGCACACTTATGAGACAATGCAAGAAGTTTAGAGGTGAAATGATTGGGTTATAAGTGAATCATCTAGTGAATTAATCATTTGATGGGGATTAACTGAGTGGTAATTGAAGGAAGGTAGGATATGACTGGAAGAGATTAGGCCGTTGGGGGCATGGTTTAAGGGCATATATTTTGTCCCTGGAGAGGGCAGTCTATCTTTCTGTTTCCTGAGGCCATATTCTGAGCCACTCTCATCTGCCACACCCTTACACCATGATGTTCTGCCTCAACCTACACCCAAAGAATCCAGTTGGCTGTTGACAGAGTAAGACCTCTGAAACAGTGAGCCCCAAAATAAACTTTTCCTCTTGTAAAATGTTTCTTGTCAGGTCTTTTGGTCAAGTCTGATTGAAACCACCTCTAATGGACAAAAAATAAAATTGGCCTTAAACCTGTCATCTGTAATGTGTGACACAATACATGGGTGTAGCAGGCATCAAAATATATTAGGATACAGAGCATATTAATAGTCTAATTATGGTTATTTTTATGCATTTACATTTATATGTAAAACTTATGCAAACCTACAAGGTATTTTCAAAGTCCATAAAATATTTACTTAAGGGGAAAAAAAGAGTCTTCTAAAGGGCCACGGGGAAAAAGGCCAGAAACTTCAAATCAGAAATGGTATAATCTACATTTCTCCAGTTTGCTATACTTAATGCAGCAGGTAACTAATAACAAGCAAACATTTAAGAAATTCTCTGTGGCAAGCCTAATTAACCAAGAATTCAAACCAACAATTATTACAGTGTATATGGAAATTATTTAAAAGAAAACATATGTCAAAAATATAATGAAACAGTAAATTCTACATTTAGGACTGGAGGCATAAGAGTGAATACATTGATTGGTAAGCAGTTAGGAATTTAAAAACCTAATTATTTGATATAAGAACTTATAACTGGAATGCCAAACTTATCCCAAGGAAACGAAAAAATATAGAAATAATTAGAGATGAAAACAAACAAAATGATTAATTAGAAAAAAAGGAATCAGTATAATTAAAAGACACATTTGAAGAGACAAAAAAGAAAAAAAAAAGGTGAAACTTGAAAAAACAGAAAACATATGCCCTGATACATACACATAAAGAAAACAAAAGTGCTATTTTGAGAATAAGAAATGTGATATGGGCTGGGGATGTGGCTCAAGCGGTAGTGCGCTCACCTGCCATGCGTGCGGCCCGGGTTCGATCCTCAGCACCACATACAAACAAAGATGTTGTGTCCACTGAAAAATGAAAAATAAATATTAAAAAATTCTCTCTCTCTCTCTCTCTCTTTAAAAAAAACCAGATATTTTTAAAAAAAGAAATGTGATATGACCACATTTAGAGAAAATTTTTATTAAATTTTAAGACTATACTATTCATAAAACTATATTTTTGTAAATGGTAAGAAATACATGATTTACTAGTATGGAATATATTGAACAGGACTAATAATGTTTTCCCAAAGCATGCAGGCTCAGATGATGAATGGGTAAGCACCTGTGAACTTCTTGTAATAATGTATGACATTCTGGAGCTCATAAAACTTGGAAGCTTCCCAATTAACCTAAGTATTATGGCACATTTCAGATCAATTTAAATAAGAAATACAATAAATTCTAAATAGAATTATTAGTAAATTCAGCATTTTATTAAAGACAATGTATTATTACAAGTATGTTTTTTTTCTATAAATGCAAAAATATCTTAACATGTCCTCTGTGCCTTAGTTTCCTCATTTTGAAACTGTCTATCTCACAGTCTTGCTGGTTAATCCACACTGGGTGACTTTGGCTGTTATTATCTTTTCGCTTCTAATTTGTTGATACAATAGGACACTTGTCTATCTAACCTCTTAATCATCAATTTCCTGCCTATAGGTATTTTCCCCTCCTTTCAGGTGGTTTTTTCCACCGATTTCCTTCCATGCCCTCAACCCCACCTTGCCCTCCCTTGGATCTACTCCTGAGCTTCCATAACCATATTTGACCTTCATAGGCCACCGCAAACAGGGAGGTCCTGCTCCTTCCAGCTTACTAACTTATCTGTAGAAGCTAGGATGTGCATCTATAACTAATATTTTGGAAAATTATCCTGTATTCCATTTATTGCTGATTCAGTTCTAGGGTTGTACATTTATTAAAGGCAAGTATATCTTCAACGTGTAAACCAAGGGGGAAAAAGAAAACAAGTGTTAGACATTTGAGAAAAAACACAGATTTAAGGGGGATCTCTTAACCCATGCTTTAAATTATTATGCTGTAGCTTCGAGGATTTAAACTATAGCCATTTTTTTCTGTATACCAGTGAGTAGGAAAGATGAAAGATTGGAATAAGGTCCATTTTTTTTTCTTTATTGGAAAGATGAAAACTGCTTTGGTGTGATGGGGGCTTGTAAAACATTTATGATGAAGAAGAAGCCTGCAAGAAAGAGGATGTATGTATGGATGGATATATAGATGGGAGACAGCAAAACTGGAAGACAGAAATGTACATATGCCTTACACATTTAATAATTCCATCTTATAGAAAGTTTGTGTTTTTGAATCCTGCCTTAACTCTTTTGTTGAAGTCCCTTAAAGAAGGCAAATAAATAATATACAAAGGAGAAGAAATGTCAAGCCTTGTGTGGTGGCATACACCTGTAATCCCAGTGGCTCAGGAGGCTGAGGCAGGAGGATGGCAAGTTCAAAGCCAACCCCAGCAATGGTGAGGCACTAAGCAACTCAGTGAAACCCTGTCTCTAAATAAAATATAAAATAAGGCTGGGGATGTGGCTAGGTGGTCTAATGCTCTGAGTTCAATCTCCAGTACAAAGAGAGAGAGAGAGAGAGAGAGAGAGAGAGAGAGAGAGAGAGAGAGAGAGGGAGAGAAATGTCAAATAATATATTCAGTAAAGAGAAAATAAAACTAGTGCTGTTTGGTTTTTCAGTGTGTGTGTGTGTGTGTGTGTGTGTGCATGTGTGTGAGTGTGTGTGTTTGTTCCAGAACTTTGTGGTGACCCAGAGAGGAAGGAGAAGGACTTTAGGGGCTGGAGGGATGGTCAAAGCCTGAGGTTAGTAAGTAGGATGTTGAGTTTTTCATACCTGAAGCCAGTAGGTGAAGATATGAGCTACGGATTCAGCAGGGTATGCTGTTACACCTGAAGATGCAGTGGGGGTCAGCAGTTCTGAGTGGAAGGGGATACTGCAGGACAAAACATGAGCCAGCACTCTTGATGTGGTACAAAAGAAACCCAGAAAAACTGGGCAATTATATAACCCAGAAGAGATTATGTTTTTTTCTTTTTTTTTTTTTTTTGCTGTTGTTTTGTTTTTCCTTTTTTAAACCCTTAGCTCATAGGAGAGCAACCTGTTAGCAGATTAAGTTTAATTATAGAGAATGTCAAAAGTCACATTTCTGTATATGGGCTGTGATGGCAAATTTCAAACCCACCACCTGGTTAGGACCAAAATTTCTTTCCCTTTATTTCCTATTAGAAGCTCATCTGTAAGTTGCTCCAATGTACAATTGTGAAACAATTTTGTTCTACTCTCTTCTAGTCCTTTATATCTTATCTGTGGGTTAATGGAATCACTTGTTCATCAGAAACAGTGGATTTCTTTATGATTTCTAATCTAACTTTGATGTTGATCTTTAATCTGGTCTTAATCTAGTCTATTGGTGACCTAAATGTGTAAGCATCTTTTCTTTCTAGTTTTTAAAGATGGTAATCCAAGCATCCTGATAAAAAGGGACTTCCCATGCCTTAATATTTAGATGGTGGAATTCCCCAAGAATACAACCTGGCATGTAGCACTTTCAAAAATAATCTTAAAGCAGTACTCTAATCTCAAATTTTCAAGTTTTTCAAAGATATTTAAGCTGTTCCTGAGAACTGAATTACCATACTCTTACAGATAAACTATGGAAAACTTCAGAATTCAATGTGACTGGACAGAAATAGGGCAGATGAACTTTAGAATAAAAGAAAATAAAGAAAAGCTTCATCATATTTACAAAACTAAAGGTTCTAAACTGTCAGCTAATCCTGAAATGGAAGTCATTCAAATTATTAACCCCATACAGTAAAGATCTGCTATGAAGATCAAATGTTATTGAGAAAAATATCAAAAGCAATGATGCTATTTTTTGAGGGCTATGTGCCAGCTACTGAGCCATGGTATCTCACATGCATTATTTTATTTAAAACCCTTCAGCAAACATTTGCTCTTTTCCTATCATGGGATAAGGAAGGTGTCAAGGTCACACCGATGTGAAAGATTCAAACCCAGGACAGCTTGATGCCAAAGCTCAGATGTTGACCTTCTGGGTTATACTACTCTGCACAGAATATCCACTCTGAACAAATCAGCCTTGTGTCTGTTCAGGAAATTAGGGCAGGCTACTAAAATTACCAAAGCTATAATAACTAAGGGTAGATTTTTAATTATGTTTTCCAGATAAAAACTTGTATAGAAATTGTGAGTGGTCCACAAAGTCTTCAAAGTCCAGACATCTAAATACTACAATGTTTGGTTTCAAAGAAATAGAGCAGCTGAGAAGTAATGCACTTACTGAACGAGTGCAAATTCTCAAAAAGAGGCAGCTGCTTTCAAATAGAAGGTAGACTATCAAGAAAACCAAGGCATTTGCTTCTTGTTTTCAGCCTCTGCCCCGACTTTCCTCAGTTTGTCAGATATCCTCAGAAGCACCCACAATATCTCTGAGACCTTAGCCCCATCATCTGGTTACTGATTACCTTGGCATCCTCTAAAAAGAGCATCCACATATTCAGCCTCCACCCGGCGACCAGCACGCTGGTTTCATTAAAGAGGTTCGTGGCATAGAAGTTAACTAGTGAGATCAAAATAAAACACACAGACTCGATTACCTTTTTCTATGACCAGGTCTGAGATGGCTCTCCCTTCTCTGGCTCTCACCTCAAACCACCCAGTGGGGCAGCAAGGCTTACTCAGGATTAGCAGGAGAGAGAGTGAGCACGCCAGGGAGTGGCCTTTTATTGGGGAACAAGAAATTCAGGGGAAAATTCCATCCAATGAAGGTCGAGGGGGGCAGCATTCCAAGATCAGGGTCAGTGATTGGCCTCAGGGTCAGTGGTCAGTCACACCCCCACATGGACAGGCTCTTGCACCTGGAGAGGGTGGGGATAGCTCCGACACAGTTTGGCCAGAATGCCTCACACCCAATCTGGGAGGTGCCCAATCACGTGCGAGAATGGCTTCCCACACAGCCTCTGCTGAGCAACTCTCTCTCTAATTGGACCTTAAATTTTTGATGTTTAGGAATTAATCTTTGGGTATTTTTTTACATCCTCAAGCTACCTCTCTCTCTCTTTAAACCTCTTAGTCCATACAGTGGGGATATGACATGCTTCCTTATTTCAAATATTAGTAGTTACTATTCTCATTTCCCTTTTTGTTATCACTAAAGCCCTGTGGAGGGACAAGTCTGATCCCAATACTAAATCCTCATTTCACACCTAATACCAGTGTCTGAGTCCCACTACTTAAGAGCAACTGGCCCCTGCCCATCTCATACAAATGACCAGCATCTGGAATCCCCAGTGCAATGCTATGCTCCATGCCTTTCATTATCATCTGAAGCAGTCAATTCTATGTGATGTTGCTAAAACTTCTAAATTTGCATGTTGGAAGCTATTACTAAGTAATAGGAAATAAAATGAGGTAGGGATTTGGCTAGAGAAAATTGTTATCAGGACCAGCATAAATGGTGCACTACAAGTATGGTTCCAGTTTGGGGCTTTTATCAAACTGTATAATAATCTGAGTTAACTTTTAAAAAATCTGGTCCTTTGGACAGAGATCAAGGAAGTACGGGGCTGGGGATATGGCTCAAGGGGTAGCGCGCTCGCCTGGCATGCGTGCAGCCCGGGTTCGATCCTCAGCACCACATACAAACAAAGATGTTGTGTCTGCCGAAAACTAAAAAATAAATATTAAAAAATTCTCTCTCTCTCTTTCTCTAAAAAAAAAAAAGGAAGTGACACTTTGAACCCTCTGAGGTATATCTAAGCCATAGAACAATGGAACATACCTTAGCAGGCTCTGGAACTTCCAGAAGCAGATAGAACAAATGGACTAGGTCAGGGGTTCAGATATGTAGCTACCTCAGTGTGGGACATAGCCCTAGCAAGCTGCACTTTTGCCCAGGTATCTGTGACCAATAAAAATAGAGCAAATGCAAGGAAGTGTGGAACAACAACTTAGTGTGTAGCATCCAAGAGTTTACCTATATACCACTAAATATTTTCACATTCTTGTTTGCTTTTGCAAAATGCCCAGGCAATAGTGTATATGGGAGTCTGTGTGATTTAACTGGCTGGCAGGGAAATTGGAAATAAATGAAAATAACACACAAGGTTTAACATTTGTGTTGTGTAAAGAGGCCAGATTGAAAAGAAAAGGCAGATTTGTCACTGATAGTCTGAATTTGCCCTCAGCTGTATCTCCAGAGTGACTAGTTTTTCCCGTTTCTTTCCTTTTACCTTGGGTGGATCTTCTGACCTGGTTCCATGATCTTGCCTTTCACCTACTACTTAGCTTGAAACACCACACTCATACTGCAGAATAGAGATAGAAATATTAAGTGAAATGGTAGTCAATAAGAGTAGAATGGTTGATTAGGTAATTCAAGCTGTGAGATGTCCTTAATTTTTGTGACCTGTCATCACAAATGATAATGTCCATTTCTGCACCTATGAGAGAGGATGCTCTTGAATGGACCCTGGAAGTAACACAATTTGGGCTTCTTTACGGTGCTATGCCCCATGTAAAATCCATATTCAGTGTGAAAATCCAAGAAACTGGTGACCTCTGAAGTTATTTATGTACTACTTCTGCAGGAAATTGCTCTGATGGGGCCACATAAAATATGCTGTGTCTGATATCTTAACAGTCTCTGGAGCTCTGAAGGCAAGGAGCACTCTTCTTCTCTAAGGTAAACCATCTCTGCTTTTCTTAAGGCTTAGCTCAGGGTCTCCACCTGGAGGCCTTACACAGCCAGTGCTAGGTGTGGCTACATACATCATATCTGTTTGGTCAATGAAATCTAAAACAAAGTTGAATTTCAAGAAAAAATACCTTGGGTTTATTGAACTTCCAGTTATTTCTATCAGTAATATGCACAGTATTTTCATAGGAACAAAAACATTAAATGTAGTACAGTTTTTCTTCTGTTATATAATCCAACTAAAGGTTGCATGTAAAATCTTCCTCACCTATGCCCAGGACTTTATTTATAGTACTTATAATGTTAATAGAAGTAATGGTGTATGTGTTGACCAAACATCCTGGTCAATAGAATGTGTGCTTCTAAAGGGAATTATGTTTATAAATCCATAAATGTGCAATATGTAGGGTAAAACCTGGATCAGAGTAGATGCACCTGGCTGTTTCTTCAAGTTTTATTTCAACAAAAATTGAAAAAAAAAATTGCAAAATGACCAGTTTCCTTAATGTTTTTCCCAAGATTCAAATATTTCACTCAGGAATTGTTGAGGGATCTATGGCAAATGGTTCTTCCCTGTGCATAAATATACACTCTATGGAAATGAAAGTCTCTATGCTCCTGAAGCTAATGTCCTAATGTTGAAGGTTAAGAAGAGTAATCTACCATATGACCCAGCTATCCTACTCCTTGGTGTTTATTCTAAAAAACTAAAATCAGTATACTATCGTGATATAGGTACATCAATGTACATAGCAGCACAATCCATACTAGCCAACTTATAAAACCAGCCCCAGGTGCCCATCACCAGATGAATGAATAAAGAAAATATGGTATATACACACAATGACTGGAACTGGAGAACAGCATGTTAAGTGAAATAAGCCAGATTCAGAAAATCAAGGGTTGAATATTTGCTCTCATATGTGGAAGCTAGAGAAAAAAAAAAAGCAGGGGGTGGGGAATCCCAGAAAATTTTAAGAAAGTTCAGTGGAGTAGAGGAAAGGGATTGAGAGGGAAGGAAAATGGAGAATTGAGGGTTGGGAAAATGCAGGAACTGTGAAATGAAATTGAACAAATTATGCTAGGTATATACCACAAAGAATTTCACCTCTATTTGTATCTCTAAAGCACTGATTAAAAAAAAAAAGAGCTGTAAATAATTAGAAGGAAGACCAGTAGAGTAAAGGAAGGGGCACAGAGGAAGGAGGAAGGGAGGAGAAGAGAAAGTACTAAAGACTGAAATTGAACAAATTATAGTTCATGCATGTATGATTAAGTAAAAATGAATCCCGATGTTGGGTATAACTATAATACACTAATTAAAACATTTAAAACGAGAAATTTACATTAGGTATACTTACTTTGGGTTCCTTTGTTAAAATTATACACTGGTTTTGGGGGGATGATAAAATATTCCAACCTAGAGTATTGAAAACACTCAAAAGAATCTATGATTTCATAACTAAGAGTTGAAAAGGACAGTACAAATATAGAGGTAAAGTACCGAGCTCCCATCTGAGAGAGTAGTTGCAGTTAAGTGGCTCATGAAGCTGCTGTGCTGCAGTGTGCAGGAATGATCTACTTATAAAAGGCAGAATCATAAGACAAATTTTCCCTACAGGTGACCACTAAGCCAGCTTCAGTCATTTCCCTTCAGAAATGCCTCACATTGAATTTTGCTTCTAGAGATACTTCATGCCATCTAGTGAAAGTGGAATCTCATAAATAAGGGGTCCTCAAAGCTGTGAGAGGCATCCTTTGGGACCCTTTCAAATTTCTTGGTTGCTCACATCTTGTAAACCCAGAAGGTAAGCACAAGCTCATACCTTATAAAAATAATATGCACAATTCACTTAAGCGAAAAAAGGAACCTGGGTGGAAACAGGAGGGGCATTCATTGTCTAGTGCTTGGGGTCCCTTCCCTCCAGCAGAAGCAGAGCATGAAGAGAGGGACCTGCAGTGTGCTATAGCAATCTGTTATGGGGACCGAGAAATGAATACTGTGTTCAGATTTTTCATAGTAATTACTTTTGTAACACATGTATAAATGCACGTTTTAAACTTTGTCAGTCACTGCCCTTCTCTGAACAGTGAAGAATTATATTCAACAAAGTGAATTGCATAAACACTAATTATTTTGATTAAAGAAACAAATTACAGCCCCTCCAATGTTCCTAGATTTTCCCTATTGTTTTTTAGTGAAGGAGTTTTAGACCTGTTCTAATGTAAATTAAAGATGCTTTGAATTTTGTAATCCTTTTTTAACCATGAATTTTTTAAGCTCCTCAAGTTAGCTCTGCTTCAATGAAAGCCCTTTCTTTCACAAAAGGGAAAATATTTTCCAAGCAGTTAACTTTAAGAGACAGTACATATAAAATAAACTAATCTCTGAACTCTTAGTGTCCCAACCCCCACCACGAGCCTTCATCCGTTGTCACGTCCATAAAAAACACATTAAAAAAAAAAAGAAATGAGGAATAAACGATGCCACTTCCAAGTGCTGTGGCCTGTTCTGCCCTCTAGCCAAGCAGAACCGATACTAGAAGACCTTGGGCTGCGTGTCATGTAATTACCGGGAGTCTAAGGTGGTAGCTGGCCCTTCGGTGTGCAAACGCAAACAGCAGTATCAGAAATAAATAACAGGCACTCGCCCCCACGGAGCTCCGCGAGAGCCAGGGAAGGGCCTCGGCGGAGTGGGCTGGAGGCCGGACGCCGCTGGCCTCGCAGAGCCGCCCGGCGCTGTCCATACAGATGAGCTCCTCCGCTGATACAAGAAAGCAGAGCGAAGGAGGAGCGGAGGAGGCGCGGAGGAAGGCGGCAGAGCCGCGCACCCAGCTTTGACGTCGCCGGGCTGCGGCTACCAGCTCGCGCTCTCAGCACGTAGCGCACAACGTGACCACACACAGCCTTCCTCCCCGGCAGCCCGTCCGCCAGCGCTGTTCGCCGCTTCGCCCTCCGCCTCCTCCCTCCTTTCGCCTCCGCGGCGCGCACCCCCGCGCAAACCCAGGGATTCCGGCCATCGTCGGCCCCGGGCGCTCGCCGCCCAGCCCGGCACCTCTGCCGCAGCTACCGCCCGAGCGGCGGCCACGCAGCCTGGTGCCCTCCGCAGGCGGCCGCTCCCGCGTTCACCTCTGGATGCCAGCACTACATTAGCCCAGGCGGGGAACCCCTTCTGCGGCTCCCTCCTCTAAACTCCCGCTTGTCCCGACCGCCCCCACCCCCTCCACCTGACGGGGGCGGCGCGGAAGCGAAGAGGACGCGCGCAGTGCTGGTGGGCACGCGTAGACGTGTGTGCGGATCGGTTCTGTGCTTGACATTCTCCCTCTCCTGCAAGTGGCGTTGCCTGGACTCTGCTTTCGGCTCCTGGAATTGGTGCGGCCGGCCAGAGCACCCTCTTCGCTGGCGGGGCGCTAAAGGCTATCTTGGAGAACAGTGGCGGTGGCGGTAGCGGCTGAGGCTGGTGCCTGGTGGAGCTCCAGACGCACACTCCGCTCCCTGTTGGACCCCTCTTCTCTCCCCTCCTCCCTTTCCCTCCTCCCCACCCCCGTTTCCCTAGCCCTACTCCTTTTCTTCCTCCTCCTCTTCCTCCTCTCCCGGTTCGGCAATGCAAGTCTGTATCGTGTAACAGGATTGGCGTTGCAATGGCAACTGATGGAATGGGGGAAGGCAAGACATCAGGGCTGGGGGCTCCGGACTGCAGGCGGGCGGGCCGCTGCCGCCGCTTGACGCTCCTCTGGGGACCTTCGCGAGTTACTTTGTAAAGGAGAACCCAGGCGAGATAGCCCTGCTTGGTGCCCGGGGTCAGAGGCCACTTCCTGCTCCTCAGCTGTCCAAGCCAGGCTCCACCGCGCGGTACCCCGGGCCCCCTGCCCGCGCCTGCCGCCAACCCAGCGCTCCGCCGCTGCCGGCGCTGCGGAGACTGGAGCCCGCTTCCCTGAAGAACACTTCGCCTCGCGGCTCCCCTTCCCATCACCGCCCCCTGCTCCTCCCCGGCGTCTGCGATTTTCTCAGGCGCCCGGTGTGAGTGCGGCGTGCGTGTGTGTCAGGGTATTGTGTTTGTGTGTGTGTGTGTGTGTGTGTGTGTGTGTGTATGAGTGTGGGGTGTGCTGGGCTCCTGCGCTCCGCTCGCGGCCGCCGCCTGGGAAGGACGGACGGACCGCGCTGCTTCCTTCGGCGAGCGGTTCCCGGGCACCTCGGCTCGGTCCGGAAGCGAGTGGAGCGCTCCTGGCTGCCCGCCGGCCTCCGGAAGGTCCCACTGCATCCCCCCTGGGCTGGATATGTTCATGTTCACGTGAAGATGGATTTAGTGTACGGTCTCGTGTGGCTGCTGACAGTCCTCTTGGAGGGGATCTCTGGCCAAGGAGTGTACGGTGAGTGGAATCGCGACGCTATCGTGACCTTGTGATTCTTAGGCAAGATAGGCTGGTAAGCTAAAATGCACGACTCGCGCCGTTCCAGGGCCCCTCCCGGCGTGGCATTTGATTTACACTTCATCACGTTATTGGGAGCGATAAGGAGGCAGCGAGCGCGCTGCGGATTGGGCTGCCGGCGGCTCCCCCGGCGCCTCGACTCGGGGCTCAGAGTTGGGTCAAGCCGGCAACATCGCACTTCAGCGTCTGAGTATCTTTGCACTTGATTTATCCCCGCGGGGGACATGAGCTCTAGCAGTCTTCTATTTAATAATGCTTTGGCTCCTTGCGTGCCGCGGTGTCGTTGCCGCGGTTTCCCCCGAAGGGAAGCTTCGAATGTGACCCCCGTAAGTCTCCCCACCCCTCTCCGCCCCCCACCCCCGCCCGCCTCCTCCTTCTCTCCACCTTTTTCTTTTTTCTGTGAATGCCTACATGACTTGATTTTCCGGCTCAGGAAGTGGGGTGACAGTTGAGTTGCGTTCTGCACCAGCCGTTGCCATGAGCACTGACTTGGGGAGGGGAAATAGCAGGCAAGATTCTCAGTGCCAGACACAATTAAGGGACATGTTTGTGTGAATGGATGAGCAAATGCATGAATGAACGGACGACCAAGTCCGCGCGTCTCCGCTCCAGGGCAGGACATCAGCTCGCTGTAACCAGAACACTATCTCAGCTCTTCCCCAGAAAACCCAGATCTGGAAGGGTTAGGACATAACAAGCGTGAGCTTGTTAATTGGAAGGTTTTGAAGTCCTCAGAAGCAAATTCAGGTTCCTTTGCCTGTCAGCAGTTGGCACTCTTGGCTTTCGGCATTGAAAACACACACGCACACACACACACACACGCACACACTCACTCACACACACAGGCTAGTAATGGGCTAAAATGTAAGTCCTCTCCTGGGACAAGCAGGCGGTGCCCCAGAGAAAAAGAACTTTTATGTCTTCAAGTTATGGTATGAGGTTAAGGTTAAGGGGCAGCCTATGGAGGATAGCAGGCTAAGACTCGCCCACAGCTCCCGACCCTGCTTCAATACCCATGGAATGTGTGCTGGAAATGAAGCCCACATTGTCTTTGGTTTCACTCTGGGGTTTAGATTCCAGCAGTGCAGGGCTAGGTCAATAACTGCATCAGGGCCAAAAGGCACGAGTATTTGCGGAAGTGTCAGAGTTTTCCCCGCAGACCCTAGAACTGACTGCGGAATGGTCATGGGTGCCAGTGGACCTTGAGTCCTCAAACTCTCTGATAACGTGTAGTGCAGAGTGGGCGGATGTTTGAGGAGGAATGCGGGTGAGCATTCCTGTGCCTTATGTCCTGGGCTGAACAGTGCTGGGGAGTGGAAAGGGGTGGTCTGCTGCATGAGAGCTCGGGTCCCTCCTGTGCTCCATCTCCTACTCCTCTTTCCTGCCTTCTTCCTAGGTTCTCTCCTTGGCTTGGGTCAAGAAACCTTCACTTTCTGCCACCTCTAGGCATCTTAGTTTCGGCGCCCCTCCCCCACCTTCCCAAATGAAAGGACTTGCCTGGCAGCAGCGGCGGTTGTAGCGGCGGTAATGGTGGTGGGTGTGTGTGTTTTGTGGTACTTGAGTGCGGGAGCAAGACGCTCAGTCTCCTCAAAGATTGACTGGAGGCAGGCGGTGGGACTTGAAGAGAGGAGAAATTCATTTAGTGCTCTTGTGACTCTGCTGGACTCTTGTCCTCTGAACAGCTGTAAGAGGCTGGTATTCTTGGGATGAGGATTGTTGGTGATAAAGCCTTCTCAAAGGGCTATTCCTTGGTCTTGGGAAGTCTGAATCCCTCTCATCCATGTCCAGGTTTGCATTTCTCTCCCACTGGTTCAGATCATCCTAGCTAAAAGGAGTTTGTTTTGCTTTTAAAATTCTCTCTCTTTCTCCCTCCCTCCCTCCCTCCTTCTGTGTGTGTGTGTGTGTGTGTGTGTGTATGTAGGGGGTTAACAAGAAGTGATAAAAATTGGGAAGGAGTGGAATGCTGCAAGGGTGGCTGCAACTGCAAGGATTAGAAGGGAATGGTACCATTTTCCTGTCACTTTTGGTTAGATTGTTTGTCTTGATAAATCTCCTTTTGGGCAGTGGGAACTCATAAGGTCCAATAGTGGACATAAATTGAAATCGATTTTATTAACATACTCTTGAGCCTGTGTCACTTAACACTAAAGGAGAAGGTAGTTCCACAACTGAACTGGTGATTATGAGTAAGGTGGTGGTCTTTGTTTTAATATTGATGTGGTTATTAGTCACATAACTAGGAATAGAATTGGCTTTGTGAAAAAAAAAATATTAATCACCTTCCCTGGCCATCATAAATGTTACAGTTATTCGGAGGGCTAAAAATTCATTTATATATTTCTTTTCAAATTTGTTTTACATATCACAGTTGTTAGATTCTTAAACTGTGGCCTGGAATCTTCAGCATCAGCATTATCTTGGAGCTTGTTAGAGGTACTAATTCAAGGACCTCTTCTAGACTTTTTACATCAGAAACTCAGAGTGTGCTACTGAGCAATGCCAGTTGATCACCTGTGGTGATGATCAAGATGCACTCTAAAGTCTGGAAACCCCTGACATGGACTTAAACTTTCATTGCCCTGATGTTGTAAATCATGACCTTTCTTAACCCAGAGTTGTTTTATTTCTTTATTTATGGGAGAATTTATAGGGAGAGAGCAGTTTGCTTTTATTTAGTTAAAAAAGATCAATTGTAAAAAACACAGATTTAAGATTTAGTTTTAGGTTAGAAAACGTTTTTGAACATCTTATATGAAGATCTTCAAAAATGATTAATTTTAAAATAAAGCAATTTTAAACAGAAACTTCAAATACCTGGATAGTAAATTTGCTAGTATAAAAGTTTTATCCTTTATTTGCCCATATTTGTCATATGTAAAACTTATACTATAATACGAAACATTATTTCTTAACAGTATTTTAGGTAGTTTCAAAAGGACATAAAAAGTACTTTCTAGGTAACTCAGGCAATTCCTTACTCTTTTACTTCTGGCTGACTAACTCCGAACATGAAATTCACATTTTAGTAAATTGAAAATATTTTTATAAACATGTGGATTATATTGTCAATATAATCTTCCTGTTGTGCTCAATCAGCTTAGGAATTATGAGCAGCACTTAAGTGTAAAAGTTTCTGTTATAGCAAGGAATTTATTTTCATTTTTCTTGGATATTGTTTAGCAATTTAACCATATGATGGCTTATATTTATATATGGTGTAGCAGTTGGGTAAAAGAGATTATCCTTTAACTGCCTATCCAACAATAATTCTGATGTCATACTTTTTGAAAATTGGATTTGTTCTGTATATTCCTTACATATTTCATTTCAGATGTGATATTGCAGTAATAATAATTATTTGAAAACATTTCTGAGAGATTGCAAAAATATCTTCATAATAGAGCAACATAAAAAATCATGTTCTTTTAAATTATTTTTCCTGGTACTGGAGATTAAACCCCACAACGTTTAATCACTAAGCTACATCTCTAATCTTTTTATTTTATCATTATTTTCAGATAGGGCCCTGCTAATTTACCAAGGATGGCCTTGAACTTGTGATCCTTCTGCCTTAGCCTTGTGAGTTACTAGGATTTCAGGCCTGCACCACTGTACCTGGCTAAGTTCATGTTAAGCAATAGATTCTACGTCCTTGAATTTTAAAAAAGTTACTTACATTAAGAATTTTCCAAAAATACTCTTATAACTTCCAAGTATTTCTTGGAATTTCTTTTGGTTTAACCACAACTGAAAACCAAAAGTCATAAAACAAGCATTTCTGGCCTTATTAATTTGCTGCACTCACATTGCATTTTATTTATGATAACAAATTAGACATAGCATCAAGGATAAGAATACAAACTCCAGTTTATATTCTTAGTGATCTGAAGTATTTTACTGATATCAAAATTTTCCTTCATTATTTGTTAGTAAATTGTTTGGACTGCTAAATTGTGTTTTCTAGAGGTAATATTGATAATAACTTAAAATTAAGAATCATACTTCCTGTAAACTGTTCAGTTGGCTTCCCCCAAAAAAGGAAAAATTCCACTGATCCGTACTGTATTTTCATTTCTGGTCATTGTGTTCTTAATGTCCAAGGCTGTTACTAAAACCTTCTGATTACAGTAGCAAAGAAAAATCCTCACTACAAATGAAAAACAAAATAAAACTCCAAGTCTGGATAGTTTTTGTGGGAAATAAACCAAACAATTACTTGATATCCTGAAATAGTTAATATGCTGTTCAAAATTGCTTCCAATATATATATTAGAAGGAACACATAGAGAAATTTTATCAAACACGTGTTTGACGCATTAGCAATCTGTATTAATTCCAATAACATCAATACATCTCCCACAATTTAAGCATGACACCCTACTCAGTAGCTGGACAGAAAGGCTTGGTGGAATTGAACACAAGGAGATAAGTGAGATTGGAAGGATCTCAAAGAAATTTCAGACTGTGGGTGGGTTGGATTTGTTTGACAGATTGTCTTTTTGTCAGGATAAGGTTACTATCAAAGGTCAGCAGGCCATCATGGCCAGTCTCAGGATTTTGCCATCAATACAGCAAAGTCATCTCTAGATCCATTGCTAGGATTTTGTCCAGTTTGTGTTTGCAAAGCCTTGAGACAGGATACTGCTTTTAAATGAATCATCTTTAGGGCATGAGCCCAAAGAGGAGGAGGAGATGACTTCAGTAAACACTGCTAACAACAATGTGAAGCTTTGTTATACAAATAAGCTCTGACCTCTCTTCCCACACCTCACTGTTCCTACACCCAAACAGACAGGGTTATATTGCACCCTCCTTGGCCACTTGAGCTGCCCACTGAATTTTGTTATTATTTTTTTATCCATTCAAGCTGGTTCTTGCTGGTTATACATATTTTCACATGCAAAATGGGCAGATTATTTTATTTCGTGTTACTGGCTCATGTCCTAAAATTCCCTGGGGAAGCCCCTAAATTTGATAATAAGTACTTTAGACTGAGCAGGTTATATGTCAAGGCCAAAGAATCATTTAAAGTGAATAAGGCAGTGATGGTGCCAGGGTTCTGACAATTAGTCAGAGGTAAAGGTTTAGAGATTAAATAATTTTGATGAATAGATACTACAGAAGAAATTCTACAGAGGCATTTTTCATTTTCTTACTTTCTTTGATTAATTATATTGTCTCTGATTCTTCATATTTGCACTGTGTCATTATAATGATTTTTGTTTTATAATTTCTGGACCACCTTACACATTTCTCGAGAGGCAGGGTACCAACAAAATTTTCTGAAAGAGGGTGCTTTGTATTCTTTACAAAAATGTCTTGTTTTAATGTGATTTGGGTAGAGCCCATGAGGAGGCAACTGTAGCATGTGTCTCATGGGTTCAGTTTATGTCTTACTAAGACCATGCTAGGAACTGTGGTCTAGGGTTGCTTTCCAGGTATACAGGTGATTCATCACTCATATTTTCTGGCTTTGTCTTGGAGGTTTGCGAAGAGACTTCCAGAAGTTGAGTTTAAGGCTTGTGACCCATAAAGGCAACTGCAATGAGCCAGGTATGCTAGCCTCAATATGGAATTGAACTTTAGAGCTTGTGGTCTTTGGCAGGTAAAGTGTGCTATTTGCTTCAGGTTAAATTGGGGAAGATCTTCTTTACTCTCCTTGTTGGGTATTTTGCAAGGATATGCAAAGTATTATATTGAATGTATTTCAAGTATGAATAGGTGAGCATTTTTAGTTTCATTATAATTGCTATTAACTGAATAGTCCCACAGAATGAAATTTCATTTCTTTGCTTCAGTGACTGTCAATGTAAATATATTAGAGAAGGCTGAATAAATGATTGCATTCATAGAGAACCGTGTCCTATTTTTATTTTCAAATCCAATTAATAAACTTTTGACCCTGCCAAATCATAAAGTTATGAGAAGAGACTTTAAAATATCATTAAATTATCCCACTAATTTAAGATACAATGGTTTTACCATTATGCCAGGCAGTTGGAGGTCTTATGCTGTATGTGAAATATCTTTTTTGTAGAGTTCAGGCATATTCATTGGATTTTTTTCAAATTACTGAAAGCTCTCATGTTCTATTGTTGGGGTACTCATTTATTTTCTGGTTTATACCAGTACAGATCTATTTTCTTTCCTTATTATCTTACCCTTCACCAGTCTCATGCAAGATCTTTTTTATATCAGTTTCTTGCTACTGTTCCAAGACACTATGTCATTTCTAATCTTATATTTTAAAATACTATTTCCCTTCCTGTTGATGTCACCGATTGAATTGAGTAAAAAAGATGATTTCCATTTCATCATTTGAATCATATATTCTCCAGGAGTTTATAATCACAGAAGAAAATTTTAACTATTAGGTACCTACCTTTTGACTACCACACATTTCCTGTAAGTTTATTATTGAACACATCTTATGGTAGGATGAAAGATATTAGAAATTTTATCTTGTAACTTATTGTCTTTGACTTTTAGTATGCTACCTCTACAACTTTGCACAACAATGGGGGCGGGGCTGGGGTTGTAGCTCAGTGGCCAAGTGCTTGCCTAGCACTTGTGAAACTTTGGCACTGGTTTCCATCCTTTGACCAAATAAAAATAAATAAAGTCATGCTGTCCATCTACAACTACAAAAAAAGAAAAAATAAAGATTAAGGGATATCAGTTTGTTTTTGGCCAAGTCTATATATTAAGGAGTTGTGTTGTTGCTCGATAGTATGTCACATACTTGACCATATCTGTAAGCAGTATACTTTTTGTCTTACTTTGTTGTAATGAGAATAGAGGAAAATCAGATAATTGAGAGATATCATGGAAAGGTAAACACATCTGCCTCAAGAGAAAGGGTTGGTTCACAGCTAGTGTCCCGGAGTCCTACTGGTCATAAGGCAACTGAGATCTGAAAGAAGCAAGTGGAAGAAAAATGCATCTGCCCTTTAAGCAATGGCAAAGCAGCAAAATCATATTTTATTTTCTGATGTAACTAGAACTTTGCTCAAGTGCATCAGAGTAAGAAAGAAAAATGCCTGTTGTCTGGCTGAAGGACATCTTCAGGGAGATTTTTCTGGTCTTCCGAAGGGAAAGATGAAGGTATGTGGAGCTCTTAAGTAGAACTTGTGGTTACTGTGACTAGATAATTTTTCCTGATGATTAATTGTATGATTTGGGAATGTGGCACAGATTAAACATTAGGGCCTTCTGTTTTTTGCTTCTGACTGTACCTGTAGTCCATACGGCTCCTCCTGTGGCCTTCTCACTATAAGGCTACAATGAATATCCTAAGAAGGATAGAAAATACTTGAGGATGACATACTGCTCTCCAGATATTGTTACCAGAGGGGATTTTACACAAATTAAATGTTAAAGTCGGGTAATTGAAAATCAACAAATTATTACATAGCTGCTTTGTATGATTCATGTAGCTATGCAGTAAGGACTATAAACTCGAAGACGTTACAAGTTGATTAAGGAGATAAAATCAAGTGGAAACAAATAAAATAGGGCTCTGTAGGAAATACAAATGTTTGGGCCTAAGTAAGAGAGGGCAATTACAGTTGCTATTAGAGATAGAGATAGATAGAGGAAGCTTGAAATAGCTGGCAGATATGTGATTCTTTGATACTTGGGAACTTGCTCCCATATTTATGTCCACCAATATTCTGAGTTGGTGTGTATCCAACAGGAAGCCAACTGACCTGTTCTTTAGCAGAGAGGATAGTGTCTCAATCTGTGAGATACTGAACCCGCCCCAAATCCATATGGATTTGGGAAACTTGAAACTGCATGGAGGCTGCTTTTGGAGTTAAAGTAGAAAACTTTCCAAAGCTTTAGAGTGCTAAGAAGAAGTGCTGCTTAGAAGCAGCAGAGCATGTGTCCAGAATGACTTAAAACATCATGTTGTTCTTTGCAAAGGCACAGCCACTAAGATGAATGCATTGCCCCCTTGAAAAGACAGGTATATGCTTTCATTGTGGTTTTTTATTCCCCTGCCTGTGCAGCTGGAAACAGTCGGGTAAGTTAGGCTTTCTTCTTGTTCAGCAGCTACTTTACTGTGTTTTCCCAGGCAAAACCTTAATCCGTGTACCCCAGTTTCTAAATCTAGTAAACTTTTAGAATAGTGGGCTGTTGTAAAGAGGAAATGCAAGAAATAGCAAAAGTTTTAAAAGTGTGTCTGCATTTTTATACCTGAGATTGAGGAGGAAGAGCTTGGAGAGGTCCTCTCTTAAAAAGTTATGCTCAGATGCTCCAGAAAGTGAAACGCACAATGGAATTGCCATTTTAGTTTTTAGAACAGAATAAAGGACTATGGAGTAACAAAAAGCATGAACAATTTTCTCTGGAAATAATATCCAGTGTGTCTGTCTTGCAGAAAATGACTCAGGAGGTGTGTTTTTAAACACTGTATAAAGCATTAGTAGGTGCATGAAACTTCTCTGTGGAATTGTATTTTGTATGCACATGTAGTTGACATTGCTCCTGAAGGAGCTAGCTGCCAGCGCTCAAATGATCCAAGGATTTCTTCTGCCCCTTAATAGTGCGGGTCAGCAGGAAGCTGGTATTCTCCCTCATTTGAGAGCTCCAAAGAACATTATTGTAACGCAAGATTATGGTCATGGGTAAATTTATGCTTATGTAAGTATACATGTGTGTTGAAATATATGTATAAATATATGTATATCAAGAAGCAACAATATTCTTTATATCCTCTATCCTGAGACTAATTGAAAAGTAGAAGTATATAAAAACAAGTCATTTGGATGAGAAAAAAGGGAATATATTTGTAAGAATACTTAGTTGTACTTTACAAATAAAAGCAGAAAATAAGGAAAAATAATTAAATGAGATCATCATAAATTTATTGTGTAATGTCGTTTTTTTGATCTTACAGTGAAAAAATTACTGTTTCCCACCTACTCATTTAAAAATCTTTTTAAGCTAAGAATTAATTGAAAATGCTGGGTCCTCATTCAGTGTTAAACTGTGACATCCATATACATAAGAAAGCATTATATATATGCTGCATTTTTAATAATCTTTGGAAAACACTTTCTACTTTTTGAGGATGAAAGAGTTCATTTCTATAATTCATGTTCATATTCATAAAATGTCAGGATATTAGCTGTATATTGGTTGTGCTTGTCGATCAGGTATATCTTTAATCAAACCAAGTGATCTTACTCAGGACTGTGAGCAGATGAAAGATTAATTGAGAAGAATTTCTCCATTTTATGGAATGAACAAAGTTGATTTTGTTTAAACAGGTAACCTTGAGCATACAATAGACCCTATAACATGTCCAGATAGAACACCCATGTAGTTTGGGTGTTCCTTGTCAGTCTTAACCTCAGCACCTCAGAATTTATGAAGCTATTATCAAGAACCAATAGAGTTAATATTTTTATTCTGTTTCTGTATTTGTTCTTTGCTTTTTATGACTTACTCTAGACCATTATTGTGATTCTGCCTTATCTTTGTAGTTATTTTTCTTTTGGTTCATGTTTCACTTTGATCTGGTCCGCCTGCCTCCTTTCCTTGTATCAAAGCTGCTATATTTATTTTAAAGTTTTTCATCTGAGTCCATAATTAATCAAAGCTCAATCTTTGGTTAATCATGGATTCATCTAAAAATGTTTTGATGAAATGGCATCTCTTCTCCATTATGACCTATTCCTATAGGGTTGTCAGTTATATAATGATATCACCATTGTGAAAACAAGGGTCTGGGAACCTCCCTGTCTGTCCCTAAGACAAGAATGATTCCCAGTGGGCTGCGACCTGAAATAATCTGCCTTGTTGCTCAGAGGCTGCTCATTCTGATTATTTCCTGTGCCTCGCTGGCACATCTCTCCATTTGCAGCAGCTGACTTTGACAGTAGCCGTCTTCCCGCTCACTGTGATTTTGCTGTTAAACTCTAATATCATTATATTTTGTTGGTTAATATTTTGAAAAATTTGTCTGTCATCATTGAAATTCACTTGTTAATGTCCTTGTCCTCTGAGCATACTATGACAAGAAGTACTTTGAAACCTTTATGTTTAACCATGTCTCCAGTTTCAAAGAAGGGCTAAAGAAGATACACAGACACACAGGCAATCTATAAATATGTATTTGCATATAGAGTGTATGTATATTTACTGTAGAATGTATTAATAAATATAAATGGCTTAACTATGTAAGTATATACGTATGAATATGTATGTATTCATAGAATGGGTCTCATGGAGTGATAGCTGAACTTTATTTAGGTTCAACTCAAGGAACTGGGAGGATTTCCTGCTTCACTTGCAAAGCCGACCCTGATTTAGTGTTGGCAGCAGGGTATGTAAGCCCTCACCTGACCTTCATTTTTTAAAAATATCTTTTATGATACACTCATGTTTGTATTGTTCATGAGTTTAAAATATTGCTGTTAGAAACTCATATTCCTTGTCTTTCCTTCTTTATTTGAAGGAGAACTCTTTCTTAGCTACATAACAGCAATCCATGTGGAGTTATTTTTTGACCTGCACTGTAGTGATATATACATTGAAGCCCATCATCACTTGTATACTGAGAACACTATTCCTGCTGTTGTATTAGTTACGCCTTTTCCATGGTCTTTCTCTTTTTCAAGTGAGTTTTTAGTGCATCAAGTGTATCTGTGTTTCACACATGGGTACAAAAATATACCCACAAACCAAATTAAAGTGAATTTTATGGAGATCATTTTTTTTTTACTGAAAACGAATGTACCATAGGATATAGTGTATTTTAATAAAATAATTGCCATTTAGCAAGTCACTACTGTATGCCACAGCTGTTAGGAGTATTTTATACTTTATGCCATAATCTCATCTTTGAATGAGAGAGATTCAAAATCTGAAACTCGGAAAGTTTAAATAGCTACCCTACAGGTGCTGGTAGCTAATTTAGAATCAAATCTGACATGCATATTCAAATAATTATTTATATACCTTATATGTATTATTTAAATTATATTAAGATATGAGTTACTTATACTTATTATGATGAAAATATACAAATTAGCAAGCTCCAATTGTGCTGTGTACAAAACTTATCTCAACAGCATATATTTGAAATACAATTTGGATGATAAACTTTACCTTTTTGCCCAAGAAATATATATATATATATATATATATATATATATATATATATATATATATATATATTTAGCTAATGTCAGCACTTTTCATACCTAGAGTTTTCTTTCTTGGAATAGAAAGATATGATTCATATATATATATATATATATATATATTCATATATATATATATATATATATATATATATAGAGAGAGAGAGAGAGAGAGAGAGAGAGAGAGAGAATATTAAAATGCCCATACTGAGGATTCTTTCTGGTATAATGTATTTTTGGACTGATAGATATTTTAAGCTTATTCATAATTAGTAACCCATAAAAATGAAGAAATGGTTCTACTATGTATTTTGCAGAAATGGTTATATTCCTCCATGTAAAATATCAAGCATGTGCTTATAAAAAATAACCACTGTCAGGTGTACTGCTTTATGTCCCCCAGGCTGATTAACAATCACTGGCCTTGGAAAGATTGATAGTTAAATGTCATATTTGGCCTGATTTTTGCCTTGAGCTCCCTCTGGGTATTGCTTGAGCATTTTTCGCACAGAGTTAATTGAGGAGACTATATCAGCGCATTTCTTTTCTTGAAAATCTTGTTGTGTTCAAGAGGACAGTTGATTGCAAGCTCGGCCCTTCTCTTAGCCAGCGAGTGAGTTCCTCAAACCTCAAAGCTTACAAATTAGTGCAGTTTAGTGATTTGTTTTAGGCAGTTAGCGACAGGATCTGCTACTATAAAAGTCATTTTTCCTATGCTTTTTGAATGCAGTTATTGTGTCATATAGTATAACCCTGTACCATTCCAGCTATTGTGTGATTGATACAGAAACTGCTTCGATAGGAAACCATTTCAAGAGAGAACAGGAAAGGTATTATATTCAGCTGTAGTGCCATGCATTTCTAAGCAGCTGATGTTTTCTTTAACTGATAACCAACCCCCAAATTTTCAGAGGCAATTGACTCTTTAGAACTTTAACTCTTAATTCAGTCTAGCTGCAAGAGCAGTGCCCTGAAATTCATTATACATTCACATTTCACAATTGGGAATTCATTAATTCTGTAGTGTAACTATCTTGATATTGTATTTTAAAGGCAGATCTTCTTATTTTAAAAACATGGAGTAGCATTGCTTTTGTGAATTCCTTCTCTAAACAGTGACTTCTTAATACCTGAGCCAAATACTTAAAGCTAGTGGGATATGACTTTTTGCACATTGAAACTGTGATAATATTGTCTAGTGGTGTGACCCCCATGTCTTTTGTAAGCAAATATTACAAATTAAACTGCAAACATTTGTGAAGGAATAAAGTAAGATGAGTTAAATACAGGTTCAGAAGTGTTTAACAGATTTTATGTTTCTACTTTTTCACGCTTTTAATTCTATGTTTGGAAGTACTTACCAAATATAGTACACCCCCTTTTTATGTCTTGCTCCATTTTCATTTTTTTTTTGTTTTATTATACCTTATATTTATGCTGTATTTGGGGTTAAGGAGAGTAATGACTTTATCACTGAGGTATAAAATGATATACCTATGACTTAATTGTATCTATATTTTATGATTTATATAACTATTTTTATTAATAGTAATTTAATTGAATGTTTATAAACATGGAACCGATATTCTTAAATAAAATAGAAGTTGAAATATACATCTGAAAATGCCATTTATATATATTTGGTTTTGACAAAAGTGAAGATTCTAGATAGTCTTAAATTTTTTCTGTATTTGATCAAAAAATATTTTCTGGTGGCTTAACTATTGACTACTCCTCATTCATATTACATAGCTCTCTTCTTTCCAGTAATTACTATGACACTGTAGTGATTTTCATGTTATTAATGAAAGACTCAGACTTTCTTCTGATAAGAAGTTATCGATAAAGCAAATGATGAAACTAGTAAGACAGACTTCCAACATACTCTTGTGCTCTGGCCTGGGAGACTGGACTTGAAGTTGCATGACAGGTACACATGTGTTGGCCGGGCCATTAGTCTTAGCCCAGAGAAATAAACAGAATGGCAATAATTGATTTATATTTATCACAGGGAGATGATAGAAGACTCCCAGCTCACGAGAATTAGTTGGATAGATCATAGTAGGATGTAAAGTCTGTGTGTCATAGGTTGGCTTCTTCAGAGAAGGTGTACATGCAGGTGGGTACTCTCAAAAACTAAAATGCTTTTGAAGTATAGAGAGAGCCCAGGATGAGTGAAGGCAAAGGTGAACTGAGCAAATGACAACAAAATCCTAACCTGAGTGAATGGGGTACTATGAAGCTAAGATGGATTGGCAGACATGTCCCAAATAGAGAAAAATGTTTCTTTTCCTCCCTTTTGTACCCATCACTATACACAGGCTGCTCTGGGGAGGCACAGTATTTCTGAGTAAGACAAATACCTTTGGTTGAAGGCAGGTTCTGGGAGGAACTGCATGTAAGCAGTTTTCAGGTAACGTTCAGGTAACATTGGAGAATGAATGTGTTCTGAATGATGCATCTCATCTTCTAAATTTCACCCTTTAATTGCTCACATTTTCTTGCTTATATGTGTTTATCTCATCTGAAAATTGATTAGCTAGAAGAAGGCTTCTTTTCTTAGCCTTAGAAGAGTTTGTGGGGAGAAATTCAGCACCTGCTGTTGGACCTGGTCTCAGAACTGTGACTGATGTCCCTCACTCCTCACCCCTTTTCTAGTAGCCTTTCTAGATCCTCCTTATTCTCAGCTAGTGACTCTGATGGATGAGATGGAGTCCTTGATGGAGTGACTCAGAAGGGGTCTTCTCAAGCCACAGCTAGCTGATGCCTTTGTCTATTTTTTTTTGGTCAGAATTGGGAAAGGGAGCACTAGTCAATATGATTGTGGGTCATCTGGGCAGCATATATCTTCTCCCTGCTCCCATTGTATAACATGGGTCCTGACTTGTACAAAACATCAGGAATGATTATCCCTGCCTGAAAGGGAACACTTTTCTTTCCCTGCTGTCTTTTGTAAAAGGAGCCCAAACTGAACAAGTGATCTTGCAGGAACTGTTCTCACTCTGGGACTCAAGACATATTGGCCATATAGAGCCTAAAATTCTAGGGCCAGAAAGTACAGATACTCTCTCTGACTTAATGTGAGGTAACTAAAGGCCATGTCTACTTCCAACTCTTAACTATTAGACCTGTGTCTTTACCTATTGGGGACACAGCTCTACAAAATGGTTGCTAATTAGGGCTGTACCATATCATAGAGTTGTAGTGTCCAGTCCACTTGAGGTATCAACTCCAAGATACTGTATCAGCTGCTCCTTCCAAAAACTTCTATCATTCTGTCAGGCCAGCAGCTTTTGAGTAGAATGTGATATTATAAAACCAGTAGACTCTATGATCACATATCAATTGCTGCATCTTCTTTTCTCTTTCGATCCCTTTGTATAATGTTTTGGTAGATTATGTTTTCAAAAGCGCCTGATTTGAAATTTTTACTGAGGCCTTATAGACAGGTAAGGTAAACCAATACCCAGAATGTGTTTCAGTTCCAACCAAGATGAATTTATATTTCAGGTATAAACAGAGTCCAGTGTACTCAGTTGCCACCAAGTGGCTGACTAGTCTCCTTTAGAAATGGTATGTATCCAGGGTCCCTGTGGGTAGCAGGTTGTAAATTTACCAGCAGCATTGGCTAGGTCAACCTTGATGAATGGGAGCCTTGCCATTCAGTGTAGGCACAATGTCCATACTTTCCACTGTGGTTTCTTCCTTACTGTAACCAGTGAACCAGCATTAGAATGGTTAGTGGCAAGCTGATTAAAGTCAACTGGTCACGTCATTCTGTATGCTTAGTTATTTATGGCTTCAGTCTCATGGTCTTACTCTGAAACAATCCATTCCAAGTTAGTGGTATAAAGGATCTCTGTGGTATATTCATGGATTCTGTGGGCCAAGAGTTCATATCTGGGATGATCAGAATGGCTTACCTTGCTTCATAATTTCTAGGTTCACACCTGGGAATACTTAAAGTTGGATGGTGACTTCATATCAGGAGACTGGAGTCATTTAGCATTCTTAACCACTTACATGTGTGGTGTTTAAGATGCTGGCTGATGCCTGGAATGTCCACTGAGTTGGAAGGTGAAACACGTGCATATGATCTCTCCAATGGGCCTTCCCATGGTTTGGGTTTCCTCAAGGTATTATGGCAGGATCCTAAGATCCTATGACTTAAGAGGTTGGAAGCATTTTCTTGGGATTGTGCTTTGGAAGTCATGTGTATCAACTCTATTGTACTCTTTTTTTTTGAAGCAAAGGTCCACCCAAGTTAAAAAGAAAGGTATATAGATCCCATTGCTTTATGGAAATAGTTTCAAGTTCACATTTAAAGAGCACTTGTGGACTCTGAAAAATTGTTTCAGCCTTTCTTAGAAAGTACCATCTGCCACATGCCACTTTCATAGTAGATACTCTCTGGGGGCAGTAACATGTTATATAAGCCCTATCCACTTTGTGCTTATTCTCTAAGAGGTCTATTTCTTGGCTTCTTCCCCTGAGTTATTGTTGCTGGTTTTCTGCTGTTTCTCTTTTCAGGCCTCCAAATGAACAACCAACCAAGCTGTCCACTGCTTTATATATGAGGCATTATATATTCTTACCTCAGCCTCTTCTTACACACAATATGTGATCCCGGCAATTCTGATCTTTGGGTGGGTTTTCCCTTCATTGCTGTCTTTGAAGGCAACCTTTCATGGACTGCAGCGGAGGTACAGTACTTTTTTCATTTATTCATGTAACACAACCCATCTGTGAATCTAGTTAGAACTTAGTGCTTATAAGTCATGAGTATGGGCTGAGGGATATGAGTAGGTGCCACAGGGTCAATGCAGTGTCTGGACCATCTCTGCATATGGTTTATCTACATATTCTCTTTTTACTTGTATTCCATCTCAAATATACTGCTTTCATCTAATAATGGACTGATATAGGACCTGCCTGATCTTATGAATTAGCCAACATAATCTGGCTCATAATGAATATTTTTGGCAACATGGTCTCTTAATAGCCTATTTGCAGGCATGTTGCCTGGACAAGGGCTCAATAGAATGCCATAAACTGCTTTTCAAATGATTTGTAATTCTCTATTGCAAAAGGCTTGCAAATGATAAAAAAAAAAAAAAACCTTCAGAGTTTATGCTGTGATATTCCTACTGGTTCTTCTCATGAACACGAGATGCTATCTTGTCCCACCAGATAGTTCTAGTATCATGGAGTTTGTGGGGTCATAGGATCCAAGCTGCTGGGTTTCTGTAGTGGAACCTGTGTACTTCCTATAAAGAATTTTGCTGCTGTAGGCCTTATCTCTATCCAGCATCCTTCTGTAGCACAGGGTAAATAGGTTAGAGAAGTACTCCCAGGATGGGGTATGTCCTCTCCAGAATCCAAAGAGGCCTGCTAAGGAGTGTGCTTCCTTCTTATTGATGGGTAATGTGAGATATAATAGTGCGTCTTTTCCTTTGGATGCATTGTCTTCCCATGACTCAGGCCTCAGACCTAAAATATTCACTGATGAGGATTTATTTTATGTCCTGTGAGCCCTTGTGTCTTACTAGTGCTTCCAAAGTGCTTGCCCCTTTTTGCTTGTCTGGTCCCCTTTTGGATGTCCTTGATAAAATGGAATGTAATGTTCTTTATAATATCCAGTATGTTTAGTTTCCAGACTGCCAAGCTATTTTGTGACAGAGAACAACAACAAAAAGTGATCAAAAGCTTGGTTAGGAGGGTAGATGTGTATTGCTGCCTGTCCCAAGTGAATGGAAACTGCTTCTGACTCCCCTTCTTGATGGAGATGACAAGATTGCTTTTACTAGTTCAGTTGACCTGAAGTTGTATTAATCTGCTCTAGCACATACACCACAACCTGCTAAACACCCACAGTTGGGGCTCCATGGTTTCAACCCAGCTACTGACATAGTTAGTTCAACTTCCGGTATCCATCTGTCTGTTGTATCCATAAGACTGGTGAAAAATTGGAGGTAATAGTGGGACTACATCTGTCTCATTTAGGTCTTTAAGGGTGTTATAATATCTTCCATTACTCTCTGAATTCAGTATTGTCTCTGAATTGTGGTCTTGTCTTAAACTGCTAAGTCCCATTATCACAGATATGGGACACCTTTAAAAACTTAAACTGAACAACAGATACACCACTTATGGTAACCTTTGCAATAAATGTTGTGTTTTAAAAGAAAAGTAATAGGT
This sequence comes from Marmota monax, assembly GCF_021218885.2. Taxonomy (NCBI): domain Eukaryota; kingdom Metazoa; phylum Chordata; class Mammalia; order Rodentia; family Sciuridae; genus Marmota; species Marmota monax. The sequence continues at coordinate 12,036,474 of NW_026693777.1, read as the reverse complement.
GCTAATTAGAGCATTTGAATATATATGTATAAAATTCTGATTATATATATTATATATTATATCTGATTAGAGCATTTGAATATATATATATATATATATATATATATATATATATATATATATATATATAAAATTCTTTTATATATGTGGAAATAAATGTGAAGGGTAAAAAAGCTCTAAATTATGGTATACAACATATTTTAATGAATCTGTGTTGGTTTCCTTTAAATATTCATAGAATCAAAAACTTGAGACTTAATGAGTTCAGATGAGACTGTAGATAATTTAGAGAGTCCCTCACCCTGGCTGCCACTTCAACTGTGTACCTTCTTATGATAATTGTGCCCACATTGTATCTGTTAGTTTAGAATCTAAAATGACCTCTATTATTTAGGGATCCTGTCATTCCCACTGCTGTCAGGGAATCCAGACCTGCATTGACATCTCCTGCTGTGATTTCTGACCTCGGCAATATGGAGATCCCTGTTACTGATGCCGATGTAGTCAGCTGGTAATTTTTAAAAATTGGGTTTAGGGAATATATATACTCAAACATTCCCACTTCTCTTAATCTTTAAAAATGTTCTTAGTCCTCTATGATAATAGTGCATTCTTTGGTCTGATTAAACCCAATTTTTTAACAGAGCCTCATGATAAAGAACAATATTGACTGACTCCCCATCCCATGTAGCCATTTGCTTTTGTAAAATTTTAAAATGCTCCATTGTCACGCCCTGTATTTCTGTATCTTGCCAATAATATGTTTGTTTTCCAAAGTGGTTGTCATGCACTGAATTATGTCTTCCCATCAAGGTAAAACCTCCATATGATTCGTTTTGGATGTGGAGCCTTTAAGGAAGTAATCAAGGTTAAATAAGGGTGTAAGTGTCTTCCTCTAATTCAGTGGGATTGGTGTCTTTATCAGGAGAGGAGAGAAACCAGGATGGTATGCACAGAGAGAAAAGTCCAAGGATGCACACAGGGAGAAGACAGCCAATTGGACATTGAAGTGAGAGGCCTTTGGAGAAACCAATCCTGCTAGCACCTTGATCTTGGACTTCCAATCTTCAGAATTGTGAGGAAATAAATTTCTGTTATTCAAGCCACCTACTCTGTGGTATTTTATTATGGCAACAAAACAAAATAGATGAATACTTCACAGACTAATACTAGAATCAGTAATAGAGTGACTATAATAACACAAATCCACCCCCCTTTCTAGGAACAAAATGTTTTCTGTTTCTCAATCCGCTTGTCTCCTACATGCCATGATATTTCTGTCATCTGTTTCAACTAGTAAGAGGTGTAATTTATAACCAAATCTGACCATTCTATCCTAGTAATGTTATTTCATCATTTTATTTTGATGTGGGAGATACGGGATTTAAGAACTCCTCACCAGGGTGTTCTTAAATCCCATATCTCCCACATCAAAATAAAACCTTAGGTATCCAATTTTTTGTCCCTTCCCATCTTTTTTTTTTTTTTTTTTTTTTTGATATTGGGGATTGAACTCAGGGACACTCAACCACTAAGCCACACCCCCAGCCTTATTTCATATTTTACTTAAAGACAGGATCTCACTGAGTTGCTTAGTGCCTCACTGTTGCTGAGGCTGGCTTTGAACTCCAGATCCTCCTGCCTCAGTCTCCTGAGCTGCTGGAGTTACAAGTGTGTGTCACCACATACAGCTGTCCCTTCCTATCTTAATTCAGCATTGTCAAAGTCCATCACCTACCTTCTCCTCCTGCTCCTATTGGTTCTAATTGGCTAACTCCATCTCTTCTTATTGTCTTCTTCCTGGGTAATCAGAGCACCGTTGCGGATACATCAGATTGTAATTGTATCCTGTTTATTAGTTTGGCTATCAGTACAAGAATTGGGGCTAGATTCTAAGGATGAAATGTGTTATTTTGCTGGGCAGAAGTTTTTGCATCAATGAGCTCTTCGTTACTCAACTTTCTGTTTATTCTCTGTCAATCTAGCATCCTCAGAATCTGCCCAAAGCAATTCTACTGATTGTGTTTGGGCATGTTGGACAGGTCCTGAGGCCTCTTTAGACCACTGTCCCTTTGCTCCCTTTGCAAGTTTAGCACTTCCCCAGTGGGTTATGACTTTCCCCTAGTTATTGATCTCTTAGCCAGGAGAGGAGGTGGTAACAGATCCTGTGTGGGGCTTATGTCCTCTTGCGGGGAAGAGTCATCTACCTTGTCTTCAAGCAAGGGCAAAGAAGGTAGCATGAGTCTCTAACAGGGGAGAGGCTTTCTTGGGCAAATAGTCTAGGGAACCTTGATGATCAAGACTTTTGGATGATCAAGATCTCTACAGCTTCTAAAGTTAGGCTATTACTTTGATGTAGCTGACTTTGCAGGTGAGTTTAACTGTATAGAAAGCTCTTGCTCTTTTAATTAAGTTCTGTATCTGATCCTATGGATATTTTTAACTCTGTTTTTTGGAGAGATGAGAGATGAGATTCTTTTCATTTATTAAGAAGGAGGCTCTTTGTCATGTAATACCTTGAATTACTGATTGTATTACTTTTCTATTGCTCTTGTAATAGATTACCAGAAATATTGTGGTTTGAAGCAATACTAGTTCTCTTACGGATCTGCAGGAAGGAATTCTTATGTGGGGTCTTACTGGACTAAAATCCATGAGTCAGCAGGGCTGTCTGTTTTTTGGAGGCTCTAAAGGAGAAGCCATTCCTCGCCCTTCCCAACTTCTGTAGGCTTCCTTATATATGTTACCTAATGTCCTGTGATTTTCTATCTGCAAAGCAAATAACATCACATCTCTCTGTGTTTTTCTTCCATATTTGTATATCTTTTTGACTTTTCTCTAATTCCTGCTTTCTTCATTCAAGGACCCTTATGAGTATATTGGGCCTACCCTGATAATCTAGGGTATTCTATTTAAAATAGACCTTAAAGATCAACTGATTGGCAACCTTAATTACTCAGCAAACTTAATTCCTGTTTGCCAAGCAACTTAACATATTCAGAATTTCCAGGGATTAGAATATGGATATTTTGGGGAGGGAGAAGTGGGGTATAATTCTGCTTGTCACCGAATAATGAGTCTTATTTCAGATCTCCATTGTTTTTATCAAATACATGTGTACCTTCATATATAGGCATCCAAATTTGCGGTTCTTTTCATTATTACTTTGCCCAACCTCTCAAACACCTTAGATTTTGCATATACCTTCCCTGGTATACAATCCAAGTTCACTAGGGAAGACACAGAATCCCATGAAGCTCAAGCAGTGTTAGTCATAAATCTCAGCAACACATCAGAAAGAGCTATTATTTATTTCCATGGTATATTCCCTTGATGAATGAATTGTATTCTGAAAGGTTCATTGCTTCTGTCTTATTCTTTTTGCTTGAGTTTCTTGTGTTCCATAGAAAATGGGTCTTTATATTTTAGAGTCCTTAACTATGGCAAGTTTATGTTGCCTTATGGTAAACACTATTTTCTATCCATCTAAGATTCTTATTGGATATTGAGGTTCTACCAGGATAGCAGTTTTATTCATCAGTGGCTCCATGAATTGGATTTTAGAAGTTAGGAGGATGGAAATGGAGAAGATAGTCCACTGTGGAGTACTTCTTTCTTGTCATCTAAATTTAGCTCAGACTTTCAGATACTTCTCTGTGGTGTGGCTAGATTCTTACCCATACATGCCAACTCTGGGAATTTGAAATCTTGATTTCTAAGTCTGAATTATAGCCCTTATTAATTTTTTACTCCTTTGAAAAAAAGATTAAAAATGACATTTTCTTTTCACTCTCAATTATCCATTACTGGAGAAAATAGAGAAATTATATGTATATGTGTATATATATTTGTAATTATATGTATTATAATATGGAGATATTGGACAGAACTTTGCAATTTTAAAATTTATTAAAGAATTGGAAAGTACTGTTTTCTTACCAATACCTATTTGTCTGGCTTGCTAATGTTTATAATGCTTGTTTTACCTTGAGAAATATTTATATAATCCGGAAACATTTTTAATGTCAGCTTTAAAAGTTTGTTACATTTGAATCAAAGTTTAATTCTATTTAATAATTATATATAAATATTATAAATGTTGACTAAATGAATATTTGAGGATAAAGGAAAATTACATTGTGATTTTTTTTCTACATCATTGGAGTTAGTCTCATTTCGAGAAAATTTAAGGACATTCATGTGTTAGCTGATATTTTTATTGCTTGTTATGTATATATAATGAAAGTTCAGGTTTCTCTGTGAATAATTTATAAGGTCTATATAAAATTTTGTTCTCGAATAATAAATGAGTGGAATATTGGTCATATTTAAGTTTCCTGTAAATAACCTTCCATATTCCAAAAGACATTGAGTTGTTTCAGTAGTACTTTATGGTAAAAGAAAATAATAATGCTTTCTAAAAGAGAAACATGTTTGCCAGATAATGCTTGTCTAAGTCCTTTAGTAGTTTATCCTCTACTACTTTATCAACAGATGATGAAGAACCTCAGAGTTCTGTCTTTGTCCTTTTGTTCCCCATGGTGCAAGTCTTGCCTTAGGCAATTCAAATGCCATCTCTCTCTGATGAGTTTCAAATTATACTCCACATCAGGTCTTTGTTCTGAGTTCCAGACCACTATGTATAACTGCCTCTTTCACATTTCCACTCAAAGGTATTAGAGTTAATATGTTAAAAGCAGAGTTTCACTGTCACATAATTTTTTTTCTCTTCATCCTTCCCTTCTCATTAATGTTACCTGGCCTACACAGTTGTTCCATTATCTATCTGGAAGTCATGCCTGATACTGCATACCCCTAAAACTAGCCCATCATTTTATTGTAGGTCAGGCCTGCAGGATAGGGCTTGGATATGCCTCTGCCATCACTCTGGTCCATGCCATTTTAAAATTTTGTCTCTGTGAATGTAGTAGTCTCTAAACTAGTCTCCCTTTCTCTTATTTAAAAGGTCCTCTTCATATTACATACACATATCCATACATCAAATGCACATTATTAAGGAAAAAAACCAGATTATTACTCCACTGCTTTTTAGAACTATTCTGTGGGTGTCTCATCCCTCTGAAGATAAATTTGAAACTCTTCTATCATTAATTAAAAATGTGGCTCCTTTCTACCTTTTCAGCCCTCATCTTGAATTGCTTCTTATTTATTTAAGCATTGTGGAGATACAGTGATTTTTATTTCATTTCCTATAATCTGTATGTTATTTTTTGCCTTAGAATATTTGTACAGGTCTAGCTGTTCCTCTGAATTTTTTGCCCTGTGTTGGGGTTCTCCAGAGAACAGAACTGATAAAAGGTTTTTTTTTTTGTGTGTGTGTGTGTGTGTGTCTATGTAAATAAGGAATAGACTTGTTCCATTATGGAAGCTGACAAGTCCCAAGGTCTGCAGTTTGCAAACTGGATGCCCAGGAGAGATGGCTTCATTCAGAAGACCAGCATACAGACTCAGAAAGAGCTGATGTCTAGGTTGGAGACCCAAAGCAAAGAAAAACAATGTCCCAGCTTAAAGAAAGATAAGCAAAGCCTGGGGATATAGCTTAGTTGGCAGAATGCTTGCCTTACATGCATAAGGCCCTCGGTTCAATTCCCAGTACCACCACCAAAAGGAAAAAAAAATTGGAAAGAGGAATTCTCTCTTATTAAAATAGAATTTTTAGTTCTGTTAAGGTCAACAGAGTGGATGAGACCCATCTGTATTAGAGAGGTCATCTGCTTTGCTCAGTCTTTTGATATAAATGTCAAATTTATCTAAAAACATCCTGAGAGAAGCACCTGTAATAAAGTTTTACCAAATATCTGGGCACCCTGTTACCCAGGAAGGTTTCATAAAGCTCTGTGATCACATTTCCTTCTTCCTTTCCACACATTCAGCTGGTTTTTCAATTATCAGAGTAAAAGTAGAGCAGCCTTTTATGATCACAACTCAAAATATTAGGCAGTAGGAAAGTTTTCTAGTGTTATCATTTTATACCACATCCATTAAGAACAAATTATGCTTTACATCTTTTGGACATTAACAGGAGCTTTTGGGGACACCTTATATCCAAACCATAACACATAGTTAGATATATCTTTTTCAAAATCCAAATAAAAATGGAGAAAAGATATTGTATTTTTTATCTAAAATTATACTAATAACAATTATACCATATTAAATGATGCTTTATGTATGAATTCTAGCCTCATGTATTAAACCTAGAACACTTATTTAGCAATGGCAATTAATTTAAGAAATACCCCAAATTAGTCACATAAATATTTGTATGCTCATCGAATAATTTAATCATTATTTCAAAAGTCAGAGTGAGTAAATTTTCTCCACTTTTGTTTGAATTTTAAAGAAGATATGTCTAGTGGTTTGGATATGAGTTGTCTTCCAAAAGTTCCTGTTAATACAGGAATATTCACAGGAAAAATGATTGCATTAGAAGAGCTATAAACTATTCTTTCCATCCCACTCTGAAAGAAATGAGTGGTAACTGTAGGCAGGTGGGGTGTGGCTGGAGGAGGTAGGCCACTGGGGGTGTGTCCTGGAAGGGTGCACCTTTCCTGGGGCCCTTCCCATGCCCAGCTTCCTCACCCAGCCAATAGTTGAGTAGCTTTCCTTGATGTGCTACCTCACCTTGGGCCCATAATAATGGAGTCAGCCATCCATGAATTGAGATCTTGGAAACTGTGAGTCCTAATTAAAGTTTGTTTAAGTTGTTCTTGTCCAGATTTTTTGGTCACAGTGATGAAAAAGCTAACTAAAACAATATAGTTTAATAAAGCAGTATTGAACAAACATGAAGAAATCACAAAATTAAGTGATTTGTATTAACTTTATGACTTTTCAATTAGGTCAGAATCTATTTCTGAAATGGATTCTGCTGAGACTATCACTTGGTTTTATTTATCTTTCCAGTTCTGGTGTCTTGTATGCCACTGATCTTTCTCTGACTATACCAGCTCTGTCAGATCTCCTTCTTTGAAGCTGCACTTTTTTTTGTACCTGCATTTTTTTGTACTTGTACCCGATGGTTTTGTACTTAATTACTCTCTATTTTTGGTTACAATTGAGCAAATTATTATTAGTGCATACCTAGTATAGTACTTTCTAGACACTTAGGAATCATTTAAAGAATTAGAAGGATGGCCTTTGTCTTAAGAGAATATATACTGTCGTTGAAGACTCAGGAAATTCATAATGATGCCATAAATACCATTTACTGAGAATTTGTTTTGTACCAGGCATTTTGTTTTATTAGTTCTGAAAATATTCCCTTAATAGTATCCCAGAATTCTGAGGAAGAAGATGAGTCTCAGACAGGTTGCATAATTTGTGAAAAGTTATGTAGCTAATAAGTGTGAAAGCCCGGATGAGAAGCTAGAAATTTCCAACTTCAAATCTGTATTCATGTTTCAACATCATATAGCACATCATGACATAGAGGATCGGATGATTCATGAGCAATATAGTTTGAAGTTGTGTGTTAGTGGATAATTTGAAGACACAGTTTGAAGGTGTTAGACTGAGTTTACTGTAGTTGTTGTATTGTGGGCTGTAAGAATGTGCCTATGTTAATCACAATAATTATTTTTTAGAATTGAAGAGGAAATGAAATGACGGCAGAGATACCACAGTGTTTATAGCTGATTCTGTATCTCATAGTATTTCATGTTTAATGTTCTAAAATTATTGAAACAGCTATAAAACATACACCTTTGGGATATAAGGTATTGAATTTCTGTTGTTTTGTTCTAGAAGAAAAGAGGCAAGTCATCATACCACTCCAATATAACTCTACTCTATAGAAGGGATAAATTAGGTGTCAACATGGGTAATGTGACAACACTAGCCACAAAAGAAGATCAGCACTGTCTGCAGTTTTATGATAGGTTGAAGAAGTTTGCTTCTCCATTTAGACTTTAATCATCTAAGTTGAGAAATCCATGACAATCAGTCCCTGAGACAATTGGTGAATTAGAATTACATTTTAAATTATACATTTTTGTACCTTATTAGCTTGTATCTAATGTTAATACATACGATTATAAAGTCCTCAAAAATGACATTACAATGATGCATTCTGTAATAAGATGAATAATTCATTTGAAATAGGCCATATATATTACTGCTGATAATGTAACATAACACACTGTAGTTAATAGAAAACCTTTGAAGTGAATTTCATAAGGTCAGTCTTCAAAGTACCCTTAAACAATTGAATTTTAGAATCAATTTTTTTTTTTTTTTTGTAATGTAAGGCCTTGGGTTCAATCCTCAGCACTAAAAAGAAATTTCTGACTTATGAGTGTATGAGTGGCATGTGTTTTGGCAATGGATAAAGGGTTTATGTGTTCACTTGAGCTATTAGGATACCATATGTGATACTAGAGTTAGAGATTAATCTTAAACAATATTTTCTATAGACCACCAATTCCTAGGGAAGGGTGATGGGTTTCATTAGTAACCCAACTCTTGGATATTCCTGTAAATTGCAGTGTGGTAGAATGCCTCTAAATAGTTGAGATGACCTTGATCCAACAGATATAGAAAATTTAAACATTATACAAAGCTCTAGTAACACACATTGAAGAATGTGGACTTAAAAAGGGCTGGTAAACATCAAATTCAAATTTCAGATTCACAAATAATCTCATCTGACATAACATCTCTCTGTGATCCAAATTCATTCCTAAATCAAAATGTCATCTCATTTGTGTTAAGTATCAGACCTTGTGCTAAGAGTTGTAAAGTATAAACCAGAGTGTAAAAAAGACTTTTAATAATAGAAATTGCACACCAAGGATCCAGACCAAAGAGAAATGACTTTGAAGCATATATTAACAATCAGAGTAAAAACTTGGTGCAAATATATTTTAAGAAAACTAGTTTGGTTTTCTTTAGCAAGTGAAAGTAAATTATCAATATGTTGTGTATATTTAGAACTTAAACATGTTTAACATGGAGCAAATTTCACTAATGAAAGTTTCAGGAGTAGGTGATAAAACAGAAAAATTATCTTTATCATTTATGTTGGGTGTTTTATAACTAAAACATGTTCTGAAACAGTTTACAGCAACATAGTTATATTTTGGTGGTTGGAGTTTATTTTAATTAGTTACAAACATTTTTTGTTATGGCTAGTAGTGGATTTATGAAAATGAAAATATTATATAATAATACAACAGACTCGTCTGCCTTGAATTTTGAGAATTGTATGTGAAGATGGTAGATATATTATGGTATTTTTGTTCCATATTAATGGTGTAATAAATTGTCATAAATGACATAGTCTAAAGCAAGTTAAATATGGTATCTTACAGTTCTGGGGGTCTGAAATCTGGAATGGGCCTCTCAGGGACAGATTAAACCCATTCTTTAGAGGCTCTGGGAGAGGCTGTTTGCTCTTCCCAGCTTTTGGAGGTCACCTGCCTTCTTTGGCTCCCGGCCCCTTCCCTGTTGTTCAAAACCAGCATAGCAGGATTTTAAAGTCTTTCTCCTATTCTAAATCTCTTCCCTAACTCTTATAAGAACTCTGTGATTCTGTTGAACCAACCTGAATAACCCGGAGTGATTGTCACATCAAAATCTTCCACTTAATCACATATACAGATTCCTTTTGCAGTATACATTCATAACTTTCAGGGATTAGGATGTGGAAATCTTTGAAGAGCCCTTACTCTGCCACTGAAAGCCAGATGCTAGTATATAAAGTGACTGTTTTCCTATGAAAGCATATCTTTCTTTGTCTCGCTGCACATATATAGATGCTCTAATAAAGTAATTAAAATTAGCTGTGAGAAAACTCACCTGTTCCCCACTCTGTTCTACTGAATGACCTTTTAATGGCTCATTTCCTCCTTTTCACTATGTAAATTATACTCAACAAGGAGAGCACTTAGTAATGAGATTTTAGAGATTACTGATTTAAGAAAATACTCATTTATTCAGTAACCCTCACATTTTTTTCCCATTTAAATGAAAAAAATAAACAGAAGGGAGAATCTAAACTACTACATTTTTATTTTAGCACAGGTTGTTCCTGAGTTTGTCTTTGTGAGTAAAATGAAAACCTAAAAAGCAACTTGGTTATACAATCAAAAGACTATTATTGTATAAAGAAAATGCCAATCAAATTATAGCTTCTTACTATTTTTATGTACACAGAAGAACTTTTAAGGAGAGATTGAATGTTTTCATCAGGTAGGTTAACAGTTGCTTGCTTCACTACATTTGAACTGCCAGTGATTAAAAAGTTGCAAGATTTTGTTTCAATAACTAAGATGTTATTCTTTTGCAAATTAAACTACTTCTAAAATATGGGTATTGAGGAAGATTGGCAAGCAATCACCAGTATGCTATTCTCTTTACCTCAGGAACCCAAACCTAATGGGCTTGGAGAAATCAGTGATTTGCATGTTCATGTCCAAAGATGATAAATGTTAGTGATTTCATCATCATTTTAATGATTGACAGGAAGCACCATAAATGCTAAAACAGTCTGCTCATTAAATATCGTCAGCTTTTGATAGACATTATTAGAATGGCATAACATAGTGCTTTAAAATGTTTTCCTTTTTTAAAAAATTGTTTTATGGGCAGAATTTAAAATAAATATACAGCATCCATTATATATTTTTGTCCCTTAGAGTACTATATGACTTGGGAGGCCAAAGCAGGAGTATCACAAATTTGAGGCCAGCCTCAGCAACTTAGTGAGATTCTGTCTCAAAATAAAAGATAAAAAAGGGCTGGGGATGTGGTTCAATGGTTAAGACCCCTGGATTCAATCTCCAGTACATAAATAAGTAAATAATTTCTTATCAGCATAAGGAAGAAATAGAAATTTTTGAGCTTCATCCAGAATAACAACAATGATAATAGCAAATGCTCACACCGTGCATGCTATTTGCTGCATAGGATTCTAAGTGCTTTATGTACATATATGTATACATGCATGCACTGTTGTTTATTCTCATTTGACATATGAGGAGAATGAAGCAAAGGCAGATTAAATCCAAGTCCTATCACTAGTAAATAACAGCTAGGGTTTGAACCCAATCAATCTCCAGAGCCTGAGCTCTTAACAAAATAAATCATATTAGATTATTAAAAATATCATTAAGCAGTATTCTTGATGAGTATACAAATAATTCACTGCACTTAGAAATTTTCTGAAGGTACGGTTGCAAAGTTATCCTATTTTCCTTAACAGAGGTTGAGGTATGAAATTTACAATGTTTATGACATTAGGTAGATATTTAGGTGTTGAAGTATCGAAGTCTCTAGGACTTCTAGTTATGGGTTTAGGAATGGGGTATGTTTGAAAGATATGAATCAATGATTGCCTTGCAATGTGTGTGAGTCTATGAAAAATGTCAATTTTTTGATACAGTTGTATCTAATGAATAATGTGTTGGAGCTAAAGGTTTCTTCAAACCCTCCTTGGGAATGCCCTTGGGATGTACGTTTTATATATATATATATATATATATATATATATATATATATATATATATACACACTCATATATATATATGAAAGTCTGAACTTATTTGTTATCTTAAAATGCATACATGTTTATTTAACATATAAGTTATATAGTGCTTATTATGCATCAGGCCTTGTTCAAAGTGTCTTGCAAATATTGATTCATTTCATTCTCCTAACAGTGCCATGATATAAGTAACAACCTAATCCTTATTTTACTGGTGGGGTAGATGAGTAATGAGAAATGAGCCAACTTCCCAGGCTGTTGAGACACTATGGGGTCGACCTAGGATTCAAATCCATGAAACTTGTCCTCAGAGTTCATTTTCTCTTCATAAAGTAACTCAAGTCTATGAGAAAAAGTTCCCTTTGGGAGAGAAGCCTGTCCCCTTCTGACTTTAGCCCTGTGCACAATATTTTCTATATTTCTGCCATCATTGGAATGAAGTAATTAAGTACTGGGCAGTCCTACCCCAAATCTTCACTATAAAGTTTCCTAGGATTGTTGCAGTGAAATTGTACTGAGTTTCTTTCTGTCCCTCTGCTCCTCTTATCAAATAAGTTCGATAGACTAGTGGTGTGGCAAGTGAATTTCCATAGGTCTAAATTGGCTGTTAGTGTAGAGTGCCTGACAACATGGGAATGAAATATTACAGAAAAACTTTCTAATTATTTCATATCAAGTTGTAGTGTTATCACAAATGCTTAAGATGTACTCCAAGAGGATTATATCCTCATGATGACAAATAATAACTCATTAGAAAGTAGCCATTGTTTATTAGTCTTTCTATTGAGCTCTCGTTGACTCTGGTCTGGACTTCTGAACTCTCAAACGTCATTCTTCTCCTTATTTGTATGCTAGTTCCTACTTGTATTGTTTTATCCACTGAATTTTCTTTCTCCCTTCCCTTTTTCAGTAATACTTGGCCTTTTATATATTTTCATTATGCCACTTTATCATTATATTTGTACTTAGGATCAAGCAAACAGGTGAGGTGTCTCTAGAGGTATTCATTGAGTCAGAGGTTGTAACTCCTTACACTGAGAGAGTTGACATAACTGAGGAAATATCATGCTTTGGAATCAAACTTGTATATGCTTGGCCATCCTTTAGAAAAGATGTAATATTAAGAATTAAGGTATCTTTGGTTAGATCATGATCTTCTTGGCTTACTTGCAATAAATCAAGTTTAGATGTATGTAATTAACATTGTGTTGTGTTATTTACATATGTGTAGTTGCATAAGTAGGGTGGGTTTTTTTTGTTTGTTTTTTTCTTAAAGGATAGAACAAGAAAAATTGAATGCCTGCTATGATTCGTTCACTGGGAATGAGATGAATATCCCTTCTTGCAGTTGAGAACTATTTGAGTAGGGAAAACAAAAAAAAAATGGAAATAATTGTGAACTTGTTTATTCAAGAAATATTTGAAATGAACTTGTTAGAAATAGGTCATACTGAGCTCTCAATATGTAGTTGTAGACACAGGAGAGAGTGCTCCTGCATATCAGGCTCATGCTGTGATCTTATATGAAATGTGAAAGGAGAGAAATGTACAGAAGAAATGGTGTTTGAGTGAGTATTCATAGAGGCACCAGAAGTATTTCAGGCAGAGAGACAAGTGTGTGCAGAAGTCTGGGTTTCTTATTAAGAGAAGTTGAAATAGGAAAACTCCTGGAGTCATGAGACACAGAATATATTTAAAGAAGAGGGATGGCCCTTGTCATGTGGGACAGTATATGATGTACTATCAAATTGATTTTTAAGCATTCTGTAAAAAATCTAGGAAGACTTCCACAGATTTTTACAAATTAATAATGATATAGTTAATTTTATCTTCAAAAACAACCTCATAGGGCAGCCATAGGGCAAACTGGAGGCAAGGAAGAAACTGATGTAAAGTCACTGAAGTAAATCTGATAATAAATAATGAGAACATGGATTGGCATAATCGTGCCAGTGTTAAATGAAGAAAAAGTCACTGAGAAGACAATTAGAGAAAGTCTACAGAATTTAGATTTCATATGCATACATGGCGAGGAAGGTTGATTCTTACATGTTTGGCTTGTGTGGATTTCATTTATCAACCTATGTAATATAGAATAAGGGGATTATTTGGCATTTAAACCTGAGGGTAAAAGAAGGAGGGGTGGGTAAATATGTGACTTGAGTTTTTAGCATAGTGTGCTCTAAATGCTCAAAGGCACTCCAAAGTCAGTTCAGCATGCCTCACGGTTAGGTTGAGATGTCGTTCTGGAGCCTAGGAAGGGAGATACTTAGCGTGACAGACTGACTTGCAAGTAATCATTTATTCAGCAGATATTCACTTACCTTCTGTTTCATGCCAAGCACTGTGCTTAAAGCTAGTGATTCAATAAGGAGTAGATAATGGCCCCTTCTCTCAAGGAGCTAAAAATGGAAAAGTCAATAATGGATATTTGGGAATCCAGCCTGGGTAGATATCAGAGATTATCCAGAGAGTACCTGTACTGCAGAGTCTTAGGAACATCAACATTTTAATGGATTGGTATTGAAGGAGAAATCTTTGAATCAAACTGAGAAGCAGCAGCGTGAGTGGTAGGAGATGAATGGCAAAGATATAGAAGCAGAGAACAATATATAATATGAAATGCTATATGTGTCTTAATAGAAAAATAACAAAAATAGCATTTTTACTCAAAATCTAAGAGGTTATCTGTGCCCTATTTAGAGGAATCACAATGTAATTCTTAGTAAAATTCAACTGGTTGTAATCTGGGATGAAATGTGAGATAGACTGGAGATCATGAGTGATTGTATAAAGGAGAGATAATTTGTTAGACAAAATCAAAATAATATACTATCTCAGCTGTATTTGGTGTGGAAGGATGTGGAGTAATGAGGATGGGTTTATTTCTTTCAGAAACTGAAGTGTGTTGAGGAAGGATGTAATGATAAGAGATGTAGCACCTAAAGAATATGTTCATTCATCAAAATTTTAAGTGACATTTTCAAAAGACACCAATAGCTGTTCTTATACATATTATATTCTAAAGGATGAATAGACAACAAATTTACATGTATCTATACATACACATTCAGGTGGTAAAAGTGCCGTGAAGAATATTAATAATGCTGAGTAGTGATACTGGCTAAATTATGTTGTTATATTGTGTGCATGTATGGATATGTAACAACCAATCCCATCAATATGTACAACTGGAATGCATCAATAAAAATGTGATAAAAAGAAAATAACAACAAAAAAAGAACTTTAAAAAGAACATAAGATGGAAAGATAAAGAACATTAGCAGGTGGTTCCTATTGAAGTAACTAGGTGTTCCTGTGGTAACAATTCACCAAAGACATAAATTACAGGAAGAAGTTAGGATAGACCACTCTAGACTGAAGGAATTCTGATTGTTGAGACCTTGATATAGGAATATGACTGACATGTTTAAGAAATACTGAGAATCTCTACAGCACTAGAGAGAGTACTATAATAGAAGGGAAAACTAGGGAGGTAACCAGGATCCCCTCATGTAAACCTTGAGGATGATAGAAAATATATTTACATATATTCTGATTACATTAAGTGAAAACCACAGGGACTGAGCAGAGATGTGAGAGCCTCTCTCAGATCACTCTTGAGTGAAGGTAAAGAGTAGATGACAAAGGGTTGATATTGGGTCATAGAGGTTGGTTAGAAGGCATTTGCAATGGCTAAGGAGAAAAATTATGTAATTTGGGTTAAGGTGGGAAATGTGCAAAGATTCACAACGTATTTCCAAAGAAAAGTCCAATATATTGGACTGTGAGGGGGTGTGAGAGGGGAGAGACCAGCACCTCCTTGGAAATCTCAGCTGGAGGAATTGTGCAGAATTATGCTGAATAACTCTGCAGGGGCAATAGTTTGGGAGATCTGTGATTCCTGCTCCTTCACTAGCGTTGGGGAGCACAGGTACTGAAAAGCCTCACACATGGTAGGTAGTTGAAGAAAATTGATCTTAGACTCAGTTCCATCTTCAGGATGCATGGAGAGTAACTTTCAAAAGGTCTGAGGTACTAAGAATCACTCTAGGTATAGTTGCTGCATTATCTCACAGCAAAACTAGATTTTTAGTTTGTCATCTCCCTGCAGATTTTTTGTGCCCCTCACTCCTACTGCATACATTAAATTTATTTTGAATGACTTAAATTTCAAAAAGGATTTTATGTTTTTACATAGAATTGTGTGTCAGCACATATATCATGTGCATCAGTCTATTCTAGGGTCAGGCCCAGATTCGTCCACAATGACCCCCTTCACTGAATACTTCTGACTCTGGATTCAGGGGCTTCATCCAAATTCTTTGTGTGAGCCGTTGTTAGTTAAGGCAGCTTCTTTGACTGTTGTAGCTTTGATGACCATAATCACATGTTCAAAGCCTGGCAGGATTTGACTGAAAATGGTGATGACAAAAGAGAGTTCAGAGTTGTGTCCTTTCATCTACTTGGGTAACCATGTGTTAATGTTTGCCTATCCAAAGCCAGTGCGGGAAGACAGCCATGCAATTAGCTGATAGTTCATTCAGGAAAAACAATGAAACGAGATCAGCTAACGTTTAGGATTATATATATTACATCTGAAATGTGACACTTGGCTCTGTCTAAAACTATCTTGCAGTCAAAATTTGGATAGCATTTCCATGCCGACTTCGTACTGGTTTATGTTTCATGTAATATACTACTTAAGGGTGTTTCTATCCAGAACCACACACATTTATAATACATATGGAATTTAGAGGAGGAATAACCTACCTTGGAAAAGCTCTAATTCTCAAAAATTATTTCCTTAATCTTCACAAGAATATATTTCTCAGAAAGTTGTTTAAAATTATGTTCCATACTAGTTCTTTTAAGTGACCATTTGGCTATATTATTTTAGAGGGAACTCAAACCATAAGAGAGAATGATGTTTCTCTCAAATTCACTTTCTTTTATTGATATTTATGCCAAGTTTATTGGTTATTGCAAATAACTTACTAACTTACTGCTAAAATAAATAGTTTATCCATGCAGTTAGAATTTGTTATGCTGTGTTTTTAACTGTGGGCATTCTAACCACCAGCAAAAACAGCACCTCAAAATGGTTAAAATTTGAAGTTTTAGATTCACTCTGTTTGACTTGAACCTTGTTTATACCTCTAGCCTGATGAATGATACTGGGCAAAGACATGCAACTATGAATATACATCCAATGCATAAGCATATTTCATGAGACCTTTTCTTTTATTTATAAAATGTGAATGGAAGACCAGCTCTTAAAGAGTTGTTTTGGAAATTGAAATGATGGAAGATATATGCCATCCTTATGATGCCTAGCCCATTATGAGTATTTACACATTTTTTTTAATTGCTTAAAGTTGTTGGATTTACACACACATTAATGTGTTTATTCCTTTGGGCGTCTGGACACTGTATATCTTCAATTGATGTACCTGTTTCTAGCCTTATAACAACTTTAGTGGATTTTGCTCTGATGATTTATTCAAACCTAGAAACCAACAAAAGCTATTTATCTCCTTCATTTACATTTGGGGAAGACCAAAATTACACTGCATTTTGGTTTTGTATATTTTCTTTCCAGTTACATCTCATTGTTGTTTTCTACAGTAAGTATAATATCCTATGTTATCTTTTTGCTGAAAATCAAGTTATGCCTGTAGGTTTGTTTTAGGAGTTTTTGAGTTGGAGGGATAAAAGTGTTTGAAAAGATCAGATGCAGTGATAAGATACCCAGGTTAAAAGAAATTATTGTCTCTTTCTATCAAGCCTTATTCCCTGAGAAGCTTTTCAAAAATGTTTCACTTTATCCTGTTTCCTTTTAGTGTCTCACTGAGAGTTTTAAAGTGGGCAAATTTTAGAATGAATATTTGCACGTGCTTATTTTTTTTTGTCAGTAAATTTAGTGTCTGATCCTTATTCTCTTGGATTGTGTCTTGCATGAGGTGTGTCTACTTTCATCTTTTTAAAATTTAATATCTTTCCACAGTATTCTTGGATATTTCACACATGGCTTTGGACAAAACCTCCACTCATTGGAAGATAACAATAAACATAGTTTTTTTTTATAGAAAACCATTACTTAAGGGTATAGGTATCATCAATTCTGAGCGCTTGAGTTGCTTCTGATTGTAAAGAACATTAAACTTTGAGGGCTAACAGGCACAATGGTGCACACCTGTAATCCCAGCCGCTCAGGAGGCTGAGGCAGGAGGATCTCAAATTCAAAGCCAGCCTCAGCAAAAGTGAGGCACTAAGCAACTCAGACCCTATCTCTAAATAAAATACAAAATAGGGTTGGGGATGTGCCTCAGTGTTTGAGTGACCCTGAGTTCAATCACCAGTACTCCCCCCGCAAAAAAAATTGAGGGTTGTTTTCTGTGAAGATAGATTTAAATCAAATCATGACCATACTCCTTTGTCCCTACATGCTGATATTTTTCATAGTCCTGTGAAAGGTAGTTGCACTCTGGCATCAAAGTACACTTAATATGTAAGGGATAATGACGACACTTAGCCTGTTGAAATTATGTTTTTATAAATTAACTTCATATACCCTGGAGAAATATTTTTGCAGGATTACACCCAGTTTTTAAAATTCTTACTTGTAAGCCATCTAGTGTATTAGATACTACACCAGGCCATATAAAATTTAGGAGAGACTAAATTGATTATATTGCCTTGAATTCTATTGTATGTCTTATTCAATCCTATCCAAAAGGTATAATGTAGGTATTCATCCCATTTTATTCATAAGGAAGCAGATATTGAGAGAAATAAATGACCTGCCTAAGGTTAAAATTTCTAAATTTAGAATTCTGTGATTTTCTCTTAGGAAAGCAATATAGCATTTATTTGTTGCCCTGCTTTGGAGAGTACATTACATAAGAAAAATATGTATAAATCCTAGCTCTGATTAAAGTTGAGTGATGATTATATAAATAATGTACATTTATGTGGTATTGCCTGCCAACCACCATTCTAAATGCTTTCCATTTATAAGCACATTTAGTACGACCATTCTATTGGGTAGGTATTGTTATTACTTATGATAGTGAACCAGATGAGAGATTTGAAGCACAGATGTGAAGTAAATTGCCTGAGGTCACACAATTTAGTAGGTGGGGAACTGGGATATAATTTTACAGTCAGTCCTTGAATTCAGTTTTGTTTCACAGGAATGGTCTCTTTTGAAAGTGATCTGTTAACCTGTACATAATGTTGATTAGATGAAAGAATCTAAGAACAGTATACTTTTTATATATCATCCTATATATTCTTCATTTGTCACTAAATCAAAATATTTTTATTTGATATAAACCATAGCTCAAGAACTCAGTAACAGGACTCAAATTAACTGGATTGAAATGAGTCAGTCTTTCTAGCTCAAGTCTGTGGTTTTGGCTGATGAGATGTAGAGATTATCATTTTGAACAAAATGTAGTTAAAAATACAGTTTATAAAAACTTAAAAAAAGATTGGTTTACTGAAGATCTGATTTGTAATCACTATTTTTTAAAAAAAACATTTGGGGATTTTTATAAATGGAGAGGTACTAGAACAAATATGTATAGTTTATAGAATTTATTAAAAAGTGAGCATTCACATTTGTAAATTATCAGTTAATATAAATATTAACTAGTAAGTTATCATTTACTAGTTAATCATGTTCTTATCTATTCCTTATTGACATATATAATTTCTATATAATTGAAATAAGTGTGTAAAAATGTGCTTTTATTTTATATTTTATAGCAACACAAAAATGTCTATGTAAGAGTTATAATTTTATTTTTAAGGGTTGCGTATGATCTGTAATAATACACTACTAACCTTTTTCTTATTTCAAGTCTGCATAGTTTTTAGCCTTTTCCTATATTTTGCAAAATACTACAATAAACATCTTGATGCATTTGGCTTTTTAAATTTTTTTCAAAACATTTTTAAAGATGTTTCCAGAGGAGGGATTACTGGGTCAAACTATTACCTTCTGAATGATATATATCTTATTTTTTTCTAAAAGGATCCATTTACTGGTTAGGTACATATTGCTCTATTCTTCGTCTTATGAAAGGACAGTCTGTTTTAAAAACCTTTACCATTCACAGTATTTCAGCATAGAGAGTTTTCCCTCTAACTGTGATTATCCTGTTCCTACAGTTTACAATCTTCAGGGTGCAAGAAATCATTGTCTTGCAGCCAACCATGAGAGTGGACTTTGGGAGCTGATTTGGGTGAGAGATCCAGGGGATTTCTTTGTTTAGAGTGATTGCACACTAATATCTATATCGTTTTAGTAGTAGCAATAGTAGAATTCTACAGCTTTCACATAGCATTTTTCAAATAAGCAAAGTATGCAGTGTAGTTCACTGTGGATATGCTTGATAGGAAACTAGTTATTTCCAAATGTTGAAATTCTCTTTCCTACACTAAATTTGGTATTTCTTTGTATATGCCCATTTAGTGTTTAATCATATTTATCTAATAATTTATTTATACTTTACATATCATCTCAAATTTAAGACTCATTTCAAATTTAAATAATTTCCACTCAAAGATTATTACTGAATGGTTTAACTTTCACACAGTTACACATGCATACACTCTGTGATAATCATACCTTCCAGAAGCAGTGTGCTTCTTTGAAAAATGTATGACCCGTGTAGTTGGAAAGGGTTCTTTGAATTCTGCAGCCCTGCTCTTTTATTGCAGTAATGTTTAACTGGTACTATTAAAGACTCATCCCTGTGCCAGATGTCAGGAATTCAGTAGTAAATAAAATGGATATAGTCTTGACCCCAAGGATCTTCAGTATAGTGGAAGATATAGAACAATAAAAAAAAGATAGAGTCATTCCATGTAATGGGGACAATGACAAGAACAGTAGAGGGCAGGTGAGGGCAGTTAGGGTTTTACTCAAAAATATTTATAGAGACAGATAAGCCTCCCAGGAGCATGTGAACAATAAGATTTGTTAACACTATGTAGCAGGCAATGTGCCAACCACTTTACAATATCATCTCACTTAATGCTCACAGAATTCTATGAGATGCACATTTCTATTATCCTCATTTTAAACAGGAAGCGACTACAAATTAGAGAGCTTAAGCAACTAAATTCGTGCCGAAATGACAGAGTCTCTATGCCAACATAGGGTGAGTTCAAAATCTGAGCCTCTTCTTTTCAACAAACACCTGAAAAATGAGCAAAGTGTTTAACCAAAGGGTAAAAAAACAAGGGTTTATCCAAAGGAGAGAGATTGGGGAAGGAAGAAAAGAGAAAAGATCCTTTTCCAGAAAGGTTCTGGAAGCCAGAATGAGCGTGCTAAATTCAAGGAAATTTAAGAAATTTATTATGTTTCTTTGACTAGCAGGAGGAAATCATGAGAGAGAAAGCTAGAAAGTGAGGCAGTGATCAGTCCTTAAGGGTCTTTTAAAGTAAACCAATAAGTTTGAACCTTATTCCAAGGGAAATATGGGGCCATTAAAAGGTTTTATTAGGGAAAGTGGCTTTTTTATGTTTCACCTCTTGTAGGAATCTCCATGACTGCCATGTGTAGATCGGAGAGAAGGAACAAAACTGGAGACAGAGGGAACAGTTGAGAATGGTAATCCAGGTGCTAGAGACTAGCAGCCAAATTAGGGGACTGATGATGATGCCAAGAGGACTATTTCAGAATGAAGAAGAGGCTGCAGAGATGGAATAAAAGGAAAAGGTTCAGAGTCAAAGGAAAAGAGTCAAATGCTGGGGTATTAGATAAAGTGTGATATTTGTGATTTTGGCAAGAGTAGATTCTGTTGAGTGTCCGGGTATAAATCAGACTGACACGTGAATGGCAGGAAATGTCACCATCCATTATGGATAACTTCTGAAACTGTGAGCCCCCAATAATCTTTCTCCTCTGCGATTGTTCTGGTCACATCATTTAGCAGCAGCAGTGAAAAAAGCTGACTAAGATGGGGGAGACTGCATCCAGAATTCAGGTTGAAAGAATACATATTGGGTAGGGTGCAGAGAGAGGGAGAGCAGAAGAGAGACAATGGGACAGAGCTTACCTCTGTGACATACAGCAGAGGAAAGAGTGGAAGCACAAGGACAAGGGTCAGTGTCTAGACCTGGGGAGACAGTTGGGAACCCCCACTTGAAGCTTCTGCTCTCCTTTGAAATAAAAGATGAGGTCATCTGCTTAATCCTGAGGGGAATGGGGGAGAATGGAGGGATTCTGTGTCCTGGAGTGTGGTTTTTAGCTCTGAGACACAATAGGATCACCGGGAGGGACTTATTCTCAGTGTGAAAATCAGACCCAAGACTACTTAAGTCAGAAGCACTAAAAGAGCTAGAATCCAGGAATTAGTACTTTTAAAAGCTCTCCAGGTAATTCCATTGAGTATTCCTAGTTAGGAACCATTGGAACATGGTTACCTGTCTTTTCAAAGGAGAGTAGGAGCCACCTTGCTGTAGGACCAAGGGCAGGTTAATACACTCCTGTTTCACTTTTAAAACGAGGATAGGAGGACCTACCTCACAAGGTCGCCGTGAGGAATAGCTCAACAAAGATATACAGAACAATTTCCCAATAAATACTGATTCCATTGTTTGTATCCAGATATGAAAAGGCTCTCAGACGTTTCATTTCTAATATATCATGATTCCATGTACTCTGGACAATGGGACAGCAGTGTTGGCTTCCTTGACATGAAGAGAACAGTTGTGCTGGTTATCCTCCTTTTCTTTCTCACTATCATCATAATTCATTTTCAGACTTATATAATGTATGTGTGCATATGACTTGTTTCATGTTTAGATTTTTTCCCCAAGAAAAAATATAGATAGGTTTGTCTGCATAGTATCTTTAATATAGGGCCATACACACACACACCTATATTTAACATATATACATAGAACATTCAAGTGGACCCAAATGACAATCTGAAAATTTTGTTCCTGCAGTAAAACAGTAACCTAATGAAACTTTTAGTGCCCTACGTAGTTCATACTTTAAAAATGCAAAACATTTTGTGGCATATATTGCAAAAGTGGTTTTCATTTGCTTTCCACAAGTACTTGTTATTTTAGTCAGCTTTTTCACTGCTGTGACATAAAGACCCAACCAAAACAACTATAGAGGAGGAAAAGTTTATTTCAAAGCTCATGATTTCAGAGGTCTCAGTCCATGTACAGTCAGTTCCATTCCCCAGGGGGTTCAGGTGAGGCTGAACATTATAGTGGAAGAGTCTGGCAGAGGGAAGTAGCTCGCATGATTATCAGGAAGCAGACAGAGAGACTCTACTTACCAGATACAAATATACACCCCAAAGCCTTGCCCCCAATACCCCACCTCCTCTAGCCCATGTATCTGACTTCAGTTACCACTCAGTCAATCCCATCAAGATATTAATTCACTGATTGGGTTAAGACTCTTAGAACCCAATCACTTTTCTGAACCTTCTTGCATAGTTCACATGTAAGTTTTTGGGAGACACCTCACATCCGAACCATAACACTTGTTAAGGCAAGCAGGCTTTTGTTGGTGTGTTCATTTTACAACAATTAAGAGGTAAGTGACTTTTTAAATTTTAACTTATGCTTGTTTGTACTTGTGTGTTTGATTTTATCCTTTCCAGAAATGGTGTGTGTGTGTGTGTGTGTGTGTGTGTATCTGTATATTCCATATATATATATATATATTTTTTTTTTCCCCACTGAATGGTATGTCAGAAATGCTGGCTTATATCTAAATCATTTTCTGTGCGCCATGCTCAGGTTTTTCTGGAATTTTTTTTTATAGCTTGCTGCTCATTGTAGCCCATAGACCAGCAGCATCAGAATCACCTGGTGCTTGTTAGAAATGCAGACTCTCAAGTCTCAGCACAGAACCCTTGAATTAGAATCTGCATTTTAATGAGATCCTTTGGGTGATTTGTGTTCACAGTTAAGTTTGAGAAGCCCAAGGGCCTCAAGGGAAACCCGTTCTTCCCTGGTAGACATTTTCTAATGAGCTGTGGAGGAAAGAGCATGTTTGTTCCTTTAGAGCAAGGTATGTGCCTAATTTTAATTGCGTAACTTTGAAATATGCATAATTAAGGTACAATGAATGAAATAATAAGGGTTAAGCTTTAGCTAGCTTGCTGAAAACTGCCAGTCAGCTAGATTATTCCTTTATTCTAGTAACAAACATCCATGTCTTCTTTCTGTGTGGAACATCCCTTCTTATCCTGAACTACTTATGTGTTTATCCTGTAACACTTACTGGCCTGGCCGAACCAGTGCACTTATAAGGATTCACTTCCTTCTTTTGTTAAACAGAAACTGCCCACCCTCGTGTGGCCCAAGCATCATCATGCACCTGCTCTCCATCATTTCCTTCAAGACCTTCTTTAACAATGCATATTGTTATGGTTTAGATTTACATGTTCCACAAAAGCTCATGTGTGAGACAATTCAAGAAAGTTCAGAGGAGAGTTGATATGGTTGTTAGTCTTAACCTTATCAGTTCATTAATCCACTGATATGTATTACTGGGGAGTAACTGTAGGCAGGTAGGGTGCGGCTGGAAGAAGTACAACACTGGAGTCCTAACTTTGGGGTTTTTATTTTGTCTCTGGTGAGCAGAGAGTGCTCACTCTGCTTCAGGATTACCATGTCCTGAATTGTTTCCCTCCCTTGTCCTTTTCCTCTGTAATGTTCTGTCTCAGCTTGGGCCCAGAGGTGTGGATCCCGCTCTATGGACTGAAATATCTGAAATCGTGAGCCAAATGAACTTTCCCTTCTCTAATTTTTCTTGTCGGGCCTTTTGGTTACAGACCAAGAGGCTAAAACATATGTGTTCTCTTCAGGTAAATAACAGACCACAATGCTAAATAATATTTTAAAAACCTAGGCAATGTGTATGATCTATAACAGTGGTTTACCACATTTTCTTTATCTGTCATTCTTATCCACTTAGACTTCTGAACTATTGTTCCTCTCTATCATGCATAGGTTTGCCATTAAGCACTATTTGAGATGGATTTTAATATGTAAGAATTTGTTGTACACGCATCAACAAATGCATGTACAAGTGAAGGGGATAAGAAGGGGGAGTGGGTGGAGGGAGAAGTTGGGTGATTGTACAGCACTCTGAAACCCCTGGTGAGCTATGGAGGTAGGATGGCCCTTTAACACCTTGTCTCAAGTTGGAGTAAGGGTGGCTGGATCTTTACATTTTCTAAGGATGAATGATGCCCCTGAATGAAGCAAGATTTCAGATGCAGAAATTTTATTCAGCCGAGGCAATCCACAAAGTGAGTTCACAGGGGAGGATCATTTTTTGTAACATTCTCACCAGTTGGAGTGATTCCTGAAGGGGAATCTGAGTGGTGCATTCAAACTTCATCACATTTCCTGTTACAGTGTCAGTCTGAAGCAACACATGGTCTTCAGCATGTGACATAAGCAAAGAAAGGCTAGTGCTGTTCAGCATGGTTTAAGTCATAGTAATTTTATTTTGTGTTTGAAAATTGCCCGTTCGCTGATCTATTCAGTGAGAACCCTCTATGAGGAATTCATTTTGCACAACTCTTTGGTGCTAGAATATCATATAAAAATCACAATTCTTCTAAAATAGTATAGCTTTGTGAAAGACACTTTATCATTTAATAAATATTCCTGAACATAGCACTGTACTAGTCCCTGTGCCAGGCACAAGTCTACAGTGGTGAACAAGAACAATGTGGTGCTGGATCTCAGGTAGCTTATGGAGGATGCACAGACAGACATCAAACAAACAGTCATGGGATTAATAATGAAATTATAAATTTTGGCAAGTGCCATGAAAGAAAAGAAAAATAAGCCATGAGAGGGAAACCTGACTTAAAAACGAGTGAGGGTATTGACTCTCTGAGGAAGTATCATCGTATGAGCCCTGAGAAAAAGCTAGGGCAAGAGTGGGAAGAGGGGAACTTGAGACAGAAGGAAGAGAAAATGCTAAAACTTGAAAAGAATTCAGGCTCCCCCCTACCCCCCATGATAAAATGCTATAGTAGGTAGCATGGTGTTTGGAAGAAGAATATTTCCAGGCTGATAATGATAAGGCTGTAGATGAGACATGGGCTGGACAGTTTCAGGAGGGGCTAGAGAGGTTGCTTAGAATTCAGGAGGCATGACTTCATTTTTTAAAATGATGTTATTAAGTTTATGTTCCTTTTTAACTCAACATTTGATCTGCCAGGAAGAAAATGGATTTCAGTGTAGATTACTGACTGATAGGATGAATATTCATAGGATGCTGTGAGACTAACCTAGGAGAGCATCTAATCAGGAGTAAAGTAACACCTGAGCAAAAACTGTCCAGAGTGAGCTTACCTGTACCCAGGAAGGGGAGGGAAAGGGTCCCAGGGTGAGAAAACAGGGTGTTGGAGTTACAGAGACTAGAAGGTCTGTCTCCTGCCCTGGGTTCTGCTTTACCATAATTATCTTCCTAAGTATAGCAGAGAAGTGTGGAGCTGAGGAGAGGCCTGAGTCTCAGGGCTCCTGAGGTTGAAATAAGCGACTTTTCCTTCATTCATAAAACTCTGAAGCTCTGTGAAGTCTAGGAAGAAGAAAAATGACAGTCTAGTGAAGATATTAGAGAGCTCAGTCATGCAGAGTAAAGATTGGAGAGTGATGTGAGTAGAGCTAGGAAAGTGTTTAGAGAGATGTTTCTATAATTCAGATAATAAATGAAGAAGGCCATTTTTAAGGCAATGAAGGTGAAGGAAAGAATCTAGAAGTATTAAGTATGAATCTATGTCTGTTTTCATTTACCAATTTTATTTAATATCAAAAGTCAATGGGCAATTTTGGTAACCAGAAACCATAGTTACTCTATTTAAGAACTGAAAACTCAGGATGAATTTTGTATAACATTGTTTTTATAGGAAGTTAGGAACATTAGCAGTGGTATGTAATTAGGAGGAACCATCCAAGAAAAGGTTTAATAGGAGATGAAGTAAAATGTATTATAAATCTTTTTGTGAAATAAAGAATCTTGTGCTCTTAAGTGAGATGATTTTTTGGGGATCAACACATTGTTTAGGATCATTTGTGTTCTTTATCCCTAGTACAGATATAAGAAATTTGGTCAAATTTTATTAGACATCACTGTAGTGCTCTTAAAAGAGGCTGTTGCAAGATGAATAAAAAAAAAAAAACATTTTCAGAAACAATTACACTGTAATTTGTTGTTGATAAAGGAAACATAGATTTCAGAAGACATGGCTTAAAGTTTTATGGTTCTTAGTTATGTTATTTTTGGGAAAACTATTTAATTTTTAGGACAAATGAATTTGTCAAAGCAAGTAAATTAACACACACTCTACAGATAAGAAACTTTAAAAGGGGGAGTTTTTGACTTTCATGTTAAGTTAGTGGTGGAATTAGATCTCAATGAAGGTTCTATGTAATTATGATTCTAAAATGAATGTTCATATGAGCAAACGTTAAAAAATATGAACCAAATTATCTTGCACTTGGAAAAAAAAGTTTTATAGGGTGTCTTCCATAAAGTCCCCTTATTTCTATGCAGTGAAGTCTGTTTTATGTGAAAAGCATTTGCTCATTACAAAGAAAATAAGCAGAAGTGTATGTTTCCCCAGGTTGAGATCAAAGGAACTAAATTGGTTTTGACTTCCACCAGTTCAATGTGACCTCAATTTTAATTTAAAATTAGAAGCACATAGGGAAATTGTTTACCATTTATCACATAGCCTGGAGCGTTTTCTTTGTTTCTTAACTATTTGTATGTAAGAATATTCATTTTCAGGTCCTGGAACCAACCCCTTGGCTCTATTTATAGTCTTATAATTTCATAAAATGTATAGATTTTTTTTGTCAAGGGTAAACAAAAGAAATTTCTCAAACAAAAACAACAAAGACCTTTAACCTTAATAGGTTGTAGATGCATCCGTTATAGTTTACGACGATTACATTAAAACAGTATTTCTATCATACAGGTAGACATTAAAGGAAAATCAATGGCTCAAAAAAGGGAAAATCAAGGCTGACATCACCTGAGGATATAATGTAACTGAGCACACTTCTCCCAGAATGCCCAGAATAAGTTAGCCTTTGGCCTATGGTTTGGGAATCAAACAAAATAACCAGTTTGAAATGATGGATAATTCCAGTATATATTAGGGTTTTGCCTTATCTATAGTGTTTCTGTCTTTTCTGGCTTGGCTGTCTAAGAGGCAGGCATAAAAACAATAAATTGGGTTCTAGTTAAAATCCATGGTAGACCCACATTGGGATTTTAGGCAAGTTTTAAAATGTGCCCAAACATCAATTTTCTCCAATTATAAAATGAGGATATTAATAGAGATTTTCCATAACCTAAAAAAGTTTAATGGCTGTCATTTGAAGGGAAAGGAAATGCTCTGCAAATGAAGTAATTATAGTCCCTTAGCTGCCTTAAATCATGTCTGTTTGGTTGTTCCCTGAGTGAAGTGTTTAGTGTATCCTGATGATACAGACAGGTGGTAATTGCATCAGATATTGCATTTGACCTAAGTTAAAAATATCCATCCATCCATGAGTTAGCTTCACTGAGGCCATCAGTCCTCTGTTTTTGTAGTATCTATGAGTAGAGGAACTGTGACCACCATCATTTCACATTCCTGACTTAGAGTCTATTGCAGTCTATTGCTGCTGACTCTTTTCACAAGTCCAATTTCTCATTGTTTTCACAGAAACCATCTGGCATCAGATGTTACTCTGGCACAGGCCACTTACCTCCTAGTCAGTCCAAGTCTCCCTGTAGAAAAATCACCCAGCTCTCAAGATCCATGCCACCATGTGACAACAATGCCTGCAAAACTTTCTAATCCCATACTCGGCTTCTTTGCTTGCTTTCTGTGGTGGCTGCATCAAATGCCATCGAACTTCGCAAAGATCAGTTCCCTGCCACCCCTGTCACTGACAGTGGATGGCTTTATTTGCTTTCTCTGTGGAATAATCATCAGTTGTTTGCTCTGCTGGACATATTCTTTGTATGCCTACATTTTCTCTCCTTCATCCACCTGCCTCTCTTGATTCTTGAGATCACAACTGAAGGGAAATTCCTTGACCTTTCTCCAGAGGGGGAAAAAAAAAAGTGCACTTTTCTCCATTAGAGGATGCCTGAACTTGGAAATGCTGTGTACTTTTTCATTTTCTATCCATATTAACAAAAATAGAATTACTTCATTCGTAGGAGTTTCCTTACTGCTTATCGGTGTCTCTGGTTCACAGTTAAGTTCACTAAATGTTTATTGCAAAAAAAAAAAAAAAAGTGATTCTATTCATTCTCAACTCACCTCTCCAAATCTTATGCTCTCTACTGTGGTTCTCTGCGGGTTCTATTTATTTACTTATTTTGGACATCTTCTTTTGACATAATATAATGCAAATTTTAAAGCTCCAATCATCTTTAAAGCATGATGAAAATTACTATTTAGAAAACAGTGTTCTCATTTAAAGGATATGAGAATGAAACAGATACCTGTGGAATAATACCTGAATAACATTCCATTCCGTGTTGGCAGTTGCTTCGTAAGGAGCCCGGGGTTAATCTCCACGTGTATTATCTCATTTTCTTATCACTATAAACCTATGTAGTAGTTTTCTTTCAGTTATGCTGTATAACAGGTAATCTAGAATTTCAATGATGTCTAAGAACGTCAGCTTATTTCTCTTAAAATATGTTGGCTCTGGTTCAGCTTTGACTCTACCCCATGGCCTCCTCATTATGGAAACCAAGCAGAGGGGCATTCTGTATTTGAGACATGCCTTAGTCCATTTGCAGGTCACTGATATTCAGACAATAGCAAAACATGCTATTATTGTGGCAGAAGGAAAAGAAGTGACAGAACCATTTCTTGGTTGTAGGAAATATGTAATTTTGCTCTCATTTTATTGGCCAAAACAAATTACATGATGCCCATGTTCTGAAGGGTTGAACATATGAGTAAAGGCTATTTGCTATGGGTATGTGATTGAGAGAATTGTGGGGAGCCACCCGTGAGCTACTTGAGAAGTCTTTACTCAGTACAGAGACATGGAGACTTAGGTTTTTTTCTTTGGGAACTCTCCCTGCTTTCCCATTCATATCAGATTGCCCAAGGAATGAGATCTTTGTCTTTGATCTACTGGTGAGACAGCTCTCCAGCTTGGATTTGGGCCTAAACTGTCGGGAACTGGACAGCCCACCTCCTACCTTCTTTGGCAAAGAACAGTCCATCAAACACCTTTGATGGTCCCCCATATAAATAAAGGAAGTGCTGGCTCCATTGTTCTTTCCAGCGTGGAAGCTCCATTTCTAAGATTGAAGAGCCATCCTGCCCCCACTTTCTAAAATTACTTCCTCTGTACTGTGGGTTTTTTTTTTTAACCATTTTCTTTTTCTTAGCTTTTATTCCACAGCCAGCCCGCTCCACTAAGAGGGACCCCAATTCCATTGCCTGTGCAGGAAGCGGGCGAGAGAGAATTATGTGAAAAGAGGCAAGAATGTGTTATTAATGAAGGATGGGCAGGATTGCCCAGGGGTGTCTGAACATTGAGAAAATGAGATGGATGGAGGAAGGGAGAAGAATAATTACTAAGGACTACATCTTCATTGTGTTTAATGAAGAGTTTAGGGATTTGTGAAAGGACTTGAGACTGGATGAAAGGAAAATAAGGTTCTAATATGCAAGGCTGTGAGTGGTGGAAAGGGGCTTGGGAGTTAATGAGAGTGGTCACTAATGCTAAATGAATATGTTCAGACATAAACTCATTTGGCAAGTTTTAAGATGATAAAGAAAATTTCCAAGGATTTGCTCTAAGTAATCTTCAAATACTGTTGTGTTAAAGTATGTTAGAGGCAAATGACTGAATCTAATTTCCAGTATTAGGGATACTCAATGATTATGGTTGTCATTGTGACAAATAGTGGGCACACTTGCTAGCTTATGCTTCCCACTGTCTTGGTAAGAAAGACAGTGTGCCTCAGGCAGTCTGACCCAGGCACAGTGAACACAACCAATCTTGTACTGCTAGGGGGAGTCTGTTGTCCACCCAAACTGAAAGCTACTGCCCTTGCCTCTTTTGTTTCTCTCCAAAGCTTTATTCTGCATCCAAGCCATAAAGTGGCAACCAGATTCCTATTTCCTTATAATATTTTGGACATTTTTAAGAGATCTGTATTGGCTAACCTTATAATAGAGAAATAAAAATATACACATTTTCTGAGGCAAAGTTTATGGCATCATAAACTACGAAAGCAATTAGTTTCTCCAGTTTTCTCGAGATGTATTAAGAAAGAGATGTATTAATAAGAATACACAATATACCTCTGATGAAATGTACTTTCGTGTAATCAGATATTTAGGACTTAATGTAGTATTCAAATTCAATAGGTTTTAATTTTTTTAATCATTTTTGTAGAATCAATAATGCTTTCCACTGCTTTTGAGAAGCGTACACTGTGCAGATTTCATATGATACATTAGGAAAGTAAGAACTAAATATTTTTTCTTTGAAACTTGGAAACTTTAACATCATCAAATAATTCAACTTGCCTTTACCACAGATTTTCCCCAAATGGTTTTCTTGGAGTAGCTCAGCTACCATCACTGTGCTGTCCACTGTGCATCTGTCATTTTGTTTCACACGTCCTTGAGCAGGCCATGATATCTTGACTGCTAGTTATTATTCCAACTTGAAAGCTGTTGTCAGTATTCTGTTGACTCAAAAATAATGATTAACAGGATGATTAAATATTTTATTGCTTTTAGCTTCTTGATGATTCATTTCTTTATGAAAGCTCTTTGGTGCTTTGGTATTCATGATATATGCACTGTTAGATCTCAGTTTCCATCCTTTGGGTTTAACTCTTGATCTCATAAATACCAGCATTAAGCTAAGGATTGTGTGTACCTACAGCCTGGAGCCTTCTGTGAACCTTTTGTTCTTGGCTTTCTCTAGGGAAGTCAAGATGTGAAGGAGGGTCTGGGCCATCAGATTCAAGTGGATGGCTGTGTGCTCTGCTGAGGACAGCAACAGATCAATCTGTGGGTCAGTTGGGCTCCACTGTTGGGAGCAGAGCAGCTGTTGCTAGCCAAGTAATCAGTTAAATTGCAGTCACACTTAGGATCAGTGTTGAAAAGCTGTTCAGATATTGTGTATGTGTAGTAATGAAAGTGTCCAACTGGATGACTGAATTTATTGAAGGAAGAAAAAACATAAAATCCACATCCTTTCTAAATGTCAGGACCAGACTTGGAAAGGGCAATATTGCCTTATGCTTGACCTATATCCTTGTCTGTGAGTCCTGTAGTGCAGTCTCCTGAGAGCCTTTAAGGCTACTTCTGTCCTGTGCAGAAGCTGGGGTGGTATTTCTCTGTTGTCTTCATCTCCTTTTTCCAGTGCATTCTGAATGAATCCATCTGGATTCTGGGCAACTTCCACCTTCACTTGATGCATGTTTTGAGAAGCTGTTGATTTAAGTATAAAGTTATTACTTTTCTTATTCATTCAAAAAAAATCAAACAACTATTCCTCTATTAGTGGCCTACCTCATAGCGATGATGATGATGCAGCTCAACATTATTGGATGAGAAGTAAAATTTTTGTTCATTTGATGTATATTTTGAACATATTTTCAGGCAATAAAACTATTTGGAACTATTTATGAGGGTCTATTTAGTATGTAACATGGTGGAATTTGAGACATATATAAAGTACCTATTAGCAGATGCTAAAATTAAGAAACTGAAGTTCAGACATTATTCTAGTGTATCAATATATGAAATTGAGTATAACCCAGAGATTTGCACTCCAGGGCTATGTGCCAAGATCTTAATTCTGTGAGCATTTGGACCAGCAAAAGAGATCCCTGGAGAAGTTAGAGCCCCTGCATAGGCCTTACTAGTATGCCTTACACATGTGGTCCTTCTCTGAGTGCCATCAGAAGAAAGTGGAAAGTTTAAAAGCCTACTAACTTGTGGTACTGGAGTTTCAACTCAAGCCTAGCCTGCTTAAATCCAAAGCTGTATTATTTTGCCTTATTATGGATCACTCTTTATTTTTTTTTTTTTTGTTTTTAATCTGAAGCTAATTTTGTTCATGCTCTGAGCATAGAGATCTTTTAAATTTGTGGCCAGTTAAAAATACTGCCGTAACAGTTGTAGCAAGCCAAATGAAAAGAAACATAAGGTTAATAAAATAGGATATCAGTATTTGACATTCAGAAAGATTGCAAAAAAAAATGAATATGATAACATGCTTGCTCTTAACTAATTTAGGACATTTAATATCATGTTTATTACAGTAGGAAGGTACAAATGACACATATAGAGAACCTTCAGAAAGCATGGGTCACTTTGTGATTGAAACTGGTGAAAACATCCTGATTGACATTCATAAAGCTGGCTTTTGATAGTGAGATACAGATGGATACTTGGCAAAAGGAACAAAGCCACACAAGTGGAGATACAGTATGGGAATGTCTACTAACTTTTGCAGAAGTCATTTAATCTTTCACTTTGAACTTCATGCACCAAAAGGGCACTAAAGTGGGCCTTCACTCCCTCACTACTTTGTAGGTATCAGAATGAGACTTATGAATTTGATACAATTTACAGCAGATTATTTTGACTGGAAGAAACATGTATAGTTGAAGAAACTTGTACAGTGTGTGTTTGTGCATGTGCTTGTTCTTGCCTCCCTTTTAGAAGTAACAGTAATAGTTTGTTCTGTCAAAATTGTTCTGAGTTTCTCCATTTTCACCTCTATAAAAGACTGATATGATTTAGCAAAATAAACCTGAGCTCTTAGCCAAATTCAGAATCTAAGATTCAGATTATATTAAAAGCTTTACACATTTACTATATTGGGGGTTCTTTTCAATTGCCGGAATTATGTTGATGTAAATATTTACTAATTCAGTCATTTTTTGTGCAGTTAATATGAAAGTACCCACCACTGCCAAATTACACTTTCTTTCTGAATTTGTCTTTGTCTCTTGAAAGTATTTGTTGTACACACAATATCTGTGTGTATGTGTGTGTATTGTGTGTGTGTGTGTGTGCGCGCATCTGACCCAAGAAACAAAGATTAACTGCAAATGACTTTGTACCAAGTAATCTAGAATCATTTATATTTTTTCAAGCAACCTGATAAGGAAATTGTGTTAACAGAGTCAACAAAGAAACTAAATATATGTGAAGCCTAATAACTATAGCAAGCTGGTAGTTTTACTGCAGAAATAATGCTTTAAGATTGTAGTAACTTATTGCTAATAGCACACAAGTTCACCAGGTCTTCATTTAAACAGGACCAGTAACATTTATATAATCGTAGAAATGCCTTATTATTCAGCCAGTTTACCAGATTATATTTATTCTTCACTCTATGTGAGAATATTAGATTCTTCGGAAGAATATAAAGGTAGTCTTTTTAAAGTCCTTTATTTTACAACAAGGTTAGTGCAAGAGTGCTATTCTAAACCAGTGGAACTTACTTGGGTGATGGATGTTTTACATGAGTGCTGCATAATAGGGCAGTTGCTAAGCACATTTGATTTTTGAGCACTTAAAATGAAGTTAGTGAGAATTAAGAAATTAATTTTAAATTTTGTTTAACTCACATCTGTATAGTCACATGTGAGCAGTGACTACCTAGTGCCCAGTTCAGTTTTTCTAATGTTGGGACAAATATGTCATGTGAAAATTCCATGAATTTATACAAATATGGATAAAATTTACATTAATAGTCTATTCTCTTAAAAAGTGCTCTTTTTATTTTATATTAAGTGCAAATTTTAAAAGTCTATGGAGTTTTAGTTCTATTTGTGTGACAACCTCAAGAGTTAGAGAAGACACCTCTTGGCCCATTCCATTTTGCCTACAGCAGACAGTAATTAGCAGGGGAAGCATACAGAAGGATGTTTGGAAATTTTTCAGGCTAAGACATAACTCAAGAAAAACCTTTTTGAAATAAAGTAGTACCTGCCTCAAAACTCTACTGGCAGGTGAAGAAAGAGGAAGCCGGATTTAACAGCGTCCTACAATTCAGATCTTGTTTCTTTGTCATGTTAGCCTCGTACAAGGAACAATTGGAAGTGCGTAGGTGGACACTATTAAAATAAACCCTCTAACTGGCCAACTCAGATTTCACCCCCAGGAACAAAGTAGTCTATGAATGTTAGAAGAACATCAAGGAGGAGCAGACCATGCACAGACAACCACTTTCTTTCCTCTGTTAAATCTAACAGTAATGACTCTTCCTATTTTACTGCCTGCTTCAAAATTCAGAGTCAGGTGTATTTTTGCTATAACATTGAGATGCGTGGTGGTTATTGGCTGTGTGCTGAGGTTTCATTGGTCCTGATCACTGCTCTTCCTGCCTCTAGCTCCCATTTGATCCTTCCAGCAGAGAGATGGATTCACTTTTCTATTAAGTGAGAGTGGAAGGAAGGACAACTTTGGTCTGTTAGTGTTTCCAGCCCCACCTATGCCAGTGCCAGAGATCTTGCTTATAGGGTGCAGCCTTACATTGTCCCAGTGCCCAGTGGGCATGGCCAATTCATTCAGTTCTGGGGTCAGTATCAGAAATCCTATTTGCTAATAGATGTCCACTGCAATTTAAAATTTAAAATTTAACCTTATCAGTAGTAAAGGTTAGATTCTGGCTATAATTGCCAGTTAGTTCAGAACTCAGGTGGAGAATAGGGCAATTATGTATTAGACTCCTTTGAAATCAAATCCAAGTGGGTAGTAATAAGATTGAAGCTTTAGCGTTTTCATTAGAATCTTCAGGGTAGCTTTGCAAAGTACATTTTCCTTGTCCTTCTTTCTTCTCTCCAACTGACCTTACCTCATGACAATCTCTGATAGTAACCTCAATGAGAACTATCCTAGATGGTAGAAATACCCAGTGTGATTTTGGTTAGGGTACATATGTGCCCCCCATTTCATCCTTTACTATACCAGGTAACCATATTGTGAAACTTAGCCTATTTGGTTTTTGGCCTAGAGTCAACATTTTTTTTTCCACATAAAATCACATTATTTAGGATTATCTTATTTGATTCCTCAATACTTAACACAGTCATTACTATGAATAACTTGAATTACCCTTAAAATGTCCAGGAATTTCAAATGCCACATTAGTTTTTAATAAATATGCATTGTTATAGAATGGTTAAAAAATCAATATTTTGATAGGAATTGAAAGCACAACTAAATCAATTTTTATCCAAATGATATCATTTTATATTAATTCAGTGTCTGTTGTTTAGGAGGTCAAGGCTTATAATATGATTTTTGATGGCCATACATTCATGAGAAAAGCTAAAAACAAAAATGAAATGGCACACAGGAAGATGGATCAAACTAGTTTTGGACATTTTAAAAATTAAATAATTATTCCCAGGGAGAGGGGCAGGGAAGGTCTTTAATATGCTCACCAATGATAGGATCCACTTTGTGATTAATAAATAAGGGTAAGTCAAATTCAAACATTTATTGTGTACCAGATGTAGAGCTACATCCTTCATAGATACTCTCCTTTAATCTAAATCCCACTTGAAGTGGATACTGTTATTGGCACCATTTTATGAAAGGATAGTAAGACCCGGAGGAGTTATATCATTAATAATCCTTGGAATCAACATCTTAACATGTTTTTATGAAGAATTGGTTGATGTCTGGGATATACTGAAAAAATTGGTACTCTCCTTGTTTTCTTATTTTATTCAGTTAAAGCTCTGAGTTAGCAGAGGTTTGATCTGATCAGTTAGCATTTGGTCCCTGTCCTACCAGTGGTCTTTAAATCAAGGAGCATAGAGGTTTTTTTTTTTTTTTTTTTTTTTTCCTTTTTTTATCCATAGCCATTTCTAAAGCCCACTTAATAGTGAACACTTTTAATTAATGTGGATCCCAAAGAACATTCTATTAGAATTAACCTGTAACTGCTCTGTGAGTTAGCATAATGAATATGAAAATAAATAAAATGAATGTGTGTGCATGTACCAGTATTGGCTTATAAAATAAGTAGGCTTTTTGCTGTATAAAACTTAGAATTCTGACTTCATCTGAGGAAAACATTGATTTAAAAGGTGAATAACCTACCTTTGGACAAATTTAACCAACTTTTTTTTATGAGAAAGAAAATGATTTTTTATAGGGAAAAACTTTAGTATAACTTTTAAATAATGTATATAAATTTCCTCCAGTATGGCACAAATTCTGCTGACAGTCCCTCAAATAGAGATAAAGAAGCCATACCTAACAAAGCTCCAAATACAGCAAAACTACTATGAATGCAATAACATCTAATGCAAGAAATTAAAAGTATTTCATGTAAAAATGAAAGTAAAATATCCTAATGAGTGTATGGGAATCTTTTGGGGCATTGTTTTTATTGCAACTTGGAAATTAACCACTTGAAATCTTTTTCTAGTAAACAAAATGATATTGTCAGAAGAGATAACTGAGGATTTTAGATAGAAATTACTTGCTTAGGGTACTTAATCAGCCACTGGCAAGGGTCAACATGAGCCCTTTGACTTTAAAAGCCCTGTTTTTCATCATATGGCAAACAGCTTAAAGTATCTCTATCCAAATGATTTTTGCATCTTAAACCATTAGCAAGATCTTAAAGAAATAAAATAAGGTGAATTTCCAAGGTGAATTTCAGACATTTTTGTTTAATGAATGTTGACATGACAGAAGAGATTATTCATCAAGAAAATGAGGAGAGCTATATGTAAATGTATGCTCAGATAGCATGTAAGTCCATACTCTAGACTGTTTGGGTATTATTAGATACCACAGTTTGAAAGGAATCCCTCTTTTATGATAATATTGTAGGAAGTTTAGGATTTGTTTTATGAGGTGTGTGTGTTTGGTTGGAATATGTGTAAGTAAAGTTTCCTCCATAGTGTGAATTCAGAAACTGTCTCCCCAAATATATATTTCTATCTCCTGGTTAATGTCTGAAATCCACCTTGTGATTTGCTTTACTTATTTATTTATTTATAACTCTGCTAATGGTTTAAGATGTGAAAAATCATTTGGATAGAGATGCTCAGGTAGTTTGCAATATGATGAAAAGCAGGGCCTTTAGGGTCAGACAGAGCTGAGGTTGACCCTTGCCAGTGGTTGGTTGAGTTCCCATAGGCAAGTTACTTACACTCTGAAGTTATCTCTTCAGGAAAGTACAGTAATAGTACTTACTTCAGAGTTGCTGTGAAAGAGAAAGAAAACCAGAGCGATTATCACAGTGGCTGGCCTGTGGAATGTGCTTAAAGCTCCATGGGAATGGCTGGTTCTTCCTGACGTTAGTGTCTGTGTGAGGAAATAAGGGAAAGAAAAAAAAATGTATCAGTAGATTTCTAGATGATTATGAAATATCAAGGGAACCCAAGAATGGAAATCCTAGATCCTCCAGCAAAACTTGGTCTGCTTTTGAGTATCATCATGTTTTTATTTCTGGGATACATTTGCCTACATTTTTAATTAGCATTAGTGTTTTAAACTGGATGTGAATTTTACTTTGTATATTTTTACCTGTGGAAATAGAATTTATTTAAAGTACACTTGACTTCCTGTATTTCCTGTAATGACGCTATGTTCATAATTTGTGAGGGGAAAAAATTGCAGATAGTGTTTAAAGAGCACTTAGAGTAGCGCATTATTTGGAGAAGGCTTAACACTTTTCAAGTAGTAGTGTATCTAAATAGTTTTGCATGGCCAATCATGGAAAAAAAATTGTAAATGCTTGTTAAGAAGCTTCAAGACAGCGAAATAAACCAAACTCAGAAGATGAAGTGTCATCTGTTTTCTCCCACATGTGGCAACTAGAAAAGAAAAAGAAAAAGAAAGGTGGGTGGGGTGAGGGATCTCATGGAAAGGGACCACGAGGGAAAAAGGAAGGGAAAGGGAAATACTGGGAAATGATTAAAAAAAAAAAAGCTTCAAGACAGTTCATTTTTGAATTTTAATCACATTTAAAATTCATATGCCAGCAGTTACAACCTTGGGCACCTAGAACATTGAACAGCTTTAAGAAACTTAGTTTGTATAGAACTTAATTTTTTTTGATTATTTTTGTTAGAGCTTATGCTTAATAAACATTTTAATTTTAAAGTATTAATAATAACACTTTAATAACAATGATTATTATTGTTATTATATGATGTGTCTGGTCAGTATACACTACATCTCAGACAATCTTATTGTTCCCACTGGCTCTGTAATGCTATATTTGGCACATGAATTTCCAGCCACCTGAGACTTGGGGCACCTGAAACTTAACATCAGAATTTAGTACCTGATTTTTCCCCAATGGACCTGATTTTCTTGGGTTCTTTCCCCTTTCCATAAATAGAAACTTCATTTTTTCCCAGTTGCTCGGTATAAAAACTGTGGCTCTATTGTTTTCTTCTTAGACTGGATTCCATCCTGTGAGTACAGCTCTACTTCTACGTGCAGCCTGAATCCAGCCAGTTTCCCTGTGACTACCCTCATCCAAATGACATTGTCACCTGTCAACTGAATCATAGATTAGCTCTTAGTTCCCTGCCTCTGCCTGCATCCCTGTGGTCTATTAATATTTCCTAACTTTTTAACTGAGATATGATGGCACGTATTTATTGAGTCCAGGGAAATTATTTTGATATGTATATATACCATGTAATGAGCACATAAGGATAATAATAAGCATATATATCATGTCATACATTATTACTTCTCTGTAGGAAGAACATTCAGAAACCTTCTTGCTATTGTGGAATATAAATTATTGTTAAAGATAGTCACCCTACTGAGCAATAGAAGACTACCACTTATTCCTCCTACTTACTTGTAACTTTGTAACTGTGACCCAACCTGCCTCCTCTTTCCCTCCCTGTGGCAGTTAATGTTCAATAAGGCAACCTCCATGATTTTTTTCAACTTATGTTTGACATCTTTCTCCTGATTAGAACTTTTCAGGGCTTTCTAGTTTATTTAGGGAATACATTTTGACTTGGGGAAAAGTCAAAAGTCTCTTGGTGGCATACCAGGTTCTACATGCTCAGGCCCCTATAGTGTCTGCATTTATTTCTTATAATGCCTATCTATCCCTCTTGGTTTCAGCCATCTGGAATTCTGTTCATGGGTCTTCATGTATGGACATGCATTCCTACTTCATAGCCTTTGTGTTTACTATTCCCTTTAGAATGTTCTTTCCCAATAGTCTCATGCCTTACTAAAGTCTGCTTGCCACAGTCTTCCCTGACTACTCTAGTAAAAAGTGCACATTCCTGCATTCTTTTTTTTTAAAGAGAGAGAGAATTTTAATATTTATTTTTTAGATTTTGGCAGACACAACATCTTTGTTTGTATGTGGTGCTGAGGATTGAACCAGGACCGCACGCATGCCAGGCGAGTGCGCTACAGCTTGAGCCACATCCCCAGCTCAAATTCCTGCATTCTTATCAATATACATTTCCAATCACCCTGCTTTATTAATCACCCTCAGATACATTATATATCACCCTGAATACTTATTTCTTTATTTTCCTACTCCTCTAAGCTTCATGAGAGTGGATTACTTTTTTATAGGTTCTGTTTACTTTATACTGCACTTAGAATTTTCTCTGAAATATTATATGCTCTCAAATATTTTCATATGAATGTATGAATTTTGTGGATTCTACAGAGAATCTGTCATATAACTTGCCTAGTTACATCTGTCTGAGGACTTTCCTATTTAATGAGGATGATTTATTTCTCATGGTGCTGATTGAAAAGAAGGTAGACAGGTCTTACTTAAAAAAAAATTAAAAAAAGGATATGCCAGCTCACCAGCACCAGGTAGTGCCCATCAGCCTTTCCAGAATGAGTGTCCACAGGCCATAATAAATGCTGTGGTGCCTTCCCCACCATGAGTTATAGATGTTACTAAATGGATGTTAGGGTGTTTATTTTATTGCACTTAACAGTGAATCTCTCAAGCCATTACCAATGTCATTATGGACTTGGAATTTTAAAAGAAAATGATGGTAATTTAGATAATGGAAAGCATTTTAGATTTTTGTGTTTTTACCCATTGGAAAAAAAGCAATAAATACAGTGTTTGAGAATAATTTTGGCAGTGGTGCAATCCCAAGTCTTGCTTCAAGACTTGATCTTATCACGTTATAAAAACAGTTTTCCCATGGAGACAGATTGGGTCATTCTTGTATACATTAGACCATTAACCTGTTTTAGGTAATTGAATAACTATTGACTACTTATTTGAACATACTGAATTAAATTTGTTTCTTATCTAACATAATTTTCCTATATACATATACGAAAATACCTAGGTGAATCCCACCATCGTGCCCACACACAAGAATGGGGTCCTAATTAGAATTATATCCCATGTTTATATAATTTTATCGAAATGGATTTTACAGTTATGTATAACTAAATAACAATACAAATTCCATATCCTCTGTGGCCTGCATGATGAAGTCAAAACCAATTTTCTGAATGTAGGGCCCTTCCTAATGACCCCCTCATGCTCTTCTTCCTTTCCATTCAACTCATTGACCAAAATTGCCCACATTGATTCTTTCTGCCCACCATGCAATGACTTAAACCATTTTCTATTTAAGCCTGACTATCTTAAATACATTTTCTATACCTTTAATTTTAAGTTTTTATATTGCCTGAGCAATAGTTCTGTTAACAACAGCAACTAACATAACTTTGTTTTTCCCTGTTAGTTACAGTGAAACTCAAGAAAGGATTAAAATAAGTGCACGAACAAGGTCCATTATGACTTATTCCTTGTTCTTCAAATGACCTTGAAATTCCCACCTTCACATACATAATACTTTGTTTTCTTCTTTAGCACTCTGCCTCTATTATAAGACAGTAAAGAAGGTACACAGATTCAGAAGCAACATGTATCTGGTGACAGATGTCATGCAAATTATTTTCTACTAAAATATGCATTATAACAAAGAAATGTGTTTGTTTTATTGAACATTGTATTTATTATAACAAATCTTAACTTTAAATTTGATTTGACCCTTATTAGTCTTCTCTACCATTAACAAATAATATTAACAAAAAATCTTTAAATTGCTTTGACTCGTTCTTTTACTGATTAAAATTTATAACAATTTGGTCATACTGATACACGCAGTTTTAAATTAAAACATCCTCATGTTATAACCTTTCTCCACATAATATATCCTTTCTTATTATTCATGAAATTGTTAATAAAATGCAAAAATGAGTGATAGAGAAAACTGGTGAGTTATTTTTTTGAATCGTCTGTGGCACATGGAATGAGGTGTTTCAGTTTTGCACTAGATGCAGTCTGACTCTCTCACAGCAGCTCATTTTGTCCTACAAACCATTTCTTCCCAGTGGGAAACAAATCATATCATACATCTTTATAAGTGTACTGTGCACCGTAGGGAAGGGTGGTGTATTTTCAAAGTGATGTGGGTGGATCTGCTGACACAAGGCAAGCAGTACCTTTAGTGTTAGCCACAGATGTAAGGTTTTAGCTGGAGGCAAGGATTTCAAGATTGCTAAACACAAGCAAATCTCAGTTACCTCCAGTGATGGAGAAAGAGGGGGAGCTGTTTCTGATCCTGACATGATGATGAATAAAATACATTTTATAGGATAGATATTTTTTGGATTAAATTATGTTTTTTCCATAGCTAACATTTAAAAATAGTTTTATTAGTTCCATATTAACATTTAGTTTTCTTTTCTGAGTATTGGTTTTGATAGAAAAGGAAAGAGATTCCAAATTGTGTCATATGGCAAGAAGTATTTTTTGCTTGGCCAGGCATTCAACTCTGTAATTCTGATCAAGTTTATTTACTCAATTCATTCATTGAATTCATGTATTCTTAGTGCTAAGTACATAATAGCACAAAAAGGAAGGTCCTTGATCTCACAGACTGTATAAATTAGTTGAGGAAAATAAATAAGTCAACAAAAAACATAAGTAATTTCAGTTAGTGCTTTGCACTATCTGCAATTATTTCATATTAATATGAAAAATGCTCCCTTGGGGAAGGGACACCATTAGATACAGAGTTTGGAGATGGCCTCTGTGCGACCTCACTGTGAAAGGAAGACTTGGAAGAGGATCACGAAATAGCACTGTGGGTGGGCTGTACATACTGGTGTGGGGGGGGAGAAGGCTATAATACAGACGGAGAAAATTGAAGGAGAAGAGTAGTGATGGGCTAGCAGTTAAATTGTTTACAGTGTACATTATCAGATATGCAAGCATTACATAATTGAATGACAGTAGAGATTATGGGAATTTACTGTAAATTTCTTTTTTACAGAAATTCTTTTTTCCTTAGTTTGTGAGATGGAATTTCACAAACCTCTCTTAGAACCATATTGAATAACTTAAATTTGGACAATTCATTTCTTTCATCATCACTGGTATGAATCTTACCTATAGGACTCTAGGAACATTGGGCAACAACTTAGTGTTGTTTTCTTATTGATTTGATATGATTTTTTCTCATTCTAGTAAGTGATGTGGTTCTCTCTGTAGTTTTTTTATATATATAAAAAATAGGAAGGATACAACAGTGTCTAATTTTCTCTCTGTCTACCAGCTGACTCATCCATCCCTCTGTGTCCATATGTCTCTACCATAGTTAGGATTTCCTATATTTTAGTAATAAGATGCTTGTAGCTATAATAAAAAGTGTATATGCAAAAACGTGTTGCCTCTTAACTATTGTGCTGTTTATTTATAAGTGAAAAGTAATGACTGACTTCATTCTATTCCATTAGAAAATTAATTCATGGATTTTATCAATTGCTTATCACTAAGACAAAATGATTTACCAAGTGCAAGGAAACCCTTAGGACTAGAAAAATATTGATATCATGGGTGCCACAATACACTTTAAATTTTACAGGAAAAAGGAGTGGCAGAAAATGAGAGAATGAAAATTGAGTTTATAATTTGTGTATTCCTTCATAAAAATAACCCCAAATTTGTTAGCTCAAGTACAATTTATTCTTAGTGATTTTGTGGATGGTGGGATGATTCTGTGAGTTGTGCCTTCATTCTTTCATGAGGATTGATTCTTTGATCAGTGGATGACTTGACCACTTTCTCTCTCTCTCTCTCTCTCTCTCTCTCTCTCTCTCTCTCTCTCTCCCTGCTTGTTCTTATTGGTGCATGATAATTACATATAAAGATGGTGGATCTCTCTTAATGCTGCCTTTTGTCCTCAAGGAAGCTGGATCAGGATTCTTCAGTGACTTTTAGGTTACCAAGAGGGTGAAATATAGCTTTGGCAAGACAGCAGTTTCATCAAACATGATATACTGTCTCAGCTTCAAGAAGTTGAAAAATAGATTCCTGTT
Organism: Marmota monax; assembly: GCF_021218885.2. Classification (NCBI taxonomy): domain Eukaryota; kingdom Metazoa; phylum Chordata; class Mammalia; order Rodentia; family Sciuridae; genus Marmota; species Marmota monax. The sequence continues at coordinate 11,992,575 of NW_026693777.1, read as the reverse complement.
CTCAAAGGAAGGGGTTGCAAAGAATGTGTGGTCAGTTCTCAGCTGAGAAAGAGTTAGATCAAGAATACAAAGGAGGAGGAAAGGGCGAGGGTGGTATAGGAGAAGGGAAAAGGAAGGAGGAGGAGGAAGGAAGGAAGGAAGGGAGAAAAGTGACACTTGAAATGCCAAATTGAAGGTTATAAATAATCCTTCCAAGTTTTATCCTGATTTGGCTCTGGGAAAGTCAATTAGTCACATGGGTTTAGCAAAGTCTTACAAGGGTTTGGAGCATTGAGCAAAAGAAGAAAATGGGGCAGGGGGGAGAGATTGGGATGAATGAGGGAACTGGAAGTCAATCCACATTCTAATTTTAGCATAGTCACTGGACAGAATCAAAGCATTTGCTAATGCACAGGATAGATCTCTTTTTAGTTCAAAGGAACAATCTGGCATAGGAGCAGTTTTCACTGTGATATCAAATAGTATCCCTTTTTGAAGCAGTGCTTCTTTGAACAGTGATGATTTTGTGTCTATTGTACATAACTTGAGGATGTTCTCTGATGCTTTGGACTAATACTTTACTATGTGGAACTGATACAGACTGTTGTATTAGTTTAAATAAAGCATTCAACTGAAATCTGATTGCTACATTAATGGCTAGAACAGGATTGTAAAAGCAAAATCAATTATCAGTGAGACAAGAAAAATTAGAATCCCTTTATTTAAATCATTGAAAGTGGAAAGAGTACAAATGTTGCATGGTGCTGCATCTTGGCAAACTATTATTGCTTAGAGATCTGTGGCCCCAATTTCTATTGGAGTAGATGACATACATACTCACCTATGTAAGCCCCTAGGTTGGCCTGATAAATTTATAAGGACAAGCAGCTCCTGGTGGCTTTGTGTGCATTTTTATGCAGAGTCTATTTAATATATGACTTGTGGTCCATGTGATATCTATTCTTATTAATAACTTGAAGCTTCCAGACCAAGTACCTCACTTGGATTCCCATGATACATTCAATCAGAACAAAGATCAAAAGTGTTATGTAGCATTTGTCCTAACCCTCTGCACTATGGAGACACTTTTGTCCAGTGCAATGCTATGGAAATGTGGGTGTTGAGCACATTAGTTCCAAGGACTGTATTTTATCAAGTGTCCATGATAACCATGAACCCATAGTGTTTTCCTGTCATTTGCGACCTTGTGGAACCAGGGAAATGTGGGTGTTGAGCACATTAGTACCAAGGACTGTATTTTATCAAGTATGCATGATAACCATGAACCCATAGTGTTTTCCTGTCATTTGCGACCTTGTGGAAAATGTCTGGTAATTTTTTTCTTCATCACTTTTGTCCATCAAAGAGGCAAAGAGAAATTTTTTGTTCAAATTCTCTACTGTAAATAGTTTTTTCATAAAGAGAGGGTAAGAAGCTAATCATATGCAAATTTTAACCTAGTAAGAGAAGAAACATAGGTGTTCTCTTTTTTTCCTCCTGATTTTAGAGGCATTGTAATTGTTTGTATTTTACAGAGCTTCTGAGCTCTGTAAACACTCTCTAAAAATAAAGTGGAATTATTCTCCCATTTAATGAGTGATTCATCTGATCAAAGTTAATGCTGCTCATCTCTCTCGGCACTCCCTAATCTAAAAGCAGGCACTAATGAGTGCTTTTAACACACTGATTCTCTGCTGGGCTTCTTGATCTCCCGTCTTCTCATATTTTAGAATGACTGGCACTGTAGGGCAAGTTGTGACTGGGTCTTTGTTAGTTTTTCGGTGCTGGTAATAGAACAGGGCATTGCACATCCCTAAGCTATATTCCTATCCCTTAACATGGTCATCTTATAGAAATATTTAATTAATGTACGAGATTGAAATAAAAACAAGTCCCACTTCGTGTTTTTTTTTTTTTTTTTTTTTAACTGTGCCCTGTTCAGCTTAGTCACAGGTTTCCACGTTTCTCAAAGGAACTTGCTTAATTAAGGACATAGTTTGTAGTGTCCCTCTTGTTCTGAATGAGTGACTTTCCTAAAATGGTTGTATCTAAAATAGTGCATAGTAACCTCAGGAAAATAAACTTAAACCAATACTCCAAAGCTGGGGGTAAAAATGTAATTTTTCTATTTGTATACATTCAAGAGAATTCTTGGATTATAGAAAGTTCAAGTTTGATTAGAGAATATCCACTAGTACAGGTCAATGCGTACATGAGCTTGCTTTCAAACACCGTTCATGATGATGTGGCTAGAATATGACTCTTTGACTTCATCTCAGATGATTCTGAAACTGGTACCAAAAAAATATTTTGCCCACATTTTAAAGAATAACAGTTTAAATTTATTTCAAATGTTTATGGAACTCTGACCAAGTATTGTCATTCTTACAATTTTTATAAAACCATTTAGTTTCAATCTTGAATTATGGAAAAGGAAAGTGAATAGAGCTGTCTTATCCTAGATTAGTAATTGAAAATGGTTTATATATAAATATCCTTTATAGTTTAAGGGCCAAACATTGGATTCTTGTTTTTTAATCCCTTGCCATCTTCCAGAAAAATAACTGTCCTGAATCAGTGTAATTTTTATTTTTTATTTTATCTTAAATTTTTGCTTCTAAATCTAGGACATAAAGTAGGAATTGTTGATTTACGTAGATTTACGGCCTGTTGGCTTGAACTTCCCTGTAATCATACCTTTTGTAAACAGCCTCTACCAGTTAATTTCTGTAGATACCAGAGAACTTCACTACTTTCTTCCTGCCTCTGTCTGACTCCTCATGACTAGGTGATGACATGAAATAACCCTGATTCCACAGAGCGTAAGGAATACACAACATAAACATCAGCATACAATGTAGTCATTGATATATACAATATAGTTGGTGCTCAAAAATATTAAGGTCCTTCTTGTTCCTTTTTGACTTGATTTATTAAATATTCTGTCAATCTGTACTCTCCTTGAAAAACCTGTGAAGACAGACTTTTACTCTTAAGTTATATAGCTCTACTGTCTTACAGACATTAAAAAGATATTTTGTGACATATATCCATCCCTGCATATTATAAAAAATTGCTAGTAATAACAGAATATAATTTGGGTATCACTATATTTAAAATTCTTGTTGAAGTTGCCCAGTAAGTCAGGGAAAACTTATTAGCTATCATAACTTTTTCAATATATGAAAATGGCTTTTATTCAGCTTTCAGACAGACACTTAATTGAAATCTGCCTTTTAGCAGCAGTGATGAATTCATACCAATTTAAATGTACTCTTGCCTGCTCTTTTTTCGTGTTCTGAAAGTAAGACACACACCTCTGATGGAGTTTACTAGGATAAGGATGACGGGTTATGGCTGTGGACCACAAGTATCGCCACCTGTGGGTTTCAGTGTATTTCACTGAAACTCAGCAGCCCGAGACTCTAAAGAATTCACCTTACTTGAGAACTCTGGAAAAGGTGTTGACTCAATTTGTTACATCCCAAAGGAACTATGTATTCATAAATTCAGTTAGAATTCACTAAAGTATTAAAATATTCTGAGAGAAAATCTGCCATATCCATGCAAACTGGATGTCCACCAATCATGCATGTTTTTTCCTTGTAAATTTGAATTAGTTCTTTATTATTTGTAGTATAAATTGACAACCCTATCAGTTTTTATGTTTTCTTATATGATAGTGATATTATTGAGCATATACCAAATGTGCAATAGGTCATCCACCCTAAATCTATATGAAAATCTTTATGCATACATACACACACACACACACACACACGATTATATCTCAAACAGACCTCTTCATTTCAAAATGAAGTGGGTTGAGGTTATAATGACATAGGATAATCTGCAGCAGAGTGGGATCCCAGTGTGGCTCTAGCTAGGTGACTTTGAAAATGTAATTAACACTGTCCTTGCCTGATTCATTTGTGAGAGGAGGAGTTGAGGTCAAGCTTTTTTTAAAAAAAACTTGTTTCAGATTTAAATCAATACAGTTTTAGACTATCAACCTGAAAAAATGTATTGAAGAGGTATCATATTTTCCAGATAAGAATATAGAGGCAAACAAAACCTACAACTTACTTGAACCCCATTCTTTGGTAAGGGGTTAACTTCATTGAGGGAGTTAAATGAAAAACTTGTGACTCCTTATTCCAAGCACATGCTACTTTCTATTACTTCTTTGAAGAAATAAAGTACTGAATGCAGTAAAATACTCAGCTGTGTTTAAATGCTTTGAGTTTTATGTATTCTCTTTTATTTTTGTGCCTAAGTATATATAAGTAATTATCTTAATTTGATTTGCTACCATTTGAATAAAAATGGAAAAAAAAAAAAACCTCCAGCACTCATCTTAGTTTTCAATTGACTTAATTCTTTCCTGCTAGCACATTTTCTGTCTAGTTATGTTTCAGATGGAATGACTTGACAGATTCTTTGAAGTTAAAATCATTGACTCAATTATGGAGTATCCTCTGTGTGCACTGTGCTGTTGTGCCTAGCAGAGGACAGATGTGTTGTCTTTCCAAACTGATTGTATTATCTAGTTTAGGTGATGAAATAAACCAATGAGAAACAGAGGAAGACAGGACATGAGTATAGTACCCTAGCTTCATAAATACTTTCTACCCAAACTGTGTCTGTCTAGATTTTTTTTTTTAAAAACAACTCTTCTTACAATATATTCAATAGCAGTTCTCCTACTTCTTGTTTCTGTGGAGAAAACATCTGGACAATATTTAGGTAGGAAAGACCCTAGAGATGATTTCAGTTTGTTAAGTCTTTTGTTTTAGTAAAATATAAGTAACATATAATTTTAACCATTTGTTAGTGTACATATTTAATGTCATTAAATGTGTTCACAATGTTTTGTACCCATCCCACTATCTACATCACAGCATTTTCAAAATATCATCCCTAGTACAAACCTTATATTCACTGAACAATAACTCTCATTCCTTTTTACCCCCTCCTAACATCTGTTTATCTCTATTCTACTTTGAATTTGCTTATTATAGCTGTTTCATGGAAGTAGAAACATACAACATTTGTTTTTGTCCTCTTTCACTTAACATGTTTTCAGGGTCCATTCATGAGTTTGCATATATGAAAATTCTTTTTTGCCTGAACAACATTCCATTGTATGTATATGCCACCTTTTGTTTCTCCATTTGTCTCTAGATGACGGGCTTTCAGGTGGTTCAGACCTTTCTGCTATTGTGAATAATGCTTCTACAACATCATTGTACAAATATCTGTTTGGATGCCTGTTTTCAGTTATTTTTGGATACAGCAAGGTCGTACAATAGTTCTATGTTTGACACTTTGAGGAGCCACCGAACTGTGTTCCATAGCAGCTGTGACACTTTTCCACCAGAAAAGCATGAAGCCAGTAATTTCTCAAGATCCTTACCAACATTTAATATTTTCTATTATTTATTACAACCTTCATAGTAGGTGTGAAGGTATGAAGTCACATCTCATTGTGACTAATGCACTTTCCTAATGATGAGATTTTGAGAGCCTTTTCTTATGCTTATGGCAGTTTTTCTTTATTTTTTTTTCAGCACGTGGATTAGAGCACAAGATGTGTTTATGCCTTTTAAATACTTGCTAGTTTGCACATACCTTTGATGGCCTAGTCAATCAATATTTCTCCTTTCTCAGGGCTTCTTATATCTGGAGGAGGCAATTCTAAACTCCGTGTGTTTGTCTGCATGTCCTCTTAAGGAATTTTTCACATATTTAACCCTCTCTGTAATTAACTTTATTTTTTAATGGAAGCTGCTGTAATGGCTATTGAACCCAGCAAATGTTTAAAAGTATTTCCACGTTGTTATGATAATGATGATCAGAGAGAAAAATATAAAGCAAAGGTCACTGTGATTCAAACGACTGCCAACTTGTCATATTTATATTAATAAATAATCTTTTCAAAAGGAAATACCATAAAATTATTTCTCAATTTTTTTTCATTTTCTGAGGCATAAAAATACAAGGTGAAGGGACTTAATGAATACAAGATACCTTAAGTCTTAGTCATATTATCAATTATCAACTGATGACTTAGTCAACATTATCAATTTATTTTCAGTATTGGAAATGAGTGTGGAAGTAGAAAAAAAAAGACTGTGGATAATTTCACCAATATTTCCCCAATTGATATTGTCTTATTGAAGTAAAGTATTATTCCTTTAATTGAAACATTTAGTTTGTTTAAAAAACAGACTACTTCCTAGATGTTATTTTTTCAATGTGAAAATACAGTCTTGATGAATCTATGAAAATTAGTCTTTGTGAATTTTTTTTGATGATTCCCTTATATTTTTCTGAACTGATTACCTAGGCATTTTAACCTTAAGGTTTCATAGTTATGATCTGAAGTTTTATAATGAAAGTGCCTCAGGACTCCCTGTACACACTCCTCTCTCATGGAAGCTTTAGCCTTCAGTAGAAAGAAAGCTTTGGTGGGATTTTAAGTATGTGGTCTGGAGCAACACAGTGAGTCAAGATCACATTAGCATGAATCCTTTATTTTATTTAGTTACCACTTAATGCAAAGAAGAGCTCTGACAGAATCAGCTTATGCACCAGCCCATGTTGATTATGGATAACAGCCCCTGACTTGAACTTGAATTAGGATTCTGAGTTATTAGCCTTTAGAAGTTAGGAAAGTAGACTATCATGTCCAGTGAAATAAGTCAGTCCCAAAAAGCTAAAGTTCAAATGTTTTCTCTGATATGGAAGCTAATCCACAATAAGGAGTGGGGAATATAAATTCAGTAGATTAAATAATGGGGAATGGAGGGAAGGGAAGGAGATAGGAAAATTATGTCCTATTCATTCAGCTGTCTTTCCTTTTCCTATGTGCATACATGAAAATACCACAGTGAATCCCACCGTCGTGTACATCCAGAAGAATGGGGTCTTAACTAGAATAAGGTTAATTCCATGCTTATATAATTATGTCAAAATGGATTCTACTGTCATGTATAACTAAAAAGAATTATTTAAACAAAAAGGAAAATTTCCTGATCTCTACAGGACTGATTTATTTTTCATGTTAAAAGCATTGTAAAGTAGTGACCATTTTGAATATTTTTAAACTACTTTTTAAAATGTATTTGTTCTTTTTAGTTATATATGACAGTAGAATCCATTCTGACATAATTGTAAAAGCATGGAATATATCTTTGTTCTAATTCAGGCCCCAGTATCACTCCTTCCTCTCCCCTTCTCCCACCCTTTACTGCCTTTCCTCTATTGATATTGCATTTACCCATTTTTAAAAATTAATTTCTTGTGGATGTGCACAGTGGTGGGATTCACTGTGGTGTATTCACATGTGTACATAAGAAAGTTATGCCATGTATTCCACTATCTTTCCTTTTGCTATTGTCCCACTTCCCTTCATTCCCCTTTGTCTACTTCACTGAACTTTCCATTCTTTTTTATAATCCACCCCCTTATTGTGACTTAGCTTCCACATATCAGTGTAAACATTTGACTTTGATTTTTGGGGGATTGGCTTAGCATGATAGCCTCCAAATCCATTCATTTACCTGAAAATATCATACAGTCATTCTTCTTTATGGCTGAGTAATACACCATTGTGTATATATTTTTTAAAATTTTGTTTATTCTAATTTGTTATATATGACAGTAGAAAGCAATTCAGTTCGTGTTACACATATAGAGCACAAGTTTTCTTGTTTCTGGTTGTACACGAATTACAGTGAGTCACAACAGCTGTGTCTTCATACATGTACTTAGGGTAATGATGTCCATCTCATTCTACCTCTGTTGTGTATATTTTGAAAATTGAAGAGACTATTACTTTAGCAGAATGCCTGGGAAATGTCACATCCTTAAGAAGTATCATGTATTAATGCCAATGGTAGTAACTTTTGGTAAGGTTATGAAGAGAGGAGAATAGTATAATTTCTAGCATTTGTGATAGATGAACCATTCAAAACAGCGAGAGAACAGAATGAGTTTTCTGAGAAGGGACAGAGTGAGTGGGGAAGGTGAGGCTGAAAGTGGAACTAGATGATGTTTAGAAACAATATTTACAGGGTCCCCGAACATAGACCATCAAAGGGAATCATAAATAAAGGCATACACCATTAAAATTGACTTTCCAGAATGAGTCAGAAATGCTTTCAGAACATGATGAAGAGTGAGTAGTTACATTTCCAGATTACAGTTCTTGCAATGAATCAACTGCTTACATTTTGTTAATTCTCATGAAAGTCCTATTTTTTGATTCTAAATTGCTAGCACAAAACTGGATGCCTTTGGGTTTCCTTTTTATTTAATCTTTAAATAAGTTTTATTGAGGCATAATTAACATGCAATAAAATGTCTGTATTTTTAAGTTTGCCATTCAACTGAATATATACACCTATGTAACCACTACCACAATCAAACTATGGCATGGGTTCATGACTCCCTCAAACCATCTAGCTTTTCTATGTAGCCATTCCCCCTGCCCTAACCACGGTTAACAACTAATCTACTCTCTGGCTTTATACATTAGTTTTATCTGTTCTAAAAATTTATATAAATGGAATTTATATAAAATATATTCCAATATATTACTTTTTTTTTTTTGGTACCAGGTATTGAACCTAGGGACACTTAACCAATGAGCCAAATCCTCAGCCCTTTTTAGTTTTGATTTTGGGACAGTTGCTTAGGGCTAAATTGTTCAGGGCCTCACTAAGTTGCTGAGTCTGGCTTTGAACTCATGATACTCTTGCCTCAGCCTCCCTAGCTTCTAGGATTACAGGCATGCACCACTGCACCTGGCATGTAAAATATATTCTTTGGACTTATTTTATTCGGCATAGGGGTCCTATTAAAGTCCGAATTGAGATGTATTAAAAAAAACATTATATCTTCTGCAGACTGTATCTTTTTAGGGCTTTGGAAACTACCAGGCCATGTGGGGACTTAGAGGGCAGAGATCACTACATGCCTACATACTTTTGCCTTGCGTGGGCACTACCTCAGTGACTCATTAGAGGTGATAAACATTTAAGATGCATGGCTGAGGGGGCTCCTTCAGAGAATATAATTAATGCCTGTCACTTCATTAAACTGTCATGTCCTTGAGTGAATTCGTCACTTGGATTCAATTAGAAACATGGTAGGATAGGTTTTGTGGGTTGCTTTTCTTTTTATTTCTCAAAGTATATCAGTTTTTATATTTGTTCCATGTGGTGCTGGATAACAGCAAAGAAAGATGGATGAAAATCTCTAATCTTCTTTTGAATTTAGCAATTATTTAATTAGCCACATGATCTCTCTGTAATTATCAGGTCCCTACAGGATGCATACCTTTTTGTGAGTCACTTTCAGGAATGGGAGAGAACCTTAGGGTTATAGGTTTCCTTCTAGAGAAGCATGTAAATATGGAAATAGTGTTTGTGGAAGAAGTTGGGAATTTAGCTGTACCTTGAAAGTAGATAAGATTTCAGTGGTAGGGTGGGGAGGCATTTTCTCACTTTGGGGGAAACATGTGCCAATAAAGGCTAAAGAGTTGGAGGGATGTCAAGGAAATTGGGGAGACAAATAATATATGATCTATATCATATAATCAAATCTCTTTTATCAGGCGCATTAGAAGCAACCTGAGAACAGAGATGACATTTTGCTTCATTGTCCTCAGCACCCAGAACAGTACTAGTTGCACAGTTGGTACTTAAATACACAGTGGAAAAATGATGAGCTGCATGGTGGCCAGATGGGGCCTGGTAGGAAGTGGCTCTGCATGTACCTACCTGAACTGTTCAGAACCACCACCAAGTCCTTGTTTAAGTGACGAGCATAACTGTATCAAACTCTTGAGAAAAATATGGACCACTTAGGACCTTTCCTTCTAAGCTTTGAGGAGCACTGAACCTAAAGGATCTGCTCAATAAAAGTGACACTGTCTTTTGCTCCACTTGAAACTTTCTGTTAATGCATTCCTTTCAATGGAAAATACTTTATGGGCTCCTTTAGAAGCCTCTGTAGAAGAATCTTTTCTTTTGTGGGAATGTTGCATTTGCTTGCAGGCTCTCAGTGTGCTGATACTTTGTGATGAAAGAATAGGATCAGTTATCAAAATGAGAAACCTACTATAGATGTATGGGAGAGAATAAGGTAAAGTAGGGAATAGCATTTATCTCCTTCTCCTCACTGTGTCCTAAAAAATAACTGACTTTGAAAAGCATGACCACAGTGGGAAATGTGGTGAACATCTGTAATCCCAGCAACTTGAGAGGCTGAGGCAGCAGGATCACAAGTTTGATGCCAGTCTCAGCAACTTACCAAGACCTTATCACAAAATAAATAATAAATAAGTAAAAATAAAAATGACTGGGGATGGTACTCTGTGATAAGGTGCTCCTGGATATAATCCCCAGTACCAAAAGAAAAACATGACCATCTAATGTAATCCCAGACAGAACCATGAATCCTTTGAAAGAGAGTGACCCTTAATTTTTGGAGTTAATTTTACTTTGTACAAGGACTATTGTGCCCAATGCACACTGAATCTGACTTCCTTTCTGAAGGAGGAAGTACATTGATTGATTTTTGAATAATTTGTAAGTTTTATTCTAAAAATCATAGAATTTTTATAATTTCATTAGTTTTGAGTTAATGATATTTAAATGTCATTGGAATGTACAAGTCACTGACAAAAATCTCTCTACCAGAAAACTATTTGTAGTAACTGAACTGTCGAATAATTAAGCAGAATCTTAACTTAATTGCTGTCTTTGCATGGCACGGAGATTTTCAGATTATTTGATTGCTGCCAAACTTTAACAAGTAAGTGAGAGAGCATGAATGACAGATATCCCATCCCAGCAGTCAAACATGGAAATTTTCACATTAGATTAAGCAGCACTCCTTCCCATAAGGATGAGCAGAGAGATTCCTTTTTGTGAAACAGGTACTAAAATTGAATAAGTGTGCATAGGATAAAGCCATTTTTTATGATTTATCAAAGTTCTATTTATTGTCAGTATAAAGATTAAATGTCCTGTTTTGTTCCAAAATTAAGCCATAATTAAGTTAACTAGATATTTTTCCCCCAACAGTTCATTATTATGTGTTTACTAGTCATCAATTTTTGAAAATATTTCTCTGTGAGGTCAATGGAAAACTTTCCTTATCCTGACTTGGAGTAGTCAGTGAATATATTACAAAATATTATTCAAGTAAGTATTACTGTAGTTGTTCTGGAGTAAATGCTTATGAAAATTTCTTGGTTTAACTGATCTGTGTTATTTCTTAGAATTTTAGTAACTAATTAAAGTCTATTTTCCATGTTCTGTTAAAAAGAATCAGCTATACCTAGTGTTATGTGCCATGTTTAATGTCTTTTTTACTTTGACTATAATATATCTTTCCTTATTCAACTATAACTCATCCTTCCAGATACAGCACATGGATCTAAAAGTCTTTTTTATTGGAAAGGAAGAAATAAAACATGTATTAGTTTATAGAAGACCTGATGAATATATGTGCACATATACATATACACAAACTATTAGGAATAATAAACTAAATCAAAGTTGCAGATTATAAAATCTATATATAAAAGCTAATCACATTTCTATGCGTTGGCATTGGGCAGTCCAAAAGGAAGCAATTCCACTTGTAATACTATCAAAAATACTTAGAAATTAATCTTACAAAAATGCAAGATTTGTATGCTGAAAGCTGCAAAACATTATTGAAAAAATTTAAAGACCTAAATAGATAGAAAACATTTCTTATTAACAAATTGTTTTATATTACAGCAACAACACAATCCTTTTTACAATTTCTACTGCCCCCCCTCTTTTATAGAAATTGACAGAATAAGTCTAAAACTTGTAGAATTTATGTGACTCAGATTAGCTAAAGCAATCATGAAAAAGAAGAAAGTTGAGGGACTCACACTACCTGGTATCAAAACTTATTACAGGGCTATAGCATACAGAACAATGTGGTATGACTTGGGGCATTTAGCCATGGAACAGTCTGGCAGTACATTTATATATTTACAGTAAATTGATTTTTGATAATCTTTTGACAAGGACTCGAAGATGAAAAACTAGTATTTTGAACTAATGGTGCTGGGACCACTGGATATGTATATGCTGAAGAATGATGCTGGACCTATCCCTCATACCATAATAAAAAATTAATGTCAAATGGATTATAGATGTTAATGTAAAGGCCTAAGTAATAAATCTCCTAGAAATAGAAAAGATGGGTCTTAATTTTCATGATCCTAAATTAGGCAATGATTTTTTAGAAATGATACAAAAACACAGGTGATAGGTAAAAGCATAGACTGTGACAGCCAGAATAACTGCCCTACAAAGATGTCCACACTCAAATCTCTGAAGCCTGTAGTTATCTTTTGTGAAGGGACTTTGTAGATGTGATGATATTAAGGATCTCAACATGAAGAGATTACCCTGGGTTATCTATTTGGGCCCAGTGTATTCAAAAGGGTTCTTATGAGAACAAAAGAGGAGGCAGGAGAATCAGAATAAGAAGGAAATGTGAAGCTAGAACCAGAGGGTGGAAGAATGTGAGGCATGAGCCAATAATGTGTGCAGCTTCTGGAAACTGAACAGGATACGTTCTCCCTAGAGCCCCCAGAAGGGAGGCTTTCCTGCCAAAACCTAGTAGAACCCATTTTCAGTTTTTGATGTCTAGAACTCTGGTGTTCTTATTTGTGTTGATATAAGCCAGTGAGCTTGTAGTCATTTTTACAGCAACAAAAATAGATAAATTAGACTTCATTAAAATTTAATGTTTTGCACTTCAAAAGGCAGCATCAAGTAGTGAAAGAACAGCCACAAAAATGGGAAGAAGTATTGAAAAATCATGTATCTGATGAGAAACTTGTATCTAAACGATATGAAGGATTGTGAAACTTAAAAAGAATATTATCCAACTTAAAAATGGGAGACCTTTTTAAAATGCTTCAAAACTAAAAGTAGTTCAATAATAAAAATTTATAGAAAGAACAAAATTACAAAGACATTTTCAGTTTAATGTCTGTCTGGAAATGAGATAGATCAGGTGACAACTTTTGAACTTCTTCTGAGAATCTGTTTTAGGGGAATGATGAGACAGAGCAACCAGTTATCACCATTTCAAGTTGATCAATTAATGAAAAAACTCTATACTACACCACTACTTTTGTTGTTGCAGCATTATTCGTGTAGTGCTGGGGACTGAACCCAGGGCTTCATGCATGCTAGGTAAGCAATTTACCACCCAGCTACATCCCCAGGTCTGGAAAAGTATGTTAATAAACATTTCTCCAAGAAAGATATACATTTGTCAATAAGCATATGAAAATGTGCCGAACATCATATCATTAAGGCAAAGAAAAACCACAATGTGAGAACATTTCACAACTATGATGAATATAAAAAGATGGACAGTAGCAAGTGTTGGTGAGGATGTAGGAAACTGGAACTTTCATGTGTTGTTGCTGTAATCTAAAACAATTCTGCCATTCTGGGAAACATTAGTGTTTTCTGGCAGTGTTAAACACAGAATTACCTTAAAATTCCCTAGTTCTTTATCTTGGTATATACTTGCAAGAACTGAAAGTTATTTTACACAAATACTTGTGCAGGAATGTTCACAGAAGCATTATTTAAAATACACCAAGTGTGAAACAAACCTGAAAGCCCATCAACTTATGAATGGATGAATAAAACATGGTATGCTCATACAATGGAGTTTTGGTTCATAATAAGAGGAAATTAAGAATGCATGTCACAAAATGATGAACCTTGCAAACATGCTAAGTGAGCAAGGCCAAAGACAGGCCACATCTTGTGCGATTCCATTCATCAAAAATGTCTTAAATGGGCAAATTCATAGAAAATGTATATTGGGTGCCTGGAGCATGGGTGGGCAAAATGAAGAGTGATTGTTACTGTATAAGTGGTTTCTTTGAAGATGATAAAAAAATGTTCTAGAATTAGATTGACAATGGAAGTAGAATTTGGTGAACCCACTAAACTGAAAATGACTGAATATTACATAAAATAGTGAGATTTGTATTGTGTGGATTATATTTCTCAAGCTGTTAATTTAAAAAAAAAGATAAAATTAGGAAGGGTAATGAATATGGAGAAGAAGAGAGAAAGTGCTGCTGTAACGTAGGAGTGTCACCCCGAGACGATTCTGGTGTGAGGGGAAGGCTTCATGACAGAGATATGTCAGAACATGATTTGTTTACTCTTCTAATGATGTCCTGGAGCTAGTGACTTTCCTGAGAGGACTGTAATTTCATAAGACACAGTATTGAGAGGGGAGCAGTTGAAAGGCACAGGAATGACATAGGCAATCAGCAGGAAGAACTCGATGCCACTGCTATTATGGAAGCATATGGTCTAGATTCATATGGTCAAATCTAAGGAATCTAAGACTTATGTTATCTATGGTCAGGAGTACTAGGCTTCAAAAGAAAGCCAATGTAGTGTAGTCAGTGACTGCCAAGGAAGTTTGAACATGACTGGGTTCAGGGATAGGATGATCATCAAGAAAGGGTTATTGGATAGAGCAAAGCACCTGTCATTTCCAAAATGGACATGAGATAACACAGAAAACTGTGTGTACTCCAGTCCCTAACCTCTTGGTCATCTTTGTTTTCTGTTGATGTTTTGCTACAAGTTTCTGTGGCTTTTGACTCAAACAGTTTTCTTAAGGGAGGATATAAAGAATGCTGGAGGATGGACATGCCTCAGAGCTGCCTCATCCACTGACAAATGGATGTTGGACATTGGAGGATAAGTATTCCTGTTTGTTTCAGTGTTTGATAAAGACAACTCAGATCCCTGGCCATCTCAGAGATGTCACTAGACTCAAGTCCCTGATGCCAACAGAAAGAACCTGTACTTCAGTCATATCATACTGGATTATCTCTGTTTGATACTTTATTTTACTCCTCTGTTCCATACTGATGCTTCCTATGATCTGTTATAAAACGTCCTGTTGCAGTGAAATCCCTGTGTCTACGTCTAGTTAAACAAAACAAGTTTTAGATATTACTGAAAGAGGAACTGAATTATGGCATTAGGCAATAGTCTGTAAGATTAACTAAATCTGGTCTCCTAACACAAGCGGCCAGATTAGAGCATGAGGTATCAACCCATTAGCCGGGTTGGTGGCAGATGTAGTACTAAGTACAGTCTTATGCCTGTACATAATGTTAGATCCCTCTTCTTAGGGAATAGCCAATTAAATGGAAAAATCGAAACAAAGTTTAGCTAAGAACAAATATTATTGAAAAGGATAATGTTGTAACTGTGGTTTGCATCTATTCAATCTACCCTCTCTCCTATTTTGATGATAGACTTCACCTTCCTGAGTTAAAGAGTAAACATGTGACCTAGGTTGTACATGTTGTAGTAGTGAGCCCTTCCAGCTAGTGATTGGTCCCAAGCTGAAATTTCAGAAGGCTTCCCAGAGATTGTACAGACCGTGGTATGAGAGGTTGTTTGCTCTTTGCTGTTTGCTCTTTTACTGGGTGGTCTGGTAAGATCAAATGCTGTAACTTGGACTTAGAGAACTGAAGAAGGCCATATACAGTTGAATATCCTATTGCATACTGGGGTGACCGTAGATAGTCATAATGTATAGTATATTTCCAAAAAACAAGGGGAAAGGATACTGAATGTTTCAATCACAGAGAATAAATATTTGAAGAGACAGGTATTCTTACCTTGATTTGAACATTACCAGTATATAAATGGATGGAAACACCATGTTACTCCATAAACATAAAATTTTTATGTGTCAACTATGTTTTAAAAAAGTGGAACAGTGTTCATAGGGATATTGAAGAGAGAAGAGAGAGAAAGACTGAGTCTGAAAGAATTAATGAATTATGGCAACCTATTTAGGGCACCTAGTAAAACTTTATTTTTGGCTTCAGTTGACTGACAGCAGATCTACACCTATACCCAAGAGTCTTAACTATCAAGTAGCTGCCTTTATTGAGTACTTCTATGTGTCAGGCTTTGTCCTAAGCATCATGTTTGTATTCTCATTTCATCCTGACAGCAGTTTTGTGAGATGGATATTGCTATCTCCATTTTATAGGTGGAAAGAAAAAGGTTTGGAGATGAGGAATTTGTTCGAGTCAGAGAGTTGTTATTGGCGGGAAACAGGATCTTAAATATGGGGTGAAACTTCTGAGATAATCTAGCATTGTTCAGGGAGCCAAGTACTCTCTGCTGCAGAGAGGCTATTGGCAGTCTGCATCTGGAGTTCTGGAGAAGGGACTGCCATCACATGCCATACATAATTTTGTTTTCTACAAAACATGTATGTGTCTTACAAATATTCAGCATTGTTTTCATTGAGTACCAAATTACCCATTTATAATCAACTGTAAAGATTCTAGACCTCAACAGATTATTTTCAACCAAGAATAGAGACCCCTGTATACATAACATTTCTAAAAGTTTATTAGAGTCTGGGAATGTAAATATATATTAACTGTTATAAGGGATGATACAGAGGAGATACATTTCTTTTTTTTTTTTAACTAAATGGGGAAGCGGGATTTGAAAAAGCTTCTCTGAGTGAAGTCTTGGTATGAATAAATGTGTGTTACTGAGGATGAAGAGGTAGGCATTGCAAGAAGAGGGAGCAAATGAGGAAGGCGTGAAACCGTAAAACACAGTGAGGGTTGTGGAACTGTGAGGAGTTCTGCCTAGCTCGGTATGTGGCATTGATGAGATGTAGGTCAAGAATGTCTGTGAGATGCTGTGGAGTTCTAACTTTATCAGTAAGAGAGAAGGAACCATTAAAGATTAGTCACAAAAATGAAACAAGATGATAGTCTAGTGAAAGGAAGGTGGTTTGATTTGTGCAAGAGGGGAGATTTAAACTTGCTGATAATCCAGGCAGGAGGCCCCAGATTTCTGAACCAAGACCATTGCAGAAGGAACAGGGAACTGTGAGGGCACCGCTATGAATGTTAAGGGATTTAAGAAACACAGAATTTAATTGTCTGTATCCAACAATGGAACAATGCTTTCCTCCATATAATAAATGTAAGCAAAGCTCTGTCTTATTTATGGTTCTGATCCTTAGATTGAAGTTATGTAGATATAATCAACAACTGTTGATAGAACAATGTGTCCAGATTAAAGGTTAATTTATAACAAATATGATTATTCACAGGTGTGATCATGTTTTACATTGGGTGATATATTCCATTAAAGAAATCAGTGACTTGATTGTCAGAAGAGACTGCATTTGATTGGAATTTGTGTCTTTGGTGCCTAGCACAGTCTCTGAAAATGGAAGGTTCAAACAAAAGCTTGTTCAGTAAATGAGAGGTCATTACGTTTCATTGAATCACTGGATTAAAATCATAAAAGATTTTATAAAATGCAGATGATTTTTTTAGTTAAATGTCTATATGTTTCTCAAATATCCAACTTCTTGGCCTTGGGGAGATAATTAGATAAGGTGGTCACATTTTATTCATATTTTTGAGACCATAAAAATTCAAAACTAGAGAGTAATCAAGAATAAGCAACTTATTTGCCCAGTGCCTCAGTTTACTGATGAGCACAGAAGGGATAAGGTTGTCTTCCCTTTACATCACTGAGATGTCTTGAGGATTATGTGAGTTTAAACTAATTAAAAGTAAAAGTCTAAAGTGGTGACTGAGCCCTTCAGAAAATATGCTGTCTATACCCAAGGTGATCATGTAAATTTCTAAAGACAGCTAATAATGAATCTGTCTTATAAAGTAATTGCATATTATCTAGGGATCACATTTTGACTTGAAGATACATTCAGCTTTAGATTATTTTAATCCAAGATCCAAATATCAGGATTTAAGTAAAAAAAAAAAACAGGTGGTTATTAATAAACAGATATATTTAAAATCTACCACTTTCTTCTCAGATGATTTTGGTGATGAGACCTAAAATAGTCATTAACTTTCTGATGCAGAGAGGAGTCAATATATGTATTGAAGTATACATACCTTTCGATAAAATCATGATTATTCAACAATCCAAAGTATGGTGCTCTAAAGTCTCTGAAAATAAATTAGAAATCAATTAAATAGCTTTAAAGAGAATTGTTGGGCTGAATCAAGGCTCAAATTCCCATTTAAGCCAGGAGTTGTAAAGCTCTCAGTTCCACTGGCTAAGGTCTGGCTGCTTGTCATTCGGAGCTCAGCTTGAATCTCATCTCCTGAGTGAGAAGTTCTCCCTGTCCACACGATCTAATATAGCCGTTCCCTCTCCCATCATTCTGCCTTAAGTCTCTCTATCACACTACTGGTATTCATTTATTTATTTTCACATTATCTGCTTCCCCCCAACCCTGGTGAGATTGGAGACCTTGTCTGTTTTACTTACATCTCTCTTTCCAGTGCCAGCACCAGTGCATGGTAGGTTCAGAGTAAAGGCTTATTGAATTTGTGAGTTATGGATAAAAATCACAGTTTGTATTTATTATCTTTAGAATAAGTATCTATGTTTTCACAAGATAATGCTAGTACTCATCAAAGAAAATGCTGTGGCAAGCTCAGGTACAGACTTTGCTGTACTTTGAAATTTATGCAAGTGAGCCAGAGTTGAAACTGATAAAGAATGATGAGTGATTTTTGAATTAAGAGAAGATTCTTTGAATATTTCCATAATAACAAAGGTTACTGATAAAAATGATTTTATTGAAGTATGAAAACTTCAGGAAAATCTATTGCATACTTTAAATTTTTTTCTTTTTTGCAATTATTTTGGGTAAAACAATGGTCACGTCACACAAGCCTAGCAACTATATGTGTGGCATGCTACTGCTAGTTAAGCTCCAAAAGGTGAAATATATTACATGATTGTACCTAAGAATGTAAGTCATAGTTTTTATCCCCAAATCATTACTGATACCTCTAATTTATATTGAAAATCTAATTTTTTTTATAATTACTAAAATAAATAAGAAACTGCTATGCAGTCATCAAAAATAGATTTCTAAGTATAAATATGTGTGTGTATTTTAAATTCTGAAACTTATGTTCTTCCCATATTACTCAGCTAAGCTTATTTTAAGGTGTATCATATTGATCTGCTGATTTTTTTAAAGCCCCTATACATATACATATTACCATAAATACTGGGTTGTTCTCAATTCTCATAAACTCAGTTAATAAAAATAGTCATTTTCAACCATCTCTTGAGTTATTGGAAACTTGAGGACCCAGCCAAGTTAGCAGGCAGAGGAAGTGTGAAAATGATGCCTTTGCATCTTATTCCTATTCCCTAATCCTGTTGGAAACGAGTTTCTTGAAAACAGTGCTTTCTTCAGTGCAGGAAGTGGGCCAAATGCAAAAAGAAATATAGAAGAGGTTGGACAGAGAATTTTCTTTCCTATATGACCACGAAAATACATGTTTATGACTTTCATGCACTTAAAAGCTGAATAAAGGGATAAAAGCTTTCACAGCAAATTGCTGAAGTGATGCAAGACATTGTGACAACTTGTAAGTGCTTCCTGATTTGACATGATTAACATCTAGCTCTACCAAGTGATTGAGCTATTGAAGCTTTAAACTTATTAGCAACCATTTTTCTTTTCTAAAACAACATAAGTTAGAGAAGTTGCTAGGCCAGGCAACCACAGTTGAGGTGCACCCTTGGATGTGTGGCCTGTGGAGAGGGCCATTGTCACCAGGATGGCTGAGAGGCATCAGGCAGCGTGGTATGCAGCAGGAACATTATTTTCCATAATTGCAAACCATGTGGCAAGAACACAAGTACCTTGTTTCAAATTAAAGCCTCAGGAAAATGCAAATACATATTGTTTAAAAAAGAAATGACTTCCAAAAGACATGCTGGCAATTTTTTTCTTGTGCTTCCAAATATATAGAGACCTCGTGTATTCTTGTCTTTTCAGAGATTATGGGTAGGTGGAATATTTCCTCTCTGTATTCTTGTTTCCACAATCTCAGATCGTCTGTTGATATGGCTTATACTAATGGCTTGAAAATTATACATATGATCACATTTTATAAATACTAATTGCTACAGTGTGAATGTTTTTGTCCCTTCAAAATACACATGCTGAAATCTAGTCCCCAATAGAATGATACTAATATTTGGGGCCTTTAGGAGCTGAGTAGGCCTTAAGGCAGCTTGTTTGCTCCCCTCACCACACATGAGGATCCATATGAAGCACCCTCTATGAGGGGTGGGCCCTCATCATATGCTGAATCAGTTAGTTCCTCCATCTTGAATTTACTAGCCTCCAGAATTGTGAGTTATAAATTTATGTTGTTAATAAATCTCTCAGGCTGGGTGCGGTGGTGCACACCAGTAATCCCAGCACCTTGGGAGGCTGAGACAGGAGGATCTCAGAGTTCAAAGCCAGCCTCAGCAAAAGTGAGGCACTAAGCAACTCAGTAAAACTCTGTCTCCAAATAAAATACAAAATGGGGCTGAAAATATGGATCAGTAGTTAAGTACCCCTTAAAAAAAACAAAAAACCTCAGTCTAAGGTGGTTTTTTATAGTAGCACAAATGGACTATATTAAGACACTAACTCACATGTGAAAACATGAGCATTAGAGCACATAAAATAGAGATAGTTTCAAATTCTTGCTCTGCCATTTAATTCGGATTAAGTTTGATAGAGGAAGCAATTTCTTTACATCTGCTTCCTTACCTGCAATATAGGAATAATTCTTCCCTCTTTGGACCTACCATGTAAATTACATATAATTATAAATTTCTTTTTTTTTTATTTTTATTTTTTATTGTTGGCTGTTCAAAACATTACATAGTTCTTGATATATCATATTTCACACTTTGATTCAAGTGGGTTATGAGCTCCCATTTTTACCCCATATACAGATTGCAGAATCACATCAGTTACACATCCATTGATTTACATATTGCCATACTAGTGTCTGTTGTGTTCTGCTGCCTTTCCTATCCTCTACTATCCCCCCTCCCCTCCCCTCCCCTCTTCTCTCTCTGCCCCCTCTACTGACATTCATTTGTCTCCCTTGTATTATTTTTCCCTTTCCCCTCACTTCCTCTTGTATGTACTTTTGTATAACTCTGAGGGTCTCCTTCCATTTCCATGCAATTTCCCTTCTCTCTCCCTTTCCCTCCCACCTCTCATCCCTGTTTAATATTAATCTTCTTCTCATGCTCTTCGACCCTACTCTGTTCTTAGTTACTCTCCTTATATCAAAGAAGACATTTGGCATTTGTTTTTTAGGGATTGGCTAGCTTCACTTAGCATAATCTGCTCTAATGCCATCCATTTCCCTGTAAATTCTATGATTTTGTCATTTTTTAATGCAGAGTAATACTCCATTATGTATAAATGCCACATATTTTTTATCCGTTCATCTATTGAAGGGCATCTAGGTTGGTTCCACAATCTTGCTATTGTGAATTGTGCTGCTATGAACATCGATGTAGCAGTGTCCCTGTAGCATGCTCTTTTTAGGTCTTTAGGGAATAGACCGAGAAGGGGAATAGCTGGGTCAAATGGTGGCTCCATTCCCAGCTTTCCAGAAATCTCCATACTGCTTTCCAAATTGGCTGCACCAATTTGCAGTCCCACCAGCAATGTACAAGTGTACCCTTTTCCCCACATCCTCGCCAGCACTTGTTGTTGTTTGACTTCATAATGGCTGCCAATCTTACTGGAGTGAGATGGTATCTTAGGGTGGTTTTGATTTGCATTTCTCTGACTGCTAGAGATGGTGAGCATTTTTTCATGTACTTGTTGATTGATTGTATGTCCTCCTCTGAGAAGTGTCTGTTGAGGTCCTTGGCCCATTTGTTGATTGGGTTGTTTGTTATCTTATTGTCTAATTTTTGGAGTTCTTTGTATACACTGGATATTAGGGCTCTATCTGAAGTGTGAGGAGTAAAGATTTGTTCCCAGGATGTAGGCTCCCTATTTACCTCTCTTATTGTTTCTTTTGCTGAGAAAAAACTTTTTAGTTTGAGTAAGTCCCATTTGTTGATTCTAGTTATTAACTTTTGTGCTATGGGTGTCCTATTGAGGAATTTGGAGCCCGACCCCACAGTATGTAGATTGTTGCCAACTTTTTCTTCTATCAGACGCAAAGTCTCTGATTTGATATCAAGCTCCTTGATCCATTTTGAGTTAACTTTTGTGCATGGCGAGGGGAATGGATTCAGTTTCATTTTGTTGCATATGGATTTCCAGTTTTCCCAACACCATTTGTTGAAAATGCTATCCTTCCTCCATTGCATGCTTTTAGCCGCTTTATCAAATATAGGATAGTTGTAGCTTTGTGGATTAGTCTCTGTGTCCTCTATTCTGTACCATTGGTCCACCCGCCTGTTTTGGTACCAGTACCATGCTGTTTTTGTTACTATTGCTCTGTAGTATAGTTTGAAGTCTGGTATCGCTATACCGCCTGATTCACACTTCCTGCTTAGAGTTGTTTCTGCTATTCTGGGTCGTTTATTTTTCCATATGAATTTCATGATTGCTTTCTCTATTTCTACAAGAAATGCTGTTGGGTTTTTGATTGGCATTGCATTAAACCTATAGAGAACTTTTGGTAATATCACCATTTTGATGATGTTAGTTCTGCCTATCCATGAACAGGGTATATTTTTCCATCTTCTAAGATCTTCTTCTATTTCTCTCTTTAGGGTTCTGTAGTTTTCATTGTATAAGTCTTTCACCTCTTTTGTTAGGTTGATTCCCAAGTATTTTATTTTTTTTGAAGATATTGTGAATGGAGTGGTTGTCCTCATTTCCATTTCAGAGGATTTGTCGCTGATATACAGGAATGCCTTTGATTTATGCCTGTTGATTTTATATCCTGCCACTTTGCTGAATTCATTTATTAGATCTAATAGTTTTTTGTAGAGCCTTTTGGGTCTGCTAGGTATAGAATCATGTCATCTGCAAATAGTGATAATTTAAGTTCTTCTTTTCCTATTTTGATGCCTTTAATTTCTTTCGTCTGTCTAATTGCTCTGGCCAGTGTTTCAAGAACTATGTTGAACAGAAGTGGTGAGAGAGGGCATCCCTGTCTTGTTCCAGATTTTAGAGGGAATACCTTCAATTTTTCTCCATTCAGAATGATGCTAGCCTGAGGCTTAGCATAGATTGCTTTTACAATATTGAGGTATGTTCCTGTTATCCCTTGTTTTTCTAGAGTTTTGAACATAAAGGGATGCTGTACTTTGTCGAATGCTTTTTCCGCATCTATCGAGATGATCATATGGTTCTTATTTTTAAGTCTATTGATGTGGTGAATAACATTTATTGATTTCCATATATTGAACCAGCCTTGCATCCCAGGGATGAATCCTACTGATCATGGTGCACAATTTTTTTGATATGTTTTTGTATCCGATTCGCCAGAATTTTATTGAGGATTTTTGCATCTAGGTTCATTAGAGATATTGGTCTGTAGTTTTCTTTCTTTGAAGTGTCTTTGTCTGGATTAGGTATCAGGGTGATGTTGGCCTCGTAGAATGAATTTGGAAGTTCTCCCTCTTTTTCTAGTTCCTGAAGTAGCTTGAAAAGTATTGGTATTAGTTCCTCTTTAAAGGTTTTGTAAAACTCTGCTGTATACCCATCCAGTCCTGGGCTTTTCTTAGTTGGTAGTCTTTTGATGGTTTCTTCTATTTCCTCAATTGATATTGGTCTGTTTAGGTTGTCTATATCCTCCTGACTCAATCTGGGCAGATCATATGACTTCAGAAATTTATCGATGCCTTCACTATCTTCTAATTTATTGGAGTATAAGGATTCAAAACAATTTTTGATTATCTTCTGTATATATGAAGTGTCTGTTGTGATATTGCCTTTTTCATCCCGTAT
This sequence comes from Marmota monax, assembly GCF_021218885.2. NCBI lineage: Eukaryota > Metazoa > Chordata > Mammalia > Rodentia > Sciuridae > Marmota > Marmota monax. Next base: position 11,968,722 of record NW_026693777.1, on the reverse strand, counting down.
GCTAGTAATTTGAGTTCTCTCTCTTCTTCTCTTCCCTAGCATGGCTAAGGGTCTGTCGATTTTGTTTATTTTTTCAAAGAACCAACTTTTAGTTTTGTCAATTTTTTCAATTGTTTCTTTTGTTTCGATTTCATTAATTTCAGCTCTGATTTTAATTATTTCTTGCCTTCTACTTCTTTTGCTGTTGTTTTGGTCTTCTTTTTCTAGGATTTTGAGATGAAGTATGAGATCATTTATTTGTTGTTTTTTTCTTTTTTTAAGGAATGAACTCCAAGCAATGAATTTTCCTCTTAGAACTGCTTGCAATGTGTCCCATAGATTCCGATATGTTGTGTCTGTGTTTTCATTAATCTCTAAGAATTTTTTAATTTCCTCCTTGATGTCTTCTATAACCCATTGATCATTCAGTAACCTATTGTTCATTCTCCAAGTGATGTATTCTTTTTCCTTCCTTCTTTTATCGTTGATTTTCAGTTCCATTCCATTATGATCAGATAGGATGCATGGTATTATCTCTACTCCTTTGTATTGTCTAAGAGTTTCCCTGTGACATAATATATGATCTATTTTTGAGAAGGATCCATGTGCTGCTGAGAAAAAAGTGTAACTGCTTTATGTTGGGTGGTATATTCTATATATGTCAATTAATTCTAGGTTATTAATTGTGATATTGAGTTCTATAGTTTCCTTATTCAACTTTTGTTTGGAAGATCTGTCCAGTGGCGAGAGAGGTGTGTTGAAGTCTCCCATGATTATTGTATGGTGGTCTATTAGACTCTTGAACTTGAGAAGAGTTTGTTTGATGAACATAGCTGCACCATTGTTTGGGGCATATATATTTATGATTGTTATCTCTTGTTTGTGTATGGTTCCCTTAAGCAGTATGTAGTGTCCCTCTTTATCCCTTTTGATTAACTTTGGCTTGAAATCTATTTTATTTGATATGAGTATGGACACTCCTGCTTGTTTCCGAAGTCCATATGAGTGGTATGATTTTTCCCAACCTTTCACCTTCAGCCTATGTATGTCTTTTCCTATCAAATGCGTCTCCTGTAGGCAGCATATTGTTGGGTCTTGTTTTGTGATCCATTCTACTAGCCTGTGTCTCTTAATTGGTGAATTTAAGCCATTAACATTATTATTGAGATATGGGTTGTTCTTCCAGCCATATTTGTTTATTTATGTTACTAAACATGGTTTGTTTTCCTCTTTGATTATTTTTCCCCCCTTTACTGTCCTACCTCCCACTGTTGGTTTTCATTGTTATTTTTCATTTCCTCTTCCTATAATGTTTTGCCAAGGATGTTTAGAAGAGATGGTTTTCTAGCTGCAAATTCTTTTAACTTTTGTTTATCGTGGAAGGTTTTAATTTCATATTCCATCCTGAAGCTTAATTTCGCTGGAAACACAATTCTTGGTTGGAACCCATTTTCTTTCAGTGTTTGAAATATGTTATTCCAGGATCTTCTAGCTTTCAGAGTCTGTGTTGAAAGATCAGCTGTTATCCTGATTGGCTTATCCCTAAATGTGATCTGCTTCCTTTCTCTTGTAGCTTTTAAAATTCTCTCCTTATTCTGTATGTTGGGCATCTTCATTATAATGTGTCTAGGTGTGGGTCTCTTATGATTTTGCACATTCGGCGTCCTGTAGGCTTCTAGGATTTGGGATTCTGTCTCATTCTTCAAGTCTGGGAAGTTTTCTCGTATTATTTCATTGAATAGATTGCTCATTCCTTTGGTTTGAAACTCTGTCCCTTCCTGTATCCCAATGACTCTTAAATTTGGTCTCTTGATGTTATCCCATATTTCTTGGATGTTCTGCTCATGGTTTCTTAACAGTCTTGCTGAGCTGTCTATGTTCTTTTCAAGTTGATATACTTTATCTTCATTGTCTGATGTTCTATCTTCTAAGTGTTCTACTCTGCTGGTAGTATTCTCAATTGAGTTTTTAAGTTGGTTTATTGCTTCCTGCATTTCTAGGATTTCTGTTTGTTTGTTTTTTATAACCTCTATCTCCCTGTGTAGTTAATCTTTTGCTTCTTGGATTTGTTTATGTAATTCATTGTTGAAGTGATCTTTCATTGTCTGATTTTGCTGTCTGATGTCTTCCTTGATACTCCAGATCATCTGAAGCATGTATATCCTGAATTCTTTATCTGACATTCCATCTGCTGCAGCTATTACCTCTTCTAATGTTGAGTTGACCTGCATTGCTTGTGGTCCTTTCTTTCCTTGTCTCGTCATACTGTTCGCGTTCCTTTATACTTGGTGAAACTGTTGTGCTATTGAATTTTCCCCCTATATATTTATATTGGTCTTGTAAAGTTGCAAAGTGTCCCTCGCAGGCGCTGGTGGCGGTTCTGCCACTCCTCCAATTGGGGCAATGTGCCTACCATGCCGGCAGGCCACTGGGCCTGCTCTGCCGGTCGGTAGCAGGTCTGCCTACCTTGCAGGCGTGGGCGGCGGCTCTGTCCCTCTGCGGGCTGCTAGGCTTGTTCTGTTGGTTGTCACAGTTCTGCCTATTTTGCAGGCGCAGGCAGTGGCACTGCCCCTCTGCAGGCCTCTGGGGCTGTTCTGCCAGTGGGTCGCAGGTCCACCTACCTTGCAGGCGTGGTGGGCGGGGCGGCTCTACCCTTCCTCAGGCCACTGGGCCTGTTCTGTCTGTCGGTTGCAGGTCTGGCCTGTTCTGATGGTGGTCACAGTTCCGTCTACCTTGCAGGCGCGGGGGGAGGGGGCGGCTCTGCCTCTCAGCAGGCCGCTGTTCCTCTTCTGCCCGTAGGTTGCAGGCCCGCCTACCTTGCAGGAGTGATTGGAAGCTCTGCCCCTCCGCGGGCCACTGGGCCTTTTCTGTCGGTGGTCACAGTTCCGCCTACCTGGCAGGCGCGGGGGGTGGGGGGCAGCTCTGCCCCTCAGCAGGCTGCTGGGCCTGTTCTGTGGGTGGTCACAGTTCCGTCTACCTTGCAGGCGCGGGGGGAGGGGGCGGCTCTGCCTCTCAGCAGGCCGCTGCTCCTCTTCTGCCCGTAGGTTGCAGGCCCGCCTACCTTGCAGGAGTGATTGGAAGCTCTGTCCCGCCGTGGGCCACTGGGCCTTTTCTGTCAGTGGTCACAGTTCCGCCTACCTGGCAGGCGCGGGGGGTGGGGGGGCGGCTCTGCCCCTCAGCAGGCCGCTGGGCCTGCTCTGTGGGTGGTCACAGTTCCCTCTACCTTGCCGGCGCAGGGGGAGGGGGCGGCTCTGCCTCTCAGCAGGCTGCTGCTCCTCTTCTGCCGGTGGGTCGCATGCCCGCCTACCTTGCAGGAGTGATTCAAAGCTCTGTCCCGCCGCGGGCCACTGGGCCTTTTCTGTTGGTGGTCACAGTTCCGCCAACCTGGCAGGCTCGGGGGCGTGGGGGGCGGCTCTGCCTCTCAGCAGGCCGGTGCTCCTCCAATTATAAATTTCTTATACATGTGTGTGTGTGTGTGTGTGTATAGGCATACATATAAATACAAATATATATATATATACGTGTGTATATATATATGTATATATGTATGTATATATACATATATATGTATACACACACACACACCCATAATGACTTAGGTTATAGGTACTCAGTAGTTTTTAGTGATTTCTATCTCTTTTTGAAATTTTTAACTGAAACATGGATATGTGCCAGGAACAGTCTGCCCTCTGTATACCATCCAGGCCTGAGGATCCAATTTTAGATTTTCATGTCTTTTGAGAACAATTCTAGCTCTCTGTAAGGATTGATATATCATGAATTTTATTATTTCTTAGAGGCCTTCCAAAGGACAAACAGGACATTTACTACTGCTTAAAAATCAGAATGAAACTCACTCTAACTTTTAATTATCACATGGTCCACTGGACCTTTTTATAAATCTAAGATGTATTATGGGTTTTAAATGATATTGTTTTTTCTGTATCTTGAGAGTCTTTACCATTTCATTATATCTAGGGATTATTTCTTAATTTATTATTCATTGAGAACCACTATAAAAATACTAAAAAACAAAGATATTTCACAATTAAGTGAATCAGAAGTTGAATGAAAACAGAGGAACACTCTACACTTTGATGATGTTACTGATATTTTTGGTGGAAGTGAAATCTCAAACCATGGCTCTTAAGATTGTGTATCCTTATAGCTTCTCAAAATCAAGAAGTACATGAATAGTAGTCTTAAAAGACAAAAATAAATATGGCATTCTAACATCTTTGGTCATTAAACTGCAAGGGCTTTATCATGGCATACCTTACTATGAAAACTTGATCTATATTATTTAGATAATTATCACTGTAACATTTGTATACCAATATTAATTGAAATATGTTGTTTTAGATGTTTAAATTCTTATTACAAATTATATCACTATATCTTTTCTCTTCTTTAAGTTATTCATGAACTTTAAAATATATGTGAACCCAGGGCCTAAAAAATTTTTTTAAAAATATGTATGTGAAAAGTATTTATTTTTTAAAAAAAGAGGCCTGGGGCTGGGGTTGTGGCTCAGTGGTAGAGCGTTCACCTAGCACATGCGAGGCACTGGGTTCGATCCCAATACCTCATAAAAACAAACAAAATAATGATATTGAGTCCAACTACAACTAAAAAAAATAAAAATAAAAAAGAAGACCCAGATGACAAACATTGACTATTTTTCCTGGTGTGCTGAGGGTAAAATATTCATGTTTTTTTACCTACTGTTGGACTCCCAGCAATTTGTCCTCAGAAAATGTTTCAATTTAGGCTAGAAGAAATTCATTGTAGCACAAAACTGAAATAAACTAAATGTATAGCTTACAGAAAGCTTTAATAAATTATGGCCTATCCAAAGGATGGCATATTATTTAGCCTCTAACAATGACAATTATGAAGAACATGGGAATTTAGAAAATATATTTAAAATTTTGATGGAAAACAATAGAATATATTAAAAAGATTAACCATGTTTTCATTCAAATAAGAAGGAAACAAATTCTAAAAAATAATTAAGCTTAAGTCTGCCGTGCATTGGTCATGTCTTTTACCATAATTGCTTGGGTAAGGAGATGAACTCAGATTTTCATATGTTTTACATAGTAATGTGGATATGAAGCATGCTTTGGGGACATCATGAAATTATTTTGCTTAACCAGGTTATTGCTAAGTTCACTTCTTTGTCCTGTCTCACTGAATTTCCTCCTTCCCAGAAATATGCAGAGTAGCATGATTATGATTACCAAATTTCTTCAAAAATACTCTGGCTAAGCAGGATAGTAGATTTTTCAAAGATGGCCAAGAAAGTTTTTTTTTCTAAAGTTGGGGAAAAGAAAAAATTCCATTCAATGGTCAGTTATATGTTCTGACTTGTTTTCTCCTTCCTAATTGGGTTGAAAGCTTCCTGGAAGCGGACAGAGTTTCCAAGTTCATCTCTAGCATATGATAAAACCATAAAAGTACTTCTTAGATTGAATGAATTTAAATGCTTCTTTGAAAACAAACCTAGGGCAAGAAGAACAATATATTTTGAGAGAAGGGGAAGGGATTAAAGAAAACAGATTTCTTGAGTACTTGAAATGTGCTATGAATAGAGATAAATTTCTATCTCTGTTCTAATAATAGTTTCATATTATTATCCATACTTTTAAGAGATTATAAAATTTAGCCTACATAATGTTATATGTTGAAGGTCACAGTGCTTGCTATTCTCTGAGTCAGAATTTCAGCACTGGTCTACATGTTATCCAATGGGTGTTCTATACACTAATCCATATTGTGGAAAAGTAGGGAGACAGAATAATATTGTCTACTGCATAAGCTATTTTCTAATGATTGGGAATACTTGTGCATAGTTTTATGTAAATTTGGCTGCTATCCTGTACTACTGATGAAACCTAGAGAATATGTAATTAATTATTTATATGATCCAACAATTTACAACTGGCCAAAGGTAAAGAGTAAAAAAAATAGCCTTTCTAAGCTTTTCATTCTGTGTTTTGTGTCTCATAAAATCATCTGTTGGCCTTATCACTTACACACACACACACACACACACACAGAAAGAGAGAGAGAGAGAGAGAGAGAGAGAGAGAAGAGAAGAGAGAGAGAGACACCAGTATGATCCTTGTATAATGAACTTTGTTGTTATGACTTCAAGCTGTTGGGCTAGATAATGCAGCTATATTGGCATATGTCATCCTGTGATAAAGTTCACAAAAGTGAGAATTATAATATAGCTATAACTAGGTTACTATAAAAATGTTACCAGACATATTTTTTGCTTCTGTTTTTATTAGAAAAAGGTATAGCAGGTCATGGGTTTGTGTTAGCATGTTTATGATCTGCTCTCTACATAAATCAAACACAAATTTACAAAGACACTGACTTTACAGTGGGGATGGGGAATGTGTTTGTGGAACTTCCTTTGTAAGGAAGAAAAATGTCAATGAAACCAAATGAAGACTGGAAAATATAATTCTCAAGTTAGTGTGCTGGGATTTCTTTTCCCTTTGATCTCACAAAAACCTATTTCTGTTTTCCCATAGAGCTTAATAATGCTTCCCAACTTTCATTTGCAAAAGATGGAACTTGTGAGGTGCAGAATCTCTGTGTCGTGAATAGTCTTTTTAAAACTTGCAAAATTGAAAGGACTAAAGAGGGCATATTAATGGAGGACTAGAACTAGTGAATGTAGCTTGCATTTTTTTGAGGTTGGATCTAAGGGATTATTATCAGGTAAATGAGTATTGGCCCATAGTAAGCTGTTAGTACTTTAATTATAAAACATTTTCCTCCCTGCCGTATAATAATCAGCTAGTGTATTTCTGCAGGACTCTCTTATCACATTTGATCCCCACTGGTTCCTTTGGTTTATATTTTTTAATATTGTCATATTTTCTTTGGGGCTTGACACATTGGTGAAATATATTTTTATTTTTGCTTTTATAGTGATTTGATATTTGCACCATTAAGCATCACTAGATTTTATGATAAGATCAAAACAGGAATGAAAAGCCAGTCATAAAGAAAAAAACCCTCTATTTTTAGTTGTTCTCTATATTAATAAGTTTTAAAGTATTGATCTTTGCTCTTGAGAGATACATTAAATTATTATATGCTAAGCTGAATTATTTGTTAATAAGATTATTTATATGTATAATATCTGTTTCATAAGAACTTAGATAATGGTTATAAAATAATAATCTGTAATTTGTAATGAAACAGTAAAAGAAAAATTGAATTAGAGAATCTGTTCTGAATATAAAGATGCCAAATGGTAAGCATACAGATAAACAGTTTCTGTGATTGATGCTGATATTTGGCTTCCAGCTTCCAGGAAGCTGGAGTTGGAGTTCAGGAAAAAGTAAACATACTGTAATTATACATTTTGTAATGCTTAAAAGGAATACACACACAGACACACACAGACCTTCTTCAGAGGAAACCAACATTTCTCTTGCTCTGAATTCCAAAAAGTATAATGTAGGTTTTTATGTGCTAGATATACATTGATATAATATAAAATGTCCTAAATTATATTTTTACTTATCACTATTAAATTTTATATATATATTTTATATGACCTTCATAATTAGGGACACAGTTTAAAATGTCTTTTAGGAGAATAAAATCATGGCAGTTGCAGGTAAATGGATGGAGTTGGAGAATATCATACTAAGTAATGTAAGCCAATCCCCCCAAAAACCAAAAGCCAAATGTTCTCTCTGACAAGGGATGCTGATCCATGATGTGGGAGGCATGGGAAAAATTGAGGAACTGTGATGGGGCAAAGAGGGGGATGGGAGGGGTAATGGGGCAGGAAAGATGGTGGGATGAGATGAATATCATTACCATAGGGACATGTGTGACTGCATATATGGTGCAATAGTACATCATGTAAAACCAGAGAAATAAAATGTTCTGCCACATTTGTGTACAATGAATCAACATGCATTCTGCTGTCATATATACCTAATTAGAATAAATAAATAGATTTTAAAAAATAATAATAAAATGTCTTTTAGTAAAGTTGTTTCTGTTACAAACAAAGTGAATGGAATTCAAATTGATGTATTAGTAGTAGCTTATCTTAATCCCTAATAAAATTTAAAGTACTGAGAAGAAAGGATGGCTCATGTGATAGTTTCTCTAAACATCACTTCTTGTCCTTGATGGACAATGCTGGAAGAACATGCAAGGCATTGTTTTCTGATGATGACCTATAAGGTTGGTATGACAAGTAATTTTTGCCTGAAAATATTTTAAAATCCAGATCAGTAGTTACCATATTCAGCCAGTTTGGTCAGTGGGGGATTTTTGAGGCTACATAATATTTAATGTCAACTAGAGGATTTTGGTCATTTGCCAAGTATAATGATTTTACTTTTGGTGGAATTAAAATGGAACTCTTATTTCTGGGAATATTTAGATAATAAGGGCATATAGTTTTGTTGTTTTCTATTTTCTATGAAAGCATTACATTATAATCATTAAAAGTTATATCAGTATTTCAGAGTGAGTTGCTTTTCACAGTCTTACTGATGTTTGATTTTTACTATTTTTCTTAGGTATCTAATAAAACATTCTCTATTCTTTCATATTCTATGGTGATGGACATGGTAATTAGAAATCCTTTAATCTGTTTACCTAGAAAAGTAACTTGAGTAAATTTAGAAGCTGCTTGCTTGCCCTAATGTAATGGCCATGAGCCATTGTTGTTCTAACAAGAGAGAACTTTTAGCTTGGTACACAGACTGACATTTCCTCCTGCACTTGTGTCCCATGGTGATGTAGCACACTCCTGGCATTACCCCAGCTGCAGTAAGCACTAGGAGTGAGGCTGTAGGAAGCCCAGTGCACATGGTGGCTTGGAATGAAGTGGTGAAAGGTACAGACTCTGGGGCTAGACTTGCTGGGTTCAAGTCCAGCTTCACTTCCTGGACTGAAACCATTGGGCAGCTTATTTACTCTCCAGGTCCTCAGTTTTATCATCTATATAAGGTAATGCCAAGAGAGTTACCGTCCAGATTAAATAACTAACATATGTAAACAATTGAGAAGGTTCTTATCCATAGAAAGCAATGAATAAATCTTAGCTGTCATTTTAATTTTGGGTAGTAATAATAGTATTCGAAATTAAGGCAGGGAACTTTCCTTATTATAAAGGAAGAAATCAGATACTGGAGTGGACCTGCCATGACCAAGTTAACTAGAATTGGTGTACATTCATGTATAAGAAAACCAAATCAAATTGTTGAATAAAAAGAATCTTGTAGGTATTATTATTATTGTCCTTGGCGGACAATGATGGCAGAACATGCAAGGCATTGTTTTCTGATGATGACCTATAAGGTTGGTATGACAAATAATTTTTGCCTGAAAATATTTTAAAACCCAGATCAGTTTTAAGCTGTAGTAGGAAAGACAGATTTGAGATGTAGAGCTAGATGTGGTAGTGCATGCCTATAATCCCAGTGGCTCAGTAGGCTGAGGCAAGAGGAACCTGAGTTCAAAGTCAGCCTCAGCAATTTAGCAAAGTCCTAAGTCAGTTAGGTCCTGTCTCTAAATAAAATACAAAAAAGGGGATGGGGATTTAGGATTTAGCTCTGTGGTTAAGTGTTCCTGGATTCATTCCCCAGTACCAGAGAGAAAGAGAGAGAGAGAGAGAGAGAGAGAGAGAGAGAGAGAGAGAGAGAGAGAGGTGTGCATATGGAGTAGGCTGAGAGGCCAGTCACAAAGTAGATGGAAGCTTTGTTTCTGAACCAAGGCCAGAAACCCAGGAGAGGATAGGGGCATTTCCAAATTAGTTTATAAAGAGGATTCAAGCATGGGGACCTTAGCAAGAAACCCAGGAAGAAAGAGCATCAAGGTACAGCATCATAACTTAGGCTGATGGAATGAGTCGGGTCAGAGATGGCAGTCTCCAGGAGGGACATCAGTTCTTAAATCCCCTATTATCTTTGTGGGTTTAATCTGCTCTCTTCCTTGGTCTTATTTTAGCTTCAAAAACCAACCCACAGTTGGCAGAACCCCTTTTGCTCTCCGTAAGAACTTGCTACTGTCTAAGCTACTGTCTCTGCTCCTCCTTAAACAGATCATCTATATCTTATTAATAGAACAACAACAACAAAAAAGAATAATGTGGGAAAGAGTCAATTTAGATTCAAAAGCACTTGAATGCAGTCTATGGAATTTATTTTCTTATCAATTTCAAAGCTTTTACCTTCTGTAGTTTTCTCTTCTTAAAATAAAGGTGGCAACATTCCACAATGAAATCAATTATTTAATTTTAATTTTGATATTATTATTATCCATATTTTGACAGGGATCAAACCCAGTGCCTCTCATATGCTAGATATGTGACCTATCACTAAGCTATATCCTCCAGTACTCACTTCCTAATTTTTAAAACAAGGTTAACAAATTCATGAGTTGTAAAACACTCCTTCCATGTCATTTCCTCCAATCAGCTCTTGACATGCTTTTAGCTGATTTTCTCCTGCTTATTAAGAGCAGCTGTGTTTAAGCAGCTGGAGCACAAGTTGGCCAGTAAATGCAGGCTGTATAGATATTTAATACCATTTGGTGCTTTATCAGGCTTTATAACCTCTAATTAGTTAAACCACAGAACACCCCAGCACATTAGGTAATTATTACTTTCCCCCCATTTCACAGATAAGGAAACTGAGCATGAGAATGATTTGTTTTCTACTAGCTTCTAAAGGTTAAATGAATATACAGTAAGCTGAACATTGTTTTTGTGGAAAAAAAGGTGCTAACCTCAGGACTGTGGCAATGATAAATGTAATAACATATCATCCAATATTATCCAAAGGGTTATAAGGTGGCTTATAACAAGCTACTTTCTCTGAGCTAGAAATAGTCTATGCACATTATGCTGGATTCTCTAACCAACATCTTATGCTTTACTTCTTGGAAAACACTCCCCAAAAGAATAATGTTTAGTCCCTTACTGTTATTATCTCAATTAAGTCTCACAGTATTTCATATTTTCATAGATAATATGATATAATTGATGTCTGTTAATGTTGCCTGAGATATAAAATGAGGCAGAGAAGCAAATTCCTTAATTTGGTTATGGAATTATAGGTTAAGGTTGTGGAAATAATTAGTTTCAAGAGGGGTTGGTCATTGGTATGATTGCATGTTCAGAACAACTAGAAATCCACAAGATCGTGGTAGATGAATTAAATTGAATCTTAGTATAATTTCTTTCTATAATTATTGTTTTCATTGAACTACAGATAAAATATGAAAATAATTAGAAGATAAAGAATATTTATATAACATGCAATTTGGGTAAATCTGTTTCTTATATGAAGTTTTAAGGTTGTGGTCTGAATGGTTTTCAATATTGGATGGTGTTGCCAGGCAAGAATTTCTGGTTTCATTTCTATATAAGCCAATGATTTTTATAATGACCATTTTTTTTAACTTCTGTAGATTGTATTACCAGCTCCAACTTCTTTCTGGAATTAGGCTGCCTATTTTGAGTAGTACCTAGGGTGATCTCACAACATCCATATCAGGAAATTTAAGGCCAACATATACCTGCTGTAGGTAGAATTTCTACCTGAAAGATTTTTTTGTAAACCAATTCAGCGACACCTGAAGTTTGAGTGCGAAATATGTTAGCCAGTTTTTTGTCACTGCAACAAACCTCCCGTGATAATCAAATTAAACGAGGAAAGACTTGAATCTTAGTTTTAGATATTCAGTCTGTAGTCTCCTGAATCTATTAATTCTGAGCCTATGGTAAGGGCATCATGCAGAAAGGGTATGGTAGAACAGAGCTGCTTAGTTCTTGGTACTAGGAAGCAGCAGAAGAGAAAGGGGCTGAGACAAGATATAGTTCCCAAGGACACATCCTCAAGAACCCACTTCCTCTGACAAGGTTCCACCCCCTACAGTTTGTACTGTCATCCAATGGATTAATCCACTGATGAGGTTGGAGCCTTCATAATTCAATCATTTCCCCAAAGCTCCACCTCTGAATACTGCTGCACTCAGGACAAAGCCTTCGACACATGAGCCTTTGGGGGACATTCTAGATCCAAACCATAACAGAGTTCTACTACTTCATTATATGAATATAATATCTTTAATGTTTGGTTTGGATCTGGGTCATAATTTTTAAAATCACTCAAAAAATTTTAGTAATCACATTCAAGTAATTATAATAAATAACACAATCCTAAATATTTCTAATTCAAACAGATGTGTGGTTAGGAAATATGAGGATTCTCATACATGAAATAAAACCCCTGTAATCCCAGTGGCTCAGGAGGCTGAGGCAGGAGTATCACAAGTGCAAAACTAGCCTCAGCAATGGCGAGGCACTTAGTGATTCAGACCCTGTCTCTAAATAAAATACAAAATAGAGATGGGGATGTGGCTCCATGGTTGAGCACCCCTGAGTTTAACCCTGGTACCAAAGGAAAAAGAAATGAGAAATATATTAGTGATTTTTATAGAGTAATAAGAATATCATATATAAGTCATATTATTATTCGTGGTTACTGCATGAACATACTTTTTGCTTTATAAAGAAGAATATTAGAAATAATAAATGACTAGCAGGATAAGAATTTGGAAGAGTATGGAATGAGCTTGGTTAGCCTAAGCTTCTCTGAAATTTCTTATAAAATAGTACAGAAATGAAAGATGTGCTATTCAGAAGGAATAAATAGTAAAAGCCAAAACTGGATCTTGTATTCTTGCTCCATTTACTTTTCTTTAATAGTTGATAAAAGTGTGCATGTGTGTGCATAAGATTGTGCTAAGAAGGTGGGGTATGTGTATGTGTGTGTGTGTGTGTGTGTGTGTGTGTTTTAAAAGAAAACATGACTGGTTGAAAATTTGAAATGAAATGAAAGAAAAAATATTTTGTCACATAGAATGTTATATGCCACTTAATTTTCTGACAACTCCATAAAAGGCATATTATTATCCTCATTTTGCACATGAGTCTGCAGAGTTAGGTTAAGGAACTTGCTTAAGTAGAATAAATATGTCTTACTCTAAAATCTGTGTTTACTTGACTATGATATTAACAGTTTAGTTTTGAAGTTCACACTTGAAGGTGACATATTTAGGAAGCTCAGTCCTTGAATTTATTGTTTCTTAAGAAAAAATATTCTGTTTGATTTTAATTTCTGTGTTCTGTGACATATTTGAGAAGGAAGATACTATCTAATGTTAATTTTTACAACACCTTAAAGGGACATAGTGTAATGATACATGTGGATTAAAACAATGTTTTTCTTTATTCATTAAATTTTATCAGTGCATGAAGTTACATTTAATTCCATTTTAAACATTTTTCTGTATTCATTCATAATGATATGTTTTCCCCCAAACATTTTTGTCAATACTTTATTAAAGTTTTTGCTTTGTGAATATAACCTTGTATCTTCAGGGCTACATTTTATAGTTTATGTATCATGGTTATGATAAATCTTTTCTTAAAATTGACCTTTTTGATTCAAGCACCTTAGAAGTTATTAATTGTACTTTATTTAGAAGATAAAGAATATTTATATAACATGCAATTGTACTTTAGTGGAATACTAAACTATAGAAGAGAGATCAATATCTGAAGTATACTTGTGCAAATTCTCAACTAATATATTCTTTTAGTATATTGAATCGGTTATGATGCTATGGAGCTGTAAGTCATGGGAATTCTAAGGAAACTGGCCTAAGCAGTAAGGGGATTTCTTATCTCAAGAATTGACTGTTGATGGAGCCAGGCTATCAGAGAGTCTCTACCCCACTGCTCTGCCATCGTTGGTGCATAGTTTTCTCCTTAGGCCTGTTTCTGCTATGGTTTCAAAATGGCTGAGATCATGCCCTGGGCCTGTGTGGGGTTGTGTTCATATTCGATGAGGGACAAGAAACTATTTCATAACCACAAAATGTCAATTCTCTCTTTAATATGACTAGGCCAGACATTGCCTATTACATTGCCATGTTCTTGCCATGTGCTGGTTAGTACTCAAAATCCACCCTGTGGAGGCAGTGATAGGGAGGATGCATGAACAAATTTTGGGTTCCACAACTCGGATTCTGTCTTTAAATAAAATACAAAATAGGGCTGGGGATGTGGTTCAGGGGTTCAGCACCCGTGAGTTCAATCCCTGGTATACACCCCCTCCAAAAAAAAATGGCTTCCAAAGAGGAGAGTGATTATTAGATTTTTTTTAAATACTACCAATATGTATTATTTCATAATCGAGTATCAATACCATTCTCAATTCAACTCTTGTTTTTGTATAAGATCTTTCAATTATCAGAGACATTTCACAAATCAAATAATGGCATTAGAAAAAAAAGGAACACAAGGCTAGGTATTTTATTTCAGTAATCAGCCCATTGCATGTCAGAAGGCCAAAATAGTTTAATGTTTTAGTTAAATGGAATGGAAGACACTTAACTACAAAAGGAAGTAAAAAAAAATCCTCAAATGGAGGATTAGTCCACAAACATCAGTGCTAATTAAAAAAAATTAAAGTACATATTTCATAACTAGCGAAGTGAATGCTATCTAAAATTTGTCACATGAAAACCCTGCATTTGAAAATCTTATTTTGAATCCAGCAATAATTTCAAACATGTCAAATATAGTCTTTACTCATTGGTAGAAAGATACTTTTATCTGCAAAGAATTTTAACAGCAATTATCTGATCCTCCTTCATCTTTGGTTTCTCCAGAATGTGAGTTTATAGTGTTTGAGTAAATGGCCAATAAAAAAACTCTCAGGATCTAAATCATCCATGCTACCATCTCCAAAGACATATTTATAGTTTTTCTGTACCATGAAGAGAATATTCTCTTTTTCTGGTGACACATTTTTGCTAAAATTGCTTATTAATCCATATCCCACACTGTCACAATCAGTATTTAGATGTAGTTGTCACAAAAACAAATTCCAGAATAATTGCACTTAGTTAAATTAGAATGATTCATTCTGTTTTATGCTTTATTTTAAAATTAAAAAAAGAAAGACTCCTGGTGAATGCTTTGTCAGAAATGAGGGAAGCCAAACAGCCTTAACACTCTTTCTTGTGGTACTGGAGTAAAATCCCCTGTTAACAGCAGTTGGTTGATGACTTTCGTCTATATAGACAGCATGAGGTCCATAAAATCCACATGTGGATTTTAAACTTTTAACTTTAATAACCTTGCTTGTGTCATAACTCAGGCAGGCTGGAACATAATCCATACTATTAAGGCCCCAGTAGTACTGACTACTGAAAAAAAGAAGGAAAATGAAATTCTGTGACTACAACTATGGAACAGGCTGTATGGTGGGGGAGCTTATAATGGCATTGACAAGAGCCCAACACAGTATCCAGGAATTTGGAACATGCCAGTAAGCCAAGAGACAGAAAAAGGACTTAGATACTTTGACAATTTGTAGTAAAATTCAATCCATTCCTGTAAGTTTAACAGAGTTGTGTCCCTTGTGTTGGTGAGGCATATATTTTTTTAATTTTTTTTGTGCTGCTTTTTAATAAAGTAAAAAAGAGGGGCCCCAAATTAAAAAACAGACATTTTAATTGATAATACTTTTTTAAAAAAATCTAGTCAATTTGTAGAAAAATCAAATCTTCGCTTACATCTAAGCATTTTTTAAAAATAAACCCCCTTTAGTAATAAACTTGAGGCTCTAATTAAATTTTTCTACAAATGTAACTATTCAATGTGTTTTATAAATATGGCATAACCTGCTAGTATGAACTTTTTTTTTTAAATTGCTTTTATTTTTTTTAAATACATGACAGCAGAATGGATCACAATTCTTATTACACATATAGAACACAATTTTTCATATCTCTGTTTGTATATAAAGTATGTTCACACCAATTCATGTCTTCATATATGTGCTTTGGATAATGATATTCATCACATTCCACCATCATTGTTAACCCCCTGCCCCTCCCTTCCCCTCCCACCCCTCTGCCCTATCTAGAGTTTGTCAATTCCTCCCATGCTCCCTCTCCCTACCTCACTATGAGTCAGTAACCTTATATCAGAGAAAACATTCGGCATTTGATTTTTTGGGATTGGCTAACTTCACTTAGCATTATCTTCTCTAACTCCATCCATTTACCTGCAGATGCCATGATTTTATTCTCTTATTGCCGAGTAATATTCCATTGTGATTTTTGCCACATTTTTTTTATCCATTCATTTACTGAAGGGCATCTAGGTTAGTTCCACAGTTTAGCTATTATGAATTGTGCTGCTATAAACATTGATGTGGCTGTGTCCCTGTAGTATGCTGTTTTTAAGTCCTTTGGGTATAGACTGAGGTGAGGGATAGCTGGGTAAAATGGTGGTTCCAATTCCAAGTTTTTCTAAGGAATCTCCATACTGCTTTCCATATTGGCTGCACCAGTTTTCAGTCCCACAAGCAATGTATGAGTGTGCTTTTTTCCCCACGTCCTCGCCAACACTTATTGTTGTTTGTCTTCATAATATCTACCATTCTGACTGGAGTGAGATGGTATCTTAGAGTAGTTTTGATTTGCATTTCTCTAGTTGCTAGAGATGATGAACATTTTTCATATATTTTTTGATTGATTGAATATTCCCTTCTGAGAAGTGTCTGTTCATGTTCTTGGCCCATTTATTGATTGGGTTATTTGCTTTGTTGGTGTTTAGCTTTTTGAGTTCTTGTATACTCTAGAGATTAGTGCTTTATCTGATGTGTGAGGAGTAAAAATTTGCTCCCAAGATGTAGGCTCTCTATTTACCTCACAAATTCTTTCGTTTGCTGATAAGAAACTTTTTAGTTTGAGACCATCCCCTTTATTGATTCTTGGTTTTAATTCTTGTGCTATAAGAGTCTTATTAAGGAAGTTGGGGCCTAATCCCACATGATGAATATTAGAGCCTACTTCTTCTTCTATTAGACGCAGAGTCTCTGGTTTAATTCCTAGGACCTTGATCCACTTTGAGTTGAGCTTCATGCATTGTGTATGATAGGGGTATACTTTCATTTTGATGCAAATGGATTTCCAGTTGTCCCAGTACCATTGTTGAAGAGGCTATCTTTTCTCCAATGCATGTTTTTGGCACCTTTGTCTAATATAAGATCATTGTAAGAGTTCTATAGTTTGTTTATTCAACTTTTTTCGAAAATCTATCCAGTGGTGAGAGAGGTGTGTTAAAGTCACCCAAGATTATTGTGTTGTGATCAGTTTGACTCTTGAACTTGAGAAGAGTTTGATGAACGTAGCTGCACCACTGTTTGGGGCATATATATTTATGATTGTTATGTCTTGTTGGTATATGTTTCCCCGAGTTCCCTTTTGATTAACTTTGGCTTTAAGTCTACTTTATTTGATATGAGGATGGAAACCCCTGCTTGCTTCCGCAGTCCATGTGAGTGGTATGATTTTTCCCAATCTTTTACCTTCAGTCTGTGGATGTCTTTTCCTATGAATGAGTCTCCTGGAGACAGCATATTGTTGGTTCTTTTTTTTTTTTAAATTCAATCTTCTAGCCTATGTCTTTTGATTGGTGACTTTAAGCCATTAAAATTCAAGGTTACTATTGACACATGGTTTGTATTTCCAGCCATATTTGTTTATTTTTGTTTTAACTTGACTTGATTTTCTTCTTTCATTAGTGAGTACTGCCTCACTCTGCTAATTTTCATTTGTTATTTTTTGTTCCTTTTCATGGAATATTTTTCCAAGGATGTTTTATAGTGTCCATTTTCTAGCTATAAATTCTTTTAACTTTTGTTTATTAGGAAGGTTTTTATTTCATCTTCAAATCTAAAGCTTACTTTTGCTGGATGCAAGATTCTTGGTTGGCACCCATTTTCTTTCAGAGCTTGATATATGTTGTTCCTGGACCTTCTAGCTTTCAGGGTCTACGTTGAAAAATCTGCCATTATCCTAATTGGTTTTCCACTATATGTAATCTGATTCCTTTCTCTTGTGGCTTTGAAAATTCTCTTCTTATTCAGTATGTTGGGCATTTTCACTATAATGTACCTTGGTGTGGATCTGTTGTGATTTTGTATAGTTGGCATCCTGTGGGCCTCTTGAATTTGGATTTCCAATTTATTTTTCATGTTTGGAAAGTTTTCTAATATTATTTCATTGAATAGATTGTTCATTCCTTTGGTTTGGACTTCTTTGCCTTCCTCTATCCCAATAACTCTTAAATTTGGGCTTTTTATGCTATCCCATATTTGTTGAATGTTCTGCTCGTGGTTTCTTACCATTATCACTGTGTGGTCTATGTTCTTTACAAGATTATATATTTTGTCTTCATTGTCTGATGTCCTGTCTTCCAAGTGGTCTACTCTGTTGGTGATGCTTTCATTTGAGCTTTTAATTTGATTTATTATTTCTTTCATTTCAAGGATTTCTGTTTGTTTGTTTGTTTTTTAGGAACTCTATCTTCCTGTTGAGGTGTTCTTTTGTGTCCTGTATTTGTTTATGTAACTCCTTGTTGAAGTGATCTTTCACTGCCTGTACTTGCTCTCTTCTATCTTCCTTGAGCTCACAGAACATTTTAAAAATGTACATCCTAAACACCTTCTCTGTAATTTCTTCTGCTGTGGCTGCTAATAATTCTAATGATGTGGTGTTTTCATTTGTTTGGGGCATTTTCTTCCTTTGTCTTTTCATGTTTCTTGTGTGTCTTCCTTTCTATCTCTGTGGGTCTAGATTGTTATTGTTTGTACCCTATTGGTTTGTAGTGCTCTTGTAGGGTTCCAAGACCTCTCCTTTGTGGGAAAGGATGATGTTAACAGATCCTAATATCAATATACCATCTATGAACAATTTGTTGTTATTAAGACATTTACAGTTTAGTCTCAATGTACAGAAATGATGGATTCAATTATTATCTAAAATATAATCAGTAGTTTTATAAAAAGGTTTATAGTTTCTGTGGTGGAAAATAAACTGAAGGTGGGGCTTAGGTGATATGCTGAGTAGGTAGGATGTGAGCATATAGAGTTAATACATCTTAGGAAGTGTGAAAGAAATCTTATGAAGAAGGTTAATAGCAAGAAAATAGACAGGAAGTAATTTAGGGTAGGCATATATGTGGGATGACAGTAGAGTACATAAAACAAACACACATAGGTATTTAGAAAAATACAGATGTTAAAACAGTGAAATTTGGAGGGGGAAAGAAAAATGAAAGAAAAAAAGGAAAAGAAAAAAGGGCATATACAACGCCTCTATATTATATTATTCAAATGACTCAGTCCTCAAAGTCCTATTTCATGCAACATTCTTGGTTTCACATATGTTGAGGATGTGAGGGCTGGAGGATAGAGGTGTAGAAGAGAAAAAACAAACAAATGAACAAAAAAAGGAAGAAGCAGGGTTGTAGCTAGCTTTAGGGATCCATATCTTTCCAGCTTCTCTTCTCATCCACTAGGTGACATCATCTGTTGTAAGCTGGTGTCTCTGTCCTCTGGATGGTGGAGGTAACCAGGGTGGGAAGACTGGTCCTGGTGCAGGGTTCCTGGATGCTGGGAGTGGCACCCACCAGTTCCCTGCAGAAAGACTGTACCTCATGGGTCTCTTTTTGGGACCGCTTGCATGATTTGAACGCCCAGTACTATCTTCCTCTCTTGCCTGGAGATTTTCCCAGTTCCTGGCCTCTCTATTAGGCTCCAGAGAGGTGCCCCGTCTCCCTCTCCCTTAGCAGTTCCCAATTGAGGAAACTCTCCCTGGTGGCACTGAACAGCTGTGTTGGGCAGCTACTGTGTTGGGTTACCACAGATGGAGAGGGGGGAAGGTGGGAAGGTTGGAATGTTGGAAACCTGGTACCTGGCTGCTGGAGATCAGATCTAGGAACTGCCCTCACCTAATATGGTGAGAATGTTGAGCCAAGATGGCAGCAATCTGTTTTCAGGACCAGGGTGCCTGGTGAGGTGGGGGTGGGGAGCCTGGTGAGGTGGGGGGAGCCTGGTGAGGTCCCGGGAGCCAGGGAGCCAGGCGATTTCATTGTGCTGTGGGTAGGTAGCAGCTGAGTGACTTGCATGGGAGCAGAGCCAAGTCTTGGTGATCTGCATATGTGTTGATAGTTGATTCTGCTAATTCACTCCCTGAGTCTTGGTGGGCTAGAACTTCAGGCTTTGGGTCCTGCTCCGATGACAGATGTCTTACTCGGCCACTGAGGTCCTGAGCCCTGCGTGGGGTCACAGTACTGGTGATTTCTGTGGAGAGCAGCTGTATAGGGGTCCTCTAACACTCTGAGATGAAGTATTCCGTCTAGGTGAGATCTGCAGGCAGAGGGCACAGGGCGCCTCATTCCCTTCCCGCTGCGGTGTTTCCAGCCTTGGTGAGGCACTTATTAAAAAACAAAACGAATAGTGTCAAGGCCTTAGTTAAGTGTAATACTCTTGAGTCAGGTCCCTATCCTGGGAAGAACAAAGGTGTGAGGGAAGTGACATTAGAAGCCTAGGCAGTCTCTGAATCCTGTAAATGAAAATGTAGTATCTATCTCCAAGGGTGCATGTGACACCAAGCACTTCTATGAGTACTGTGGACATTGTAAGGCAGGACTCTTGATTACTCCTTACCTACTGATGTTTAGTCCTGTCATGGTTGGATGGGTGCAGAAAATGATGCGATTTAGCTTCTAGAGATAGAATATTGCTGCTTGGGCAAGCAAATGTTGAATGATTGCTAGAGTGTGTATTGCAACATTTGGCATCTCTGGGATAATGCATGATAAGTATTTGTCTTTCAGCTGAATCAGACCTTATTTTAGCTTTTACTTTAGTAAGTAAAGCTTACTGTCTATTATAGATACTTGTGTGCACAGATTCTATAATGAAAATACATTGCAAATTATTGCATATGATGAATATCTGGATGGATACTTTTCAATTGATTTAAAATGTGTATTTTAAAACTTTTTATCTAATTTTATTCATGGATATTTTAAAGTGCTTTTATTTTGGAGACACTTATATAAACACTTGAACAGTTTTTTTGTAAAGATCTTTCACAGAACCATATGCATTATAACATATATTTAAAGTAGTATATTATGCATATATTTAGTATATGTGTATATATACATATATAGATGTAGTTAATTTTTTAAATGAAGTAAATTTTTACAGATTATAACTGCCTATTTTTCTTCCTTAAAAAATGGTACTATCTCCAAGCAGGAATGATAGCAGGTTTCTAATCAAGGTTATGTGAGAAGTTCTGTTGTTAAAAATGTTCGTTTGTTGGGGCTGGGGATGTGGCTCAAGCGGTAGCGCACTTGCCTGGCATGCGTGTGGCCCAGGTTCGATCCTCAGCACCACATACAAACAAAGATGTTGTGTCCGCCAAATACTAAAAAATAAGTATTAAAAAATTATCTCTCTCTCTACCTCTATCTCTCTCACTCTCTCTTTAAAAAAAAATGTTCATTTGTCATTACAAATTCACCCAGAGATTTCATTATAATTGTCATTATATCTTCCTTATTTGCCCCTACAGAGTTATATTTATATGTATCCAAAAAATTGCAAGCATATTACCATTGACTGTCTGACGACAGTTATTGTATTAAAAGTAGAACATTCTCAGAAAGAACAGAGGACATATACATGTTTTCTCTCTTGAAAAAGCTAATTATGAAATTCACCTCTTAAGCCCTGCTGTCTTTTGTTAATTCAGATCATTTATTTATTCCTGAAGTGCAGAGATGTTTACTCATTATTTTTAGAATTTTGACAGTTGTTCTTCATTTTGTTTGGGTATAAATAGCATACTCCCCCAGAAAACTGCATGATGAGTAAGTCATTTCCAGTAAATGTTACTTTTTTATTGAAAATATAACTTCCTCCAGATGCTGTGTTAAGTCAAAACTAGTATCATACAGTCTAACCTGAAACCATCTCTGGGATATCAAAGTTGACTTTTTTTTTTTTTTTTAACCTCTGGCTTACTCCTTCCTACCACAGGTCTTTTAAATCTGGGATTGGAATTTCTGTGAAAAGTAACTTCATTTTAAAAACCCTCACATTTATGAAGGCATCAATGGAAATAGTCTTCACTGATCCATAAATGTAGTTTGAGACGTGCTGTAATCATGGTCTCACATAACTATGCCTTCTCCCTGCCACAGCTCCACCCTGGGTATAATATTCACTGTCAGTTATTCCACAGGATTCTTTTTTTTTTCTTTTAAATTCATGGCGATTTGTATTTTTTTTTTTTTAGGGAGGAGGCCATTCAGAATGATAACTATGTAAGTGAAGGTATTGTTATGGAAATGTGGATAATCAAAAAAATCAATTTACTTGGCTGTTGAATCTATGGTAATTCTTATATGTCAATGTGGAGAGGTTTGTTTAGCGTGTACAGTCTAAAACGGGGTAGCCCCCATTCAAACCTGTGTTAAAAATGACTTGTCATTCAAACACACAAACCAGTTGTAGACCTAGGTTTAAGCAAATACTATTTCTTAATAAACCACAGATCTTTTATCTACCATAATATCCATAATGCCTGATATAGAACATGACACAGGTAAGTATTTATTGAAAGTTTGTAGAATGAATAAAGGAAGAAACATCCGGGTATGGTGGCCCATGCCTGTAATCCCAGTAGCTCTGGAGGCTGGGGCAGGAGGATCTGGAGTTCAAAGCCAGCCTCTACAACCTAGGTGTTAAGCAACTCAGCAAGACCCTGTCTCTAAACAAAATACAAAATTGGGCTGGGCATGTGGCTCGGTGGTTGAGTGCCCCTGAGTTTAATCCCTGGTAACAACAAAAAAAAAAAAAAAAAAAAAAAAGAAGAGGAAGAAACAGATTTAACTGGAACAATGTAACAGTGGTGGAAAACTGTCTATTGAAATTTTGAATGGTGACTCAAGCTCCTTAAGGTAGTGTCTGCCCCCTTTCCTCCCTCTCCCATTAAACCCTTCCCAGGAGTTGGAAATGTTATAACTCATTCTCTGTTTTTTAAAATCTGGTTAAGAAAAGATCTTTTCTCACAATTGATTTGTAAGCCTAGACTATCAGGAAGTTTTATAGACCTAAGAATTCAGATAAGATTCTATAAAACTAAGCATATTTATTTTATTTTAAAATTGCATACTTCTTGTGAATTTTCCGATATAAGATGAAAAATCCATATTTGAAATGTTCCTGTTCTTACTTGAGTGTTTATAATCAGTTATGTACTAAAATATGTACATCCTCAAGTATTGTAAATTTTACTTCCATTTGATTTATAAATTTTACATACCATATATTTTTTCTTGATGAATTATTTGAGGTACCTTAGGCATTCTGAGAAAAAATGCCATTTTACCATTGAATAATAACTTACAAAATGTTGTTGGGCATGGTGGCACATGCCTGTAATCCTAGCAGCTTGGGAGGTTGAGGCAGGAGGATCACAAATTCAAAGCCTCCCTCCGCAAATTAGTGAGGCCTTAAGCAACTTAGTGAGACCCTGTATCAAATAAAAAATAAAAAGGGCCAGGGATGTGGCTTAGTGGTTAAGTGTCCCTGGGTTCAATCCCTGTGCCAAAAAAAATAATAATAATTCATGAAACGTATTTCATATCCATACTTTGCAAAAAACAATTAGTTATGTGATCTGGGGAATATGAAGATTCTGAAACATAATCATGCCCTACAGCCTGGAAGCTGTGCCCTTGTGCAGTTTGTTGATATTGGTGTTAGAGAGGATGGCATTTAATAGATATATGTGTATCTTTGGGTCAGTCTTTTTATCTCCCAGAATCTTGTGTTTTTTTATTGATGAAATTAAAATTTCCAGATTACTGTTATTGTATTGATTATATTTTTAAATACAGAAGTTTTAGTAAGCTATAAAACATCACATAAAATTATTAACTATCCCAGAAAATCTTAAAAGTATCATACACCTTTAAATGTTTTACTATTTATTGCAGTAAAAAGTACCTTAGAGATATAACACAGAAGCATGAATTTATTGGGCATCTGTTATATGCCAGACACTTTTTATTTTAAACTCAGGTAATCATCCCAGTGATGTCTCCTGTGCAGATTAGGGTACAGAGGCTAATGAAATGATCCTGACCAGGATTTTCTAGTTGGAGAAGGGAGATTCAAATTGAGGAAGTCTAGTTCCTTAAGTTTAGGAAAATGAGAGTTTACATCTAACTACACTCTGGAAAAGTGGCCTTTTAAAAGCTAGCATTGAAAAATGTGTAGATTCTAATACATTAAGAGGGGACTTCTGGCAGTAGCTTTCCCAATTTAGGGAGTTCTGTGAGAGAAGCTTCATGGGTAGGGAAGCATTGGGCAGGGTTTGGGATGACTTGTGTAGTTGTCTGAAGAGAAGCGAAGAGCCAATGAATTATAGGTTCTGATAGTTGGGTTAGATTAGATCGTGGAGCCTTAAATGTCAGAGGATGGAGTTTGTATTTGATTTAGTGGGCAACAGGGTCCCATAACCAGTGCTATGTGGCACTTGCAATTGACAGAAATAGCTTTGAAGCCAGAGTTAGGGCACTGCCTAAGATCTGATACCAGCATACACACAGTGTGCCCTCCTGCCTGAATGCAGCCAGAAAGAAAGTAGAACAGGGGGTCAGGTTTCTGGAAGGAAGTCCTCAATTAGACTAAATGCAAGAACCTCAACTCAAGATGGAGCTTAAATTCAGAAATTCCAAGACACAAGGCAAAGGAAACTTTCAAGACTAACAGGCGATTTTGTTAGGTGGCAGCCTGTCTGAAGAAGCTCGTTTTTGGTGGTGGTGATGGTGGTGGCGGTGGTGTTCCCTTGGGGTTTGCAAATGGGGCTGCCATGAAAAGGAGAGTAAATGATAGGTTTTTGTTTGTAGAAAAATCAATGTGATTCAAACATGAGAAAGAAGAATCTAGAGATAAAGGCACAGGTTAAAACATCATATACAACCAGAGAAATGAAAAGTTTTGCTCCATTTGTGTATAATGAATCAAAATGCATTCTGCTGTCATACATACCTAATCAGAATAAGTAAATAAATAAATTGAAAAATAAATAAATAAAAAGAAATCCAGCAATGTTTTTGGCCCACTGAATTATTTCATTGTGGAAGGTAGAGGGGTGATAGTGGCTCTCATTCTCACTACAGTGGCTCACTATTTCTAAATTTTCTTTTCTGAAAAAAAAAAGTTTGCAATGAAGAAAATAATGTTTTATAACTTCTTAGAACATCATTATGATAAATTATTACATGCCCTCCTCCCTCCGAGTCTTCTTCCTAAGGATACGGGAGGAGTAGGACTTCAGGTTGAACATACAGGGTGATTTTATGTCAGCACTGAGTACAGCAGCATCAAGTGTCCCAAGCATACATGTTGATTGGCATACAATGTGTGGTACCCCCACCAGAAAAGAACATCATCCTGTCTTTCCTGTCTGTCTTATATAGAACTCACAAAATCTACATCTTCACACTCCCAGGCTCGTAAGCACAGGACCCCAGTGATTGAGAATGTTGTAGCATTGATGAAAGTAAAGCAATAAAAAGACAGTTTCTGGGTTATAATTCTGTTGCTGTTGCTAGCTAGCCATGTAACCTCAGTTAAAGAGATTACAGAGCCATTTGTCTTCAACTTGCCAAATGAAGTCAGAGAGAGCACTGACAATCTGTCTTTCAGTCAATGAGAACAGACATGGTATTAAGCCTATCTCTGGTTGTCAGCTTGTACTTTGACTGGGTAACTGTCCTGTTCTAATGACCTCCTTTCCTGTAATATTTGTAAGACAGAACTCTATTCAAAAATGTGCTTGACTAAGTTGAACTTATTTACTTGTGTAGATTCGGCTTTCCTCTAACTCTGGGGGGAGGGGTTAGAAAAGAAAAACATGGAAATGAAGGAAAAAAAGGCAAAATAGTGCCAAAACAGGTTGTGGCAAATAAATTTTGGCCTCAGTTTGCTCACAGGTAAAAGAAAGCAATCACTTTCTTTACCTCCTAAGTTGCTTGAAATATGGACTACCTTGTAAAAACAAAGTCCAGTCCTAGCTACACCATTACGAAAGAGAAAATGAATTATTTTGAAAGATTTAAAACACATTAAAATATTTTTATTAATACAGTTAGGAAAATAAATATTTATTTTAAATTACTTATAGTAGAATTAGCCTGTTCCTTGGAAACCTTCCCAAAGAATCATTAGCTTCTCAGGTGTCAAGTCTACCTGTATGTATACATACATCTTCATCCATGTAGGAGAGTTTAGTTTTAATGTTGCCACAGTGGTCTATGAAGACAAGATTGTTTTTTTAAGGTTTTCCTATTCATTTGAGGATATGTTTCTGTGCTTGCACACATAGTCAAAAACATACATTTCAAAAAATGATCTTCAAGATTATTTTTTCTAGCAGCAAAATTCATCCACATATTTGTTTTTCTGTGAAATAAAATACAAATGACTAGGTGTGCTATATACTCATCATCAAGACAGTCAGATGGCAGATGTAGACTGCAGCTCAGAGAAAGGAACACAGCCCAAATCAATAACACTGTAATGGAATTCCCACGCCAAGAGCCAGCACATAGGCATCCAGAGACTCAAATGCTCTTCCATAATGGAGAGTGAGTTCAGCAACTGAACACATGCTGAAAGCAAATGGATTTCTTAAATGATAGCAGAGAAATAAAAATAGAAAGGGTTAAAACAATACTTAAATCCTGTAGAACTGCCATTTCCCCACCTGGCGAAACAAACAGAATGCTTGGCCTCATTTCATCTGTGCCTTTGCTATTAGGAAGGTAGAGAGTATTTATATATTATCTTCATTATTAATAATAAATTTTTAGACAACACATAATGTGTAGAAAACACCAGCAGCTTCTTGAGACACAATAAAGTATAAAACAACTTGTATCCTCATGCCACATCCAGATAAATTTCAGTTCTGAGAAGTCTTTGAATCATTCTGAGTGTGGCTGATAGTTCAATGTAGAATGAAATAGTTACCAAAGTTTTGTAAAAGATAATGGACTTGAACTGGAACTTCAGCTAATTTAAATTCCAGTTACGTGAGATTTACTAAATAAGTTAATTTATGAGCATACAATGGACTATAATGACACTATTAATGTTTTTCACAGATAGCTAATGACCTTATAAAATATATATATAAATACACACACACACACGCATACAAGAAAGTAGCAGGAATACATATTTCAAAATATTAGTATCATGAAGATAGAGGTTGACATCCTATTCACTTTTAATATTTTCCACAACTTTCAAATGACCACACCAATTATTTGAAAAGGATGCTATTTTTTAAATTAAAAATAAGGTATCATACATTTAGATATTACTTAATGAGTTAATTATTTCTATCAACTAACAATAGACATTACTGAATCCCTAACAGATTCCTAGGGACCAACCACAATATACATGTTGATTTGCAGATGTCTCCAAGCCTCATCACCACAATTAAAATATGTTTATCATGCACCTACTCTGTGCCGAACACTTTTTTTGTTGTTGCTCAAGAGCAATAAGAATAAACATAATGATATATATTATGATATATATATATATATATATATATATATAATCCTTTTTTTTTTTTTGCCATGATACTGTTCACATTCCAGTGGGGAGAGTGGCATGAAGCAAGCCAGGGAAGAAATCAGGGCTGCAGTTTAAAGGGTAGTAAGGGATGAGAGGGTAGGTAGTATGTAAGGGATAATCAGAGTGAAGTGAAGGCGGCAGTTCAGCACTGTCTGAAGAAGGGCAATCCAGGAAGAAGGAAAGAAGTGCAAGGGTCCTGAAGCCAGAACTGCCTAGGGTGTTTTAGTGTACAAAGGAACCAACTGCAGACAGGCAAGAGGTTATATAGTCCTTTGTAAGCCACTTTAAAAAAACTTATTCAATTTCAGTAAAAACAACAGCAACAACAAAAGGCAGCAGCAGCCATGGTGGATTTTGACCAAAAGAGTGACACAGTCTGACTTTTCTTACTTTTTCAATAAAAGATAAAAGGCTATATGAACATACGAGTAGAGAGTGACAGATGAGGATGGTTTGAACTGATGAGGAGGGATGGAAAGCATGAGAGGAATCTGAATATATTTTGACGCTATGATAAACAGAACTTGCTGAACGATTATATACTGTTTCATGAGAGGAACCAGGAATTACTTCAGTGTATTTGACCTGAACAAAGCAAAGGATATAGTTGATTTGACTGAGGGAAGTTTAGACTATGATAGGGCTTTCTGTTTTTATTTTTGTTTTCTGTTATGTGAATCTAGTTTTAGACCATCTGATTTGGAAATGTCCATTTAATATCCAGGTAGATATATTGAATAGATATTTGGCTAGTCAAGCCTGGAATTCATGAGAGTCTGAGGCTGGAAAGACATATTTAGGAGTATTCAGTCAGAGATGGTATTCAAGGACAAGGACCATGGTAGAATCTCTGGAAGACTGAGTGCTTTTGTAACAAAGAGGAAGGTCAAGGGATGACCCTGGAAGGACTGCCTTATATAGGGTCACTGAATTGAGATAAAAGCAAAGGAGACTTAACATGGAATGGCAAGGGAAGAGGAAAAAACTAGGACTACCAATATCTTGAAATATTATTTTTAGTATAATTGAAAACTAAACCCCAAATGACTTTGGTTTTCCAATAAGAAAGTATACTTTCTTATTGGAAAAGAAAACCAAAAGACTTGGTTCCTTTTGTAATATTACCACTGTGGTTGTCATGTTTACTGTTGTTTTTCAGTTTCCTTTGTCACATACATAATTTTCTCTTACTGCTGTACCAATAATAAACACAGGACATACTGGGAAAGGACAAAGGGAGTTGATTTGTACCTCAAAAGAATTCCATGAAACAGTTGAAAATTTTTAGAAATATGCTTACAATTCTTTTGAGCTTACATTTGTTGCTTTCCGATATGTTGAGGAATAGATGTGAACAATGTCAAGGTCTTAGGAGACTTGGCTATTCCAACCAGCCAACTAATACATTATATGTTGTGTCTTGATTCTTGGGAGTTGTTAGGTTGTAAAATAAGCTAAATGTCTGGTAATGCAGAGACCTCTTAATTGGAGAACAAAAAGAGATCAGATCAGGAGAGGGGTTAAATAATTGAAGTAGGACACTAGAGACACCCTATCTTACACTAAAAATGCCATCAAGGGTGTTTTGTGGTGACTTGGAGGAGCAATATGTACATATACAGGTGTGGAATGAGGAAGTGTGAGCATCACGACATTTAGCCTGAAGTGCAGCTGCATGCAATAGAGATGTTCTGATAGATCAGAAAAGCAGAGAAAGCAAAAGTGTTTATCCCCAGGCAAAGAGCAGGCTCAGTGCTTTCTGAGCTGGTAATCAGAAATCGCTCTAATAAGTTATAGGCTGGACTCTGATAAAAAGCAAAAGGTAAACCACCTATCTAAGCAGTCTGGAGGCAGACTTTAGAGCTATGTAAGTATTAATGTATTTGTTGAATCAAAAGGAAATATTATCTTCTGAAGTATACTAGACAGTAACTATGGTTGTAGATTAGTTTGGACGATGTTATATTGTGCCAGCTTTTTTGTTGTATCTTAATATTTTATTAGTATATTTTAATCAGTTAATATTAGAGATGATTCTCATTTCAGTATGCACTTTCACCTTTGTTAATAACATCAAAATCATAAATGAATGATACTCCATATGTGCTTCCAATAGTTAGGATGGCTTGCCTCCTTGATGTTCCGTAGGTACCGCTTGAGTTTGGTGGCCATGACGTGGGGTGGTATAAGGATTCTGAGAGATCCTGCTACTCTCAGTGTACATCTTGGGCTAGTCTCTGAGTGAAAATTGAAAATAAATTCAGTGAGGGAGTGTTTTCTTGATATGTTATCTGGCTATCAAAGATGACATTACCCCAGCCAGAACTGGAGAGAGTTTCTAACAGAGGCAAAACTGTTGTCCTTTTTGGCAGTGTTCATAGAATTCCAGGGGTTCTGATTTACTTCTCAATGCAGGGACAGTGTCTGTTTACAAAGACACAGTTTGATGAAAAATGTAGTGAGACAGAAATTTTGTCTTTTCTTGTTCATTTGAGTCAGAACAGTGAATTAAGAAGTGAAAAACATCAGTAAATGAATTATATATTGACTTATGAACATCTAAGAATTGCAGTGGTTTTGTTTTTTTCTCCTCTTTTCTTTCTTCTCTTCTACTCATGAGTTGTTTAGAGGTGCAGTAGACACAGATTTAAGGTCATGTGCACATTCTTTCCAATATTAGTAATTGTATTAATGGTTTTCTATTTATAGAGCATAGATTTTATATGTGTGATGATATTGATTCTGTAGAAAATAGATGAATATTAACATATGGAGTAGCCTGACAAAAACACTGTACTGTATTGAATATTCATGGTCATAGACATGCAGGGAGCATGATAATTTGCATTAGTAAAGAAAATTAAAATGGCATGTACTCTTTAATACTTTGTTTATAGATGTTCACTAAATGGCTTTGAAAGGTATTTTTTTTTTTTTTAATTTTTGGTTTGTGTTTGTTTGGTACCAGGGATTGAACCCAGGGGCACTTAGCCCCTAAGCCACACCCCAAGCCCTTTTTTATATTTTTAGTTTGAGATAGGGTCTCACTAAGTTGCTTAGGACCAGCCAAGTTTCTGAGGCTGGCTTTGAACTTCTGATCCTCCTGCCTTAATCTCCCAAGCTGCTGGGATTATAGGCATGCGCCAATGCACTCAGCTCTTGAAAGACATTTTATAAAATCAACTTTATTAGGTTATGTGCATGGGCGGATGGGACTATGAATCATTAGTCAAATTAGGAAAATCAAGAGGAGTAGCTGATTTAATTATGAGTTCTAATTTGAACATGCTCACATGGCCTTGCTGCATGTACATGGTAATGGTGGTGGTGGTGGTTATGGTGAGATAGAAGGAGAAAGAGAGAGGTATTGCATGTATACTTTGTTATTTCTGTTTATTAAAAACCAAAAAAAAAAAAAAAAAACAACCTGATAATTCTATCAGATCACAACTTTACCCTTCTGACCTCATTTAACCTAAATTACCTCCTTATAGGTTCTATATCTATATTTAGTTACATTGGGACTTAATATGTGAATTTGGTGAAGGTATGGAACTGTTCTGGTCAGAACCCACCATGATTGGCGGCTGCTTCTGTTTTTTCTGTCCTGTCCATAATAGTAGCCAAAGCCAAGGAATAGGTGGACTAACTGATGCTTTAAGTATAATGAAACAAGACTTAAATGAAAGGTTTTACAATCAAGAATGATAAGGAGTAAAGAATGTCATTCACTCTGAAATATTAAAGTGTCATCATGGGAGAAACTCTTCTAGAATAGTAAAATAAGGGCCTCTAAAAATATCTACCGCCCATTTAATAAGAGAATACTGGAAAAAACCACCAAAATGAACTTTTTTAGAATTCTGGAAATAAATGAAAAAATTTTAATAATCCCAGGAGTATTTATATGACAAAAATACTTGAATTTCAATAAGAACAGAGAGCTATGACATTTCTTATCATTTCCCTATTCATCCCCCTCTCTCTAGCAGCAGTGTAGTTAAGAAAGCCATCAGCTTCCTGATTGCCTTAGCTGTTAAAACCAACATCCTCTCAGCCACTATTGAGGGAAAACAATAGAGCCCCTCAGAAAGCTCCTTCCCCACAGAACTGTCAGTATTTGACCTATCTGGCAGATCCCTGGAAAAGTCCCATCCAAAGGGCATGTTTTTATTTGACCTGACTGGACGCTCACTCAGTGAAGAAAGCCCTATCACCTGGCAATTTATTGAATTAAAAACAAACAGCAACAACAACAAAAACCCAGAAAACCCAAAAACAAACAAATAAATTTAGCTGTAGTTCTTAACATGAAACTCTCTGATATAAATGGGACTAAGCAGGTTGGCCAGAAACTTAATAGAAAATTGAGGAACAAGAAGTCCATAGGAGATATGAAGATCTCTGCCATGCTCCCATGGAAGGACTGTGGAGGACTGTGAGTATGCTCAGAAAGAAATTCAGAAGGCCATAATTTCTCACCTCTGGCTGATTTTGAGGCTTTGCACAAACAAAAAGAGAAGGCTAAGAAAGAGTTTTAAAATGCTGGAGATTTGAGAACATGCCTCCAACACATGCAAAGAGTGCTTCTCCAAAGGCTTAGAAATATATTTGTTCAAAGCATTAAAGGAAATTTCTGTCAAATGATGCTATGATAACTAAGCAGAGACTTCAGAGGCTGCACATGATATTACTCGGATTTCTAAAAGCAGTCCAAGGATATCATTAAGCAAACAGACAGATCTTGGGTACGGGAGATCTCATTTCTTAAATTGTCCAGTTTTCTACAACAATACACACAAAGGAATGGGAGAGTATGGCTCATGCATAAGATAGAGTGTCACATTTTCCCTGAGGTAGCTCAGATAGTGGGCTCAGTAGAGAAAGACTTCAAATCAGCTACTATGAATATGTTTACCAAACTAAAGAATATACTATCCAACCAAAGGGACATTTGGGGCTGTCACAAAAATGAGGAATGTCAATAAAATAAAACCTTTGGAAATATTGCAATTGTGACATTGAAAGTGTAATAAGTAGTATAAAAATTCAGTAAGGACCTTGATAGCATATTTGATCTGGCAGAAGAAATAAGGTGAAAATTTAAATACAAGTGAATTGAGATTACTAAATCTGAGAAATAAAATAAAATTAACAGACTCAGAGGCCGATGAGATGAGAGGAGACATCTTCAGGTGTTCCAAAATACGCATAATAGAAGCCTTATAAGGAAAGGAGAAAAACAAAATAGCAGAAAGATTATTTGAAGAAATGATAGCTTCAAATTCCCCAAATTTGGTGAAAATCCTTAATCTGAATATCCAAGAAAAATAATGAACTCCATGAAGGATAAACTCAAAAGAAATCTAAGCCTGAAAACAACATACTTAAATTCTGTAAAGACAATGAGAAAATGTAAAACATGGTAAGATAAAGTACCTTATTATATGCCAAGGATTTTTAGTAAGATTAACAGCTGAGTAAATAAAAAATCATGGAGGACAGAGAGAGTGGTGACTTTCAAAGTGCTAAAAGGAAAAGATTATCAACCAAGAATTATATATCCAGACAGACTACTCTTTTTAAGAAATAAGAGAAATTAAAAGATTTCCAGATAAACAAATTGACAGAAGTTGTCAATAGCAGATATGCCTTAAAAAAAAAAAAAAAGAGAGAGAGAAAGTAATAGAGTCCAGTAGGCTGAGATGAAAGAGTATTGGGCAGTGATACAAGTCCACATGAAGAAATAAAACAAAAGTATTCATGCATATAAAAGAAGTATTTTTGTTCCTCTTTTATCTCAATTTTAAAGGGAACTACATGGTTGATGGATTTGTAATATGTGAATTGTAATTTGCATGGCAATGATAGCACAAGGCAGGGGAGTGGTAAATAGCTATATTGGAACACAGATTTTATACATTATGAGATTCACTTGGTATTAATTCTAACTAGATGGTTTTAAGATGTTAAGTTCATACCCGAAGGCAACCATTAAGGAAATTATTTTTTAAATGTAGTTAAAGAGTATCAAGAGAATTAAAATATTAAACTAGATAGGTAACTGTTCAACACAAAAGAAGGCAGGAATAGAGGAACAAGGCAGGACATACAGAAATAAATAGATGGCAGTCCTTTTCAGAATTACATTAAATGGAAATTGAAAATCCCAAGCCAAACTAAAAAAAAAAAAAAAACAAAGAAAGTACATAGCAAGTTAGAAATTACTACGAGATAAATGAAATAAAGATATAACATACCAGAATGGGTGCTGCTAGTGTAGTACTTATAGGAAAACTTACATCTACAAGTATCTAGTATAAAAAATATATTCTTAAATCAATAATTTTATTGATTTAAGAATAAATGGGCATGGTGGTGCATGCTTGTAATCCCAGTGGCCCTGGAGGCTGAGGCAGAGGATTTCGAGTTCAAGGCCAGCCTCAACAAAATGAGGTGCTAGGCAACTCAGTGAGACCCTGTCTCTAAATAAAATACAAAATAGGGCTGGGGATGTGGCTCAGTGGTGGAGTGTCCCTGAGTTCAATCCCTGGTACCAAAAAAATAAACAATAAATGATCTCCATTTCACCTTAAGAAACTGATGGGGGGAAAAATAAGGATAAGCCCAAAGCAAGAACAATGAAGGAGAAAACCCCATGAAGATTAGAATAGAAATAAATGAAGTAGAGTATAAAAAAAGACATAGAAAAAGTAAACAAAAGCAATATTGGTTCTTTGAAAATATTAACAAAATTGAAAAACATTTAGCTATACTAAGAGGGGTAGAAAACCTGAATTAGTAAAACAAAGAAAGAAAAAAGGGCATCATTATTAATTGTATAGAAATTAGAAGTATTATAAGGCTCTGTTATTATAGATAAATACCACAGTGCTTGGATGCTGTAGCAAATTACTGCAAATTTAGTGACTGAAAACAAGACAAATTTATGATCTTACAATTCTTTTCTTCAAAAGTCTCAAGTGGGTCTTAATAGGTTAAAATCAGGGAATCATCTAGGCTGGATTCCTCTTCAGGAAGCTGAAACCTTCCAGTTTCCTTGCTCTTTCAAATTCTGCTCATATTCCTTTACTTGTGTTCCTCTTCCCCCATCTGCAAAGCCACCACAGCAGGTAGAGTTCTCACTGACACCATCCTGACCTCTTTTTCTGTCTGCTTCTTCCACACTCAAAAACCATTCTACTTATATTGGGCCCACTTGGATAATCCAAAACACTTTCCCAATCTCCCAAATGAGCAGCAACCAAAAGAATTTAAGTCCAGATACTTTAGGGATGTGCATACCTATGTTTACTGAAGCACAATTCATAGAAGCCAAGTTATACAATTGGCCTAGGTGTCCATCCACAGGTGAAAATAGAAAGAAAATGTAGCATATATACACAATGGAGTATTATTCAGACATATAAAATATGTCATTTTGGAAAATGGATGGAACTGGATACCATAATTTTGAGCAAAATATAAAAATGTTTCATGTTTTCATCATTAGGGTAGATGAAGGAGATCAGGGTGAGGGAGTTGGAGATGGGGATTAGCTTAAATCACAAGCACATTGTACAATGTATAGACATATTTAAATATTTTGTTTTATAAGACTTTCTATTTTTCAAAACTTTCTTTGATTTTTTTAACTTCCTTTACTTTTTTTTGGACCTATTGGGGAATGAAATACATCAAATTATGTTTTTAAGTACGTATGAATATGCTACAATGAAATCCACCATTATATTTAATTAATATGCACCTATAGAAAAAGAAATGCATCAGTAGGAAAGCCAAGTTTTAAATGACATTAATCACCCTCTCTTAAAGTCCTCACATCACTCTGTCCTCTTCTGCCTTCTACATTTTATGATTGGAGTGATTACATTGGATCCACCTTCAGTATCTAGGCTTACTGTCCATACGGTAAGTCAGCTGCTCAGTTATTTAATTTCCACCTGATACCTTAATTTCCCATTGCCAGGCAAGGTAAGAAAGTCATGTAAATTGAGATATGAATATCTTTAGAGGATCTTTATTCTGCCTACCAAAAACTATGAATAATTTATGCCAATAAATTAGATTGCCAAAATTAAATAGAAAAATTCCTAGAAAGACACAGACTACTGAAACTGACTCAAGAGGAAACAGAAAATCTGTGTAGGTATACTATAAGTTAAAGAGCTATATCTATTTTTCAATTTGTGGTGACGGGGAGAGATTTTTTAAAATTTTGCTCAAATAAAAGCTCAGGTATGTAGGACTTCACTGATGAATTATACCAAATTTGTAAATAAGAATTAATAATATTCCATAATAAATTATTCCAATTTTTTAAAGAGTAGGGGGATACTTTCAAATGTATTCTTTGGGGTCACTGTTTTCATTATATCAAGGTTTTATCAAGAAAATTAAAGGCCAGTATGCTTATGAATGTAGATTAAACACATTAACAAAATGCTAGCAGACCAAATCTAGCACCATACATAAAAGATTATACAGCATGACCATGTAATTTATCAGAGTTAAAGACTGATTTACTATCCAAAATTCAATCAACATTAATAGAATAAATGCCAAAATCACATGTAATTTCAATAGGCATATGGAAGCACTTGACAAAATCATAAGCATTCAACTGTCTATAAATGAAAGTGAACTTCTCCCATCTGATAAAGAGAATCTATGCACAAAAATAATCCAGAGCTATCATTATAGTTAGTCAACAACAATTGATTGACTTTTGAGATCAGAAGCAGGGACAAAAATGTCTGCTTTCACCACTTCTATTCAAGTTTATTGAAGTCCTAGGCAGGGCTGTTAGGCAAAGAAAATTCATCTATATTGTAAAGGAAAAAGTAAAACTATCTCTATTTATAAGGTGTTCCATTTCATGGAAAGTCTGAAGGATACCTTAGAAAATATGACTAATACATGAGGGTAGCAAGATTACAGGATACAAAGATAACTGTGTTCAATCAGTTGTTTATGTACTAGTAATGAACATGCCAAAACTAAAATTAAGAAACATTTCTACTTAATTAGCATAAAGACAAAGACAACTAATAAAAGAAGTACATAATAACAAAATGTCTTTGAAAGAAATTGAAGACAAATCTATTCATAATTTTGAATGGTTTATTGAAAGGCAGTGTTCCCCAAATTGAATTACAGATTCAATGTAAGCTATATAAATATCTCAGCTGCCTTTTTGTTTTCATAAATCAACGAGTTGATCCTAAAATTCATTTGAAAATATGAGGGTTGTCATAGCAATATTGAAAAAAAATAAAGTTGGAGGAATCACATTTCATGATCTCCAAAATGTACTACCAAGCTACATAGATCAAGATTATGTGATATCAGCATAAGAATGGGTGTAGAGAAAAGTTGGTGGCATATGGAATAGTCCAGTGAATCTGTGAAACAGTACTGAGATTTCAGAAATTAACCTTCACCTTTATTGCCCAATGGTTTTCAGCACACATACCACGAAAGTTCAAAGGGGCAAAGGACAGACTTTTCAAGAAAAGATGCTGCAACATCTGGATACCCATGTTCAAAAAATTATTAATAACACATACAAAAATTATTGCAAAATGTGTCAGAGACTTAAATTTAAGAGAAAATACTATAAAAGTCTTTAAAAAGCAAAGAAGTTAACCTTCCCAGACTTACATTAGGAGGTAGTTTATCCTAGGTGACACCGAAGAGCACAAATAACAAAAGAAGAATTAAATATATTTCATGTCATTAAAGTTTTGTCCTCTAAGAACAATTAATAAAATGAAAAAACAGCATACAGAAAGGCAGAAAATATTTT
Organism: Marmota monax; assembly: GCF_021218885.2. NCBI lineage: Eukaryota > Metazoa > Chordata > Mammalia > Rodentia > Sciuridae > Marmota > Marmota monax. The sequence continues at coordinate 11,931,312 of NW_026693777.1, read as the reverse complement.
AAAATTATATAACCAATAAGGAATTTGTGTACAGAATACATATGCATTGCATAGTAGCTACATAATATATATTATATATTATTTATATTATATATTATATTTTTATGTTTATATAAGGGATTTATATATGAAATATATCTACACACATTTTATGGTAGCTATAGAATGAATAATAGAATATAATTCTGTTTCTATGGATTTTCATATTCTGGACATATGAATGGTATCACAAATTATGCCGTCTTATGTGGCTTTCTTTAATTCGTATGTCTGAGAAATTATGTTTGGCATATATCAGTACTTCATCCCTTGTCCCTATTATATATTCTGTTATGTATATTATAAACATTTATACATTCTATTAGGTACTATAATAGAATTGGGATATAATATATATATATATATATATATATATATATATATATATGTATATTTTCACCAACAAAAGGAGAAATAATCTAATTTAAAATGGGTAAAAAATTTGAAGAGATTTTTCTCTAAGGAAGATGTGTATATAATAAATAATATATTCAAATCAAAATTGCAATGTGATATAGGAAAGCATGCATTTTATTGTATGTAAATTAGATCTAGTAGAACAAAATTACAAAAAAAGTTGAAATTGATCCAGATAAAATATAGTTATTCCTTTCAGAACAATTTTTTTCTGTGAAGGAGTGAGGACTATAAAATTTTTGAAAGAGAGGAAAGGGATCATTGATAAATCCTGTGAGGATTGAAATGTTGGAAGATACTATGAAAGAAATTGAGATAGAGATGTGGAAAGTATAACTGAGAAAGCATAATTTGATAATTTTATTTCATGTGAAAAGTCAACTTTCTTTTAAAGCCAACTCATTGCTTCTAATCATGATTGATTACTGATATTATCAAATTAAAACTATCTAATTATCCAATTTATGTACATCCTTGCTTTTCCAGCTCCAAAGTTTGCATGACATCGTAACCTGAGCCAGCTCTGTGAGTTAGGTCTGTGCTGATATTGTTACTAGAAAATATCAGAACTGAAATTTTCCATTTTAACCATTTCACTCATCATTATGCCAATTTGCTCATATTTTGGACCCGTACTAATAACTTCAACCTTTATCGAGCAGTTGACAGTTGTCAAAATGTTGAAAATATATGAAATACATGCATTGGAGACATCTGCCTCAATAATTGGAGGTTGGTTCTAAAATTCACATCTCCAAAGTTGTGAGATGAGATCAATTCTAGGTGAAAGATGTATTAAATATGCATTATCCTATTAGGGAATTTTAGTTTTATAATCTCTTCATTGGTATCTAGAAACCATAAACTCCTTGAAATCCAAGAAAGTATTATTGAAATGTTTCTAACAATATTTTTTAATATATATAAAAAAACTAATGGAAGAGTACATTTTCTCATGATAAGGCTACAGAAGACATCGGAGGTATTAGATCATTCATTTGAACTAAAAACATATCTAACAAACTAAAAATATAGCATGTACAATAGAAGTCCTGATACTCTGTCCCTATAGACTAAACAAAATTATGAGGTTATAATTAAATAAGTTGGTGTAAAAAATCTCTAAAAAAAATCTGTCCATTAAAAGGCTGATATGGAAGTTGTAATTGAAGGACTTCACATATTGCAATGTTTTCCTTCTTGTTAACTCAGAAAATCATTCCAACTGCCTTGTAATCAGATCAGACATAGACCAGGGAGGTAAAGGAGTTTGCGAAGGCATACAGCCAGTACCCAACCACGCTGAGATTGAATCCAGGGAACCAGGACAGCGCTTTCATTCATAATCATTGTGGTACTCTACAGTTTTTTCTTTCCTTTTAAAACACACAGCATTTTTCTCAGTGTCCTTTCTTTTCACCTTTACCTACATCCCCAAAGTAACTGCATTAAAAACAGGTTACAAATATGGTTATGTATTCTTATTTTGGGAAGAATATAGTATATCTAGATTTTATTCTGTTGAATTTGACAGTTATTCACGTGATTCCTTTTTTCCTGTTTAGCAGACTTGTATTTAATGCTTAAATTCCTCAGATATAAGTAAGTTCAGGCATTTTTTAAGAAATATATGAAAATAGAACTAAAAAATAACAAGACTTTCTCATTCTGCATATGAAAGTCAAACTCACTGTTAGCATAGTTGGAGCAATAGTTGATTTTAAATGGCACCACAGGTTATAGCCATATTTTTACATATTAGCTTCCATTAAGAATTACAATTCATATCATTTTAAAATGTAAAATAATATTGTTCAAACTTACTTAAAAATTACCTGACTCCTTTGAAATAGAAGACATTGTTATTCAAGGAAATGAAGGTATATTGCTGATAGTATATTATTATCCCATTTTAAAGGCTATTGAGAGAATAGAATTTAAATTAATTTATTTGGCAGTTAAATATTAAGGTTAATAAGATCTAAATTCTTATGTTATTCTGAAGATTATGAATGTATAATATAGCTTCTGAATATCTGTACCACTATGAAGAGTTTTTATTCTATACATTTAGAAAATTATCTTTAATCTAAATTCTAAAAGGCCAACCATTCTTTTAAACCATTAGAGCTATGAATTTCATCTACCCATAGAACTTCATAGAGTGAATTATGAATTAAGGTTTTTGTTTTGTTGGCTTTTAAATCCAGTTCAAACTTGCTGTATGACAAGTGAACTCTCAGAACATGAAACTAAGGATGCCATTTGTAACAATTAGAAAAAAAATCAGTGTCCATCTAGTTATTTAACCAGTTTTCTCATCATCATTTTTAGTGAATATATAAATGTTTTATTGAGTCTGTAATATATAAGATATTGTATAAGGTCCAGGTTTCATTATCAGATATGAATATTTGCAGCAGTCTGGCTGGGCACAGAATAACCAAGCCGCCACAAAGCCTTGTAGGTTCAAACAGCAACTCTTTATTCCCGAACTCTCACCAGCACTCTACACACACTTCCCAGGAACACACACCCTTCACCGGGATCCGCGCAATTCTCCCGGAACCCCGTGAGAACTCAATGGGAACTCCAAAGTAGCGGGTGGCAGCAGGATCCGCCCTAATCCCCCAGGAGCCGCCCTATTCCTGGAGCAGGGTCACCTTTCAACCATTCCCTCTGGCAAAATGCCAGACGTCATTCTGACTAAACTGTGGCTCTCAACAAATATTCATTTAAAAAGCATTAAATTTAATGTGTTTGCCCCTTTAAACTCAAGAATGATGATATGCTTTAGTAATGGATAATAATAGCAATACAAGGTAATACTCAATAATTAGTGCATTCTCTCCTCAGTGGTAATTTAGACTAATCATATTTAATAATGATAACCACATGCAGAGTGAGGGATATAACATATCCATTTACAAATGTCTAACTGATGTTTATAGAATGTAAATAACTTACTCATAGTCACGACAAGGATAAGCATAGATTTTAAATTGGACTTCTTTCTTATAACCTCTGCGTCCAGCATATTTAAGCTTTGAAAGAATTTTTTGTAGCCAACTTCCTTGCTTTTACCTGGATAAACCTAAGAATGTTAAGTCACTATGCAAATACTATTGTCTTTTGTCCATTTGCAGCAGTTTGTCTGTAACTGTCACCCTCACTTGGCATCACCGACTTCTAACTCCTACTGTCCCACTATGTATTTTATTCAGGTCCCATCCTAGGGGGAAACATAAGGGCCTGTAGGAACAAAAAAGAGGAAGATAATGAGGAATTCCAAGAGAGTAAATTCCTAGAATCGTCCTGTTCAGTTTGGATTCTGTTGAGCCCACAGAGTGGAACAAGGTGGTGGTACAAATAAAATATATGGGACCAGCATCCAAAGGTTTCACAAATTGTAATTAGTGCATATAGCAATTGATGACTACAGTTCTGCCTACTACCTTTTTACTCAGGCCCTGTTTCTCTCCTGTCATGAAAAGTCCAGATTATACTGATCACCGTGTTTCTCTAATATATAGCTGGTCTTAATGAATTCTCTCATATATGAAATTTATATTTTATTTTTCTTTCACTATCTTATTGATAAAGAAAAAAAATAGGCTAGGATTAAAGTGCAATAATTTTATTATATATTTTCTTTTAGTACTTTGTGTGAGATACCTCATTAGGAACCTAAAGAGCTAAGTACATCTTTCCAGAAAATATACATTGAGGAGGATTTGTGAAAACCACTTGCTTAATTCCTTTGTGAGTACAGAGGATAGATAATGGTCAAGATAAAAATTTACCATGAATTTATTTGACTTACTATGCACCTAAAATCAATCAGGAACTAGTTTGAGACACTAGGTTCCAAATGAACTGTACTCAACTCCCTGGCTTTCTGGAGGTGCACTAGGAAATGAAATGGGATAGCATAGGAAGTGGAGGGGCTGAGAAACCACCCTACGGTTTGAAAGTTATATGAAACTGCAGACACTTAGCCTCTATCCCAGGAATTTCTTCTTTCCACCTTTCCTCGATGATGGCTAGATCCTTTGTCAAAACCAAAGGGGCTTTCTTTTGTGGCTTACTTTGGAGAATTTCCCTTTTTAATGTCTTTCAGGTAGAGTTGAAGGCAAAGAAAAAATTCTAACTTTGTATGGAGTAAGTTTCTGATGGTCCCAATAATGTTTTAAAATTTGTTTCCCCAAAGAAATATGATGGTTCTCTTGACATTCAAATATTGCAGCCTACTTCAATAATATTATGACAGCTAATATTAAATTCTGTAAGATAATGTGTGTTTCTGAATATACATGCAAAACCTCAAGTAAAGTGTGTGTGTGTATGTACATAATTACATACATACACCAATAAACCTCTACATACACATAAGTTTATATATCTTGGTGTCATATAACCAAATGAAGATATTACCCCAAATCATCCTGTATTGATACAAGCCTTCCCCATTATGATCACATTTAGAATTATCTGTCAGGACTCTTCTGTTTCCTATATACCTACTTACATGCTGCTTTCAGATTGTCTTGTTCCCTTTGTTTCCCTTGCTCAATGTTTCTTCCTGTTAAGCTTTATCACTGTGCATAAACCATGATTTTCTACTTTGTATTAAAAGTATTATATACAGTAGTTTTCATTATTGTCTGTAAGTGCTTTTTTTCTGGATAATTATAAAATTCAATTAGTATAGCCAGGCTCCATGGCACACTCCTGTAATAGCAGCAGTTTAGGAGGCTGAGGCAGAAGGATCTTGAGTTTAAAGCCAGCCTCAGCAATGGGGAGGGGCTAAGCAACTCAGTGAGACTCTGTCTCTAAATAAAATACAAAAAAGAGCTGAGGATGTGGCTCAGTGGTTGAGTGTCCCTGAGTTCAATCCCTGGTACCCCCCAAAATAATAATAATAATAATAATAATAATAATAATAATAATAATAATAATAATTGGTATTTATTTCAACATGCCAATATACCATTTGGAGTTAGTTTTGTTTTTCTCTTAATATAGAATGCTCTTCCCCCTTCTACCATCATACCAGTCAATTTAAAGGCAGGGATTATGTGGTAAACATCCATATATTTCCTCAAAATTCCTACGACAGTATCACATTTTTAGAGGAACACTTGAAACACAGCCTATACAAGAATGGGGCTATCAATATCTCGGATGACCATCTCGATAGACTCAGGCTATTTAAAAGTTGTTCACAGTGCACTTGATGGACATTGCTTTCAAGCACACATATGCTATTCTCTTTTTTATTTTTGTTCTTAGCAAACTGCTATATCTGAGACTACTGCTGGTTTATTAGTAATAGTAGTACTCAATGTGAGGATAACAGCAGTTCTTCTTTTTTCCTTTGACCATGACAGAGTTCTTAAATGTCATTGATTGACACCACAGAGTTGAAATGTATGTTAGAGGAGAAATCTTTGTTGGCAGAAAGTCACTCTTGTTAATAATACATTATAAGCAGCATCCTGTACAGTTTTCATTTGCTTTTGGTTTACACAGAACTTTAATCTATCTATGGCTTTCATTCTTGTTTACAATGTATACCAAATCATGAACAAATTCCTTTTTGAAGTGTGTCCTGTACCTTTCACATCATCCCTGCCCCTCTCTCTAATCTATTCTAATCTGTAAAAACATGAGATGTTTTAAACCAAATATTGAGTCTATTTGACCACAAATTGGAGATTTCCTCTTTAAATAAAAGTGTGTGTTGATGGATTTTGTGGTGTGCAGTTTAAACTGCTTCTCAGCCATTAAATGTGGACACTTAAATATATTTAGAGCTTAGCCAACAGCTTTTAGATACATTGGCCTTTCTATTTTGTTCTTTTATTTACATAACTATTATTAAACACAGCTGATGGACTTAGAATTAATTCTTAAATATGAAACCCATTTGTTACAGAACTTTACAAATTTTCATAGTATTAATCAAGGCCAGTATGTTTCATGTTAGTATTGAACTTTATGTGCATAGTTAAAAATGAAAATAATTCTTCCCTTCTTAACAGAATTGAAAATCTATTTCAGTTGCCACATAATACAGGCAATTATTGTATACTCACCTCTCTTCATATCATTGTGTGGCAAACTACATTAAAGTAGAAAACCATGGTTTGCTTTAAAGAACAAACCCAGTTTTAACCTGAAACATCTCTGATGACCTAAAGTAGTTTTGAGGGTCAGGTTTTCCATACTGGCCCTGTGACATCACTGTCATAGTATCTTTATTTCCTTTCAAGTTGTTCCTGGGAATAGAAAAGTTTTTCTCAACGTTTTCTGACAAATATAATTGGAAACACTAGATTAAATGAAGTTAATCATGTTTGCTTTCCACAGGTTTTTCATCCTTTCATGTTTCTAACCCATTAAATAGTCTTCTTGGTGTCTTCCATTGCAGATCTGGTGGAGGAACTGGTGTGAGTGTCTTTGCTAATTAGTGTTACCTGTGGTGAGAAGACAACCCCCACAGTGCTTTACTTCATAGCTCATTAGTCCATTGACTTGAAATTCAGTGCACACCTCTGGACCAAAAAGCAACCACCCCTCCTTATAACAAAGAAAACAACTAAGAGCAAAGCAAACACAAAGAACACGTAGTATAGGGCTTTTGTATAAGGAAGCATCTTAGCTGGCCTGGTGTGAGGAGGATATTAGTCTTTATAGGCATCTGATTGACGTCTGACATCTCCAAGTGTATACATTTATTCAGAATTGAATCTGAAGTTTCAGTGTTTATTAATAACTTTATTAATACACTTTCATCTAGTAATGGTTTTGCAAAAATTGAAGGAGCTTAAACATGTAGTCTTATAGCTGGGTAGGCCTGAAAGCAATTAGGTTTTTGATAACTGCTGTTTTCTCACCAGTAATATTATTCTCAATATTTAGTCTCTAACATGTGTTCTAAAGTCTTCGTATTTCAAATGTAGATTTTTGTCTTTAGCTCTTTTGAGTACATTTATTATTATAACTATATGGGAATCAGTCTTAAGCCTTCACGGTATTCCTGGGAGTACCGAAATTTGTCTGAATGTTTCCTGATAAATTTAATGGGAATACACTAGATTAAATGAAGTTAAACATGTTTACTTACCACAGTTTTTTTCAACCTTTATATGTTAATCTACTTTTGGACTCTCAGAGAAAGGGCTAAGAAGCTGACATTCTCGACTTTCTCTTTAAGAAATCTCACTGGATTAATCCTGTGCAGTATTCACTTTGCTGACTGATATTTTAGAGCTTAATCTCTTAGATAGCATCTTTCAAACACATCCCCTTGATGATATATAGATTTTTGTGGCGTCTGGTGGGTTGGATTAGATGATTTATGACTATAACTAGCAGAGTGCATGAGTGAACACAAGATATTTTTGAATTATCCAAGTAGATTCATTTGAAGTAGCAAGAACAAGGGTCATTAACTTATTAACCATGGGGAAAAACTGAGAAATTGATGGTGTTACCTGTTCAGAAGTTACATGAAATTCTGTGCTTTGAATCCTGTCTATGTCCTTAGGTCTCTTAATTCTGCAGTATTAACAATATAACCTATGATCCCCGTGTTTTGGGGTGTTTACTCTGATTCCACATATTGGGCAGGAGGGTAAATTATAATCATCCATGCAATAGTGAGTTTTGTGCCTGATGTGGTTTGTTATGCTTTCATGATTGCAGTTATTATTTTTTGAATTTTTGTTTTTTCTACTTCCCATGCTTTTTTTTAATTTTTAATTTTTTATACTAGGGATTGAACTCAGAAACACTCACTCACTGAGCCACATCCTCAGCCCTGTTTTGTATTTTATTTAGAGACAGGGTCTCACTGAGTTGCTTAGCACCTTGCTTTTGCTGAGACTGGCTTGGAACTCAGGATCCTCCTCTCTCAGCCTTGGAACCAATGAGATTACAGGAGTGTGCTACCACTCCTGGCTTCCCATGCTTTTATAAAGTGTACATGAATTACTTCTTTTCTACCAGAAAAATAAAATACTTGAATAGATCTGTTTTCTCATTTGACACAATGTGTACCACATCTTTGCATTAACTAGTTGCCAATATCCAGAAATTAGTTGATAATATAAAATGTAAAAGGATAGGTGAATATTATATAACATTTTAGAAATTCTCTCATTCTTTTTAGTGTCATGCATTTTTATCCCTGTTAACTTGTGGATAGATAGTCATTTTTCTTACACTTTTTTTTATTAGCACAAATTTATTCTTGTTAAACCAAATCTAAATGATATTTTTTATATTCTAGGAATTATTTTAAATGCTGTCCCTTTTAAAACTATACTTGATTGTAATCTACAGGATGTGTTGACATTTTTGACAGAATTTATCAGTAAAGATGTGAAATAATATCTGGGTTAAAGCAAAAAACTGAAACTTCAGATGGGCAGTTTTTATCAACCTCTGAATTCCATCATGTGGTAGCAGGTTATCAAAAGTGACTCTCAGGGGAGTTTCTACAAAAATCATGAAAAGTTTACTAATGGAAATTCTTTTCAGAGCTTTCAAACGTCCTTTAAAGACATAATACCAAGAGATTGTGAGTAGAATATCCTTTTATTAACACTAAAAAAGAATTAACTGCTTTTTAATATGAAAATTTTGATTTAATATAAAATATTGTTTTCTCGCTTAATTATTTATTATGACCATGTAGTTCAAGAACTATGGATCACATGCTGTGCTTTAAGATTAGGTGATCCATTCTTTTACCTCCAACACAGGATAATGTGTAACAAAATAGTTGTTTCTCATTCCTCCTCTTCTTACTCTTCCTGTCTCTGTGCCTTGTGTCCACCCTGCACCGCCCCCCCCCCCACATATACCCACTGTCCCTCTTTTGTGCTAGCTAAAGAAAGCAGGTGATATTGAATTGAGAGAACAGCTCATAAACCAGAACATTATGTCATTGGTTAAAGGGAGTTTACATGAAGTTCTAGCACTCATATTTTACTGTCTTAGGAAGACAAAGGAGACTTGTGTGATCCTCCCTTTTAAGCAGAGATGAGAAGAGCAGCCAGGGCCCTTGAGGACAACCCAAGGATATGCCGGGAAGTGATGGCAAGGCTTGTGAAGAGAACAAATGGAGTGGTTGCCAGGGGAACTCTAACACCGTGAGAACACTAGAGGTGGAAGATATAGAAATGGGTCCAAGTTCTCATAGCAGCCAAGAGGTAGAATGTAATCCAGCCCCTTCCCCCACCTTCTCTCTGTTTCCAAACCAGATGCTCCTTCTGTGGACTACTGGAAGAGAAGACTGAAAGAATAAAGGATGTAAGGAGGGCAGTGGGGGGAGGAACAATAATGTCTTTATGGAGACAAGGCTTATTTCAAAGGAGAGGACTGCAGCATTTAGAGTTTGAGCATCAGTACAGGAGGAACGGATTTAGAAAACTGGCAGAGCATTTCCTAATAGTCCAGTCAAGCAGCCTCCTCACCGCCAGGTTTTCAGTCAGACCTGAGTCCATTTTGTTGATCTTGCAAAGTGTTTTGGGTTTTTGGATTCTTTGTTTTTGTGTTGAATCATAACCTATGTGTATAAACTAGTAGAATATACCCAACGATTTTATTTTATTTCTTGTGAAATGTCTTAAAATGACAAAATTTGATTCTTATTCCTGTGTGATCCCAATTTTTAAGAGAGATGTTGAATAGCAACTCTCTTCAGATAAGACATGAGTTTTCTTCTTCATCCAGGACTCTGCCCAGGCTGCTTCAGTTATGAGTATTAACTGCTTGGCATCCATAAAGATTTGGATATTTTACATCAAAGGAAAGAGTGAGCAATAATCTGATCCTGCACTGTAGAGTAAGAGTCATTTCACAAATATTTATTGTTCATCTAGTAGGTGTCAGACACTGGCCTCAGACCTGGAAGGTACAAAAAGTAAAAATCACTGATGGAGATTATTTATTTGGATGTCTGACAGTAACCAAAATAATCAAATACAATGTAGAGTGTATTGATGATGAATGTGAAGGGAACAATAAAGCAGGGAAGGGAATGGAATGTGTAGGGACATTGCTATTTCAATAGTGTATTAAGGGAAGTCTTGAGAAGGTGACATTTGAAGAAAATGAGTGGATAGCATCTGTGGCTCTAGGGAAGGTATTGTGGTAGACAGGGAAAATTTAACTGCAAAGTCCTTTCTGGAATTGCTAGTGTCTTTTTAGGATTCTTAAAGAAACCAATATGGGGGATATGGAGTGAACCCATGACAGCAGTAACAAGGGTACAGATCTGTAATGCCTTGTAGTTGATTGTTAGTACCTCAGCTTTTACTCTGGGTATGATCTATACAACCATAAATAATAGGCCACAGAGTAGGTGAGTGTATGCCAAAATACTCTAAGCTATACCTTGAGGATGGATATGATTCACTTTATCTAAATATCCTCCAGTTCTTGCAGATATAAATAAGTAACTTGTGCTCTTTAAACCACCTATGTACTTAATTGAAATGGATGGGTTATAAGAAAAAGTACGAGTAGGACCAGAAACAAAAGAAGACAGGAATGATCAGGTACTAAATGAGGATAAATTTATTTTTTGTTTGCCAAATGATATTTTCGTTATCAATTAATTACTTCTTAGCTCCAAAGTCACCCTTCATTATCTGCTCTGGTGTAATGGAGTTAGATCCTTTAAGCATTTCTTCTTTCCAGTGATCTTGAAAGTAAGCTTTGCCAATAGAGGGCACTAAAGCAACAGTTCAGGGAGAATCCTCCAGTTCTTCTATGATTGATTTTTGGTTTTGCTTCCATTGTAAGAAGGCTGTGTGAGGATATCTGGTGGCAGTCACCTAGAGCATCCTGTCTGGTATACCATTTTGCCATGGTTCTCCCTGTTCAATGCCATATACCAGTCTCCTGCTGATCTTCTGGTGAGCAGGCTCCAATATCTGACTCCTTCTGTGTGCTCACCAACCAGCTATAACCTGTCTACACCCTGCGGGATATTTTATGCTTGCCTACAAATTGTGGACCAATTCTAGTTCTATGCAGCTTCGTGTACTTCTTCATGATCTGTCAGGCAGCAATCACAATTCCAGTGAGATCTGAATCTTAGAATTGGAGAAGTCTCTTTACTTATCCAAGGTGTTAATCCCTTGGATAGTCTCCCTCAGCCCTGGAGTATTCTTTACAGTTTTCATTATACCTTAATATGTATATAAAATATATGTTATAAACAATATATCCCCTGCCATATTTAATATTTCTTTATATTAAATTTTGCTTATTCAAATCACAACATGGTTTCTGAATTCTGATTTGACCCTAAATGATATAGGTGGTGAGAGCAAGAGAATTAATTCTGAAACTTAGTCATTTGACTATCTTTCAGTGTTCTCAAGAATGTATCAAGTTGGAAAACTCAGCCAAGTTGTTGAGTTTCAGTAGCCAGAAAACTCAAGAGTGAGACCAGCATGACAGTGAAGGAATAGAGGTAACTGATATAAATGAAAGCACTTTTGACTAGCAAAGCATTGGGGACTTAATTAGAAAGATAGGGTTTGAGAGCCACACACAGTTATTGAAAGAAGTTTACATGTAAAATGACATGGACAGTTGCCCTGAAACACACACACACACACACATACACATATAAGAAAATATGTTGGAGAAGAAGAAGAGAAAGATCATACCAGTTATGTTCTCTCGACATGCACGTGTACGCATATGCACTCATCACTAATGCAGTAATGCAGTCCTGCAATCCAGATAAACTCTGGGTAATTACTTTTCTAATCACATAGATTAGTCAGGGAATTTTTAACTTAGAAATAACTTAGAATTCAATGAAAGTGTGAGAGAGAGAAACACACTCACACAAACAAATACACACAATCACATCATGATGTGATAGGACGCATGATGGAAATACCAAGACTACAATGTAATAGGAAGGTCATTCTGCCAGCACACATAATGCTCCTGGAATAATTTACTGACCAGATTCTGCTAATTACGAAAAAAAATTCACAAAGTTAAAATTCGTGTCAGTCGAACTGTAATAAAACATTGGTGCAGAGGAAATTCTTAGTCTTTTTCTTTCATCATTAAACCATAAACCCAGTGCACATATTTGTATGAGCTGAAAATGTATTAACACAAATTCAAAACATCATAAATTTTTTTAAACTACAGACTCTTTTTAAGTAATTTGAACTTAAAACACTCTAACATGTTATTTTAATTACAAATAGAAAAACATAGAGGATCTGTTTATCTGAATCTGTATTCTCTTAAACACTGGTGCTGGTGACAGTACTTTTTTGTTTAACAATATTTTTCCTTATTATGTAAATAGTGCATTAGGATATAAAACTGCCTACCTGTGCTGAACACGTTGTTATTCCTAATGTTGTCCTTGGAAAGACTAATTCCTAAATATTTATTAGTATGAACTCATTCAATTGTTTTAATATATGAGGAATATGTTGAAATCTTAATTCTGTTCTTTTGAGACTTAGCAAACCCTGGACTTAATGTGGTAGCTGAAGTAGAGGAAAGTTTAAACCACAATTTTTTGGCACAAAATCAATGGATCAGTTCCAGTGTAAACAAAGGTTGGTTTAGTCAAATTAGCCATCTGTCTCTGATGAATTTAAACAGTAATATGACACATTTACAACTGTAACAAGCTTTTGCTTATTTTAAAGTTTTTCTTACAGAGAGGACGTATCAATGGATAATAGCAGCCCCCAGGTTTCCTCTTCAGATTAATTCTTGAATTGCCTAGTAACATCTCCCTTCTGTGTCAACAGCTGGTGTAATTTGTAATGGTTGCACGTTTGAAGGAACTTCCATTTTTGGATCCTACAGTTCTTAAATTCTTCCACAGTCACTTGACCTCTATTCAAAGTATTTTTTTTCTTCATGGATTAACCAATTAAGTCTGTCATTCTTCCATCGAGTGGTCTATAAGCTTTAATTACATGCTTAGAGTTAGTGCCATATTTTACTTTTGAACAGATGGCAAGAAGGTGTCTACTTCTTTTGTAATGTGACTGACTTTGGAGTAAGATCATATATTCTGGGAAATTAAGCCAATAAAATCCCTCTCAATCGTAAGGCTATATGGAATAATCATGCTGAGCTATCAATATTGTTGGTGATTTAAAGCAAAGTCTTTGCTTGTTACAAAGAAGTGATTAGTGGTTTTGAATTGTTTTGCTGGAAATCTTCACTTTTTAAATTTATTTAGATAGGTAGTTGTGTTGGGAATAGAATCCAGGGGCTTGTGCGTGATAGGTGAGCACTCTAGCACTGAAGTATAACCCCAGATTTTCACTTTATACTCTCAATTATGTCTCACAATGGTGTGAATATATATATGGGTACTTATTTTTCTCCAAAGTTTCCAGTAGTTAACTTTTTGACTGATGTGCAGTCCTTGTGAATTCTCTCTTTGAGTGGCAGAAATTTATGAAACTGTTACCGCTGTTGACCGGTGAGGAGTCCTTGCTTCCCCAATGTTGAAGAATAACACCAAAGAAGTACACAGAGGCAAAGTCAGAGTAGAAATTAGAAGTTTATTAAAGGACAGCAGAAAAGGCTTCTCCCGGAGGAAGAAGGGGACCCAAGAGGTGGAATCCATGGAAGTGCGGTTGTCTCTCCATTTTATAGTTTCTTTTAGTGATGGAATGTAGGTGGGAAGGCCCGAGGGGTGGGACACAGGTGGGCCAAAGAAGTAGTCTGAGCAGGAAGGACTTCATTAACACTTCTTTAGGATGGACTTTGGCCTAGGGCCTTTTCAGGACTTCATTAACATTCTATGAGTTGTCCTGCTGTTTCCTGGAATCATTCTCAGCATGGCCTCTGTTTTAGATTTCACTCGGTATTAGACCTGATTTATCTAACTACACTGACTACCTAACTTTAAATCTGGCTTCAAAACTATGATTCAAAAGAACCTCATGCATCAGGATAGGCAAAATGCAAGACAATTATTACCTTTTAATTTTTTGTGATAATGTTTACAACATATTTTTACATACTTTTCCCAGGATTACAGATGTGTTTCATAAATTCTGGACCACTAGCCGAGGAGGAACACACATTTAAGTTTGTATTTGATAATGCCACTTTCACACACTGCTCTTAAAATTTTTCATTTGTTTGGTTAAATTATTGCACAGATTAAATTACTGGCCTTAATAGTTCACCCTTTCCCATACCTATGTACTTTGTCTCCTGTCTTTGTCTTTCATTTAACAAGAGACAGGAATTTTGGGTTCAACCATGTCACTTACTTGAATCAACAGAATGTCAACAGCTGGGGACACTTGAAGTGGCTTTCATTGTGTGGCTGGGCTTGCCCCCTTGTGCTCTGCCATTGCCCAGAGCCTAATTAGCCTGAAATTCCAGAAAACATAGACATGTGGAGCCAATTTGCAAGGCAAGGCTAGCTGAGAGCAGCATATATCAGCCAATTCCCAGCCAAATTGAAGAGATGGGCGTGAGAATAAATTGACTGTTTTAAATCATTGAGTTCTGGAGTGGTTGGTCATACATCATTTTTATAGTTAAAATTTTAACTGATACAGCGGCTCTTATTGTGAAAAACTTTGAATTTAGAACTGTTCTGGAAGTTAAAGAAGATGAAAATTTTCACTCTGTACCTATTTCATGTTTAGTTTTGTCCTCTTTTTTGTTTTTAAGTTGTTTACATGGGACATCATCATCCCAAGCATCCATCATCTGCCTCTGTTCTTCAACTTGTCACTATGTTACTGAAATCCACAACTCCCCTGCTCAGAGCCACATCTTCACCTTCCTTTCTAGCACAGCGTTGATAAGCCCTGACCTACAGTCTTGGGGAAAACAATCAATTCCTTATAAGGACTACCAATTCTATCACAGTCTTTCAGTAAAGCAACCCCTTTTCCATGCTACTAATGTAAGATATGACATAAAATTCCATTTCAACTTTACATTTTATTTAACTTTACAACTAAAGGAGTTACCTTAAAGAAACTAAGTACATGATGTATCTGCATCCCCAGGAGAGAAAAATAACTTCTTCCAGAGCAAAGAAACTATCTTAGGAAGGAAATCCTTTTTCTACTATTGGTCCCATCAAAAGCGAGGAACTGTCAATTTTAGATATAGCAGGTTTATTTCTGTTTGCCAAGTCCCCAGGAATATGAAGGTTCAGTTTTAGAGCTTCTTGTTGAATGAAAGTAATTATACAAGTGATATAAATGGAATTTATATGACTGATTTTAAAAAATTTTCTAGACAGGAATTAAAATACTATAGACTGAATCAGTGATAAACACTTGATAATCCTAATGATGGCAAATATATTCTGAAGAAACAAAAATGAAGACCATGTTGATATACTGTTAGGTTTTTCTGACACGTGACTATTGGACTCAGTTTCTAATTTTGAGACACAATCTCTGTTTATCCAGTCTTTGCCTGTGTCATTCAAAAATGGCAACAGTAGGCGGAGAAATACTATGCACCTTCAGCTGAACTGATCTAAACTGATCTATACAATATTTCAACCCTTTACTTCCTTTCCAGATAATCTTGAAGTTCCTGTAGAGTTTAAAGGATATGTCTTGATGTAGACTTCACAGGTTCTGCACATGTCCTCTGACAGTTTTTACCTTTTCTCCTGTTGAGGCCTCAGTGTGTTTCTGAAAAGTCCACAGACCTGATTCAGAGAGCCAGTCACCAAGGAGACCCATGCTCATGAGGCTACTATATTTGTTGATTCCAAAGCTGTTGATTCCAAAGCCATTGGACACCAAGCCCACCCTTTCATGTCACTTGCTATTTTATTGAGGCCATCGGCCACTACTCATCTACTTCTCCACTCTGGAATTTATATATGAGTTCATAAAGACTGGACTATAGATCAAAAAGAGTGATAGATATTTTCCTCATGATAAAGCACAAACCTCTTCAACACCAGATCACTGGCTTTAAACCTCACGCTTTCCACATAGGACACTTTTTTTCCAGTGGCTTTTCACTTACATAAGTATATTCAGAGTTAATTGGTCATTATGGTAAAAAGGGTGGCTGCTAAATCTACAACTTTCTTTTACTTACAAAGAACATTTCATGAGATAAATTTAACCAATTCAGTTGTGTTTATGTGACAAAGGGGATGTTGACTTGTTCCTGTTTTTTATCTTTTGTAATTGAAAAAAAGAGAAAAACATAATGTAGTAATTAATGCTATTTAACAAATACATATTTGGGACCACCAATGCAGAATCATTTGCTGAACTTGAGCTAGTAAATGGTTCATAACAAAATGACTTATTTTTCTAAATAAGTGTCCAGTCTATTAAGGACATATATATACATGGTAGGAAGAGGGATCAAGACATGAGCAATGAATGTCATAATTCTCAGTGTTTTAAATTAGGAAATAGGCATGATAGCTTATGTTGATTTCAAATTAATATTTTATTTTCATAAGAGTCTCCATTTTAAAGTTTCTTATTCTTTAGTTTCCACACATGAAAGAAAACTTTTGGTTCTTGACTTTCTGAGTCTGGCCTATTTTACTTAAGTATAATGTTCTCTAGTTTCATCCATTTTCCAGTGAATAAGTTAATTTTATTCTTCTTTCATGGCTGAGTAAAACTCCACTTTGTATATAGCATGTTTTCTTTATCCACTTTTCTATTGATGGGGACAAAGGCTGGTTCCATAACTTGGCTGTTGTAAATTGCACTTCTATAAATGTTGGTTTGAGTGTATCACTATGATATGCTGATTTTAATTCTTTTGGATAAATACCAAGGTGTGGGTTAGCTGGGTAATATGGTAGTTCCATTCCTAGTCTTTTTTGAAATCTTCATACTGCTTTCCAAAGTAGTTTTACTAATTGGCAGTCTCACCAATAATACATGAGTATACTTTTCCCCCTACAACCTTGCCAGCATTTACTGTTTATATTCTTGATGACTGCCATTCTAACTGGAGTAAGATGGAATCTCAGTGTTTGATTACATTTCCCTGATTACTTAGAATGTTGAACATTTTTTAAGATATTTGATGGTCAGTTTTATTTTTTCTTTATTATCAATAAACATAAAAATCAAACTGAAACTAGATCTTAATTTTATTTGATATGAGCCACTGAATTATTTTAATAAAGTGGATTTGGATTGATTTTAGTGTTATGTGCAACAATAAGTTTATTATGAATGAAAGATATTCAGAGGTATAATGGCAAAGAACACAATAGTGAGAAAATAGAAGGAAGTAGTACTCATGGTAAGGATGGATTAATTTTAATGGGGTAGTATAAAGAGATGACTATCATGTAATTGAAATAAAATAGATTTGCTTTATTTGCTCCTGTAAATATAGTATTCGTAAACTGATGAGGGAAGATCTAGATATAAATATATTTGGACATTTATTAGGATGAGAGTTAAATTCATTAACAATGAAGTAAAGAAAAATTAACATAGTAAAATTCAGTGGACATAGAGAAGAAAGTTCACTGGTGAGGCAAAATGGGAGGGTCAGAAGATCCTTAAGACAATAAGGGAAGGAGACTGTCAAGGTTATGAAATCCAAGGAAGGAGGAATGTTCATAATGTCAATGAAAATAAATTGATATAATGCATTACTTTAATAGTAACAACTATAACAGTAGTTAATTTATAGGATAAATACTACAAATCTGCCTTTATTTAATTACAAGTATAAAGTTCAAAGGCTGCCAGTTGATTATAGTTATATGCACCATTTCTCTAAATAAGTGAAAAGCTTAATACTTTATAAGGAGATCCTTATGGTGGTCAATAACCCTTATGGTGGTCAATTTTCCATAATATTTGTTATAATCATTGTGATATATTTGTTAGTCTTTTCCTCATTTAAATTTTTTTTACAGAGCCTTTTCTCTTGATTTTGCCTAGTCCCTTGAACCACCTAGGATATTTAATTCCAAATGTAGATGGCTTTATCCTAGATAGGGATAAATGCCACAAATAAGAAACCATTATTTCCTTAATTTCAAAGGGTAAACACATCCAATATTGTTATCCACATTTGACAAGTCCTTACATGTTTTGAGTCTAAAGAAGAATAATTGCAACTATGGTGAAATAACACTGGTTTAGAATGATAGCAAAGTGTGTGCTATGATCCTAGCACTGTTTTAATGGCTTTTCTATGAATTCAATTTAATCCCAATAACAGTTCTATGTGGTGCAGTTACAAGCAAAGGACTGAGGTTCAGATAGGTGAAGAAGTTAAATATCTACTAGTATTGCATTTACCTAATGACTGCCTAAAGCAATTAAAATACTTCCCTTTTCCTTTGAATACTGGTCTTTGTTAGTATTGACTTTTGAAGGACAGCATAACAACATACATGTTTTGTGATCATACATTTTTAATTCTCATTTCAAAAATGATTGTGCTTGGAATTTTGCTGAGAGAGGTACAAAATCCAAAGAATTTCATTTTCCACCTGAAATGTAATGTTAATTTCCTAGGCATTTTTCACTTCCATTAGAGAGTTAATTTTAGCCTAGAATCTTAAAATAATGTAGATTATATGAGTTTGATTAATTTATAGTTTAGAAAAGAGGAACCCTAGAAAAAAATTACACTTTGTTTTATTTTACTATGCTTTTTTGGTATTTCGTCCTCATATTTCTAAGTAGCGAAATGTTCAAACTGAGGAAAATATGATTCATATAACTAGCTACCAGAACAATGATGAATGGTGGAAAATGCTCAGAACTGTATAAACGTCATAGTCATACATAACCTGCCACAACTTCTGTGCAACTATAATTGCTTCAAATGACAAGATTTCCAAAATAGAAGTATCTGGCTGTGACGCAGATAATGGCATTTAGTCAAACATGTAGGCTTGCCCCTTACCTTCCAGAAAAATTAGACCTCTGTGTACAGTTCTACCTGACCACTCCCAATGTTTTTTTAAAAGAAAAGAATTCAGCAATTCAGATCAGGAGTTCAGAATACTGTGCTAGAGCTCTCCTAAAGGTCACTACAAATATGGAAAAATCTGGCACCTTTTCCATTTTACCTTTACAAAAATACATCTTTTTAATACAAAATGAAACCTCTCTAAAAAAAGCACCAATTATAAATGCTTATCCTAAATTTTCTAAGAAAGGATGGAATAAATATCTGTGTCGGATTTGTAGAAGTTTTGCCAGGATGCTTATCCAAGAACAGATTTACTAAGACTGTGCAATGACTGAGCTATATTCTAGATGTAGTTTATGAGAAAAAAAAATCTTTAAAATCTTCTTTGGTTTTATAGAATTTAATAATATCTGAATTTTCCTAGAAAATTTTCTGAAACTTTTCTTAGAATACATATAGTTTATACCCAAGACTGGAGGTTTAAATTCTTGTCTCTGAGTGGTAGATGGATTGTTTTATAAAATAAAATGTCTCAATAATCTTATTTATGAGTTTCACAATCAGATGCAAAAAAGAGAATTTATTGAAGGCTATCTAAAAATTAAAAGAACATTATTTGACCTGGTCAATTTCATCTATAAATAATAGATCTGAAAGAAAATAAATCTTAATATAATCAATAATTTCAAGTACATAGATTACTTTTAAGACCCTGTTGAATCGTAACTTTACATATACTTGTTTTATTCAATTTTGCTGCTATAATGTATCTATGATTTTAATGAATGCTTGCTTTCTAGTCTTATTTCCTGAAAATAGATTGGAAACCTACGCTCATATAGTGGCAGTAGGGAACAGGACCATCTTTAATTGGAAGATGCAAAGTTGTCACATTTCCAAAACCACTAGCCAAAAATAACCATACTTTGGATCCTAGAATACATGATGATGACTTGATGGAACTTCTAGTCAACCTAAGCACTGGGTAGAAAAGACCTGATATGGCAGCAATTCTTGTGAAAAAGATATGGTGGTTTTATTTGACATCAAATGTAATGTGTGCATGCTCTGCAATGTGCATACAAAAAGGTCAGAGATAATCATATTCTACAGTACAACTTCCAGACAAGAGATCTCCTGTTAACTTCATGCTCTTTTGCCGTCTCCTTCAGTATCAGCCTTATGATTATTCCTTGCCTCAGTTTCTAAACATGCTCAAGCCTCTTCAAAGTTAAAACCATTGAAGTTATTTGGATCTCACCACAGGTTTATCTTTTTCTTCTCTGTCACTCCAAATTATTAAGGAGAGTAAAGATAGTTGATGTCTGCAGTTTTTGTTGTCTTGACCCCTTTGCAAGTCTGGCTTTGCCATCACTCCTCTGTTCAAAGTAGTTCCATTTAAGCCACTGATGCTAATATAATGGGGTTCAAATGCAGAGGATATTTGCAAGATCTTTACTATACTTGAAACTCCTGTTCACATTTTCCTCTTGAAAGTCTATTATCTTGCTCCTAAGACTTCAGTTTCTTATTTTCTAACTATTCCAATCTCACTACTCCTTGCTCTAGATTGGTTTTCTTCAGGGTTTTGCCATCAGACCCACTGCTGGTTTCTTGTACACACACTTCATAGATAATCCTTTCAATGGCTAGTAACAGGCTATATTTGTCTGATGATGTCAGCCTTATTCTTTTTTTCTTACTTCCAAGGATCCCCTTTTCTCTTCATTTCATCCTTCTTCCTTTTCTTCCTTGTATGCATCCATCCAAAAAATTCTTGGTGAATACACAATAAAACAGTAGCCATGTCTTGGTGAGAATCAAGAAGTAGTTTCTAGTTTCTTTTTTAATAGTTTTATTTATTTTCCATTTTTTTTAAACAATGTGAATTTCCTATAAGAAAAGTAGAAGCTTTCTGCCAGAGGCTTGCAACAGGCTTGCTGGTTTGAAGGGAGAGACTTTAGCATTCAGGGCTGCAGAGTAGATCAAGACTTGAGGGTGAGGATGAAATCGCAGAACACTGAACCAGAAATGATATAGTTTCCTCTGAAGGCATTTGCCATTTCTTAAGCTGCATTAGTGCATGGTGCGACTCCTAGAAATCAAGTAAAAACCTGTTCCCCAAAGACTAAGGAACTGAGCAGAGATATGAGCAATCTTATGGTCCTAGGGGAGAATGAATTTAGAATTTAGTGCCCATGAAACTGGAGTGGACTTGTACATTATACAGGCTTGAAATTTCAAACCCAGTAGCATTATGACTTAGGAATAAGGGCAAACTGAAATGAAACATAAAACAAAAATCAGACTGCACAAAACCCAAACCCACAAATTAAGGTGCCAATATTCTATCTGCCTTCCAGAATAAAATAAAATTCTGTGTATAGAGGAAGAATATCAACTAGAGCCTGTGCAATATTTTATATACCTCATCTGGTATTCATGTAGAATTTCCTGGCATGCAAATAAACATTTGGATAACTAGCAATGAAAAATGAAAGAAAAAAAGAATAAGTTCCAAAAGTTGGTTTCAATATAAAGTTTTTAGGAACCCACAAATAACTAAAATTTGTATTTTCAAGAAATAGGTGAAAAGATAGAGAATATTTCCCCCAAACTGGAATCTGAACAATGCAAACACTGAATATTTAAAACTCAATAGATTAATAAGTTTGGCAAGTCAAAAGAGAAGGTTAGTGAATTGGAGTGGCTAGAAATATCCAAATTAAAGCCCATTGAGGAAAAAGGTTGGAAATTTAATAAGAGTATTAAAAGGTATGATATGTCCCCAACCTTCATATGATTTAGAGTTCAAGAAAGGAGGAAGAGAATAGGACAGAGTCATGAGAAACTTAAAAAATGGATGATTAAGCCACAGATCCAAAATCTTCAGACCATAAGAAAGTAAACACAATGAAAACTCACTTGTAAATTTGTTATGCTTTGGCTCTTAATGTCCCATGAAAATCCCATGTGTTAGGTAATGCAGGAATGGTTGGCAGTAAAATACATAGATTATTAGAGCTGTAACCTCATCAGTGGATTAATACATTTATGGATTAGTCATGTGACTAGACTGCTAGGTGGTAACTGTAGGCAGGTAAGGAACAGCTGGAGGTGGTAGGTCCCCAGGGCCATGGCCTGGATTATATCTGCCCACGGTCTTTCTCCTCTCCTCTCCCCTCCCCTTCCTGTGAACTGCTTTATTCTTCCATACTCTTCCACCATGATGTTCTGTCTTACCTCAGACTCAGAGCAATGGAGCCAGCTGACCATAGAATAAACCTCTAAAACTGTGAACCTCAAATAAACTTTTCTTCTTCTAAGTTATTCTTTTTTTTTTTTTATATTTAATTTTTTTTTTTTAGTTTTTTCGGCGGACACAACATCTTTGTTTGTATGTGGTGCTGAGGATCGAACCCAGGCCGCACGCATGCCAGGAGAGCGCGCTATAGCTTGAGCCACATTCCTAGCCCCTAAGTTATTCTTGACAGGTATTTGGGTCACAGTGATGGAAAACTATCTAGCAAAAGTTCAACATAAAAAAAAAAAAATTCTACAAAGTAAAGAGGACTAAACAAATGTTAAAAGCAGCCAAACTACATTTTAATTTTCTTCTTATTTGAAATGTGTAGAAGATATATTAAAACTAGAGCACATGCAGTGGCAAGTGTCCAGAGATCACAAAAGGACTGCAAACTGGACCCAGATACCAGAAAATAATAAAAAGGTGAGAGGAATGGGAATGTTAGGCCCAAAAAGAATAAATGAGACAATTATGGTAATCTTAAAAAATCTGAAGTGTTATCAGGGTGAAAGGCAATTTTCTATCCAGAGGATAGCACTCGGATGCAAGAAGCAAGGAAGCAATTTGTGACTGAACATAGGAAAGCTGAATAAATGGAGCTGAATAACAATGGAACAGAGGACTCCAATCACTGAAATTTTAAAACTTGGATTTAGATGACCAAACTTCACAGTTGTAGAAGATATTCTTAAATTTAATGTGAGTTTAATGAGCTCTCCTGTAAGACTTTTTATAACTCC
The DNA here is from genome assembly GCF_021218885.2 of Marmota monax. NCBI lineage: Eukaryota > Metazoa > Chordata > Mammalia > Rodentia > Sciuridae > Marmota > Marmota monax. The sequence goes on along the minus strand of NW_026693777.1, from coordinate 11,907,876 downwards.
AAGGTTAAATTATTCTACAATGTAAATTTTAGTGACTGGTGGTTGTATTTTCCTGACTGCAACTGACTTAAGTCATTCATTTAATCATTAACTAGGCAAATATTATTTAGTACCTGCTTCATTGAAGGCCCCATTAATGGGCATTGAAGCTACCAAGAGGCATAAGACACAGTCCCTGGCATCATCTTGATTGTGCACACGAGAAAGCCTACTGTGGAGTGTTTTATAACTTATTCAGGTCGCTATGATATAACAGCACAAGAGAAGACAGGAGATATATTATTAAAATGGAACTCAATAGTGTAAAAGAATAATTCATCTCCACTAAATGGGTATTTTGTTCCTTTTTACAGAGGAGATTACATGCTGTTTGTCATATATTGAACAAAACTGCCATAAATAAAAACCCTTTCCAGGACACTGGATGATCTTAGCATGCCATAGCTTAGTGCTTTAGAAGCCATGCTTGGAACATCAGTCTTTAGCTCAAATGATTTGCATTTTCTTAAAGATCCCTACTTTGCATTTTGCTCGTCAATAAAATGATTACAATTTTTCAGGCCTGAAGTGCTCAAATAAGTCTTCACATAATGGCAGAAGAACAGTGTTGATAGTAATTTTTAAATGCATTTTATGTACCATTAAATTAAAATCCTCTACACTTACTTTCTACCCCAAACATTTTCTCCTGCTAACACTAATGAGTTTGAAAATCTTTGATCCCATCACTTTAATAACTTAGGCTGAGGGGTTGCCTTACGCTCACTGTAGTCCGAAATAACAAGGATGCATATCTTCAACAACATACTTTTCATACCAAAGTCCATTTAAAAAAAATCTCATCCTGTAAAAAAGTTGCTTTATTTTTAAAAGCATCTTTTTAACTGGAGTGGGGGAAAAAGAAATACCTCATAACCAAGGTCTTTTTATATGTCCTTGATTTGCCCTCAAGCATTTCTGAAATATGTTGTTATTTTCACTGACTGAAGATTGTTTTGGAGGTTGGGGGGGGGATAATGTTTCAACTTCGATGTGATGTTAATATTTGACAGACCTTTCAACTTGTAAGCTGCTCAAGGAAGAAATAAGGACATTTTGTTTCACTGACAAACTAAGGCAAAAGCAGCTTCTAATATGATGAATAGCAAAATATAAAACCTAGATGTCTCTGTTGTGATCGTGTGCGGAAGGCTTAATGAACCTGTGCATAGTCTAGCCATAAACTCTTGTTCAGGCAAGCCTTGAATCACCTGTAGTCATCCTGAGACAGAGCCTACCTGTTGATTACGGCATCCTTCCCATCTCCCTGAATGTTCCTTCCCTTAGTTTCATTCCTCAGAGTTTCATATGAATTTAAATCCAGGGGAGCTGAGGTGTCTATGGACCAATTACAGATGTGACCTTCATACATTCCAAATTTCTTCTTTCAGTAGATTATCTTAAAAATATACTGATCTAAGAAGGTTTTCTCTAAATGCTTTACAATTTTGAATTTCAAATGAATACTTAATAATGTAAGGTTAATATCAATTAAATTATATTCAACCCCTCCTGTTTGATTAAACTCCTGTTGTGTACCCAAAACTATTTTGGTGATTCTGATTAATATAGGTTTTGTGTACTTATGGAGTACTTTGGTCATTTGAAAACCAAATAACGCAGGATAAATGTACTTGTTGATTGTATTTTTATTATTTTTTCCCCTCCTTGGCTTTTGCTTCTCTGGCATGCCCACATAGGGAGGACAGGCTGTTTCCTATTTCAGGAGCATGTTGTTAGTATTTGATAACTATATAAATGTACACAACAATACTGATGAGCCAGAGAAATTAAGCTTTGCAAAGGGCAGCTTTAATTTGTTGATTTGGAGCTTGGAAATGTGGGTTATTTTGTGATTGAATAACATTCTTGAATGTTTAATGCATGGCTCCATTTACCTTGATTAGCTCAGCAATTCACTACACATTATTTCCAAAGATGCTAATCAATTTTAAATCAAAATAGATTGAATTGCCTCTAAAATTGTGGAGATTACCCGAAAGTGTCAATCTCTTTGGGAAATTGAAATTCTGGCATCTTAATACAACCTAGTTGTAGAAGTACTATACAAGAATAATAGGTTTGGGAAATACTGTAAGTTAGGAACAAGTTTCTGAACATAATAGTTACTTGGAAATTAATTAATTTAGTACTGGAATTATCGGCAATTCCATTCTGTTTAGAGAAACTACTTGTGGTATTATTGCAGATCCTATTTTTTTTGTTGATAGAATTTGAAGCATAGGTTTACTATCTCACTCCTTATGACCTATCTCACTTACTTCTTGAATGTTCAAACTTCACAATTTTGAAGAGTCTTTCTGTTCAAAAGGCAATGAAACTGCTCAATACTGTATGAACAAAACTAAGCAGAAAGAAGACATTTTCTTCAGTGAACATAACCAACTGAATATAGCATTTCTGCATATATTTGTTTATGTACATATATAAATATATGCTGGAAATTTAAGTATGAGAAGAAAACATTGCACTGTTTTTATTAACCTATTTCACACATGAAGGGCAAACATTCATATTGTGAGAAAATCATTAGCTTGCTTTTATAAAGGAACTGAAATGCAGAGACTTCTGACCATGGTTTTATATTAGTTTGTTTATTTTAGTTCTGCGGAGTATTAAAAATAACAGGAGAATACAAAGGGAATGTATATTCCCATACAAAAGTCACTCAGGGGCTTGCAATATTAAGCAGTGTAAAGAGAGTGTTTTTGTCCAAAAAGAATGTATAAATATGCCTATGGAGATTATGTCCCAGTTTCTAAAAGCATAAAGATGTCCTGAAGAGTCGTTACAGCATTCTGGAGTTCATATGATCCCATGTCAATTTCAAGCTCTCCTCATTACTTACTATCTTTGTTGCTTTGGACAAACTTTAAACTCTCAGAGCTTCAATTTTTCTCATCTATAAAATGAGACTAATTCCTGCTACTCTATATTTTGTTTTGGGTAGAGGATCCTGGTGAGATTGGGATTTAATAAAATACATGGAAAGAACTTAGTACTATACCACTGTGCCTGGCAGATGCTTTTGTTGAAATTGTTCTTTTTATAATTACATATGATTAACATGTGTTAATTGTACATATTAATGGGATTCAGTTTGTTTTTTTCATACATGCATACTGCTTGCACTGATCAACTTCCCTTTGTCCCCCTCTCTTCCCACACACACCCTTACCAACCTCTGTTAATGATTGTTCTACATTCAGGTGGACAGTTTTTTAGCTACCACTTATAAGAGTGAACATGAGCTATTTGTTTATCTGTGACTGACCTACTTCATTTAACATAATATCCTTTAGTTCCATCTAAACTGTTATATGTGTCAGGATTTTATTCTTTTTATGGTTGAATAATACTCCGTTGTGATATATAGTACATTTTCTTCATCCATCCATCCATTGACAGGAATGTAGGCTGGTCCCATATCTTAGCTATTGTGAATAGTGAACATTGGCATGCAGGTATCTCTTTTGTATGCTGATTTAATTTCCCTTGGATATATAACAAGTAGAGGAATTGCTGGATCATATAGAGGCACTATTTTTTAGTTTTTTTGATTTGTTTTTTGAGGAAACACCTAATTATTCTCTGTAGTGGATAGATGAATGTATATTCCCACCAACAGGTATAAGAGTTTCTTTTCTCCACATCTTTGCCAGCAGATGTTACTTTTTTGTTTTAATTGTTTTCAAATAACTACTATTTTAACTGAGGTGAGATGATATCTCACTGTAGTTTTTTTTTTTTTTTTTTTTAAAGAGAGAGTGAGAGAGGGAGAGAGAGAGAGAGAGAGAGAGAGAGAGAGAGAGAGAATTTTAATATTTTTATTTTATTTTATTTTTTTTTTAGTTATCGGTGGACACAACATCTTTGTTTGTATGTGGTGCTGAGGATCGAACCCGGGTCGCACACATGCCAGGCGAGCACGCTACCACTTGAGCCACATCCCCGGCCCCTCACTGTAGTTTTGATTTGCATTTCCCTGGTGGCTAATGATATTCAACATTTTTTTCATGTATTTGTTGGACATTTGTATTTCTTTTGAGAAGTGTCTGTGTCGTTTGCCTGGTTTTAAATTGGATTATTTTTGTTGTTGAGTTTTAGTTCCTTATTTATTAACTCTTTGTCAGATGAATGTTGGCACATATTGTCTTGTTTCTTCACTGTAAAACTGCTCTTAATACATGAATGATGAGTCAGGGAACATTTCAAAGTACACTGAGGGAGGCCAAAAGGAGGTCAGGTGAGGGCATCCAAAAAGAATCCTCTCCAGTTTTTATTTCTTTATTTAATAATTGAATACTAACAATGCAGTCAATGACCCAATAAGCAACTTCCCCTCGAAGGAGGAAGCTTGTCTTTCCATGCAATGATTGAGACTTATTCCTAGGAGGTGGGAAATCAATTTAGTTTCTGTGTATGGGGTATGCCAGCAAAGTAAGTTATTTTTGCTCAGAAATATCCTTGACAGGCTTTGCTGTCTTTAAAATTGAACCAATGACAAAATATCAATGTTCTTCCATAGGCATTAGAAAATAAATAAAACTCTCCATAAGTTGAAATCAGTTTATTAATATTATTTTATAAATTTTATTTTATTATTCCTTAATTCTGGACAAACACCATTTTTAAAATTTTTCTTCCTTTTTTTTGTATTAGGGATTGAACCCAGGTTTGCTTAACCACTGAGCTACATCTTCAGCTCTTTTTATTTTTTGAGTCAGGGTCTCACTAAGTTACTTAGGGCCTAAGTTGCTGAAGCTGGCTTTGAACTTGCAATCCTCCTGCCTCAGCATCCTGAGCCACTGAGATTGTCAGTATGAACCAAAAAGCCCAGCACCATTTCTATAATGTGAGAGGAGAGTCAATATTAGTTTTAATTTGGACATATCTTTACCTTAAGGAAAATTTGAGTTTTTTTGGTGTAATGAATACAATAATTTGGAATCATATTTCAGGTAATGGTCCTTACCTAGTTCCTTGGGTGTTCTGATGTGTATATTCATTTCTAATACCTCAGGTGCTTAATTTAAAACACTTATTAATTTTTGATTTTTGATTGGCTGTGAGCTCAATTATTTTACAGAATTGTTAGTAAAATGTCAACTTTCTCCTGTTCTATATTCTATATCTATTTTCTGACTATATCACTTATAATCTGTCATAGAAAAAAAATGTCTAATGTAATTCCTCAGGCCTTGCAAACTACATAAGTAGTTTAATATCCATATTATAGATTTTTACATTAGAAGGTTCACACATGTTCATGCTATGAAGCTTGCTTATCATTGATATCAGCGTCTTCTGGGAAATTAATTGCATAATGGCTTCTAGTGGGATAATAGCAGCAGCTACAGTTTTAGACAATTATTTTCAGTGTTTTAGGATTTTAGACAACATTTTTTTTCTGTAGGTATCCTGAGAGCACTGTTTAGTTTGGTATCTGAAAATGCTCACTCATTAAGTTAGAAGCAAAGGGTGACTTTAAAAAAGGAAAGGGAGACACCATTAAAGAGAGAATAATTCAGAATGAATTCATATCCTTAGGAAACTCACTGCCTACTTGTGAGAGTAAGTAAAAGCAAGTGATTTCATGATGTGGTACATCCTAGGGAACACGGCTCAGAGGTATGCACTTCCCATGATAGATATTTGGAATCTCTCTGCTTAGCTAGTTAGATAGACATAGCTATTGCTAATAAATCAGAAATGGATTTTTTAGGAGAACGAGGTAGTTCCAACACAGTTCTCCTCATTCTCAAGCAGTGGGCTCTGCTGATTTAGTACCTGGCTTCATGGAGAGGGAGTGTTTGTTATCCAGAAGCATGATGACCTTACAGCTCAGTGTGCTGAGGAAAGGATCTTTGAACTCTTTCTCTTCTCATATCAGAAAAGAAAAAAAGAAGTAATCCTTCCTGACTCAGAAATCATTATCTCACAAAGTATAGCCAGAGGTGAGAATGCCTGTGGTATATATGTAAACTCATCGCCTATTTCCTGCTGATGGGGTGACTGAGAAGAAGGAACTGGAAAGTGATTAGGAAGAATCATGAGGGATGGAATTCTCCCACTGCTCTTCTGATGAAAGAATCAAATGGAAACTCAAGAGAATTTAACCTTTGCCATTTCTATAATTGTATTTAACCTTCATTTTCCATAGATAGCCCTAAACTATTTCAATTAATCATTACTTGTAAATTAAAATATTTCCCTAATATAGAGCTGTTATCGAATTGCCCAAATGTGGAGTGTTTTGAAGTCATACACTGTACACAAGGTAGTAATTTAGAAGACTTACATTGTGGGTGAGGGGCGAAGGCTTAACTGGCCTAAAGTAAGTAAATCTTCCCTCTGTGGGATCTGGGAAAACATGAAGCAAAAATCTAAATCAGGACCGTAAATTAGACCATAGGCATGCACGAAATATAAACTAGGTTAAGAGCTAAAAATAAAATATTTTAATTGGAAGGGATGTTAAAATTTCTAAATTAATTATTCTACAATTTTTAACATTTTAAATGAATATTTCATAAAGATGCCCATCACTACTTGCTAAGATATAAAGCAAAATACCAGTGATAAAACATTTGGACATAACAGTTTGTTTTTCAATAACAAAAGAGATGGGGCTGTCAAAAAAGGCTAAATAGTAGAAATGATGATGGTGTAGGACCTAGCTGATTCTGCCTGTCCCCTGAATGTGTGCTTGACAGCCTGAAGTGTCACTAGACTATATATTAAAGCAGAGTGGTTCTATTGGTGGTTTATGGGTCTTAAGTACCTATACCACCAAGTTGCTTTAAGTGGCTTGTTTATTAGTCCTTCAACTTTCTTTCAGAAATCTTTCTCCATGGAGGTATCTGTTAAGAGATTATTAAATTAAATATAAAGCATAAAGGCAGGTGTAAGAGAAAAAGGAAAGATTTTTTTGGCAAGTATACTGTTCCAAATTATGTACACATCCCTACCTGTTTGAGCATGTGATGTGTAGATCAATTGTAGAAATGTTAAGTGTTCTAAACAATTCATTAGTGTCATACAATAGTTTGCACCAAGTTTTATAAACACACACATAGGCATATATATATAATTTTAGCATAAATTTTCTCAAGAAATTAATTATCTGTATATAGAAATGTTAAAGTTTGTATGGATGTTTTCTTCTCAGGAAATTTAGCAACTTGGTTCTACCTCAGTATTTCTGAAGTCTGTTGATCTCATGACCACCTACCCATCCACCTCCACAAATACAGCACGTTTTTGAGGTTAGACTATTCTTCTTCTGCAGTTTTAGAATACCATAGGTCAGTTGCTGGAGAATAATTACTTATTTGCCCAACTTAATGAAATATCTGCTTGTGCTCACTTAGCATGCTGATACCACATCTTTACTCTTCACGGCTTTAGTCACCTACAAAATAACACATGCTGGTTTCAATCCTATATCTCCCTGCCCAAAACCACCCCACAACAAAAAAATGTACTTACATACATTTTACTGTCCTCATTAGGGGCACTCTTAATTTTTCACAATATTAAGATTAAACATAAAAAATAGAAGCAAGGGAATTTAAGATGTGCAATATGCTAAATCCACATTTGTTCAGTTAATCAGGACCAGTGAACTCATATAACTGGGTTAATTGGCATTTTTGTAATTTTCACATATTCAAGCATGTCATTCTTCCTGATGCTTGGATGATGTCATTTCAGTCGGCAGCCTTGTGCACAAATGTGTAGAGTAACTGACAGTAGGAAGGAGTCAATCAACTGCCCAAATTCACTGAGCTGAGTATATGGCAGAATCTAAATGCAAGTTCATTGCTTCTGCCTCTATGGAATAGTCATCTAATATATCTTGCGTTTGATATAAATTTAGCACATATGTGATTTTGTGATTTTTTTTTTAATTCTCTCTGGTTTACATGTTGCATTTTTAAATGAAGAGCTAAAATAATATTTTTGGAAGTTAATCTTTCTAAACATTTTGCTCTAAATATCCCATTTTCTTCTCCCTTTTTGTACTCCTGGGTAAATGTACACATAGTGGCACACTAATATCTCTTTATCAACTTTTACTATCATAACTATTTTGACAACATGGTTTCCCTTTGGAGCTCTGTCATATTTTAAGATTGACTTTTCTTGGTTTTGTTGAAAGATTTCCATGTTGTGTTCAAAGTTCATCTGTAAGACTCAGCTATAAGCATTTTTTTACAGACATGATTTTTTTCCATGTAATTGGGGAAAGCAGTCAATTTATGTGACTTTTATCAAATTGATATTTTTCAGTCTACAAGGAGGAGAGTCATGTGTGAAAACATTTGTGAAAATATTTGTAAACTCTTTGTTGACATCACAAATATGGTGTTTCTATCTGTAATTCTTTGTTCTTATTTCTTCTTATTGATAAATTTGTAGTTAACTAGGGTAAGTTCTTGTAAATAACAATATCCATATTTTTGTTTTTATGAGGAAGAATATCTTTTCAAATCATTTTCTGGTTTCTTTCTGAATTAGGAATCTTTCAGATACAAATTGAAAGATTTGTAATTTTGAAATCTAAGTTGGCTTCAAAATTAAAAACTGGCTTATGTACCAGCAAAATTACAGATTTTCTGACTCCATGTACAGTTGGAGTTAAAGGTTTGAATGTCACTGGACTTTGGCTAAGATACTCTGCAGTTCTCTAACAGTGTTTTACCCTCTGAGGCATATCATCCAGATTGATGTCCCACAAGGTAGCCACAGAGGGATCAAGCCTCATAAGGTCTTGACAACAGAAGGAAGGCAGTCTTAAGAGGATGAGAAAGAATTTCTTCTGGCACTCCCCTTAAAAGCGGGGGGAACTGTACTCCTGGAAGCCCCAGAAAATACCTCTTTTGGGTTTATTGGCTTGGTCTGGGCTGTTCTATCCCTGAAATTTGCATTTAAGAGTATGTTAAGCATAGGTTAAGCATGTGCCCTTCTGAATCTATAGGTCAAAAGATTGAGGATGAGGTCAAGAGGATTCACCAGAGGAAATTCTAAGTGAAGTTGGTGAGAGAAGTGAAGATTAGCTGTAGAGGAGATAACCAATAAATTTCTGCTGTATATCTTTGTGTAAAAGACCATTTTCCATCATTCCCTCTGGAAAATAATCAAAGATGCATTTTTAATTTTGTATAAGCTAATGTTTTTCCTTTCTAAAGTCCAAAGTAGCAGAAAAATATCATCCTGGATAGGTACCATGAAGAAATGATGATTTTGCAAATGAAGGCATACCAGATACATAATCAGCATTTTTAAGCCAGTCTCCTTTCCAGAAAACTGTATATTAATGAAGCCAGGGCATAAGAAACTATACTGAGCCTTTGAAATTGAGTTGAATAATTGATATGTGGTTACTTTCCATTGGTTCATGAAATGAAGAATCCCATTCTCTTTGGTTAGGTTCCTTACAATGGAAGGCAGGCAGTCTTCAACTAAATAACTGCTAGTAAGTGATTCCAAAATTAATTGGGCGGTTCAGAACCTGAAATGAACATGCAGATATTGGTCTGCCTTAATCATTACATATGATGTCCTTTAAACTATTCATGTTTGCAGCCTTACCTACCATGGCTTATTTATCTCTTCATACTGCTGAGCAAATATTCTGAGATGTGAAATTACCCCTCCAAGAATAGGTGATTTCCATCCCATCTCCATCTTAAGGACTAGTTGGAATTTGGCAACCAGCCACTGAATATTCGTTCTATATCCAGATTGAGGAGGTGGTGCATTTTCCAAATATCAGCACCCCACTTATCCCTCTATGCAAACAAAGTCAGCAGACATAGTCTGCTCTCTTACCATAGCACCATCAACCTATGATACAGGCTCAACCCATAAGGCGTGAGTTTTGCATGTTGATGTGTGCAGAGTATTCATAGATTATTCACAGTAGTGACAACCAAATTAACCTAGGAGCACTATTGAAAATCACTGTAATAGTGCCAGGGGCAACATCCTTAATATTTATTCCTGTGTTATCATCTCTCTGTATAATCAACTAGCTAGCCCCTTATCCAAGCCCTTTCCCTATTCTTCTGTGCAAATCTATAAACCACTCTAAATCCTAAAATAAACTTTTGCAAAAGGTCATCATGATTACTTTCTAACTCTGACTGGCAGAGCCACTATTTCTACTCCCTATTCTTCCACTGATCTTCTATTTAGTCGGTAAACTTTACAAGAAAATGCAAAGTGATATGAAGTTAGAATTTGGGGTATATGAAGAGATAAAATATATTTAATCTATATTTTATAAATAACCATGCTTATGTTATCTAGAGATTTCCATCACAGGAGATGGAAGGGGACCTCTGGTTTTCTGCTGGCACAAGAATAAAAAAAAAATGAGAAAGAAGAGAGAATATTATTGTAGTGTGACCCCCCCTCAAAAAGGCTAATGGGTGTCTGTTGTGTAAGAGAGGGTAATGTGTTCTTTTGATAATCTGTGGAGAGGGTAGATGAGAAGAGTAAGAGAAAGATCCCTTGGTTAAGGCTGTTATTCCTATGTGATCTTTCAAATATGTAGGAAAATTTGTCATATACAAATTAGTACATGTCTGATTTAATGTTCCACAAGATATAATGGAAGTATACACATAGACATACAAGATGCCGCTCTAGACTCAATACCAGTATTAATAGGTTTCTGATCTTATAGAAAACATTTCAAGATTTTCCAAAGTTCTGATTTTTAAAATCAGTATTAGGGGCACTTAAAGAATCTTCCTTTTCTATCCATGCTGGGAAACTCAGGAGTAGGACAGAAATTCATTTTAGTCTGGAGTGACTTTGTGATCAAATTTCACTTGCTGAGATTTTCATTTGCTGAATCCAGCCAGCAATTCACAAGTGAAGGATGGCTTAACATTTCTCAAGAGCTTGGGGACATTTTTAATTTTTCTTTGAGATTTAGAAGAATGATGTACACTGTTTAAAGGAAGAAAAATGTGCCAAACAGTTTTCTCTTAACCTGAAGTTGATAATTCTAGGAATTATTCCCTTCACCAATTTTTAAAACAAACCCGAACAAATGAAAACTGGGCCAATGATATGGTAGTCACCTTGCTAAAATTAAAATTGAAATTAATTCCTTGTTAAGTCTGCTGTTGGTTACTTTATTGACCACTTCTGAGTTATAACTCTTCATTCTAGTGGTACTATATTTTAGTAGGTGTTTTAGCCCACTAGACTGTTTCTAGAGATCTACAATGATTATTGGGCATTTACTGTATTTTTGGTATTACACATTCTTCTCAGTGCATCACACAGTGTATGAGTAAATTAGAAAAGGGGAAAGGTGCACTTATGAATACTTACTGAATCAATTTATTGAGTGTTAATTTGCAGAAACCGTTTAATATTAATTTTTATAACACTAGAAATGGAGGTCAATTAATTTTTAAATCAGGATGTGTAATGGAGAATACTAGTTTAGTTTATTTTCTGTTCCTTGACTTTCAGACATTGTGCAGCTATCATTTATGAATGGTTCTTAGCCTTAGGGATAATATCAGAATTTCCATGCTCGAAAATATTTACATTGCAATTCATTCTGCTATTACTAGTAAAATGCTTATTTATGCATTTTTTTCAGATTCTTAAGTTATTAGTCTATTTCTCTAATTAGTAGAAAAAGGTCACCAAAAATACCAAGTAGGAAAAGGTTAAATGATCCCATACTTTTTCCATATCAGGAGACCAAACCAAAATATTAAATATACTATGTATATAATATTTTAATATTTAATTTTGAAAATACTAAATATACTATGTGTATAATATTTGCCAGTGCTGAATCAGGTATATATAAAATTCTCAATATTTGAGGTATTTGAGCAAATAATTCTACCACAGTATTTGTTTAATTTTTTATTTTCAATTAGCTAATGCTTTCTCTCATCTCACATCTCAAGTTTTTCTGTAAGTCATCCAGTATTTTTATAGATTTGATTAAAATAAACGCATATATAATAAATATGGAATAACTATATATTAAGAATATATAAAACAAAACTTACTAAAATGTACATGAAACAAATTATAAGATAACTAACATTGGAAATATATAATATTATTAAGATTTTCCTTGCACTCTATTTGGTCAATTTTGTATGTACATTGTGTAGAAACAGCAGAATTTCAAAGTTTAGACTTGAATTGTGATTCAGATTTAGAAAAGAACACATATTTAATGAGTATGATGCATGGATTCTATTTTCTTTCCATTCTTTCATCCAATTCAAAGATGGCTACCACCTTCACAGTGAAATCATGAATTTGAGTGCCTCCCCAGGGAATTTGCTTTGTAAGAGACTGACATCAATAATTTCAACATTATGCTGTCATCTCTTAAGAAAATCATTGAACTGTGGATTTAAATTAGCATTCACAGTTGAAGTACTGTTAAGTATGGACCTTGGCATGGACTATGATAGATTTATGATGTCGATAGAACAAGGCATCTCTTCATAAGTCATTCAAATCTTTGGCACTTGAAAGGTTGATACCATTTCAGTAAGTACAATGGAAATTTTGATTTATGATTTTATGCTCCTATAATTTTGGGGTCTCTGAGTCTTTATGAGTGATTTTGAGCTGTGGAGGAATTGAGATCATATTAAATGTTTATGTCCAGTGAATTACTGTATAGCAAGAATTTTAGTGACAGAAAAATCAAAAGAAAATTCTAGAATGAGTAGTTTCAAGGGCATTATTGTGTTTTCATCTGACATTTTAATTCATTTTTGGAGGTTCAAATCAGATATAAGCAGAAAACATTTTATATATTAATATTTTTAGTCCTTCAAATATGCAACCTGAATTTGCAAAGAATATGCAATCTTAAGTCAATTCATGGCAGTCAGTGGACATTTTCCAGTAATTCTCACTGTTTTAAGGCAGTAGCACATATCAGTTCTATGACTCTTAGCAAGACTTCAGTTTACTGAACCATAGTTTTATTGTGGGTTGCTGTGTTTATGTGTTCAAATGGCTAGAAAAAATTAGTGTATATAGGCTTGCAGGTATTTATCTTTATATATATATATATATTTATATATATATAATATTTATATATAATATATTTATTTATTTATTCATTCATTCATTCATTCATTCTTTTGGGGGTAGACCCAACTATGATGGCTGTAAATTTTTCAGCTATACTCTTTATCTTCATGTCTTTTTAATTCCTTTTCATGGTTTTCCTGCTTGTTCAGTACAGTGAAGTCAGACTTCCTGATCTGGATGCTTCATTACTGTATTGGTATTTCTTGTTTAAAGATGTGTTTATTGCAGGGAGTAGTGGTGCATGCCTGTAATTTCAATAGCTCAGGAGTCTGAGGCTGGCAGATTGCAAGTTTGAGGCCAACTAAGCAAATTAGTGATGCCCTAGGTAATTTTGTGCAATTTGTGCAATACACACTAAGTTAATGAAAATAGTTTTTATTCTCAGGAATATAATAAGTCACATTTAGAGCTACTAGTGTTAGAACTATCAAAAAACAACAAAAAGAAGCAAAAGAAAGTCCTCTTATGAGTTAACCATTTCCACATAAAAGAAAATTCTAAAACGTTTGATTATTTCTATATCTTTGGTATTGTAAATGACCATCTTTCTTCCTGTGAACATATTTGATGATGGGTTTATGTTACAGTCTCTCAAAATTCAATTTCCTTTGTTTTTTGTTTAGTATTTATTTTTTAGTTTTCAGTGGACACAACATCTTTATTTGTATGTGGTGCTGAGGATCTAACCCCCGGCCACACGCATGCCAAGTGAGTGCGCTACCGCTTGAGCCACAGCGCGCTGGCCTGGCATGCGTGTGCCCAGGGTTCGATCCTCAGCACCACATACAAACAAAGATATTGTGTCCGCCGAAAACTAAAAAATAAATATTAAAATTCTCTCTCTCTTAAAATAAATTCAATTTCCTTTACATTAATAATAAGGTTTCTTTTAGAACAAAATATAACTGTCTTCATTCAGTCATTAATTCATTTTACTGAGGTTGGTATACTGAGGTCCTTCTTCCTGCCAAGCATTCTACCTGGACCAATAGGTCCATGAAGGAAGGACACAGTTCTTACCTCCATTGTGTTAACATGTGGGTGGATCAGCAAATACCATAGCAGCACTAAAAATAGGAAAACTGAAGATAACATTGTTTGCCATAAAGAAGTTTAGACTGGGCAATGAAATAGAGCGTAACAACTTTGTGGAGAAAGGTTACTTTATCCAAGATAAGGAAGTCTGTGCCAAGAAAATGACAGCTGAATCAAGATCTGAACTATGGGAACAAAGCACTCACATTCCAGGTAGTGTAAGTGACAAGAGCAAAGTCCCCAAGGCAGGATGATGCTTGAGCAGGGACAGAAAGAAGAATGTTGAACGGATGGTAAAATGTGAGGAGGTCAGAAGCACAGAATCCAGCTCCTGTAAGACTTATCAACCACTGTTAGGAGATTGGACTTCCTTGTAATCACCGTGGGGAGTCACTGGAAGGCTTCCCAGTTATCCTTATACCACCTCAGTGATATTGGTCCTTCATTCCAAGAAGAAAAGGGGCAGGAACAATAGCAAAGGGAATGGCATGATTATTTGGAGCTGGGTTGTTTATCTCAGATTTTTTAAAATGACATTGAATTAAACAATAAAAATAAATGAAATTATATAAAACTCTCATGCTTATTGAAGAAAGGCCAAAGGCTAAAATAAGGCAAGGTTTGTAAAATTATTAACACAAGCTTTCTTAATATTATTTTCCAACAACAAATTAAACAAGGAAACTTCATACTTCTGTCTTCTGCAACTGTGCTTTTCTGTTTTAGATTGAGTTTCTGAAACAAAGATCCACCAAAGATGGTTTTTAAGCATTCATTTCTTACATTCCTCGAGGCTAAAGTTTTAGATCAAGATGTTTCATGGTTTCTGGTGAGGCCCCTCTTACAGATGGCCAACTGCTATCTTCTTGCTGCATTTTTACTTGGTATAAAGGCTGGTGGAGCTCTCTGGGGGACTGTTTTATATGGGCACTAATTCTATTCATGAAGGCTCTGCCCTCATGGATTATGTCCCATAGGCCCAACCTTTGATACTATCATAATCCATAGTTAGGAATTCAGCATATGAATTTTGATGAGACCCAATGAGTCAAGCTGTCACATTCCATGACTAGTCCCCCACCTCAGTTCATTTCTTTATGCATGCATAATGTATTCATTACATGCCAATAATCCTAAAAGTCTTAGCTGCTTCCAGAATCAACTCTAATGTCTAAATCAGATATTGGTAAGACTCAGGAAAGTAGATTCATCCTGAGGTGAAATGCAATATACATGTGAATCTGTGAAATGAAAAAAAGTCGCATGCTTCCAAAGTTCAGGCATAGGGAACAGACATAAGATAGACTTATGTTTTAAGAAGGAATAATGGATCCTAAGCCCTAACTTTAAGACAAACTGCCTGAGATCTTAAGGCTCAGGGATTGGGAACAATCCTCTTTGGTTCCATGCTGTGCTTCTCAAGCCCTCTGGAGTGACAATGTCATCCACATATCTTGGCAGGAAGCCCATTACAGTGGCTTTCTCTCCAGGTCTCCCAGCTCTCCCTGACTGAGGTCACACACCTGTAATCCTGGTAGGTGGTCCTGTCCTTTGAAAGCTAATGGGAGCAGCCATGGCTCTGCTGGGCACAGCTTTCCAGGTCCAATTGTCCCCACACTCATGAATAGGTGGGTTCCCCAGACGTGTCTCCTCTGTATTTTGATCCCACTTTCCTTTGAAGATCTGATTCACTTTGATGGGTCACCACCGTGCTTATACTTATCAAACAGAGCTCTTTAATATTTTTCTCCTTAGTTCCAAAATAAATATACCAAAGGTTTTACTAGATATAGCCATATATAACCCCACTCATCCCAGCAAAGATTTTTCTAGCCTTCTATCTTTTCCGTATTATAATCTAGCCTGTTACTCAATGCAGACTAAATTCTCTCTCATCTGGACATTTCAATTTTTCTCTGCCACCTTGTAAAATTGCCTGTAGCTTTCCTTTGTGTATGTGTGAGTGTGTGTGTTGCCCTCGATGACACAACTTCCCTCAAAGAAAACTCTCCATCTGCAAACCTCTTCATTGCTTCCCTGTAATCCTGTAGCAAGTGTTGAGCTTTACTATTATGTATAGTTCAATACTGTCCAATACTATTACTTATATATGTATGTATTTATCTTATTTTTTTCTATATTACTCAGGTCCCAATTTCTAAGCTATCTACCAGATCTCAGTCCATATAACAAACAACAGTGAAGAAACAGTAAGAAAAGAGCCCTCACTCACTTGGAGACTTTAATCAGCAATAAATAGAAATTGAGGCAACACCACTCTTTTTTTTGTTTCTCACCCATAGTAAACAACAACAACAACATCATCAGCAACAACAAAAATAAACAGAAAAACTACTGGTAGGAATAAGAATTAAGACAACCAGAAAATTAGGAATACCTAACTGGCACTAATTACTTCTCTGTTACTCAAGTATTTTTAGAGGAATTACTTAGGCATTGGTGAATCAGAAAGGTTTTTTTTTTAATGTTCAAGAACAAAAGATACAGTCTCAAAGTACTATTTATCTCAGATTTCAGAATTATTCTAATTAATTCAATGATTTATAGTCCTTAAATTTATCACCTGAAACAACATATATATACTAAGAAAAACTCATGGAACAGTACTCCAATTTCTTCTTATTTTCATCTATTTCTTTGTATTTTTGTGTTAAGTTTTGTCCTTCTTTGCCCAATACTATTACTTGTATGTGTCTTTATCTTATTTCTTCCTATATAATATGGGTCACAACTGTGCTTATAATTATATAAGCACATGTTACATGTTATAATTTCCAATTAGAAAAGCTGAGATTTTTTTCCCAGTAGTGGTATATTTGGGATATTTTTGTTTAAGCACATTTTACAACAAAGTGACTTTTGATATAATTTTGACTAATATGAAGAAATAATGTCCAGATGATTCCATAAATCATGTTAATTTCATAAATAGTGACTTTCAATTTTCTGATACTATGACTGAATACCACAGACTGGATAACTTATAAGGAATTGAAGTTTATTTAGCTCATGGTTCTGAAGTCCAAGAGTTTTCTTGCTGGTTTACAATATGGCCTAAGTTATTACCTGAGGAGACAGAGCAAAATTTTGTAAAAAAGTCACTCCCTGGATAACATATCAATATATCAATCCATGGGTGGATTAATCTTTTCACAAGGGCAGAGCCCTCAAAATCCAATCACTTCCCAAAGGTAATATCTTATCACTGCTGCACTGGAGACCAAGTTGCCAGTGAATGGACTTTAGAGGAACACATTTAAAGCACAGCAAACAGACTGAATAGATGGACATGAGACCTTGGTAATCAAAATATATCACTCCTGAAGGAGATGTCTGGGAATGTTCCGCTGAATTTAGAACCTCATCCTTTTAAATTTTTTTTATTGTTTTGAAAGGATGTTAGATAAAATTCGCATATAAGCTGTGGTGTGTAATCTGGGTCCAGACTTGGGATTTACAAATTTTTTAAATAGACTGGACTAATACAGTGGATTAAAGTGATTTTTAACAAGAACTAATATAAAACTTTTTACTTAAAAGATTTTACTGTGCATATGTAAATTAACAGCAGCATGTTCTGCTAATTTTGACTATTTTTTTTGTGTTGATATCGTTTGCTGTTATTGAGGAAGGGTCTCTAGTAAATTTTGAGGTGAACAAAATCCAGTCTTAATATAGTAGTTTGATTATAATAGATGACAGTTCCTGACTCTCTACCACTGACCAAAGTCAGTTTAATTTTGTAATCTATACTAGACGTATACAGAATATAGGTATATAAAAACCTGTTTCAAAATGAATTACCAATAAGGTCAAAGTAATGAAAATAGCAACATGAGGAATGTTTTAAGGAACTGGAAATTTCTAGAGTAGAAAGAAATTTTATAGAAGACATAGGTTTCTTCAAATATTTGAAGTGTAGTCATGTCGAAAAAGAATTATCCTTACATTGAGAGTCTTCTACAGAGAATTGAAATGATTACACTACCATATCAGAAGGCTTCCTAATGAATAGAGCCATTTAAAAATAGATTTCTCTTTCAGGGATGTCAGGAAGTAGCTGGTGATATTTAGTTAGAGGAGAGACTTGTCAAGAGAGGTGTAGAGGGATTCACGCAAGGGGATGTGTTGGACTACATTAGCCTTACAATCACTGAATCACTGCTTCTGTACTCAGATTCTGTGCTGGAATAGAGTAAAGAGCATCTTAGGTAATCCATTTAGAGATCTTAAACCAAAATTTAATTTTCTTCAGTTACTGACGTAATCTAGGCAGAAACAAAATTTTTATATGAATTATTTAGGCAGTTCTGACAGTGAAGATAAAAATCCATGTAAGTATTATCTGAGAAGGTATAAAGAAAAATGTTAAGAGAATAATGTATTACTTTTATCACTAGGGAAAAGTTGAAATCACTATTCAAAGCTTTTCTTCTAGTGTCTGATAATGTATAGCTAACATGTTACTGCCACTTGAAAGGATCTTGGAGAGGTTTATCAGTTCTTTGTTATTTAGGATCAAACATGGGTTTGTGAAATCCTGTCCTCTCTCTTTTTATATCTGATCTGTTTTGTACAGTCTATATGGTCGGTGTTACACAGAGTTTATTTTCTCATGTTGTGTTTAAGCAAATGGCTTTCTAAATTGAAGATTCAGTTCTACTTTCTGGCTGGTTTCTCTTCTAAATTTTTAACTTGGCATTGAATGTGCATTTTTTTCACAAAGTGTAATTCTATCTTCCAAATTTTCTTCCTTATTCTGTGACTTAATTTGAAAGTAGCCCATCCCCGCTATTTCCTGGGTTGATAGCACAGCTGGTGATCTGCTTTAAACACAAATCTTCATTCTCTACTATTTACCTATATGTTCTCTTTTACATTTTCATTTATGATATTAGCAGGTTTAACATTGTTATCTATACACACTTCAATCCATCAAACACAGCTGCCAACAAAGGCTTCTTATTGAATTGTAATGATATCATGGAAAAACAGGCATGAGGTTAGCATGCAACTACAAAACTAGTGCCCTCTTGTCTCTTCTTCCAAGACCATAAAAACACAAAAAGTACAAGTCCATAACATAAAATCTATATGCTAGAGGTCTATCCTGGCTCTGCCTCAGAAAATCTTCAAGGATCATCTTTCTGATGACCCCACGCCTTAGAGCTCTGTGCTCTCATGGATATTTGAAGCCTAGTAAATTATCAGAAACTTCCAGCCTGTAAGAAGGGAAAGCAAGAAATAAAACAAAATCCAGGAAAAGGAATTTAAAGAAGCAAGAAGTGACTTGCACACAACACTTCATTCCTGTATCATGACAAGAAATCGGTCACAGGATCTAACTGTAAGCAAGCATGGGGAATAAAATTTCTAAATGACTAGCCAAGGGAAAAAATAGATTTTTGAGAGGACAACGAACTGTGTCCTTCATCAATAGTATTTTCCATATTTTCTTTTATATCTTATACATCAGCCTCAATTGTATGCCTTTGCTCATCCTGATCCTGGTCAGTCAATTTGGATTTCTTCTCTGACATCCAAAATTCATTTGTCCATATACTTCATGCTCAAAAGTTACTTCTCTCCGTAGAGAATATGCTGATCATGTCAGGCAGTAGGAATCTACTGAACTCCCATAGTTCTTTGTACTCTTGTCACTAACAACTTATTCATTTTAGTAGTTATTTATGTCCATGCATTTCCTGTAAGCTTTTTCTTCACAGAGAACAGATCTTTTTCCTATTCATAATTTTCTCCAACTTCTCTGAAATGTGTGCTTGTATACCATTTCTACTCAGTATTCATTCAACAAGTACATGAGTAAAGCAATTATTATTTTTCTAGAGTTGGATTGAAAATGGAAAAACTAGTAAATGAGATATATAATGGAACTATGCAGAATATGTTAAGATTGGAGCTTAGTCTATAGATAAGTGAACTATGGATTTAAATTTCAAATTATATTTCTCTATTGAGTTTGTATTAATGTTATGGGTGACTGCAATATATGTTGAAATTTGGGGGTTAACTGAAAAAAAGGGAAGAATTAATCTTCACTTTGCAAATAATGCTACAATTTATTTACTCATTCAATACTTAGTGCTTAATACCACAATAGGTATTATTCCTTTTTATAGTTACTAATAATTTTGTACAACTTAATGCCCACACATGCATATGTTGTGCTTTGATCTCATCAGTGTCCCTTCTACCTTCTTTTTTGGTCCCCCTTTGTCCCTGTCCTCTGTCCCCTTCCCTAATAGTCCCTCTACTACTTCCAAGTGATTTTTTTTTAAGTTTCTTTATATAATGAAAATGTACAATACTTGTTTGTGCCTGGCTTATTTCACTTAATGTATGTCCTCTATTTCCATTCATTTTTTTCTACATACAAATGAAAGGCTCTTGTTCTTATGACTGAGTAAAATTTGCTGTAAATATGCACATATTTTCTTTATCCATTCATCCCTTCACAAGTACATAGGCTGATTTCATATCTTGGCTATTGTGGATAGTGATGCAATAAACATGGGAATGCAGATATTCTTTTGTATCCTGATTTCCTTTGGTTAAATACTCAGGAATGGTATGGCTGGTTCATATGGTATAGTTTTAAGGTTTGTTTTGAGGAAACTCAATTCTATTTTCCATAGTGGTTGTATAAATTTATATTCCCACTAATAGTGTATGTGGGTTCCTTTTTCTGTATATCTTGACCAGCATTTGTTATAGTTTTTTGTGTTTTGTTGTTAATAGACATTCTGATTAGGGTGAGATAGAGTTTATTGTATTGATTTTTATTTCCATGGTAGCTAAAGATACTGAGAATTTTTTTCACATATTAATTGGCCGTTTTTAATTCTTTTGAAAGGTATCAGTTCAGACATCATTATTAAACTGATGAGTGGCTAGATTCTCTGATTGATTCCTTTGGTGTTATGCACATGAAAACAGAATGTAGTTCTGGAAGACAGTCCTAATCTTAACTGTATGTTCATGTTTAAACCTAAACATCGATTTCATGCATTCATTTCCTCATTCTATTTCTTCTAGATCTTTTATGTTCCACCAAATAAAGAAACAAGTGAAACATGTATCCTTAAACCTTAATATTTATGAAAAATTCCTATTTTTCTTTCATTTCTTCTCTCACTTTGTTTTTACTCAGTAATTTTAATGTAAATCTCTTTCACATATAAATACTTTAGAATGTATTTCCAAATAATATGGACATTTGAGTTATTAATTAATACACTTATTAATTCTCTAGGGCTGCAATTTTGAAAAGTTCCACAAATTGGTGGCTTAAACAACAAAAATTTAGTTATCTCACAGCTCTGGAGCCTAGAAGTCAGAATTGATGCTTTTGGCAGAGCCATGGGCTCCCAGGAAGGTTCCAGGGAAGGAACTGTTCCTTCTCTTCTTGGCTTACCGATGGTGTTTTCTCCATGTGTCTCTTCACATCCTAGTCCTATTTGTGTCCTTTTGTCTGCCCAAATCTTCCTTTTATAGGATGTGTCATATTGGATTTGGGTCCACCCTAATGACCTCATTTTTAACTTGAGGTTAATGGACCTCACTTAACATTACCTCTGTAAAGCCTTTATCCAAAAAGGCCACATTCTGAGGTATTGGGGGTTAGGCCTCTGACATTTCATTTTTGGGAAATGAAATTCAACCTGTAATAAATGGAATCTCTTTAACCACATTATCATACTATCAATGTCCTTAATAGTATCTGATACCCAGTTCTTATTCCAATTTTCTTGGTTTGCTCTAAGATATATTTATAGACTCATTAGTTCAAATCAGGAGCCAAATAGGTCCCATTTCATTTTTTTATGTCCATTTTATGAGTTATGTAAAACTTAGTATATATGCATATTTTAAAATTATACCTTACAGATACATAAAACAAAATAACATGTATTAATAGGACAATATAAGAAGTTTATATACAAGTATATATTATGTGATATTTAAATCAGGTCAAACATATCTATCTCTTCAGACATTTATCATTTCTTTCTAATGAAAATCTTCAAAAGTTTTTCTTTTATTTGGTACTGGGGATTGTATCCAGGGGCTTTACTGAGAGTTACATCCACAGCCCTTTCTATTTTTTATTAGATAGGATCATGCTAAATTCCTTAGGTTTTCACTAAGTTGATAAGGCTCACTTCAAACTTGTGATCCTCCTGCCTCAGCCTCCCGAATTGCTGGGATTACAGGCATGTACCATGACATCTGGCTCTGCTTGCTTTTTAAAATGTACTGTCTAGTGGGGCACAGTACTGCACACCCATAATCCCGGTGGCTTAGGAAGCTGAGGCAAGAGGATCATGAGTTCAAAGCCAGCCTCAGCAAAAATGATGTGTGAAGCAACTCATTGAGACCCTTTCTATAAATAAAATACAAAATAGGGCTGGGCATGTGGCTCAGTGGTCAAGTGTGCCTGAGTTCAATCCCTGGTATCCCACCCCCCAAAAAAGAAAAAAAAAAGTTACTGTCTACAGTAAGTGTACTATATAAGAGAACTCCAGAAATCCTTGCTTCTATATAATTGTGATGTATTTTTATTGTGCAGTGAACCCTGTCCCACCCTTTTCTCAGTAAATGCCACTGAATCATAAAGAAGCAGATTAATTCATCCTATAGAACTCCCATTTTTTCATCTGACTGGCTCATTTTTCATGATATCATGTGACTTCTTCTGTTATCTCCTATCACCTTTAAAATAAACTCATAGATTCAGAGGTTTGATCATATTCCTGTTTAGGGTATTTGATTTTATATCATATTGAGAAGCACCTCTTTTCCTGGCTGTCTCCCTTTAGGAGACATTAAAATTCATTAGTAGTTTCAGGTTTTTTTTTACCCATATTTCTGCATTGTGAATTCTCCATCAATATTTAGTCTAACAAAATTAATTGATCATTATCTGGATCTATTTATTTAATTAGGGTTGAAGCAGTCACTTTCTAATATTAGTACTCCGTTTATATCATCAGCTAGATCTTTAATGAAGAATTCTATTGTGTTACTTAGAAAAAGCACCATAAATGCTTGCAGTTTTTTTTTTTTTACCAACTTTTGATATAAATGTTGATTCTAACTAACTTGAGTTGTATATATTAACTTTTGTTAATATCATTGTTGATAGATGTATTTTTAAATATTGAATGTATTTTGATCATTTATAGTCATGTTTATTTTCAATGCTAAAATTGTTCCAAGATGGACCAGTAGGAGTCCCTTCTGCTTGGTTCTTAGAGTTTATATGCTCACTGGCACATGTGAGGGCTTATCTCTAGGTATACATCCATAGTCCAGAAACCAGATATTTCTCCTAGGAGCTCTGGTTTCTTAAAGTAGAAATTAATATTTGGTCAACACAACCTCAGCATTGGGTATCAAATTTGATTTGTAAGTAAGTCTCATTTCAGACTTTATAGCTCATATATCTAAACCAGTATACTTATCTACTAGTTTTAATCTTCTACTGTGATTTTAATATGTTATTCACAAAAAATAGGAAAGAATCCTAGTTGAAATTGTAGTATACAAAATAGTATAAATTGGGCAACAAGTCCTATTACTGGTTTAGGTTTCTAAATCTGTCCCCCCCACGATTAGTTTAATGAAATTATTATTATTATTATTATTATTATTATTATTATTATTTTTCATACCAGGGATTGAACCCAGGGGCACTTTACCACTCAGCTACACTCCCAGTCCTTTTTTTTTTTATTGTGTTATTGGAAAATAGGGTCTTGCCGAGTTGTTGAGGGGCTCACTAAATTTCTGAGACTGACCTCAAATTTAGGATCTTCATGCCTCAACTTCTGGTCACTGGAAATACAGGCATTCACCACTGCACTGGACTTGATTTAATTCTAAAATCAAACAAACAATTTTTCAAATAACCAAGGAATTCAGTTATCAGGATAAGAGGAAATGTGTGCAACATAATTTTTGCTCTAGTTTAAAGGGTACATGCCATAGACTTACATGTAGGGATTTTATGTGTTTTCATGTATGTTTATCATACTGTTTGTGAAAGCCTACTAATTATTTTTGAGAGAAAGAAGATATGTAGGTTTTTTTTTTCTTTTATCACTTTAAGCACTTTTAATGATGGTATATTTTCCAACAATGTCTACTACTAAACTTTACATTTTCTTTCATCTTCAAGTTAAAGAAAGACATAAATTCCTATGGTTATCTGGACAAAGA
Organism: Marmota monax; assembly: GCF_021218885.2. Classification (NCBI taxonomy): domain Eukaryota; kingdom Metazoa; phylum Chordata; class Mammalia; order Rodentia; family Sciuridae; genus Marmota; species Marmota monax. The sequence continues at coordinate 11,883,411 of NW_026693777.1, read as the reverse complement.
TAAATGTCAAGACACAAAATGATTAGAATACACTGTTGTAGTAGACTAAATTAGATCTGATTGAAAATGAAAATCTATTTGTCAATTCTCAAGCATGGAATTGCTAGGCCTATGAATTGTCTCTTCTCTGGAGACAGCCTGGCTATACTGATTTAGTAAATACAAAAATCCATCAAAAAATAAGTGTGGGTTTGCTCCTGTTGTGTCACTTATTCCCTTCATTATCATTGAAATAACCCATCTGTGTTCATCTCTACTGCTGGAAACTGTAGGTATATTAGTTGATAGTGGTGGGGACTTCTGGTACAACTGCACTTTTAGGATTCTAACAATGTACATTAAAATAGATTAATTTTCTGCTTACAATTCATAAAATGCTTTCTTGGTCTAGAAGAATAGGGAAGAATTGTGATTATATTGTGTCTGTCAGTAAAAGTGCATTATTTTGATTGAGTGGTTGTACTTCTGTAAAAATACTAATAAGCAAAATTATATTTGCATATCAAACAAGAAATAGAATAAGTATTTTAATAATATCCCAACAGTAAGAAATAGATATGCAAAATCCACATATAAAAGGTGAAGCTCAGCTTGCTATGCAATGCTATAGGATTTGCTATGGATCTAAGATACCTCAGCAAAGACTAGCCAGTAGGAAGATGGCCAGGTACATTTTACGCAGTTTTGCTCCATTATATTATGGACCAGCTCCAGCTGGAATAATTAGGAAGAAATATGCCTAAATAATGAACACATACCTTTCATTTCACATATAGACTAACATTATCTTTCCTGGAGAAATATGAACATACGAGCACAGGATATAGTCCTACAGGTGAGAAATAGTGCCAAGATTGTAAGTTTTAAAATCCTGCATGACTACTTCCCAGCTATGTGAGTCATAAACTGTATAGTTTCATAAACTATAAATGGTGATATGATGGCAATGAACAAGGAAAGTGCTTTTTTTCTTTTCCAGGTCAAAATATATAATGATATACAGGTTTTTATATTTTAGAAACTGCTGTGTGAAATTCTTCTTATGATTACTATGTATTTTCCATTTTTCAATACAGACTTGGTATGTTTTAAGATATCTTTACTTTGCTAAGCACTGGGCCCCTTTACTTCATGTGTTCCTATGGTGAAAAACTTTCTCAAGTGCTTTTCTTATAGTTTGAATAATGTCATTTTTTATCCTGACTTGGGAATATATTTGAAATATATCCTTTCTTGGTGAATTTCTGAAGCAATGTGTTCTTATGTTTTCTGGAAGCACTGTTTCTTTTGTACCTCCATAGTGGAAAGGCATTGGAATTACACATTTATTAATGCTAGTATAAGGGTGACACCTCCTTCATAAGAGCAGAGACGGATGAAAGAATTAAGGTAATCCACATTGTTCCAGTAACAGCATCATGAAGGGAAAACAATTGTTTGCTCTTTGCCCAACATTTTATTGTAAGAATATCAGCTCAGTGAATAAGTTGCACCAATAATTAGAGTTGATAAGAGGGGGTAAGTGCCTCAGAATACTCCATGGAAATGAAAATAATTGCGTACAGCAAAAAAAGATCCATTTAGAAGATATTGGTGTCTGGATGTGGATAGAAAGTTAGGGGTTTATAATTAAGATAACAGATTTCCTATCCAGTGGCAGTTTTTTCATCTCCTCTGCTTCTGCTGTTTGCTTTCTGCCTCCCATATGGAACATCTTGGATAATTACTTAATTTCTAGAAAGAGTACCCAGAATAGAAAATTACACCTGATTCTTAAAGATCTACCAGAAAAGTAATGTACAAATAAATTACTGTGTATGACATTGTATCTTTTATTGACTTACACTAACAATTTTCAGATATATTCAGTGTTTAAATTTATGTTTAGTAAACTTTGAACCTCTGAATTTTATAGTCTCTCAGATTTTCATGTATCAAAAATTATTAATCTGGTAACATACTTTTAACTGTATCGCAGATGAAAGTTACAATTAAAAGGGAATGTTCTGATAAAATAATTAAAAGGAAACTAGGAACACTGGTAATTATACACTAATGCACTTATTTTTAAGTTTTGGTTTCAGTGTCATGTTGTTTTAACTTAAGTTTATCATATTAATAGAATATAAAGTCCACTCTGAAACCTTCTATTAAATTGAAGCCAGGCAGATTCAAAGAATTACCCAAAATCCCCTACTCAGACAGTGAGTGGTAGTGAGAAACTTTTTTTTTAAACTGAATCTGTATATTAAAAGACAATATTGAAAACATCAATATTACTAATATCTTGTTATCAGTAAACATTTTTTTGAGGTTTCTAAATTCATGAAAAACATGACAGGTGAAAAAATGATGCAAACTCAAATCCTTTCATATTGCTGAGATTTGATATATATATATATGTATATAGATATGTGTGCACATAAATATTATACATATATACACACATATATGTTAAAAGAGAATGTCAGTCTTTTAAACTTCAATACCGATACAATTTAGAGTTCTTTCTTCTAAAGTACTTTAGATAAATTTTCTATATTCGGGTTGGGATTGTGGCTCAGTGGTAGAGCGCTTGCCTAGCATGCATGAGGCACTGGGTTCGCTCCTCAGCAGCACATAAAGTAAAATAAAAATATTGGGCTGGGGATGTGGCTCAAGCGGTAGCGCGCTCGCCTGGCATGTGTGTGGCCCAGGTTCTATCCTCAGCACCACATACAAACAAAGATGTTGTGTCTGCCGAAAACTAAAAAATAAATATTAAAAAAATTCTCTTTTTTTTTTTAAAAAAAACAATATTGTGTCCACATATAAATAAAAAAGAAATATTTAAAATTTTTTCTATATTAATTTTTTCAAAATTCAGTTAGAATTTTATATGAAAGAAGAGTTTTTAAGAATATTATTTTTTCCTATTTGCACATGCTTGTGATGTTAAATGTTAAAACTTCCTCACAAGCATTCATTCATTCATATGGTTCAAAAATTTTTGCCAATTATAAAATATGTCAAAATTATTAACATTTTGCTGTAAATATGAAAATATGTTCCAGTTATTAAATATTAAATATGAAGAAAGGGAATTTATAAAAATGCCAATGCATAACAAACCTTGGAAAAAATATTCAATCTCACTAATTTTCAAAACTAGTTGAAATAACTTTTTACTTATTGAATTAACAAGAATTTTAAAAATGAGGGTACCCAATGATTTTGAAAGAACAGTGACATGAACATTTATAATTGCTGTCACTGAGAATGCAAATGTGTGCATCCATTTTGAAAAACAACTTGGAGACATATATCTGAGGAAATGATAATTTCTGTGTTTCTATTGAATGAATGATTGCCATCCCCATCACTTGGGCTGTGAAAATAGTCAAACAACCAAGTATATTAGATGTAAAAAAAAATCATAATCACAAATAACATTCTATAATTTTAGAGATATAAAACTAAGGCTATGTGAGTAAAAAAAAATGCTCAGAGCAAGAATGTAGAAAACAGGGATGAATAATATGAAAATAGGTTTTTATGAGCCCAAACTTTAATTTACAAATAATTATATGTGGATTTATAGAGAAAATCAAAGTAGCATGGTAGCTAATTTTTCACGGCAATATTGCCATATGTTTCTAAGGTCTTTGTTCTAGTTTCTCTGAAGGAATGTAGCTTTGGTCATCCCCTATAATTTTAAAATAACAGGATAGTGATCTGATTTGGTAAATATGAAATAAATTTTAGAAAACTTAAGTTTATATAACACTTTCTGTCAGAGGTTTCTGTGAAACAGTTGAATATGTTATGGAGCAACTGGTATCTTTTCTGTTGTGTGATTGCTTGCATAAATTCTTTTCCTGAATTTGAATGTTACGTTTTATGTTTTTATCAAACATTCCACTGGGCATAGTATATGCATTGGTAATGACAAAAAGAAACCAAATATTTAAATATTATCTTTAATTATCTATGAGGTAGGAAAATATTCCAAAATGAAATTTTAAAAAAATATCATTGTTACTTTTGGAAGATAAAATTAAACAGATACTTAAAATCTATTTTAGGTGATCCAGAAACACCTTAATGGGAAAATAGTGTACACACCTAGTAAAATATTTCAGAGATGAAAAAGTAATTGAATATGTGTTTAGTAATCTATATTTGGCTTCCCATTAGAGGTGTTACTTGAAAATATTGAGGTAATTATGTTAAATATTGTATAGATAGTTAAAATGTAGAATTAAAAAATGTAGGAGAATTTTATTTATTTATTTTTTCTTTTTTTAGTATTTATTTTTTAGTTGTAGTTGGACACAATACCTTTATTTTATTTATTTATTTTTCCAAGGTGCTGAGGATTTAACCTAGGGTCTCGCACATGCAAGGTGAATGCTCTTCCACTGAGTCACAACCCCAGCCCATGTGTTCATTTTATTTATTTATTTTTATTAGTTACACATGACAGTACAATTATCTTGACAATTCATACATTTATAATAGCTATGTACTATATAATCTTGATTCTGGTGATAATATGTTATTAGAAGGATAGTGTGTTAAAAGTTGCTGAGAGAATATAACAAAATAATTAAAAGTAAATGTCCATCGTTTGGAGACAATGAGAAAGTAGAACAGTTTCTCTTGATTAACATGAAGTAACTCTCACTTAGGTTTGTGGCTTGATACTTTTAGTATATTACCAACTTGAATTATGAAATAAAAGACTATATATTGCATACGTTTAATGTCATTGAAATAATAATTGTATTGCTGTGCATATTTCAGGTCTGGGGGAACAGGTTCAGGACATTTTCTTAAGTTCCCCAAATGTTTTGATAATGTTATAAAATAATCTCTTTAATGGACTTCTTAAAAATATTTAACTGTCCTATCAAAGTAAAAATAAGCTCAGATAATATGTTCTGAAATTGACCATAATTTAACTTACCTTTGATGATGTTCATTCATTTCTAAGATAACCTATATTGAAATGAATAAATTAATTAACCAGCCATGAATCATTTTTCCACTAAAGTACCAAGTATTTTCTTTATGTATCTTTTGTCAAACTTTTTTTTCAATTTTTCTGTCCTGAATCATAATTTTGTACACGTCATGGCTGCTTATATCATAAACCTACTGGGAGCATGTTCTTTGTCTGATTAATGGTTGTACTATCTTCAGGAACCAGCTTGAATAGTACACTTAAATATAAAACTTGATCAGTGTTTGTTAAATGACTGAATACACCATCTTCACCCTCTGCTTATGTCTCTTGTGCTACCTGTACAGAATAAAAACCATCGCAAATTTGACACTCTGTAGTTAGTGTCTACCAGTGACAACTCTTCCTCATGTTGATGTTATTCCTTTGGAGACGAAAAATAATTATTTGATCATGGCTGTAGATCCAGGTTGCCAGTTTATTTTAAAATGAAAACAAAAGCAACTGTATCTTCTTAGGTCCTCATTTTGAGCTCCACATCTGTCACCAAGGTGTCTTTAGGCTAACCTGAAAGTCTCCTGCTTAAGCACAATTTCTAGGTGATAAGGTGATGATCTCTCCTTCCTGGAGATACCTCAATCTTCAAGTGGGGTTGTGGTGCACTCTTGTCATTTGAATTCATGTGGGGGAAGTTCCCTTCTCTTCTCCTTACAGGACAAAGGGAGTCTTCATCACTGTGAAGTGCATACTCTTTTAAGTGCCTTTTAAGAAACTCTGGGGAAGTGTTGGTACATTGGTATTTGGTAGTAGTAGGGCCAGTTGTGCCCTAATCAGTAAACTCTGGAGATGTCAGTTGGTCCCAACATGAGGTTCTTGCACATTGATTTAAAATTTAAGCTAATTAATTAGTTTCATTTTCAGCTAAGGGTCTTAGAAATAATTATAAGATAACAGAAAAAAAATTCCACTCAACATTCTGCTCTATTTCCTAAAACTCAATTTTTCTTTAGGAAGTGATTAGATTTGATTATCCATCTGTCTACTTTCAAGACATAAAGGGCTGATTCTTCTCATTTTTAAATAGTCAAATTTAAAAAACCAAGTAAGGAATAGTTTCTGAACAAAAGAGAATTTTAATAGGAATCTCATCCCAGGTTCTGTGAGACATTCTGCCTTATTACATAGCTTTTAGCTTATTGCTGAAAGTGGCACCTGTACTATATCCAACCACTTGATTCTCACGAAAAGGGGGAGTCATTCTATTAGACAATCTGTGATTCAAAACCCTTGAAGAGGCTTTTACAGAGTTTCCCATGACAAATTGATGTTTGCATATTATATCTAATCTGAGATTCTTCATTACCACTTAAAAGATTTTCAAAGTTTCCTTTGTAAATTCTTATCCCTTTCAGTTCAAATTCTACAATTTAACACTTCTAATGTTGCTTATATGATTGCTTTTTAGCACCTCCTTTTATGCCTAAGAATACATATAACATTGTGGAAGTGGAATTTGGCAATTACTGTGTTAATGTGATCTGTGTGGAGGAGACAGATATGCCATCTGATTTGGTTTCAAAAGGAATCTTCATTTAGTCCTCAAAGAGGTATTATATGATGCTGTCATTCACCATTTATTGAACAGAAGCTTATTTTCTTGAAAGGTATTCAGAGTAAGATTCTTTTTCCCAGCTCTTTTATTTCTTGAGCTTCTCTGGTAGCATTTGATTTAAATGAAATGTTTTCAAATTATGGAAGATGATTCCTCTGTATATGCAAACTATTGTTAGGGTAGTCAGTAAAGTTCAACTTTTTCTGCAAGTAGGAAAGTGATTTTGTATAAATAACAGTAACAAGCACAGAAAAATAGAATTCAGAAACATTTCATATTAGCTAACCCCATGCATTGGAATTTCTACACAGTTGATGAGCAAAGAAAGCTCACTAGTCTCTATGCTGTAGGCATTTGCTTGGGGAATAGATTTTATCCTACTGTTGACACATTATCTCTCATTAAAGCAGCCATCACTGTCTCATTTTCATTTTCCAAATTACAGTTATGTGCACATAGTCATTCTTTGTTAGAATCCCTACAGAAAACAACCTTCCCACAAAAGTATGTAAGTGTGAGCACTACTGAGTAATGTCTGATCCTGAAAATAGCATTGTTTTCAGGAATTAGCCACCAAGATGTGAAAGAATGCCAATGATTATCTTGAGCTATATAAGAAAGGAAAACCTATCCCATAGAGAGCAAGAGAACTGAAGGCACTGAAACTGATAAGCTGCACAGAGAACCGAGTGCTGCCCTGCTCTTTCAGGGAGCATATGCACAACGTTGGTAATAGTTTATTTGTTACTTGTTTTCTCTTTATTAGGTGGAGATGTAAGTGCTCTGAATTCTGATAGGCTTTTTATTGGGTAAACTACACACAAACCAAAAAAAGAAGGAAAAATTTTTAAATGTGTTATACAAATGTCATATATACAAAATGTATTTAGATTGTCAGTGTCATTTCCTTTATTTATTTTCTTTTATTTTGACTGCTTGGTTTAGATAGTTCATGAACCTTAACCAAACAGATGGGGAGGAGAGAGTAAAAATGGCAGCAACAAAAACCTGCTTCTAAAATATGTCTTGTTTAGCCAGATACAGTGGTGCATGCCTGTAATCCCAACAGCTCTGGAGGCTGAGGCGGGAGGATCATGAGTTCAAATCCAGCCTCAGCAAAAGTGAGGCGCTAAACAACTGAGTGAGACCCTGTCTCTAAATAAAATACAAAATAGGGCTGGGGATGTGTCTCAGTGGTTGAGTGCCCCTGAGTTTAATCCCTGTCCCCCCACCCCCCAAAAAAAGAAAATAAATTTCTTGTTTATTCATATTGATAAATTTAGTTGTCAATTCTTTGAGTAAGATGACTAGGGATGAATCAAAATTGAAAAGTCTTATTCAATTTAATGAATGAATGAAACCTAAAGTATGAGTCAAGAAAACATTGTCATGAATTTAACACAAACTATAACTTGAAAAACTCCATTTGTAATTTGGAAGAGAAAAACAATTGAACTATGTTTGAGTTTTCTAGATGCTGGTTCTCCTTAACAATGTACTCCTTTGATGTTGTTGTTATTGTTGTTGTTAGTGTCAGAGAAACATAAGTTTCTCTTTATCTGTTTATACTGTTAAATCCTGTCAGTCCTCAAAATTGTTATAGCCTCACAAGGAATTTTACTTGTTCACATCTCTAGATATAAATTTTCAGCAAAACCTACATCAGAATAAATGCCAGGACTGGTATACATAGTTGAGAGAGACTCAAAGTGGTGTTCAAGGGGAGTAATATTTCTGAGTTATGCTTTTTTATCAATTATCAGGACATAACTTCATCCTGTGTTTTATGTGAGGGATACCTCTTCTTAGCTAAACGGAACTACTACAATCATTGCTTTTTTCAGCCGATTATGACCTATATGTTTAAAATTTATTCCATTTAAACTCTGTTGTGCTGAAGTTCATTATCATTCTTGGCTCATTACATATGCTTAATGTTATTTTGTGCAGAGTCGCTTTTATTTATTTATTAGGTACTACCATATTTCCTTACAAATCTCAAATGAAAACTCAATAATCACATTTACAGTGAAAACGAGGACCTTGCCATGACTTGTAGTTATGTGGTCTTTCCTCTTCCCATTCCTTACCTAAGTTCATTTTTTTGCTTGTTTTGAACATAATGGAAGGAGTAAAATGCGTTTTCATGAAACATTATCATGAAACCCCTAAACCGGTCACAAAGTACACATGTAAAATAGTACAGTAGATGGGTTTTAATACAGTAATGATTTTCTTAAGTCTCCTCTGTGAACAGAATGCACAGGCCATCTCTTCATTGGGGAAGGAAATAGTCAACATTTGTCTCTTGTTTGGCAAAAGTTTGCTTTGTAAGGAGATTTTGAAAACTATAGCATTGAAATTTAGGTAGTTCTAGCTCTATTTTGTTTTGAAGTATTAATTGTCAAGTGATAACTTCTTATTGGCATAACAACTCATAGGGTGACCAACTGTAGTCACTAAAATATACATTTATACCTAGAATGCATAGTAACTAAAGAAAGTAGAAAATGAACATGTTGGGACATGGAGAGAGCTCAGAGAGCCCCTGGGCTCTGTAGAATTAGTATTTCCTATCAGGTGGTACAGATAGTCTTCATTCAAATAGTCATTCCTAACCCACCAATAATTTTATTTTTGTACTATTGGAATCAATGCTCCATGGACAAGAAATTCCTTATAGGATATATGAAAGTAAGTGACAATCTAAATTGTTTTTCATTTCCCCCAAACCAGCATGTTATAAAGGATATATTTAAGGTCATTGCTAAACTTAAGTGAAAGAAGATTTCTTGGAAAAGTTAGAGGAAAAAGTTCATTGTCAAATGATTCAGATTCATAAAACAGCATGTGAAGAATTAGGTCTTGTCTATTAATGACACTACTCCCAATTTTAGAAATAAGCAACTGATAAAAAGCAGTATTAAGAGATATCAGATTCATTTATATTATTTTCCATTCTGTGATGTGGTCATTGAGATGACATAATAGTAGAGCTAAAGCTCTAGAAATATGTGAATGATAGTAACAATTGTGACTATTCATTAAAGGAACGATAATAAAAGTTTTCATTTTCAGTGAGCCTCCTCTGTGTGACTCTTTCATTTATTTCTTTCAACCCATATGACTCCATTGATTGTGTTTTACAACTTTTGTTTTATAGGTGAGCTGATTAAGTTTTTTGAAATATTTATTATCTTTGCAAGATATGTTATAATAATGTATTGCTCCTATTCATTTTTATAGAAAAATGCTAAATCATCTTCAATTCAAACTGAGATGCACTGGCCTTCTATCTGACTGAGCACGAAATACAAAACTCCATTGTTGACATTCACAGTAGTGTCGATAGACCTGGACACAGCTCAGGAAGAGTGTGGCATAAGGCTCTTATATCCCTTGTTTTGAACAGGGACTATTATACTATTTGTTTACTCAAATTTTGGCTTAGGAAGAAATAATGAGATAAGATTAACAATCACTGAAAATGAGCAGTTATTTTTCATAGCTGGAGGGAGAAATTATTGTGAATTAATGATGAATGCATAAACCTCAAACACTTTTACACATAAGAGTGATAAAGGAAAAAGACAGTGTTAATTTGGCATCCCGTGTCAAATTTGAACAGCTGTTTTGGACTGCAGAAATTTCCACAGCTTTAACACCAGGAAAGAGCAAAATTAACAGCTCTGCACTTTTTCACAAATGTGTTTGTGGTCTTAAGGCATTAATTCATAAAATGTTCCTTTTGAGTAAGCAATGGCCATCAAAGGTTTCTCTACTGGATGGACTTGAATGTCACACGTATTTGAAAACCTGGTGAAACATTTCTCTATATTTGTATGAAAACCAAAACCCAGTATGCATTGATTTATGTCTGATTATGTCTATGAAAATACATTCTTTGGGAATACATATTTTAATTCCTGTCCCATGTTTTTGTATCATAATTATGATATGGCTTGTTAGAATAAATCCAAAACTTTGTAAAAAAAAAAAAACTCAAAAAAATATAAAGTTATAAAATGTTATCATAAAGTCGATAAATTAGAATACGTGTGCACCCATTTATCCTTGAATTTTTATTAAAATAATTATGCAAAAATTATTATAACTATGAAAATAAGATGATAAACTCACCAGTCACAGAAAATTTGTATCATAATAGTTTTGACATTTTGACACTAACAGACAGCAGGTACATTTTTCACCAATACTGAGCAGTTAAACTAAAAATTGCTGATAAGTGGGAATACTCAAATGCTTCTCAGGGCTGGAATGTGTCCTAGGCACTTGTCTTTATAATATCATGCTGTTTAGAAAATGGAGACTCGAGAACTACTACAAGATGGAAATGGATGCCAACCACTAGCTGCCTGCTGAGAGTTGCCAGTGTGAGTGGAAAGTAAAGAGGAGTACTTATGGGAAAATGAGGCAAATCTGAATACGTTAGCAGATGGAAAGCCACCGTGCTTCTGACTCCATGATGCACTCTTGAGCTTTCAGCTTTATCTGTCACCATCTGCGCTTCCCATACAACGTGGTGGACCCTGATGTGGTGAGAGAAAAGATTGAGAGTGGCTCTCTGTTGTGACTGCTTGAGATGTAGGGTTGCAGATAGATAATGAGAATGGTTCTTAATATTGAAGCTTCGCAGAGTCGAAGTTCAGCCTTGGACATGAGAATGATGGGGCAGGAAGAGTAAAAAGAAATGAAAAAAGGCAGCTGCAGTGATCCTGATTATGGTGATTGTGTGGTCTGTTTGAAGCAGGCTCTCACTCATCAGTGTTTCTGGTTGAAAGCATGACAAATGCAGGACAATTGACGGAAAGCGAAGAGGGAGTACAATACAGAGTATACGAAATACATGGTCATTGAAAGTGAACATGGTGTAGAATAGCAGCAAATAAAAGTTAGCAAGCTTAAAAGGTGTTTTAGAATAGTGGAGAGGGAAAGATGGGGTCAATAAAAGCACTTAGGATGGTGTTCTCATAGCTTTGATTGCTATGATCTGAAAAAATATATACATTAGAAACCTTTTTAAATATTTCTTTTTATTTTTTAAAACTTGAAAGCATGTTGTAAACTGTCAATCATGTTTGAAAGTCACTTTCATCATCTTGTGGACATGAAAAGGAAAAATAAATGTCTTTAGAAGGGGAAGAGGTGAGATTGTAGAAATGGAAATTGCCTCCCTCTCTCCCTTCCTGCTTCTGTCTCTCTCTCTCTCTCCTTCTTTCTCTCTCCTTTCTTTCCCTTTTCATTTCTGTTTGCCTTTCTTTCTCCCATGTCTGGTCCTTTATTAAATCCTTTTGTCTGTGCCTGTAGAATTTACCTAGAATCCAACCACTTTCTCACCTCCTCTGCTACTAATATCTTGTTTTAGCTCCAGAGTATTAGTGTAGTCTCCTAAAAGGTCTTTGATCCCTCCCTACTTCCTATAGTTCATCAACACAACACTAGAATATTCACTAGCAGATGATCAGTCACATTGGATGAATGAATGAATGGTTGAATGGAGAATGAAAGGAAAGATCGTGTTTTTTGGTTTTTTTTTTTGGTGCTGGGGATAGAACCCAGGGCCTGTGCGTGCAAGGCAAACACTCTACCAACTGAGCTATATCCCCAGCCTGAGATCATGTCTTTTACACAAGTTTCCTAATAGAATCTAGAAAGTTAGATTGTTTTAGAAAATAACACTACATTTCAAAATTAGTGATATCTGGATTTTTTTCAGAGTCAAACCAAACATTAGTCTATTGTTCTCTATGCCAAATGAGAAAGACAAGGCCCAGTGAAACCGTCTGTCACCGTTCATTTAGATCTACATCTAATTTCTAGTCCATTTTTCCTTCTATGCAATATACCAGACCACCCTCACTACAAAAATGAAAACTGTTACCAGGAAATTGATTGGTATCCTGTGTCATGCAATAATGTTGTTTTGCAAATGGTACCATAGAAGACACTGTCATTCTTCCTAGCCTTCTTTATCTTAGGGAAACTTCCCTTTGTTTCTCCCCCCCCTTTTTTTTTAATACCTATGTCATTCCTGAAATCATATAATTTTCTCCCCTATCTGGGAGTCGAAGCTTTCAGAGCTAAAGCCTCTTATCCTTGCTTTTTTGCCTAGAAATTATAATGCCTGTGAAAGCAAACTATGGAGCTACAGTCACAAATATGTTAAAAACCCATGCTGGGCTCTTGCTGTTAAATCTGGGTTCAACCTTCAAAGACAGTTGATTAATTACAATACATTGCTAATATTGTGTTAAATACGACTTCTGTATTATAGTCTGCCTATATATATAAAATTTAGAAAATTTGGAGTAACAATAACATTGTTAACTTCTTAATGGTTTCTTTACTTCTGACAATTTACATAATACCTCAGAGGATGTGCACTTTGGACAATTTTTTTCATAAATAATCTATGGGGTTTTTTTGTGAAAGCTTTATACTTTTTATGTAGTGCTTTAATTTTCACCAGTGGAGAAATAACCCTGATATGTTTTTTATTGAAAAATTTCAAAGTTAAATATAAAACATTTCTAGTTAATAAATGTTTCTCTGTCTTTGAAGGCCTTCTACCTAGGATTGGGGAAACAAAAAGAGCATGTGCTTTAATTTATCTGATAATAATGAGAATTTGAGCCATTTGCTCACTGATAAGTGATTATAGGACTCTGAGATAATTTGATTACTTTTGTCTGTAGGCAAAGATGTTTTTTTTTTCCTTTTTTGAAGCAGAGCTATTTTACATTTTGCATTAAGACAGAGAAGCATTATACTGGCAGTTCAAGATATTAGTGTCTGTTCAAACTCACTCCTTTGGCTATTAATATGTTGGATAAAATACCTTGCATCTGTACAGCTTAGTTTGCATTACAGGCAGACCATACCATTTGCAAATTTCATTTCCTGTAAACCTGTGCATCTTGTAAATGTTGTCAAACAAAACTCTGATAGTCTACTCAGATGTTGATTTAAAAGTTTGGAAGTTAAAGCTATTTTCTTCACTCTGAAAATAATACCAATTCTTTGCCAAGTCAGATTTGCTCCTTCACTTATTACTTTGTACATGACAAAGAGAGTCAAAGAATAGTAGAAATAAAACTGGTATCTTTCCTTAGTATCACACTACCTTGTGTAAGAAATCGGACCTTGTTAACTCATAGTTGCAATGACGATGTCATTACGTATGTACATTTTCAGGATATTACTCATTATCAAATTTTAGGGTGTTCTTATAGAAAAACTTCTAATTTCTCAGAATTTTTCCCCTTTCTCCATTTCCATTTCATACAATGTGAAGATTACCATTATAATAGTGAGATAATTATTACTATCAGAACAATTCTCTAGGGTTCCTTTCCCCTATCACCGTAGAAATGAATCATATAGTTGGAGGATTTTTAAAATAACATGTTGCTCTAATTACTACAGAATAATTTACAACATCACATTCTTCTTTAACATGCCTATTTAATTAAAAAAATTATTTTCTCATTTACCTTCAATACTAGATTTTAAAAGCCAGAATAGTTATTCAGAAAGTAGTTTAAATGTACTGTTTATTCCTGCCGGTCCTGTGAAGAGTAGTTGAAAAATGTTTATCACTTATGTTTATCACTTATGTTTATCACATCTGTTTATCACTTATGGGGAGAAAATATAGGCAAAAATATGAGAAAATAGTATTTTTTTTTCACTTTTTCATAACATAAATGTATAGTACACAATCTAAACTATATTTTTGATAGGAAAAATAATGGATTATTGGCATTTGCTTCTTTAAATGTTAATTTGTATAATCTTTTTATTTTTAACCAAGTGATAAAACAAACTGGAAACTGAATGTTTCTGTTTTGGTAAAAATCATTTTATTGTAGATAAACTTAAGTATTACTTTCATAAAAATATTGTTGCTACTAAAATATTCATAAAATATTGTGCTACAATATTTTAATAATATTTTATTTTACACATTAACTTAAACCTTGGAACTACTTCAGTTGAATTCATGCAGTTCTTAAATAATAAATATAAATGTGTATACAGCTGTAAACACTGATATGTTCAGTTCTTTCTGGAAAAGTATGTGTACGCATGTATTGTTTGTGTTTGATTTAGTCAGCATTCTGTCACTATAACACATGCCTGAGATATCAACTTAAAAAGAGAAAAGGTTGATTTGGCTCATGGATTTAGAGAGTCCAGCCTATGTTCCATGGCTCTATTATTTTAAGGCCTGTGGTAAGGCAACAGTCAAGCTGGGAGTACATTTTGGGACCAAACCACTTACCCTGTAGCCTGTGTTTTAGTTAGCTTTTCATTACTGTGACTAAAATACCTGACAAGAGCAATTTAACAGGAATTTATCTAAGGCTCAAGGTTTCACAGGTCTCATTCCATAGAAGGCCAATTCCATTGCTTTGGGCCCAAGGTGAGGCAGCACATCATAGGGAATGGCCCAACAGAGGAAAGCTGTTTAGTTCATGGCAGAGTCAGGAAGCATAGAAAGAGAGAGAGAAGGGACCAGAGGAAAAATATACCCTTCTATTGCATGCCCCCAGTGACTAACCACCCCTAGCCACATCCTACCTACCTACAGTTACCACCCAGTTGGTCCATTTAAACTAGGTTTGACCCATTAGGTTACAGATCTCATAATCCAATCTTTTCATGCCTGAATATTTCAACATTAACAGGAGCTTTAGGGAAATGCCCAATAATTAAACTGTAACAGCCAGGGAGCAAAAGAGGAGGGGCTGAGGGTCTCCTTGTCCTCTTCGAGGGCATGCCTCCAATAGAAGTAAAGACTTTCCACGCAGCCCCACCTCTTTAAGGTTCCACCACCTCCCAGTATTACCACTCTCTGTGGAACAAACCTTTAACACATGGGCCTTGGGAAGACTTTTAAGATGCAAACTATAACAGTATTTATGAATTAGTTGTATATGTATTAAATTTTGGCTAATTATTGAGCAGTCCATTAGAACCTTTTAAATATTAAAGAAGAAAATTATTAGATATGAAATAATTTCTAAGAAATTAAAACATTGAAGCTTTCATTCTGTAAATTGATTACATTAGTTACAATATTAATGCCCAGTTTATTATATGAAATTTGAAGATATTAACCTGGAGAGAAAAAGAACAGAAAGGATGTTTTTGCATAAATTTTAGAAACTGAGATGTGAGTTTGAACAGTGGCGAGGTGGGAGAGATGGGGCATACATAATTGATTGAGATAGTATAGTAATTGGAAGGTTTACACTGGTGGTATGAATCTAATACCTTGGGGATTAGGTGTTAGGAAAATGTGTAGCATTGGGTTTAGAGACTGTTATGTTTTGGATCTGAGGTGTCTCCCCAAATTCCTTTGTTAATATTTAGAGGTGAAACAATGATTAAATTATGAGAATTGTAACATAATCAGAACATCCTAGTTTGAATGGACTAACTGGGTGGTAACTGTAGGCAGGTGGGTCATAACTGGAGGGGCTAGGTCACTGGGGTTATGCTCTGGAAGGGTTCCTCTTCCCTGTGGCCCCTCCCTCTCACTATCTCTCCTTTCTGATTATCATGAGATAAGCAGCTGTCCTCTACCTCCACCCTTCTGCCTGTTGTTCTGCCTCACCTCAGACCCAGCCTATGGATTTGGCCAACCATGGACTGAAACTCTGAATCTGAGAGCCCCAAATCAGCTTTTCCTACTTTAAGTTGGCCTTGTAGGGTTTTTTGATTGCAGCAACCAAAAAGAGCTATCAAAGAGACTATGGCATTAAAAGTATTACCAGAGTCTTCCTCACTGTAAGACCTTGCTTTGTAATGATTTGAGATTTATTTAAAAATTACATAATTACTTTTAGCATTGTGGACTTTCTTTTAACTCATCATCACTCCATTCTATGTTAAAAAAGTGAAAATGTTACTGATTTCAAATTATTCCTGAATGTATATCAGGGTTTAGATTTCTACATGCAGATCACCTTGCAAATTCAATTTTATAGAGAAAAATATTATGTTTATGGGTCTATTAAAATAAAGAATATGCTAATGTTACTCTCAGAAACAACTGTTTTGAAGTGAGCATTGTGAATATTTCCTTTTGATTGACCACGGAACTGCTGCATCTGAATTGTCTATAAAAACAAAACAAAACAAAACAAAAAAACAAAGGCAAAGCTCTTTAGAAATTAGTTACCAGTACAAAGTTTCAAGATGTCCAAAGATTTCCAACAGTACCAAGCCTTGTCTTTTCCTAATCTGCTTGGCATGATCTGTCAACCATTCAGTAAATATTCTCCACTGAAATCCTAACTTGCAGTAGGTTTTTTCATAATGTGTCCTCCCCATCAAAGGAGGGTCACTAAGGTTTGAGACCACTGGAGAGATAATGCTCCTATATTTAAAAATACATGCATAATAAAATTCTTAAATTCAGTGATATTAGTAGAAGTTTCAAAGATTGCCACACTTGATGTTATGTAACTATAAAGGTTTTGACTCTCATTTGTGTTCATTCAGAATACAGGCAGTATGTCTGTATTTTGAAAGATGTGCCTCCTGCAAAGAAGCTTTGCACTAAAGTTTGATTGAAACCAAACTATCATGTGGGGGACAAAATTTCTATTTAGTTATATGCAGCTTTTTAAAGCTAAACTTTTGTTTTCTTTGGGAAATAAATATATTGAGTTGAGTTTTGCCTTAGGTATTGTGAACTAGAATGCTAGAAATCTTGTCCATTTTAAAAACAAAAGCAATGTGTTTTAGCAGCATTGCATCTCTTTTTAAGGTCCTTATAAACAGCAGATATGGTGAGGGGGCAGTGGCCTGGGAATAAGATCTGAAGGGAATTCTCATGCTAATCATGTATTTACCCATAGTCAGCTGCCCTGGGCTTCAGAGGCAAAGTTTCCTCCCCTGTGAAAGGAGAAGATTGTGTTTAATGACTTCACAGGGTTCTGAGCCCAACTCTAAATCACCATTCCACTTTTGAAAAATCTTAGATATTTTAGTTGAAAAGTTATAGATTAGTTCTTTGACAGAACAGTATGTAGTTACTACTAATGGCATTAAAAAATGGAAAAAACATGATAGAAATGTTAAGTAAAAAATGAAAAACTATTGTGTGTCTGTATATATACATATATACATATATGTATGTGTAATGAATATGGCTATTTTATAGCTAAAATATACATATACACATAGCTCAAAATAGAATAAATAATAATAAAATAATTGTTCTGGATTAGTGGGGTTATGTATATTTTTTCTTCTCTTTTTATGGATTATCTTTGGCTTTGATATGCTACTTTTACAACTGAATGGAAGAAAATAGAATCACATTGTTATTTTTCTATTTATTTCCTGTTCCCTAATATACTTTACTACTTTGAATAAAAATCATTTTATTTGATATTTGTTAAGAATATAACACTGTAAACATTCTATTTTTAGAAGCTTGGTCTTCTAGAGGCTTAAAATTATTTGAAAAGAGATATAAATGTTATATTTCAGATATCATCTTCCAATTTGATCAATTATTATTCTAACACAAGGGAGGAATTCTTATAGAGCACAAAAATTGTTGTACTTGCCAATATTTCAAGCTTTTTACTTTCATAGAATTTTCTACTAAATTAATTCCCAGAGGGTGAGTATATAAGTAAAAAGATTAAGGGAAATTTTATACTTTGGAATTATTTGAAAACTATCTAATATTATTACTTTTATTTTATTTTAATAAATCAATTTCTCCAAGATTTGGTATTTCTAAATTAAAAGTAAATCGTATTTTTCCATAGATTAATTATACAAACAGGAGAAAGCTATCCTAATATAATTGCTTTTTGAAGAAATAAGCATTTTGCTAAATTTTGTTTTGCAGACTTGTTCCCATTTTGATTTAGTTGATTTTAAAACATGTTTAACTTGTTTAATCTAGACTAGAAATAAGGTGATACTTTTTTAAATGTCAAGACAGTTTTATAGCTTTCTCACTACTAAGTGATTTAGCTTAGACTCTGTGTAAAAATGGTAATGTGGTGACATTCAATTTTGTTAGTGAAAAGAATGACAAAATCTTCCTTTAATACCAATAATCACAGGAGACAGAAGAATGCTTAAGAATATCTTCCTTACCCTGCTAGTTCATATTCTGAGATCCATCTGATATATACCAGTTAATAGTAAAAGAAAGCAAAGTACATATATCTTGCACTCTAAATCCATAATATTTTGGGACCCTCAAAATGGAGAGTTTTACCTCCAGTCTCCTCCTCAATACCACTCCAAGTAGAGAAGAACAATAGTTTTCCCTCATTGTCCCCCTTTGTCACCAACCTTGAGATGACATTTGTGTATAAACTCACTATTGCTGGTAAGTTATAATGTGAATTCGCTCTTTTTCCATTATAAACTTTAGGAAAAAATGCTGTCTTCATCGTGGAGTATAAAATCAATCTCACTTCCATGCATTCATTAATTCATACTTAGTTGGACACTGGAAATGGCTACTCCTGGGAACATTTTTTGTTCTTAATCTTGACAGAAATGGGGAATAATCATTTAGTGGAAGTCTCATTAAAGTGGAAATGATAGTTTTATTGCACAGTAGAGTAACCACAGATAATGACACACTGTATATTTCAAATCTTGTAAGAAAGTATTTTGTTTTCAGCACAAGAAAATCCAAATATTTGAGGAGATTGAGATGTATGTTCTGATTCAAACATTATACAATATATACATATATCAAAATATCACATGGTAACTGATACTATGTATAATTTTAATATTAATTTATATTAATATGTATATATTTAAAAATCACTTGGAGAAACCAATCCCATGGAAAGCCCTATAAAGTTTGTCATCTGCCACTGTGATAGAGCTGTACATTCCAGTGAGCCTGCCTGTGCTATCATTGACTTTATTCTTGGCACATTTTATTTCATTTCATGTAATAGAGAGACAGGAGGGGTGAGAAAGAAGATCTGCTTAGTGTACCTTAATAGATATTAGCCTTCATCCCATTATGACTCTAAAAACTAATACAACTTCTAATACACACAAAGGTGCTAATTTGTTTCTGAATCTAATCCAAAATCATGCTAAATAAGTCTGCTAAGGTAGAAATTTTGAATATTTATGTCATAATATCCTATAGGTCATTACATATGATTTTCACAATTCCCTGGGATATTTCATGTATATAGCAGTCATGTAGAATAGAATAGAATCAGATTTATTTCTAGAGCTCTCTCGATATAAAACCTGAAATAAAAAACAACTTTATTTTTTTTTCAAATTTCCAACCTTTAGTATGAAGCAGATTTGACATTTCAAAGGCAATTTTAAGTGATTATTATTTGCATAGTAAATTCTCAAGGTTCTCTATATGCTTAGACACTTTGCAAAGAGCTGAAGTCATTTGAAAAGCAATGCACCTGGCATTTATGTCCAAAAGAGGTGCCAAGTTTAGCTAGAATATACTTTAAAAATTTTCTCCATTGGTTTCATCTTGATTTTAATGCTACCTTTACTCCTTAATGAAAAAAATAACCATAATAAATTCAGTTTATGAGGTCAGGAAAAGCTTTGCTAGGCATAACATAAGACTCCAGTCTACATTTGTTTTGTCTGATTTATTAAGTATCATTTTAGATTAATTTTGGCCACAACTGCCAGCCCTCATCACAGTCAGAGTTGCTATCCACAAAAGTCTTTCCTCAAAGAGGCTTCAGAGAGAAAAACTACTTCATCCACTCAGCTCTGATTAAGAACTTTCTAGCACCAACAGACAAATATTTGGTGTCAGACTTTTCTTCTTAGATACAAGATAAAGGGCAGCAAAACTAATATGAGTATCCTATTTATTTTCAAGCACTCATAATTAGATTCACTTTGTAACTCCCATAAAGAACAAGTCTGTTCATCTTTTTTATTTCTTGGAGACATCTTTGTAAATCATGAAGAGCAGGACCATAAAAATTGAGTCTGATCTCATGAGGTTGGTTAGAGGCCCTGCGAAAACTGCCTTTGTCACCATAACCCACCAAGATTGGATGGCTAAGCTTTGTAGCACTGTCCAGATTGCCAGTTTGCCCAAACTCCTCAGCTCTTTCTCTCCCCTGTATTTACAAGAGAAATGCAAAATGAGCATCACCTTCAATATGTGCTCTCAGGAGCCTAACTGCCTACTACTGTAGGTCCGAATTTAATTTCCTTAGTCTTTTGTTTAGTATATATCACTATTTTTCCCCCTCACTGCTCCTGACACCTCTTCATACAAACATGGTTTTAAAGTAACAAACTGTTCATAGAGTTTTTGCCTTACTCTTGTTTTAAGTACGGAATTAAACTTAATTGCATATGAGTTGCTTTATGGAAGAATACATTAAAAGGTTAAAGTACCAAGTGATACTAAGCAATGGATGTGGTGTGGCATATGTGCTGAAGTCTGTTCTTAATATATATATTCATGAAATCATCAGAACAATTTCATTTATTCCTTACTTTACACATCTAGAAACTGAGGCTCAGAGGGCTGACTGACTTCTCCAAGGGCAAAGGACTGAAAAGTGAGAGTGAGGATTCACACCAAGCATCATGATTCTAAAACTATTCATTTACCGACTTCATTCTGCTGCCTCTTTAGCTGCTTCTGAATGTGGAAGATCATGCCATGCTATCAAAACCTTTAAAAGATGCCCTTGTTCACATGACTGTAGTGTATATTAATGGAAGGAGGCAGATGAACGTTGTCAGTTTCCCTCTCTAGGACCCCTATGAAGAACCTTTATTAGATGTCATGCTGCATAAATTCTTCTCTTCACTCTGGTTTCCCTTTTGCCTAAGACTTTCACTGTGTTTCCTTTTCACTCCTGCAACACATGTACTTTATATGCTATTGTTTTGATCTTCACTACCCGCAGTCAGCAGTTGATAAATAATAATGCTTACTCTTTGATGAGGGTAAAAGAAACCTTTCTCACATACTAAGAAGCTCTATTTTTTCCTGTCTCTTTAAACCGCCAGCTTTATTTTGGCTTCTCCTCTTTACTCTTTTGGCAGGCATTTATCATAAATCTTTGTGGCTTTTTGTTGAGAAAGTAGTAATTTATGATAGTGGTTCCATTTTTAAAGAATAGAGTTACTTGCTTATTGGTGCCTTCCCTATCACCCTTAGTTACAGTTGCTCCAGTCCACTGCCTCTGAGTTGGAGATGTGTCCCAGACACTTGGCCTTCTTCCTTCTAGATGCAATTCAGTTGCCCCTCCTTCTTCCTTGTATAATTCTCTTCCATCATGCACAGCAAGGTGCAAAATTCAAAAAGTGAAATATAAGGTATGTGCAGAATGAAGAAATAAGGGTTTGTGTAATTTTAAATTTATTCATAACCAATGAACTTATGAGGTGTGGTGTGACAATCTGGTACATGTATCTGGCGTATAATGGTTGAATCAAGATAATTGGTATATCCATAACCTCAAACATGTATCATTTCTTTGTGTTGAGAATTTTCAAAATCCTTTCTACTAGCTGTTGTAAAATTCGCAAAATATTAATACACTTATATATTCAATTGAAATGATTGCAAGAAAGAGCAGTGAATTGAGCCTTTTCCTAGCTCTGTGTTGCTTTCTTCTGCGTCTTAGGTCCACCTTTGTCCCATTGCTGGTCTCCACATTGCAGCATTGGTTTGTATCTGTTGACACCATAAAAGCAACAGCAGCACTGTGTGCATGTATGTGTGTGTAAACTAGAAAACAGTAAATTAGAAATAAGTCTATAAGACTACACCAACTACTTTATGTTGCCCTAGGGAAAACTTATATTTTTATGACATACTTAAGTTATGACCATTTGTGCCCTGTCCCAAGCAGTATTTATTTATTTATTTAGAGAGAGAGAGAATTTTTTAATATTTATTTTTTAGTTTTTGGCGGACACAACATCTTTGCTTGTATGTGGTGCTGAGGATCGAACCCAGGCCGCACACATGCCAGGCGAGTGCGTTACTGCTTGAGCCACATTCCCAGGCCCCTAAGCAGTCCTTTTGAGGAGCTTTTGGCTACTAAATCAAAGTACTATCTGGGAATCAGACTCGGGGCCTCACAAATGCTAGGTAGCTGCTATAACACTGATCCACTGATCGACACTCCCAGCCCTGAATTTCCCTACTTTACAAAGTTCAACTCAATCACCACTCCCTTTGCAAAGACTTAGCTGAAGATCACTCAAGGCTTACCCATGATGCTCAGTTCATTTCACTTTTCCTTAGGTGCCTTACTGGATCATGTGCACTGTTCACATACTTGGTGGCATTCCATGATTTATCATCTTGTTGTACTGTCTCTTTCTGTTGCTTTATTTTTTGTATGTCTGTGACCCCTGTTACTATACCTAAAGTACTAATATCCTGAAAATAAGGGCCAAGATATATAGTCCAAACTATATCCACCATTGTGCCATATGCTTGAGGTGAGTATTTATTTGATCAATATGATATTTTTCAGGAATTTTTAGACAAAGAATCTTCAAAGGAATATTTCAAGTGGAAAGAGACAAGGAAATATGAAAGTAGTTTTAATAGAATTTCAATTTAAGATACAAATTTGACAAAAAGTGTTTTCTGACATAATGTTTATTTTCCTTAATTATACTGTAGGATTTTTTTGAAATTGTGAAACTATGGAATATTCTTATTTATGTCTTAGATTTTAATTTTTTTTTCAACACACGTACACACTCACACTCACACACATGATTTCTTTCCTAAAGTAAATCTTCACTCCTCCAGATTATTTTGTGGCAAGCCACAACTCTGAACAAAGACTTCGGTTTTAGTAGTAAAACCTCCCCTTTCTGTGCTCAGGATATCTAATGCCCATTATTTTGTGTTCATTATAGAGAGGTTGATGAGAAATCGGAAATCCAAATAACAGTGTTGCATTGAAATCTAGGCAAAATACGTAGTAGTTTATTTTAGTCAATTATTTCTCTTTTAAAAATGTCCCCTTGTTGGTATCATAGTGTTTGCAAACCTTTCTTGTTTGACAGCAATCACTTGGAACACTGATCAAACAATGTCCTGTCCCTTTTTGGGAGATTGTGTGTCAGTGGCTCATAGTTAAAAGATATAATTTTAACAGGAATTAGTATTTGTAACCATAACTTCCACTCTGGAAGGATTTTATACTTTTAAAAAATATCTCAGAGAATTATTAACATCCAAGAAACTGGGGAACACATCTGTGTAAAAAGATTATCCTTCTTGTTTGGCTTCCTTTTTTTCTAGTTACTAACTTTTGCGGGCATCAGCTAACATAATCACTGGTTTTATTGAGAACTTCTGCTGCAAGTTGGATTTAAAGGCAGCAAAGCAATTAGAGTTTATTAAGTTTCTTTTAATGGCAAAGAGAGTCACTCACCTATGAGTATCATTATCTGGTGAATTATCTTCAGGCTTATAAGATATTTGAAATTAAAACAATTTATTGTCCTTAATCAAATATGGAAGGATCCCACAGTTTTAAATTCAGGGACTGTGCTGAAAACAAGTTACTCATCTGTGAAACCCCTTTGTTATTGTTGTTTCAGTCCTTTCAAAGTGTCCTTCTATGAAATAAGTTGAAATTGGGTTTCTAGGAAATGTGAATAGCTTTGAACTTCAGTAGTATTGTTCACTTCACATGAAAATAAGAAAACAGGAATTATATTTTATCTTTTTCATTAAATACCTATCTTTGGTCTCCCCCTCCCCAGTTTTGATGACTTATTATGTGCTTCAGTCTGTAGTCCACAATCATTACAGGTATTCTCAGGCCTGGAATATATTCGAATCGAAGAAGAGAGTCTGTGAAGGACAGAATGCTCACAGTGGGAAGCCACTTTTCTGAGAAATAAATGTACCACAGAAAATTTAAATTGCTTCCAGTTTTTCACAGTGCTATTCTGTTTATAAAACTCAGACATGTTTCTGTTATTATTTCCAAGTTTGAATCCCCTCTGGTTTGAGATCTTCACAATTCTCTTTCTTACGTATGAGTCATAAAAATAATGCTAGGTAACCGCTATACCAGATGTTCTTCCTGACCCAGCTGACTGACCCTGCTGGTTCTGTACTTCCATTACATCATATATAAATGAACACACACGTATGTACCACTTAAACACATGTACACATATACATGCATATACATATGCTTACGTACACATATATGTGCACACACACGTACACTTACATATACATTTAACTTGAGTTTCAGAGAGCCATGAGGATGCTTAATTTTGACTGTTTCATTGAAGTTATTAGAAAATTTGGGGGTTATATTAATGCGACTCCACAGTTAGCCTCCCATTCTCCTCCTCTTGGCTGGCAGTGGATATAATGTTTACATTTGTGTAAGTAGAATTCTTAAAGTTGTAACTCATAAGAACTTTTACACTTGTATGAGCCAATTTCATCACCTTAATTTCAAAAAGCAAAAGTTGAAGATTCTCTAACCCTTAAAAAAAAAAGATGCAGTTCTTTATATAAAGCTGTGTGAAATGAATGACATTGTACAGCTTTCTTATATAAATCAATTCATGTTTAGACAAGTAGGCATATAAAAATCAATAGATACTCTATTTACATAAGAGGAATTAAAATCATCTTCTTGGAGTTGCCTGCATTTTGACCATTGGGACTTATAGAGCCTTATAGTTAGCTTTGAAGTTGTTTCAAGGTTAGTGATGGATCAGGAATACTCGTGGTTTCCCTTTGCTGTAGTCTAGTTGACAGTCTCCAAATAGAACCAGGGCCTTTCTGGGCTCTTTTCCCAGTGTACCACTGCATGTGATTATGTAATACCCATCTTTTAAAGAGGGCACATCTTTGGATAAGCTGCATGATGAGACCTGGAAGCCAAAATGTTCTATAAAGTTTTATTTACTATATTTCATCACTTAATGTAACTTTAGATTTTGTCTTTTGTTATGAATTTTGCATGAATTTTTATAGTTCTTTCCTCTTTTGTAGAAATTCTTTCCTCTCTCCTCTCTTTGTGTGTCATCTAAATGAATAATTCTAACATATGAGGCTCTAATATTAGAAAGGTGAAAGCACACCAAACTGTAAACATTGTAATACAGTATTTGTTTTTTACACACCTTCCCTTAGTTTTTTTTCTTTGTTTCTATTTAATTTTCAAATTATTTCAAAATTATTTCCATGTAACCAAGTAGTTTTTTTCTTCCTTATGAATATCTGTTTGCAGGCTGAGCAGGAAAATATTTATAACTTATGATTTATGATTAAAGAATCACATGTTGTAACATCCAAGACAGGAACAAGATGTCCTCAGAACTTATACAGAATAAATTATGTATTATTCATATCTAGAAGAATTAAATCTCTTAGGAGTCAATTTAAATACTGATAATGAGAATGAAGAAAGTGGTATCACTTCTTTTCATCAATGATTAGAATCAGATCAAGTGGAAATATCTGTCATGTGATTTTGAAGTTAAAAACTACAAATTCAAAATCATGTACACAGCCACCACTATATTAAAAAAATCCAGCCTATTTCACAAAATAATAAATCATCTGGTTTGTGGATTATAAATGCATTCTCTTCTTTCCCTATTTCTTCCACTTCTCTGAAAATAATTCTTCTTCTCAGACTTTTTAACAACTTGGAAGAAGTAGCTAACATATCATGTAAATCAGTTCATCTTGGCATTAATTAATTTTCCTAAAATTTTGATAAGAACAATAGTGTTTGATACTTACAAAATTAAAAAAACAAAATACATTTTTTATTTAAAATTTTCATTGGGTTACATAATTTTACTTTAGGGTTTGATATACCCTTTTTACAAATTTCTCTTACAGGTCAATACGCACATACACACACACACACACATAAATGGAAAAGCACAAAATTTAAAAAAGGAAAGAAAAGGGAAAGGAAGGAACAAGGATGGAAGATAATATAGATCTGTCTCAATAATTGAAAAAAAATTAAACCAACGATTAGACCGGGATCACAATAGATGAAGTATTCTTTACCTTTTAAAATAGTAGAGCCCATCCTCATTTGCTCCTGGGGAAGCCTGCAGAACCTTTATTGAGGAGAAAACCACGTCCTTGACCTTCACCCCCAACTTCCAGGAAATCTTCTAAATTCTGGTAGGTAATTCTTCTTGGGAAAGCCAGAGTTGTTTTCCTTTCACCAATTTTCAGTAAGTCAACAATTCAGAGACATTGAGGAGAATAACGGAGGGGGATTTATGGCACCTCCTTGCCTTGTGCAGGTATTTCCAGCACACAGTATTCTGCTGAACAGTAGAAATAGTCTGAGCCATAGGAACTTAGAGATTTTTGTGGTCCAAGAATTATAGACTGCCACCAATTCACTAGGACATAAATACTTCTCCTTCTAGTTAAGGAAGCATTGAAGGGCAGATGAAAATACACCTTCATTCCATAGAACCATACTAGATAAATTTCTGGTCATTACTAGAAATTGAACTGGAAGCTGTGTATATTAACCCTTCCAAAAAGCAGTATATTTTTTTCAGTCCTAGAGGACAAAAGGAGTGGAAATTATTTCACACATCTTCTCCTTCTGCAAGAAATTGTTTATTCACTGTATATATTTAAGTTTTACTTTAACAATTTTGTATTTGTATACATTGGGAAGTAATTACCACAACCAAGCTAATCAGCATATTCATTACATCACATAGTTACCTTCTTTTTTTTTCTTTTGCTGAGAACATCTAGGATCTATCTTCTTCTCACATGTCAGATATGCCGTGAAATATTTTTAACTATAGTCACAGTACTGTATATTTGGCTTTCCAGAACTTGATCATCTTGCACAATATTTTGCGCTGCTTGACAAGGTGTTCCCAGTTCTCCCTCTCACCAGTACTTGGAAACCACCATTCAACTTTTGCTCTTACCATAAAATATATATAATATATTAATTTCTATATATATATTAATATATATTATATATATATAATCATTATATCATTATAATCACTATACCATTCTCAAAATGAATTGAAAACTTAAGTCTAAGCCCTGAAACAGTAAAACTCCTGGAAGGAAATGGGGAAAGCTCCTTGACACTGGTGTTCAGTGTTTTTCTGCATATAACACCAAAAGCACAGGCTACATGAAACTAAGATTTTTTTTGCACAGCAAGGAATACAATCAACAAAAGGAAAGATACGCAAATTGTAGAAGAAAACATTTGTAAATATACCTAACAAGATATTATTATAAAAAATAAGAAACACATACAACTCAATACCAAAGGGGAAAGAAAAAAAAAAGTAATCATGATTAAAACCATGGACAGTGGGACCTAAATAGATGTTTTTCCAAAGAAGACATACAAAGGACAAACATGTATATGTAAAGACATGTTACAATGTGCTATTAACCCAGGATATCATAATAAGATAGCAAAAGTGGGAGAGGTATTTTATGGAAAATATAACAATTTCAAAACGAATTACATGGAAATGAGCCATATCCTTTTAACCACTTGGTAGTGTAGGTAATTGTGAAAATAGTTTATTATAATAACAGTGAATAATTTCAGAAATTATCTGCTATTATCATTTTAAAAAAATAAGAATTAAAAATCAAAGCATCAAAAAATGATTTTGTGACCTGAGAAACCATAGTAAAAGGATTAAATTATGTTTAAAAACAGCATGACTGACTGAAACCAAGAGTTTAGAAGGGATATGCTAAATTTTAGTTGGCAAAAAGAAAAATGAAATGGTAAAATTAACTCCAAAATTTGAAGTAATAAACAGCAGAATTAACAATGCAGAAAGTCAAGCCAATAATTTGGAAAATACTGTTAGAAGATATCTCAGAATGCTTTCTTTGGATAGAATATATTTTCTCCATTTTTTTGTACATTATATACTTCCAAAATCACTTATCACATGGTATCTTGAATTTGAATCACTTTTGTTCATATCTTAATTCTCAAACATAATAGATGAAGAGCAGTGAATTTGAATCACTGTAGTTCTCACTATGTTTATCAAGCACGTGCAGAAAGCATGCTTTCTAAAATGTATGCTAACTGCTAATAAGTGATTATTATTCTGCTTTGTAAGAACACATACCAAAAGGAAACACTAAAGCTTTTTCACTCCAAATTGATAAGACCTATATTGAAACATTTACGTTAATATGATTAACTAACTCTACTATATAACACAGACCATTTGACTAAATGACCCTTTGTTTGTTCATGTGTGTTCTTCTCTCCAACATTGGATTCGGCCATTGGTTGTAATATGTCAGCTTTGGTTCTAAACATATTATTATACTTACTAATCTAGAATACTTTCAGTGTTGAAATATTTTCATCCAGAGTCTGTATTCAGCATGACAGACTTTATTATTTCTTTAAATATATTATTTGGCAAGTCCTAATGCTATTTTTAACTAAAACATGTTCACAAATTTCTATTTCTTCTTTATCTATAGCTAAGTAAGGATGCCCTTGTCATTTCAGATATCATAATTCTTATTCATAGAGGTAGGAAACATTTCTAAATTGGTACTAGGTTAAAACTAAGTTGGAATAAGGAATTCTGGTGTGCTATTATACAGTAGGATGACTATAGATAATGATGATGTACCATATGTTTCAAAAACCTAGGAGAAAGGAGTTTGTTTTTAACAAAAATAAATGACAAATGCTTGAGGAGATACATTTAACCTGATTTAAACATTACATAAGGATTACATCCATCAAAACATCACATGGTATGCCATAATATGTGTAAGTTTTATGTATCGGTTAAAATAAATTCAAATATAAAAACAGCAACAAAAGAAATTCAAAGAGGTTACTCCATTTAATCATTTGTACATTGGCTCTCATATAGGGACATTCTAATTTGATGTTTGTATTCTGATTCATCTCCTACCCTTTGTGTTCATGTCACTCTAACTCTAAAAAATGTATACTACTTTCTTACTAAAAGTTACTCAATGGTCTATTTTAGTATAAGTGTCATAGTTCATTCTTTTTTTTTTTTTTTTTGGTACCAGGGATTAAACCCAGGGGCACTTATCTGCTGAGCCACATGCCAGCCCTTTTTATTTTTGATTTAGATACAGAATTTCACTGACTTGCTTAGAATCTCACTAAATTGCTGAGGCTGGCTTTGAATTTTCAATCCTCCTGCCTCAGTTTATCAAACATCTGGGATTACAGGTGTGTGTCACTGTGCTCAGCTCATAGTTCTTTCTTGAAAACTTTTCCATTGGCACTTAATAGTCTAAAATCTTATACCTATAAAAGCCTTATGAAAGGCCCTAGAATGAGGGGACTTCTCCTATACCATTTATCTTCCTTTTATTTACAACATTTGGTTAAAAAAAAAAAAAACATTCAAGCAATCTAACACTTTTTTTGGTCCACAGTCTGTTCTCCTGTTCTGATATTTAACCTGTAATTCACTTTCATTTGTAAATGTGAAACATTTTTAAAAATACTCTGCTTCTGTGGCTAATATTAAAATTCCTAACTTTGTGTATCAAAGTTCTTCTTCAGAAAGGTTTTTTTTTTTTTGGTCTAATATTTGGTAGAGCATTTTAAGGTTAATCTAGTTAATATACCCCTCTTTAGAACACTTCTGTGCATTCTTGAAAGCTAAAGAACACATATTCACAAACACCTTCATATTCATTTTGGCTCATTATTTAGTAAAATAGAAATGTCATAATTTGCTTTATCATTCTTGTCTTTACACGTTAATAATGCTCTGTGTCTCCTAATGTTCATATTTTAAAGGTGTTACACAATCTTTAGATTGTTAATAAAGCTGAATGAAATGGTAACGTGCATGCTTTTTCAGTACTTGCTTCTCTTCTACTGGTATAGTGTTCATTTGTTAGTGCTGTCTTCCCAACATTCTCTGTTTCTAAGAGTTAATGTCCCCTAATTCTTCATATTCTATCTTTAAGGTTATCTTCGCTTGGAAGAGTGTGCAGTCCTTTTCCTCAGAAAAGTATATTCTAAATTGGAGGAGACTCTAAAAGACAACTTTATTAACTTAATTATCTATTTATTTATTTAAACATTAATTGCTCCAGGCAGTAATTTCAGGTTCTCTAATCTCGGATGTAATATTAGGGATCCACTAGTTCACCTCTCCATTGGGATGTTTTTATCTAGAATATACCACTCTCAAAATCGAGAAATAATTGCAATCTTAGGGAATCTGGTACATATCTAATGGCTTATTATGACTGAGTGTCAAAATTCCTATACAGAGTTTTAAAAACAATGGGAGAATGGGAAATACATTTAACTGATCCCTTAAGGACATGAAGTATTATAGAATCAGCTTTTGGATATTTTTGGTTCTATATTTGTATGTTTGAAGTATTAAGGAAATGTTGAGGTTATAAATATGCCACAGCCTAGTCATTCCTCTTCCTACAAAGCATAATGTAAAACTTCATGATTTATGGTAAACAATATTGACTCTTTCCACCCAGCTTCTGCTTTATCATAAATAAATGTTGATGCAGTTTGCAGGGGAAGAGAAAGTCTGTTACATGAATGTTATTTGTTCTGTCAAACATCAAAAAACTGAAATCTGCTGCCTATGACTCTCTTCTACTGCCCTGGATGAGATAGAAGCTTCAATCAATCTCATGGATCAGCAATCTGAGGAACACAGAGGCTACATTTATGAATCTAAACCTCCCTATTGGGGCTCATTTTTGCAATTCTAGTAGCAGAAGGAGTATATAGACTCTAATATGACAAATCAAAGATTTCAATGTACCATATGCTATAATTTTAGCATGACATTTAGCATCTGTTACCCCATCTTTTTAAATGTTCATCTATATAGTTTGATTTTCCATGAAATTAAAAGGCTCACAGCTCTTACCACCAGTTAATGCTGGTTCATATAACTCACTACACCTGATGGCTATTCTTCCCAAAGTCAGATCTGCTCAGAAATTTCCAAGTCTTCCCAATTCTTTATCTCTTTTCATGCTGGCTCTTTTCATGATAAGGCAGGATATCTCTTTTCATGATAAGGCAATTGTTTGGACTTTACTGAATTTCATATATGCTGCAATTGTGTGATTAAAACAGCTTTACCAGAATAACTCTCCTGAGGCTCTTTACTCTTTTGAATAAAATTGTATAGGATTTCCAACATCCTACTTTTCTGTTTGGTCCATAGATAAGAGTTAGAGATCTACTCAGTAGGGAAAAGAGCCTTAAGCATACTGAGAAATGAGTAATATAAACTTCTAGATAATGGTTTACTTAGAATTTATTATATGAGGGAAGTGATAATGAAACTTTGTAGGTATCTTTTGCTGAGTAACAACCCATCCCCAGGCCTAGTGCCTTTTAATGACACAAGCATTATCATCATCATCATCATCATCATCATCATCATCAGAGATTGAACCCAGGGGTGCTTAACCACTGAGCTACATCCCCAGACTTTTAGTTTTTTTATTTTTATACCAGGTCTCACTAAGGTGTTTAGGGCATCACTAAATTGATAAGGCTGAACTAGAAGTTGCAGTCTTCCTGCTCCAGCCTCTCGAATTACAGATGTGTACCACTTATTATTTTTTAAAAAAATCTAAAGTTCAAATCCTGAATTTGTATCAAAGACAAAACATCTTATTTGAAACCATATCATATTCCTTTGTAATTAAAAAAATTTATATTTAAAAATGAAAATAAAATTTCTTAAGGGAATTTAAGGAAATAAAACCAAAATGGAATAATAAAAACCTAAACTGAGGTGGTTAATAGTCACTCATACCAGAAGAGCAAAGGTAGACTTTATTTAAAGCTAGTCTTTTAACATTTCTTTCACTGCCATAAATGTACATAGTAATTGAGCACCTAATAAATTATAATAATATTACAGAGGCCGACCATGAAAAATATATATATTATTAGAGGAGAAATTAAAATTTGTATTACTTAGGGTAGACATAACAAATTAACCCAAAAATGTTAGTGACTTAACATAATAGAACTATATTTCTCACTAATGTAACTGTTGCTGTAATGTGTGTGTGAAGTTGGTGGCCTTGCACAGTGTGATTCATGATCTCTGATGCCTTCAGTCTTATGTCTCTAAAATCCCCTAGAACATTAATTTTTGTCTTCTAACCAGAAGAAAGAAACAGGAGCACCGTGAAAACATACCAGTTTCTTAGCCATTTCATCTCAGAACTGACACCATTTCTGTTAACATTCCTTAGAGAATTCCTATGTGGCCCATCTAGAGGCAATGGAGCTGAGAATTGTACCTTCAGCCGGAGGGGTTTTGTGATTACAATTCTGTTTTGGCAATCTGTGTTGCAGCTGTCTGTTTTTGAGGCGGAATCCTAAATGTCATCTACTATAACTACACTTCTGATAATTGAGACCTTTTTATGAAACTCAACAAAATGACCACCTAGATCATATTCTTTTCAGTATGTCAGAACATACCAGTACACACCTACCAATAAGGAGAAAAGTCAAAAAAATCAATACTGTAAGTAAACATAGTAAAATACTGAAATTTCATAGGATTTGTTTTTGTTATAAAATAGATGATTTATTTATTGTTATTTTTACTCAAATTCATTTGAAGTCATTCTTTACTCAAGCAGTATGGAAGAAATTCTACATATTTTACAGGTTGTCTAATCTATTCATTGTCTTCCTTCATCAAAATCCAGGGAAGCTTGTAAACAAATTACAAACATGTGCAACATCTGTGTATGAATACTGAGAAACTTTTGGCTTACCTGCGTACCCCACATCTGTGTTAGAACACTTACTACCACTCAGGACTGCTTATTCCACATTTAAAGTAGTCTATTAGAAAGGTTTTCTTTCTTTCTTTCTTTCTTTCTTTCTTCTGTTTTTTTGTTTTGTTTTGTTTTTTGAATGACTATTAAAATCTTTTTGAAGACTTTGTTCTTGGTTCCTAATTTGCACCATATTGAGCAAATCTAATGTATCTCTTTTTTAGTATTTTTTAATCCCCCAAAGAAAGTATCTCTAAGTTCCTTTAAACTAATTCATGACATATTCCCTGTTATCTCATCATTCTTTTGTGAACATTGCTGAGTCTTTCCCAGATCTTCTCTTCCATTATTTCTATTCCTTTGTTTAGTTTTATGTCAGTGTGAAGATGGGAAAAAATTTATTTTGTTACTGAGGTTTATTTACATAGAGTAGTATTGGGCAAGGCTACAATGTTATCACATTGAGCTACTAGCTAGTGGCCAAATGTGTCCACTGTTACCCCTGTGTTAACAAAGATGCAAAGGGAAATTCAGTGATAAACTTCTTATTACTTCACAAGTTTTGGTCTATTGACTGCATCTGTTTTCTCATCCTGGTACACTGGTTGATGTAGGTGTTTACTTCAAAGATCCTTTAGGTTAAGATAGGAATGAGCTTTCCACATTAATGTTACCAGAACTGTACCTTGCTACCTATATGGCTTTCAAAGATGAGGAAATTGAGTGGACATATTCTCATATACCATCTTGTTATTCAGGGTACATGTGATGGAAATAAATGGAGTGATCAGAAGGCAAAACAAATCAACCAAAACATTCACCCCTAGTTTAGATTTCTCAGTTATCACTTCATTCCAGAAAAAAAAAAAAAAAATTCTCCTTTGTCTTAATGGCCCCTTTGTTCCAAATCACAGCTGTCCATCCCTGGGTAGGAGAGGATGAGATCCATCAACTTTTTAGGTTATAATGTGATGTTTTAGCAAGTGTTTGGAATTTGCAGGCAGTAAGTAATCCTTGTGATGATGAAGGGTTTTAGTAATAGTTGAGCAAGGTGGGGAAGAATCTCCTGAAGTGCTTTTACTAGGGGTGCTATCGTTGTGGAATACAGTTGGGTGATCCATATATGGATATCTCTCTCATCTGCCTTGGAGGAGTTAGAGAGAAAAAGAAGGAAGGGCACCTGTCCTATACAAATGTTAATTTAATAGTGCCCCAGCTAAGAATAAAATTTGAATTTGGAGCCTCAGAGTTATTTGAAAAGGGAGTCCTTCAGATCTCTATTCCATTAACCTTTATTATCAATTCTAATAGCAATCACTTGAAAAAAAATTATACTATTCACCATTTTGTGCAACAATTATGCTTCTCTCCAGGTTGAAAATAATCAATCCTTATTCATATTCACAAATCTATTTCTTTTTTGATCTTAAAGACTATATGTAACTTTCCTGAATATTCTAATGCATCATATTGAAGTCTGTTCTCAAAAAAGTAGGTGAATTAAGGATAATTCCAAATGTCAGCTGATGAAAAACTGCTATTTTTTTGATATTGGTATTTTAAAATTTTATCTTTGCATTGGTTCTGGAGATTCTCATCAATACCTTTCCAGATACTTAATAACATGAACGTGAATATATTACTCTTGGGAACTTGTTTTCAAATTTCTGAGTCAGAGGCTCCCCTCTGCAGTATTGGGCTGGAAATAGATGATGCTCCTAAGTCTGATCTGAGATACACCTTTTCTCTGATTGCCTTGGCTTGGAGGAATTTGGTGCACTTGTTTCAAAGGATTTTGCTCAGAGAAAGTAGAAAGAAAAGTGACGGTTCCATAAAGCTATATTTAAACACATTGAGGGTCTTGTTTTTGCTAGTAATGTGAAGAAGCTTATACGTAAGCAAGATGGGAGTAATTTTCAAAAAACAAAACATGAAGAACTGATTATTTTCAAAAGACCTTAAAAGAAAGATACAAACTAACAACGTAGTTTTTGCAGTCCTCATCTGTCAAAGGACTGCAAAAATATATAAGAAATAATTGAATTTATGAAGTCCTACTTGGGACTTCATAATGGGACCGAGTCAATATTTTCACACATTTTTAGGTAGCAATTGTTTTTAAATCATTTATTTATTTTGACAAAAGTAAACACACATTTAGAGAAACATTCTGTCTAAGATGTAAGAATATTTTTATGAAGAATAAAGGTGTTGGTCAGTGAACAGCTAGGCAACTTTACTACTCTGCATAATTATATACATCTAGAAAAGCTGAAACTTTATAATTTTTCTATCATGTTTTCTTTTGGTTTGTATTTTTAATTACAAAATCAAGTGTGCATATTATGTGGCTCTCTCTAGCTATAATTTATTATTAGTGACATTTTAAGAATGCATAGCTTTCTCAACTAACTCTAAATAATTAAAGAAGGTAAATTAGATGATTTCTGGGTTTACTTCTATTTTTGAACAAAGAAGTTATGCTCCTTTGAAATGACACAATCACCATTAACAATTCCCGTTGGTCTCTACTGCATGAAAGGACTGTGTTGGGCACAAAAATTAGTTAAGAGTCTGTCCTAGTTTAATTTTTAAAAGAGGTAATTCTAGCTTTGTTTCTATAGCAAAATCCTCATTTATTCTTGCTTAAAATCCTGTATAATATGAATTTAAAATATGAAATACACTTTTGTGGGTGAAATTGAATTTATAGGGAAATAGATTCATTCAGACACTGATGGGGCTGTGGTTCCAAGAGTAAAGAGCAAAACCTGTGCCAAGTACCTCCACAGCTTTAGAGACAATGCTAGACTACCCTGCAGGACAAGCTGAGAATGAATCTTCCAGGGCATACAAGGAGCTGAAGAATCAAATGGAGTTCAAATGCCTCTGGAAAAAATGGGGAGATAGTTTCTTCTCACCCACTGTGATCTATTTCTACCCAGAAGACACTTATGACACCGAGTGGATGGGTTTTTCTTTATACCAACAACCAGTTCTCTCATTCTCCAGATGCATCTGAGTGTCCTAAAATTTAGTTCATTTCGGACCCTACATGGAGTTACTGTCAGATCACACAAGTTAAGGACTGAATCCCACAAAACTGCTCCCATTTCATACACCAGTTACAAGTCCTGGACCAAAGGGACTTTGACCAACTGGCTGTAAACTCAGGGTGGGCCAACTTCCTCCTCAGGTTCAGTGATTCTTTGGAACCACTTATAGGACTCAGTCAAAACTTTACTAAAAAGATGAGCTAACAGTTGAAGAGGGACATAGGGTATGGTCCGGAGGGTCCTTAGTCCAGGAATTTCTGTCCCCTGAAGTTATGGGGTTCTGCCCTCCTGACATGTGGCCGAGTCTACCAACTAGGAAGTTCTCTGAACTTTGTCATGTAGGCATGATTATTCTTGACTCTAATGCCTATCCTCTCTGCAGAGGTTGGGAAAGTGGGGTTGAAAGTTCTAGGCTTATATCAAGGCTTCATCTTTCTAGAATATGGAAACTGTGGAGGTTCTCGCCAGGAGGGCACTCGTGATAACCAAAGAGGTTCCTGACAACCTGGAAATTCCAAGGGAGCCAGGTATTCTATGGAGTAGTGAAAAACATGCCTGTCACTGCCATCACCTGGGAATTTACAAGAGTTTGGGGGGCTCTCTTCCAGGAATGGGGAACAAAGATCAAATATGTATTTGTTATTTCACATCTCCCCAAGTCAAGTGAGAGAATTATAAGAGATGGCCATTTTTTTTTTTAAGCTGACATATTTAGAGGGCATAGGCTTTGAATTAGAGTTGCTGGTCTATCAAAGCAATGCTTTGGGAATTTAAACCATTTCTCCTGATGGTGAGAGCAAAACTCCACTTTCCTTATGGACCATAATAGATCACAGGGGAGGAAACTGCTAGGAGAACTGCCCTGGTAGAACGCTGAGAACTGACATCAGAAATAACCAGCTAAATAAGTGCAGTGCCACACCTTAGACATTGTGGAGAATTTCATGCAATCCATACAAACATCAGCAAGAGAAATTATTAGTACCAGGAAACTGCATATAACACCCCACTCCACCCCAAGCCTAAAGCATGGGAGGAAGGCTTCTCCATTGCCCTCTGTCCCTTGTCCCCTCTGTTTTGCTCTAACTCCTTAAAATGGATTCAGAAACTATGGCGCTAAGGAAGAGGAAGGCAGTGGGACAGGAATGAGATCAGAGTCTGACCTTTCCCTTGTTCTCAGCAAGACACTTCCTGGGCTGGCAGTACCAAGCTGAGCTACAGTAGGGTATGGGGGAAAGCACTAAATTCTGTGAAGTTAGGAGCTCTCTGGACTAGACATTTTTATTACTAAAATGATGATATTTAGCATGTGAGAGCAACATGAAAATATTTTATTATCTGGAAGTAATAGAAAAATATTTCATCCAGGGGTTAGGGAGGAATGAGTCTATGGGTCAGATTTAAGAGAACAGTGTGGGAAAAAATAAATTGTTTTCTGATTACATGCTATTGTGTTCAGCCCATTCAATATAATG
Source organism: Marmota monax (assembly GCF_021218885.2). Taxonomy (NCBI): domain Eukaryota; kingdom Metazoa; phylum Chordata; class Mammalia; order Rodentia; family Sciuridae; genus Marmota; species Marmota monax. Next base: position 11,845,478 of record NW_026693777.1, on the reverse strand, counting down.
ATTAGAGTCGCGGCAAAGAGACATGGAATTCATCCACTGTATGTGAATAGAATTCTAGTTTGCAACTAAAGTCTGCAATAGAGGCAGGCTAAAATAAATAAGTTGAGTATTAACAGCATGCATTTATATTTGACTTTGGAAAATGGTTGCACTGCTGCCTGTACTATCTGTGTACTCTCTTTACCATCTTTGTTTTGGTTTTCCACATACCATTGTGCATTTTTTTTTTTTTTGTAGTGGGGATTTAACCCAGAGGCACTTTACCACTGAGCTACATCCCCAGACCATTTTTTTTTTTTAAATTTTTTATGGATCTCAGTAAGTTGCTCAGGCTGGCCTTGCAGTTGCAATCTTACTGCCTCAGTCTCCTGAGTTGCTGAGATTATAGGCAAGTGCCACCAAGCCTGGCTAGTGGTGCAAGTGTTTTAATTTAATTTAATTATGGAAAAGTGTGAAGGAATTGCAGAAGTGGAGTCTGGGTGATCTCATTGATTAGTGGGGAACAAATTCTCTTGTTCAATGTTATACAAAATTAGTATTCTAAGTCTTCGTGAAACAAATGTTCTCTTTTTCCCTACTCCCCGCTTTTATTTTTACAAAGAATTATCTTTTAAAAGAAACCACCAACCAAAATACACACACACACATACACACACACACACACGTGTATATATATATATATATATATATATTTTTTTTTCAGTGTTTACCTTCCTCACATTGAGTCACACCTCAGAGGAAGGGAAAAGCAATAATACATCTGCTTAAGCAGCAGCTTTCATTTTGTCTTCTAAGCCTTATGGCTATAATGAAATCTGTATAAATTCTGGATCACAAACATATAATCATTATACTAATAGCTACTGACTATGTAATCTTCCACTCGCATCTTATAATAAGCTTACACGTAATTCCCAAGGTGTTTTTGATTGGCTACATCAAACCAAGTACTCATATATCGCTTAATGTCAAATTTCTCTGTGGCAAACCATTTCTATCAAGAATTCTACACAGGCCAACTCTGTGGTAGCTCTTTTTATTTTACTTTTATTAAAAGAAACAGGTGTAAAGTTATGGTTAACTATTTTAATACATTATTAGAAACAAAGATAGAAGAAAAGTCATCATTCTTTTCCCTTCAGTGGGTACATGGAGATGAGCCCTAAGGAAAATGGTTTTGTGCATGCTCTTGAGAATGAAAGAGCATAACTGTGCACTTGCCACATAAACAGAGTTCTGACCCAGACTGCTTCTGCAGCCCTACAATAGTTAAGGACTAAAATCTATTTTGTCCTATTGTGTTTCTTTCCTGCCAGCCATCCTACCTCCACTGTTGTGATATCAAGAAATTGATTCAATTTCTGACTCATTGCTTTTCCTATTTGAGCTTATCATCATCCTGGACCATCTACAAAGAAACCGTATGACTTTCAACAAAGCTAGTGTGCATTGATTCTGCTGTCTTTTTCCTTCCCTTTCCTCTCCTTCCCCAAAGTCATCTTTGTTTTCTGTATTTCTTATTGCCATCTCTCACTGGATTTTTGTGTCTTATTGTGTTTTATGATCTCAAAGAATGAGGGAGAACAGATAAGAATGCCAGCCAAGAAATAAACTATACTTTGTGTTTTAGTGCCTTTTTTTTCATGAAGTTTTTTTTTTATTACTTAACAATGATAATAAAAAAGGAAGTTTGTGGAAATAAACTCACTAATTGAAAGGAAAAAAGACCCTTATTGCATTTTAAATAATTAGAATATTATAGGTATGATTTGTGGCTTTAAGAGTTGCCCTTGTTGTTCTTTTGAACTTCAGGAGATGCATGAGAGAGAAACATTACTTAACACACAGATGCTACCTCCCTGCCTAAACTACATGTATGAACAGAAAATGTAGCTACAGCCAAGTGATGGAGGCAGCCACAGGCAGATCTTCCATGACCACACTCTTGTTCCCAATGTTTTATTCTTTTCTCTCTTCCTTCTTCCCCATCTTCCTCACAGTGAATACCCATCCTGGTCATCATTACAAAATATCATACCTTTTGACAGATACTTATCCTCAAGAAAGGCAAAAGGTATGGAGTGAAACTGAAGAGCCAGGATCTATATATCCAAGAGTGAGCACCTCTCAACATCTTTGCCAACTTTCTTCATGCTCTCTCTACATGTCTGTCACCTCAGAGCAGATATAGGGGCTGTTGGTTATCTGAAGTATTAATCTTCTCCAATGCATCCTTGTATATCTTGTAATTCTTTTGAATATACAGGACTTGAAATAGGTAAATTACAACATTATTCAATTAAATTTTGGCATATATAATGATTCAGTGTTCAACTCCTAATTAAAACCTGAACAAGCTGATGTTTACCTAGTAGACCCAGTCTCAGTGATCGCTCTTATAGTACATGATTGCACTACTGTTAAAGGCTGAGACCATAAGGCTAAGTGCTGGTTGCATTTAAAGATCTGTGATCTTCAAGTTAGCCTTCCTTTACTCTGGAAGATCAAGGGTTCTCATAAAAGACAACTCTACCAAACCCCCAACATCTTAAATGCCTTCTCAAAGAGAATAAACTAAAGAAAAAATTTTATCTTCAGCAGGGGCATATGGGCCGGGAAACCCATGCCTTTCCCACATTTAAGCATCAACGTTAATGTTTCGTGTGAGAGAGCTTGTGCTATGGAAAATAAAAACAAGAGAAATTAGTTAAGTAGTAAAATTAGCCTTGGTAAAACTATAATCTAGTAATTGCAAAGTAGAGTTGAGCAAAATGGTAATCCCAGAACCTATGTAGTGGAGAGAGTTAGCCTTCTAGGGGCAGGACTGGTGTGGGAGAGTAACTTCATGAGTTTCCAATCAGAAGGCCTTAGACCCTCTGTTATATACTGTGTGGATACCTGAATTCTAACACTCAGATGAGATGCAATCCCCTGCAGGGAAATCCCTAGCCATTTGCAGGTAAGAGATGTCTTCCCTTGCTGAAGGTAGCTTATTATCATCTCAGTTTTGGTTCTGGATTTACTCCCCATTGAAACATTGTTTTACGTGATTGATAGTTTCTATAGAATTGCCTACACTGAATTCAACTCCAGGAATTGCAGAGTTTAACAGGCTTTTGGGAATGAAATTGGGCAATTATAAAAGTAAAATACAACTTATATACATAATTCATGGACTTAACCATGCAACAGTGAAATTTAGAGCAATATGAGTATTTATGTAATAAATATATATGGAGGAGTACTCATACATAGGAATGGGATTCCTTTAATTTTATAGCCAATTAACACGATTATCATTTTCTCAAGTTTTGAGGCTAGAGATCTCTTACTGCTCTATTCACAGATGTGGTGCCTGTGGGAGGTGGTGAATGTGGGGTTTAGGGTACACATTCTGGCCTCATATCTCCTGCATGGCATTCACGTGTCCCACATTATCTAATGCCTTTAAGCTTTTGTTGGTACCTGTGGAAAATGAGGGATGTAATAATATCTGCAAGGTACAGTGACTCTGAGGAATGACATGTTAAAACGCAACTCCTGCCTTCACTGCTGACCTGATCGCAGGCCACTCCTGCTCACACCATTCCGGCACCAGCCTCTTCCTAGCAAACTTGTGGCCAAGGCTGGTGTGCAACTCACTGGATCCCCAGCTCCTCTCCTTTTTTGGGGGGTGGGGGGAGTCTGAGCTGCTGGAAAACTATCTGCCTCACTTATTTAGCCCTCCAAATCATCAGAGGCTCCTTGGCCAGAGTAGCTAATGGTGGACTCATTAGCCTCTTACTCTACTGATTTTACATTCAGTGCATTTTCATCAGAATTATGTTTTATATTCTCCCTTTTTTTAAAAATACCTTTGTCCTCCCATCTGTAGAAAGTAGTCTCCACAAGGACAGGGACAGTTACTATTCATTCCCCATGATGTTTGGCAGCATCTGGGACAGTACCTGGCATTAAGAGACAATAAATACAAGTTAGATTAAGAGAATGACTAATTATTTCTAAATTCCTTAGCAGGCTACACTGCTCACCACAAAATAAGGACTCAAAATGTGCTACTACTTTTATTGTTACTTTTATTATGATAAGTTGATGTTAAACTATGATAAATCATACAATTAAGGGTGTTTAATTTTTTATTAAACCAGGGGTGCTTAAACACTGAGTTATATCCCCAGCCCTTTTTATTTCATTTTATTTTATTTTATGGAAGCAGAGTCTCACTAATTTGTTTAGGGCCTTGCTTAGTTACTGAAGCTGGCTTTGAACCTGTGATCCTTCTGCCTTCGCCTCCTGAGTCTCTGGTATTACAGACGTGTGCCACCATGCCTGGCTGATTCTTAATTTCTACAACACAAGCCAGTTTTTCTCTTCTGCTACACTAAGATTTTTTTTCTTTCTCATTTTTAAAAGTAGAAATTTGAATCAATACATTTGACTGGGTTATCTATTTTCTGAAATCAAATAGGAAAATATTTGTTCTGTGGCTCACAATGTGGGCATCTAATACTGTGATTTTTATCCCAGGATACAGCATGGCAGTTTCTAATCATTCTCAGCTTTGCTCTAGTGGTGCTAGTTCTAATTAATAAGTTTCAGTGAAACATAACACTCCTCTGCCTATTAGCATGGTAGCAGGTGTGTTTATCTATCATTTATATAGTTTACCTACCAGTTACATATTTTGCTACCTTTCCACTTGTGTTTTGCTATTCTGCTTGTTTGTCCCCATCACTGAACTGATTTTTCGAAAATTGTAAATTCCAAGAGGAAAGGAAGTCAACAATGTAACTCTTGTACATTGTTGTGTATAGGTGCTAAATATGTTAATAAAATATCTAGTAGTTACAATTAGATTATCCTTTAATTTTCTTAATGTATTTGTCAGGTTTTTTTTTTTTTTTTTTTTTTGGTCATTGTGAGCAGAGTACCTGAGAAAAACACTTAAAGGAGGAAAAAATGTATTGTGGCTAAGGATCTTAGAGGTCTCAGTTCAGTAGTCAGCCAGTTCCATTGCTTTGGCCTGGAGTAAAGCAGAACATCATGGCAGGAAGGTATGTAGGCGGAAAGACGCACATGCTGTGGCAGCTGGAAGGTACAGAGAGACAGAGCAAGTAAGGGGCCAGGGATAAAATATACCCTTCCAAAGCACATTCCCTGTCACCTACTTCCCAGGTAGGCCACACCTCCTGTGGTTTCCACCACCTTGCAGTGTAATGCCATTGAAGAATGGGATCAGATTCCTCAGGATCCAATTACTTCCCAAGAGCCCTAACATTCAATGCTGGTGCATCTGGGACTATACCTTCAATACATGCGCCTATGGGGGACATTTCCAGATCTATACAATAACTAACACCTAGTAAGTATTTCAGTATGTCTAAACCAATGTCTTGCTTCAGTTTCTTATTTGACTTTTAAGCAAATTTCTAGTTATAATTTTTCCCACACTTATAACTGATTAATTCAGTAGTTTGTTATATCCAAGAACATTTCAGTCTGGAAAATTTGTTAACATAAATATCACATGTTTCACTGCACCTCTTTTTTTTATTGTGAGGAAGACTGTTTTGTCTGTGTGTCTTGTTCTGTTGTTCACTTACATTTTGAGCTGTTCCATATGCCTATATGAGACTAAAAAAGTTTTATTTTTTATTTTGTTGGTACTGAATATTGAACTTGGGGGTGCTTTACCACTGAACCAGGTCCCACCATCCCCAGCTCTTTTTATGTTTTAATTTAATTTAATGAATTTTTTGAGACAGGATCTCACTAAGTTGCTAAGGGCCTTGCTAAATTGATGAGGCTGGCTTTGATTTTGTGATTATCCTGCCTTAGCCTCCCAAGCCACTGGGATTACAGGCCTGTGCCACTACCACTACACCCAATGAAACTTTGAAAGTTTTAAGTGAATGAAGTTTAGATTCTCTACTCTTTATTTACTTCCTCATCTGCCCATGGAGGTAATGACTTGACTTACCATCTTATTCACCTTCCCTCTATCAAAGCCAGCTGTGAATCAAAATTTTTCAGAAATCATTCATTCTAAGATAAAAATAACAGCTATGCTAAAAGTGCACATCTTTGCAAATTAGTTTGTAACTACCTCAGGTGAGTAGAATTTCAGCCACAATGAATTCTAGCCAGTGAGTCTTCACTGTGTTCCTGAAAGTTCAGAACTCCTCCTGCTCCTGATCATCTTGTTTAATGCTGCCATTGTGAGCCGCCCATTCTATCTCTACTCTGTGTTTGCCTTCCCTGACCTATCGTCTTGCTCTCTGCCCATCACAGTCTGTTCTCAGTCATGTTGTTCTCAATCTGGACGCCTTCTGCCTTGACTTTGCTTGACCAAATCTCTCAGATGAAAAGATCATCTCATCAAGAGGCATTTTGGCTGTGTTGTTTCCTGACCACTCAGTGCAGAGTTCACCTTTCTGTTCCTATAAATTTTATTTATCATTCTCTTTGAGGCATGATTTTCATCCTTGCTTTCTAGTTGCTGTGCACAGATCTATCAGGCTTCTCTACCATAATAACAGCAGAAGGAAGAGAATTTGTTGGACTGTGTACATAAAATTCCCCCAAAGAATCAAGGCTTGCCATTTATTTAGTCTTTAGGTATACCTACAAATTCCTTTTTACCTTTAGAAAGTATAAGGGACCAAGATGGGAGAAGTGAAAATTTTCTAAGTGATACCTTGGAATCCAGAGATCAGCTTCCTATGATCTAAACACAATTATGGGGGCAAAGGGAACCCCCAAAGAGAAAGGACATAGTTTTTATTTTTATTTTTTATTTTTGGACACTTCACAGGGAATCTTCCGAAGCCTACAGAAAGGGTAGCATCATGCTGAGTAACCATGGGGTTTTTATTAGTTTTTCTTTTATTTTTTCATGGTTTTCACCAGAGTTACCAGGCAGAAGAGTCTTTTCACTCTTCTCTGGAAGAGAGCCTACAATTGCCCAGTGATTCTCAGTTTCTGCCAGGTTTAACAATCGCCAGTGGCTTAGGTTGCCCTCACTCTCCTCAAAAACGGACCTCAGGGCAAGGTTTTCATGAGAAAATTATTTTATTAGAAAATGTTTCTAGGAGTGAGAAAATGACACAGAAAAGGAAGGACAGCAAGTAAATATGGGCTAGGAACAAAACCTTGTGGACTCAGTCCCTCAGGGTGACTCTGGTGATGGTGAAGTTTCACACTTCAGAGATGACACATCCTGGGTGTGATATTTGAATGTCCTGTTGGATTCTGCCCCAAAGGTGCACTTCTTGTATAGAAGCAAAGCAGACTCCAGCTGTTGGAAGACAGCTCGCCTCCAGAGAGCCACAGGTGTGAGCTGCTGGGAGTGATAGCACTCTGGAGCCAGGGCGTGTGATTGTGATAAAATGCTTGGAGTGTGGGTGGAGCAGTTTCTTTGCCTCGAAGAAGCTGCTGTTCTCCTGCAGGTTTCTGGGAGAATCCTGGACCCAGCAGGTTAGGTGACAGGAGCAGTACTCCCAGGCGCAGGCAGTACACAGGTGCATTGTCTGTATAGAATTTACAAGCCAGACACAAGGACATTGGCTAAAAGACAGTCTTTGTTTTTTCTCATCACACACCAATAATTCTGAACACCTGACACTGATGATGTAAACCAAACCCCTCCCCTTGTGTATGCATGCAGGTACAGGTACACACACACACACACACACTCACACACACTCTCATTTTCTTGTGGTACCACTGTCCTGGCCAAGTCTTAGGTCCTCAAGTACATAAAATTGTAATTCTTGCCATGTTTAAACAATAATGGTTAGACAAGTTATATCTTTTATAAAAAGCCAGTTATTATCCCCATAGGTATAAATCATTTAGTATTCTTTTTAAACCATATGAAAACAAGAAAAAACTTGAGAAAATGGTTTTCTACATCTGTGAAGTATAGATATGTCTTTCTGCCACTGTAATGGCACTGGCACAGAGGAATCAGGGGGCAGCATAGAGGAAAGTTAGCCCAGTACTTCTGCTCATTCCACAAATGCTTCTTGAACTACTGTGAGGTGCTGGATATTGATTGCTATGCATGTTTTGTGATAAATGATAAGAATAAAATATCCATTAACATGTATATATATAGATGATGTATATTATGTGTATATGTATATTATGCACACATGAGCTGTGCACAAGTAGATCTAATCTGTTTCATTTCTTGTACATAATTCAATCCTCTCTCAAAGTAACTTGATATATAAATAAATAGATAGGTGTGTGTGTGTGTGTTTCCATCATATCAAATTCTTCTAAAGACTCTTTCTACCCATGGAATAACTTTTTTTCTTTTTCCTTTATTAACCAGAGCACTACTGCAGTTCATTTCAGCCTTCTGAGCAAGACAAAAGGACCTAATTCACTAGAGAAGCCTAATGCATAGTTAAATTCTGCAGATTATTTGCTAGTGAGTCAGCCTATTTACCAAGATAATTCAACTTGCAAATTAGTCATGTAGAAAGATTTAGTTGGCGAAGATAGAGTAGGCACATTTGCCCTAAAAATAGACACTATGCTTGTTCCTAAAGCAGTACAGTAGCACCACACATAAAGAGACACAGTGAGGCAGCGAGAGACTTTTTTTTTTAAATTTCTTATCCAAATGATCAATTCCTTTCCCTGATAGAGCTTGGAGCACATTGCCAAGCATTTGTGCCAGCTTCTTTCTGCACTGGAAAATAAACCCTGGCCTATGCTAATGAATCAGGCAATAGCAGCACCAATTGGTCTGGTTTTTTCTTTTGCTTTTTGCATTGCTGACATTTCCTCTTTCCAGCTTGGGAGTCACAGCTGCAGCGATAGAGCTGCAGCATATTTCTGGCTACTGTCTCATTAAAATGGCATCGTGGAGCGAGGCGAGGGAAGTAGCCATTCTGGTTTACTTATATAAAAGTGGGAGCTGTTTAGGGTCTGATCAGGAAAATTTGAAATCTCTTGAAAAATGTACTGTGCTGGGCTATGAGGATGGAACACAGTGGTGCCTATTAAGTTCCATCTGATGATCATTCTTGCTGTGTTGTAGGGTGAGTCCACAACTCCATAGACATCCTTGCCTCCCCTTTCTGGAGTCAATGACTTCTGGTATGATGTTGGCTGTCCTCCCACTGCTGCATTACAAAACCCTCTCTCCCTCTTGTGTTGAAGATGAGCTAAAATTGTTTTCCCTTTAGATTAGTCTATTTTTAGACTTGAAGTTTGCAAATGTAGTAGGAAGTTAAATCAATGCACAGACAGCTAATAACAGCACAATTCTGAAATGAATAGGTTGTACCCTATTCTTCCTCTGATGTTTCTGAATCGGGCCCTAACGTAGAATGGATGGTTCTAGAGAAAGTTTAGAATGGGGTGCTGAAAATGACATGGCTTTGTGTGTATTTGACAAGCACCTATAAATGGGAAAATTTTCCTAACTGAATAGTCAATACTTGATGGGGAAAGATACTTCACCTAAGACATGACCTTACGTAGTACTCAGAAAATGCTTCTCTATTAGAGTATAGCATGACTGCTCAGAATAAACTGGTGCTAGAGCTCATTAATGAGGCTTCTTCAGCAAATTACCCTTACTGTAGATATGCTTGCATATTGCTGGACGGAAATACCAAAATTTGCATGTGTTTTTCCAGCTGTGCTTGTTTGTTTAATTTAAAAGATCAGCTGCAGAAGAAATTCTGATCATATTCTTAAATTAGGAGATGGCCCCAGTTCCCGGATCACATTTGAAAGCTGAGTTGTTTCACAGTCACTTCCTGTCATTTGTTGCCTCTACTCCTCCCCCTACTCCTTTTGAAATTTGGTCACCCATTTTATTTACAAACTGGGTGGATTTGAGTAATAGACATGAGGAAATATTATAGACATTAAAGAAATGTAGGCATAGATATTGTGTTCTAGCAACTTGCAGTCTTTCTAGAGTGGCAACATATACTATACATAGATGGTTGGAACAACCGGAAGTATGTCAAAGATATGAAATAGGATACATACAAATAAAAACTGAAGCTTGCTGAGATTTTCCATATGCTCTGGAGTAGGCTAAGATTAGGTGCATTATCACATTTAACCTCTCAGTCATGTATTGTAGGAACTCATTCTCCAATTGAGATATCTGAGGCACAAAGAGGTTAAATATCTTGCTTTTAAATTCAATGCTTACTTCATACAGTTAGCCATTATCCCTACATAAATAAATCATTTCCTTATTTAACTTATTCAGAATGGAAAGTAGTTAATCTAAGGTCATTTCTCATAGCGCTACGTTTAGAGAAATTTACCAAAAATAAAATAACAGGGAGTTTTGATTTTAGATTAAGATAGAAAAATGATTATTGCGTCCACTCTTTAGGCAACTCTCTACAAGCTAGTGGAAATAGACAAGTCCAACAACAACTACACTGCAGAGTGAGAAATGTCTCAGTTGGTATGTGATGAACACCGAGAGGAAGACATGAGACCTGGAGTCAGTTCTGATTTTCTTCCAGCCGATTCAGGTATAGCAAGTGTAGATCAAAAGTTCAGACTCTGAGCCAATGCTTCCTCAAGAAGTAAACAGACCAGTGGATGTTCTGTATGGTTTCTCTGGAAGCATGGGATATTATAGAAAAATATGAGGGTTGCCCCCGAGAGTATGGTGCCTGCATTTTTCTGTTTTTCTCCTTTTCATTCCACCTATGAACTTCAACTGGGATCCCCTCTAAGGAGGTTGAAAGGAAAATGACATTTTTCTTACTTGTCCATACTACTAGAAATGTAATAGATGTAGCATGTATATAATTCAGTTTGTATATAAGCATGAAACGTATGTAACTTAACATTATCAGCCCCCATTCCACTAGAATGTCAGAAGTATTCTTCTGGGACTAGAAACTTCATCTATTCCCTGAATCTTGAATTTCTTCTTTGCTATTTATCTTTACAAGAAGGGGGAACTCTCAAAAAATCTGTGAAAATCATAGACATTTTCATGGGTAAATTTTCTTTGTAAATTTTACTATGTAGAAAATCATAAGTGATGCCTGTTAACTACTGAAGTGTGGAGTGTGTGGAATGCATGTGTCCAGCCGGAGGAGGCCTTTGGTGATGAAAATGGGCTGTCTCACTAGCTGTAAGAAAGACAGAGGAGGAAAATGGCCCTAGAAAAAGGCTGAAGGTTTTGGATAGGCCAGTTGAGAACACTGTAGGTTTTCTAAGAAGAAACTGAGTGATGTAAACATTCATTGATAAGCTACATTCTGCCAAATTCATGAAGGAATGAATTTGAGAAAGATGAGCCCAAATGTATAAAGTCCAAGAAGGGCTCTTTTTCGGTAACCTGGTCATGAGGGAATGGAATCATCCAGCACCATGTTTTTGGCAGGAACATAATGCCATATGCTCCTCAGTACAAGAGAGGTTTGGCAGGACTGATATTCTTCAATAAGCCCTTAATATCTGCAAGTCTTTGCTATGAATGAAAATTATAATTTATGGTGACGTGGGGGGATTTTGGAGAATAAATTAAACATTTTTATGAATGCAATGATAGTCATACCACATAAGTCATAGATGATGCTAAGCCAGGTAGTTAAATTGAGGGTAATGCATACTGTGAGTGAAAACTCCTGACGCTTAAGAATGCCAATTTCTAGTTTGTGCTCAGACTTACTGCTCTGGTCCCCACTCTAGAAACCAAACCCTCATTGGCATGTATGCTGGGGCAGAAATGTGCACAACGCTGCATTCAGGATATGATGGAAAATCTGGGGAAAATCTGAAAAAACAAAAGTACTTGCACTGCAGAAATGCCTGGTAGAACAAAAAGAAAATATTGGCTTAGTTAAAAATTAAGGGAGTCTGATAATTTTAGGAAGGTGCAGCTGCTCTTCCTTGTGAATGGAACTTCCTCTACAGCTAAATATAGTACTGATTGTATTAGCCACATGAAGTACAATTATATATTGAGGTATTGGTTTTAAGTAGAGCATTACAAGTTCCCCCATATTGAAATATTAGAGTCTTGAGTAACCAAGTCCACCTCATGCAAAAATATCAATTTGAACTAAAACTAGACAGAACTATAAAGGAGCTAGACAGAATCAGCCAACTCAACACAAGCTATTTTACACTCCTCATATATCTCTGTGATGTACTGATCATTCTAGCCATCATCATGGTATCCTGTAGTTACATGTGAAATACTTTGGTTTAAGCAATCAATATAAAATTTTGGATTAGTTCTATATGCATACCAAACATGAATTTTCTACTTTCTTTGACCTCCCAGAAATAGTCTAGAATTATTAAAAATCATCTGACCAAAACATAGATTATATGTGACATTTCCAATTGAAAAGTCACTTGATAAAATAAACTCAAAAGACAAATTCACCCCAGTTCTATGAGATATAGCGTCTGTAGTTTGTTTTTAAAATAGTTGAAAGGGAAACATTGATAGTTTTAGCAGTATAAAACTCTCATATCTAACAAGTTATTGGACAGTGTTTAACACTTTCAAGAGTCTGTATCTGAATAATATTGTGACTGTTGAATTCTGGTCAAAATTGAAAGTAACTCAGGGAAACAGTTATGGCAAAGGACACCTCTTCAGTAATTGATAGGTTATACTTAAATCACTATTTCCTAAAACATTGGGTCTGGACATATAATCATAACAAAAATATTGCTTTTTCCATCAAAATAACTCATTCATATTTTCAGATACCATTTTTTATTTTTAGAGAAATGTTTACCTCATATTCTCTTGATTAAGCAATGGTTCAGAAATAATTTGAGAATGTTACATGGATAAATATGCCCACCATGAATGAATTTACAAACGAACACATGCAAAGTTTTATCACTGATGATTGTTTCACTGACCATACATGTCTCAGCCTCTGTTGTCTGAAGCTTCAACTCATTCCTGAATTAGCACATGCATTAGCTTCCTGCACAACTAGATGAGATACTTAAATAGCAGAGAAAGTTCTGTCTGCTTTGAATAACAAAGAGATGATTTCATTTTTCTCAGTGTGCTTACAATTCAAGTCTACAGACTTATTCCATTTTCATGGAATAACAATGTAAATGGCAGCATCCGCCCCACAGCACTTCAATTCTCTGACATCCTGAATCCAGAATTTCTTATTTCCCTTAGTGAAGAGTTTTCCAAATGTCTCCACAGTCTGAATTTAGGTTTTATTAAGCTTCAGGGAACATTTCCATTAAGACATGGGCTACTTCAAAACTGGCATTAGTCATCTTAATTATTTTATAGGGTATAAATATTTTTCAAAATGATCTTAACTTAGTTTAATTCTCTTGTCTTTTCTATGCATTTTGCTTTGAGAATCAAATAGTAGTTTCTCCAAAAAAATTCCATCATATGGAGGTTACTTACTTCTTTTCTCAATTCAATTCTTAGTGGTTTCAGAAGACAGTCTATGTAAAAAATCAGGTAGAATGGACAGCTGCTTCTACTTCCCAGAAGGATAACTGCTGATTCTAAGGTTTCTGTATCTAATATCACCAAAGCGCTTTCAATGAAAAGTTATTTATTGTGCTTATGACCATTTTATAATTACCTATATTAGTGTTTCCTCTCACTTTCCCCCTGAAACTTCCTCCACTCTGTTTACACTTTGCCCTTTCTCTTTGGGCAATTATGATTACTGTGTCAAAACAGGACTTTCTCATGTAACCATGAGGGCAGTTCTCTGAGAGCACGGAGACTAAGTCATGCCTCTTCATCTCTTGATCCCAGTAGTTGGCACAGCTCCTGGCTCATGCCAAGTATTTGATAAGCATGGAAAGACTGAATAAAACTATATTATTAGTGTTTGGCTCCTGACTGGCAACCAACCTCTAAAATATTCTTTATGCAATCTTTATACCTCTTATTTGCTTTTACCTATGTCAACCAACAGAGTAAAATAAAGATGATGGCTGCAAATTTAAGCTTCCAAATGTTTTCTTAATAAAAATCTATTAGAGTTTTTTAATTAGACTATGTGGCATACACGAGTAATATCAAGATGGAGAGGGTGATTTTCAAAGGACTCAGTTTCTTTCTGTCAAGTTTTGTATTTGAGATAAGCATTTTTTGTTTTGTTTTGTTTTTGTTTTTGTTTCTGTCCCTCCCTCCCCCACCACAAAGGGTTACAGAAAATATCAGGTAATTCATAAACCATTTGTTCATGTAAGTGAAACTAGTAGTGTATTAGCAGACTGAGATCTTTTAGCATTGTTTTCAACTAAATACACCATGGAGAAAATGCTGTACAAGTGAATAAGATAAAATAGGAACAAGAAAATACACATGAAATAACTTGAATATACAGATTCTTATCCCAGGGCTTGTAAATCTTCATTTGGCAAGTACATATGAGATATTTCAACCGCTGGACAAAATTGAGCAGAGCTGCAACATTATATATATGCAGGATATTTCCACAGTTATCACAATGGATATTAATTCAGTAATATCTGTATAACTCTGAACATTAAATACACCTTTATTTTGTGTACAGACTTTTCATACATTTTTTTAACCACAAAACCATGATCTAAAAGAAACCCGATAACAGACCCAATTATCTTATGAAGTCTTTAAAAAACAAACACATTCACAGACATCCATAAATTGGCCTAATCATTTATAGTGCTTGGACCTCATGGATAATCTTTTCAAAGAATAGGTCACTTATGTTCAACTTCATTGGATTATCAGACTGATATAATCCAATGTGCTGCCTAAATGTATAACTCTTAATTTCATTCCTTTAAATAAATAGGTATGCCTCAGATGTTAATAAGGGGCTTTGAAAGAGAGAAGGCTTTATAGACGAATATATAACAAAAAGCTGCATTAGGTCAATTTAAAAAGGTTCCTTTAGTGCAGGACTTTTCAGATCTTTTAGTTTACTCAAGTATATTATGAATTAGTATTCAAGATTAATAGAATATAAACAAATCCTGATTTTTCAATGACTTGTTCTCTGTGTTTATACATTTTTAGTTCATTTTTACCATGAATTTCAAAAATTTGTGTAACAAAGTACAATTTATTTTTATAATAAAACAATAATATTAGTTCAGAAATGTGTTATTCATGGAAAAAAGCATTTCAGGAAAGATTTTATGCATATGAGTGTCTTATTTTTTTAAATAAATTTGAAAATTTTGTATGAGTTTATTTTTCCCATATAAACTACATGATTCAAACATATATGGAGTCTGTTGTCCAACACTAAGTTAGCAGTCTTTGCCTATAATGATCGTTGTAACCTCCAATTAATTGTTTAAAGATTATATATTCTAACTAGGAATTAGTGTGTGTGCACACACATATGTATGTATTACGTATAAAGTATATACATTAAATGTATGGAATATATATAATATGCACACATATATACACCTATTGATATAAATATAGAAAAGAGGGAATTAT
The DNA here is from genome assembly GCF_021218885.2 of Marmota monax. Classification (NCBI taxonomy): domain Eukaryota; kingdom Metazoa; phylum Chordata; class Mammalia; order Rodentia; family Sciuridae; genus Marmota; species Marmota monax. The sequence continues at coordinate 11,830,015 of NW_026693777.1, read as the reverse complement.
CTATCTGATTGCACTTTATCACAATAGGGCTAATCCTGCCAAATCAAAACAGATAATGACATAAAAGCAATAACAAATATAAATAATTGATAAATTCTTAATGTCTGAAAAATTCTAAACTCTACACCCTATATACTTATTCATCCTTCAATGCATTTTACAATTGTTGAACCTAAAACTGAATAAATTAACATGCCCCAGGTCAAACAGCTGGACAGGTGGCACCAGGATTTGAATTTAGATGTCTTACATGTAGACATTTTGAATGCTGCTATCATTTGAATAAATAGGTTTTCATTATTTGGAAGGCTTTAAACTGAAGCAGAGGATACTATTCAAGTGCATACTTGATATAGGATCTTCTATGCATAAAAAGAATCAACTTTTGATTTCCTCTGTGAAGAGTAGGTTGGAGCTGGATGTGTAATCATGCTTCAGTCAGATAATATTATGACACCCCTTGTTTTTCTTTCTCATGAAAAAAAAATTTTATTTAAGTATTTAAAAATTTCTAATCCCCAGTAAAAATATTCTACCCACTCAATTTATATGTACTTTCTTTAATTTAGCCTAAGGAACACAGATGATAGCAGATAAATCTGCAAGATGACTGGAGAAGGCACACTTGGTCAGGACACAGATGTAAATTTGATACTCTGTCTGATCCCTACCATCAACTCAGTAGATAATTCCTCTTAGCAAGAAGAGGAATTACCTTCGACTCTTAATTTATAATTGCTGATCGGTTCATAAGCACGTTTTAATGGTCGAACTTCCAAATATATTCTGAATCATTATACATCTCTGCATTATCTCCTAGACTACTGCAATGGTCTCCTATTTTCAACGTAGTAAAGGCTTTTACAAATCTACCTAAGATTTTGCCACTGTCTTACTTTCTTATTTTTCAGTATTTTTAACAATCAAATCCAAACTGTTTAGCAGAGTCAACAGGGCACTTGGGATATTTGCCCTGTCTTCCTGTCTGTCTTCAACTCCATTTTCCCATGCACTCACTATACTCTGGATACAACTGTGCTTTCCCTCCTACCCAGGGACTTTGAATTTGCTTTGTGATCTAAATGCTCTTTCTCATCATTATTATCCAGGTCTCTCTTGCAATCCACAAGATATCTATGCAATTTCCTCATCTTTTGCTTCTTCTTAACCACAATATCCTATCACACTATTTTACTTTCTTCTGAGAACTTATTGTTACATGAAATTATTGTTTTCACTCCATCTTTCCCATAGAATGTAAATCGTATTTTTTTCTTGATCACTAACTTATCCTTAGGTCCAAGAGATATTGTCGCCTGAGATATTGAGGAATTCAACGAAAAGTCTTATAAAGAAAGAATAATGCACAGAATCATGATTAATTATGGCATTAAACATGAGGGCATGAAAAAGCCAATCGACAAAAATTGATGTGTAAAGTTTGTAACTAAAGTGAATTGTGAGCATTTGATAATTTACAGCACAGAGATGCAGATGATGATGAATGCTTTATAACAAGAGCAAGACTACGCCAGAGCAGAATGCTGTAAGGGAAGAGTGCCACGAAAAGACGGGTCTGCAAAAAATGAATATAATGTGAATGAAATGAAGGAGAATTCCAGAAGATGTAAACCATTATGTGAGTTATATCTAAGAATGACTGTGATTTTCTTGGAAAGAAGTGGAAATTAAAACAATATCTCTCTGTATGTGTATATGTGAATATACACATATTTAGTCAGATGAATATAGACGTACAACTACATAAACAGGTATACATTTCTATATCCTTTAGCAACAAATACACGAACATAAATACTACAAATGCAATACCATTTATAATCACTTAAAACAAATATATATTTTTTATATAGAAACTATATATTTTATGTAGAGATACTATTTTTTACTTTTTTCTTCATTGTCAGTTTTGGTAGGCATCTGTCAGTTTTGTTTTTCTTTAAAAATAAATATATTATGCTTGAGTGTGTGTGTGTGTGTGTGTGTGTGTGTGTGTATTTAATTTATCTCAAAGGGGGAAAGAGAGAGCAAGCAAGAGTTCTCTGTTCATAATAAAAGTTCAACGTAGAGCAGACTGTACCAGTAGGTTTTATTATTTGCATTTAACTAATGATACTTAGATATTAGAATATAAAACTTAGATGTGAGAGTTTTGAACTCAAGAAGCTTGACATTTATGTCTTTATATGATAGCATTTTTCATGTTGAAATAGAAGCATGGTCTAATTAGTAGGAATCAAATAAACACTTGATTTTGAATTTAGTCTTCTTTGGCTAATCAGGGTTTCCTTAGTTTGTGGTGAGAATAAAAAGTCCTATATTTCTTTTAATGTAAGGATATGATATCTAATTGAAATCTTAAAAACAACCTATTTCAAGAATTTCAGCAAAATATATTTAAAAACTTAGAATTGCACCTTAATCTTTTCAAATGTGAGAATGACTGAATGAAACTGATAAGGTATTCTCCGGATTAATTATCCTCACCCATAAGTAACATACATGACAAAATGAGCTAAAAAGTGCGTTTTTAAAAATTTTTTTACTGTTTTCCAATTCTCTATTGGGTTTTAAGTGGCACCAACAATATAATGATGCTTTTTTTTTTTTTTTTAAGGCAAGATATCTCTAGGAAAGTTTCCCTGTGAGCTGATCAGCAATTTGAAATAGCTATTCAAAAAAAGGAAAGAAAAATCTGGCCAGATCAATAAATGTGCTGCAGTGAAATCAAGGAATAATTTATCTTTCTTAGAAGTTTAGTACCAGTTTATTTCTTTCTTAGGTTGCAGCTAATCCATAGATCTAGACTAACTGCATGATAAATTTTAATCTTGGCATGTTCACACGATAGATCTCTTAATAATGAGAAGCACATCTCTCACACAATCTGTGCTGAATCAAATGTTTAGCAGAACTAGGTAAAGCTTCCCCTAACTCACTGCTCATTGACAATTTCTAAGAGAGAAAGAATCGCTAGACAATTGAAACAAATGCACCACTTGAGAAAGTATCTGGCATCACATTAAGTCCCAGGAAAAAGAAAAATGTTTCTGCTTTTCTGACCTGTCTCTTGGCTCCCACCACCTAGCCTAGTGATGATTACTCATCTGCAGTTAATTTTTGCTTCCACTGAAAATGTGGGGAAAACTCCTAAGAATAGGGGTGGTTATGAGTTTGTGTTTATATTTGAACAATAAAAAGGGAGGGCTTGGCATAAAGATTTATTTTTTATTAATAATCTTAATTAAATTAGTAAGTACTAGGAATATTTAGAATATAGTAGTCTCCAGTTTTGATATGTTTCAAAACCTTCAGTGGATGCCTGAAACCATGGCTGGTACTAAAACCTATATATACTGTTATTTTTCTTTAGATACAGAGGTGTGAGGAGTTTTTTTCATAAATTAAGCCCCAAAAGAGACAGAAACAATAATGGAAAAGTTATCACAGTATATCAAAAGTTATGTGAATGTTATATGAATGTGGTCTTGCTTAAAATATACTGTACTCTAATTCCTATTGTAACAATGTGAAATGCTACAAGGCCTATGTGAAATGATTAAGTGAGATAGAATGATGTAGGCATTGTAACCCTTGAGATACAGCATTAGGATTCCTTGAACACCAACATTAGGATTCCTTGATACCACAGCAGGCACTCAGATGGCTGCCATGGGTACTAAGTGACTAATGTGCAGGTAGCAGATCAGTGTGGACACACTAGACAAAGAGATGATTCACATCCCAGGTAGGATGGTGCAGAGTGACACAGGATTGCATCACTCTATTCAAAAGAATGCACAGTTTAAAACTAATGGACAGTTTATTTCTAGAACTTTCCAGTTAATATTTTTCATATAATTGACTTCAGGTAAATGAAATTTCAGAAAGCAAAACCACTGATAAAGGGAATCTATTGTGGTATTGAAAATGTAGTCTCTGTATACCCTAACAGCTAAAAATCATTGTAATCCTTCCCTTCTTTTTATTTACCATGCCCAAATTCTCACTGTTTGGTAGCCAAAGAGCACACTAATTTTCTTAATTCCTTCTCTGTGTTACATCAATTTCAGTTTCATTTTTTGGTAGGTAGGTGGGGTTATTATTTTCATTCTGCTTACAGAGGACACAGCCATTTTCAAAATTACCCCAAAACAGTAGTGACTTTTTATACCACTTTATTTTATTGTCAGTTGTGACTTGTAATAGTTTAAGGGAATTTTATGTCTATTTCGACTGAGCAGATTTATTTGAATACTGTCAATATAGATATCTAATCAGTAATATTTGCTTTTAAATGGTCACATAATTTTAAGGATCACCTCATATTCACCACCATACCTTACTATTATAACTTTTGTATATTTCCTTTTAGAAATTTTTCTTGTGGTTAAAAAATTAACTCACTATATGTAGAGAATTCCAAAGCTTGCTTTTATTCACCACGACCTGTATTATGTATGTCCTTTCTCCTCTGCACATGTGGCTGTCCATCATAATTTAGAGGATATGTGTATCAAATTCTCTAGTTTTGTTAACTTCTGTTGACAACTAGGTTATTTATTGTATGTGTCTGCATATGTATTTGGATTTTGTAAAAAAATTACATTTTTGCAAATATTGATCTACTTTCTAGAAAATTATTTTCTTTTTAAAAAACTATATTATCTGAGTATTTAGTAAGACATTTCATAATCAGCATATTTCATAGTTCAAAGGGTCGCTATAATTCCATCAAAAGCACCATCTTGTAGTCAAAGTTAAGAAATTACACAAAAGAAAAAACAGGGATTTAAAAAAATTGTATATATATAAAGGGCACAGGGGCCAATCTGAAAGAGATCCTCATGACCAAATTTTGAATAACTTGATGAACAAAATAAATGATACTATTTCACTATAACCCAAATAATAAAATATATCTCCATGATTTTGTACATATATAAATAACTAATTGAATAAATAAATGAATTGGGTAAAAGTAAAAATTATTTCTTCATTAATTATTTCAATTAGTAAAATATACAGTAAATGAAAGAAGTAAAAAAAAATCATTAGCTCACCACTGTAATAAATACCATAGATCAAATCCCTGAAGGCGATCAAATTAGTGAGCAAAAATATAGTGGTCAGAAGAAGGATTTTTCCACAAACACTGTGCAACAGAGAGAATAATATACTGCCAAAGATGCCTATGTCCTAGATAGCAAAACCTGTATATGAATGTTACTTACATGGCAAAGAAAAATTAAGGTTGGGAATGTATTTTAAATTGCTAATCTTGCTAATTGGTTGACCTGAAAACTAGGAGATCATCCTAGATTATCTGAGTGGTACCCTTTAATCACGATGAAGAGGAGGTCAGAGCTAAGCAGTGTGAGAAGGGCGTGATCTGTCATTTTTGGCTTTCAAGATGGAGATTCTCCCTGAGCCTGCAGAAAGGAGCTGAGCCCTGCTGTACCCTAATTTTCTTCCAGTCAGACCTGTGTCTAAAAATACAGCAGTGCAAGATAACTAATGTACTATTTTAAGCTAAATTTTCTGTAATCTATTATGACAGCAATAGAAAATTGACACAATTATGAATTACATGAGAAATAAAGGTTTATGGTAGAGAATCCTGACAAACGCCACCTTCGCTAAGTGATCCAGATTAACATTGTCATTAATGTGTCACCATGATGCACATATGTATCATGTGCTGAGAGTTCCATCATGTCTGTGGCATTCTTCTCGGTGAGACAGGATCTTTAGTTATAAGAAAACAGCAGACAGAGCAATTAAGAGATATTCATAAGTAAATGACCAGTACTCCTTGAACATACCAAGGCTATGAGAGACAACCATCACAGACTGTAAAAGACAAGGGAGACATGAAAACTAGATCCAATGTAGGATCCCAGAATGAATTCTAGAACAGAAAAAGGGCATGACATCCAAAAAAATCTATATTTTTGTTTACTCAGTGTTGTAAAACATTCAGTCTTAGTTTTGATAAATGTTCTGTAGCCATGTTATATGTTGGCATAATGAGAAGCTAGGTGGAGGGGCAATGGGAATTCTATATTCTTTTGCAATTCTTTGGTAGTCTAATAGTGTATCAAAATGTACATATAAATAAAATATATTCATATGCACATATATTAAAAGGTTCAGAAACAGTATAGTAACATTGGTCTAAAATTAGCATTATTTTCTTGTGCTTGCTAGAGAAAGTATGCTTTTAAATTACACTTTAGTGAAAAATATCCTAATACTCTTCAACATCCCTGAACAGTTAATTTTACTTTCTATTCCTGGAAGATTCTAAGCCTCTTTGGCTTTTCTGTATGCTCAAGTGTGTGTTTAAAGTTTTCCTTAGTCTTAGCTATTTCATTGATGACATTAGTCACTAGTACTTTGTACGCCTCCCATTAGAAACTTTTTAGGCTTTGTTGGTGATGTTTACTATTATTTTGTACTTTAAGGTGATTTTTTCCATATTATTTTCTACTAAAATTATATTTTTTATCTGACTTTAATTTATTTTCTGAATGATTGTGCATTATTTTTTTTGCCAGGTAGAACTAAAAGTCACAACCCCCAAATCTGAAATTTGTAATATGAATATTAGTCTTGGTGCAGACTCTCCCTATAAGATTTTAACATTGAACCATATTTTTCAAGGACAAGGATTTTGCAAATTTACAGAAATATACAAGGGATTAAATAGACTTATCAGATGAGCTAAATTTAAATTGCCTGATAACTTTAAATGAGAAATTCTCTTTAAAGGTCTACCTTGGGAGCTGCTCCAATTCCCATCACACTTGGGCCGCTTCTTTGCTGGATCCCCGTAACTCTTTGCCTTCAAATATACCCCACCTTTCTCTCCACACCCCAGTTGCCTTCTCCTACAACATGAGATGCTTTTTTATCATCTGTTTCCTTGAGAGTTACAAAAATTAAAAATGAGATTATTGGTTGTTTGCTTTGGGTTATTAGTAGCTGGTCAATGGGAGAGCACGTGGACCATGAAAGTATTCATTTGAGGCTATGAAATCTTGGCATTTTCCTTATGTAAAACAGAAACATGAAGAGACCAACATAGACATATAGTGCTCCTGCATAAGGATCTCTAGCTCCACTTTGCCTTAATGTGACAATATGAGAGATCCCATGTAATATGTAGAATTTCACCATTTGCTTATATGATAACCAGAATCACTGTTATCATAATCATTCATGTCTAGAGATGATGTACTTTAATGGACAAATGAGTTTAAGTTAGGATAAAGTTTTGACAACAGTGGGAAGAGGCAGGGTATCAGAAAGAACACTAAATTCAAAATAAATTGGTTCAAATTTTACATGTTGGATGAATTTGGGGAAACTGAATAATCACTCTGGACCTCAATTAAATTGTGTCTTAAAAATTAAGAGATGAGGGGCTGACGTTGTAGCTCAGTGGTACAGAGCTTGCCTTGCATGTATGAGGCACTGGGTTCAATCCTCAGCACTACATAAAAATAAATAAAGATATTGTGTCCATCTACAACTAATATAAACAAAAAACTAAGAGATGAGCATGGTGGAGGAGAATTGTGAGGCACTAAGCAACTCAGGAAGACCCTGTCTCTAAATAAAATACAAAATAGGACTGGGAATGTGGCTCAGTGGTCAAGTACCTCTGAGTTCAATCCCTGATAACCCCCACCCCCCCAAAAAATTTAAGAGATGATTAATGAAATAAATTGTGTGTTCTCACAATACTGTGTATCTACACATACATCTTTTGATATTGTTTAGCTTTGACAATATCTATAGAAATTCAGTAGAAATATTATGTTGAGTTCTACACATGATTCATTAAAAGGTACAGTAAGTAAGAAAATAAATCATCCCAGTACAGGTAGAAACCACCTTAATTTTCAGTTTTTGTCTAAGAGCATAGGGAAGAAGGAAGAGAGGGAGAAGGATAAGGAGAGGGGATGAACAAGAGGTAGAGGGGGAGAGAGAAAGGGAAAGAGAAAATGAAAATGAAAGAAAGCCAGCTCTGAGTTCAAATCAAGACTAAAAATTTGTAGCCACATGACCTTGGGCAAATTTTTTTTAAACAATTCTGTACTTTCTTTACGGGTCAAATGAGTCCCTGATGATTGAGATGAGCAATACATGTAAAGCATCAATCTTAGTATATGATACATAGATCCCAGCTTTAATAAATGTTAGTTTCATCACTATTTCTAAGTATTGGTAATAGTTATCTCAGTATGGGGCCAGGTAGAAAATTAACACAGAGAAATTAATTACATAGGATTTAAAACATTTTGCAAACACTTTTACTTTTTTTCTAGTCAATAAGGACAAAATGATTAATTTAGATTTAATTCATAATACTACCAATAGATAAGAAATTTATTTAATATATAAATATGTTATATATGTGAGTCATTAGAATAAGAAAAAATACAGAAAACAAAGATGTGTGTATCCAGATACTGGAAAAAGAATTTATTTAAGCATGAAAATATCCTGCACACACATACAAGAGATTACAACTGGCAATTTAATTATGAGTGGGAAGGAGCTGGCAAAATAATTACTTAAGAGTAACTGCAGGTAAAATCTGTCTCTCTGAGTATCTATTGATCATCTATCATTTTTTTTTCCTTTTCCACTCCAAATGATTATAAACCCTTTAACTGAGCTGACATGAAAAAGCCTTCCGTGTGCCTTTCAAGTAGTAACATTTGAGAAAAGGGGACATATTTAATTATACAAAATTTTAGACACATTTTTTATAATATTTGGTTTTAATGTTGTCACCACTTAAATGGATTTCTAAAAATAGTATAGGAATGGAGACAATGCAATAGCAAAAATATGTACCATGGAAATGATGATGTAAAAAGTTAGAAAACTCCGATTTAATATTTGAATGGTGGAAAGAAAACTCAATGTAAATATGCCTTCAATTTAAGCTACTTTCTCATATTAGACTTCTCTTAAGTTTGCTTTTTTTCCTCCTCCCCTCAGAGATATCAATTGATATATATTTAGTGTCCACTAATGGTGGACAGTGATATATCTGTGGTTTGTACAACTCAAAGAAAGAATTTTTATGTAAAATAAATATTTTCATTAAATATCAGTGTGGTATGATAATTTTTTAATCCAAAAAAGTCACTTGGAATCCATGCAGCATTGTTTCACTTTTCTTTTCAGCTTGGTACAGGGATAGAAGGTAATAAAATATATGCCTGTACCCATCTTTTCCTGAAGACACATATCATAGTGTGCAAAGTTGCTTGTCTTGTTTGAGGATTCAGGGAACCAACTAGAGAAGACAGGGTTCTTCACCACAGTTTGCAGTTTGGTTTAGGTCGATTGGTCTTGGCTCCTTGATTCATCCAATTACACAGAAAAAGATTTTAAACCTTTTACACCTTTTGCAGAACAGGATTGACATGTTTTCCTTTTTATCTATAGGGATGCAAAACAACAATAACCAAAAGGGTCTCCTGAAAGCACCATTCATACATCCTGATAGAAGAAAATTGTCCTACGATGCCTTTTTTTAAAAATAAATTCTCTCTCCCCTACACCCCCTTCGCACATTGGCTTTGCATCTGAGGAAAACCGGGAGTGCTTATGTAAATGAATGTGTTACATTAGCAAGGTCTTTTCCACCTATCAAAGTCTATAAAACCTATGCCTTCCTGAGATAAGGATTATAATGAGAAAATGACTCTTGACAATGGTCAGTGTCTTGCATGCAATTGAACCCATCTGGCCTAATGTGTCCCTTTCCATCAGCTCTAAATTTCAGTGTCTATGTTTTATACCCCCAAGAAGAAAATGCCAATGTATTTTTAGAGGACTGTTGTCTTCCTCTCCCTTCCCCTCCTCTCCCCCCTCCTCTCCTCTCCTCCTACTTTTCTTTTCTTTTCACTTTTACTATGCTCAGAGTTAATTAAAAGACCTTTTTACTAACTCAATATGTAAATGTTACCCAAATGGAGAAGTTTTGGAGTCACAGTAGATACTGGCATGATTAAAATAGAATACCAGGAGCTATTTTAGACCTAGTGTGTTTCTTTCCTTTCACATTTTAATCTTCATCATTCATCTTTATCTTGTCACATGAGCATATTACTGTGGCAGACTTGTTTCTGAAAAGATATAAATGTGAAATGGTGTCTTGTCATTACCACGCTTATATTGTTTGAGTCGCTTTCCATTTAAAATCATCATCATTTCGGAAAAGTAATTTAAAAAAATGATTATAAATATTAGGCTTAACCACACATATGTTTGTTTATGCGTATCTGCATATGTGGGGGCAACTTATGAATTATCTGATTGCATTATCTGCTCTTTGTTAATCTACCATCTAAACCCTACACTTGTATAAATTTCACAGTGGTTTTTATTTTACAGTTAGAGCTCACTATCTTTTTATTATTTAAATCATATTTTTGCTAGATTTTATTCACAACAGAAGGTTTATATATTATTATCTTTTTGCAATTTTTGACTTATCTTTCATATTTTATGTCCATCTATCTACTTAAAGAAAATTTAGCCTCTGGTAAATATTCCTGGCCCCAGAGAGGACAAAACCCTCTGTCCCCTGAGGAAATGGTCCTCTTGGAAAAGTATTTCTTATCTCCAGTTGAATTATCAAACCAATTCCATAATTATCAATTTAAATGATGAATAATCACCATGCTTTATGAATGATATAATATATATTCAGGTATATAGTATACTTTCTTTACATGATTGCAACACAAATTAACTCATTTAATTAAATAAATATACCTGATGCTAAACTAAGGGTATTTAAATAAGCCCTGGACCTGTACAAGGAAAGGGTAAGGAAATGACTTGACTCGTAGACACAATACTATAAAAGCAATAAATCTAGTGAATTTAGTTCATTCTTAGGTGCTTGGGTATGTTCTCCAGGAGAAGGCTAATGGACAGAGATGTTTTAAACATTTTTTTCTCATAATTACTTGAAATACATTTAAGGTTTTGGTTATCTTTCTTTCTTTGGGTCATTGACTTCTTTTGGGTTTATTAGCCCACCATGAATGCTGTTTGGCATTTTAATAAGTAAATCTCTGAGAAAACCAATATGGGAAAGAATTTGCTAAATTCTTCTCTGACATGTGAGCAATATTGATAATATAGGGTCAGTGTGATTATATCCTGTGCCTTTGCATTTCATATCACTTCAGCCTGAAATCCTCCTTCCTTTCTGATACTCCTTTGCTGGTGTTATTTCACAAAGTGAGTATCAATATAAATCCAATTCTGTCACTAGCAGATGGATAAATGATACAGCTGTGTAAAGTGAATGACTTGCTCAAAGTTGCACATCTAAAAATAAATGGGAATTATTTAGTTATGTGCCTGAATACTCCTTGAATTTAATCTCCATTTAATCTCTCTTTAATTTTCTTTCTTTTTTTTTAAAGGAAGGAATTTTTTTAATACCTTTATTCTATTTATTCATTTGTATGTGGTGCTGAGGATCGAACCCAGGGCCTCACATGTGCTAGGCCAGCACTCTACCACTGAGCTATCGTCCCAGCCCCTCTCTTTAATTTTCTAATCTACAGTCTTTCTGTAGGTCAGAAACTGAATATAATTCTACTTTTTGTATCCAGAATTCATAGAGTGTTTAGAGTTTAGAAGTATTTAATGATGTTTGTTGAGGAACTCTTTACAAGGAGCTGATTTAGATAACAACACTTCTGATGTCCTCCTTGTTCTCTCAGACCTAGTTTATACCACTGTCATATTTGCTAGATATAGTGCTTGGAAAGTGAGATAGAAAGTAAATTGCAATGAGATGCCAATAAATGATATCTGAATATGTATTTTCATTGAAGTCATGAGCTATGTTCTGAATATATGCATCCCTCTCAGATTCATGTGTTGAAATTCTAACATCTCCAATGTGATGGGATTAAGATGTTTTAGAGGTGCTTAGGTCATGAAGGTTGAGCCCTTATGAATGGGATTAATACCATAGTAACAAATCCAAGAAGGTTTATTTGCTTCTTCCATCATGTGAAGATACAGCAAGAAGGCACTTCTTGAATCTCTTGATATTCTGAAACTTCAGCTTCTTTCTAATATCCATAAGCCATTTATTCCATGGTAATTTGTTGAAGCATCCCAAATAGACTAGGACAGAAAATTGATCCTCAGAGTGGGGGATTCTGCAACAAATACCTAAAAATGTGGAAGCTGCTTCAGGGCTGAGTAACAGTGGAGGCTAGAAGAGTTTTGAGATGCATTTTAGAAAAAGTCAACATTGCTTTGAAAAGACAATTAAGATGAGGGCTTAATAAGAGGGGAGCTGGAGAGAAACCTTCAGTCATCTTAGATAATGCATGAGTAATCCTAAAAAAATGTTGGTGGAAATGTGGATAGTAAAGGGCATTCCATGACATCTTAGACAGATATGAAGAACATATTATTGGACAGGGAGGCAAAGGCCACCCTTGTCATAAAGTGGTTAATAACTTGGACCAGTTATGTTCACATCATAGTATTTTGTGGAAGGTAGAACTTGTGAGCAATAAAAGGCTATTTGCCTAAAGATTTCTTTTCTTTCTTTCTTTTTTTTTTTTTTTTTTGGTACCAGGCTTTGAACCCAGGGATGCTTAATCACTAAACTGAACTACATCTCCAGCCCTTTTGTATTTTTTAATTTGGGAAAGGTTCTTGCTAAGTTGCTTAGGTCCTTGCTAAATTGCTGAGACTTCCTTTGAACTTGTGATGTTCCTGCCTCAGCCTCCAGAGTCTCTGGGATTATGGGTGTTCACCACCATGCCTGGAGTAATTTCTAGATGATGTGTTAAAAGCATTGTCTGGCCTTACTTGAATATTTGTTGTAAGATCTGAGAGGAACAATTCAGGGTGGAAGTTTAAATCAAAAGAGAAGAAGGATTTAAAAATCTGAAAAGCTCTCTGCTTATCCATATTGACGGGGATGAGAAAGGGTATTTGGGAGAGAACAAGGATGTGACGAAGCAACTGCTTGATGAAGTTAGTGTGGATCTGCTATCTCACCAGAAGCCTGGTGCTATTCATTAAGACAACGGAAGAAAGACCCCAAGGGCATTTCAGAAGTCCTGGGGAGGAGATTCCCTTCCCATTATAGATCCAGAATGCAAGGTCCTCGGAGTGGGGAGGGGCCAGGAACAGTTTCAAGGCTCCACTCACTCAATTTTAGCACCACACTGTGCTCCTTTTCCACCCCACCTGAAGCCTCAGTGGGCTCCTGGGAGGGACAGGATGCAGGAGCCATAGCTACAGAGACCACAGGTGGGCAACCTTGCATGGTAAATCTACTGTAGCATGCAAAGTTAATGAGTTGTGGAAGTATTGAAACTCCCACCTAGATTTTAAAGGATGCAGCTACTCTGGTGGCAGGTTCACTACAGAGAGTCTCTACTAAGTGGAGTTGTGTGACTGTGGCCATCCTTATAATTCCAGATTGATAGAGCTACCTTTATATGACTGTAGTCTAGGAGGGCTTTGGGTACCCAGGCTCAACCTATGACAGATATAGGGTGGGCTCTGCCCACTATAGCCATGGAAACAGGAGGACTGGGAGCCTTAGGGGACTCCCTACTCCTATGTGTCTAGAAAGCTGGTTATTGTGTCAAATAAAAATATTCTTGAGCCTTAACGTTTTGAACTTGGCTTGGAACCTATAGTCCTTTCCATCTCTTCTGTTTTTCCTATTTAGAAGGGGAATTTCTGACCTATGCCTGGCCCTCCATTATATTATAAAAGCATATAACTTGTTTGATTTCTTAGATTCACAGCTGGAGAGCAGTTTGCCTCAGCATGAAAATGTACTTTGAGTCACACCCAAGTCTGATTTAAATGATGTTTAGATGAGATTCTGGACTTTGAAATTTTGGGTTGATACTGGAGCAAGACTTTGGGGGCTATTGAGATGGAATGAATGCATTTTGAATATAAGAACGACATTAATTTAGGCAGGGATAGAATGCTATGGTCAATTGATTGTGTCCTCACACCTGCCCCAATTTATATGTTAAAATTCTAATAACCTCAGTGTGATGGTGTTCAGAGGTTGGGACTGGATGCTGATTAGGACATGAGGATTGAGCCCTCAGAATTGAGATTAATGTCCTTCTAAAGAGCCCCTACAGTACTCTGTAATCCCCTTTTCCTTAAGAGGATGCAGTGGGAAGAGCACAGTCCATAACCGGGAAGAAGTTCCTCACCATGCACCTGATCACAGTGTATGAGAACTAGCTGCAAGATGCCAGGAGATAGAAAAGTCAGATAGTTATAGGATTGCACAGAGTGAAATTTATTTGGGGACTCATGTACAGAAATATGTCTTGGGTGACAGAAAAACAGGCAGAACCCATGATTTGGGTCAGAAGTAGCTTACAAAATAGTCAAGGTAAAAGTTACTTAATCCAATCTTGAATTAACTTGATTAGCTCAAGCTAATATCAAAGATGCCAGGCACATTCCTGGATGTGGCAGTGCCAGGGTATGGTTGCAAAAATCCACATACTACTCCGATGGTTTTGTCTATTTTTATTATGCTTTGGCCAGGGTTACACAGGAGCAGTCATGACATTCCAGACACAAGATGGCTATAGTCACATCAAGTTGGGTACCTATATCTCAGGCTTCAGAATTTCTGTTGCATTTTGTTACATGTCTTGAGTATATTCTGTTAAGATTTATACAGAAATTTATAGTGTTAACAGGATTATTGCTTATGGAATGAAATAGTAGTCTTACTGAATTAAAACAAAAATCTAAAATAAGCCTAAAAAATAAAATATATTAATCCACTCTGTAATGTTGAGAATAAATATATTCATATTGTATGTATATATAAATCGTATATTATGTGGATATAAAACCATTTTAAGTAAGGTAGAATGACTAAAATTGGTTAAATTATAGAATATAGGATGATGTTTACTACCTGTGTGACTATGAGACAAAGGTCATTGGGTTTGTCACTCAGAAAACAACTCTTGATTAATCCAGGTTTCTTCTTTGTATGGCAACAACCAAAATTATATATAGTCTAAAAGAGTAATTGGTATGGTAATTGCTCTGCATTTGAATCCAGTTGGGTTTATCCAATCAAGATTCTCCTAAATAGACTTCATCATGTCAGAATAGTGACATTAATTCATTAGTTTTAAATGAAATGGATGAACTAAACAAGCAATCCTGATGAAAAATGCACAAATTTACATGTAAATATATACAGCAAGTTATACTTTAACTAAAGACTCTTTCCATGGAAATGCATCCTTCCTTTAAGTTCTTTTTTATTTGCAATAGAATTAAATCTGAGTTTGCAATGTTAGTAAAAAGACAATTACATTAATTTTATTATTATTCTTTTGACTTGCTTTAATCTCTTTTTAAATATCTGTTTTGTTGCATCTAAATTTTTGTTGAGTTCTTGGTTACCTGGTTTGAATTTAAATCAGGGCATGACTTCATAAATCTTAATAATAGTCAAATGTTCAATGTAGTAGTGATGTACAGAATGAAATATGAATCAGAGAAAGCAATTTTGAAAAAACCCAAACTCGTCAAGTTTTGCATCTACAAGCACAATATATGTTACCATTTCTTTAGCACTCTGGCAATTCAGTGTTTGTTTGTTTTTTAAATTTCACTTGAATTAATGAACAAGCCCATGTTTAACATGGTCTTATTTCCATTTTCTTTTTGTGTGTGTATATATGCACACACATAGACACACATTCTTTCTCTCTCTATATATATATATATAAACATTAGATATCTATCTATCTATATATGTGCAGTATATATATATGGAATGAAAAAAAATATATATATATATGTATATATTTATAAATTTATTTAGAGATAAATTTATATATATTTATAAATTTATTTAGAGATACTGATTTGTAATTTACTAAAGAGTATTTTTAATACTGAGTGTTTTCCAAAGTACTAGCTCTATTTTATTAATTATATACATGTAATTCTCATGATTAGTTGATAAAGTGGTCATTTTATTATACTTATACTATGTTAAAATATCCTGTCTTAGGGTAAGTTCTTAGGCCAAGGCCATATAACTTGTAAGAGATGGATCTTGGGTTATAGCAAGGTGATATCTGTTTCTAGGCAGTGTTCTTAATTACAGGGTCACAATCATGGAGATGAAGAAGTGTGATTTAGTATAAGCAGCTGGAAAATGCCCTAGGAATATAACTCAATGTCACAGAAAAGTTTTTCCATGGTATTACATTCCATTGGAATTTCTGCCTTCTCTAAATTCTCGTATGACATTTTTTTCTCTTTTATTCTTTCATCCCTGAATACATGTATGTTACCGATTTAAAAATGCAATCTTATTCTGAATAGACTTTCACAGCCTAAGGAGCCTGCATCTGCTTCTCTCCTTTTCTTAGAACTCAAAAGGCAGTGAACATGGGCATTGGGTAGGGTTATTGACACTGATGATAGAACTGAAGGTTGACTTCCACTCCTTTAATCCTAATACATTTCAAACCTTGCTGTTTAAATGACTCTCTGTCCTCATGTTTATCTGACATCCTTTGTTGACTTACAATTCTTTGCACATGGAACATGTCACTCTGGGTTTAGTCTAATCCCAGTAAGGTGATAAATGTTTTTGCTTTCTCAACCTTTTTTTAAAAAATTGACTATTGCTTGTAATTAATAGATGGACAAGAGGGCTGGCCAATTTTTGTGTTATATAGATATTTACCTTGTAAATGTCTATTATAGACATTCAAGCATATTAATGTGTGTTTGACTCTAACCAATTATTTCATCAAAATAATTTGGAACTCTTGATCTCCCAGAATGTTTGAGGATATAGGAAATAGCTTTAGGTAATTTTTCTTTCCCCCTTTCACATTGCCATCCCTTTAAAAATAGAGATACTGTCTATCTTTAGAAATTCAAACTTCTAATACAAATCATAGTACCAAGTCACTACTTAGTAATTATCTCAGTTGAATTTTATTAAAGAAAATACTCTCAACCTCAGAGATTTACCAATTTCAATCTATGTATGAATAATTTACAAAAGTACTTTTCTTCATGTCTAATGCTTACTTGGAGTCAAAGATTTTACAGACTGGTGAAAACTTTTGTTATTTGATAAATGTTTAATATTGATAGGCTAAGTTTAATAATACCAGTTTGAAACACTGAAATATGGCTCAAATGCTTAAACAACCTAATGGAATGATATAATTCATGTGGAATAAAAAGGTCTTGACATTATACAATTTTCTGGATTAAAATAAAAATAGTTCTGAAGAAAATTATAGGAAATTTTGATGAGATGTTGATAGTTTTCAAAAGCACATTTCAAAAGCACTCTGATACTCAGTTTCCTTTATTTGTAATATATTCAACTTTCAGTAAACACATGGATTAAAATCATTGACTCTGATTAAGGATGTATACAAAACTGTTTATCTAACAGGGCTTTTCCCAGAACCTCACTTAGAAATTGCATGAGCAACATGTGGTTTGAATGTGTATAATAGTAGAATCTGAAAACCATGGGGACTCTTTTCCAGGGAAATGTATGAGTCTGGTGTTGGTGACACCCTGGAGCAACTCTTTCATTCCAGTCTGCATTCCTCTGCAAGTCTGCTGTCAAAATAATTTATTTTACCATGGAGTTTATAAAGTATCTTCAATCTATAGTGCTTCAATCAAAAGTGCTTTTGCAACTTGAAATATTTCCATTTTTATATCATTTTTCTTCTAAATAGTTGTCTATAAAGTTCCTGTCTCATGCTTTCCCATGTCTCACATTGTTCATCCTTCCCTTTCTCCATGAAGATTGACAGATGGTTTATATCAGGTAAATCAAAGACAGTTTTGAATGCCTTGATAGTTGTACTCTTTCTTTCTTCCAGAAAATATTACCAAACAAAATGGATGCTACATCCGTTTACTAACAGCGAGACTTCAGGAAAGCTTGTTAACAGAGCTCCATCAGGTTTCTAGTATGTCAGCTGCTAACATTCCTAATAGGATTTCCTGGTTTTCAATATCATTGTGAGGAGTGGTTAACATAGCAAGCGTGCCTGGCACATAGCACTCCATAGGCAATGTTCCAAACCTTTTGGGTTTTATCAAATGTCCTATTATGTCCAAGGCTCTGGTTTCAGGTTAAGAACCCATGACTGATGATCCATCCTAGAATATGCTTTGGGAAGCAGACTATGTGGGTTTGAAAGACCAGTGAGTTTTTTACTGTGAGTTTTTTGCTTTGCACATACTGACACTTTCCTTATCTGCTGCTTCATGAGCCTACTGCCAACTAACATTTTTAATTTCCACAAGCTTTGTCTTCCATCTTCTGTTCCTATGTAAGTTTTCCAGTTTATGATTACTGTTTCTTATTTACCAAGACCATGGTTATGTTCCCAGGGATGAAATGGAATTGCTTTGGTAAACTTGTCTTAATCATTTCTTATGGCATGCAAGTTTAGGGCATATCTGCCCTACCTGAATAAGGAAATAAATGGCTTTAATTCTGTCTGTGATGATTTTTCCCAGAGTTCCAGGACATTCTAGCATGTCCCAGTCCAACCACAAACACCACTAGTGGTTATGCCTCTGTTTCCTTTTTTCCTAATAGCACTGTACTCTCTATTATACTCTCAAGGCTTAGAAGTATTTTTTGACTGTTGTTTAACCACTAACTCCTCCACCCCTGTGATAAAAAAAAGAAAAAGATTTTTTTATAGTACTCGTATTATCTTACTTTTCTCTCTGCAGCCTCCCTTTTCTGATAGCTCCTACTCCCATAAGAGATTGCCTTTCCTTCCTCATAAGCTGTGATGTTCCTCTCTCTACAGGAAAGTGATATCTCCCTGCACATGAAATAGCTCTATGCTGAGCTATCCATTTTACCAAATACATTCTAGTGAACTTTCAAGACCTGGAAGATATGTGTTTCACACAACTGAAAGGGCATTTAGCACACTAAAGTTGAATTGCAAAAGTATGTAAGATCTTCAAGGCAAGACCTGTGTCTTAAACATCTTTTGTTTCTAACGACTGATAGAGTACTTGATGAACAGTAGACATTATATAAACACTTGATGATTCAATGAATAAATCAATAAATTTAATTTTAAAACAATTTTGTCCATAAAATATCAAGTTCATTTTAGAGGAAATTTGGGTAAAAATAGATTTATTTACATAGGCAGGAAAATAGGGAGTGAGGACAACCTACAATTATTTTTAGAATAATAAATTTTTGAAAGGTTACTTATCAGAGAGAACATTTTGGCCATTGTTTTTTTGAGATTGGCTTACTTCACTCTGCATGATATTCTCTAACTCCTCTGTTTACCTGCAAATGTCATAATTTTATTCTTTTAATGCTGAGTAATATTCCATTGTGTATATATTACCACAGTTTCTGTATCCATTCATCTATTGAAGGGCATCTAGGATGCTTCCACAGTTTAGCTATTGTGAATTGAGCTACTATGAACATTGATTTAACTGCATTAGTATAGTATGCTGATTTTAAGTCCTTTGGGTATAGACCGAGGAATGGAATACCTGGGTCAGATGGTGGTTCCATTCCAAGTTTTCTAAAAAAAATATCCATACTGCTTTCCAGAGTGGTTTCACCAATTTTCAGTCCCACCAGCAATGAATGAGTGTGCCTTTTCCCCCACATCCTTCCCAACATTTATTGTTGTTTGTATTCTTGATAACTGCCATTATGTCTGGCATGAAATAAAATCTTAGAGTAGTTTTAAGTCACATTTCTATAATTACTAGAGATGTTGAACATTTTTTTCATATATTTGTTGATTGAATTTATATCTTCTTCTGAGAAGTGTCTGTTCAGCTCCTTAGCCCATTTATTGATTGGATTGTTTGTTTTCTTGGTGTTAAGTTTTTTGAGTTCTTTATATATCCTGGAGATTAGTGCTCTATCCGAGGTGTGTGTGGCAAAGATTTGTTCCCAAAATGTAGGCTCTCTCTTCATCTCATTGATTTTTTTCTTTTGCTGAGTTTTTTAGTTTGAGTCCATCCCATTTATTAATTCTTGATTTTATTTCTTACACTTTAAAAGGAAGATTAAAAGAAGAATAATCTTTGTAATAATTGTTAATAATAATCTAAGTAATAATTGTTAAGGAAATCTGGGCCTAATCCATGGTGAGAGACATGTCTAAAAACAAATATTCACTCCAGGCTAATTATGCATCTCTTGGTGCAAAATGGTTAAAGCTTTTAGTACCCCTGATTAATTTATAGGTCTGTCTTCTAACCAGTGATTAGAATGTAAATGGTCCTTGCTTAGGTCCTGACTAGCTTCCTGTGGAAGACAACAAATGTTAGTTGGCTTTTTTGTTACTTTTAGAATGTGGGCCAAAAAAAAAAAATTGTGTTAAATAAATTGAAGCTCACAGGCTATAATGATTGCAGTGCTTGTTATTCACCAGAAATCGGTTGTTACCGTTGCTACATATTTCCCAGGCTTTATATGGTTTTTGCAATTTACTCTTCATAAACATTGAGTCACTGCCCCCATTTTAAAAATCTTGGGTTCCTCTAGGCTCTTTAAAATGTTCCAACCCAAGGAAGTATGAAAAAAGTGAATTAAAGTCCAAAAAAGAATATCCCACAAGGATTGTCTTTTCACTGATGATGATTCTAAATTCCTGAGGTTTTATGTCTACTAAAAACAGAAACCAAAATATGAAACTGGTTTTCACATCTAGGTACCATCTAGGTGGTTGGAAATGATAGAGCCTTTGAGCAAAATGGCCTGGAGGACCTTTGATGTGTCATGAAAGATTACTCTTCTTAGAAGACTGAACTGTACCTACAGGACAGATTGAAAGTGGGGAAGACAATGTGTAGCTTTTTATTAGGCTCACCTGAAAATATATAGGTTGCTTTTCCTAAAGTCCAATTTGCAGTTCAGAAAGAAAGAAAAATAAATACGTAATTTTAGACCAGTGAGGTAAATGTTTTGATGGCCATGTGATATGTTATGGTAATTAAGTGAAGCTGTCTTGGGGTGTCATGGTGGCTTCCTTGAAGAAGAATCCTTCAAAATTTCAAACGTAGGTTTTAAAAATTATTTTCGAAAAAATGTTCCCTTCTCATCACCTCTATTTTTGGCATCTTAGTTTAAATCTTCATCATTTCTTACATGGATCAGTGAAATAACCTCAAAACAAATGACTTGGTTTCTTTCTCTCCCATCAGGCAGCTGCCACAATGATCCTTGAGACATTTAAATTATATCACATAATTTTGCACTCAAAATCTTTCAGTTTAAAGTTAAAGTTCCCAGGGCCAAGATGGCATTTGATGGGAGTCCCCACAGCTCTCTGACTTTGTTCACCTACCATTCAGTACCCTAACCCCCTCCTCTCCAGGGCACAAGACCCCTGTTGTTCCTTAGAGATTTCAAATCTGTTTCAGTGTCCTCCATCAGATTCCTCTGCCTGGAGGGCTTCTCTCATACTGTTCACCTGGTCACTATCCTCACCTTCTTCATGTCTTTTCACAAATATTACCTTTTTGACGAGGCCCAATCTTACCATCTGATTTACTAACCTATCAGCCTAGACTCCCCATACAGGCATTCCTGAACCTTCAGATCTTGTGCTCATTTTTTTTCAGAGCATTTAATACCCCATAATGTTACCTACCTTGTTTATTTTGCATTCCATATTAGGTTTCTTTAGATGTTAACACAGGTGTACTGGCACCTTTGAACAGATAAAATGTCTCATTGAGAGTGCTGGCAAAATCTAGCTCCTAGTGGAGGTCTAATTATCCTTATTGGCTGTCAGCTGTAGCACCTAGAGTCCATTCTTCACTTCTTGCCTGTAGATATACCTACATTTCAGAGAGCAGCAATTGCTCATCAAATTCTTCTCTGGTGTGGAGTGTCTTCAGTTTCCTCCTTCTACCTCTCCTCCTTTTCAATTCCAGGAAGAGAGAGTTCTCCACTGTTATAAGATCATATGACTAGGTTAGGCTCACCAGATGTATCTGGATAGTTTTTCTGTCTTAATGTCTATAACCTCAATGACATCTACACATCCCTTTGCTAGGTATGGTAACAAATATTTTAAAATATCATGGTAGTCTATAAAGAACTCACAAAAGTTCAATTGGAAGAAAGGCAATGTAGATGAATATACAAAGAATAAAGATAGCTAATAAAAGTAATAAATGATTAACTGCATTATTAAGAAAATAATTAAAAATAAAGCAATGGATTTCATTTTGTGTTTCAAGAGTAGTAAGCATTGTTTAAATAATTATGCTAAGTATTTGTTAGGGTGCTATGAGTTGGTGATACATGAACAACCAGAAGGTATGTAAATCACTGCAATCTGGAAAGTAAAAACACAACCATGCTAAACAAAAATGCATATGCCAGAAACTTTCACATAGATGCTAAGTTTTAGTCTATTAATGCACAATGGAGAGCTCATGCCTAATGAAAGAGAAACTTGAATCAAAATTAATGTGCAGACCTATTCACTACAGTGTGAGAAGTAAATTGGAAAAAAATCTATATGAAGTCCTAATAAGGGCCTTGATGGCATATGACAAATCATATTGTAGTTTTAATTAACAAGAAGATGTTCACAATATGTTAAATGAAAAAAAAACTGAAAAAGTTCACATATAGTATATATTCCTAAATTTGTACTTTATATACAACAAAAGAAAAGCATAAAAATGCCAAATAGTGAGTGAGTGTCCCTAGAGAGAGTGGTTATATATGAATTTTATGTTCTTTGTACATTTATGACACATTATAATTCTGTTCAGCCAGGCTGTATTGCTTTAATATTCAGGGGGAGATCATTTAAAACATTATGGGAGAATAAATATTATGTTCAACATAGAATGAAAGGTTCACTCATTGGAGCATACTTACTTCCTTAGCATCTGTTAAATTCAAAGAATAGAGAAATGAAGAGGAAACAAGCCAATTATTACTTGGAAATTTTCTGTCTATTCCTATTTACTCTTTTTGATTGATGCTTGGAAGAAAAGAAAATAGAAAATTAATAAGATATGAAGATGAGTATGTCATGTTTTCTTTGTTCCAACCCTTCCTGGTTAATTCTGTTTCTTAGTCATTTAATTTTCTTTGTTTCCATAATTACTGCTATTTTAGTGTCCTCTTAATAAACTGTCCCAAATTTGTGCCATAATTAATTAGTTACCAAATTGCCAGTCATTTTTGCCTTATTTAATAGACACTTGTCATAATTTCAGAATTTTTTATTATTTTCCTATTTTGAAGGCTGCTTCACTGAATGACTTAACTCTATTTATTAGTTTCTAATTATTTCCCTGGGACAGATTTCTGACTGAACTGAGTGAAATTTATTAGGTTTATTGAAAATTATTTCCAAGTTTCTTTCTAAAAGGTAATGTCAATTTGCCCTCTTGCCAGTAATTTGAGAGTACAAGTTTCTTACCTATATGAATCCCTAAAACTAGGATCTACTCTGTCTTTCTCTTGAACTTCTCTTGTATTAAACTACTGTATAGAATTTCAATAAAAAGAAATCAATGGATTTCAGTTTCCATGGATCATTACCTAGGCTTGGAAATTTATACTTCACAAGAAAAGTTTGGTCACATTGAAAACTATTAAAATGCTTAAATACCAATTAATCCTTGAAGTTCTCAATTGTTTCTGTTTTACTCAAGTATCGACTATACAGATACTGTTAATAATGTTGAGTCATGCATGAACATAATAAAGATTCTTTGCAGAGGTGAATCTATTGGTTGAATTTATATGATTGCTTCATGTGTCATTTATACTCCAGCAATTCAAGCACTTTAAATCTTCCCCTTATTGTCTTCATGCACCATCTGCTTGGAAGATTATGCAAAATTATATGACAAAAGGCACAAATTCTAAAAATAGAACATGTAATTGTCAGATTGATTTTGCTTTTTCTAATTCAGGAAAGGTATTTGGAAAAGACTCTGAAATTGGACATACTACTACTGCACCTTCAAAGTCAAGTACATAGCCTTGAGGGGGGGGATTGATAGTTTTTTACTATACTGTTGAGAATGAGATGGTAACATTGCTTACTATTACTACTCTCCTTATCTTTGAGAAACATGCAAAGCATAAAAGACATGTAAGGAAAGGGAAATAAATGACTATTTCTAAGACATTTTAAAAAACAGCATGTAACCATCTTTTTCATGGCTTAAGACTTTGTGGAATTTATAGATATGACAGAATATTGCACTCTAGCAGAGATGCATCAGAGTTTATGTTCATCAGGAGAGAGCCAAGTAAAAAAACATAAAACAAGGATATGGCTCCAGTTTTATTTAGGAATTCAGTTAATAATTATAAGATGAAGGACATATTATACTTCCTTGATTTAAAAGGCGTTTTAATTAATTACTTTGTTCTCTTGACAAAGCTGTTTTGAGGCATGCTTGTTATTAATTATTTTTCCATAAACATAATGCATGTATACATTAGAGAGAATATGTAAAATAAAATGCTTTTTGAGCTTTTGCTTAGAAGGCACTGACTAATTAATTAGTGCTATAAACTTCTTTCATTATTTCAGACTCCAAAACTTAGAAATGGTTTTTCAGCGTGTACAAAAGCTGAGCTGCAGTTTTTCATTATCGCCATCTTGGCTAAAGACATCACAACACAGACAATCTAATATTCATTTCAGGGGTAAGAGAAGATATTTGCTTAAAATATTTAATAGATTCATGTCACAACCAATCTCATCAAAATTGATGGGAAGACAAACCAATAATCCCGCAACAGCTTAAAAAAGATATCAAAGGAGAGAAGTGATTGAGACCTTCCATTGTGTTCATAGCTGAGATCCCAAAACAAAAGACAAATTTATAAGACAAAAGCATATAGTTTTATGTGACCCAGAATACTTCATTCACTAAGGAAGACTCAAACTGGCAACCCTATGTGTTTTTATGCTAATTTTGATGGAGCATGGATAGTTAAGCAGATGTATATTGGGCAAAGGGTTGTGATCTAATGATGATAAAATGGGAAGCTTAGAAAGACCCCTATGTTGGGATTCTCCTCTATGTCCCTGTGTATTCAAAGATTAGAATATTTCTTTCCTCTGGATATTGGGTAGGCTTCAGAGGAAGGTCAGAGAATGCTTTTTATGGTCCGTTTGGGGGATGAGGGCAGGAGAAGGTGATTGTGACCTTCCTGCTCATGCTGTTATATCAAATGCCACAGTGTCATATTTGGGGTGACCTGTCCTGACTCAATTTTGTTATGGAGAATTAAAGGACTCCAATTCAAATTCAATTAAGAAAGCCCTGCGAAAGCTTTCATGAGAAGATAAGCACACATCTTTGAAGACAAACAGCAAAGAGGAAATTTCTAATTAGAGGAGATAGTGCCACACAGATCTGAAGGTCTGAGATGGTAGCATGCCTCTCCTAAGAGCCAGATCTTTGTGCAGAATGGAACTCAGAATCCATGTTGCAGATTCATAGCAGATGAAGCTCAAAGGAGACAGCATCATCCTTAAAAGGAGCATTCTTTCAAAGACTTGCCTCTTGATTGTCAAGTAAAATTTGAAAGTAAAAATTCATTTTGCATATTCTGGAAAATAAGCATTTATCCTTGTAGGTGATGGTATTGATTATGGCAGAAGTAGAGAAAAAGCAGCAAGAAGTATTAGCAAAGTATGTAGGTCTTCTAAGTAATAGAGGGCAGGAAAGGATCTAAGTCAAGGGCAGTGGCAATCAAGAGGGAAGACTGGAATTTGTAAGTGTTGAGTCAGTTGGATGAATAGTCACTGGTAACCAATAGACCACAGTGGGAAAAGCAGACTGCAGTATTGACCTTGAAGATGATCATCTAACATCAATTGAAACAGTGGAGAAAAGGGAGTTTGCAAAGGCGACATAAAGCATGGACAAGAAAGGAAATGAAACAAGTGGTGTTCACATTCCAGAATGGCAAATTAAAAATAGTTATTCAAGAAAGTGAAGACAGTGTCAATAGAAGTAGAAATATTAAATTTGGTCCCCAAGAGAAAATGCCCGGTTGAATTAGAAGGTAGGACTAATTCAATTAGTCCTGGCAGGAGTGTTTTTATGGAGTTTGGAAGGAGGAAACTAAGTTGCCAATGGATGATGGTGAAGATGGAGGGCAGTGACTAGATATGCATCTTAACCAAGGCATGAAGAAGGCAGCAGAAACTGGTAGCTAAGGAGAGACAGTGTTGAGAGAGATATCTGTTTATTGTTTTTTTGTTTTAAATATGGGAAAAGCTTGAGAATGATTTTTGAGTTGAGGGGGGAAAAAAACAAGTCAAGAGGGAGAGATTCCGTATTGGAGAGAATTAAACGATGGTGCCAAATACCAAAGGAGATGAAAATATTGCGAATTCACAGCCTAGGTGGGGAGAGAATGGTTGCATACAAGATTAAAAACTCATTGTTAAAGGTACAGAAAGGAAGGGTTTGAAAAATTAACTAGTTTTTAATGGACACACATGCTTTAAGTTCTTTGCATTCTGGTTTCCTCACTTGTAATTTCCTTTTTCCATAGCTTTTAAGGCACAAATGAAATGCATTTCATATAATGTTTTTTAAAATTCATAATCCTATACAAATGCAAAATACCATCTTTAAAGGAAAACAATTCATGCTTCTGTATTTTTTTAACATTCTCCTTTGCTACTTCCCTTTCCAATATTGTTTCAGGAACATTACGGAATAAGCATGCTTTGTAGCCTATAAAGGGAACTTATGTATCATTTATAGCATTGCAACAGAGTGATAATGTACTACTTAGTGAGGTGGAAATGTGGCACCTGAGGGCAAGTTTATACCTTTGCTTATAGGCTTATAACAAATAAAAAGGGTCTGTTAGAATAACCTGTCTTTTCCTTTGTTACTTCTGTTTTTTTGTTGTTGTTGTTGGTGGTGGTGGTGGTGGTGATAAGGGGTGTGTGTATGTTTAGACTTTTTCTGACCTACCATAAACCAGTCATTTTTTTTCAGGTTTCCTAAATCAGATTTGTGGGAACTGGCAACAATACCACTTAGTTTTTAAATTGTCCTATCTTCCCAAATGTACCGAAAGCTCACTGAGGCCTGCAACTGCATCCTTAATGCCTTTTAAAGATGGGCTAATGCTACATGTGGCACAGCTGCAAACATGAGCATGGAAACAAAACTTGTTTGCTGAACCAGAAAGAAAACCTGAATAAAGTATTTCTCCTAGACCATCTATAGTATGGTCTAGGAGAAATACTTTAACCATGTGTGTGTAACTTTTTGACCACAAAGTAAGATTCAATATCCACTGATTTTCATGCTTTTAGACCTCATATTCCCAATACATACCTTTACTTGTTATGAGGTACTTGACTGTTACTTAGTTTTTTGGTCTCTCACCTGTCTTTCCTTGGAGAACCATGGCATTAATCTACTTTATAGTGAAGGAAACTTATCACATCAGTAATCATCATTTATCTTTTAATTTATTCAGAAAATATCTGTTGTCAATAGCCCAGAAAGACCACACCCTTGCTGTCCAGGAAGAGCTCTGAGATAATTGTGCTAGAGACATTCCTCTAGGAGGCAGGTCTCACATTTCTGTTTGAATTGATCTGAGTGCATAGGGAGAGCCACACAAAGGCCTTGGGTATGGCCCAGCGAATCTTTGGCTGCCAAGTAGCCTCATGTCAACCATATAGTCCTGAACCAAACTCAGTTTGATTTCATCTCATCCTTTAATGTAGAGATGCAAGCATGGCAAATGCATACTATACAATAATTTGTTGGTAAAAATTGAAAATTTTGGTGAATACCTAACTTAAGTTATTAATAATCAGGCTGCATGTTGCTTTTCTTGACAAATGGAACAGAATTTGGTTTGCTTTCTTCCTTGTCTTAACTTCCATGCAATACCTATGCTTCTTATCTTAAGGTGCCTGGCATTTTCAATGTCTGCTTAATTATCCATGTTTCCATCTTCTTCCCTAATTAACTTTTACTATTTTCAAAATTAGTCTTCCATTCTACTCTTTAATCCTCAAATTTCCTGTTAAAATGAGTGGATGCAGAAATTAATGATAAACTGAATACATAACAAAAAGAATGAGCAGTGGATTTGTTATTGCATTCAGTAGTTGTTCATTTATTTGGCATTTTTCTTGAGGTTTTACCATTATTTAGGCTTATTCATTGTTTCCCTCTAATGTTTTGTTCATTGATGATGTTATCCAATCCTACAAAGAATATCTTAATATGGGTTAAATGCATAACTGGTAAATGATGATCTAAACATCCATTCTACATAAATAACAGAAATATAAGTTGCAGGAAATAATAAAGAAAAATGACAGTCATGAAAAGACGATGATCAAACATTGAACATAAAAGTTGGATGATTCAGGTTAGAATTTAGACAAATGTTACCTCTCATAGTTTTTGACCATGAGTATGTATGTGGAAGAATAAATATTTGGACATAAAATTGTATATGAATGAAGATAAGAAAAACCAGAACAAGAATATATGGCATAATGTATCTTCTTTATTTTTTTAAAAAACATGCAATTTTAAGTGCTCTGCACTTTGAATTTTTTTTCTGCATACGATTACTCTGTCAACAGTCTATTTTTACCAGAACATTATGAATTCAAACTAGAAAAACATAGTCAGAAAAAACGGGAAGGAAGTCAGAGGTATGTGCTATTCTTGGACCATGGGTCAGCCTTTTAGGTGTCACTGCTTAATTATACATTCTCAGTGCTGCACAAAAAGACTTGGATGATAACCAGATCCACCTCCTTATGGCTGTCTCTTTGACCACATCAATTGACCCATGGTGATTTCCTTTCCTCTAAAATCCAAAAGCTAGATATTTGAATATGCCATATTTGCTAATTACCACATATAGTTATGTAGCATCGTTTTTCTTATAAACCAGACATAATTTGTTTTCTGAACTTTTTATAAATGACAGAAGAAAAAGAGCGTCTATTGAGTGTGGTATGTGTTGGGCGTGAGTGTACGCTTGCATACTTTGTTTAGTCTGCTCTGGGAAGCTATACATGCTTCCTGGAACAGAAGAGCATTTTCCTTAGAGCTGGATAATCTAGTCTCTTCTGTAATATTATACAAAGTGCTTTTCGAATCTGATTCAATCATATTAGGGTTTTTCTGAGTTTTCAAAACAGATGGAAGTAAATCTACTTTTAAGATGGTCAAGAAGTAGCTACTTATTTTGAGAACACAGAAACAGATGTTGTAGTATTATTCCAAATTCTCCCAATTCTTTACCCACTCTTCCTATTTGAAAATCTCTGTTAGTCTTCTTTTTCCCCACACAGTTGAGTACCATGAAGCTTTATATCAGAACCATCCTTTCTTCCATCCTTCCTCTATTTTCTTTGCTGTGGTCCTTCCTTTGTGCTCCTTAAAAAAGAGGCTGCCTTCTTTCTTTTGTATTATTTTTGACATCTTTCTTCTGAATGTTTCCATATTTATTGCTCATGAAATTCATTTTTCAAAAAGTATCTATTATTTTTCAGTTGGCCCAAAGTTAGTTTTCTTTTTTTAGCTGGAGAAGATAAAAATTCTCGGAGAGGCAGAGGGAATACAAGTAGACCTGGCTATTTGTTGAAAGAATAAGCTTTGTTATGTAATAAAAGCAAGTAAAGTTACTTATCAAATACACAGGTATAGATAGGTTCAGTTGTATATAATGTTCATTATTCTGCTTTCAAGGAATTCTCAGTTTTGTTTTTTATTACACGACTGTATACAACATACAAATTCAAAAATCAAGGAAAAAAATTAATCATTGAAAAATCTCAGATTCCCTAGGAATCTAATAATTAAATGAAACAACTGAGAAGATGTCATTTGTGCTGCATACAGAATGAATGTCTGAAGTATTGTGTTGCCCTACAAGTGGCTTGAAATATGGCATGAGAGAATCTGTGTTCAAGATCCACTTTATTGCTCAAACGTTTTTGCCCTTAGGGAAATCCCTTGCACTCTTGATCATCCATTTTTTTCATCTGCAAATTGAAATAATAATGATAGTTTAATACTGTTATGGCTTAGATATGAGGTGTCTGACAAAAGCTCATGTGTGAGACAATGAAAGAAAGCTTAGAAGTACAATGATTGCGTTATCAATCAATGAATTAATGTCCTGATAGGGATTAATTGGGAGATAACTGAAGGCAGGTTGATAATACTGGAATAGGTAGTTCACTGGGGATGTGCTTTTGGGGTATATATTTGGTCCCTGCTTAGTTCTCTCTCTCTCTCTCTCTCTCTCTCTCTCTCTCTCTCTCTCTCTCTCTCTCTTTCTCTCTCTCTCTCTCTCTCTCTCTCTCTCTCTCTCTCTCTCTCTCTTCCTCTCTTCCTCTCTTCCTCTCTCTCCCCTGCCTGCTTCCTGATTGCCACATCCTGAACTACTTTCCTCCTCCATGTCCTTCCACCATGATGTTCTGTCTCACCTCAGGCTCAGAGCTATGAAGTTGGCCAACCATTGACTGAACCTCTGAATTTGTGAGCCATAACAAACTTTTCCTCCTAAAATTGTTCTTATCAGGTCTTTTGGTCACAGCAGGCAAGAAAGAAAATCAACTGAGTATAACAAATGATAATTATCATTTATGAAATCCTTGTCATTTGCCAGAAAATGTATGTAAAGTTTTTATAATCTCTATAACAACCTATCATTTTCTCACATAACGTAAAGTAGTAAATTGAAACTGAAAAAAGTTAAACCACTAAGTTCCCTTGGGCAGAAATTAGTAGAGATTGACTATGACCCAGGTCTGTCTACTTTGATGTTGCCTCTTACAAATCTCTTGAGTGAATTAAGATAGATGAAATTGAAGCTCTCAGAATAATCTTCATTTCTATACTTCAGTTATTTCTGAGTTATAAGAGAATTTCAGCTGTCTGTCTATATCATGGAAAATTAAGGTTTAGGGCTTGGAGCCAAACCACTCTCTATGACTTCTGGTTCTGATTCTTTAACAAAAATGTGACCTCAGTAGTGCTGTTTAATTTTATGGTGCCTCAGGTCTTCCTTTGTAAAAAGAGGACAATAATGGTAGCATTCTTAAAGAGGTGTTGTAAAGCTAAAATGAGAATATATAAAATTTCCTAGAGCATTGCTACATAGCAAGTGCTATGTAATTGTTAGTTACCAGATAGTTCTATGTAATTACTTACTACATATTGCTAATTATTGAAGAATCTAAATAACTAAGGTAAATATGTGCAACTGTTCTACAGCATTTGTAGTTTTTCTCTCTTACTCTGGTCCCTTTAAGCAGCCCCCAGTGCCATCATTGCATCTAGGATGCAATTATACCAATTGTTTCTTAAAAATATGGATTCATTTTTACTCAGCATTAAAAGAGAATAAAATTATGGCATTTGCAGATAAATGGATGAAGTTGGAGAATATCATGCTAAGCAAAGCCAATCCCAAAAGCCAAAGGCCAAATGTTTCCTCTGATAAGTGGATACCAGTCCATAATGAGGGGGTGGCATGCATGAGTGGAGGAACTTTGGATTGGGCAAAGGGGAGGGAAGGGATAGGAGGGGGCTTGGTAGTAGGAGAAATGGTGGAATGAGACACACATCATTATCCTAGGTACATGTATAATTGCATGAATTGTGTGACTACTTTGTATACAACAGAGAAGTGACAAATTGTGTTCCTTTCATGTACAATGAATTGAAGAGCATTCTGCTGTCAAGTATAACTGATTAGAACAAATAAAAAATATGGATTCATGTGTTTGTGTGTATTCACATTCCCACCTATATTTGCATGTAGTTTTTTTTGTGTGTATATATAAATGTATACACACAGTATATCCACATTATTTATGGAGAAAAATCTATATAACTCTGTTTTCTATTTTTAGAGATATCTATCTATTGATCTATAAAGAAACCTTTCTAGTTCACATATACTTTTATTTTGGCTTTCAAAAACTTGGTTATTCAATGTTAGGTCCCAGCTTAATCATGAGCTCATAAGGTTATGAGTATAGATGTGACTGTAATAATGAACATAAGATACACTAGAAAATAAAATGATTTTAAAGTTCCTTAATGTTTAAAATATGCTTATTAGGAAAATTTTGCTTTTTCTTTTAAAGTAGTATTCTATGTTTGTTATGGAAAACTGCTATTGTCCTCCCCATATGAATGTTAATAGTTTATAACTACACCTCGATTTTAACCATCAAACATTTATACAGGGTCTAAATTGCCTTGCTGATCTGTTCAGGGGAAGTTGTAGCATAAATTTCTACTTACCTCCCAGTTAAAGGAGAAAAGATTCCTTATTTATTTTAAGTTCATTTACATTTGAACATTTGGATGACTATAAGCACTAAACTTAAAACTGTTTTTGCACATGAATATTATTTAAGAATTAGAATTATGTGAACACATTCTCAACTCCTATGCTTTTAAAAAATCTAAGTGAGTATTTCTGATCCCATCATATATAATAAGTTAACTATTAAATGTGTATTGTTCATAATTTGGTCATGCTCATTGTTCTATGAGCATTATATACATTTTAATTGTCTTATAGTTTCCCTATAACTCCCTACAATCATATTTATATGGAATAACATAATTTTACAAAACTTATTATTTACTTTGATTAATATATTTAAAATTATTGCTAATATATTTATTATTATGTTTCCTTATCATTTTATGTACTGGGGATTGAATCCAGGTACAGTCTACTATTGAGTTATATCCCTATCCTCTTCTATGTTTTATTTGGAGATAGGATCTAAATAATTATTGAAGCTGGCCTTGAACTATCCTGCCTCAGCCTTCCAAATCATTGAGATTACAAGCATGCACCACTACACCAGAACAATGTCACGTTTCTACTTGCCAAAAAGACAGAAATGTAATATATTACAAATAAAATGTATTATATATCTGTGTATATAAGCATACACACATATTTGTGCACAGAACACTATGAAGAAATAAACAACTACTCTTTGAATATGATTCTTCTTTGAAAATGTATTTCAGAATTGGTATAAACAACTGAAAATACTCTTTTCATTTTGTAACAAACTTTTTCATTAGAAGACTAAGATGTTTAAGTTTGAGATTTATGTTGCAATATATGAATGTCTAAGCATATCTGAAATAGTTTTAAGTCATTAATATATAACATTATATTTGTCATAGGAAATAATTTATTTTAAAACTATGTAACAATTGTGGTTTGGGCCATAATTGTTCATAATATATTCTATTCTAATTGGACTCTTTACATTTTAATCCTGTAAGTAAATCCATGTATTTTGATAATTACAAAATTTTCAAATTAACCTGGTATAATTTTAAAGAGACCCTTAACTGCAAGTAGAAAGGCATCCATGCTAGGAGACATGAAGGGAAACTTTAAGTGTTATTTGCATTCTGTTTCATATGCATGAACCCCAAAAGAAATTCAGTAACCACTCTGCAGTGGGATGAATATAGTTTTTCTTTTCTAGTTATAATTAAATAACCACTTATATAAGATAAGGTGTCTGATTGGTCACATAGCAATGACATAAATGAGATTAACTTGAAGATGGCTCTGACTGATAAATTGTTGGTATCTGGGGCTTTTTATAGGAAGCTACCCATGCCTGCTCATTGGTCTGTTGTGTTGTAACTCAGAGAACTCTGGTTCTGGTACAGGCTATAAAAACAATGTGTCTGTTAGTGGTTCATTCAAAACCTCAGTGGCTTAGTTGATTTTGTATTTTTAAAGTGTAAAAATATTGCTTCTACTTTCAAGGATTATTTAGAAGTTCAAAGCAACCAACAGATTCAAAAAATAGAAAAATAAGGTCAGAGGCAAAAAAAATACATATTATTTTATTATAAACATTTTTCTTGTGATATTATTTATTTTTATGTTGGTAGAAATGATGAATGTGCATTTGTATTTTCATAAAGGGAAAATTTAATTTTTCTCCTTATTTTGACTAAGCAACTGTCCATCTCAATGTTCCAGTGATCAGTTTAGCTAGTTTTAGCATCAAATATCTCTTTTCTAAGAAAATCCTCAGTTCCCTCAACAAGTATGATTAGTTAGGTCACAGATGCATTTCTTCATTTCCTGTTCTGGAGTAAGTTATAGGATTTTCTTGGCATTGGAAGATGGGCACAGAGCTGAGGATCATGTTGAAGCAGAATGTTAACTGATTATTAATATCACATTTATACTAAAAGAAATAGTTATTATCTATAAGATTTTACTTCTTAAATGACCAATATATTCATACATTAAATGACTAATTCTACTTTAGTTTGTAAATGAAATAATTGCATTTACAAAATTTTTTTTTGAAAAACACAAGTAGGGATTCCAGTCTAAACATCCAACAGCACAGTGCTGCAAGCATACATAGATTCTCAAAGATGTAAAAGAAATGTTTCTTTTAGATTCTACAGCTGAAGCAACTTAAAGAGTTCTTTCTATCCCTCATGCCTGTCAATCTTAGAGAACAAAGATATTTGACACAGCTACGTATTTGTATCTCTTTTTTTTCACTCTTTTTTTTTAAATTTTTTATTGTTGGTTGTTCAAAACATTACATAGTTCTTGACATATCATATTTCACACTTTGATTCAAGTGGGTTATGAACTCCCATTTGTATCTCTTTTTGCAATTCCTTTTTATTATCCAGTCTGTTTAGCTAGCAGCAATTTAAGGTTCATAGAACAAACACATTAGTTTTTAAGACTTTGATAGACTGTAGCCACAAAGTAGTCTCAGAAATCTGGCCTGACCTAATATTTCTGTTTGAAATTTCCTTGGCTGATGAAGAAATCAGAATACTGAGAAATCTAAATTTACATTATTCCCATGGTCTGAACACTTTTTATTTCTATATGTGACCTTTATTTTCAGTCAAGCAGTAACAGACTCATGTGCTTTTTGTTTCAATTCAGAAATCTCACTCATAAGATTTTTTTTCTTAACTTTTTAATTAAAAAATATATGTACCCGTGGACAGCAAGTTTAAGTGGAAACATTGTCTGAACCACATCAATATGCAGGGCAGCTCCTCAGCTCTCAGGAGGAGACAGGTTCCAGAAGCATCACAGGGTGAGCACAGATCAGCGAGGTTGTTCTGGACTTTTCCCCCTCAAAGTTAGCCTGCTACTTCAAGGCAGAGTATCTATCTAATCTGAGCATCATTATATCTTCTACTCAAAGACATTTGCTGAATAAAGAAAGCTTTTCCTGAAATCTGGCCTAACTCAAAGGCCTAGTTGCATGGGTCTCTATTGTAATAAACATGTTGTGGGTCAGCATGAGACATAGCAAGAATTAGATCTTACATTATAATGTGCTACAATTGTTATCACTGTAAATATTGCATCATTTGTGTCTTGAAATGATGTGAATTATTGCTAAGCTTCATTTTTCTCTTTGCTTCTTGGATTTCATCCATTACAAATTTTTCTTCAACCTCAAGCTACATGATTTATCTATTCATTTATTTATTTATTTTATTCATTCATACACCCTCTATTTGATGCTTTCCTCAGGACCTCTGGGAGTCAAAACTCTGAAATCATTTGATAAGATAGAGGAAAACTTATTTTAAGGTCACCCTCTTTCATAGACAAGTATGAGGATGTATACAGCTTGGCCTCACATGCCCAAAACAGCCTCTGTTTTCCCTCTAGCCTTTTGAGTGATTCATATATAAATAATGAACAAAAAGAGAAGAAAGTTTAATAGAAAAGAGGAAATAAACTTTAATTTTAAATGAATAAAATAGATCCAGAGATCTGGTTTGGAACAAAGTAAGTGAAAATTTAACCTTTAATTAGTGCCCTCAGCTGCTTGTATGAGATATTTGAGATATTTCTGTTGATGGGAACTCATGGTCATAGCAACTCAGCAAGGAGGAAACAATGTCTGATGATGAGCATACATACCTGGGCATTCCCAGTATTTGCTGATGTAGACATTACAAATTAGGGAACATTTTCAGCTGCATGTACTTTACTGTGGGAATGACTTGTGGAGATAATCAGAATGAAACCTGACATTTTAAAATGGACAAAACTAAGATCAGAGAAATGAGGTGTCATGATTAGTGCATTATATTTATATGAAGACTTGTAAATAGAACAAGGGCAATTCAAAGAGATGTTCAAAGTGAAGGGAAGTTGACATAAAGTCAAAAAAACCCAACCTGCTGGCATCCAGCCTCCCAGCAGCTGTCATTTTGTTGAGTATGACTTTCACAGCCTCAAAAACCTCAGAGATACTAGGACTAAATCATTCCTGTTCACAGAGGCAGTTTTACCCTCACCTACTCACAGAAACTGATTCGTAAATACTGTGGTAAAACAATGTAAGACTATTTTATAATGAGAAATCACTGTCACCTGAGCAGGAATTCAGGAGCAGACTGGGGCATTTTCTCCTTCCAGTAAAAATCTATACTACATGCAGTAAAAACAGGTGATTGGGCAGCATGAAATCAGAACAGAGTCTTCACTGAAGGGAATGATAAAACTGTTACTAGAACCTGATCCAGAAAGCTTCAGAGAGGATGTCACAGCAGATCCAGGAGAATGGGGCAGATGACTACACACACACAGATTATGAAGGAACAGAGGTAGGAGAAAAATCCAGGAGAAACTGGTATCCCAGAAGGCAAGATCAGTTGTAGGGCAATATAATTAAAAACAAAATTTTTCTCCCCCTCCAGAAACCTTCACCACGAAGGTAGAAGAGAAAGAAACTAATTTAATTACTGCACAAACCCAAATGTAGTATGTATCACAGCAATCCACTAAAGAGATTGCAAATATAGAAAGAAATCTACTGCTTTGATATATAGACAAGGAGATAAAACCTATTCCATATGTGTTCTCAAGATAAATAATAATTAGCCCTTAAGTAAGAGAATTTGACAGTACCATTGTCTTAACAGTTAATCTTTACTCACTTGGTAATTGAGGTGACCACTATATTAGCTAGTTGACTTTATCCAGAGGAAAACTAAACCGAAGCAGGCATAGGCCAAAGTTCAGGTCCTACCCTCTCAAAGAAGCCAGGAGATGGGGATGCTATCTTTCCTGATGCTTATATTTTAGCTACTTTCTGGGTGTTTGAGAAAGACAGGCCTGGTGGGTAAAACTGGAAAGAAGCTAATCATCATTTCAAAAGAGTTACATACACATTTCAAAGGGACAGAAAGCTTACAAGTTTACTGAAGAAAACTAAGAAAGGGGCAAGATGTCTCTTCCCTAATTTTTAATAGGAGAGAATTAGGTCTGTTATTTTAAATTTGTATTTGCCCTTAGGGATATTTTTAAATTGAAAGTGGTAGACTACCTCAAATGCTGAAGTTCCTAGGATTATAAAAAATGGGGGTGGGGTGCAACATAGAGTGCCTGAGGAAAGTGGGATTGCCCACTCAGGAGGTCTGCCTCTACCCATCCACTAGTGGAAACAGCCAACACAGTTCTAAATCGGGACTTCTGCTACTAAACAGTTAAGTGGCCTCTTGCTTACTATCCTTTTAAAGCCATTTGACTTAGGACTTAAAATGTTTGTATTTGAGGGAATTATGTTGGAATCCTCTACCCCTAGGCATTTTAAATTACTTAACTGTGGCAATAGAATTTATTTACAACTCTCTGGGAAATTCCTCCCTCCCCCACTTCTTTTTTTTTTCTTTTACCCTGAGGCCCAAGGACTGAAAAGTAGGGCAGCTTGTCTGTGTGCTTCTATAGCTGCAGGTGAAGAAGGCTGGTTGTTATCTGTTTGTTGTTGTTGTTGTTTCCCAAAAGGGAAATTGACAAGTTATCTATAATTATTCACATAGCTTTTTTATTTCTCATTAATTCCATTATCTGAGGTCATTTCTAGAAAGCAGATTTTTAAAGTGTTCATTGTACTTTGAAGATAAATGACTATACATTCATACAAGTATTTCCATGTCATTTAAAAATCACAGAAATTAATAAGTTCAGCCTAAGAAACATAACTGTATTAAATGGTTTTTTTAGTCATTATATGTTAGCTTGGAAAGTTTATTTTTATTTAATTATACAATACCTAGTCTATTTTGGGGGGTCAACATGTTTGTATATTTGTACCTGTATTTTCTCTATGCAAAATTTGTGTAACATTTATGTTTCCATTTCATATATTAAAAATGTGCTTGGTGTTATTCAAAGCTATTATTGAAGCACCAACTGCTTGCTATTGCACTGTGGGTTATTTGTAAATGAAGAAAAAGTAAAGAATTATTTCTTATCATGGTCTTAGTGCTAAAATATGACCAAAGACACAGATAATGCATGATTTATGTAATTAGTATATTGTGACATATAATGCATAATCTATATAATTAGTACATTATGACTCAAAGCCCGTTTTGTGGGAAGATTTCTGGGATTCAGGAATCAATAAGTAATAACCAGGGAAGATATTTTACAGAATATAAAACATGACCTTTAGTTGGAGTGATAGTGTTTTGCTTGAAGTCCACGAGTGTCATACCCAGCTTAGGCAGAAAGCACCTGAACTGGAAAGAGACAAAATATGTCATTGTCTAATCAGGGGTTACACTTGGGCATTAAGAGCTGGTAAGAATCCAAGTGACTTTGTTTTGCTCTTCTCTTTATTTGTGGTCACTTATTTCCTTCACTAGGCTTCAAACATGTACCTCCATTTCTCTTCCCATTTCCTATGAAATTAAGCTTTGTGTACTTTTCTGTACATGGTGGAAAATTATAATTCACACCTCAAACTCCCAAGTTTTTGCATCCTCAAACATAGTGCCTAGCAAATGGTTCCTGGCATCTCATAATCCTGAATTCAATATTCTAAGAAAAGGAGAGGAGATCCTGACCCCACTGAGTAATATCACACATCTTCTCAGGTCACAAAAGGTGTCCAGCTTGGATAAATGGCCCTGAAAGGATCTCCTAAGCAAAGGAGTAGTCCAGTCAGGTGCAGAACATTCACTTGGTGCTTGAACAGGTAGTAGCAATGCAAAAAAAGCAGACGTCAGCATTGTGAGAGGAAAAAATTACTTTGTAAAATTGTGTGTGCCTTTCTACAATTGGTAAATTTCTATCAGAGAATAGTATCTTATTGAAAGGTTTGAGTCTGACAGTATTCCAAGTTGAAAAACCAGTAACCAAAGTCAACAAGGAATAAGAGTGGTAAAAATCCTTGCCTTTATTTTCAGCCTCCTATGAATCATTTAATACTGCTCCCATGTCTTGATCTGGAGTCTAGAGGTCAGGTGTCTGAGCATAGGGCTCTTCTCAGTGTTAAAACAAAGACAGGATCTAAGTGAGGAATCCAGGCAGATCAACAGGGCTTGAAGGATGGAAGTGGACTCTGTATCAGGTCAGTCACTGTGTGAAAATAAGGGATTTCAAACTCCTAGAATTGGTAACCTATATGAAGGTCTTTGTCTGAATGGGGAAGAATCCAGGTCAAGATTAAGAAGCCTCTTAAGTGGTCCAGGTCAAGAGAAGGAGGCAATCTTTATTGTAAGAATGGATCTTTGACATGTGGTTTAGTTGGCTGGAGAAGGAAAATTGAAGGGATGAACAGAAGGGTAGATCCTAAGAGTTGAGAAGTTCTAACCATTCAACAGAGAAGTCAGCAGAGTAGGGGAAAAGTTGGAATCCTAAAGAGAAATAAAATATGCAGTATGAGTGAGGGCAAACAGAGCATGAGGAAAGAAAGGTCTAGAACTGGCCTTGAGGAGTGTGTGTGTATGTGTGTGGTCAAAATGTGTGTAGAACACGGATTTGTTTCCCTACAAATTAAATGGTGGGTGGGGGTAGGAACA
The DNA here is from genome assembly GCF_021218885.2 of Marmota monax. Taxonomy (NCBI): domain Eukaryota; kingdom Metazoa; phylum Chordata; class Mammalia; order Rodentia; family Sciuridae; genus Marmota; species Marmota monax. Next base: position 11,790,019 of record NW_026693777.1, on the reverse strand, counting down.
ATTCAAGGAAGGGAAAAGAATGTGTCAGCGATAGTAGAAATATGAAGACAAATGAGTCTGGAGAAAAGGCCATTGCATTTAGCAATAAAGAAGCTATTAGTGACCTTTGAGAAAGCAGAGACAGGAGATTAGTTTGATCAGAAAATAGATTTCAAGGGGTTAAAATATTGAGTGGGTGTGAAAAATCAAGACAACATTCATTCATCAGTCACCTCAGATGCTTGTCAGTGAAAAAGGAAAGAGAAGATATCTATAGGGATACAGGGAATTTGTTTTTAAGGCTAAAGGAGACATAAGTTTTCAAAAGTGATGTCTGTCACCAACTTTTATAGTCCTTAGTCTCAGGGTACTATTTCTCTAATGAACCATTAGTCCATTGAGTAGCCTCCACCTGACTTGGTAATGCTCATTTTTTTTTCCTGGATTGTATGACCTTCACTTTTCCATCACTGATACAACTTCAAAGGAGTCGAACTACAAGTCTACACATTTTTAGGAGGTTTGGGGAAACAACCTGTAAACAGTTGATTTAGTGCCACCAAGGAATTGTCTGAGAATTCAATTTCTATACTATTCTTAATGCAGATAACAGGGGATGGTATTTAATTTCAGACTTGATTTAGGGAAGAAATGAATCATTTGCGTCACTTTTTCTTACAATTTCTATCTCCATAGCCAGTAAAATTTCAACTAGCATTCTAACTGAAGAAAGGAAGCAAACAATAAAAACAACAAAAAGCAGACTCTACAAAGCCTTCAAGGCTGAGTTGTCAGGATTAAAGTAAAAGGAAAATAGAGAAATAGGGTTTATTATCCTTTTGTAGTTGGTGGGGTCTCAATAACCTGATGCTGAAATTAGAGGAAAGCAGGAAAATGAGGTTAGTGAATATTTAGGGGCTTAATTTATTGACCAAAAGGTATTTCCCAGCCACATATTAGCATTTTCCCTGACATCGACATTTTATCATCTTGTTTCCTTAGATTGCAAAGTAACCAATTCTTTTTAAAAGTTTTTGTAAAAATAGTAGCAGAATTAAAAGGATCACTTTCTCTGGTCTGACCCAGCACTTGCATGCAGTCAAGTCTGGAAATAGGCAAGATGCCTGCTTGCAGGTATATATATCCTCAGTCTAGAGGGGTGTCTAGAGGGGTGGTGATGTATGTGTATCCTTAGTCTGGAGGGGTGGTGAGTTCTGTGACCCTCAAGGTTGTTATCCATTCTTCAGACCACCTAGAGTAAGCCAGTGAATGATATGCTTACCCAGACACAAAGATATTTAACAACACATATAGTTAATCAGAGTTATGCCCACATGATGCTATTTGAATGAGGAAAGTTTTTCCCTGGCAAAAAAAAAAAAAAAAAAAATTAAAAATTGAATATGTGGTTGATTAACTAAAGAGCACAATTTAGAGCAAGTTCTGTAACTTCTGATATCACTCCTTTTTATTTTATTTAGCTGCAATTACTTTTATCCAAAGAGTATAAGAGAAAAATAGACAGGTTGAGTAGACATAAACACCACCTTCCCTCCAAAACTAATGGAGTGTGTGTGGAAGAGGCTGGAAATAGTGGGAACAAAGTAACCTATCCTCTCAGTCTTACTCTCAGATTACCTATTCATGAATTGAAGAAAAAAGCTGATTGTAGGATCCATGGGCCGACTGATTTAATTTTTAAACAATGTTTAGAAAAATTCTTCATGTTTCCTTAGATTGCAGAATGACAAGCTTGTTTTAAAAAGTGGTTCTAAAAATAGTAGTAGAAATAACTGAATCTCTCTCTATCTGAAGATAAGTGAGAATACATGGTAATATGTAGTCTGCTCATATTTTTTTGTTATTTTAGATTCATTATATATTAAGAGCTGCCATTCGTCGAGACCTGACCATGTGCCAAACATGATTTTAAATACTTTTTATTACACTCATCAACACCAAGAGAAGTAGGAATTAAAAGCCTTATTTTTCAAATGAGGAAAGCAGAGCGCTTTCTAAGATGATATACCTTGTAGATAGAGCAGGACTGAAGTCAGTCAGTTTGCCTTGTGAATTCATTCTCACAAACATTCTGCATTCTGCCACACTGAGCCACGCTGAGGCTTCTGGGTAATCCCCTGTATGCAGGCCACAGTTGTGGATCATTTTATCTATTTTTTTTTTTACAAATTGCCAGAGGCTAGCTTCAACAGGCATTGATAGTGTTGGTAGTTTTCTCTCCAGTTTTCTTTTTACATGTTTTCCCTCTGCTTCTGTAGCTAATCAGTACCTTTCAGCAGGAGTCACATTTTATATTGTCATTTCTGGAGACCTCTTTCACCTTGTAATTGTCACTTTGTGCCATTTTTTTTTCTGAAATAATTACCATGCTTCTTTCTTTGAGGAGTGGTGGCCATTTTGCTGTGAAGCTAATGGTGATTAGTGTATGTCTCTATTGGCTGCAGATTACCAATCAATGGTTGCATTTTTCTTTGACAGAATCCATCATAATCACTTCTTGTGAAATCAGAATCATTGAGAAGGCTAAAAATGAAATATTATATGTTTTTAAATTTTAAAAAATGACGTCAATGGATGTGATGTGGGTGCCCTTATTTCTTTATGCCATTCTGTGTGATAATCTGCATTTATTATTTTCCCCTCTCATATGCATGTTAATGTTGACAGTTCTGGGATTTGTTGATATTACAAAAATGGCTAAGCAGCTGCCTGTAAATTGATATTATTGCTGACTTTCCTTAGGACATCTTAGGGATCATTTGGTCATTATGTTACCAATAATGCTAGCCATTCCTTCCTTCCTCCATAGAGCGGGAAAGATGACTTCTCTGTTTATGGAATTTAGAGAGAAAAAGTGTCAGCATGATAATAGGTGGAGAGGAGTGATGGTGGAAGAATTGTCATGGATGCTTACTGTCTCTGACTTTGAAATATCTAAAACTTTGAAAGGGAAAAGGAGCTTTAAATTTTCAGTGTCTAATTATAATTATCCATCTCTTAAATAAGAATATTTTGACTCCATTTTAAAAAAAGCGACCCCTGTGCTATTCCTAAAAATAATTCTGATTGTTTGAATTTTTAATTTAATATAAAATGCATATGCAAAATGTATGCTAGCTAACATCATTTTTTTCATTTATTTGTCATTTATTTTCAGGTTCTTTTTAATTTTATCTAAAGTTACTTTACTCTGACTATGGAATGAATGTCAATCCCTAAGTTTGGTAAATGAGACCATTCTTAATGAACTTTGGCACCAGAAACTACCAATGACAAAGCAGATAATTATAGCTATGTAGTTATAACCTTTATGCTTTAACATATAATTTTTTTTAAAAAAATGTAAAACACTTATTAGAAATAAACTGTATATTTATACTTTGAATTGGTTCACACATATTATCAGATATATATCATAGATATGAGGTGGGTCAGTATTATTTTTTACTAGGGCTTTAGAAGCAGTTCAGTTGCTTTGCCCAGGCTATATAAGCAGCTGATAATAACATAGTTCAGACTTGAAAATATGTCTGCTGACATCAAGGACAAGGTTTGCTCCCCTTTCAGAAACCCTGGCAAGACAATTTAAAATAGCTGAAGGTATCAGAAGTGTTCCTTTTCTGGTTCCTCCACTGTTGCAGGCTCAGCTATCTTGGTGTTCCCAGGTTGCAAGGTTTCCTGATTAGCTCTGCAGTGTTCTGTTCATCTGGTCCACCCCACTGGGCTTCATACCCTCATCTGTTCAGTGATTTCAATTTGTTTTTACAATATTTTGTTCTCTACTGGAGAGTCTCTAAGTGGGTATATCAGGTGGGATTGAGCCACTGGGAGCTGTATGGGAATACTGTGGCACCCACCCAAGCAATCAGGAGCAGTGATTTTGATGGCAGTATGTGGTAAAGTTGCCCTCTTGAGCCATACTGCAGAACATAAAAGTATGAAACATGCTAGGTTGGAGAGGAGGGAATGCAAATAATGGAAAACCTGAGACATAGTTCCAAGTATAGTCAACACAGTACCGGGAAAATAACAGAAGGGTCAGAACAGGAAAAGAAGAGTGATACAGTGTACAGTTCTGTGATAAATGATCCTAGAAAAATAAATTTGAATAAAAAAACTAAAATAGAACCCATGCATTCAATTTCCCCAGAATTTAAGATTATTATGAGGTTTAATAGTATGGGGTTACATTAAACTAATTAAGAAAATATAAGACACCTACTTGCCTCCTGCAGAACCTTGGAGTCCTCTGGCTGTTAGTGCTTCCCTGGTGGCTTGGCAGCAATTCACATAATGGTAGATTCTCTTGACTCAGTCTTTTGCCTCTCCCAGTGCTAACTAGTATGGGACTCTACCTTACTCGCTGCCCCCTGGGCTTTTTTATGTTGTTTGTACAATTATCAGATTCTCCTTTTACTAATTTAGAAGCTATGAATATATTTCTTAAATTCAAGTATATATATGAGACAGTACTTGATTGTATTAGCTCGTTATAATCAATATGGAATACCATTGTGTTCTATCTATCTATCTATCTATCTATCTATCTATCTATCTATCTCTTTTGAAAACCACACATAGAGGCTTTCTGCTATGCTGCCTTGTAGCATGTAGTCCCTAGATGACAAACTTTTGTTGTAGGCATTATCACAATCAGCTGGTCATACAATCCCAAGTAAAGTGCTTCCTACATAAGAAATCCTTAGGAATCTCTGTTCAGATGCTGATGGGATATGAATCATTTGCTTTCTTCACAGAATTGTATTGATCACCTTATTTAGTAATCACCAGTTGGATGCTGTGATGATGAGTCAGTTCATGGACCTTACTGGATGAGTGTCTGATATGTACCACAGAGTCATCCAGTATCTTTTTCTTCAACTGTATCATCTTTAGTCTTATTACTGCTTTGCTTCAACTAAATCACTGTTACACACTTTTAATTTCTATGTGCTGTGGTTTTGATATGGTTTGTCTAACAAAGGTAGTGGTCCCCAGTGTGGCAGTGTTGAGAGGTGGTGTGGAAACTTTAAGATGTGGGACCAGGGAGACTGCTCTCAGAGGGGTGTGTGGTAGGTAGTTTTACTGGGACCCTAAGCTAGTTTTCCATACAGTAAGTTATCACAAAAGAATAAGACTGACCTCTCCCTATTCGGTGTGTCTTCTTGTCCTACCATGTGATTCTCCTCACAGTCTCCCATTCTTGTGCCATAGACCAAAATGTGACCTAACTGAAGGGATCCTTGGCAGAGCTGATGTCATGCTATTTGGACTTTCTACCCAAAAGTGTGAGCGAAATAAAACTCTTTTTTTTTAATAAAGTGTCCAGGTTCAGAATTTTATTCAGAAATTCTCTTCTCTGCCTTTTAATAGACTACTTTTCTCTGAAAAGCTCTCTTTTTTTTTCTCCAAAGAAAACTACATGTTTTATCATGCTAATTTGTTTTATTAATGCAACACTCACTCTACTAAAACTTGCCTGCTTGAAATCCAAAGAAATTAACCTTTCCTTTAACTAGAACTTTGTTCATATTCCCTCAGCACTCTTGCTGTTACTCTATATTGTAGAATGTTGATCATTTAAATTAATTCAAGTAATAACAATTTTTATTCTTTAGGAAATTTCATGCTTTACTCCCCCTCTTTTCAGCTGAAGTTGAAAGCGCCCTAAGCTTGGGCATTTTTATATTATTTTTGTACCCTTTTATAGTACTTTTAGTTCCCTGTAAAAAGTGCTCAGTAAACTCTTTTATTTATTTATTTATTTTTGTGCCAGAGATTGAATCCAGGGACACTTAATCACTGAGCCACATCCCAAGCCCATTTTTGTATTTTATTTGGAGACAAGGTCTCTTTGAGTTGCTTAGGGCCTCACTAAGTTGCTAAGGCTGGTTTAGTAAACTCTTACAGCAGAGCTAATTACATGGCTTTGCTAGACTGACATGGTACCTGTACCATGAGTCTATTTGGCAGTTTTGAGATATATGATAGTGATGAAGAAATGAGTATAAGAGCATCACTCAGAAATAAAGAGCTGAAGAAAATGAGCAAATATTTCACAAATTTTAAAATTCCCCACTAAGGCGAGAAACAACAACAAAAATCAAAACAGAACAAAAACAAATAAACAAAAACAAAGAACATAGGGCTTAAAGCTAGCATTGAATGAAAATTGTTCCAGAAAATAAATTAATGCTTGTGAGAAATTTGTGTTGTATAAATTATTTTTCACAATTTGAATGAGATAATAAACCTAGGTATGAATTTGACCCATATGAATTGGATTACACAATGTAACTTTTTAAAATTAAGTCCTATGTAAAGTGGACTTACAAATGTAAATGAAAATTAAATTTCCATGTATGGAAGGAAATTGTGTAATCTGGCCAGCTCCAGCATTGGTAGCATTTTAATTTAATTTAATTTATTTTTGCAATAACTCTTAGAACTGTTCACATAGATTTTCAAAAATAATTGATCAAAAATACAAACCTTATTAAAATGAAATTGATATGAAATGAAGATTGATGAACATACCTTGAGACTGAAGCATTGCAATAAATTGCATTCTCTGTTTAAGGAAAAACACTGAAATAAGATTTTTCTGTGATTTGAAGATGATTGGCAGAAATCTTTTCTGTCTTATAAAATGAAATTTTATTTTCTTCATGATTCAGAAGCAAGTTTGTAAATGTAAGTAGAGTTCAGTTAGTCTAGAAGCTGAATAGAGAAGAGCAAATCAAGTTTTCCAAATGATTATAGACTACAATGTTTAAGGATACATTTTTGGAGAGTGATGTTCATTTTACTTATATTCTACATATAAAACATGCAAATGAAGACAAATCACAGGAAGTAATTTCTGAGCACTTCATTAAAATATAAATTTTAATCACCTTATAAACTCTAAAAGCCATTATTTTAGAGGTTAGAGAAAGGGAAATACATTTTAGAATAATTAGAAAAATTCTTACAAGGTAGGCAAAAATTTAAATCTGGTTCGTTGTGAGGACTGGGACTAGTAAAATGTCATTTGATAGTTTAATTGGAAAAGCAAATTGAAAAATATAGATAGTCACAGAATAGGGGACAACCAAGTAAGAAATAAATATTATTCTTTATGTTTAAGAATGACATTAGAAGACTGGCAGATATAGGAAGAACAAGTTATTTCAAATATCATGAGTACATCAATTTTACTAGTCTGGAAGGAAGATGAGACCAGATTAAGGAGGAATTTAAAGGTCAAGCTAAAGCATTTAGAGTTTATTTGGAAGTTGTTTCTATAACCCAGCATTGAAAACTTCTGAGGAGTGAAAACATGGAGTGGATTTTAGAAAGATAAAGCTGGCAGCAGTGCAATGTTTAGTATAAACTCTAATTCCAGCAGTGATGAAGGATTCATGATTAAGATGAAGTTATAGGCCAAGAAGTTAAGAACAGAAAATTAACTATTATTGAGTGCATTGTTTTTGTAAGAAGCACCATTTGAAACTCCTTATTAAAGGCAGCTAGAAAATAAATACTGAAAAATAAAGAACTAAAAAATAGATACAGTTTTCATATTTTGTAAGTGAAAAAGTAGGTTTGGAAAAGGTTAAGTAATTGACCAAGTAAATGCTTAAAAATTAGCTGAGCCAGAATTCAAGACAAGCTTTATCTGACTTCAAAAATTGAAGCTCTTAACAGTATAACATAACAAAAAAAATTGAAAATGTTGGTAAATGATTAGCTATGAAGTTATGGGTGGGTGGTCAGATTAAAAAAAAGAAAAGAAAAAAACAGAATCAAAGTTAACTGTGCCTGAGAGTAAGCACACTTGCACAAGTAATTGGTTTTATATTTAATCCATCTCAACATCTAATAATATATTGGTTTAGGTATAAATTTTGGAAGATATATCACTACAAACACTAGATTGGAAAAGGAAGGATCACAAATATTTTAAATTCTAAATAACTTTTATCAAGAAGAAATTTGCAGGAAGCTGAAGAAGCAAATCCAGTCTGTTTGCCAGCATTTTCTTGCTCTGGTATAAACCCTAAGTTGACCTGTCAGAGAGTTTGAACTTAGATGATGTTACATGTTAGATGTTAGAAAACATCTATGGCTGCATTCATTGATGACAACCACATTTGTCAAATTTTAGACTGAAAATAGATATGCATGCTGTAATTTAAATCCCTCCTGCAGTAAAAATATGTAGTAAATATTAATAAATCAAATATCAGATAAAGAATATCAGAACCCCTGCCCAGAGTGAAAATTGGGATATTAATTTTACATGTGTTTTATTGTCTGACAATCTTACACATAATGAACAGAGTAAAGATCTAAAAATTGAGAAGAAATACATTTGCTCAGAAATTGCTGAGAAATTGATCTCACAGTGTGTAAGCATTAAGATGAGGTATATTGTTCTTGAGAACTCAGACCTTCTCTTAAATGAGATTTATTCTTTTCCTTTTGTTTAGATGCATGTTTTGAAGGGTGGTACCAAGGATTTAACTCAGGGGCACTCAACTACTGAGCCACATGCCAGCCCTTTTTTTATATTTTATTTAGAAACAGGTTCTCAAGAAGCTGCTTAACACCTCACTTTTGCAGAGGCTGGCTATGTCTCAGCTTCCTGAGCCACTGGGATTACAGGCATATTTAATGACCTTTACTATCAAATATAATCAATGAGGACATATATTTCACCTTACTAACTTTAGTATTACATATAAAACATATTACATCATAGTACCAAATATGGTACTCATATTGACTCCCATTTATAAACTGCTTAAAATGTCATATTGGTTTATAACAAAGTTTAGAATTTTTCCCAACCACATGATTTAATATTGAGAGAAAAAATGTTGACATTTAAATGAAAGTTTCTAACTCAACAAGAAATTTCACTTACACGCAGTACCTTAATCTTGTCTGGTATCAGATTATAATGTGTTTAGTGTAATGAACATAACATTTAAAAATTAATTTGTTTTGAAGACAATTTACATGTTCCAAAACATGGTCATTTTTTGTTTTTTCCCTGTTTTATTAATATATCATTCCGTATCATACAATTCATCCAGTTAAAAAGTATACATGCAATTTTTGTTTACTATATTCACAGGGTTTTGCAGGTATCCCAAAAACCTAGTTTTAGGACCCCTTTCCCCCTACACATGTCAAAGAAAGTAAAGAATCCCCTCACCCAGCAGTGACTGACCACTTTTTATCTGACCCCCACTGCCACAGTCAACCACTAGTCTACTTTCTCTATAGTCTTGCCTTTTCTGGACAATTCATATCAGTGGAATTATGCACCATGTAATCTTTTGTGACTACCTTCTTTTATAATATGTTCAGGGTTCATTAATGTATCATGTATTAGTACTTCATTTTTTTTAAACCAAATAATGCTCCATTATATGGTTATGCCACAATTTTCTATCCTTTCATGAGTAGATAGGTCTTTAATTGTTTCTACCTATGGGCTATCAGAGATAATGATGCTATGAATACTTATTAATGAGATTTTGTGTACGTGTATGCTTTCATTTCTTTTGGATATATACCTAGTAGCATTAATATTTTTAACTGGTATATTGGGATGTATTTATGAACTTTATCAATTACTAATCTTAATTTTTCAAAATGTCAAAATTTTTTCAGAAGCAATGAAATTAATTAGTGTTGAGATACTTGAAGAATGAAATTCATAACCTTCCCTATCTTTTCTTCATTAGATCCTCCAAATAGTCAAAAGTAACAGCCTAGTTTATCATTATCAATCTTATTCCATTTTTGCATGCTTAAAAACATATAAAACATGTATAAGATCTTTACAAATACAAATTTAATGTACACTTGCATATGAGGCTTGCATGACTTATGTAAATGAAATCATGCTGATATTCGTGTTTCTCTGAAATACAAATTATTTTTCTCATTTAAAAATATATCATGAGTATTCTTCCAGGCCAAAAGATGTAGCTTTGTCTTATTCTTTCAATGACACAACATTCCATAACATTGCTCTAACAAAATTTGTATATACATTTGTTTGTCATTGGATATTTAATTTTAGTTATTTTCCCTCCAAATCTTTTGCAGGTACAAAGCTATAATAATTATCCGTATACATATGTTGATTATAAATAATACAATATCTATGGGCTACATTCCCCAAAGCAAGATGGCTTAGTATTAATTCTTAATTTTAATATAGGTTGCTAAAATTATTTTTTAAAAGTACGTAGTAACTCATACTTCAACCAGCAATTCAAGAATAACTATCACATAGTCTGTCACCAGCACTGGATATAGTAAATCTTTTTAAATTTGCCAATTTTATGTGTATTTCATTATTGATTTAATTTGCATTTATCTGACTAGAAATGAAAGGCAATATCTTTTCATATGTTGATTAGCAATTTAAATTTCTTCTGTGAATTGCTAATTCTCTCTATTCTCCTTTTTCTATCAAGTCTGTTTTCTTCAGACAACTTATTGGAACTCATTATACATTAAGAACATTTACACTTATCATTTGTGTTGTAAGTATTTTACAATTGATATTCGACTTTGTGTTTATTGTCTTCTACCTATAAATTGTTTATAACATACTCAAATATATCCATTCTTTTTCCTTTCAGTCACTGCTATGTGTTCAGGAAGGATTTTTCTTCCTGCTAGTGATAGAAATACTTTCATATTTTTTCTTTCTTAAATGATTTCAACAAATATTATGTTCATGCAAAAGTACATATTATTTCTATGGCATTCAGTAATACTACTGGTGTTAATGTAATGTTTAGCATTTTCTTCATGAATCCCTTTATAAATATTACATACTATATAAAATTTCAAATTTTTATAAAATGAAATGTTACTTCAAAATGAGTATTGAAAATTTTTAGTGTGTGTATACACATTTAATTTAAGACACAAAAGTTACTTTAAGCATTATTAAATATAAAATGAAAAACAATGCTAAGATATTTTTATTAAAAAGAGACAAATCTGAATCATATGACACTTTGACATAAAACATCTGAATTTATAAACCTAGAAATAATTTTGGTGCTTTTTATTTATTTGCACTTTCAATGACAATGGAATCTAATGTTCTTCCAACTGGAAAATCTTTAAGCCTATGGAAAATTTGAGACCTGTGGATCTCTGGAAATTACTTTTTTGGGATGAGAGAATTGCAGGGATATTAACACTTCAGAAACTCTTTTTGCATTACCATTCTTGAAATTTTTAACTGAAGCTGTGCTTTTCTTGATTCTATTCAGAATATTAAAATGTGCCTGGGGTTAAATGATTAATTAATATTAATATTTTATTAGAAAATATATTAAATTGTCTTAAATACAACTCACAGAGTCAGTACATTAATTTAAACAACTAGAAGATATTGGTTCTTCCAAATAAGAAACTTGGGTATGTATTTGAGACTTTAAACAGTGCCTTTAGGTTCTTAAATCTTATACTAACATTTAGTTTTTCCCTTCATTTTACTGGAAAGATCAGTATTTGAAATGGCTTATGCATACTTTTTAAAAATATCATAACTTTTGCTCAAATAATAAAATCTCTTAAACAAAACTCCCTGTAAAAATCCATTGGCCTTAGCTGGGGATATAGCTCAGTTGGTAGAGTGCTTGCCTTGCATCCACGGGGCTCTGGTTCAATCCCCAGCACCACAAAAAGAAAAAAAAAATCCCATGTTCTTCTCAAAAACACCGAAAGAACCACAAAACAGCATCAACAATAACACCCCCTAAAACCATTCATGTCCTATCTGTGACTTGACACAGAAATTTATTTGAGAGAATAAATGAATCCCCTACTTTTCAGGTTATTTCAAAATATAAAAATTATGATTATTTTATATGACTCATTTTCACCCATTTTATTCTGGTGTCTTGCAAAAACTTTTCAAATCAAGTATTTTAAAATCCTTTTTGTGCTGTCTACTGGATATAGAGTATATCTCTGACTCTTGATGAATTTGTAATGAACTTGGAGACATCAGATGTACGTTCAGAATGGTATTAAGTTGAAAAATAGGAGAAAAATGTAAAAAAGTTGTTAGGTGTTATAACATCATCTATGAAAAGTAGAAATACAGAAAAGAATGCAGCATTTGAAGTTTGACAGTCATTGAAAACTTAAAGCAAGTACATGATTTGCATTCTGAGCTTTTTTACTTAAGGGGTCATTTACACAGCCGGTAACACCAGAGCTAAAGGAAAGAATTGGAAATGAGTAACAGTTATGCTTAGAAGTTGGGTAGTAGATATTTGAGACTAAGGGTTTACAAAATTATTGATTTTTATAAGTTTCACAAGAGGATGAATATTTCAATAACATTAAACAGTTTGAATTATATACAATATATACTAAACTTTTTAGGTGACCACTGCATTTTTCAAATTTCTACATGGTTATCATTTAAAATAAAATATGACACATTTTTCATAATTTTTTCCTGAATGACCAAACTCAAAAATCTACCATGAATACACATACATTAAATGGGCCCATAAAGAAGCAATTCAGATAGAGGTCTCCAATCAACTCTTATTTTTTTTTAAGACATATGGAAAACTTTATTTTGCCCACAGTGTACTTTATTTGGTCTACAGTGAACTACCTATAATTTATCCTTTATTTGCTAAAACAAAAAAGTTTAATTATCAGCTTTTCATAACAGTGACCCTTTGTCACCCATCCTACACATCTCCTCTCTATCCACAAGTATTTTGCCCTTTTACTCTATTGTTTTTTCTTCCCCCTTCTTCAAAGCATTTGCCAACATATCATTAGAGTATATAATTTTTAATTTTATTTTCCCTCTCCCTGGAGAGTAAATATCATGAGAGCAGAGGCTCTGTTTCACCCCTGGATCTTATCCCCAAGAGTATGAAGCTCATGATAATGGGGAATAACCATTGAATGCACTATCAAAGGACTGAATTCTTTATACATTGAGTGATGTTGAGAAAATAAGGTTACACTGGGAAAAAATGAAAAACAAAAAGAGTAAGGCTCTTACCAACTTCATATTTCAAAATAAATGCCAGAATTATTAAAGTTTTTTTTAAATATGATTATGAAATAGAATAAGGAATCACATTTTGGACATTAAATAATAGAAATTCTCACAAAAGTTCTAATACTAAATATATAAAAGCCTGCATACCCAAACATACTATAAACAAATTAAAAAACTAAGTACCTATCTGATATAAATATGTCCTATAAATATATAAAAGTGATAATATTCTTAAATAAAGTTAGTTTTACAAATCATGATGAAAAATATTCAGTCTATTCAAATGAGTAATCTAAATATCAGGTACAAGTCTTTAAAATCTCTAAAGGCAATAAAGATGTATATGTATGGAAAAAATATTATATCTTATTTGTCATGAAATCAAGTGAAATTTTGAGAACCATTTTTTGTCTGTCATTATGACAGTGTTTTGGGAAGATTGTGAGAAAACTGAGCTCTAATACATTGCTGTGAGATGATGAATTTCTACATTTTAAGAAAGGAAATTGGAAATAGTGTCAAGCTTAAAAAATATTCTTACCATTTTGGTCAGGTACTTTCAATTCCAGAATCAATTGAAGGAAATTTTTGGAGAAGTGGAAAATGATTGTATACATAAAGTCTTCCTCAATGCACTACTTTTTAAGGTTACAAAAGTGTTAAAATATGGACTGAAATTACTTAGCAATAATAATCATCGGGAGACAATTACATACCATAATACACAAATAAGCAGTTTTTGAAAATGAAACTATTTGGGGACTTTTACTGTTACTGGAATTTTTTCATGATCTAATATGATGTGAGAAAATAACTGCAATTCAAAACTACGTATCCCCCATTTTATCTGACTACTCATTTAACTACCTACCTACTTTTCTAAGCATTATATATATCACACATAAAACCATGAATTTTAATATTTATCTCTGAATAATGTCATTGTGCATTGATTTTTTTTACATTTTCTTTTATGATTTGTAGAATCAAGATTAGTCTGTGTTGGGTCCATACTATGGTTATACTCTAGAAAAGAATTAGTAAATGTTACTTAAAATGTCTACACTATACATTATGCTGCATATTATATTTTGGATGTGAGGTGTCCCGCAAAATCTCCTGTGTGTGCAAGAATTTTTGGAGGTGAAATGATTGCATTATGAGACCTGTGACCTAATCAGTCCATTCTATTAACTGTTTAGTAACTGTGGGCAGTGGGGCATGGCTGGAGAAGGTAGGTCACTGGGAACATCCCCTGGGAAGGGTACATCTTCTCTGTAGCCCCTTCACACCTCCCCACCCTTCATTATCTCACCATGAGCTGAGAAGCTTTCCTCTACTAAGTCCTTCACTCATGATGCACTGCCTCACCTTGAGTCCAGAGCAATGGAATCTGTGATCTCTGAAATCATGAGCCCCAAATAGTTTTCCTCCTCTAAATTATTCTTATCAGGTATTTTGGTTACAACAATGCAAAAGCTAACAAAATACTATATTGAAGAATGCATATAAGGCATAAAAATGGTGGACAGCATTACCAGCTTTTTGTGTTATAAATTTAGCCTTAATATTTTTAAGACATAAGGCAAGAAAATTAATTTTTCCAAGAATATATATAAACTTTTAATTGTGTGTTTTCTGGTAAAACTCTTAATTTCTGAATATAGTTTCACATTTAGGACAGTGTAAAATCCGAATAAATATAAAATGTGATATTATTCTTTAGAATACATGGTGCTATAATAGAATTTATATATATTAACAGCTTTAATTCAGAAGTTTTAAATTCCATATTCTTTATTTATATATGGACTTCCACAAAAAATCCCATTTTATAATATTGTGTAATTATCTGATTCTGTTGTCTTTTTTATTACTATGTAATCAAGGTAGCAGAAATATTAATGTGTGAGTATATATGTCAAAGTATACACTTGCTCTATAGCACCAATTATTTTCCAGATTATTGTAGTATATCTTCCTTTTTTGAAAGAGTGTGACTCACAAAGTGTACTTTGGTATTTTTATGGGAAGAAATTTTGTATTTTGAGAACATTTTCTCTTTGAAAAGATCTAATTTTACTAGACCACATAAATAATAAGAATATTTTCTTAATAATTGACAATCTTATTTAGAGTCACCTAAAATCAAGTTTGGAAAAATGCCAAAAAGGACATTAGCCAAATAAGGGAATTGATTAAAGCAAAGAAAGCTAAATTTCAGAAGAGATTTAAGAGGTCAAGAAGCATATGTTTATAACTGTTGATCTTCTTTAGGTTTGGTTTGTTTTGATTTCAACAAACTGGAAGAAAAAGAGTAACGTAATTTTTAGAATAGGACCCATAATAGTGTTTGGAAGTCAATGGCCTATTGTTTTATAGTTTTATTTTAAAAAGTTTTACTTATTCCCAATAGAAAACTGTATTTGGTTACCTAGGGAAAAGAATTTGGGTAGTACTAGAATCAAAATTGTTTCCTGGATGCTACTGAAGAGTTTATTATACGTTAATCCCCTATGGGCATTTTGGTTACACAAATTCTCAATTGATTTCTTACTTTTTAATAGTATAGCCAAAGACAAAAAAAATTTAGAGATATACACCTACAGTAAAGATTTAATTGGTTTTGAAAACTCTAAAACTTTATCTTACTCTGAATCCAAGATGGCTGGGTACCATTGCAAGAACAAATTTTTTTTTTTTTTTTTTTTTGTAAAATTAGTCAGAAGTGTTAGTGGGTGAATTAATCTCACTGTATTTTAACTGCTTACTATAAAATAAAGCACAATTAACATAGCTCTATTATACTTTTTTTTCTCTGAAAATGTTAGAGTAATTGGTTAAAAGACTGAGTTCTTATTTGCAACTGTCAGTATTTTATTTTCTTGATAACTGCCATTCTTTTTTTTTTAGTTGTAGTTGAACACAATACCTTTATTTTATTTATTTATTTTTATGTGGTGCTGAGGATCAAACCCAGTGCCTCACACGTGCAAAGCGAGTGCTGTACCACTGAGCCACAACCCCAGCCCTGATAACTGCCATTCTGACTAGAGTAAAAGGAAATCTTAGAGTAGTTTTGATTTGCATTTCTCAAATTACTAGAGATGTTGAACATTTTTTCATATATTTGTTTATTGACTGTATAGCTTCTTCTGAGAAGTATCTAGTGTCTGTTAAGTTCCTTAGCCCATTTATTGATTGGGTTATTTCCTTTTTATTTTTAAGATTTTTGAGTTCTTTATATATCCTAGAGATTAATTAACATTTCATCTGAGGTGCATGTAGAAAAAGATTTTCTCCCAATCTACAGGCTCTCTCTTCACATTATTGATTGTTTGTTGAGACAGATTTTTAGTTTGAATCCATCCCATTTATTGATTCTTAATTTTTTTTCTTATCCTGTAGGGGTTTTGTTAAGGATGTCAGATCTTAGGCTGACATGGTAAAAATATGGGCCAACTTTTTCTTGTGATAGGCGAAGGTTTTCTGTTGTAGTGCCTAAGTCTTTGATCCAATTTAGGTTGAGTTTCATGCAGGACAAGAGATAGAATTTTAATTTAATTTTATACTATGTGGCTTCCTACTTTTCCCAGCACCATTTATTGAATAGGCTATCTTTTCTTCAGTGAGTATATTTGGAACCTTTTTCTAGCATGAGATAACTGTATTTATATGGGAATCAAATCTAACAAAAAATGTGAAAGACCTCTACAATGAAAACTACGGAACACTGAAGAAAGAAATTAAAAAAGACCTTAGAAGATGGAAAGCTCTCCCATGCTCCTGGATAGGCAGAATTAATATTGTCAAAATGGCCATACTACCAAAGTGTTATGCAGATTTAATATAAGTCCTATTAAAATCCCAACAATATTCTTCATAGAAATAGAAAAAGCAGTCATGAAATTAATTTGAAAAAAATAAGAGACCCAGAATAGCCAAATCATTCCTTAGCAAGAAAAGTGAAGCAGGAGACCTCACAATACCAGACCTTAAACTATACTACAGATCTATAGTAATAAAAACAACATGGAATTGGCATCAAAACAGACATATAGACTAATGGTACAGAATAGAAGACACAGAGACAAATTCACATACAAATTTGATTTTCTTTTTCTGTTATAAGTGAAACTAGTGGACTGAGTTTCAACTAAATATGATTGCATTGTATCTAACCTTTGGTAAAACATAGTATCATACATAAGCTTTCAAAATTTTACCTCTGCTTACATGTGAGTTCTGTTATATGAACTGAAGTATGTATAGTTGATTTTCATTTTTGTTTTTGTTTTGCTGTTGAGAATTGAACCTAGGACCTTTTGCATGCTAAACATGTGTGCTCTACTATTGAGCTATATCCCAGCCCACACATAGTGTTTAAAAATATCACTTCTAAAAATATGACATATTCCTTTGGGAAGAGACAAATAATAATGATAAAAATTGGAGTCAATATGTACTTATTAATAGTAATGGAGAAAGAAAACAAGATTTTAATAATAAATACTTCAAAATATGTGATTTTTCAACAGATGAAAATGTCATACTGTCTATTTTATTGAGTAAGTAGAAAACGTACTACAGTATAACTTCCTGGTAAAAGTAAGTGGGTAAAGAGGAAGGAAAAATAGTGAGAAATCTCTATTTGTTGTTTTGTTTTGTTTTTCCAATACTGGGGATCTAATACAAGGCTTGGTGTGTGCTAAGTGAATGGGCTACCACTGAACTATATCCCCAGCCTTTTGGCTGTTATTTTTGCCCTCACTAATTAAGACCATGAAGAAACCAGTTCACTCTGAAAAACTAGAAAGAATTGACCCCTCTGTAAGGAACTCTAGAACAGTTTCCTTCTTGGAGCAAAAACCAGGTGTTCTTGGCCATTTATATTTTAAAATTCTACCCTTTCTGCACAAAAGGATTGTTATGAAAGGATGTTTGGCACTTGGGAACCTCCAGTCCAGCCCTCTTCCAATAGTTTTTCTAACCTTCTTCCAACATCCAAAGCTCAAAGGCCCCAATCCAGGAAGTTTGTTACATGAAAGAACCCTGAATGTTCCTTGCACTGGAGCAAGAATAGACCCTACTGTGACAATTGCAATTTTTAGACATATGCCTTATAAAAGATGGTTTGTAGTTGGATTTCCTTCTGTTTTTTTTCCCCTTCATGCATGGTTATTGAAATTGCCTTTGTGATTGAGTTCTTGGCACCTTAGCTCTAAAAAAGATTTAGATAAATTAAAGGAGCTTCCGAGAAAAGCCACACAAATGATGAAAGAGTTAGAAGTATTGATTTATGAGGAAAGATTAAAAGAATTACTATGCCTTGACTTGGCATCCAATCAAGATGTAGTGGCACACAATAGGTATAAATATTTGTAAACAGAGAGAGAAGGAAAAATTCTTTACATTGGTCCAATGAAGCAATATGTTATTCAAGAAAGAGAAAGTTAATTCTAGATATTAATGTCCCTCCTTCTGGGTTTCCTCTCTAAATATTCTGACCATATCTCTATTTAGAAAAGAAATAAATTATTGACTATTTAGAATACTTCACTGCCTTATGCTGGTTAGTATGGAGGAAAAAGGAATAAAAATGAAGATTGATCTTTTTTTTCTGTATCGGTGTTTTGGAAATATACAATGTCTCTGAGTTTTCTAGGCCTTGGGGGCTTCTTTCTACAAGGACTCACCATGGTTTCTGTGTAGTTTAGAAATGGCAAGGGTTTGAGCTGTCAGCAGCATAGCTGTGATGATTCTGCCCACCCCAGCACAATCAACTCTTTGTGTTCCAGGGAGTAAAGAGCTCTACTCATTTATTATGGGCATAGTTATCTCCGCCTTAGCAGCTGTGCATACTGCTAGCTGCAGCTTCTATGGGTGAGCTTAAGCAGAAGGGAAAAGCAGGGGTGGGACACCAAAGATGCACATTTCCAGCTGTGCTCAGAAAGGCCTGTCTTCCTTCTAATCCAGAAGGATGGGGGGCGGGGGAAGCAATTCCCATCTTCAGTCTTTTAGAAATAATATACTATTGAAAAGTGAATGGAGATGAAGGAATTGAGTTTTATTTGCTTTCTGTGATACGCTTGAGCACCTGTTTAGTTCTGATCCCGTTGCACAGTATAGGAAACAAACCACAAATTTCCCCCAAAGGAACTTTATTTTATACACATGGGTTTTTTTCAAATTGACTTTTTGTTTCTTAGAATTCAGACATATTATGTGTTAAAAGCAGTGTTACAGTTGGTAATTCAATTTTAGATGAGACCACTAAATTTTGTTTAACCAAAAACTACTAATAATTTTATTTGGCTATACTAGGCAACTTTCTCACTTAGTTTGTATGAGAAAATGAACTCTAAGATTTAACTTATAATACCAGGAGGACATTCTTCTGGAGGGCCAATTCCCTCAGTAAAGATTTGTGCAGTGCAGATTAGCATCAATCACTTTTAACTACCTGCATTTGCTTTAAAGGAAGGACCTCATCTGTCTATCATTCCACAGGAGAACTGTTTTCTATTATCTAATATAATTCAGGATTAGCAAATTAGCAGAGTCAATATTGAAGAATTATATATATACCTACCCAGTGGAGATGACTCAGATATATTGTTGAAGTAGAATCAGTAAAAGTCAGAAAAAAATCAGGAATGATTATTTGAAATAAAGATGATTAAAACAAACATCTGGGAATGTCAAGCTTCTATTTATAATTGATCTGTAGTCATGGGTCTGGTGCAAGTACAGTTTTATTCTTTTTCCTCAGATATAGAATTTTCAATAATCTCGTTTTTATGCCAACCATTACTGTTTAGAAATATATGAATACTTTTCAGTATACAAGCCTATTAAATGAGATGCAAAGCAAATAAAGTATATATATGTTAGCATGCATTGACTATTAAAGTACATACATTCCAAAGTAGATTAAATACTATTTAGAAATACTCCTTGCAATTTATCTATTTTGGTTTTGTTATGAATCTAGATCTGTCTGTTTCTGTCTCTCTCTCCTTCCCTCTCACCCATTGTCTTTTCTTCTATCTGGTTGTCTTTCGTCTCCTTTAGTTCCTTCTCTTCTTTTTTCCTTCTATTCCTTATTGAAAAAAGAATTTAAAAATTTACCAATTAATTTATCACACTGTGTGACTTTCTGTTATAATTTGAAGAGTAGGAGCTGTTTAGAATTGTAGTCAATATTTGAAGATCATACAGATCTGATACACCTCAGATATTCAAGCATTGTTACTAGAAGGTCTGAAAGTGTGTGTAAAAGCTATGAATATGAGGTCTACACAAGTGAGAAGACATTCTCATATAGATTATTATATTGCCCTGAGATTTTTTACCTCTTGGCTTTTCCTAAGGGAGAGAAAAGGGACTGATTTAATGGGTATATGAAATTGTACTATTACCAAATTATGAACTATTTTCAAGCTTTACTGTTGTTTGTGCATTAGGAAGATATACATGCAATTCAGAAATGTCAATCATTTCTATTTCTACATGCTTTTACAGAAAGAGATTTTACTGACAGCATTCAACCCATTAATACTGTAGCTTTCAGTGCATTTATTGGGAAGTAATTCAGGATAAATAAAATAAAATAATACCTATTGTCAAAACCATCTGAAAAAGCTTCCATCTGAAGCATAATAACTGCAAAAAAAAAAAAAACTATCAGACTAATAGGACAGAGCAAAATATTAAATCAGGTTTTTTTTTTTTAATAAATGATGAAATATTCCTTTATAGTTATTAGGACAGTCTAGTAACTGATGATTTTTAGTTTCAACTAATAATTTTGTAATAACCCTATGTATTCAGAGTAATTGTTCAGAAGAAAAAGCAATGGAATGAAAATCTATATAAGGCAAATAAAGAAACAAAAGTAAATGCAAAAGTGAATTCAAAATGGATCAAGGAGCTTGATATCAAATCAGAGACGCGCTGTCTGATAGAAGAAAAAGTTGGCTACGATCTACAGTCGGTGGGGTCGGGCTCCAAATTCCTCAATAGGACACCGATAGCACAAAAGTTAATAACTAGAATCAACAAATGGGACTTACTCAAACTAAAAAGTTTTTTCTCAGCAAAAGAAACAATAAGAGAGGTAAATAGGGAGCCTACACCCTGGGAACAAATCTTTACTCCTCACACTTCAGATAGAGCCCTAATATCCAGAGTATACAAAGAACTCAAAAAATTAGACAATAAGAGAACAAACAACCCAATCAACAAATGGGCCAAGGACCTGAACAGACACTTCTCAGAGGAGGACATACAGTCAATCAACAAGTACATGAAAAAATGCTCACCATCTCTAGCTGTCAGAGAAATGCAAATCAAAACCACCCTAAGATACCATCTCACTCCAGTAAGATTGGCAGCCATTATGAAGTCAAACAACAAGAAGTGCTGGCGAGGATGTGGGGAAAAGGGTACACTTGTACATTGCTGGTGGGACTGCAGATTGGTGCAGCCAATTTGGAAAGCAGTATGGAGATTTCTTGGAAAGCTGGGAATGGAGCCACCATTTGACCCAGCTATTCCCCTTCTTGGTCTATTCCCTAAAGACCTAAAAAGAGCATGCTACAGGGACACTGCTACATCGATGTTCATAGCAGCACAGTTCACAATAGCAAGACTGTGGAACCAACCTAGATGCCCTTCAATAGACGAATGGATAAAAAAAATGTGGCATTTATACACAATGGAGTATTACTCTGCATTAAAAAATGACAAAATCATAGAATTTACAGGGAAATGGATGGCATTAGAGCAGATTATGCTAAGTGAAGCTAGCCAATCCCTAAAAAACAAATGCCAAATGTTTTCTTTGATATAAGGAGAGTAACTAAGAACAGAGTAGGGACAAAGAGCAGGAGAAGAAGATTAACATTTAACAGGGATGAGAGGTGGGAGGGAAAGGGAGAGAGAAGGGAAATTGCATGGTAATGGAAGGAGACCCTCAGGGTTATACAGTGGAGGAGGTAGAGAGAGAGGAGGGGAGGGGAGGGGAGAGGTGGGGAGGGTGGAGGGTGGAGGATGGGAAAGGCAGCGGAGCACAACAGACACTAGTATGGCAATATGTAAATCAATGGATGTGTAACTGATGTGATTCTGCAATCTGTGTATGGGGTGAAGGTGGGAGTTCATAACCCACTTGAATCAAAGTGTGGAATATGATATGTCAAGAAATTTGTAATGTTTTGAACAACCCACAATAAAAAATTAAAAAAAAATGAATAAAGCTGCTTTAAAAATTAAAAAAAAAAAAAAAAAAGTAAATGCAAATGATACAACAAATACCTGGATGAAAATAAATATAATTACAGACACCAACATCTCAAATTTTCATTTATCTTTTAGAATGCATAGTATAGTAGATCTATGTACTATAAAGGCATAAACATAATATAAGCAATAAATATATTAATTGAAAGTAGAGGTAATATGTAACTGTATAGATACACCCTAAATACCTCTAAAATTATTTGACTTTTATTTTTTTTTAAATCTGATAATTTATAACTTCATTACTGTAAACATGTAGAAATGATTTGTACTTGAAGAAAAGGAAAAATCAACTGAAATTACCTCAAAAGGCATGGAAATGTCAAAATTATTTCTATGAGATTCAATTAGTGAGAAAGACATATTTGGATGAGAATATATTAAATGTAAGGCAAGCCAGACTTCTAGTT
This sequence comes from Marmota monax, assembly GCF_021218885.2. Lineage (NCBI taxonomy): Eukaryota > Metazoa > Chordata > Mammalia > Rodentia > Sciuridae > Marmota > Marmota monax. Next base: position 11,767,246 of record NW_026693777.1, on the reverse strand, counting down.
CAAGTTTTAGAACAGTTAATAATAATAGTTATATATATTATATATTATATGTATATTATATTTAATAACTATATATAATTATCTTGTCTAATCTGAGGTCATGAACTTTATTTTGAAAAACATGATATGAAAACAAGTCTCCTATCATTTGCTTATAAAGGAAAGGTAATATCATAAAATAAAAAAAGATATTTTCAAATTGTGTAATTCTAGCCTTTTAAAAATTACATTCCATTTTTTTTTTCCTGAGCTGGGAATCAAATTGAGATCCTAGGCTTGATAATAAAGCATTTTATCACAAAGCTACACTCAAACCCTAATAGTGTTTTCATAATTTTTCTGTGTCCTGATGAAAACTTTTGTGGACTGTCTGGGTATGCAGATTGGTGTTCCATCAAACTACTGATTTCCTAGTTCAAACTGAAAGGATTCATGGATGTGGGCATGTGTAATCAGCCTGAGACACATATTTGGTCCAACCTCTTATTTCTAAGGATGAGGAAGCCCATTAGAAGGAATTCAATATCAGTCAAGGTTTAAATCCGAAGGTAATGAATGAATCAGAAGCTTAGGGTTGTCAGCAGCATTAGTTACTTTGGGGTAAAGGCAATATCCTTTTTCTGACCTGAAATCATGGGCAATACAATAAGAATTTTAAATGGTCTTACAGTTTCATTTCATTTAGGTGCAGTCACTGTACTATAACTGGTGTAAAATACCATGGTCTGGTTGTTCAAAACAACGGAAATTTATTTTCTTACAGTTCCAGAGACTGGAAATTGAGCAGAATTGATTTCTACTGAGGCTTCTTGGCTTGTAGATGGTCAACTTTTTGATTCCCCTTCACATGATGATGCTTCCCTGCACTCAAGACCCTGGTATTATTTGTCTGGCCTAATTACGGTCCTTTTAATTGTAAATGTAAAATATAAATAGATTTTCAGTATACACATATAGTAAAATTATTACTATAGTCAAGCTAATATTTACTTTTTTTGTGTGGTAATGGCACCTAAATTCTACTGTCTTAGCAAATTTCCATTGCAAAATACAATATAATTAACAGTAGTCCTCATGCTATATGTTGAATTCTTAGACTTATTCATCTTATAAAACTACAACTTTGTACCCTTTGACTTACATCTCCTGCATTTCCCTATTACTCTTGGTAACCACTGGTCTACTCTGTGGCTCTGTATTTAACTTAAAAGAAATGTTATTTAATTCACTTAGTGTGTGTCCCAGGTTCTTCTGTCATTGAAAATGGCAGGATCTTTTTTCTTTTTAAAGGCTGAATAAATTTTTACTTATCTATATATCTGTTTCTCAATTTTTCCATCCACTTACCATTCCATTAGGGTCTTCCCATACCTTTGCTGTTCTGAATAATGGTGCAGAGAGCATGGGAATGGAAATATATCTTGAAGATGCTGATTTCATTTCCTTTGTGTGTATACCTAGAAGAGTGATCACTGGGTCATATGGTAGCTTCACTTAAATTCCTTTAGAACTCCCCATACTCTTTTCTATAATTGCTGCACCAACTTACATTTCCACCAACAGCATAACAAGGATTCCATTTTTCTATATATCTGCAATACATTTTATCTTGTTTCTTGATAATCATTCCTATTATATATATTAGGAAATTATTTTAATTTTTATGATTAGCAATGTTGACTGTTTTTTCATATATCTATTGGCCACTTTTTAGTGAAATGTCTATTTAAATTCTTTGCCCATTTTAAATCAAACTTGTTTGGTTATTTTTGTTTTTTAGATTTGTTTTTGTTCTTGAGTTGTGCAAGCTTCTAATTTAGTTTGGAATTAACCCATTATCAGATCTATGGTTTGTAAATATATTCTCCAAATCTGTAAACTGAGATTTAATTTGACTATTATTTTCTTTGGTACACAGAAGCTTTTTAGTTTGGTGTAGTCCCTGTTTTGTTTTTGTTTGTTTATTTGTTTTTACTTTTATTTATTTTGTTGTTGTTGTTTTGATTGCCTGAACTTTCCATGTAATATGAAAAAAATCAACACCAAAGACAATGCCAAGGATTCCTTCCCTGTCCCTGTTTTCTTTCAGATCTTCTATATTTTAAGGGTCCATGTTTGGGACTTTAGTCAGTTTGAGGTGATTATTTTTATGTGATGTGATTTTTATGTGATGTGCAATAAAGTTTCACTTTACCTTTTTGCATGTAGATATTTTTCTCAGCATGGTTTACTGAAGAGGCTTTCTTTTCTGTACTGAGCATTTTTTAATATCTTTCTTGAAAATATGTTGACATATGTGCTTGGGTTTATCTCTGGGCTTTTCATACTGTATCATTGTTTATGGGTATGTTTTTATGCCATATATATATGGCATTATATATATATATATATATATATATATATATATATATATATATGAATGACAGGGTCTTGCTAAGTTGCCAAGCCTGGCCCAACTTGCCCTTAGCTTTCCCAGTCACTGAGATAACAGGTGTGTGCCATTGTACCTGACTGATTACCATGCTACTTTTTTGATTAATGTGTCTTTGTGATATAACTAGAAATTAAGAATTGTAATGCTTCCAACTTTGTCACTTTTTCCTCAAAATCATTTTGGCTGTATGAGGTCTTTTATTATTCACCACAAGTTGTAGAGTTTTGTATTCTATTTCTATAAAAAATCCCATTGGAATTTTGGGACATATTGCATTTAATCTGTTTATTGCTTTGTGTAGTGTGAATATTTGAACAATATTAATTATTCTCATCCATAAAAATGGGATACCTTTCCATTTTTGTGTCTTTAATTTATCAGTGTTTTAAATTTTCAGCAAAATTTTTTTGTATTTGATTATTTTTGATGGAATCATAAATGCCATTGTTTTGTTGATTTCTAAATGCAACTAATTTTTGTGTGCTAATTTTGTATCCTGCAACTTTAGTGAATTAATTTGTTCACTCAGAAATATTCAGTTTTTCTTTGATGTCTTTAGGGTTTTCTCTATATAGGATAATGTCATCTGTAAATGAGGATAATTTTACTTCTTCTCTGATATGAATGTCTTTTATTTCTTATATGATTGCTTTTGCTAGTACTTCCATTATTGAGTAGGACTGGTGAGAATGTCATCCTTAAATATTACTATATCTTAGAGAAAAAGTTCTCAATTTTCCACAATTGATAATGAAGTTATCTGTGGGCTTTTCATACTGGCATTTTTTTTTTATGTTGATAAAATTTACTTCTAAAACTAATTTGTGGAGACTTATCATGAAAAGACATTGGTAGATCTTTATTCTGTATCAATTGTGATGATCCTATAGGGTTTGTTTGTGTGTTTGTTTTATTGTTGTTTTTCATTTATGTAGTCAATATGGTATATTACCATGATACACACACACACACACACATGTGTTTATTTGTTTTTTTGTTTTTACTTTTATTTATTTTGTTGTTGTTGTTGTTTTGATTGTGTGTGTGTGTGTGTGTATAACAAATTACAGTTTTAATGATGGCTATTTTTTGGTACCTGTCATTTTGGTGCTAATCATGAAAATGACACCAATACTATATATTAAACCAAATTTGATTCCTAGGGATAAATAGCACTTGGTAATTATATATAATCTTTTGGATTTGTTATTATGTTTGGTGTGCTAGTATTTTATTAAAGATCATTGCCTGTTTTTTTTTTTTTATTGGAGATATTCCACTGTTTTCTTTTATCTTTGTCTTTGATTCAAGGTGATACTGGCCTCATGTAATGTTTTTGGAACTATTCCCTCTGCTACTGTTTTGTGAGAGAATTTAACAAGGATTGTTTTAGTTTTCCTTGAATGTTGAGTAGTATTCATCCATGAAGGCATCTGGTCCTGGGCTTGTCTTTGGGGGAGGTGTTTATTGCTTCATCTCTTTGCTCTTGTTCTGTTCAGGTTTTCTTCTCCTTTTTCTTATAAGGACATTTCTTGCACTAGAACTCACACTAATAGACTTTTTAATAACTTAATCACTCCCTTAAACATCTCTCTTTCCAAATGTAGTTACATAGTGTGGTACTGGTGGTTAGGTAATCAATATATGAATTTTGGGGAACACAGTTCAGACAAAACACATAGGTTATCAGGCCATTTGCTAAAACATTGTAAAAAAAAGAGCCCTCAAAGGGCTCTTCTAATATTTATGACAAAATAAGATTAGTGAAAACAGTGGGGATGTTAAAATATGAGGATAATATAATACTTATTCAAAATGCTAATTAATATATACTTAGACATAATTTATAAAGAACATTTAAAAATATTGCATAATTGCTTCTGACAATAAACTTAGAAGACAAGTAAGATAAGTCATGGCAACTAGGTTGGTTCCTCAGTTTAGGTATTATGAATTGTGCTGCTATAAACATTGATGTGGCTGTGTCCCTGTAGTATACTGTTTTTAAGTCCTTTGGGTATAGACCGAGGAGAGGGATAGCTGGGTCAAATGGTGGTTCCATTCCTAATTTTCCAAGAAATCTCCATACAGCTTTCCATATTGGCTGCACCAATTTGCAGCTCCACCTATAGTATATGAATGTACCTTTTCCCCTACATCCTCGCCAACACTTATTATTGTTTGTATTCATAACAGCTGCCATTATGACTCAAGTGAGATGATATCTTAGGGTAGTTTTGATTTGCATTTCTCTAATTGCTAGTGATGATGAACATTTTTTCATAAACTTGTTGATTGATTGGATATCCTCTTCTGAGAAATGTCTGTTCAGGTCCTTGGCCCATATGTATGTATGTGAGTGTGTGTCTGTGTGTGTGTGTATTTTTTTTAAGCAATAATATGTCAGACATTGTGCCAGGTATTTTATAAAAGTTACTTCAATTCTTGTAATTCTTTATCTCTACTTTGGATAAGAGGAAACTAGAAATCACAGAGGATTTGAAACATTATTTTTTGTAAAAATCCTGTGATTTTAACTTTTATAGTAGTATACATTTGTATCTGCAGATGTATGTATGTACACAGACACACACAAACACACTACATACATATACATACTTTTCCTTCTTTAATAGGCATCTGTAAGTCCTGGAATAAATTATTAGTTTTACTGTGAAAACATGATGAGGTTTTACTAATTATTCTTATAATTCATTGTCTCAAGTATTTTAGGAACTTCTGATTTCTCTGAAATGAACTATGAAGCCATTTCTGTTCTAAGTCAGTTAGTAACTCATAATAATTAAATGGATACATAACTTACATTCTTAGGTATTAACATGAGACCTATGTTGGAATGGAATAATCAATATAGAAATTTTCAGCAAATTTGATGGAGTGATGGTTATATAAGAAACTCATCAATGAGTGCCCATGAGTCCAGGAAGATAAATTCTAGATACTCTATGGTCATTTAACATTAATGTTTATTGTGCATTGACTGAGCAAGTAGAGTTCTTAAACATGTTGAATCCTTGTCTTTGAGTTTACAGTTTGTTATCTGGGAAGGAATCAAATTACAATTTTTAATGATGGCTATTTTTTGGTACCTGTCATTTGGTGCTAATCATGAAAATGACACCAATACTTGATCATGTAACATAAAGCCACACGCGCAGGAAACCACTGTTTCCTTCCTAGGGCTTTCTTGTCCAACTGTACTTAGAAGTCCCTTGTCTTCCATTGAAATCTCCCATTAATCTTTTTATATGTCTGGATTCAGGCACCAAAAACACCAGTCTGTTAGAACTACTGAAATGGAAGCTCATTAAAATGTGAGTGTTATATATTTCTGCTTCAAAGATGCATTCTCACACATTTTCCCAGTGGGATTTCAGACTGCACAGATTCCTTCAAGGAAGACCAATAGAGTAAATGAAGGGGATCAGTTGGACAGAAGAGTTTGGGGGAAAGAAAAAAACTGGAGATGGGTTAGAGCAAACTATATTCCACACATGTATGAATATGTCAAAATGAATTCCACTATTATATATAATTATAAGGCACAAATAAAACATTAAAGGTTTTCTTCAATAGTTTTCTGATTGGATTACTATTTATATGGTTTTATGCATATATATGTGCACACACAGACACACATGACGACTCTTACAAAAATGATAAATTCATTTTGCATATTTAGAATTTATGATATGCATCTTTAAGTATGTAACATAGCATAATTCAAATATTATCTCAATGTTGTGGCTCCCACTTAGAGTTCTAATCCCCCCCCCCTTTTTTTTTCAAATCCTCACTGTCTAATTGGACAGTTCTAATTCCTTAACAATTCCTGCACTCTTTGGTGTTAATATTATTCTTATCCCAAAAGGAGGACCAGCCTAAAGAAATCTTGCATTTCTATTGTCCAGGAAGTGTACTGATATCCTTGGGCAGATTCCCAAATTGTGTTACAGACATGGTATGGAAAAGTGGTGGATTTAGGAGAAGTAAAGTTAACCAAAATATTTTCAGAATGTTGTCAGAGCAGAAAGAGTCTTATTCCAAGCAGATATGCAGAGATCAAAATAAACACAAAGTTAGATATACGCTGGCTTTAGTGTTTTAAAGGTCAAGTCTCACTTCCTGAAAAGAAGTTTAAACCAAGCTAGGTTCTGTCTTTGGGAAACTGATGTATCTGACACAGCATCAAAGCAACAAAGTGACCATAGGGCATTATGACAGAAATCCATCATTGCAAGATAGGTCTGAGGTGTCATTTTGGAATAGGTTAAGTTATGATGAAGTAACAATGGCGAAACAAACTAACACTCTCAACTAGATAAAAGTTTTTCTTCTGTTGAAGAAGCTGGAGGTCTCTTAAGGATTAATTTGGTGCATGATGTCAGAAACCAAGATTTTTTTTTTTTTTATTTCAAAGCTATATATGGTCCAAGGTAGCTGTGACAACTCTCTCCATTATTGCCTATTTCTTTCAACAGGTAAGAGGATGTTATGAAGGACCTTCTCTCACCCTTAAAAAATAGTCTTGGGTGCTACATATCAATGTTCCTTATTTTCCTGTTGGATACAATTAAATTTTATGACTACAGTTAGCTACAAGGGAGACTAGAATATGTAGTCACCCAAAGCCTTTTTTTTCCAGAAGCTTTGTTGCAGTTTTAAATATTTAAAAGTACAACCTAAGGACAAATGGATAGAAAATATTGAGGTCAATTGCAGTTGGTCTTATAAATGGGACAGAAATCATGCTTCTGTGGCTGAGATGTAAAGTAGAAAAGGAAATTAAAAGTAGGTAACCCAAGAGTGAATTTATTTGTTTACTAATCAAAATTCTTATAATTTTCCCAAGTAGCTAAGGACTAGTCTTCGAGCTTCAAATATGCTGAGGTTGTAATCAGATTTCAAATGTCTGTAATTGGAGACTAGAATTTCGTGGAAGCAGGGAGTCAAATGATCTACTTCCAAGATTTTCCTCTAGGTATAAAATGACCAGAAATAAAAAATGGTGTTGGAAAACTGAACCCCCAAAAGAGTATTTTTTGATAAACACATCTCAATTAATTGTGTTTTCTAGTCAGATCTGTTAATAGAATTTCTCACTAAATTCTATATGGTGTTCATCAAAACAGCAAGGATAGGATCTCTGCCAGAAAATGGTTAACCTTGAACAAGGTTTAGTTATAAAGTCAACATATTTCACACAGTTGACCACTGGTCTCTAGGTCAGTGTGACACACTTTCCTGGATCATTTCTTAATAATAGGAAGTGACCATGTTAATAAGAGTTCCAGTGAGATGGAACACTCAAATAAGGAAGTTAAGACTCTTCATATAGAAACTCAAGATATAGGAAGGTGCAAGAGAATCCACCTGAGTTGACTACACCCTGGGGAAATTGCCAAGGTCACTGGAATGAGATGGACAGGGGAAAGAAGTGGTTCTCTCTGTAGTGTGGGAGACATAGGTTTAGGAAATGATTGCCAAGCAGACGCTATGACTTTTGACCGAGAAACACAGCCACTACTTTACCTTTTCTTGGCCGAGAGGAAGTGAGGGCATTAAATCACCCGGGCATTTCCCTTCTGCCCTCTCATGTCCTTTCAGTGCCCCTCCTTGGCTGTGATCCAGGTTGATTTTGACCTTAAAGGTCTGTCTTTCTGGAGGTAAGAGTATGAGGAAGGGAGAGAATGGATTGGCAGAGGTTAACAGCTAATTTGCAGCTCAGGGACAAACACAAAGGACTGACTCATTGATTTTTTTTAACATAACCATATTGCCATTAGTCACCTAAAATTAATGTCTTTAATATTAGGAAAATTAATGATCAAATGTCCTTGTTTTTTTTTTTTTGTCTTTCCTTTTCAGTTGGTTTGTTAGAAGCAGAATCTAAAGTTCACCTGTTTTTTTGTGGTTGCTATCTCCCTTGCTTCTTATGATCTACAAAAGTCTCTCCTCTGCTGTCTCTTTCTCTTTCTCTTCTTCTTCCTTCTACTCCTTTGCTTTCTTTTTCAGTTATTGTTGAAGGACCTGGGTACTTTGCCCTTTAAATCTTCCCCATGTTAGATTCTCTTGATGGCATCCATGTGAAATTTAGCATGTTCCTCTACCTGCTGTATTTTCTATAAATGGGTACATATATAATCATGAAGAGAATTGGGTTCATAACTGGTCAATAATACTTCACAGAGATTGTGCCACACCAGCAGACAGATGACATCTTGTTATGTCTGAGCTCTTAACTGTAAGACTTCATACACTGTCACTCCTGACAGTGGGAGATATTTGGAGATAGTGACCTTCTCAGATCTCCTTATATTATACTGCATGAATTACTTGCATAGTTTTGTCCTACTTAAGAAGTGGGCTATTAAAATGTTGTTTGATAAAACTTAATTCTAGGTGGAAGCTTTCATACAGAGCATCTGTCTTTGCCACTAGCAGATAGAATGGCAGGGATGGAGTTAAGGAAGTGGCTAATGAGGTTTAAACTACAAAACATCTCACTTGCACAAACCTCTTTAAAGATCATGTACCAAACACATGTGTACTTTTGAATATTTTCTTAAAGAAGACTTTGAAGTCTTAGGCTGCGGAAAACCTGGAACCTCTCTTGGATGTTGTTGATATGATTGAAGTGGATAAACTGAAGCATATTTCTTTCTGTGATTCCCTGTAAATGAAAAAGAACTGCTTTTCCATAAGGTCCTCTGGGTCTGGAAAGAGTCCCATTGCAAATGCTTAAAGAGGGTTGTTGAGAGAATTCTGCTTACATTAAGAAAGAAAGGAAAACAAAACAAAACAAACAAAAAAAACGCCAAAAAAACCAAATGAACGAACAAACAAACAAACAAAAAAACCAGCCTTTCTGTTGTACAAAACTCTTTCAGAAGGAGGTCCCATCCAGCCTTGACATTTTGGCATCCAGCTCAGGCATGATGATCCCAACTGACTTTGCCTTCTGTAGTCACACTTCCACCATGTTGCAACACAACACACCAACTGCCTCCTTCTCAAAGCAGGGATTGGATAACAATCAAGGATACCTGTTAGGATTGCCGTTCAGTCTGTGAGAACATGCTGAAATCCTACCCTTGCTTCATCCCTTTGGCACTACCACTGAAGAAAAGGTAGACTTGGCACTTTCTCTTTTCTTTCCAAGGGAGGGAAGACATCACAAGTTCAGAGTCTTCATCAGTCTTACATCTTCACTTCCTACACTAACATCAGTACATTTTATTGTGAAATACATGTTATTTTAAAAATAGATGTTTTAAAAGCAGATTGAAAAAGCAATGAAAATTAACATTCTTCTAAAAATTTTTTGTGCCAAAGCAAGAAAAATTTATCATTTTGAGGAGATAGCATAGTTTTTGTGATTACTAACATATATACATACACACACACACACACACACACACATATATATATATATTTAACATACATTTTTATAAGGAACTCTTAGTTCCTTAACTAATTCCATTTGAAGGTATTTTTACATGATTTCTACTAAATGTCTCCACTTAACTACAAAATTTTTACTTTGTAAATAGCAATAATGGTGATTATTAGTTTTTGAGTGTTTAGTATATGACAAGCACATAGCTGTTACTCGGTCCCCCCTTTGTTGAGAAACTTCACGAGCCCTGTTTCAAGAAGTTATAGGTTAATTAATCACTTTATTAACAAGACCATGTTATGTAGGAATTATTAGTCCCATTTTTCATATCAGAAAATTAAGGAGATATGACCTACTTGCTTTCTTTAAATTTGATTCATCCTAGGTCAAAATAATAGGTGGAAAGGAGCCCTTTGAACTAATGTGTAGATCCAGTACCACGACACTTTACTGCCCTCTTGTAGCCCCCTCCTGTCACCTCCTGTCTCCTTAATGGGTTAGCTTTTCTCATTAATTACTTTAAGTAGGTTCTTTGGAATACTTTAAACTCTGTTTCTGTTTTTCATTTTTCCCCCTTGCCATATCTGTTTATCAATACCTCAATCCTGTATCAGTATAAGTGTCTCCTTTCTTCACTCCTACACCCCAGATTCTGTAAGCTACCAGAGAAGACAAAACTGAAGTATTGATTTCACTGCTATAAGTTTATTTTCTCCTTGGAAGCTATTTCAAATGTCTTCAAATTTTCTCTGCATTAAACCTAACTCCTCCTTCTACCAATAAATTCAAACGATGACTTTTAGATGAATAGAAGCCATCAAATTAGAATTTTCATAAGTTCTTGATCCCATAGCTATAAGGATTTTTGCTTCTGAACTATCTCTCTCTCTCTCTCTCTCCCTCCCTCCCCCCCCCCTCTCTCTCTCTCTCTCTCTCTCTCTCTGTCTCTCTCTCTCTCTCAATTCTTTCTAGGTTAGATACCTCCAATGTGCTATGGATTTTATTCCTTCTTCTCAGGATATACAAGTAATTAACTTCTTGTGTTCCTGATTTTTCAAATAGCATTTAAACATGTTAAGGATTTTTCCATTTTAAACAGAGAGAGAGAAAGAAAGCAAGTGCGAGAATAATTGAATTTCTTCCTTCAGTGCCCAGTATTCTCCCACTACTGTAGATGAAACTCTTCCTTTCACAGCCAGGCTTCTTGTGAAGATGTTGACTTATATTCCTTCACACCTGACTCCACTGTTCAATCTATTCCAGTCAGCTTTCTCCACACAAACCTCCATCTTGCCTTCTTCCATATCACCTTTCTCAATTCTGACTTTTCTTGACCTTGTCCCAATATTTAATGTTGAACATTTCTTTATATCTTATATTCCAAACCATTGTACTTTCCCATGGATAACAATACGTCAGCTCATTCCCTCAGAGTCCTTTTTTAAAAATAATTCTGTCCGTACTTTACAGGTTGGCATCTCTCATAATGGTGTCCTCAACACTCTCCTCAACTTTTTCATTCTTTCAAGTATATATCAAACTCTCATGGCTAATTTGCACTGTCGACGATTCCCTAAGTTTTGTCTCTAGTCAAGTTTTCTGTCCCTTTGTCTCACCTCAAAGTGTTACAAGCATCTTTAATTCAGGATGTTAATTTGGAACAAACTTTTAAAACCCATTTTTCCTCTTGTCTTCTCTAGTGCAATGATGATACCACTAACTGCCTGGAAGTTTAAAAAAAGGCACCTTGAAGTCATCTTGTCCATTTGACTCATAATCGATTCTTCCTATTCCCTTATGCCTGTTCCCACTCATGAGCCTGCAAAATGCCAAGTTTTTAAATTCTATCATCTAAACATCTGCTACATTTATCACTTTAACTCTTCCCATTAACACTTTTTCTACCTTTTTCTTTGGTATGAACACTCATCTCCTACAGGAATTATTGCCACCTTCTACTGAACAGTGTCCCTGTCTGCTCTTATCTGCTTATTCTATTACTCACAATTACTCTCAGAATGACTTTTAAAAATGAAAATCTAACCATGTCACTGACTGCTTAAAATTACTGTTGCTACAGAGGTCTGCTTACATTGTTCCCTAACCATATTTGATCACTCCTTTCTCTACCCCTTGAGGACCAGCCACATGGGGATCTGAGCTTCTGAAACACACATTCTTACTCTGACTCTGCCTGGACATGGAGGGCTCTCTGGGAGTTATGCTCCTCCACCCCACTTCTCTTTCCACCAGCCTTAGCTTTCCATTTTCAGATTTGTCATCAGTTTTTCTCATCCTTCCTTAAATTCCTATACATATTAAACTGCTTCTACCATGGGTGTGTCACCATCGACACAGTTACTGCTTTATAATTCCCCTTTTCTTTTTTTTAATCTTCTACAAATTATATTGCTCAAGGATTATAAACTTTGTGAAGGTAGAAAGCATATCACTTTCATCCATTATCATCTCTAGCACTTAGAACAATGCCAGGCATTGTAAATTATACTTAACAATCTCTTGAATGAATTAATAAAAATCAAATTTGTGTCCTAAGTTACAATGAAAAGGAAGCCTTACTTCAGTTGGAGGGAGTATTAACCACCTGTCACATATTTTCATATATGTGACATCATTTAATCCTAAGAGGAACTTTCTGGATAGGAGGGTTATTATTTTATATATGAGAATTAGAACTTAAACAAAGCTTGATGATTTGCCTAAAGAAAGAAAGAAGGGGCCTTCAAAAATGCAATTAGAATGAACCCACTTCTGGTTCAGTTTTGCTTGTACTGTTCCAACATTAGCTAAAACTATGAAGTTCTAAAAGTACAAAATTTGCATACATTGTTAGATTAGACACTAACTGAATATACCTATTAATAAAACAAGAATAATAGTTACCAATCTTTGAATGTTTGCGATGTTACTTACAAGTTTTCCTTTAATTGCTGTTAGCTTACAGAACTACTTTTGACTCAACTCAAACAATGTTCCCAAATGTGTTTGTGTTTATAATGAAAACAGCCAACACATATTATAATTCTATGGACTATAAAATATCTTGTATTTGGGTTAGTTAATTTCCAACCATTCTTTGAGCCTCATTGTAATTCATGTTCAGCCTTAGCAGTGGAAGAGACCTCATGCCAGATGGAATTGCCAGATCTCTGTGGTTTTATTGTTTAACCAAGTAGCTTGATTTGGAAGTTGGAAGTATCTGCTGGATGGATAGATCTAAAGTTCCAAATTGTAGAAGCACTATATGGTTGTCATCCAGAAATTGCTAGAAGTAAAAATAATAAAAAAAAATCTTTGAGGTTTTTTTCCCATCTTTTATTCTCTTGATACTTTACTTCCAAATGGATATGAAAATTGGAGTGATATTTATTTGCATAAACAATACTGGAAAAGCCTTTCAACTCCCATTGTTTTCAAAATGAGCCTATAATTCTTACCTTCCAATTCATAGCATGTGTGAAAAGTATATTTTAATAGAAAAGGGACAGTTTGAAGACCATCTTTGTTTCCTGTTGGGGCATTTCCAGATTGGATGAAATCTAAGAAGAGCCATCTGTTGAATATTTAGTATTCGGAACTGTAGAACTACTCCTGGCATGTGGTTTTGCCAAGTCCTAGCTAAAAATAAATATTAAATGGGGCTTGCTTCCTTTTTTCATTGGTTTTGAACTCTCCTAGAAGAGGTTTTATATTCCTTAGGGACAGAAATGTAGGAAAAAGAAACATACAGATTTATTTTTTATTTTCATTCACAAAACATTAGATATAATTTTAACATCAAATATGCCAAGATATTTCTACTTTCAGTTTTCTCATTTCCATGTTCTCCTGTTTCTTTTTATAAGTTGTTATAAATTAATGCTTACCAGTTCATTGATATTATGTATATCACACACTCATCTGTTTTATATTCACATATTAAGTTGCTGTCCTATGGTAATAAAAAGTCAAGTTACAGTATTTTGCTTGCTCTTGGGAAACTAGCTATTATATTTCTTTCGTGTAACTATTGGTGTCTATTGGTGCACAGTCCTTAGCTGCCATCCAGCTTAGACAGGCCCCCTTAGACATGAACAGTGCTCTGTTCGTTCACCTAATACTAAAAGTATCTCACCAGATTTGAAGTTACATAAAAAAGAGAGAAACAGAATTAAGACATTCCATATAGCTTAATAAATATTAATGAAATTCCTTTCTGCAGGATATAATCTTATGTGTTAGAGAAAATTTTAGGAAGTTTTATGGATATTAACTATTCTTAAGGAATCAAGGGGAATCTGATTTTAAAAAAAGTAAACAATCACAAAAAATTGTTTTATTTTCTCTGTTTTCTAATCTACCCAGATAAGAGACTATATTTATAAACTTATTTAATTAGCCATCACATACTGTTATGGTTTGATATATAACCAAATCCCCTGTGTTAATACAGGAATATTTGGAGGTGGTACTATTAGATTATGAAACCTATAACCTAATAATAGTCTATCCTAGTTTGAATAGATTGGGCGATAACTGTAGGCAGGTGGGCCATGGCTAGAGGAGGTGGGTCACTGGGGTTGTGCCCTGGATGGGTGCATCTGCTCTGTGATTCCTTCTTCTTTTCTTTCTGTATGCCCTGGCTACCTGGAGATGAGTATTTTCACTCTGCCATACCCTTCTGCCATGATGTTCTGCCTCAATTTAGACCCAAAGCAATGAAGTCAGCCAACCATGGACTGAACCTCTAACCCAAAATAAGATTTCCCTACTCTAAGTTGTTCTTTTCAAGTATTTTTGTCACAGTGACAAAAAGCTAACCAATACACATACCTTATAAAAATAATTTCTAATATTGAATAGGGCTTTGAAGACCAGAGTAGGGGAGCTTCAGATTCTTTAATCATCTCTCTGGCACAGAAACTAACATTTAAGGGAAGAATAAACTAGTTTCATAATGGGCTCTGTTTTTTTCCTTTCAAAACATTTTATCAAACTGTTTGTTTCTGTATTATGGAGAGGAGGTTCTTCACACACAAAAAAATGTCAATAGGCCCCACTCTGGCCAATCTTTAACAATAGGATGAGAGGCAAAACATTTGTCCTGACAATATGGTATTGTGAAAAACTCTTGGCTTATGCACATGCCAAAACTAAAGATGCTTTCCTCTTCATGGAATAAAGAAATCTCTTTTCCCACAGAAGAAATGTTTTTGATAACTGCCAAGGATAAAGAAGGCAGAGGGAAATTGTGAAGAAAATGAGAGAAACAATTGCAGTTGAGCATAATTGTGTGGTAAACAATGATCAGCTGTTTGTACTCGGAAGGGGCGGCAGTGATGGTTGAGTTAATTCTAGATGTGGAGAGGTACCTCTTCTGATTCTTTGAGAGTCAGTATAAATGAAGAAGCGATGAAGTGGTGAATCCCACAGCTGAACTGAATGCTGAGTAACTGTTGAGGTTTCAGATACATATGGCTGTTTCATTCTGAATTACTGCATGTTACCTTAACTGTGTCTATGTATTTTTAAATGCACAGACCCCATAAAATTGTGCAATGTTTGAATATGTAAGGAAAAATAGACATAAGGCACTAGGGAAAACAAGGAAGGGAAAGAATGGCAGTCTATTGGAGACCAATAAGGGAAGTTTAGTGAGTTGGATGGAAAGGGCACAGACATCTTCAAGCTTGGCTCAAAGTCGGCCTTCACACATTGGCTCATGCCCTCCTTTGAGCTCTGGGAGTTTGGAGTTCATCACATTCTCTACATCTCATCATTGCTCAGAGAGCAGGTCACATTGCATTCCTGATGCCAGGCAGTGCTCTGGGTTCCAAAATCTATCCCTAAAGCTAAGGCCAGCTTTTCTTACATTGGCCTAATATTTTACCACAAGGATTATGAAAAGTTACTTCTTTTCAGAATAACCTTGGCTATTTGATTAATCCGTAAAGTGTCTTCAACATCTGTCGAGGTGTGAATCCTTGGGTTCCATCTCTACTTCTCCTCCTCCATTGCTAGTGTCCCTGAGGTGGTGTTCAGTCAAACAAAGCTGAGTTTCCTTGCTTTCATGACTGATTTCAGATGAGAGAATGTGACTTCTATGAATCCATAGGAAGTATGAAATAAGCCCTCATTTTATCTTCACAGCAGAACCTGCCCTTTAAGTCTTTAAGGGCACTTTCTATGTGTGATAGAAGTATAACTTGGAGAAGAACTTATATCGCCACTGTCACTGGCTCCTTTCATGAAACCCCAAGTAGACCCCTTATCATGCCATCTCCCAAGCTGTTGTTCAGCTCGCCATAATGTCAATTTCTGCTTAGGTTTTGGGAAGTTTATCTCCTCTAAGAATGTGCTCAACCAAGTACCCATTTTCTGAACTGCTGGTCTACCTGAAGATCCTACCTCCCTTCTCTAAGTCCATATTCTCACAAGGTAACACATTTTCTGTTCTTCACGGGACCATACATAACTGCATTCTCTACTGCCTTCATGGGAACACACTACTAATCTCTTGCACAGATATAAGGAAACAATAATCTGAAAGAAATAAACTTCTGTAATTCTGGATTATTCAATGTGAAACAGTTAAGAATGTAAGAACTTGGGCTGCAATATAAGAGATATCAAGGTTTGAGTCTTTGCTCTACCACTCACTAGCTATAAGCCTCTCTGTCTTCCTGTGTAGAATGGAAGTAATAAGTGTCTATGTCATATAGGAATTAAATAAGATAATGTATAACACATTTTGTCTGTGATATGTATACGTGTAAACATTTTGTTTTCAACAATTATTAGCAAGTTTAAATAACGGAACAAAATCCCAATGAAGGAACTCACAGCCCAGTTTTGAATCTCTAAATAGTCCAAGTGTAAGTCCTTGTCATAGTCTCTTCTCAGAATCCTTCTGCTGTCCTCTCCACTTTAGCTGCCTGTGTTTTGCAAGTAGTTGCCTGGAGCATAACACAGTCAACTGCATGATAAGAATAGCCCAATTTATGTCTAGGGAAAGGGAAGAAAGGGATACTGTTTCTGAAGAAAAGTGAATGCTCATAGAAATCATTTATAAACTCTGAAGACAAAATTTATTTCTAAGATATATCCTTTCATAGGTAAACCTAACTTTATCTGCACTGAGATAACTTCCCTACTTTCAAATTTTCTTGAAAAACAGCCTATTTATCTTGGTATCTATAAAAACATGACTTAAAATTTTTCCCAAATTAAGAAATCATTCACCAAACAATAGGCTTTTTTTTTTTTTTGGTACCATGGATTGAACCTAGGGGTGATTAAACACTCAGCTGAATCCTCAGCCCTTTTTTATATTTTTATTTTAAGTCAGAGTCTTGCCAAGTTGCTTAGGGCCTTGCTAAATTGCTGAAGCTGGTTTTGAATTTGAGATCCTCCTGCCTCAGCCTGCAAAGCTGCTGGGATTACATTCATGTGAGGCTGTACCCAGTGATTTCTTACATCTTTAATGTAATTCATTTTGCATTTAATTATCATTGATGTTAGAAAAATAATACAATTTTAGTTACTTAACTCTATGACGTCTATAAAATTGGTTTACTTGGCCATATACCATTGTGTCAAAACCCCAGAATGCTTAGATTCTTTATGATAGATACTATTTATTTCACTTGTATTTCCTACAGATATAGTTTCCCAGTTGAATCTACTATGTAGATTTCAACTGTTCCTTTACATGTGTTAACTGCAACATTCTATAAAAAACATTTAGAATAAGTTTTATATAGGGGGAATGCAACATTATGGGATAGCAAATGGATTAAGTGCAGTAAGTACACAGAACACAAGAAACTACCCCCAAACCTGAGGATAGAGATTCATTGAAAATGAAGATATGAACATTAATGGAGTGTGAGATTGATTATCTTTAGAAGCAACCTACCTGAATCAACAGTCACTAAAAGTGGGGTGTGAAATCATTGGCACAACATTTCAAAAGGAGAATTCCAGGTCTTTGAATTGTGCATATTTGAATATATAACATGTTTGAACATTTATTCTAATTCTGAGATAGCAAATAAATTTTGTGTAAAATAACACTTTTAATCAACAAGTAGTGATCACTAAGGCTGATAAAGAATATAAGACTTGGTCCAGATTTATCAGAAAAGAGGGCCATAATTAACACCTGCCATCCTATTGCAGTGGGGGATAGCAGCAAACAGTTTGCTGATCCTCTTGTTATTCTGTTTTGTTGAAAGCATTATTCATAAATCTTCAGATGTCAGTAAGACTGTGTGTGTGTGTGTGTATATGTGTTTGTTTTCCTGGGGATCACACCGTAGCTTTGTGTATGCTAGGCAAGTGCTCTACCATTGAGTGTTCTACACCAGCCCTAGTAAAACATTGTGAAAGACAATTTTAAAACAAATTGTTGTTTGGGTTTTAGTGCTCACAAGGAATGCATCCACCACTATCAGAGTATCCTCTAGAATGCATATTCCTGTAATTGAGGTGAATTCTCCAAAACAGAATTGCTAGATGGCATTAGCTATTGATGTTACCTATATAATTATTCAGTATCCAGAAATCATGATTAAGATTAATATTTTGTATATTTTTTTTTAGTTTTCATTATGCCTTAACCACTGGGAAAGACTCCACTGATGAAGGGTATATAAGTTATTAGGTTTGTTTGGTACTCATTGCTCATTATAAATTAACCAGTGGGGAATTTATTTATTCACTGATTTACACACTGTTGTCTTGGAGTTTAGTTAGCCAAAATCATTGGAATTGAGTATGCCCTGCTGTAGTCTCTAGTTGTGCTGAAAAAAATTAAATGATTAACTATGAAACTGAGGACCGTAAACTCTGAGTATCAGAACGGTCCCATTAGTCCTTCATCAGCATTGTTACATCATTATATTATCTTTAGTTTCTCCTTCTCACACAATTCTAAGATCAAAAGCAAATTATGACCTGTGTATCTAATTTTAGAAGGAACATATTTGATACATCCTATTATTTTTGAGAATTAGAAGTTGTGTAATTTTTTGAGAGAGAGAGAGAGAGAGAGAGAGAGAGAGAGAGAATTTTAATATTTATTTTTTAGTTTTCGGCAGACACAACATCTTTTTTTGTATGTGGTGCTGAGTATCCAACCCGGCCGCACGCATACCAGGCGAGCGTGCTACCGCTTGAGCCACATCCCCAGCCCAAAGTTGCGTATTTTTTAAAGTTCAAAATCCTGACATTAGTAAGATTTTAATATTTGAACTCATAATTATATATGAATATGTACATATGCTTATGTAAATTGTCTCAGAAATCATGCTTTCTCAGTTATAAAAGTTTTGAGGTGTACCATAACAGTATGTCATTTTCAAATGTTTATCACTTGACTTTCATTGAGAAACATAGAATCCTTTTCAATATTATTTGTAATTAAAATTTTTAATTATTAAAATCAAATAAAATTGTTCAACAAAATAGTATTTCATTTTATGACTACTCATGCCAAGCTCTCTCTTTCCTTTATATTCCTACAAGGAATGGCACACGTAATCTTGTACTTGAAGACTATATGATTATAAAGGAAGACATTATAGTCTGTTTTAAATGGACTGTCCCTACAAAAGATACAAATTTATTACCACTGATAAACTTCAACTAAAATGAAAATAAACAGAGTTTTTTTTTTTTCTTCCTAAATACTTAATAGGTCCATAGAAGTTCTCAAAATGAGCAACTCCTAATGAAGGTAATGGCTAATTGCACCCTTTCAATTAGATTAGAATTTTATGAGCCAGTTAGAATGAACTGTAACATCATATGAACAGAAACACATGCCCTTAATGTTGCTTAATATCAAGTTTTTGGACTCAAATACTCACTGTTGTGTCTCACAGTATTTGTAAACATTTTAGACTTGAGAAAATAAATCATTGTAACTGGTAGCTCAGAAACATGACTTCTGAATTATATTGCTTCGGTGAAATATCCTTATTCGTGTCTACATGTATCTTTTATTTCTAAATAAAAAAATGGTCATGCTGTGGGTGCAATTTTGAAGTAAGCATGAACCTACCACTGCACCACCACAGGACTCCTGACTCAGTGTGGTGACTACAATGGCCACCTCTGTTCACCAATCTGCTGGAGTTGTTGTTTGGTTATTGAGTGAACTCTGCCTTCAGATAATTCCAAAGCAGAGACTAATATTTATGACTCTCAGAAAATCATAAACTGGGTTATAAGTATGCCGTATTACTGAAGGACAAAACCGTTTGGGTAATACTAAAAGGTTTATTGCTTTGAGTAATAAGTCAATTGATTTCTGAATAATAGCTAACACTAGTATCAGAGCCTATGGATTTGCATAAGTCATTTATGATGTAATCAAGATTTTTACTATTGTCTTTTAAAACCAGAATCTAATAAATATGTCAAATTCACCTCTCTTGCATACTTGAAAGCTTTATAAGCTATGAGGCACTTAACAAATTTTGTGGGTATTTAATTACACTATAAATTTGCATCAGGGAGGATGTGATCATACTTTTATGCTTGGCATCAAATATCAGAAGCAAACATATATATGTATATTTTATGTGAGTATATAAAGACATCATATCCCACGTTACTAGTGAGGTATATAACCTCTCCAGATAGAACTTTTGTCTTTTCAGCATCATATTCCTTCCTTAAGATACTATAATAGAGTTTTTTTTCCAGAAGCTACATATTGAATATTTCCTATCTAGATAGTAACATAACTTCCACGAACTTTCACAGGCTCTCTGTTTAAAGCAGACCATATCAAATACAACAAAATATCATTCACTCTAATCTTCATGATATACTTTGATTGCATGCTAATTACAAAAAAACAAATACACATAGTATAATAGCTATTGAAAAGCAGGCTTGTCTCACCCAGTTTATTTGAAAGAGTAAACATATATATTAAGATACTTTCAGAACAAAATTATTCTGTTGCACCACATATTTACTTAACCAACTCTCACAGGAAAAATCAGTCTGTGTAATAAAAATGTCAGTGTGGTGTTCTAGTGTTTGTGGTGTTCTAGTGTAGTTTTTAAAACCATATCATGGAGTAGAAGACTTTTGAAATTTTGAACAATGTAGGGAATGTACTGACATGTAGTTTTTTTTTCCTTCATGTCTCCTATAATATAATCATACAATTATATGTTAAACTTGATAATGTGCTATTAAATACTGTATAATTCTATATCTAGAATATTTAACATCATAGATTATAATACTAAGGCAAAAATTATTAATGACATCTAGACAATGGCCTCCATCTAAACCCCTATCTTGCTCTTTTCTTTGTTTCATCTGCTTTATAAAATTTCTTCTGATTTGCTTTAATTTTATTTTTGGAGTTATACTCTCAGTAACCTGACTGTACTATTAGTTGGTAACATTCATTTCATGAGAAATTTTAAAGTCTCTCTTCTTTTCTATTCCTTGCCTTATGACCATTTCTTTCTGTTTTCGTTTAATTTAATTGGCATGACCAGCCTTGTTAGTATTGCCAAATTAATCAGATAGTAGATATTTTTAAAAAATATTTTATTTAAAAATTTTTTTTAGTTGTGGTTGGACACAATGCCTTTATTTAATTTATTTATTTTTATGTGGTGCTGAGGATCAAACCCAGTACCTTGCACGTGCCAGGCGAGTGCTCTACCGCTGAGCCACAACCCCAGTCCTGGGAGCTTTAATTTATAAGCAAATTTGTATCAACATTACTTGAAATGTTTTTCTCATCAGAGAAAAGGCCAATAAAGCAAGCTGGTTCTCATTTCTGTCCTAATAACGAGGCTTAGGCCTTTGATCTGTCAAAGGTACCCAAACCTCTTCTTAGCTGCCATGCTATAACTGAAGGTTGTCTAGGTGGTGAACACTATAGGTAGAGAATGCTGAACAACTAATGAATTGTTTGGTACTAATATGATTCTTCAAGTAGGTACTTCGTGAGAAATATCTGTGGCTAATGATTTTCATGGTTATGTCTATAATACACACTTTAAACTGTTTCCATTACTGAACTTTTACGAAAACTATCATTTCGAGGTTTCAAAACATACTATTGTTATTTCATGCATTTTATTTTGCTTAATTTATTATTTCATTTCATTGTACTTTTAAATGAGAAACTAAGTGAAAATATATTTTGTGTAAAGTCGGTACCACTATAATTTAATGTAATGTCACATTCATAACTAGTATTAAGGTTGAAATGTAAGTAGAATCAGATTTTAAGAGAGAATTAAAGAATATTTATAGTTTTGCTGCTAAGAAAGGGAAATATATCCAAGATGATATACCCAGATGATATATATTTCTATCCTTTATATTGGCACAGATATGCAAGGGGGAAATGAAGGGAAGAGATTCATTTACTCAGCAAATATTTATGGAGCAAATACTAGGGTGGCACTCTTCTGGGTACACAAATGATAATGAGCAAGTCATAAAAGATCCCTGAACTCTTTTGTACTTGAGAAACAGAATAATAATTAAATATATTTAGAAATAAATATCTACACATTTTTGAGTACTTTTAAAGGTGCATACCCTATGATATGGTAGAGATCTTGAGGGCACCTACATTTCTTTGGCGTGATGGCTTCTAAGCTCAGACCTTCAGGACATAAATTTTAAGGCAGTGCTTCAATATAAAAGCTGTCTCCTCAGACCCTCAGATATTAAGTCCCTACATAATTGATCAAAGGCAGTGATTCATAATAGGACTTTAAACAAAAATGGTTTATGGTTACATATTATTGCAAACTTACTAGTTTTCTAGAGCAAGTAAAACTTTGTAAAATAAAAAAAATAACACCAACATCAAAAGATTATTGTAAGGATTCTATTTTCCCTTCCTTTCACAGATACCCCATTCCTATGTTCTCCCTACTGCCACTTTTCATTTTCCTTCTCAGTTACATTCTTGGCATGGCTGTATGCTTCCTGTGGCTGATTTCTCTTGCTCCCTTCTTTTTCAAAGCTATTATAATGCTCCCCGTGCCCGACCCCAATCACTCTGTCCACCAAAACTGCCCCGTTGAGGTCAGTGATGATCTCTGTGTTGTTATATGCAAAGATAAATTCTTATTATAGGTCTAGGTTTTATTGGATTCTCTATGTGTAGTCTAAAAACATATCCTGATGTCAGTATATACAATTTCTGACCTTTTCCTTAGCCTCAAATCTTCTGCTATTATACTTTTTCTTCTCTAAGTTAATGGCAGCTCCATCACTGCATTGCTCAGATGAGAAACCTGCAGGTATCCTTGAACTCTCTCTTTGCAGCGTTCTACATTCAGAACTGTGCAGTGCTTGGTTTAGGATTCTGCTATGATTGTATCAAGATCTTAAATTTGTGTTAAAATGTCAACAAGGGACCACAGATGATTTTATTTATTGTTAGACCCCACACATAATATACCTGTCCAGCTCCTCTCCCTCTTAGTCTCTCCATTTCAGTTCATATGCCCAATGTCATCTCTTGCCTGAGTTAAACTAATCGCATCCCAAATGGTCCTACTTCAGGTTTTGTCCCCTCAGAGTCTAAGGAAACTAATGAGCCAGAGGGACTCTGTGTGTGTGTGTGTGCCACACACATGCACATGTATGTGCACATGTGTATAAATGTTTATTTTTACGTATGTCTAATACATGTATATATAGTCTGATATAAATATATTTGCATATATAATATATATTTCATGTCACTTTATAGTAATTCATGGTTTAAGATCATCAGATCACTTCCTACCTTATTCAGATTAATGAAGTCCTACATATGCAGTCCTCCTGTGATTGTAGTCCTCGTTTACCATCACTTTCCCTCAGTCTGCCCCATCCTATCAACACTCTCCACCTCACTCTACCTCAGGGTGTGTGTATTGCTGCTTTCATAACCTGGTAGCTCTTCCCTGAAATACCCATATGGCTCATTCCCCATCTATACACAAGTCTCAAATACCTTCTTTTCAAGACAGACTTTCCCGACTAGTCTGCTGTATGTATAATTGGAACCCCTCAACCCTCTGAAATCCTTTTCTACCTTATCCTTTTTTTCCTTCACAGTACTGATCACCCAATAATATAGTACATTTTATTTAAATTTTCTGTCTCTGCTACAACAGTGTAAGAAATATGAGGGCTAAATTTTGCTTTTGCTTTTATTTCTTTCTTCATTTCTATACCGGGGATTGAACCTAGGGGTACTTAACCACTTAGCCATATCCCTAACTCTTTTTAAATTTTATTTAGAGACAGAGTCCCGCTGAGTTGCTTAGGGCCTCACTAAGTTTCTGAGGCTGGCTTTGAACTCGAATTCCTCCTGCCTCAGCCTCACAAGCTGCTGGGAATTCAGGCATGCGTTACTGCACCTGGCCTAGATTTAGCTTTATCACTGATGGACCTCATCATTATTGTGAAGATTAAGAGGCTAGTACTTAGTAGATGAGACAATGGAGATAAAGTGCACGATGTTTGGTAAGTCTGCAAATAATAATAATTTTTCTACACTGTTTACGAATACTTTCCAAATTTAAAGCTAGACCAGATCCACTTTAGCATTTATGAAGTACAGTTTCTCACTGTTTTTAATGGGGAAACCATGACAGATTTTAAATGCTAATTCAGCACATGTTGATCTTTCAGTGTAAGGACAGATCTAGTCTTAACCTCTCCCTCAGGGATCCTTTCACCACATCACATTAGCTTTCTGAGAAGTCACAGTCCCATATATTTCATCCTACTGGAGTTATCAATCCTGCCATAGTCTATATCCTTCTCATATTCAAAATGTGGTAAGAAAGGTAGCATTAAGATGCTTGCTGTGCCTACAGAGTTATCAGGAATATATTAACTCACATAGCCAGATTTTTACTTTTTATTCATTGAAATAATAAAAAAATAGGGAGAGCAATATATTTAAATAAAAATAAATTATAGCCACTATTTATTTACTACATGTGGTTTAAAGAGATGATTTTGCTGATCCTCTGAATAATCCTATAAGATACCAGTATACTCATATTGCAGCTGAGAAAACACATACGTAGAGGGATCAATGGCTTGTCCATAATGAAGCCAGTAGAAAATAAAATACAAACTCAAAAATCCCCTTACTTTAGAACCTTGAAATTTAAAGATGGCACTATTATAAAATAGATTTTGTCCACTTAAGAAGAAAATTCTACTAAGAGGAATATTTAAAAGGCATGTTTGTAATTCTTGTTGAGTCAAAATCATATGGTCTGTGGTTTAAAAGCAAATCTGATAGATCTCCAGTCTGATAGTTTATTTTTGTTATTACTTTTCTTTTTCTGCAGTGAGTCTGTGCTGTAGAGTTCTCCCCAAAAAGCCAGGAAGCTTTTTGCCTTGTTTTTGTATGTTGTTTGAAGATTATACACAGTCCTAGATTTCACCTTTTTGAGTATGATGAGACAAAATTCCATTAAGTACTATTTTTAGTTTATCATTACTGTTGTGGAGAGTAGTACAGCACTCCCCCCAAATCTGAACACCGACATGTTGCTAGAAAGAAGTTCTTAACCATAACTTAAAATTCTTAGGTATTCAGAAATATTACTGTTTGTCACTGGAAACTGAGAAGTCATTTTGAATAAACTCTGCTACAGTAAAATAATATAAATTTTAAAATATGGGCTTAGGACATTATTGCTTCGGATTCATTGGTGAAGTCAAAATTAACATTAACACATATTACTCAGTAAAATAAACTTATAATCATTTAATCTGTGAAACTATTTTCTCTTTTTGTCAAACAATGACATTATATTGTGCACATGAGAGTATGAAGTTCAGGGGGAGACAAGATAAATGAGGTAAGAAGGTATATTTTTGTCATTTGAACTATTATTGAAGAAACAACAACTAAATTTTTGACTCTCAAAAATTATTTCCATAAGTATAGTAAATTTAAATTTACTATTTAAAATAAATGTATTTCTGTTAATACAAAATTTATTTTGCTGAAACAAATATCTCTACACCATTTCATTAAGATATCGTAGTCAAAATAAAGATTTTCAATAGTTGATGAAATTTGATTTACAACATTTATTTTATACTGTTCAAATCAACTACTGTGATTACCTGTGAGAATGTCAATTAAATTAATAAACTTTAATTTGTAAGATTTTGTGAACTATTAAAATAGTACTCATATTTTTAATTAAAATATTTGTTTTTAAATCTAAAAGTAGAAATGTTATTTGAAAGATATTTTAATTAATATTGTGTCAACTTAGTACCCAGTCCTGACTTCTTAAGGACCTTGCATTTTTCTTTAAATAGGAACTAGTGATAATCAAACTTGTCTTTCAGCTGCATAGGGTATACAGAGGCCTTTTTCCTGATAGAGCTTGATTTTCTGTATCAACTCAAATTGAATACTTAGATTGTTTGTGTTGCCATGTTTTCATGTTGTTTGGGTTCTCCAGCATGTCTGAATTTTGTTGATGCTGATGTGCCATCGCCAGGCTTGACTGGAGTAAGGCCAATGGTCACTTGGTCAGTAGAATGACAACCAATTACTGATGAGTTAAATCTGTGAGCTTGTGGGAGACTTCAGACATGATCTCTCTTAGTTTTTCTTCATCTGAGAAAATTGAAACTTAATGAATATGACCACCATGTTCAGGACTACCCAGAGTTAATTAGGGGGTTTAGAGGCAACTTCAGGACTTCTGTGATAAATAAAATGGTCCATGTTATCAGACTTAATATTGCTATTTTATGTATGTAGACATGGTCTTCATTTCAAAGACTTTTATTATGACTAGACATGAGAATAACTTCTAATGATAATTTCCCCTTCTTTTATTCCTCTTTTCCTGGTTAGATTGTTTGATTCCTTTAGGCTGCAATGTCTATAGGTACTAAATAAGAGTTGCTTTATTTCCTCTTTGAACCATCTATAGTTAATTACCATGGAGAACACAGTGCTGAAATATTTGAGATTTAGAAGTGAAAGTTCACTGATAGAACATGTTTAATCACTAATAGCAAAGGTATTACTAATGCAGTTAAACTAAAGAGTGAGTACAAAATAAGGCAACAGTCTTTTATAATCCTATTATCACATAATCTAATAACCTTCTCCCTCCTTCAATCCCAACAGGCTAATTTGTTAACAAAAAAAGCAAGCTATGTTAAGTATCTTTCCAGACAAGTATAAAAATAATCCAGAAAAATATCAGACAATTTGAGAAAAAAAATCAGAAATATGTTTGCATAAAGTATTGTAGGAGACAGGGGGAAGAGTTTGCAAGGCATTTGTATCAAGAAAAACATTGTTGTGAAGCAGCTTTTTTCAGATGTCTTTGTTTATGAATAAACAATAAAAACAGATTAAAATGCTAGTTTCTGCAGGATGAATTTTATTTTAGCACCTTTGTACTGCTTGGCATGATGACATGTATAGTAATTTTTCTGTTGATTTTTCTTTCTTGTTTCACACCAAACAGCTCAGGGCTAAATACAGAAAATTACTTTTTTTCTTTCTAATCTCAGAATTTGATGGAAGAACCATGTCATCTTTTGTACTATAATGAGAGTAGTTCATAAAAGTAAGTTTTTCCTTAATGTTGAAAACAGTATTACTTTTTAACTTTTTAAAAAAAATGTGTTGCTGCAAGTTTGTGTTCATCTTTATTATTAACATACATGTTTTCCATTGATCTTTAATGAAATTCTTTATAGACTGGTATTAGAAATCACAAATGTTTCATCATAAAACTATTTCTGAACTAGAAAAACTTTCTTGTATTTTGAAGAATTGAATTTTTGAACACTGATAAACTCAGCCAATTCAATCTAAAATTCAATAATATCAGTAGGTCCACACATCACAGAAACAGAGATAATAGTCCACAAATGTATATTTCTTTCATAGAAACTGCTTTTAACCTTTACTTTTTGAAGATATTTAAATTTTGATAGACAAGGACAATATTGAAAAATATTGTCCAATAAACTGTTTCAATTGAATCCTCATTTTACTCATATATATTTTAAATGTCAAAAGGAACATTACCTCTGTGGTATTTTACAA
Source organism: Marmota monax (assembly GCF_021218885.2). Classification (NCBI taxonomy): domain Eukaryota; kingdom Metazoa; phylum Chordata; class Mammalia; order Rodentia; family Sciuridae; genus Marmota; species Marmota monax. The sequence continues at coordinate 11,739,286 of NW_026693777.1, read as the reverse complement.
GACCATTTGCATAGGTTATTGAGCTGCAGTATGTCATATCTGATTTTGTTTGCTGTGGTTACAGCAGGAAGATGAATCGTGATCTTATGGCTCAGTATTTACCATGGTTTACTACTTCAAGTCCTAATTGAAATTGACTTGAGAATACAATAGGAGATATGCACTGTTTAAGCTCTCTTTTCAAGGATGCAACTTCATTTCTACTTTTCCAACTTAAAATTTACCAAGTGTTTATATGTTATTTTTCTCAGGTGTTATATTGAATTATGAGACATATCATATAAATACTGTTTAAAATATATATTCTTTCTCTGCATTTCTTTGTGTATCCCCACTGTTCAAAGCAGACACCTATCCCAAACTATGGCATTTGATGTCTTAAGTAGAAATTGTACTTTAGACTAATGTATCACTAAGATGTGCAAGAGTTATGATAGTTCCCAAAGTATATGTCAGATTTAGGTATTTGTAAAAATAAATCAGATTGATTTATATCTGATGCCTTATATAAATTGCATTTTTATTAGATAACCTGCAAATCACTCATAAAAAAGAATAACAGTATTAAAATTGCTATTTGTGCCATGTATATAGGTGTGAATACATAGATTTTTCTGTTCTTCCTTTTAAATTGCTTTACTGTAATATTTCCAAACTAAGTTGTTTCCTTGCAGCTATTTCAAGAATATAAAATATAAAAATGTCAGTTTTTAATATTATTAACACTTTTTGATTTGTCTATTAAAATTATTTACTTTCTTCCTCTATAAATACAGAGGATTTTTAAAAATTTCCTGTTTAGTGATTTGGGCTAAATTTTAAAGAATCACTCCAAAGTCCAAAACAGTGGCTTTGGGCAAATTATTTTATTTTTCTTTAGTATTCTTATTATAAAATGATTGGTAGAATAACTATAGCTCTGTGTCCCATGATTTTATATTTATATTTGTCTATCCCTTGGTAGCAGATTTCACAAGTTCCCATACAACAGTTTATGCAATTAATTTACAATAGTCAGTATGGCATTATTTAAGAATTTGAGACTTGATATAGTTTGTTCATTTGTTTTTTACATTTATTACAGGTAAGAGAGAGAAAAAAGAACTTAAGAGACATGAAGTGTTCAAAAACAATTTTATTTGGTATTTGGAAGAATAGTAACCACACTTGAAACACAGAAAAATATTGTGTTTATTAGTGGGAAGTGAGAAACTTTTAAAGACTATCCACCTTGAGAAGCACCAGTTTGTATTTTCTAGTAACTATTGAGTTCACTGGAGCCTTTCTCTGGTGGACTGTAATCCTCCCATTTCTTTGTCTTTCCTTTTATTCTTTCTTTTTTTCTTCCCTTCTTCTCCTTCTTATTTAAATAAGACATATTTAAGAAAATATGGCCTCATGGTTTAGAAGTTCTGATGGATATTTAAAAAACTAACTAGACTGTTGGGCTTCAGGTAGTTTTTAAACAGAATAAACACCACAGTAAATAATTTTCACCAAATTCAATGACAATGACAACAACATCAAAATCTTACCTGGCTTTAATCTTTAAATATATGGACACATGAATTAGTGTGGTTAAATAATTGTCCATGCAGAATGAGGAGACACTGTTGGAATTTGTTGCTGGATGAAAAGTTACCTTAAAAATCATCAAAGCAAGCAAAATCATGTCAGAGCAACTGAGGATACAGAAAATAATTGCATAAATAAAAATGATGTTCTTTATTTGTAATTGACACAAGTGGTGCCTGTGGGCTACTGTTCACCTGTGGCTGTTGTACATGGCTTAGAATACAGGATATCTGCATAACAGGATTTCAAACAGATTCGCATAGCTAAAAATGTTTAAATATAAGGTTTCACAAAAGAATATATATATTCTTTTCACACACACATATTTATATATTTATTTTATATTTTTCTTAAAAAAGGAAGGGAGATGTCACACAAATCAGGCATCAGCTAGAATGACATAATGGAGTCACAAGAGTCCTCTGCATCCCCACACTTGATTGGGCCAATATATTTTGGTTCTCAGCAAAGCCTGTTCCATTCTCTTGATTGTTTCTAACATTTGATATGCTCTCAATGATACTTCATATGTCTCCTTTAGTCTTTTGAATTCACTCCTACCCCAGTTTATACAAAACATACCATTTAAAAATATGGATTATTTAATGGGCTATTATATATAGTGTTTATTGTATAAGTAATTAAGATCAAAACTATATATGTATTTTTCACATTAATACTTTTGTGATACGTGCTCTGTTCAGTTTATCAACAACATGAGAGTAACCAATGTTGCTCTCATTCTCATCTCCTTGTATAGGGATGCAACACCCTCTACATTTCTACAATCCTAGTTGACTAGATGGGCAGCAGGACCTAAAAAAGAATCCACCAATTAAATTGAAGAAATACCTTGTCTGATTTGTTGTTGTTGTTGTCTCATATGCACAATGAGAGCTTCCTTTAGTAAAACATTCTGTGAAAAACCTTTTCTCTTGAAGGTTATTTGTTATCTCTCACATTCAATACCTGAAAAGATAAAAATAAAAATAAATAAATAAACATCCAAACCTGCTTTAGACATATACATCAAGGACAGGGTTCTTTCAGACAGATCTGTGAATTCACATTTGTGTTTGTGTTGCTGGAGTGCAGGACAGAGAAAGAAGGTTCAGTGTGAATGAAGTCTCCTCTGATAGTGCATACATATGCACAAGGTTAAAAAAAAAAACTTACATTACTTAGGATTTACTGTCTTTAAAATGCAGTGTGATATTAGGGTAAATTTTGGTTGTGTGCCCTGAAAGAAGCCAGAACAATAGATTCCCTAATATGTAGTCTTCTTTTCTTTTTTGTACTAGACTTGGCTGATCATTAAAGTTTCCCTGGGTTGGTGAAACATAGGATTTCACAGTGGGTGACAAACACTAGTGGAGAAAATCTTTCCCTTTATATTTCTGCAGGAATTTGTGTCTAAATGCACATTTCGTTTCAGATAGTAATTTGATTCTTCCCCCTTTGCCTACTGTGGAGCACTCAGACCATAAAATTATATAGATGGCAAGTGATGCTTAAGTAATCACCTCCATCCTTTGATCAAGAAAATGAATTTAGGGTTATCATAGGGTAAGCAGTGTTTTTGTTTGTTTTGTTTTCCACAAACAAAATTTGTAATACTACTTTCCTCTGTGTGATTCAGCAATTGTAGGCCGTAAAATTTTGTGAACCTAACTTCTTAACAGATTCCTGTTATTTACACTCTAGTTTTCTCCTCCTTAATATGTAAACTTTTATTAGTCACTTCTCTCCAGGTTTCAGTATCATTCTGTGTAAATGACCATGAAACATGTTGTCTAGGGTCATATGAATTTAATGAATCATGGATGTGAAATATGTACAACAATGAACCTGTTACAATATAAAACATTCATTACTCACACATATATGTTCATATGTGTATGTATATACATGCATTATATTTCCACCTTATGTAAAAATTTTCCAAAGTTATAATGGAAAGTAATTCTAAGAGCCATAGGAGAAAAGAAAGATATTTTCTGGGAGTCATGTGCACTAATGTGGTCTTGCTCTGCATTAATGTTTATTCTGTGTCAATAGGATTTACAACATCTCCACCTGTTGAAACCCCTAATTATTTACCTAAGAGGCAGGGTTATGCCAGCAGTGAGGTGGGGGAAACAGGACCCAGCAAGCATTCTTATCTCCAGGTGTCAGGATATGCTTGTTTCTTACATTTCATAGGATTTAATTTATATTATGTAATGTCAGAGTCAAGACTGTCGTGTATGAAAGCAGACAGATGCCCTGGACCTGTCTCTTCGTGCTTCCATAGTCACTCCCCACCCTATCTGCCAACCTTTCTTCTTGGCAGACTGACATAAGTGAGCCAGTTCAACTGGGTTCTGGTTCCACTTGGCCAGGACAAAAAAGAGGGAAGAAACTGGATTGAGGGAAGAAGAGATTGTGGATTTTATTTCCCAGTTCCTTTTGAGGCAGCCATAGTTTGTCAATAACTGTGGTCCTCTGTCAAAATAGTGTGGCTGTCTGGTGGTCCTCACTGGTTACCATCTGGCTAGATCCAGACCTATCTGTTCAGGCCCAGAGTGGGAGGGCCTGCAGCCCTTGCCCTCTTCCTTAACCCATCTGCTCCTGGGTAAACAGTCCCTTTGTTAATAGACCCTCAGTCATGCCTCTTCAGTGTGCCACCTGATTCCTGACAGGACTTTGAATGATAAAATGTCTTCAATGAAACAAAATTAATGATTTCTTTGTAGAGAGGAAGGAATAATAGATTATTCAACTCCAGAAATCAATAGCACTTACTGTCTCTATTTCTAAAGCCAAGACAAGCTGTGATTTTCTTGAATTTCTTTCTCTTTGTGATAAAGAGTTTATAAAAAATGGTACAACTATGTGGTGTATATCATCCTTTGGGCCTAAAACCAGAGTAACGTATGGTTTCCATTTGAGAATGACTGGTGTGACCCTGTAAGGAAGAATGGCTTGAGAAGGAATTAAACTAAAGGTGGAAATATTCATTTGGAGACTATTGTGTAATTTAAGTAAGAGATGAAAATAACTTTAACTAGATATGTGGGAGGAAAGATGTACTAATGAGGAGTAATTTAAAGTTATTTAAGGGATATTATAATACAAATGGTTAAGAATGTTCAGTTCTTAGCAAATTTGTGAACCTGGGCAAATTATTTAATCAAATTCTTCATCTCTTTAAAATGGAGAGAATAATATCTCTCTGATAGAATTGTTGTAAGGAATAGATTGATGTGTGTAAAGTACATATAGTAGTTCTTTCCTCATAGTAAGCATAATATACATGCTAAAAATTATTAGCAGTATATATGGTTATGGGGGGATGTGAATTGAGAGAACATGCCTGGGATTACTTGCAGTGTGGGGTTTGTTGGAGTCTGTGGATTCTGGTGCTATTCACTGAAGAACATCTTCAAGTTTTTCTGTTAATTACTCACATTTTTTTAAATTTATATTGCTTTTGTTTTAGATTAATGTCTGAAGTCATTATCATGTTCAAAGAAATTGATAATAAAGGGCCAGATTCTTTGCCTAGAATTCCAAGTATACTGTAGTTATCTTCCACCATATCCTTGGCTTAAATTGATCACTTTATTCCCAGTAGAATCATATTTATAGTGACCTAGTGGAATTTTCTTTCTGTCCATCCCACCCCAAATGTTTTCTCTGTAATTTTTTTGGATTTCATTTAATGAGTTCTCAAAAGCTCTCTGTAATTCCATATTTTATCTAATGTACATGGCCTTATTTAAAATTCAAAGTCCTTAATTTTTTTTTAAAGAGAGAGGGAGAGGGAGAGGGAGAGGGAGAGGGAGAGGGAGAGGGAGAGGGAGAGGGGGAGAGAGAGAGAGAGAGAGAGAGAGAGAGAGAGAGAGAGAGAGAGAGAGAATATTTTAATATTTATTTTTTTATTTTTCGGTGGACACAACATCTTTATTTTATTTTTATGTGGTGCTGAGGATCAAACCCAGCGCCCTGCATATGCCAGTCGAGCACACTACTGCTTGAGCCACATCCCCAGCCCAAAAGCCCTTAATTTTTGACACACCTTTTATATTGTTTTATATCCTAAATCTATTCTGTTTTCAGGTATCTAAATATTCTTGAGAGAGTTTTGATGTATCTCACCCCTGAATCTTGAAGTATTTCATTACATCTAACATATATTCTTTTCTCCTGTATGTAACTGTTTTGGTTATGGTATGAGGTGTCTCCCCAAACCTCATATGTGAGACAATGAAAGATATTCAGAGATGAAATTGTTAATTATAGCTCTAGCCTAATCAGTGGGTTCATCCACTTGAATGGATTAACTGGCTGGTAAGGTATGGATAGAGGAGTTAGGTGAATGGGAATTGCCTTAGGGGATTATATTTTGTCCCTAGTATTTCTCTTTTCCTCTCTTTTTCTGTTCCTCTCTCCCCTCCCCCCTCCCTCTTTCTCTACTCCCTCTCTTTCTCTCTATCACCACTATCTCCCTCTCTCCCTTCCCTACCTCACTCATTTCTTGGCTGTCATAAACTGAACAGCATTCCTCTACCATGCCCTACTGCAGTGATGTTCTACCCAGACCTATGGAGTTGGCCAACTATGACTGAGCCTCTGAATCTGTGAGCCATAACAAACTTTTCCTTGTGCTTGACAGGTCTTTTAGTCACAGCAATGAAAAGCTAACAGATACAATGCCCAATAAATTTTAATCATCTTACAAAGCTCAGCTCAATTGCTTTTCAAATACAATCTTTAGATTCTCTCTTTATACCTTAGTTGTATTATTACTTCATTTCCTCACTTAATGCTAAGTGAAAATCTATTATAGTACTTTTCAAAATATTTTTATATTAGAAAAGAGATCCTCAGATTTTCTTGTGAATGTCATTAATGTAGCTTCTTGGGCCCCTGATCCAAAAGGTTCTTTGCATATGGTCTTCAGATGTTAATGTAGATTCTTATTTTTCAATGATCTACAATCAGAGAAAAGGACTGGCACTGCATATCACCAGTCCTGCAGCGCCTCTTGATATGAAGCCATGCTTCTCTCATGATTGGGATATCACCCATCAGATGAGTGGATGGATGCAATCAGCCCTGCTAGAGCTGATTCATGACTTGAGTGTTACTGAATTGTCAATTTCAGTTTCATAGTTAAAAATATCTTCAGGAATCAAATCGGTTCTTGACTTTACGACCAGAATAAATCATAATATGCAACCTCATACCTCTACTTTCCACGCTATTTCCTGATTTCCTTCCTATGCATTCTAGTTCTTTCTTATTTCTTCTGCTTTCTCAAACTTTTGGTCCCAGAGTTGGGATACAGCACTGTAATCATGTCCTTTTACCAACCTTTATAGCACTGTTCTATTTTTGTTACTTTCATTTTTCATTTGATACACAGTGTTTTTTGTTTTTTTTTTGTTAGAGCACTGTAGTTATACACAATAGCTGGGTTCATTACAAAAATCATCTATGCATGGCATTTAGTTTTCTCCATTTCAGTTCCAAGTTCCTCCCTTTTGATCCACTTCTCCCTTCCCCTATTCTCCTTCTTCTACTCTAATAATCTTTCTTTCATTTGTTTACTTTTCTTTTTTTTGGGGGGGGGACTTCATACATATACATAAATGTGGAATTCTCTCTGGTATTATTTATATATGAACAGCATAGTTTTGTTAAAGGTATTCCCCATTTCCTCAATTTTTCCATCCATCCTCCTTAATATTGATCTCCTTCTACTCCACTGACTTTCCTATATCTTTATGACATGTATTCCCCTTATTTTGGTCCTTATCCAAATATGAAAGAAAATATTTAATCCTTGACTTTGAGATCCTGGCTTATTTCACTTGGCATGATGTTCTCCATTTCTATCCACTTACTGGCCCATACCATAATTTCATTCTTCTTTGAGTAAAACTCCATTGTGTGTATTTACCACATTTTCTTGATCTGTTCATCTACTGATGGGTATCTAGACTGGTTTCATAATTTGGCTATTACAACACATAATATTTGTACATTGCTATAAGGTCCAAAAATATCGTGCTTTGCTTCGTGTATGCATTGGGTAATGATCAAGTCAGGATAATTAACATATCTTTTACTCCAAACTTTTAACATTTCATTTACTGAGTATATGCTCATCTCCTCTTCTGTTTTGAGATATACAATGCATTTGTTGACTGTATTTATTTTATTTCTTCTGTCTAACCCTAACATTGTACCAGTTGACTGAGTTTACAGTTTGTTCAGATCCATACACCTATTTTTCCTTGATCCATAATATATAATTTCACTGTGAAATATATGGAGTCTCCAACTTTACTTAATTATTCGTACAACTGCTTCATATCCCTGACTACCCTTTCCTTTCCCTTCTTTCTCATTTTCTTCATACAACACTGAACCAAAATATCTATAATACTTATAGATTCCTTTTTATTTTACCAAAGTAACATTACCATCAAACATAAATCAAGAAAAACTTTTGCTTTTTTAAAATTTCAAGTTATTTATAAAAGATGAATGGCCTGTATTTAAAATGTCTATATTTAGAATATAAAATACATAGACAGAAGAAAGCATAAATGAATTGTTACATTTGCATTTTTATCGTATTTTACAAGTAAATTACAAAGAAACAAATTATGAAAACACCTCATAATAATTTTGATAAAACTGTGATTTGGCTCAATGGTTCAGAGACTGGAAAGTTCCCTGGGGAATACCAGGTTAGGGATGAATTTGCAACAAAGAAAGAAAATGTTCTGACTTTCCCTGAATGAAAAGTAACTTGACATTTTCTGACTTATCAATAAAATATGCACTTTGAGCATGGGTTCCTTATGATTCTGATACAACTGGGCCATGGGCAACACAATGTATCTGACTCTCCTAATTATAATTTGAGATTCTAGAAGAGATTAAAAAATGTTTTGTATACTTTTGTTTCACTCACAGATCTTAATATTTCATATAGAGTATCTACTCAACATTTTTCAGATTGAGTTGAATGGAATTACTTGAGATTGGCTTTCCTTATCCCTGTTTCCTCTGTAATTTCATTCTTATCACATTTGCATTTTAGTTTACTTCAAGATTTTTCTATCCCTTCTATGCTGTTTCCAGCTTTCACTTTCAAAGTTGTATTACAAACGAATTCTAGCTCAGGATGCCATTCTAGTTGATAATGATTAGTAACTCTTTTTTAAAAAATATTTTTAGTTGTAGATGAACACAATACCTTTATTTTGTTTATTTAGTTTTATGTGGTATTAGGAATCAAACCCAGGGCCTCTCACACATGCTAGGTAAGCACTGTACTACTGAGCTACAACCCCACTCCCTTTAGTAACTCTTTTAAATTATAGACAGTTTCATTTTTCTCTGGCTTTTTATTCTCTTATGTAGGAAACAAATCATCTATCAATCAAGCTAGCCACTGTCATTTAAAAAACAACTACAGTTGAACTATATTTTGTAATTTTTATATACAGCCATTCAAAATTTCATCTGGGATTATATGCCTTATACATATGATTCTTTTCTTCTGGAGGTAGAGTTATCTAGTAATCATAGAATGCATCCTGGGAAAATGGGCAAAGTTAATATTTAGAGAGGAGAGAGACCTTCTAACACCTCAGAATTTGTCCTTCTGTGACAGAGCCTTAGGTCCCTTTATTATTTGTGGCAAAACCAGCTCTCTATCAACACCCAGCCATTTCCAGAAGGAGAGTGATTATGTGCCTGTGAGTGGGGTTGGTAGTAGGGTAGCAGTCATAGCAGGGGTTAGGACAAGGGCATTTGACATTAGCTGATTCTATCCAAATCTCATTAAATACTTGTCACATTTACATCGTGGCTCCTGAATCTGGAAAAAAAAAATCAGGTTCTGGGTAAATAAACAGACTTTTCTAAAAAGAGTAAAACTACTTTTCACAGAATCTGCATTGATCATGGTGACTTAGAATCTTATACCCACACATGATAAATGTAATCTGACATGTGATTTTGCCACAGAATTTTTTTTCTTAAAATGCAGGTCATGTTTTCTTCACTCTGTCACATTAAAATTCCAGCCCCCTCTCTTCCAGCTCTGTTCCTGAAGGATAAATTCAGATTAAGCTCTGTTATTGCAAGATCTGCAACTCCTTGTAAGGTTGTTTGACTTCATTAAATTTTAGCAATAAGCTTCATTTTTCAGTCTTTGTTATGTTCTTGCTAAAGAGCATTGATTATTAAAATAATAAAACAAAACAACAACAAATTGCATCATGGAAATACTTCCAAAGATTATTGTTGGAGGATACCTAAATTTTGACATTTCAAAACTTGTCGCAAAATACCTACTAAGGAAGAGGAAACATTCTTTTGCATATAGAAGTCTGCTATGTTAATTCCTGCTGGGGATTTTTTGAAAATGTATGCTCTGTAACATATGGCCCATGTCTGTCAGAGTCTGTTTCTCCCAAGATAGGGAATCAATCCAAATAGAACAGTGTTAATAGAAAATGCTCTTTATATGGGAGAGTTTAGACTCTCTGTGACTCTGTCTCTCTTTCTTCACTCGATTGAGCATTTTGATTAAAAACAAAACAAAAAAGAACCATTTTTGTGGTACTAGCAAATGAACCTACATTGATCTGATTTTTTTTTTCCAGATCCAGGCTCTAACACTGATCCCCAGCCCTTTTTGTGTTTTATTTGAGACAGAGTCTCACTAAAGTGCCCAGAATGGCCTCTATCTTGGGATCCTCCTACTTCAGCTTCCAGAGTGGTTGGGTTCATAGGCATACACCAATATACCTGACTCATTTTTAACATTTAATGACAAATAATTTAGTTATTTCTTTCTAAGTGGAATGCTACATACAGTTGTAATATCATAACATCTAGAACTAAAAGGGACTGTGTTCAAACAAATTATTAAAGGTGAATTATTAAATAACTGCTACTTTTCTGAAAATATATGATCAATAGTTACCAGTGTAAGAGTAGATGAAAATAGTGGCATGAAACAGTTTTCCAGACAAAAAGATCATGGGCATTTGGTTTAGTATCACACTGTAACTGCCTCTTTACTAAGGTCATTGTATCCTTCATTCTGTCAGCATCTTTAGCTTCTATAGTGAAACCATTACTTATGAACAGTGTTTTAATTCTTTTTTTTCCTCTAGCTCAGATAAAACCACAGTAAGTTAAGTACTACAGGATAGTATGTGACTGTTAATTGCCTTAATAGTTCTTACTAATTCTGCTTGTAGCACAGAAGAAACCACGGAATAGGAGAAGGTAATTGCATTCTTTTGCTGAGACAACGCCAACTGACATATTGAATGCTGAAAAGCTTAGCAAGTAGAGGTCGGGTTTCATCCTGGGAGGCTGAGGGTTTCAATTACCAGTCTTTAGGATAATCAATGAATGACAGCCAGAAATGGAATGTGTCATTCAGTTAAGACATTTCTTTTGAAAAACAAAATCTGCAGGAATTATTATATCCAATGTTAGTAATGCTATATTGAATACCAGTGGTATCAAATGCTATTAGCTGAAAGACAAATAAAAATTCCAACACACTCTTCCCTTGTTTCAGTAATCTTGGTTAGACTTGCCACACAAGAGAGAACCTCAAGAGTAAGTGTGTTGGATCATCCAGAAGTGATTGCAATGTCACTTTCATGGATGTGTGTGTTTGTACTCTCAAGAAATAGCAGCCAACTAATCACTTAGGAATTACAACGTACTCAGTCTGCCTTCAATCACCTTCAAATATACCTTTCCAGTGACATAGGTGCTTTATGTGTGTTTCCTGGTGAGGTCACATCCTTTCTGTGCTATCCTTGAAACTCCTCTGCCAACAAAGCCCTAGTTTGTGACCTGTTTGGCCATTATGTCTGAAAGGTTTTAGTTCAGTGTAATCTAGGTATGGCGTTTCATGGGTAAATGGCAGAGACAGATAGCTTTCTTCTAATACTGGCACAAATACAGAAAGTCACAGCAATCCTAAATCTCTTTAGTCATGGCTCTTCCTCTCCAAGAAAAGTAGAGAGATTTATATTTTTGATTAAAAAAACAGTTCAGATTTTGTTACCTTCCTTCTTTTGCTTTTGTTATATTTGAGTTCAAAATAATGAACTTTTTTCATTTGGAAAAGTCAAGGTTTTTTATTTGTTTGTTTTTGCTAGTAGTATTCTTCATGGAGGTTGGGATTTTCATCATTCATCATTCTGTCTAGAGAAATGAAGGAAGGAAGAATTAAAAGAGGAGAGAGGAGATAAAATAGCAAAAGAAGGTTAGGAAAATAAAAGGGAAAGGATGTAAAAAAGGATGTTAGGAAATAGGGAGAAGGAAGGAAGGATAGATATGCTGCTACCATTCCTACTTGCATTTCACTTTTAGTGACTGTATTCTCTTCTCAACATGAGAAATTGCTGTACTCTAAACATTCCATCTTTCTCATTTATTATTCAACAGTGTATTAATATGCTAGGTCTGCCATAACTAATTTCCACAAACTGGGAGGCTTTAACAACAGAAATTTATTTCTAACAGTTCTGAAGACTTGAAGTCGAAGATCACTGTGTCTGCAGGGTTGATTTGATCTGAGACTGTAAGGAAGAGTCTTTTCTGTACTTCTCACCTCACTCTAATGGTTTTCCAGCAAATTTGGGTGTTCATTGACTTGGCCAGATATATCACCCCAACAGCTCTCTTGATGCTCATATGGCAATCTTTTTGTGTGCTTGTTTGTATTCCATATTGCCTCTTAAATCAGGGACATATGCATATGGTTAGGACTCACTCAGATGAGTTCATTTCAACTTGAGTTTGTAAGGATTTAAATAAAATCACATTCTGAAGTACCAAGAGTTAGAATTCCAACATTTCCTTTTGGAGGGATATACGTGATAACAAGTAATGTGTCTTCTTTAGTAATAATACTTAAAATATTTGAAGTATGTTTCTTATACTACTGCCATAAACAAAAAAAAATCAAGATAGTAGAGGCCATATTGTTGCCTTTTTTCCCCAAAAAATTATTAGGTGAGGAATACTGTATCAGAGAGTATCTCTCATCATGGGAAATAAATCTTTGCAAAATATCCTCGACATTTTTTTTCTATATGGTGGGATTTATAGTATTGACTGAAAAATATTATTTTAGTTTGTAAGAAATGATATAATAGAAAGAGGAGCAAAAGTTTAATAGATCGTGGTGAATAAAGGTTTAGAGATGAGTAGAAACAGTTTCATTATTTGAAAGGCAAATAGAATTTTGCAGATTATAATAGATGTTATATAATGCAACCTGCCTGCACATCATAAATGTACACTCAAAAAACATGACTGGGAAGAGATGGTTTGCTTGAATTTGGTGGAACCCAAGGACATTCTTTACAAATGTCAGTATCTGTAAACTGTCTGTATAAGGCAGAAATCTATTGTTCCAGTCTAGAACAACAGAAGAAAACTGAATATCAGTTTACCAACCAGTAAGAATATTATAATACAAATAAACAAAAAAAAACAGAAAAAGAATATTATAATAGAGAAAATATTATAGTAAAAATCACAATATGTTTTTTAAGCAAACTACTTTCAGACATTTTATATGTGGAAGTTACCACATAATAAATAGACCATGAGAAAGGCAACTCGTCTTTCCTGCACAGATTACAAGAAAATATTATGTAACTTATCTTACCATAAGTTATATGGACTTAGTCTCATTCAGTGGAATAACAATGAATAACAAAAAGACAGGAACTTTTGGGAAAAGGCTTGCAAGCAATCTGTAAAATTAGATTTAAGGTCTATGTGCATATTCAAGAATTATGTTAGCTTCCCTTTCCATAAACTAACTTACTTCTTTCCTCTTCTCATTTCCTCCCTTCCTTTTTCTTATATGTATTGGCTATTTTTTCTACTTCATTACTTTTTTCAATAAACACTTAATGAGCAACACTGTGCTGAACACAGTGCTAGATGCTTGGTATATAATGCTGAGTAATAGCAGGCACAGTTCCTGCCCGTATGTCGTTGGCTTTTGACTGGAGGAGACAGAATTTAACATCACAAATATGTATATGAAAAGGTGCCTGTGACAAGCAATATGAAAGAGAGGTTCATGTTGCTCTGCATGCATATAAATGAGTGACTTATCCAGGGGGGTCATGGAATGTGTTCATGAGGCAGTGACAGTGGATTTGAATTCTCGATTCTGAGTAAGCAACATCTAGGTTAAGAAGTGTAACCAGATAGCACAATACTTGCAAAGAACTTTGGTCAGAATTAAACAGAGCAAGAGAGAAGGACTGGAAGAAAAGGGTGTTTGAATCCCATGAGAAACTAGGTGAGAGAATAGAAGGTATTCAAGTGATGCTAATGGAAGTTACATTTTAGAAGTATTAGGCAACCATTGAAGGGCTTAAGTAAAGGGCTAATAGGGTCATTTTGAAAAGATCACTAGTGTGCTGCCTCCAGACTCCATTAAAAGGGGCCATCACTCATGGGAGTGAGAGAGGATAGCATGATTGTGGTGAAGTTCAAGGGAATGGACCAATTAGAGGGTAAAAACAATAATGCTCAGTACTGATGTAAAGGGAGAGTTTTTGTGTATCTGGTGTAATCAGTGATTCTTATGGCACTGTCATTCAATGATGTAAGAAAGGCTGAAAGCAGATATCCTGTTTTCAATAGAGAGAAGTGTTGAAACATGAGTTTAATTTTGGATATATTGGGATGTATATATAAAAGCTGCCAGGTAGATAACTGGGTTCAGGGGCCTGATAGGTAAGGCAAGATCTATGTTGAGAAGGAGTTCATGAGCCCTATAGATAGTGACTGGGTCCTTCTACAGCTTAATGTGTATGTCTCCTAGAATAAGAATGGATGGGAAGAACCTAGAGTATCATAGGGACAGCCTTGTAATTTTTTACACTTTCCACTAAAATACCAAATCAGGGCAAGCCTGGGTCCCCTCCACATAAATAAGTGGGAGAATATGGTTTTCCTAGGGGAAAGTTCTGGCAGTGTTGGTAAACATTACAGGAAGCTTTTCTTGAGAAGTTGAAATTAGGAAATTTAGGCAAACTGTTCCAAAGAAAGTATAAAAGCCTTTGGTTTCATAGCATCCTGTTAATTGACTCTGCCTCAAGAAACAGAAAACATATTAGAGGCATATCATGCCAACATGATTTGAAGTTTTCATAAACATATACACACATAAATTATGTCAAAGACTTTGTCCTTGGGTTTCTTAAAATTAATAATCTCTTGTTCTATTTATTTAAAGAGGAAGTATATTTCCAGGATTGAATGATATAATCTCAGTTCTAAATCCTCAGTAAAAAAAAAAAGATCTTGAGAGGTTGTAGAGCTATTTATCATCGTGTTCAATTATTCTTTATTGTTTCTCATCAAATGAGTAAAGTAGAAATAGATATTTGTATTTCATTGCTACTGAGGTGCTCTTATAAATGTTTGGTTGGAGATTGTAATTTGAATTATTATGATGTTCATCCTTTAATTTGCAGTCATAATTTGATATACTAATGTAGGTCAGTGACAAAACACCACTTAAAGGTCCTGATAGCTAATATAAGCACAGCAACATGAGAACTTGTCAAACAGGCCTTTCATTGTAAATTAAGGTACATTTGATAAATGTCGAAATAGCTCTGGAATTATACCCTTAGGTCTCTCATTCTCAGCCCTTAATTAAAATGGAGTCTTCATCTGCATAATAACATTTCTGGTTTATGTCATATAGTGACTATTCATTTTGGATATTGAAACTTCAGTATGAAGAATGTCGTTTTATAGTAGTTTGGATACTTTCTTGAATTTTCTACATTGTTTGACTCCTTTTGACATATAGTAGGAAGCAGATACATGCTTTACACTCAGAGGGTTGAAATGTTATTTCTTTGAATGTTGGTTTAAGGATTAATGAGAAAAAAACCTACCTGAATTGCTTCTCTGTTGACAAGTTTGCAAGCTATCCTTAAGTATGTTTTGCTTTTCTTTAGTTTAAAAGTGTTTTATGACAATAATTAAGTAAATAACAGCATTGACCTAAATAAGTTATTTTCCACATATATTTTTGAAAAGCCTGGCTTTATTTAAACATTTCAGCATTAATTTTTCATTTATTTTTTTTTACTAATCTCAAAAAAAGAATGATAGATTTGATGACAAATTTGATAGTTTTACTAAATGGTCAATTTATATAAATTTGGCAACATTTTTACAAATGTACATTATTTCTAGTTCTCTTGTTTCATAATAAAATTTATTAAGAAGAGTATGTAATAGTTTTTCTAATCATTAACAGTTTTATTCATTAAAAGTTTACACTTTCCATGGAGATTTCAGACTGCCAGGAAAAAAAAAAAGTAATTTTGATTGATTAGTCCTATGAACCAGAAACTGTGATAAAACCTATATATAAATTAGCTAATATGATTGCTATAGCAGTGTGAGGTAGAAAGGCATATCATCACCATTTCATGAAAAAAAGGAAAATAAGATTATCCAAAATTAAATGCTAGGATTTCTAATACAGGAAATCCAACATCAAATCCAATACGTTAGCAACATTGGGAAGATCAAACTCTGTCATACATACATGCACACACACACACATACACACACATGCATATATATGCATACACACACATATATATAGTATACAGTATAATCTATGTAATTTATGTATATGAGTACACATATATATTATTCATTTGAACAATTATGTGTTTGCCCATTGTTTACCAATATCATTGAGCAGATACAGAAGAAAATTATTTGTAGCAGAAAATTACTATTTTAAGAATTATTTACAGGTTCTTTGGCTTAAAATTTTGGCTATTTTTGTCAGTTCTTTAAATTATATTTATGATATAGAATGCAATTTTGACATCTGGGAGACAAATCCTTTAGAGTGGGCAATAAAACGTGGGTGGGCAAGATGATGCATGAGGGTTGGTTCATTTTAGGGGGCCTGGGGAATTTGACAGGGCTAGAGAGTTGAACCATAATGAGCTTGATCATTCATTGGAATTTTATTTATTATCATCTGTGCTATACAAATGAGTTGAAAAGAGTTAAAATGAGGTTGGAAGAATGCCAGAAACTATAAAGAGTTTCATTAAGAAACTTGGGAATAAGAAGAGCAGAAATTGACATCGATATTTTCAAAGAGTACAAAAACATGTCATACTCCAGTGATGGTAACAGATTTCAGTATCACATGAATGCTTACTGAGACTAAAACTGTTGAAGTTTGCCTCAAAGTTGCAATCAAGGATGTGGGCTGTACTTCACTCAAACTTGGTAGGGCAAAGAAGAGGTCAAGATTTTTGAAGTAGAGAAAAAAAAATTAAGAAAAGTCAGAAGATATTCTATATGAATAAAAAGTGGACTGAAATTCTGGGGGAAAATATAGTAGGGCCATATAGCTAAGTCTCTCCTTTTTCCATCTGGCTAAAAGAATTTGGGCAACTCTGGAGTGAAAGTAAAGAAACTATTGTAGTCAGAGAGGTACAGCTTGACTCTGAAACAGAAATATGCTCTACGATCATTTTATTAGTTCTAAAAAATAAAAAGTGCTTCTTGTGAAAAAATTGAAAACATAGAATCATATTAAGATAAAAAGCAAAGAAAGCCAGGAAAAGAAGTTCCCCCAGACATTACCATTGTTAACATTGTAGCCAGTCTCCTTCAGGCATGTATTTAGGCTCAGACTTGAGCAGGATCACACTATACCCATTATTCTTAGCTATATATTGTGGATTTTTTCTATGTCAATAATTTAAATAATTTTGTATTAGTAATATGATCTATTTGTGGGTGTTTCACCATTACTTAAGCCAGTGCTTTATTGTTTGATATTTACATTATTTATAAATTTATCATTTTCAAAAAATGACAAAATTATATCTTTTCCGTATTTTGTGATTATCTCTATTATTGTTCAAGAAAAAAATTCAGAGAACATCTTCATGGTGCTCTTCTTTGTACACCATCTCTATGTATACAACGTTTCCACATACATTGGAAAGTATTAATGGCTGGCATCTGCTGCCAGCTCATTGACAGTATTAAGCATTAATCGTCACTTCATCAGAAAATCCTGAAGAAGGTTTGATTACTACTCAGTTTCACAGATACAGAAATATAGACAGAAAGGTCAAATCATTTGCCTAGTATCACTTAGTTAATGTCACGCTAGGGATTTGAAGCTGTGTACCTGGAGTTAGAGCCCTTGTTCCTAACTATAGTGCTTATTCAACCTCTCTATGATGCACACTCTTCTCAAATTATGTTTAAAAATCAGATTTTGCCAATGTTTTTCTATATCAGTTTATTTGGAGCTATAAATATAGTTTTCTGTATATGCAATTATTTTCAGTTTTTCCCCTTATAAATATTGCAGTGGGCATATTTGTGAATACATCTTTTGATAAGCTATCTCCTCAGATTAGTTCTTTAGAGATGGATGGAAAGTTATGAATTTTTGACATTTGGATCTACAGTAACAAACTACTTCCCAGAAAAACTGTGCTAGCTCTATCCAACAAGCATGGGTGTACAAATGCCTCACACTTACTCCCCCATTAGGATAAATTTATTAATTATTATATTTGCTAATATCTGAGACAAACTATTAAACTACTTAATATTCTTTTAAAATAATTTACATTGAACAGCACTGAACATATATATATATAAACCACTTAATTTTGGAAGCATAATTTGAAAGACAGTGATCTGTTTTACAACTTGCATTGATTAAAATCCAAATAGTTTATTTGGTTTAACATCTAATATGGACATGATCGTGGCAATTCTCTAGGGTAAAATTAGAATAATTAGAATTGCTGGACAATTTAAACCAAATAATTTTACATTTACCAATAAGCGGCTGTGGCTAGGAGTAATTATGTACTTAGTTACTTTTTATATATTTCCTTGTTTGTTCAAAAAATTGCAGGGACGTGCCATTAATTAGAAATGTGTAATAGAAAAAATATGTTAAAGATATAAAATTCGATAAAAGCATCTCTTGTACCTGTTGTGTTATGAGTCAACCCTTAAACTTGCTTCTAAGGAATTTTAAGATGTTTTGTGATACAGTAATTTTTTTTGATTATTTGCTTTGTTAATAAAATCTAACATTATTAATAACAATCATGACAATTCTTAGAAGAGCTATTTATTAACTTTTTTTAGAAAATGTGGAAAACATTTAAAATTAAGAACTGGGTTATGCCTCCATGGCCAGCCAAAGGTGCAGAGATGCTCTGGAGGCCCAGCCCCTGGGGTGTGAAGTGACAGATGTGGGAGGTGGCAGGTCTAAGAGTGCCTGGGGAATGTCATGCAATGTGGAAACAAAGAGATACCTACAGGATGGATTTAAGAACTTTGTCCTCAGTAAAATGAAATCAAATTGTTTGAACAGGAATTTTGGGCTATTTTTTTGAAATTGTCAAAGACTAATATTAAAAAATTGAGAGTGGAGTGGTAATATTTACTGACAATTTCTTATGTTACACATCGTGTGACTTAGACAAAGGTTTTTCTTTGAACTCTTATGGCACCAAGCAGTTCAATAAAATTTCACTTTGCTTATCAGAATACACATAATTGATAATACTTTTTTCTACATTCTATTCTTATCAACTAAATCCCAAAGACCTAATATCTAAAACTGCATAAATGGGGAAGTAGCATGGTAAGATGAAAAAAAAAAAAAACACATACCTCATAGTAAAAATTGTGAAAAGTAGAACAGACGGTCAAACCAAGCTTTCCAACTCATGAACTTTAACTGGTGGTGTTCTTATTTTTGGATGCAGCAAAAAAAAAAAAGTGTTTTTCAAGATTTGGGGGAGAACTAAGATCATTGAAGTACCATGTGTTGCATAGGCACTGCCATTTGTAAAACTATTTCCACTGGAGTCAGAAGTACCCTCACTTCATGAAAATTGCCCTTCTGCCAGGTCCACAGGGAAAAGAGCCAGATGGGGTGGACATCATCACTGCCATCACTGCATTGATTCCTCTCTTCTGGGGTGTAAAAGAATTTGTCATACCCTGCTGAGGACCTTGTCCTCTTGGGGCCCACAGGCAGCAACAGTGATATATAAGTGGAAAGAAGCAGTGGGGAAGTTGTCAGACCAGATCCTCAATAATTCTCTGTCTGCCTTTGCCACTCCAGGACAAGCAAATTGAAGTTTTCATTTTCGGCGTATTTTGTAGTAAATTTCATTTGTTTCTTGGTGAGCTAGGCTGGAAGAAAGAATAGCTTTCTATAAATCCCCGATTTGTGATTAAGGTTAGAACACATTGGTGACACTGATTTCATTCTGTTTAGTGTGCACTGAGGTTCTATAGTTATTTCTAAGAAAGATGCAAAGCCCTAATTCTAGATAAGAATGAATATATTCAGATATGCATGTCAGAGGGGGGAAACGATGTGGTCAGTACCTACCTGGGCCTTCAAGAGTCGTCAACTCACCAGGTTTGGTGATAATTCATAAGAGACAAAAAAAAAAAGATTTGGTTCAAGAAACCTTGGCTAGCTGATTGTGTGATATATGGTTTCTGACACTATCAAGAGGGAGCCGTTTCACAGTTTGATGTAGGAAGGAGACCTGGTTTTAGACTCAGGATTAAATGCTGCCCCCTCCCACAGTGCTGTAATAGCCTCTCTCTCTTTTACCAGGCACGTGTTCAAGTTTCAAAAGCCTTAAAAATGCAACCCTAAAAGCAAGAGGAATACTCTCTTGTGTTTTTCTCACATTTTTATTTTTTGTTTGCTTTTTGTTTTGTTTTAATTTGATAGTCTATGGCATAGTCTCCAAAATTTCTGGCACTATTTTCTTTTCTAATCTAAAATGGACTGGTTATGTACAGACCTGATTCAGACTTTATTTGCAAACACTTCAGGATGTGTCATAAAAATAGCAGGAACTTACAAATAGAATGTCACTTTCCTACCCAAGAGAGGGGAAGCTGAGTTCCCCACATTATTTGCCTCCATGTCAGGGTACTCTGATTAGTGCACACAAGTTCTATTGAGCAAAATAGGAGCATAATGAAATATTTGATGGACTTTCAAATATTCCTCATCTATAGGCCAACTATTTCTCCTGAGAAATACAGGAAAGAACACAGGGAAGGGTTTGGGAGGGAAACATCCAGGTAGAGATGATGACTAGAGGCCAGGTATGACTGTGTCAACCTTGATGGCCCAAGGTTCCTCTCTGACATGTTTTCAGCGTTGTCAAGTACTGGACTTGAAAGGAATGTAGAGCCTTGCCTTTCATGAAACCTTCATGTTTTCCCATCAATAAAACATACGGGACTCTTTGAAGTTTTAGCTTTAGATATTAATAAGTAACACTTTCACATGAAAACAAAAAAGGAGGTATTTATAATGAAATTTGAAGTTGGAAATGTGGAAACCTTCATGAAATAAAATTTTCAAAATGCACAGCGCTTTCCTTCAAAAGGAATCATACCTGTCATTTCATGGAAGATAATTCAGGTTGTTATTTTATAATTTTGTATTCAATTTTCTATGAATAACTTGATTCAAGAATATTAGCAAAAGTAGCATTGTAAGAGTTTTTACACAAAAACATTATTGCTTTTATTATTGTTTTAACATTACAATATAAATTGCATTTTTGTCTAATGCTAAAATTTAATGTACATAATTAAATTGTTACTGAATGCCACTATTTTCTCTTGAGGACAGGCTTTCTTCTTAAATAATATATATTGTATACAAACAGATGATGTCCTTTAAACTCTTGACAAGCCCTAACTTAAAATACTATGGAGGCTTTCGTTATTAGAGATGCGTTGATGGCTGTCTTCCAAAACCAGGGACTTTACGGTTGAATTTCTTACCTTTACCTAAGACTTTGGAGAGTCTCTTGGGGTGACTCAATTTATTACAGTGCTGCTCAACATAGGCTGAAGAAATAATCAAGAGCATTCAAAACCTTTCATAATCAAAACCTTTCCCCCAAAGTCAAGCAGTGTAGTTATGATCTTCTTTTGATTAAATCCAGTTTAATCAATAGACTATTACTACTTTCATTTTATAGCTCATCAAATCAAAGATAAAAAAGCATTTCCTTCCAGAATGTCCAGGAGAACACGTAGAGGACTGTAGAGGTAAAATCACATTGATACTGAAATTGTAGCTATTTGAAAATGACCTATAGAAACAAAGAAGGCAAGTGAGTTGAAGGCTGATTTCAAATGATCTGTATGTTGCTTGTCTACCAGGATATTGCCCTGTGGAGGATTATTGAAATGATAATTTTAGATTTTAGTTCTATTTTAAGGAAATTATTAGAATGGACATACATATTGAATACTTTGCTTTTGTGCATGTTTGAGTGTAGGTGCAAAGAATATATGGCAGTGGGTTGTAGGAATAATCTATATTGTTTTAAAGTGTAGGGTAAAAGGACAATTTCAAAAGGTTTTTGCTTGGGATGCAAAGTCAGAAACACAAAGTCTGAAGGAGAGGTAAGAGATCAAAATAATGAAAAAAAAATAGCAGCTTTTGAAAGTGGTCTTCTATTTGCTTGCCCTATTCTGTTATAAACATAAAATGATAGGGCAGAATTCAGACTGCTATGGCCTGGGGACTGCAAAGCAGGTGCTGACATGTGGCTAAGAAGGTGCACTGTAATTTCCTGTCTCTAGACTGTAAGGGAAAGTCAGGAGAAGGCTTGATAGTGCCAGCATAAATGCCACTGTTCTGTCTTTGTTCTTTAATATGAAAGAGATGAAGCATATGTGTATCCTGTGGGGATTAACTCTAATTGGCTATAATTGTACAGAAGAGATTAAATACTTTTGAGAGATTATTTTGACAGCAAAGTTGAATTGATAAAATAATAAATTAAGAGAAAGGGAAAGAAAAGAAAGAGAGCGGACTTTGAGGGAAATTGATTTTAAAAGAATGATGAAAGACACTAGAAAATAGTATATGGGCAAGAATTTACAGTTGTGTTGGAAGTATGAACATTATGGTCCACTTCTTATAAAAATTTAAGTAATTATTTTTATGCGTTCCTGTGGTATGATACTATTGAAATATGATTTGTCTCCTCACCAATTGTTTTTACATATGTGTAAACCTCAATATCAACTTTGCTTTTAGCTCTAAACTTGTTTTAATGTAAGATTTTTCTCCTCAAACCTCATTTATCTATCCCACTTCTCAATAGTCATGTCTCACTCAGATTCACCAGTGCTATCTAAATTGTCAAAGGCAATGACCTTTTGTCTGTGCTCCTCTTAAATGACAATTCCGTCAGAAGAGTTCTGCAGCCTCTTTTCATGCAACTTCTAAAATGCTGCATTTTCTTTGTTCTTCTTCTACTACCTCTCAGTCTTTGTAACCATATTAAGGCTTTTTCTTTGGCTTCTCTATTTAAGAATTCATATTCACTATAGTATTGTCCTCACCCTCTTAATTTCTCACTCTAATGCTCTGCTGTAGAGATGTCATCTATGCTGTCACTTAAAAGCTCTAGATTTTTATGTCCCTCAATGACTTATTAGCCATTGGTCAGCTCACCATCAGTATCCAAAACTGAATTCTTCATTTTCTCCCCCAAATCTTTATATTCTCCCTTTCTGGTTCTCAGTTCATGCTAAGAGACCATGTAATATAACTAGGCTATGGAAAGGATGCCAGGCAATCATCAACAGTACAGGAATAACTGTGGAGCAGGCCTGTGTACACAACACTTAATTTAAAAGCCAGATTGGGAAATCACTGTGGAAATGAACAGGGAAGAGGACTCACATTGTTTATTAAATGAGGAAAGAGAAAATAAGAAGAGGGGTCATAGAAATAGTGTGCATATGTGTTATATTAGCAATTGAAATAAGCAGAAGATACCAATTGTTGACAATGGTGATTAACTAAGTATGAAATGTTATAGGAAATGAGGTAAGTTTTATGAAAGATTATGACAACTTAAATTAATCAAAAAAGAAAGGTGGGCTGGGGCAGTAGCTCAGTGGCAGAATGCTTGCCTACATGTGTGAGGCACTGGGTTCGATCCTTAGCACCGCATAAAATACTGAACAAATAAAGGCATGCTGTCCATGTACAATTATAAAAAAAAAACTTAAAGAAAGGCAAGTTTGATTAGTGTTGTGTTTGCTTTTATAAACAAAACTGAAAGATAGCTAAGAGAAAGGCGTAAGTAATACATGCTGTGTGTGACAGGAGGGGCAGTAAGGTGTGGATGACTTGCTCTGTCTCTCTAGACTCTCGACTGTGAGAAGGATGCTGGTGCACAGTGGTTTAGCAATCTCTCCAGGAGAGTTTCTAAGAGAGGGACCAGGGAACATTCGTCTCCCCACATTGTCCATCTCAGGAGCTCTGTTTCCTCCACCAAGAACATAAGTTACCTTGATCTACAGTAAAAGTCTAGCAGCCCTGCAGAGGTAACCTGAATTCCCAGAGAACAGGCACAGGAGGAATTTGAAAGATTTATTAAAGTACAAGGCTCTTTCTCAGAGCTCTCAGGGAGAGAAAACTCCTAAAACCAAAACAATTGCTGTCTAATAACAGCATACCCTTCAGGACATGTGCCTGTTACTGGAAAAAACTTCTCTTTTAAAACCTTTCTCATCCAAGTCCTCACTGTAACAAATGCCCCTGTGACTTGGGCTCAGGGTCCTTTTCCTCAAGCCTCTCCGCACAAACTGCATGGTGCTTAAGTGGTATCTTCTACTAAAAAAAGTCATCTTTGATTTAGTTAGCCAAGGCATCAAATTCAGTGTCACCTTCCCTCCCTCTCCCTCACCTCAACACTATCACGCCTGCTTAAGCAGACTTCTAAAAGGCATCCTTTCTTCATGTCCACTGCCACATCTATGCAGTGTCTCTCCTCTGTCTGAAGACTGCATGGCAAGTTGAGAGGGTGGTGCCAGTGTCAATATGTGGACTATATTTCAATGTAGTTATTTCAAGAGCACAACAGACACTGTTATAGGTGTGCATTAATTATACTGTTGGGGCTCTCTGGAACGTCCTCCTCCTTTTGTCCCCACACCATCTTTTCAGTTGTAGGTTAAATGTCATTGAAATTGTGTCTCCCAGGAAGACTTAGTCCTCCTCTGCTTTGTCTTCTGTTAGAGTACCTCTTCTTTTCAGTTAAATATATTTTTTATTTTTAATAAATTGGATATACGCAATGGGCGTTAGCCTTTAGATGTCACCACTCATGACATTAATCTTTTGGATAGCCTTGGGCCTGTATAGCAGTTGCTCAATAAATGTATGCCTAAAAGTCTGTATATGACATAAAAGAATAAAAATGCTCCTAGTTCTTGCTGTTGGAGAATAATTTATTTGTGTTCTTTCTCCAACAGAGAGAATTTGGTTTGTCTTTCAAAAGTGTATTCTAACAAGATAAAAGAATACCTCCCTTTTGCCCTTTTAGACTGACCTCTTGAACCCAAGGCCAACTTGCTCAAATTAAGGCAGCTGATATGATTAATGTTAGGAAAGTAATGAGATTTGGTTTACTTCAGGAAAATTTGGAAGAATATGAGTCTTATGCAATATTTTAACATTTTAATTCATTGCTGACTCTTCAGGGCAAAGGGGAACATAACCCTTGGTCCAGTTTCAGGATGATAAATTGAGGATTTTTCTAACAAAGCAGAGGATAAAAGATGTCTTGCTTCTGCTACACTAAGGAAAATTGCATTTATATGTAAAGTAAGTAAATTCAGTGCCATGACAGTTGCTATTTTGCTAAAAGAAGAGATTTGTATCATTATACTGTTAGTAGCATTTGCTAAGACAGAAATTTTAAATTAATTATTAAATACCTATTCTATGCTCTGAGTAATATGATTTGAGACAGGTGTCAAATGTGATGCTTATCCTGGCACTGAAGTGCTTAATATCTACTTAGAATGTTTAGAAAAAGGAGGCAATACATGTCTCCTGGAAAAAACAGGGCAGGAAAGTAATTGTTAATAATTCAAGTAGGTGTGAAGAACATAGAATCAGTCTAGGAATTCTAGAAGTAGGGCATCATGAAGAGAAGCACTTAAAATCTTAGTGCTCTTTATGTTCTTGTGGATGATACACCGCTATTACAGAAAAATGGGATTTTAGGCTGAATAGTCAATAAGGGGACCCTTTACAGAGGACTCATTTGCCACCCAGGAAAAGGGAATGGGACACTTTAATGAATCAGGGGGAGGTAGTATAGGTTCTTAGGCAAGAAATCTGATGAAAATAGAAATATCAAAGTAATGTTTAATAGTTGTAAGATGCTATGGATTTGGAAGGGTCTGGAGGTGGGCCAGTGAATTGGGACAATGTTATATGAGTTTGGTGAAATTTTACTAGTTATATTGTTGACCTAGTTTTTGTACTCCATTTTGTTTACAGTTTCTCAATCTTTTATTATTCCTCCAGTCTAGGTTTAGTTGGGTAGTTTACTAAAAATCCTCATTTAACTATGACAGATGTAGTTTTAGAAGCCACCATGAAGGAGGGAAAGAATGAAGCACTGTCTTTTGTCCATTTAGGCTACAGATAGCCAGGCCACTGGAAGTTCTCGAGTTTTCCTTCTCTCACCTGAAAATAAGACAGTGAACAAAATGAGCTCTAAGGCCCTTTCAGGTTCACTTTCTTAAGATAAGTGTTCATCTTATTATTGAGCATCTTAAGTATGTTATTTTGATGCATACCAAGAAGAGTATTTATTGGAAACTAAATTTGGTGAAATATTCCACCCTCTTATAGGATAGGTGGTAGGTTCTTGATGACTGTAGTACATAGGCAATTACCTTTTCCAAGAATGTGTTAAAATATAGAAGAAAATAGCAGAAAATTAACCCTTGTAAATGTCACAATTTGCCTACTGTATAATTTAAATAGTTTAAATAAAGCTACTTATTTGCATAATGATGCATTTGAAAGATATATCTTAAAATAACAATACTATGCATTTATTTGATATTAAAACAAAAATAACAAGTATAAATTAGTCTGGGAAAGATGTCATGTAACAGTATAATTAGATATACTAATAAACATGAGCTATCACTTATTAAGCTAAATTTAGCATGAAAGTTTATTTCAAGGTAGAGAGCTATATTTTCTATTTGACTTTCTTCCTATTTTTATTTTACAAGCATTTATTCATTGTAATTAGTTTGTTAACCTACTATTATCTGTACATGATTATATAAGACAGATGTCTTAAAATAATTACCTTTTTAGAATGACTTATCTAAATTGAAGTCTAAATTTGATCACTGTTGGAAATGATTTGTAGGAAACATCGTGTCAAACATCAGAGCACTAGAGAAACACCAAAGATAAGAATTTCTAATGCTATAAAACCTAACAAATATTACAATGTCTAGACAGAGTCCAAAAACTTGGTAAATAGTTTTTGATAAATTAGTTTTATAAATCAAACTAAACATTTGATTTGTTTAAGTGTCACTTAATTTTTCAAACCAGTGAAATGATGTATGGCATGAGTTTTAGTTATTTAAAAGACAAGGAAGAAAGGACTTTTTAGCCCTTGGACTTTTTTCCTTGATTCAACAAATATTTAAAAGACCCAGATAAAAAATGTTTCTATTAATCTATTCTGTGAAGCGGTATCATTGTAATCACTGGTGAGTTTGGTAAAAATGCAGATTCTGAGAGTTTTCTGTGAATATATATGGTCTCTGTGTTAATATCTGAGTTTTGGGGTATTTATTGTGCATATTAAATGTAAAAAGTACTTTTTTGGTGCTTTTTTCCTTATCCCTCCTTGCAAAATATTTATCTCATTTGATAATGGGTAATGGAGAGCAATGTTCTAAATTTTAAGATTGAAGAACAGTACTGTTCTCAGGTGTATAGAAAGAAATAGAGATACCAGTTGTTTCATTATATATTAATGGGCTTTTCTATCTTCATTTCTGCTTGATATTAAGAAGGATTACAAAAATATGTCCTTTAAAATTATTCAATTCTATGGGTGGCCTATGCATTTATGCTATATAAAGCAAAGAATTATATATTGGAAAATATTCTGTTTTACTTTAAAAACACATATTTTCCCAGAAGAGATTTTCCCATAATTTGACCTTAACATCTTTTTTTCCCACTTCAAGACATTAAATTTATTTTCAAATTCTATAGGATTCATAATCTTCTTAATGCTAAATAAAAATTCCAAATATTCCAGCATTAATTTTCAACAAAGTGCAGCAACTGTTAAGATTATTGCTTGTTAGCCAGGTGTAGTGGTGCACTCCTGTAATCCCAGTGGCTCTGGAGGCTGAGGCAGGGGGATCTCAAGTTAAAAGCCAGGCTAGGTAACAGTGAGGAGCTAAGCAACTCAGTGAGACCCTGTCTGTAAATAAAAATAGAAAATAGGGCTAGGAATGTGGCTCAGTAGTTGAGTTCCTGAGTTCAATCCAAAAAGAATACTTCTTTTTAGGCTCAATAGTTTTTTCCCAGTAAATCCTTGACATCACTATCCTTTACATTTACATATAGTATTTAAATTTTCCTTTAGCAAGATATCTGTTTCTCTTCTACCCCCAAATGTATTGCACACAAAAATGAAGTGATCATAAATGGAGATGGTCTCCACTCTGCAGTAGTAGCTGTCATCATCTACTTTGTTGCAGGGAACATGTCTTAAAGCTAAGCATTTCTCATGACCTATGTGAGTTTACATGTTGAGTGCTTGTCAAGTTTTATTAGACCAGGAGTGCTGAAATAGAAAAAATATATATATTTATGAATTTAGACAGCTTCATGAGAACCAAGGTCCTCTTGAATCAGAATTTTAGACTTAGGCATCAATGATTTACTGCCTTCTTTAATGTCTTAATTCAGCAATAATCATTTGTTCACATCAATAGGGGTCTGTAATTATCATAAAATAAGTTGGTGTTCAGTTCTTATTTTTGGCTTCTTACTTGCCTCAAAGGACTCATATAATTAACTGATGAATGCCAATGTCTTTAATTCAAATTCCTTCCCCCCTCCTAATTCTTCTTTTTTTTTTTTTTTTTTTTTGCACTACCTATTTTGCACTAGTGTTCCTTAGTATAGTAAAGCTTGGATTTCATAAAGGAAGAAGCTTCATACGTTTTAACAATCTAATTTTACTATGTGGTGTTGTAATGCACAGTGATTTCCATAGGCATCAATTTCCCCCACCTTTCTGTTCCCCTTTACCATTTTCAGAATGTGTTGATGACTGTTAGATAAATTTGAAGCTTTCTATCTAGCAAAATCTTTAATCCCTGGGGAAACTCAAAGTATTAAGAGTGATGAATCTGACTATGGTGAAGTCTAGTAAGAATCGCTCTTACAATCAAGATGATTCAAGGGAAGACAATTTACTTAGCTTTTTATGTATCTTGTCTCTTTTCTTCCTGACTCGACAGCTCCCCCAACGGTTCGTATTGTGCACTCAGGCTTGGCCTGTAACATTGAGGAGGAGCGATACTCTGAAAGGGTCTACACTATCCGGGAAGGAGAAACGTTGGAATTGACTTGTCTGGTCACAGGACATCCACGTCCACAGGTGAGTCCCGAACTGTGACATTGGAGAAAACTGTTTGACCTTTATTGGAAGTCAAAAAGTATATATTTTAGAAAGTTAGGTACATCTATGTGTGGGTGTATATGTGTGTGTGTGTGTGTGTGTATGCATACTTGAGTGTAACTCAAGTGCAAGTTCATGTGCAATACAGAAAAGAGTGGTCATCTCTTAACGTCGAAACAAGTATTCATGTGCATGAAACAAAACAAGAAATCTTTGTTCTATATTGTGAGAAATTTAGAAGACACATCTAAGGAAGCTGTTAAAAAGACAACTACAAAAATAACTCCACACAATAACAATTCACATGGCAATGAGCTTATTTTAGAATGTGGAACATGATTTCATGATGACATAATTGCAGCCAAGGAGGCATTTGTTCTGAAGAATGTGATGCATGAGGTCACATGTACCTTCCTTATTCCTAGTCATTATATTCATAGAGAACTTAAAAAAAAATAAATGTTTGCAGGTGCTATGTGCATTCAGGCTTTCAGAGTCATCAGCTTCGGGCTTCCTAAAACCAATTTAATAGCAGGCACAAAAATTGAGACCTTCAAAGGGTACTAAAATTACCAGTAATATGCAAAGAAAAAACTCGCAGGAGC
Source organism: Marmota monax (assembly GCF_021218885.2). Lineage (NCBI taxonomy): Eukaryota > Metazoa > Chordata > Mammalia > Rodentia > Sciuridae > Marmota > Marmota monax. Next base: position 11,709,453 of record NW_026693777.1, on the reverse strand, counting down.
AAAAGAAAGGGCTATATATGATGTAATCTATTTAGGTTACATATTTATGTATTATGAAGAAATCTAATTTGAATAAAGAATATTCAGGATGTTTTACTCATTAATTAACAATTCTTATCATTACAGCTTTAACCTGACAAGTTGAACATTCACATTGACAATCAACTATGGCAAGGGAAAAATTCTCAATTAGTAAAGTTAAAAAAACAACAACATAGCTATAGGAGGAAAATGAAGAACAATGTGGGAATTTAACAAATCACCATTTTAACTTTTCTTTTGCTTCTTGCATACTCAAATCTTAATTTTTAAGGATCTTTTGATCCTATTGTATTGACTATGAAAAACAAATGAAAAAAAGCATATTATTCTTCACAGAATGAAGCAATAGATAGATACAGAGATCCACAGACAGACAAAGTCATGGTTCAAGTGGAAATGGTAAAATACATTTTATAAAATTAATGCTGTTGGTAAACTGGAAAGTGGTAAATCTAAAAATTATTTAAAAAAATCAAAACTCACAAGAACTAAAATTATAAATGATAATATTTGCTACTAACAGAAAATGAGTTAAAAAACGGCATTCTCTTAATAAAATTAGATTCTACAAAACTTGACCTGATATAATCAAAGTTGGTAGGAAAAAAAGATTCAGTAATAAAACACACAAAAGTGAAAATTATTAAGATTGATACAAAGAAATTGATAAGTAAAGCAATTTTGTTTAAACATGTATACAGAAACAATTGAGTCCAGTGAAAATAGTTTTATTAAAATTAAGAAAAATTATAGAATTAACTTAAATATTAGCTCAGAGAAAATTCAGTAGTCCTATAATTTATCATTATTTAAAATTTGAAGACATAAAAATTCTAAAAGAAAAATTTGGAATAAAAATAAGAAGGTCCAAATTAAAGAAGCCACAAAGATAACTCCCGTTATTCCCAATATTCTCACACTGGATTTGCGAAACCTGCTCCTCTAAATCCCAAATTTTACTTTTTTTAAAAAAATTTAATTTTTAGCTGTAGTTGGACACAGTCTATTTTATTTATTTATTTTTATGTGCTGCTGAGGATTGAACCCAGGGTCTCACACATGCTAGGCGAGTGCTCTACCGCTGAGCCACAATCCCAGCCCTAAAAATTTGATTTTTTATCTAACTTTTCACAAGACTTTCTCTCTCTTCATTTTTATTCCTTCTTAATATCAGAATTTTCTTATTTTCCCTATCCACATTCACAATCAGGAGTACTATCTTTGATCTCCAGATGATCCAAAATAAGTTCTGGAACAGAAGAGTAGATCATTATTTTTTTTTTCTTATGCATTTTCATTTTTGGAACTATTTCAATGTGTTTTGATCCTAAGAAAGATATAATGCTTCAGTATCATTATTTTTTTTTTCATTCCTAGAAGTAATTTGGTGTTTGCAGGTAAATCCATTTCAGCTTATATTGCCTGTTTGAAAAATTAACTGGGCCTCTTCTCGGTTAACAAACTGTGTAAAAAAGGATGACAGCACAGCTGGGGCTTGGCATCCTGGCCCAAGACTAAAGGGCATGCTGTTGGCAGCAGGTCCTGAGGATGATTTTTCCTGGCTGATACCATGAAGCTTTATGACTTGCTTATTTTTCTAATCTGAGTGTGATAATACTTGGAAACACTGTACAAGGGAGAAGTTTCACCTTTCCTCATCACAGTATTTCTCTCTCTGTAGCCTATTCCTATAGCCATGAGAGTCACAGAGATTGTCTAGTTCTAGAACTATTCTATGGCAACATTTTTTTGTAGGCTCTTTAGATTTTTCTTTCAAAAATATGTTGTTTGGATATGGACAGTACCTGTGGGTTTGATGTATCTAAGGGATAGAAGTGTAAAGTCCGTGTAATAAAGTGGTTAAGAGCATGATGTTGGAATCAGCCTACCTGCACATAACCTTGGGTCCCCGACAACCAACAGTGTGTATGACCTCTCTGTGCCTGTTGTCTTACCTGTATAATAGGAATTCTAACTATCTCAGAATAATTTTGATGAAAATTTATATTATAAATATATGTATATACATGGGTAGAGTCTTATTACATTTGAGAAAATAAATTACATTTTTGTTATAATTTAAATTTTAATTATTTAATCACTAGTCTGTTTGATCATTTTCACATGTTTATCAATCATTCTTACATATTTGTTTATTGTTTTTTCATATTTTCTATTTTTTCCCTAGTGAGCTGATTGTCTTTGTTTAGACTTTGAGGACTTTTATATACCACATAAATAAATTTAATTGCTGATAAACATGTTGCAAGTTTTACTTGACAGGGTGCTGTCTTTTAACATTGGTTATGCTATTTTTGTTCAAGGTTTAGGTTTTACTAGTTGTCTACTATTTATTGAAACTTAACCCTAGTAAATGTTTGCTTTTTGCATAATAAATAGGCAAGGCCATTTTTCAATTTTATAATACAATCACAATGAGTGATTTGATTGCTATATAAATATGATGTGGACTAGCAAGGCTTTTGTAGTCATTAAAGTTTTTATTCTTGTTAATCCTCTATACAGATTCCAAAATGATAATCTTACCATAATAAAAATCTTAGCAAACCCTGATAGCCAATTCTTTATTTTGAAACTATTGGTTCTACCTGTGTATTGTTCTTTGCAAGTATTTTATATGCCTTTGTATATATTTCCATATTATTTTTCAGATTCAGTCTATTAAAATTTCTTTAAAAATTCTAATATATTCATATGAAAAATACACATACTAGGTTTTGGGTTTATGGCTAACTAACTCAGAAAGAATCAGATTCCACTATTTATCAGAAATTATCAAATAATATATGTACTTTTTATTGTGGATTATGGAACTCAATATAGCTTACTTTTTTCATCTGTAATATATATGTGTGAACTGGATATGTCTATCAGCATGTGAGAAAATCTCCAACTAAACTAAATATATTTTAAAAAATTAATATTTAGATATAATATGGGAAGAGTTTAGGATAAACATTCAGAAATTTATTGTCTAGTATTCCACATCAATTGCTTACTTTCACAATCTCCCCTCACTGTGTGTTCACATGCAAGCATGCGTGCGCGTGCACACACACACCCACACACACACTCTTTCTTCTGTAGATGAGACAGATATTCACTAAATTTATCCTAACATGGCTAAATGTAATCATCACAGCTTGTTTAGGAGAAAGCACTTATTGTTTTTTGCTGCTTGATATTGTAACTTCAAATAATTTTGTTTCCATTGATTTTAGTTTAGTATGAAGTTTTTTTAAAAAAATCAACACATTTATATACTCAAAAAATTGTAATGTGTTTTACTCTCAATGCATTAAAATTAATCAAGAATTTAAAAAATTTAATTAAAATACTAACAAATACAAAGTCATTTTTGTTTCTCAGGAGATCTAAGCCTATTACTCTTTTTCAAGAATTCATCCTTTGTTGAATTCTGTGTATACCCTTTGTGCCTGAAAGAGACATCACACATTCCAGAAATTTTCTCAAAAAATATCAGCACTATGTACTTAATAGCATAGTACATATAGATTATTTAATTGAGTGCATATAATGTAAATGCTTTATAAATAATAAGCATATTTCTGATTAAGTTATAGACACAAAATAATAACTTCTTTTGTAAACTCTGTAATTCTAAGCTACTACTGTCTTCAGTATACAATTAGAGTTAACCAATAGAGTAGATGGAGTATTCCTCCTTATAATTTTGAAGTTAGCTGGGACCATATGCAAATAGATTTAGGCTGACAAATTGTGGGTCCAGATTTCAGTGGTGTTTGGCCAGAAGGATTTAATATGAAAGCATTCTTACTTGACTTGGGGTTAATTATTCATGAGACTACCTGGAGTCAGTTTTAATATGCTGCTTTGATATTTTTTGACATTCAGACATCATGATGAGTTACATTAAGTAAGGTAGAGATACAGGAACTGCCTTCATAAAATATGAAAAGTGCTCAGAAAGCTCAGAGAGGTGGGGATGTTAACATAAATTTATTATATAGGAGTTATTTTTTAGCAAGTTCCCAAAGGATATTCACTCTGAGAAATGCACTGACCAGATGCACACTGGAATCTTTTAGAAGCTCAGAGATTACTGTTGACTACAGAAAAGATCTGCAACAGGAAATTCTGCCATGGAAATAGGATCTTTAAAATCAAGATTATAGAATTCTAAAATGGCAGAATGTGGTAGTAGCACTTCACCAACATTCTCAATGCATATATAAATGAGCAAAAATGTCAAAGTAGTAGCCAAAATGCTTTTATCAATAGGATTTTATGGTAATGGATAATAGATTATAATGACTTTCAAAGTGAAGTTTGGGAGTAGCTGGGTAGAATGATGAATGGTACTTGGATCATATAAGCAGAGAAAAATGATACCCTGCAGAGGTTGATGTTTTCCAACACAACAGAAAATCATGGCCATTTATCAAATTTCAAAATCTAAACTAGTTCATCAGGCCAATATTCATTGGTTAAAGGGGAATCCAGGTGTAGAGGAAAGGTCTAGCAATATCACCAAAATTTACACAAAAAATAGTGACTTCTTCCCCAAAAGTTTCTGTGGTCATTTTTCATAGCAGTTTACATGAAAGAAAAATATCAAGACTTTTGAAAATTTTTAAGGTACAGATTTAGTGCTAGTGTTGAAATCAAAGGGCTTGTGGTATTGTGTGATTAGAACGGGAGTTTATACAAAGCAGGTTACACATGGAGTACTAGCCCAAATAAGGTGTCCCACGGTTATTTATCCCAGACTCTCAGTCCTGATAGGGATGGACATACTGAGCAATTGGCAGGATCCTTACATTAGTTTATTTGACCTTTGGAATAATTCATAATCTTTCTGGTAGGAAAGACCAAGTAGAATTCCATAGAATTATACATCCCAAACAAATATATTAAATCATTAGTGATGCTACATCATAGGGAAATACCAGATTATATGCTACCATCAAAGACTTGACAGTGAAGAGTTAATAGTCTTTATCATATACCATTTTATATGTGAGATACCTAAAAAGTCAATTGGGTCATGACATGTGATGGTAAACTATGGTAGACCACTGGACCAAACAGCTGGACCAGATATGATAACTTCACTGAAACCAAGCAGCATGCCTCTATTCCTCCCTGGTATCCTACTAATATTTGGAAAAAATGTGTGCTTTTCAATTATAATCAAGAAAGGAAATTAAAATATTGCTTTTATGTAGGACAGATAGTAATATATATGTGTGAGTCTGTCCTAATCAATTTAACTCTCATTCTCTGTAATTTTAAAATGCACAGAGAATTTTATTATCTTGGTAATTATTTTAGTTGGGTTTTCATTAGTGTGACAAAATACCCAACAAGAACAACTTAGAAAAGGGAAAGTTTATTTGGGGCTCATGGTTTCTGAGGTCTCATTCCATAGAAGGCCAACTCTATTGCTTTGGCCACCACATCATGGAGGAAAGGTCCAGTGGAGGAAAGCTACTTAGCTCATGGTGGGGTCAGAAAGCAGGAAAGAAGAGGGGAAGAGGTCATAGAGAAGATGCACGGTTCCAGGGAATGCCCCCACTGACCCACCTTCTCCAAAGTTACCACCTTGTCAGTCCATTCAAACTAGGATGGACTGATTAGGTTACAGTTATCATAATGTAATTTTTTTACCTGTATTAGTAGGAACTTCTGGGGGACACCTCACATCCACACCATTACAATAATATGCAGAACACTGTACTTGTCTATGATATTTATAAAATCATGGCACGTTTTAACTTGTGAACAGGAATTAGTATGTGCTTTGGATGTCTCAGTAAGATATGTGGATGCCAGAGAGTGATAGAAGTTGATGCTCTTCGTAAGCCCTACCACTGTGGATTAGATCCAGCATAATATAGGCCTTTTTGGATTCTAGAGGCTGCCTATACTACATTTAAAATATTCTTCCAAGGCACTCAGCCAATTAACTGTAAAGGATGTCAGTTTCCAGTGTAGCTCAGAGGAAGAGAGGACTTTTCAGCAAGGCCAGGTCTGAGTACCAACTTCCTTGCTGCTCAGGCAATATGATCTATCATATTTGATGTTGAATATGGATGCTCTATGGATTCTTTGTTCAATCCTATGAGGAGAATCACAGCACAGAAGCACAGCACATTTTTGAAGTGATACTGAACTTTCTAAGAAGAGCACTAATTACTGTTTAAAAAACAGCTCTTTAGTAAACAGAGAGTAGGATCCAGTTGCTATATATTCCTTTTGTTCCATGATCAGGTAGTTCTGGGACACATTCTACATGACTTCTCAATGGGTTTCAGTAGAATGGAGCCCCATTCACTCTCAGCAATGACCAACGCTTATATTAGTCTTTCTTCCTCCCCTGTGTTCCTGTTCCCAGTCCCCTGCTTTGTTTCTCTGGGATTAGTTCCCAAAATAAACTTTCTACTTGCAATGTCTTGACTTAATTTCCTTTTCTGAGGCAGGATAAAAGTGTATCTGGATCCATACTTAATAAGGAGTGTAGCTATGTACCTGACCTTAGTGTCTTCCTTACTGCACATCTTGTCCTCTTTAGCTGTGATCCTAAATTATTGTACTAATATTTTTTCCTTTACACTTTGTAAAGGAGAGCCACAAATTGTTAGCCAAATTTTGCTTTAATTTCTTGACTTTTACCTTACATAATTATCAAGAGTATATGTCTTAGTCCATTTGGATATTAAAACAAAATACCATAAGCTGGGAGGTTTATAAACAACATGTGTTTATTCCTTCCAGTTCTGGAGGCTAACAAGTCCAAGAGCAAGGTGCCTGCATATCTGATATACTATGGGTGGTCTCTAATCTCACATAGTGGAAGCAGCAAACAAGCCCTCTGGGGTCTCATTTTATAACAGCACTAATCCCATTCACAAGGACACAACCCTCCTGACCTAATTATTCAAAGTTCCCATCCATTACACTGTCACCATGGGGTTTAGGATTTCAAGGTATGCTTTTGGGAAGGACATAAATATTCAGAGTCTTGCAAGATAGTCTATGGATTTCCAATTTTTCCCCTCAGCTCTTAAAAATATGTCTTTACTTGAATTAAATCTAAGTACTGAAAGGTTACAACTTTGTGCATAAGGAATTTTGTGAGATAGGGATTTATGATATAAATTATGGACTCAGGATTTGTTTGGGTGTGACAACTTTGCCTCTTACAATCTTGCAGAATTGCATCTTTTTAGAGATCACAAAATGGGTGTCAAAATAGAAAATCAAAATAATTAGAAATACAAATTGAATGGAATTTTGAAATTAGATGCCTCCTTCAAAATCTATAATTTTAGTGAAATATATTGTTGGTATGAGTAATAAGATCATAACCATGGTTTTGCCAAAGTAGTTGACATAAAATAAATGACTAAAGATTATCTTGGTCTTTGAAGAAGAAGAAAATACTGCCTATCAATATATAATTAAGATACTCTTGATTGTACACTTCATAGCTATAGATGATTAATTTATTAATTCTTTAATGGAGATGTTCTGAAGGATTACATAGGCATTGATTAATTGTATTTTGTATCTTTACTATTAGAACAATACTCTAATAGTAAAATACTAAAATACTCTGACATAATTAAAATATATTTACTTAACTGGGTAGATTGCTAAAAGTAGACATCCAAAAGCATAATTTTGTCCTTACATTTTTAATCTTTTTTTGCTTAGTAGTTATTGAGCTGTCAACAAAACCTTAATATATCAATCCTAACAAAGCCTGAAGTGAATTTTTTAATGATGGAACATCAAGTTAATTGGTAAATTTTTATGATTCTGATGTTATATGTATGTTCTCAGTGTGTGTGTGTATGTTTGTGAGTGTGTCTGTGTGTGTGTGTGTGTGTGTGTGTGAGAGAGAGAGAGAGAGAGAGACTATGTGTGAGTCCAGAAATCAGCAATTGTAAATGATTTTTTATGGTTAAATCCATTTCTAAAAACTAGCAATATGAATATAGTAGTGGTCTATTTAAATCAACTTTATCATTTTCACTTGTGGTTTAGTACATTAAATGTGTCAATTAAAACAATTATATTTACTTGAAATTTCAAATCCCATAATGTAATGGAACAACCCTTGGAATGACTTTAAAATATAATGGTGTGAAATTTAGGTTTAACAGTTTCTTACAATTATAGACAATCCTATCTGTTCACTTACATGCTCAAGAATGTGCTGCCAGTGTAATTAATAATCTATAACTGTACTGGTTGTAAACATGACACATTTATTTTAAATTAGTCTTATCACAGCTTTTCTTGAAATGTTCAGAGATGCTTCAAACAAAATCAATCAGAAATAAAAATCTTTCTATGATCTGAAAAAGTTAACTTATGCTCCATAATGGATATGCGAGTATTTTCAGGACTGAAAAATGATAAAACAGTTATTAAGGATGATTCTATCAATTCAGTTTTAGAAATTCTTAATCTTCTGATCTAAGTGCCAAAATCTTGACAAAAAACTAAAAATAACATTTATTTACCTGACAGTTTTATCTTTTTCCATCAGCAAACATTGATTTCTTTCCTTTTCTGCTTCTTATGGTACATGAGAAAACGTTATCCTGTACAACTTGGACCCTTTTTTACTTAACTTGCCTATGGCAAAAATCATTAAATGATTTGGATAGGTTTGAGCAGGGCAAAATCCTAGTTAATTAGTGCCTTCTCTGTTGGGTGTCATAAAATTCTATATTCCTTAACTTGTAGGCATTCAGTTTTGCAATACTATAGCAAATAAGAGTGATCTTTTGCATTGACAACATGTAGAAGCAGAGCAACTGATCTTTTTGGATAACTCTCTGCAGAGTTATAGCCAGTTGAGCTTACAGATTATTTTTGAGTTTTTTGAAATAGCACAGAAGAATTTATTTGTTACTATGTAAATATAAACATATTTCATCATGTATAAAATCTTCATCAGCCAACATGCAATACTAGTCTGTCTTGTTCTTTAATTAAAAAATCATATAATTACCTAAATTACATCATTGCATACACATTAGTTTTCTAGGACTTCTTTAAGAAAGTGTCTCAAATGAGATAGTTTAAAGCAACAGAAATTTATTCTCTCACAATTTGGATGCTAAAATCCCCAAATCAGAGGGTCTGGAGAGCCATTCTCTCCTCTGAGATTCTGGGTAGAAGCCTTCCTTGCCTCTTGCTACCTTAGGGTGGTAGCTTCCAGTTCTTGGTGCTCTTTGGCTTCCTGCTGCATGACCCCAGCCTCCACCTCTATCTTCACATATTCGTTGTCTTCACTTAGTGTTTTCCTTGTGTAAGACACCAGTTGTATTGGATTATGGATTCACCATACCCCAGTATTCTCATCTTAACTAATTACAACACTCTTTTTCCAAATGTCAACCCAAATAATAATCAGAGATTCTCCCAAGAATAATAATATTCACTATGGAACAGGAGACCATTACAATGGGAATATGTGTGCTATTGTAAGCTATGGTTGTATCCAAAGATTATATAAGGTAAGGAAGAGTTTTTAAAGGTGGCATGAGAATTGCATAAGGTATTTTGAGGCAATGATCCTCTGCTACAAAGATTTATAAGAAGGGTGGTGTCAGTCCAAGATTAAGCAAACATTTTTTTGCACAGATGTCATTGCAGAAATCTGTTTTGTGAAAGGTTGAAGTGGTCTTTTGCAAGGTCATGGTTCTGGCAGTCTTCCATGAATAGTCCTTGCTATCAAGCATGTATACACAAGATCCATTCCCCCGCCTTTATAGCCTTCTAGCTAGAATTTCTTCCTTCCTTCATTTATTTTTCATTAGGGCTTGAAAAAAGTGACTCCATTTTGATTCTGAGAGCTTTTGGGGATTAGGATTTCAAAGTATTTGGAGGGGAACATAATCCAATCCATGACTCATATCATTTGTTCTTTTAAATTAAATTATTTCATAGCCTTTACTCTGGGATTACCATTAAAGACTGTTGTACAACCTGGCAACTCTAGTTAATAATAATGACTTGAAAATTGATGAAAGAGGATATCTTGAACATGCTCACAACAAAAAAAGTGTGCAAAGTCATGGATATGTTAACTTGCTTGATTTAACCATTTCAAAATATACACATACATCAAAACATCACATTGAATACATGAGTATATATGATTTTATTATTTATTATTACTTTAATAAAGGTAATAAATGAAATATTATCCATGTAATGATTGTTGTGCCTCATTAATCTTGAAAGAAGTGGCAGTACTTTTTCCTACCAATTTTATATTTCTTTGTCCCTTCTAATTGTTTCCACCTCTTCCTCTTGGATCAGTGAGTGAATAAACAGCTTGTCACTGCCTCTAAAAGCCTTGATTGGTCTGACAGGCTTACTTAAGTGCCCCTTATTTGTGGTCCCAGAATAACTGGCCATTTCCCTACCATAATATATCACAGTATGTTGCTTTAGAGAGTAAGTAAGATTGTGAGCTCTGGAGTCAAACTGCAGAGTTTCAAATTCCACCTCTTCCATTTTCTAACCCTGTGAATTTGGGTAATTTATTTAACATCCCTTTTACTTTTTTCTATCATGTACAAAACAAGCCTAGTAATAGTAATTATGGGTCAAATAATATTATGCAAAAAAAGACATATTAAAACAATAATGGTTTTAACCAAGTAATAGAATATTCATATTTTTAAAAATGTCTTGCCTCTCTCTGAGAGCTGCATACACCCAGAAAGCAAGGACTGAATTTTGCATTCCCATTTTCTATCACATTAATGTGCCTGAGAGGGTGACTTGCCTGAGGCTGTCCTTGTTTGTGGTGGTGGTTCTGCTGTACTTGTTAATACTGTCCTCTCTCTAGGGCAAAAGTGTCCTGCTCTGGAGGAAAAATATATGGGATCCTAAACATGAAAGCTTCACATATAGAGGGTCTCAATTGTTTATTCAGTAAGTGAATGTGACAGCCATTATTACTTTAAGTAATTGTTCAGTAATCTGATTATGTTGCTTTTAAAAAGTGCTAAATTTTATTTGCCTCTGTCCATGCCATTTACCTCTCAGCACTGAGCATTTAAAGACACCTTGGGATTCACTTGTGTTTCTGAGGCACTGTTGGAAACTGTATACCTCTATGCCTGTAGGAATGCATTAAATGTTCCCTTGATGGCCTAGGAGACTTAATGCATCTTCCTATTTTACTATTCAGCTAGGACTTAAAGACACTTAGGAAATAGGATCCAGAAATATGAATCCATCAAAGCCCTTCAGTTAGAGAGAATTCTAACTTTAAACACTCCACAATACTTTTTTTAAAAAAGAGAGAATTTTTTTTAATATTTATTTTTTTAGTTTTTGGTGGACACAACATCTTTATTTTATTTTTATTGGTGCTGAGGATCAAACCCAGCACCCCGTGCATGCCAGGCGAGAGTGCTGCCGCTTGAGCCACATCCCCAGCCCCAAGATACTTTTGAAAATAGTATACTTTCCAGTGTAGACAGAACACTGAAACATTGGGCTCTCAAGGGACTGTAGCAAGTTCACATTGTATCAGACAAAAGCATGGAGATGCATTGCTTATAGCAAATTACAAAATCCTGATCCTCTGTTTAAACAATGTTGAGATAATGGAAATCTGGTTTTCATCAGGAAAGTTAAAAAAAAGTATATCATAGGAAGTAGAATGGAACTAGACAAAGTATACATTAAGACATATTTGACTTCATATCAACAAGTAGGCATGGTTCATTTTGTGAAGACGTGGCCTCCAGATGCTCATCTGACACAAAGCCAAAAGCTCAAGCATAGTTAGTTCCTTCACAAGAGCAGGGTATGTGGATGCCTGGGTGATCTGTAGGTGATTTGTTCTATGAAGTATTAATTTTTCCTCATTTGTCTTTCAATCCCCTGATGGTGAATGTTTATTAACAAAATTGGTAAATGTTCCAATGATATCCTCTAATTTCAAGCTTATTAGTCTGATCATTACTAAGCATTCTAGCCCAGCTCTAGAGTACTTTGATCTGCTCATGGATTCCAGTGAAAGTTCCACATATATTCTTTTTTTTTTTTTAGATATACACATATACTAAGTCTACAACTCCCCTCACAGCCATTTAGATTCTCTCCTCTGTCCTTTGACAAGCACAATAAGTCATTCACTTGATTTGTGACTATGGAAGGTTGGCTGCTTAATCTAACATCCCAAACAACAACAAACAGTAACAAAAAACCAACAGTGAAAACCAACATTTTTATTGAGTTTTGTAATTTCATTATGAATCTTTATGTATGTGATCATGGTTCATGCTTAAAACTCCTTGAATAAATTGATGCATTTAATAGTGAACCCTTATGTCTTGTGATAATCAGCACTACACTGGGAAAAGAGAAACCATTTTGATTATTTAAAACTCTGACTTTAAAACAGATGGATTTAATGTAGGTAAGGAGTTTTACTGGGGATAGAAGCAGTGAAGGAGACAGAGAAATGCTTGACTCTTCCTTTTATTTTGTCACTTAATTATATTCATCTCTCCCATTGGTTTCAACCAGTGAGAGCCTGAGAAAAGTTACACAGGGCTTTAGCTTCTCCCTATAACACAGAAGCAAAGAGGAAGGTTTAAAAACATAATTTTGTGAGCAAAATAGGCCACAGTACCCCTCATAGCCAGTCAACAAGGTACCACCTGGGGAATGCTGGCTCACTTTTTAGGCAGTTATGCACAGAGGTACATTTACCTTAGTAAATAAGGACATTTCCAGGTCTAATTCTAATTTTTGCAGGCTCATAAACCTGGTTTTGTTAGTATAATGAAAGTAGATTAGGATGGGTTGCATTTTCCTATCTCATAAAGGCTAATATACATACAAACAATCCACAAAATCAGGTTGGGTATTTATAATGAGAAATTCAACTGTAGATATAGCAGATTTTTCCACTTGTAAATCTATGTAGGCAAGCTACAAATAAAGCTAAGTTATAATCAAAATGCCAATATTTAAACTCATACTGGCAAATAGATTGGACATTGCTCTGGTCTAACATGATCACTCTCCCAGTAGGAAAGCCAACCAAGAACTCAAATAGAAATCAGGTTGATGAGCAAGGACTTTGAACTGAGATACCTGAAGGCCATCTCACCAATTATGGGATAGTTAACCATAAGGTTTGAGTTCAATAGTAAAGATTTCCTCTCTTAGACAGTTCCCAAATGGATACTATTTGCCAGTTTGCCCTCTTAGAAACTTGTTTTTATGTTTCCCAGGCTGACCAATTCCTATTTTGATTGACACACTCTTCCTTTAGCTGTGTTAATATTAATACATTCCCTCATATTATAGCTATGTCCCAGATATGTTAATGTTTTAGTTTCATTAAACTGACTTTGCACGTATCTATACTGAGTTGTACTTAATTAATATTAACTTCCCTCTCTGAGAACATTCTTATTTACTATATTCCTGAATTCTTTGGGAGGGTTGCATCTTATTATATTTTATTAGAAAGATAAAATCCTGATGAATCTTTGATTATATTTTTTCTACCTCTATATTATCACAAATTTACAGATTTGATTATTGTCACCAATCATAGGCATAAACCATGCAACTATCTGTAGGATAATTCTATTCTGTTGCTACTTTTTTTTCTTCTTCTTTCTTGTGGTGTTGGGGATTGAACACAGAACCTTAAGTATTCTAGGCAGGTGCCTTATCCCTGAACTACACTCCTACCCATCTTCCTATTTCTTTTTAAAATTACTATAAAAAAGGAAAGCTGGTGGTTAATTTAAATTATTAATTTGCTGATGATTAATTTTAAAAATAGCACTGGAGGAAGATTAGCTTCTTTAGTTTCCATATATAAGTAAGGACATGTGGGATATGCCTGTGACTGGCTTATTTCACTTAATATTCTGCCCTTCTAATTCCATCAGTGTTGCCACAAATGACAAGATTTCCCTCTATTTGTATGGCTGAATAATATTCAATTGTGTATGTGTATATGTGTGTGTGTGTGTGTGTGTGTGTGTGTATATATATATATATATATATATATATTTCATTATCCATCCACTCATCAATGAATACCTTGTTTGATTCCACATTTTGACTATTGAAAATAGTGCTGCAATAAACATGAGAGTGCAGGTATCTCTTTGATACATTGATTTCATTTCCTTTGGATACATTCCCAGGAGTGAGAATGCTAAATCATGGGTTGTTCTAATTTTAATATGTTGAGGAACCTCCATACTGCTTTTTATAAAGGCAATCCTAACTTACATTCCCACCCACAGTGTATAATAGTTTGATAGTTGCTAGGAAAAGGAGAAGAAATAGAGGTTTCTTAATGGGTACAAAGGAGAAGAAACAGAGGTTTCTTAATGGGTACAAAATACAGTAATAAGAAATCAGGGCTTGTGTTTTATAGCATAGTAGGGTGACTGTAGTTTGCAACAATTTATTATATATTTCAAAATACCTAGAAGAGAGGAGTTTCAATATTCTTAACACAAATACTGATTATCCTGATTTGATCATTACACATTTTATTGGTGTATTAAATCATCACACTGTGCCCCATAAATACATACAATTACTATGTCAACTAAAAATAAATTTTAAAAATTATTAAAAATTTAAAAATAACACAGAAAGAAGGGTTATTGGGTTTTCTTAAAACACAAAAAACCAAAAGACAAAACTTAAAAGACAAAAAAAATTACCTGATAATGAGGTTTTAGAGTGTGACAATGACTTATGCCTAGTATTAAAAAGATTTACTTATGGTATAACACACAATTGTTTCCCTCTTTAGAATTTTAATTACATTTTATGTGGTTGTTTTTTTAATTTACATCAAAAGTAAGAAAAGGATATTCATGTAATGTTTATTCTTAACTTCATGCAGAGGCATGGAAAATATGTATTAACATCATGTTCTAGGTGCTGTATGCAAAACACATGCAAAATGTCCAATCCACCAACAAACTACTAAAATTTAAAATTTTACTGCACTGAATAAAAAAAGAAAAATTAGAGTCAAGTAAAGCATCTATCAGAATAGTATGCCTGTACTTATGCTATCCCTTTCCAAATTCACCTCCTTTCCACTGTTTTTGGGAAATGGAGGACTGATTTAAATTATGTTCACTCCTACTGATTTTTACACTTATCCACCAAATTATTGCCCCTTTTCAGTATCTTTTTGTCTTCTACTTTCTTTTTGTCTCCTAAACTCCACATCCATTCCCTTCCTCTGTTATCACACCTATACATTTAAAATGATTGCTCAATATTTACCCAAGATTAATAGTCATTAAACAAAGTAGTGTAAAAAAGACCTCTGATATGTGATTATTTTAACACAAAAAGGATTTTTCAGGTGTACATTTGAATATTTAATTTTTCCTTTCTTTCCATTCTTAATATTCACATGCATCTTACCTTATGTAAAGATGGCAGCTTGTATAGGGCAGAATATCTGTTTGAAGTTGTGGGCACTCAACTTCCATCAGTGACTGCTAAAACCATTAGGTGAAATAGGTTGAGGGGTTCCAAAGTGGATGTATCAATAGGCAATACCTAGAGCCTTTGGTAAATCTTAACTTGGCTAAGAATGCTACAACCAGATATCAGGTGTCTCCTGATAAGCACTAACACTAGAATGTAATCTGTGAATTGTCTACGCTCCGTTCCCAAATAAATTTAAAAAATGAAACTAGATACAATGAAGCTTCTAGAACTAACTAGCAATTTCAGGAAACTCTGGTTAAAGAAACATGTTAAACTCAGCATGGTGACATATGCCCATAATCCTAGTGTCTTGGGAGGATTGCAGTTTTGAAGCCAGCCTCACCAACTTAGTGAGGCCATAAGCAACTTAGCAAAACCATTTCTCAAAAAAGGCTGGGGATGTGGCTCAGTGGTTAAGTGCCATTAGATTCAGTCATGAGGGAAGGAAGGAAGGATATGAAAGGAGGGGAGGGGGGGAGAGGAGAGAAGAGAAAATGAAAAGAAAAGTAAAGAAATAAAAGAAACACCACATTAAATGTCACCAGGATACAATCACTTAAATAAGTAATATAGGGAAATCTAGGACCATTACCTAATAGGTAACATGAGATGGCAAGGGAAATGTTATAGACTAAGATATTTAAGGGTCACATAATACTTTTGCAATGGATAGATATTTCCTAATTTCTGATTAGAGAGAAGATTACTTAAAATGTATTTTGAGATAATTGAGAAATCTTGAACACAGCCCGGTCAATTTATAATATCTTAACGATATTTTTGTTAATTTTACCAGGTATAAAAAGTGGTATTATGATTGTGAACATTTTGAAAACAGTGTTTACCTGTCGGAGATACATATTGGAGTATGTGCAGACGATATGACATGTTGTTTGGAGTTTAAGACACTGCAGAAAAACAACAAAAAAAATATATTCTAATAAGAGAGAGGGTGGAGATCTATGTAGAGCAAAATATTAAATGTTGAAACTGTGTGGTATGTATCCAAGGGGTTAATAAACCATTCTCTTCTGTGTAGCTTAAAACATCCAGGATAATGTGATAAACATTAAAAATTAATATGGAATAAGCTCTGGAACACAGATGAGCAGGTCCTTGAGTCTCCAGAGTCCTGCACAATAGAGCTGGATAGTTGGAGTTTTAGTCTGGAAAAAATTTAAGGCAGATAAAGCTAAATATCTAGAAAGTGTTATTTTAGTCTCAGTAAAACAACTGTAAGAACTTTAAGTTTGAATATAGAATCTCTCTATTAATTTCATCATGAATTATATAATATTTAATGAACTATATTCAAGAATTAACTTACTTTTTTATTTTGATGACTACATAGATGAATGTGTGAAATCATCATTTTAAAAAATTAAAACTTTAGGTTTAGACTAATATTCAGTAGTCATCGTCTTTCTCTCTCTCTCTCTCTCTCTCTCTCTCTCTCTCTCTCTCTAACAAGTAATTAAATACCAGTGGGGCTGGAGATATACCTCAGTGTTAGGGTGGGGTCTTAGCACGTGGTAGGCCCCAGTGAAATTATGTGTGCATGTGCGCATGCGCGCGCGCGCGCGCGCGCGCGCGCACACACACACACACACACACACATAAATAAATAAGTAAAAAGCAACTCAGTTCTCAGTTTAGCTATTGTGAATTGTGCTTCTATAAATATTGATGTGGCTGTGTTCTTGTAGTATGGTGTTTTTCTGTCCTTTGAATATAGACTGAGGAATGGGATAGCTGGGTCAAATGATGGTTCCATTCCCAGTTTTCCAAGGAATCTCCATACTGCTTTCCTATTGGCTGTACCAATTTGCAGTCCCACAAGCAATATATGAGTGTGCCTTTCTCCCCATATCCTCACCAACACTTATTGTTATTTGTATTCTTAATAGCTGCCATTCTGACTGGAGTGAGATGAAATCTTACATAGTTTTGATTTGCATTTCTCTAATTGCTAGAGATATTGAACATTTTTTTATATATTTGTTGATCGACTATAAATCATCTTCTGAGAAGTGTCTGTCCAGTTCCTTGGCCTATTTATTGATTGGGTTATTTATTTTTTGGTGTTAAAATTTTTGAGTTCTTTATATATCCTAGAGATTAGTGCTCTGTCTGATGTGTGAAGGGTAAAGATTTGCTCCCAACATGTAGGCTTTCTATTCACCTGTTTCTATTGCTGAGAATAAACTTTTTAGTTTGAATCCATCCCTTTTATTGATTCTTGATTTTATTCTTGTGTTATAGGAGTCTTATTAAGGAAGTTGTTGCCTAATCCAACATGATGGAGAGTTGGGCCTACTTTTTCTTCTATTAGGTGCAGGGTCTCTGGTTTAATTCCTAGGTCCTTGATCCATTTTGAGTTTTGTGCATGGTGAGACATAGGGGTTTAATTTCATTTTGTTGCATATAGATTTCCAGTTTTTCCAGCACCATTTATTGAAGAGACTATCTTTTCTCCAAAGTATGTTTTTGGTGCCTTTGTCTAATATAAGATAACTGTGGTTATGTGGTTTTTGTCTCTGTGTACTATGATGAGGACACAGCCACATCGATGTTTATAGCAGCACAACTCACAATAGCAAAACTGTGGAACCAACTTAGATGCCCTTCAGTTGATGAATGGATAACAAAAATATGGCATATATACACAATGGAATACTATTCAGCATTAAAAGAGAATAAAATCATGGCATTTTCAGGTAAATGGATGGAGTTGGAGAACATAATCCTAAGTGAAGTTATCCAATCCCCAAAAAACAATGCCAAATATTTTCTCTGATATAAGAATGCTGATTCATAATCAGGTTGGGGGTGGGGAGAATGGGTGGATTAGACAAATTCTAGATAGAGCAAAGGAGAGGGAGGGGATGGGAAGGGGATTGGGGGTAGGAAAGAGGGTGGAATGAGATGGACATCGTTACCCTTCACATATATGAAGACATGAATTGTGTGACTCTAATTTGTGTACCACTAGAGAGATGAAAAATTGTGCTCTATATGTGTAATATGAATTTTAATGCATTCTACTGTCATACATAACAAATTAGAATAAAAAATCTAGATTACAAAAAATAAACAAACCAAAATAAAGTGTAACTAAAAAAAAAAAAAAGCAACCCAGGACCAACTGTCCAGTAAAGCCACATCCAGGGGGCACTAAACACCATATCATCTGAATTTTTATAAAAGAGAAAGTGTGTGTGTGTCTTTGTATCCTAGACTTAAGTGCTAAAATTTAAAAAGAAATATAAAGTAATAAGAAAAACATGTAATTCTTTTTTTCTTAAATAAATAGGAAACCTTTTTGATGATGACATTCTAATGCCATAAAGACTAATGTACTTAAATACATTAGTTAATAACAATCAAAAGTAAATCTAGAGAAAATTATAAACAAATGTAAAGCTGAAAAGAAAATACAACATTTTTACAACTCAAATCCATGGCAAAGAGAACAACATAAATTTTAAACTTTAGTAATTTAGATAAATACATCCAATAAATGCAATACTGTGTGGTATTTTAGTTGGCTTGTTCTCTGCTGCAACCAAAAGACATTACAAGAAAAATTAGAGGAGGAAAAAGTTTATTTGGCACTTAGAGTTTCAGAGGTCTCAGTCCACAGATGTCCAACTCAATTGCTATTGGCCCCAGGTAAGGCAGAACATCATGTAGAAGAGTGTAGCGGAGGGAAGTGGCTCAGAACATTGTACCAGGGAGCAGAGAATGCTCCACTTGCCAGGGACAAAGTATATATAACAAAGGCACACCCCCAATGACCCACCACCCACCTCTCCTTGCCTTCAGTTATCTCTCAGTTACTCCCTATCAGGGGATTAATTCACTAATTGGGTAAAAACTCATAAACCAATCATTTCACCTCTAAACCTTTTTGCATTGTCTCACACACGAGCTTTTGAGGACATCTCATATCTGAACCATAACATGTGGTTATTAAAAGGAATAAAGCCTTGCTATATATTCTGATGTCAAACTGTCCTAAAGATATATTGTTAAATTACAGGGTGGAATGGCAAAGCTATTTGAAAAACAGTGCTAACATTTGTTTGAAAACTTCATGGAATATCCCTGAAAGAACATACAAAAAGATAGTAAATAACATGTGCTCTTTTAGGCAGAAACACTGGGAGACAGAGGGCAGGGGAGGAATGATACTTATTTCCGTCACAGCCACAGGTTCAAGCACCATAGAATATTTTTCCCATCAAAAATATTCAGAAATAGGCAGGTGTGGTGGCATACTCCTGTAATGCCAATGGCTAGGGAGACTAAGACAGGAGGATCATGAGTTCAAAGCCAGCCTCAGCAATAGCAAGGTGCTAAGCAACACAGTGAGACCCTGTCTCTAAATAAAATTAAAAAATAGGTCTGGAAATGTGGCTCAGTGGTCAGGTTCAATCCTTGGTACAAAAAAAAAAAAAATCAGCAATAGAAATTGTATCTGTACTCAACAGATATAGGCAATCTTTTTTCCTTGTTGTTATTTCCTAAACAAAAGTAAAAACTATTTTATATAACATGTACATTATATTAAATGAAGCATTTAAGTAATCCAGAAATTATTTAAAATGTAAAAGAAGCTGTGCATGAATAATATGCAAATATTATGCAATTTTATATAACACATTTGAGTATCCATAAATACTGTTATCCAAAGAGGTCTGGAACAAGTTTCTCTCAAATACAAAGGGATGATTGTATTGATGGTTCCATACTTCAAAGTAGAATAGTATTCCTAAGGGGATGGTGAGTACTAAAAAACATAAAAAGGACCTCATTCTAATCTGACTTTCTTCAGTAAGCTTCAGTACCTATTGTAGATCTTTACTGAATCATAATTTTGGACCCACTTTGAGATCTCTCCAGAGATCCTATGGGCCTGGAAAATCTGAGTCTGTGGCTCAATTTGTCAAATTGTCAGGGAAGTTGGTCTCCTTGAGCACACATGGCACCTCCAGGGGGCAGTGTTCCTGAGAGACACAGCCAGCTTCAAAGTCTGTTCTGGTCTCATTAAAATACTGTGCAAGAATAACAATATTTTAATTACCTCTATTTTACATATTAAATTTGATCCCTTTTGTGATAGCTACTTATCTGATTTTCCTTTTCATTCTTTTAGCCATATAGACTTTAAACCTCAGAAGTATTTTTCTCCTTTTTCAATTCTTTTCTCTTCTCTATCCCTAGGTGGGCAAATTTTCCCTTCTGCTGGCTGCTGCCTGGAATTCCTTTGCCCTTCTTTGGTTTCCCCTTCATTTAACTCTGGGACAACTTCTGTTCACTTTATCACACAGCAGCATCATTATAAAGAAATCACTTACTTGGTGGGGGGTGTCATAGTTATCAGAATTTCCTGGAAACTGGAGGGAGGCAGAGAATAGGACTGTCAGTATGCTCAAGGCTAAGTCCTGTTACTAAGACATTCAAGAGTGGTACATGAACAATTTAGCCTTCTTGAGCTTTTAATTCATCTTCATTCAACTCCCACTGTGTTTCTTGATCTTCTCATTTTGGTTGGAGAAACATTTCATGGTTTTGGCACATAGATTCAAGTGACCTATGTACTTTTCCCCAAATGATCCATTCAACTTCTGTTAATGAGTATGAACCCTATTTTACTTTCCATGAATATTGTGATTAAGTAACTTTTTTTTCAGTCCTGTTCTGGTCAATATTGTCCAATCAAAGGCAGAGAAATTAGGCAATGTGTATATGTATTTAATAATTGTTGGCTTGTTTACCCAACATGTATTTATTTATGGAGTATCTACTACTAAAGGGCTAGTCAAAACAAGATGATAAAAATGATCTGCGAGTGTAGTTAATTATTTCTCTCTTGAAAAATATAAACCTGTCCTGTTCTTTGTTTATCCTAATTGCATACATTTTCATTATTTATCCTCTAGGAGAGTGTCTTAGGTCAGGTACTCTGGTAACTGTTTTGGAGCTGAGGATTGGCATGCTAGAGATTGCTTATGGAAGAGTTCATATGATACTGAAAAGGGAATGTGAGAAGGCAGGCAGAGCAGGGAAGAAGTAAAACAGGGTGTGATCCCAGACTGAGGTCCTTAGAGGATGACTTCAGCCTGAACCTTGAGGAGAAATTTGAAGTCTAAGTAGTAATTCATAGCCTTCCTGTCCTGTGGGACCTTCTGTCCACTGCACTGTCAATCAGGGTCAAGCCCTGCTCCTGGAGAAGAGAATCTAAGACTGGCAGGGGTACAGTGAGGGTATTTTAGTCTTGGAGCTTTCTCTGACCTTACACCCCACACATAGCAACTTAGACCCACTAAATAAATATTTGTTGGATAAATGAATGGAGATTAGACTGGGGAAGTAATAACAAAGAGGCTTAGGTCCTGGTCATAAGAAGACGTTGGAGGGTGTGATCAAACCTATGAGCAATAGCAACTATTTTCTGTTGGAGTTCAGAGAATGAAAAAAAAAATGAGTATTTTAGACCAAGCTGAACAGACACATTGGCCACATGCAATTTCTCTTTTTACTATTTTTTTAAAGAAAAAATATAAAATTCAAAAAAGTACTTAAATTTGAGAAAAAAAATAGAATTTCATCATGAGCTACTGTCCCTTTTTACTTAGAATAATAAAAATATTGAATTTTTATATAGGTTGTTTATTCTATTAACCAACATACATCCATCAACGTTTGTTAACTTATTTAAAATATGAATTATTAATTCACTACTGTCTGGTGTCTATTATTATGGATTTTAGACTTATATATAAGGTAATTATGTGATTATTTCCCTTCTTGATAGATTATCTAGAGAGATCACAGGCCAACAGATATGTGATTTTTTTACCACATATTTTAGTCCTCTGTTCTTAAAAATATCAAAGTATAGCAGGAAAAAATATTAGACATACAGTCAATATGTACCTGTGCCGCAGTCTGGCTGGGCATAAATCACGAGCCACTCAAGCAGGAACAAACTTTATTTCTGAACTCCACCAACACACTCCACACAAGCTCCTGGGAACTTCCCCAAACGCCACCCACGCCGCTCCTCCAGGCACTACCAACTGGAAATCCCTCCTCCGGCACTTCCCCAACCAGTGCGAACTCTCCAGGAGTCCTGAGAGAACTCCGAAGTAGCAGGAGAACTCCAAAGTAGCGGGCTGAGGCGAACAATAAAGGTCTAATATACAATTGAATCAATCCAGCATCATCTTAATGGCTTGCCTCTCAACCAATACTATTGGCAAAATGCCAGGGGCCATTCCCACTCGGCTGTGGCTCTCAGCATACCTGATTGGTGTTTTTGATCTGTTACCAAATGGTGATAAAGTTGTGATTGATTTATGTATCACATCTATGACTTAGTTTCCTTATCCATCTAAGTAGAGTCATTTTATCTCATTAAGATTACTACTCATAATTAAGAAACATGGAGTATGAAGTATTTTAATGTATAATGGAGTATAATGTATTTTAATACAGAATACAATAGTCAGTGCTTGATTATTTTTAACTGAGAGTAATGTTTGGAGGACACTTCTGAGAGACTCATCTGGCTCTCTCAAACCAAACCACATTAGAGACACTACTTGTATGTCTACAGCTGCCTTGACTGTGGCACTCACCAGCTACCTTACTGTTAGTTCTGCTCACTTAACCCAACAAAGCCACAGTTGGGGAGATTATCTAGTCAAATCTAATTTTTCATATGGGAAAATGATGTAGTGAGTGTAATCAGTGTGTCAGAGGACACACAGTTGGAGCAGAGACAAATAGGAACTGTGTGTTAACTCTTAGGTTTTGGCTTTTATCCTACACAGGCTGCTCTTATGAAGAAGTGGACTATTTCTATGCTGTAGGATAAGATGGTCAGGCCCTTGTCTGCCTCAATTCAATGTATTAAACTTTAACAAAATTAAACAAGACATTCTAGGTTTAAAAATGATGTTGGAAATGAAGATTCCCCTAATACAAAAGGCATTCCTATGAAGGCTATAGTTTGCAATACTATTGAATTTTTTTTCTTTTCTGCCATTTTCCTAAAATTATATTATTAGAAAAAGCACTTATGGTATACTTGACACTTGCTTAGGTCTAGATTAAAATTCTGCATAATAATTATAACACATTTTCTTCAGCATTTCCAAATTAGAAGGCACAAACATTTTGATTATATAAAGGAATATTGATATTGTTAAATGTTTACACTACCAATACCTTCATTCAACATGTATACTCCTTCAGCTGAGCTTAACCTACAGCTAGTGATAGCATAGTATTCACAATATCGATCTGGAAACATTACAAAACTGATGGTATGCTAAAATTGCTGGATATGGTTCTGTGTGAGACTACCCCTTCTGAAAAAGGAGGAGAGGAATTCGTATTAAATTCATATTAAATTAAATATTAAAATAACGTGATTTCCAAATGGACAAAGGATCCAAACAGATATTTCTCTAGAGAAGATATACAAATGGGCAACAAGCACGGGGAATATATACTCAACATGTTTAGTAATTAGGAATTTACTAAATGCAAATCAAAACTAAAATGAGATACTGCTCCAAAGCTATTATAAGGCTAAAAGCAAAAAGAGAGGCAATAACAATTGTTGGTGAAGATAAGGAGAAAATGGAGCCTCAGACATATGCAAGTGGGAATACAAAACGGTACACTTACCTTGGGAAATAGTTTGATAGTTCCTCAAAATCCAAAACTAGAATTTCCATATGACTCAGTTATTTCACTCTGTAGTATACATTAAAAAAAAATGAAAATATACTTTCACACAAAAACTGATACACACAAATGCTTATGCAACAATGCTCATGATCATCCAAATGTGGATGGGCCACATATCCATCAACTTAAAATGGATAAATAAAATGTAGCATATACATACAATGGAATATTATTCAGCAATAAAAAATAAATGAAATAACAATACATACTACAGTAAGGATGAACCTTGACACATTATTGTAAGTGAAGAAACCAATCATAAAGACCACATTTTTTTGTAATTTGACTTATATTCAGTGTCTAGAATAGACAAATCCACACAGACAGAAAGTAGACTGGTCAGGACTGGTGCATGGGGACAGGGACAATAAGGGGATAAGATAAGTAACAACTAATGGTCAAAAGGTTTCTTTTAGAGGAATCCAAAATGTCCTAAAATTTGGTTTCAGTGACAGTTGTTCAATCATGTGAATATATTAAACATTGAATTTTAAACTCTAAATCTGTGAATTGTATCTCAGTGAAGTTGTTTTAAAAACTAAAACCCACACATATGTGTGATCTCTGTAAAAATTTCCCTAATTCCTCAGTTTGAGCTAATTACCCATTCTTCTCTTTGCTAGTATATATAGTTATGTTAACATTAAAATTCTTCATTGTATGTCTTTACCACTAAACTATAATTTCTCAAGGTCAGAGACTAATTATGAATTATTTATATTTTTGTAAGTCTAGTATTCCTTGTGTTTAGGAAGCATGTACCTTCACGTAACCTTCTATGATTATCTAAAAATTTAATACTACGAAAAGCACTTATGGGAAGGAAAACTTCCTCCCTAAATATAAAATGCTATGATAAATATGTTTTTTTAAACTATAAAATGCTATGTAAAATATATTTTTTTTTCAATGAAGGACAGGTTTTGCCCTGAACATGTAGCTCACAAAGGTAAGTTCCAACAGCAGACAATCCAGAAAGTGACAAAATGTACTGGCTCTTTAATATGAGTTGATAAAGGACAATTGGATCAGGCTCATTTTACTTCTCTTCTCATTATATAGATCTTGTAAATAAGAGAATCTCCATGATTATCATATTCTCTATTGAAGCACAATTAATTGGCAGTCTTTTCCTTGCCTCATGTTCTTGAGTGAAAGAGTTACAATGAACCCTCAAATCCTATGATGGAAATATTCTATAGATTTATTAAAATATTTTGTTGCCCTCTTAGCTCCATTATTAATACTCAAATGTAATTTGACACGAGTTTGAAGTTTTAAGCTTTAAGTCACAATTATAAATTGGTTTTATATTTAAAATTATGCTTAAGGAAATTGAAAAGTCCCATTCCTTTGTGATTTGGAAGATATTTTTAAAATCAAACTCTTTCTCAGGCAAAATTTTATTGAAATCCCAATATATAAATCATATAAAACAGAATTTCTCTCCTCATTAGGAATTAAGAAAAGGGGTCAAAACACCCAAATTCTAGCTACCTTAGTCCCTGGAGGCATCTCCAAAGATTGCTTAAAGCTCCTTAGGGTGAAAGTCATTGTTTTAGTTGAGTAGAAAGTAGGTCTACACAGTCCCTTGTACCTGAAGAATTATTTTTCATAGTAACCAATTACTTTGAGCTAATCTAATCTAATGCCATTAGCTACCTGATTAGCAAATAGTAACAACTCAGCCTCTATCTCTGTCTCTCTCTTTCTCTCACAAACACCACACACTCACACACACACACACACACACACACAGTGTTTTATAGAATATTTTAATAGAAAGTCCTAATAGTTTAACTCAGCGGTCACACAACAACGTGATGAAAACAGCTATTGAATGAACTATGTGCAATTTACAATCAGTGCCAAGTTTTGCAAAGAGTTCACTTGGAAAAAAAAAAGGAAAAATTTGAGGCCATTTCCATAGTAAAATTTTTCAGTTCTCTTTGTTTGATTTCATTAAAAGTACACACTGGAGTAATAAAGAAAGGAGTGGAATAACAGGTAGCATGATGATTGCTTGTAATGCTGGGCTTGCCCTTGAGAGGCAAACAGGGTGAGGTGAACCCATTCTGGAAGGGAGGAGAACCTTCCCTTACCTTTCTCCTTTGAGGACTCATCTTCCCTCCATTTTCTTCTTGCTCCCATCTCAATCTCCATTTCTGTCCTTTGTTGTGGAGTCACATACTTGGGTACCTTATTGTCCCTGTCCCCATGCCACTAGTCCTGACTTACCCTGTGACCTGAATCTTTCACTTCAGCCTCCTCAGTCATGCCAGGAAGGTTTTCTGATGCCTCCCTCCATAGTTTGTGTGACCACTAAATGTGAAGGTCCTTGGGAAGCTCTGAGCTGCGGACATCTTAGGTAGGGCTCAATGAATATTAACAGTTGAACTTTTAATTAGTTGTCTCCTTTTCCTCTCTTCCCTTTATTTCTTAAGTTTCATCTTAATATTTAATGTGTTATATTTTTTACTGAAGTAAGAAATATTGAGCCAATTTTGAGGATTTTCAAGGTTTTTGCTTGAGTGTACTTTAAATGAAATAAGAGCTTATGAAGGAAAAACAAAAAAGCATGGCTACTCATGAATATCTAAAGTATAAAACTGGGGTCCATAAAACAGCAAACTGCAAATATTTAAATTAATAAAGACTTCCCAAATCCTGCAATTTAGCAAGGATGATGTCCTTGATTAAAATAGTTTTTATAGGAGTCGATCACTTATTATTGAGAAATAAAATTATTTTATCAATCTAAGGCAAAATAAGAAACTAATATTTGACTTTTGGGGGATCATTTATACACATTTTGTTTTGGTATGGGGGTCTCACTGAGTTGCCTAGGCTGGCATCAAACTCATAATCCTCTTACCTCAGCCTCTAGAGTAGCTGGGATTACATATATATGCTGCCACACCTGATTTTAGAAAGCAAAATTTTATTAAAATTTAAAGTTATTTATAGTTTTTAAAAGTTGTTCCAGTTTATTTTTTTTTTAACATTTTTGAAGTTGCCATACTTTAAGGGAAACAATAATCCTTCCCTTAAGAGATTTATTCAAGATTAGCAATCTGTAGCCAGCCCCAGAAATGGGTTGGGAATTCTGACCTTCATCATCCTTGTTATTATTTTATGACTCTTTCCAGGGCAGCATTCCCAGGACCTGTTCAAATCATAGTCGTTGTATTTTTCCAGGTTCTAATTGTACTCATTTCTCATCCTCTGCTGCTGAGCGGCCTTTGGTACAAGGGCCTGGAACCTGATTTAGGCTTGAAAAACTTCATCTGTATCTGAATCTTTTTTGAAAAACACAAACTTTGAAATAGTCAACTAATGGGCACACAACTTCCTTCCTGTACTTTGTAGGTATTTTCTTTTCAAAATTAATGATGGGGGCAACAGGGTAGATTCACATTTGTGACTTTTCAATTCAGTGTGTTTAAAAGATTAAAAAATAAAAGGAAGGAAGGAATTGAGAGGTGAAGCTATTGCTAGTCTTAGAGCAGTGTGTATTCAAAGGGAGGGACAGCAAAGCCTTTCTGGCAAGAGACCCTTAAGGGTAGAGATGCCAAGATTGAGAAATATCCGAAGATCCCTCCCTCTTGGTGAGGTTCTGAAACCTTGCACTCAACACAGCATATGACTTTCCGACTAAAGTTAGGGCTCCTACACAGGAAAAATGCAGCCAAATAAGACATCAGAGTCTTATTTGTCTCCCTTTTATACGGAGACAGCTTCTAGGGACAGCTTTAATTCTGCCAAGTTCTGATTTTATCTACAAGATTACTGCAAAGGAAATCCTGTGAGCAAATAAATTTCCATGATTTTGAAAATCAAATCAAGAAATTTATCTTCCTCAAGTCTTTCTGTTATTTTGGACGTACATTTACACACATACACACTCACACTCACCTACAACATGCACACACTTTTAAGTTCACTGTGTCCCAAGCATAATTTAAAAACTGTTTGCAGTTTTCTTTAAATGATGATCATACCTCTGAAAATTATTTAAGTAGTTTGTTGGGTTTTTTTTAATGTCCATATTTTGTCCTGAAAACACCATGAAAGAACTTCATGATATCTCACTTCTCATTCCAGGGCACCTTATCAGTTGAACCATATACAAACCAAAAACAGATGTAAAATGGTACTATCATTCCTTTTCCCTGTTAACATCAATCTATAGATTTTGAATACATTTGACATTTTTTACTTTATATTTTATGGATCTGTTGAGACAGCAACCCAAACTCCTTTTTCTCTGACTTTCCAAATGGAATATGCCCCTCTGACTAACATGAATATACATGCTTCCCTTCTCAATCATGCCACTTAATATGACTGGCATTCTATACTTTATGGAATCACTTTGTGTTTTAGGCAAAGTCAGGTAAAAATCAGGATTGCATATACATGCAAAAGAAAAATTCTGGTACTCTGGAAAATGAGTAGAAAAAAATTGCATTACTTTTTTTTTTAAGAGCACAAACAACTTCACTATAGTGTTTAAGTGTCTAGCATTGCTTAATGGAAAAATCCACGGTACAGTTCAAACTAAATGAAATAATGATGTAATTTATGGTGCTCCTTCAAACAGCATCTTAAGTAGATACTTATGCTCTTTTCAGTTCAACCCCACAGCAGCCAGGCAGCCTCAGAGCTTGTTATGGACTTTCATATTCCTTTAATGGAAATGGCCCCTTGCTGTGCTTTCACTTTTCCAACTGTGGCAATAATAGTTAGTAATCAAGCCATAATGTAATAATCGCAACTACGGGGAAATGCTGGCTGATGTAATGAGTTGCAAGGGGAAAACACATTGCTGTTTTTCCAGACTTTATCAGTTCTTTTGCTGTATGTTGAAAGAATCTAGGCTTATAGGTTGAAACAACCCCTTAAAAGGGGGCTGACACGGATAATTTGTGTTGAATCCCGTGCTTAATCCTACTCAGTTCTTCTCATCTGGGTATTTACAAAGAGTTCACAGACTTGGGAATTTTATGTTCAAATCTGAAGAAAGCACTGTAGTCTGACCAAGACATTCCTAATTCTGAAGTCCCTTGCACAGTTAACTGATATTTTAATGAGGCAGGCCTCAGCAAAGCATATTTATAGTCCACAGCTTCCAATTATCCAATATCTTTCAAAAATGAATTATTTACAATGTTTGGAGAATTTTCATTAAAAAAATACCACTTGCTCTTTAGAATGAGCTATCATCATTGCTTCTTTTATTAATTATGGTATCTTAAATTATCTCAGTGAAGACACAAAGCCCTCTAATTTAGAAATACAGCCAGGTGTACTGGTGCATGTCTGTAATCATGGGAGGCTGGGTAACTTAGAAAGCCTCTGTCTCAAAATAAAACATTTAGAAAGGACTGGGACTTTATCTCAGTGGTAAACTACCACTAGGTTCAATCCCCACTATGATGGGCTGGGTAAAGAATAAGCTCACATTATTTCATGAAAAATATGTGGCCTCGTCTTTTTACTTTTTGGCAAGGAAATTAGTCTCTGAGAAGGTTACTCACTTTCTTTGTGCTCTTTACATGCAGGGCAGTATGAATGAATGTAATTAATGATGATAAAAGATCATTTCAAATGACTTATATCTTCTTTCTTATAAGAATAAATATATGACACAGCCTAGCCAAAGAATATGTTTGTGCAGAGACCCATGAAGTCCTGCAAATCATGCAGAACCAGGCAACAATCTTAAGGACTAAAGCATACTTTCCTAAATTATTTTCTTCATTCAGCCCATGTTACTTAATTGCAAGAGATCCTCCCTTTGAACATTTTCTTGTCCTACAAGGACTTTCTCTCAGTTTTACCAGCTCTTTGAACATAGTGGTGAGTCTGTCTTCAGAGTACTCTGTGAAAACTATAACCTCAAAAGTGTTAAGAATTTTTTTTTTTCAATAGAATGCAAGGATTTGTTTGCTGCCACTTTCTAGCAGGCACTAAGCCTTCCAATTTGACCCCCCAAAACAACAGCAACAACAAAACATAAAGTGTTTCTAGAAAATTCACAGATGTGGAGAAGTGATTTCAAGATTCAACTCAAAACACACTCCCTGGAACCAAGCCCAGGACTTACCTATCCAAATCGCAAACATCTGTTTGTCCTTTGGCATGGGAATTAAACTGAGCAACACTGATGCCTGGCGCTTGACTGAAATTCAAAAGGAGATTCACAGGATCATCTCTGTATTCTCAAACTTGTGGTCTTTGCTTACTAAAAGCAAAACCAGAAAACAAGAAAGATACCCAAGGCTACCTTGTCCTACAATCAGAAATTTCTGCTGGTCACTTCTAATCTATCCCATGCCTTTGGAATTGATTGTGTTGTTTTTCCATATTTGTAAAAATAAGTTTTATGTATTTTGTGTTGATAATTGCAAGTGGGAGAGGGGCATCCTGTGTCTTGAAAGCCCCATGTCCACCCCAAACTGGTTGGTGAACTACTTCACAGTGGCCAAGAAACTCAGGGGCTACTGGTAGAGTGTGCAGGTGGGACATGGAGGGCATGTGGGAGATAGAGTTCTGGGGGATGTCAGGTTTTAAGAGAGATTTCAGCAATCCATTCTTAAGGTAGTTCAGCTGCTCCAGGTGGAAACCCAAATGACACAATGCTGAGAGAGGGAGGCAAGAATGCTTCTCTCACCCAGCCAGAGTTTCCAAAGTTTTCAGCATTATTTCAAAGGATGAGGATGCTAGTACCCTCATCATTTTGAGTGTTCTCATAGATATTTGATAGATTACAATCATTTGTTCTTTTGATAGTGTTCTTCTATAAGTAAATCATGATGAATTTGCCTATATATCAAAAGGATATAAAAATTCACATAAGCAGTTATAGCCTTTGCCATACTGAGTTAAGTACTTAAGAACACAAAAATAATTGAAACTCAAAGGAAGGACAGAAAGAAGGTTGCTCAATACTTCCAATATTTTTCAGTCTAACCACATTTTGACTTTCATGTTGATCCCAGAAGGTATTCCTTTGACCCACTAAAGGGCTTTAAATTATTTTAATTTAATTATTGTCATTCATAATATATAATACTAATAATAACAATAGATAATGAAACTAACAATGGATGAAACTGAATAGTTTAAATTCTGTAAAAATTAAAAAAAACAGAACTGTTTTCTCAGATGGGATTTTAAAGAGAGGTATGTGTGGGGGGTGGCAGTGCATTAGAAATAACCTATGTAAACTGGCATTGTTCAGATAAGCATATGTTAAAAACAATATCTAAAGAAAATAATGGAAAAATAAAATTAACCTGAGAGAAATTCTATTTGCCAAATTTGACCTGAGAACTCAGGAATCAATAGGTACAATGTTCACAACAGGAAAAAGAACAAATAATTTAAATTTGATATATATAAAATCAAATAGATGAATAGAATATTTGTTAGTAGGAGTGATAGATACAAAGGAAAAATTCATTAAAATGAATGTTAATGGAATTTGAATCACTTAATTTCCTCCTCAAGGAATTAAGTTTTCTTCATGAATTTAATTTTAATGATGGTTGTCTCATTTGAAATATACCCACATTGGTATATTTATGATTAAAAACTTTGTATTTATGAAAAGGCTCAAACATGAAGATCAAGGTAGAGGTGTAAAAATATCCTACCCACTTTCACACTGTCTGTCCTTTGTATTTATTCTTGTGTATTTAAGTTCTGTTCGTGTTACCAAGTACTTCACGTCAAAATCCCCTTGTAATCCTCAGAAAAAATATATCCATGATTACCATTACTATTTAAGCTACTATATTTAGGAGTTTAACAGAGAAATATGATACACATAATTTCTGACCTCACAGAAGTAATAGGATAATGGTGATATAGTACAGAAAGAGTTTTGAAGGGAGAAGTTCTGGATATCATGAAAACAGGGCATCCGTACATAGATTTTAAGAATCCAGAAAGACTTACCAGAGAGAATGATTTTCAATTTGAGAGTTGAATAATTGACCAGAGGACAATGGAAGTGTTGAAGAAGTGTAAGAACACAAGATCAACTCCTGAGGAAGAGAAAAATCACTTTTTTCAAAGAAGCCAGGTGGTGAGAGTTTGACACTTTAAAGCTAGAAGTTGGTCACCCTAAGAGGGGAAGTTGCAATTTCAGAGATTAAAGAGGTACTGATAAGCAGATACCTATCCATAAAGGGCTGGAGTAGGGAAGAATGAAGGAGCTTTGGATTGTACAGAGGCAAGAGAGGGGATGGGTGGGGCTCTGGGGATGGGAAGGACCATAGAATGAGGCAGACATCATTACTCTATATACATGTATGACTACACTACTGGTGTGACTGTGCACCATGTACAACCAGAGGAATGAGAAGTTGTGCTCCATTTGTGTACAATGTGTCAAAGTGCATTCTACTGTCATGTATAACTAATTAGAGAAAATTTAAAAATTGAAAAAAAAAAAAGAGAGATTAGCAACAGTTCCTGAAGTCCCTGTGAAATTCCTGCTGAGGACTTTGGAGTTAACTTAAGACCTCTGAAATATTTTAATTAAGATATTGATAGAAACAAACAGAGTTTAATTTTAGAAAGATTATTCCAGCTACATGTTAAAGAATTATTCTTTTGTAAAACATAATACTAGTGAAGATTTACAGGGGTGGGGGTAGAAATAGGGGTGGAGGTTTTGATTTCTGTATACCTAACGTGGTAGGCATTGTGATTTGTGATTGGCTTTTTAAAGGCTTGGGAAGATTTGATCAGACATTTTTAAACTTCTGTGTTATTGGGAACTTGGTCTTATTAGTTAAGTCAATATTAACATAAAAGACATCTAAAGTGAGAAGCCCTGACACTAATGTCACTGGTACCTCGAGTGGAGTTGTTATTGACTTTTCTAGGAGTTTCCAGAGATTCATCTGGTTAGTTTTTAAATAAAATGATGTTATCCCAATGGTGAATCAGTAAATTTTTAAAAGCAATACAATTGCAAAAACAAAACCAAACAACATAAAGTTTGTGACCCGATGTTTAGGTTCTTCTCCATGAGATTAAAAAGCAAAGAAGAGTGTAGCATATTCAACTCCCAGGAATATAAAGTATAAGAAGCTATCAAAAACCTGAAGAAAATTCTTATATCAATATTTAAAATATGAATTTGCCATCATGGAGATTGTAAGACTTGTTAACTGTTATAAAACAGGCCAAGGTGTCCTGGAGCCAGTTCTTATAAGAGGTGACAGTTAAACAGTTCTTACAAGAGGTGATTACTAAAAATTGAATGATAAGATCTTACAATTAAATAAGTTATATTAAGCCAATAGTGATAGTC
The DNA here is from genome assembly GCF_021218885.2 of Marmota monax. Lineage (NCBI taxonomy): Eukaryota > Metazoa > Chordata > Mammalia > Rodentia > Sciuridae > Marmota > Marmota monax. Next base: position 11,675,771 of record NW_026693777.1, on the reverse strand, counting down.
AAATTAATCACTTCATAATTGTTTTATTATAGCTTACATTATCAGCCTTGGAATTGTGTCTGTTGCCCCTATATGTAGAAATGCTGTGCTAACACTACACTGAATGCCATTATCCAGGCAATTTGAAAACAGCCCTATCAGGAATATTGATACAATAGAAATTGTCATACGCTGCAAATCAAGGCTATTTGTTTTGCTTTGTTTGGAGAGCTAATTGCTAAACATTTACCAGTATACCACTGAACAAACATATCCAACTTTCAAAATAAAACTATCATAATATTTTTGGATGAAACAAAAAATCACAATTTTTTAAAAAATTAAAGATCTTGACTAGGAGTGGGACAATGAAAAGCACTAACCACAGAGGAAAAAAAGATTTTGACAAGCAGTAGGACAATGAAAAACACTAACCACAGACAGTGAAAAGCACTAACCGCAATGAAAAGCATTAACCACAGAGGAATGGCTGGAGCTTCATTAGAAGGTAAAACAGAGATTGAGAGTGCATTGCCTATGAAAACTTTTTTTAAAGGTACCCTTTTTAGACCATGTCACAGAGGACAATTTTACTGTGTTCCAAAGAATGTGTTTTAAAAAATAAATGCAAAACTGCAGTTGGCCCAATACTTTTTAGCCTACGTGAAATAAAGAATTATGCATTCTAATAGTTTTGCTTACTTAATCACTTTTTGCTTACTACTTTGTAATGATATCTTCTAAAATGACATGTTCATTCGCCAAAGACTTGGCACCATAAAAACTGATGAAATTTTCAGTGATGTTGAGTGAGTATATTATAGATCCCAGAAGTACAAATACAGGAGAGGTTTCAGAAATAGCACCTCTCTACTCCTCAAAATTACTGCAGTTATTAAATTATTCTATGAAAACACCTTGGCTGAAAGAGCCTGCTTTTTGATTTCCTTCATGGTTTCAGGAAATGCTAATAGAGGTAAATTTTGAGGAATAAAAAGTGATTTGAATATGATCACTTTAGTTAAACCTATTACAACAGGGCACATGACTTTGAAAGCTCATGGCCCTCTACCCAGGCAGGCTGGTGTGGTCACAAGCTGGTACTAATTGGGGTGTTTGATCAGGGTTGAATTGTTATTTTTCTTCTTGAAAGAGAAAAGGAGATATCATGACAATGACAAATGGTAAAAATCAGGATGAGGGGAACGAGTTAGTTTTGTCATCTTATTATAAAGAATGGCTGACAGTGTTGGCTTTTAAATGAATATTTACTAAGGCCTATCACCTTTAGATAATTGCAAGGCAAACTTGATGTTTTTATTATTCAGATGTGATCACTGCAATGAAATGACATCTGACAGTTGGACTAAGAAAGTCTAATACTGTAAAGGTGTTAGTGCTCTCTAGATTGTATGAAAGTACAACAGTCAGAATCACAAAATAAAGATCATCATCAGTTATCCTACCCTCTAGTGTTCAATGATCACCTCCCTGAAACACAGTAGTATGTTGAAATCTTTCTAATTCAAATAATGACCTTTCCGCCAAAAGTGAATATATATCTATGTGTGTATATCACATTTTTTTCTAAGAGGAGCTTGAAAAATATTAATCTCTACTATATCTTGCATACTTTTCTTCAGTGATTATTTCAATGAGACCACAAAACAAAACAACAACAACAAAACTCATGAAATTTGAAACAACATGCTTACATAAGTCAACATTCTTGAGATTGTTATGATGTGGAAACGTTAAGGAGAAGTTTCATATTTATTGGGCCAGCTATGTAGTGCCAGGTGTCTGTGCTTGAACTTCTAGAACTTAAAGCAATAGCATCAGACAAGCAGGAACACACCAGGATGGTGCAATCAGGGACATTAAATGTGGAAGGAATGATCCTGGTGAATTTGCCTTGTCAGGATCTGCCCCCAGAGCCTGGGAAGTGATAGAACTCAAACTTTTGAATAAACTTGGGAGGCCAACTTGTGCTGACAAAATCTATCAGGATTTTGTAAGTTTACAAATAGAATTATTATTTACTAATTCATGATGAGAAATGTGATTGTCAAGGAAGGTATCTTTTTTTTCTAGAAAGCTATAAGGAAAGTTAAATTTGAATAAAGAGAAGTACCTATATGATTCAATATATAATGGCTTTAGGCTTTCAAAGTCTTTTCTGTTCATATCCATGAGACTGAAGTCTAAGAGACCAAGACCTGTCAGGCCAAATATTGGGACATTTGTGGATTCTCTCTTTTTTGATCTGTGTTTGAAAGGGGACTGCAGCCTGTGTCCTTTGGCTCCACATGGCTCAAAAATTTCCCTGTTGATCTTCTTTCCTTTAGATTCAGAACCTAGGTAGTATTGTGGAAATAAATCATTGGGCAAGGGATTAAAAATACTAGAATTTGCATTTGAGCTTATTTCTACCATTTTTTCTCTTTTAGGTATTTTATAATGTACATAATACTTAATGATATCAAGTAGAACATGGTGCAGATTAAGTTTCAGTCCCTGATGTAAGGACTTTACACAATTTGGTGCTTAGCCTTGTGACAAACTGCAAACGAAACCAAAGTTAGTAATGTTAGTTGTGCAGAGTGGAAGAACTAAGACCCAAATCTAGGTTGTCTGGCTCCAGATTCCATGCTTCTAACTCTTGTATGCTTCCTGGGTCCCAAGGCATAAGTGTAATTTACAGATGAAGTGTACTAAGTGTAATTTACAGATGAATGACTAACATACATTAGTGAACAATATTTATTGATATGACCATACAGGTGGATCCATTTGTCAGCCTTGGACTGTTCTTTCAGATTTGAGATTCTTTTGCACATCTTCAGTTTTCCGTGCTCTGATCTGTTTTTTGTGTACTGTTGTATAGTTGAAATGCCCGTAATTAAAGCTCCCTTTGTATACCCATGCTGTGTGTGTCACATTCTGGAAGTTTGTTACATCACCTTTAATAATCTTAAAACGACTCAAGCAATATTTAGTGTCAACAGAAGTCGTGTTTCTTACCTCGAAACTAATTCAGAGTCCAATGAATTCTATACTCCCCTTGTTTAATGTGCAAAGAAAGATTCTCTGTAAGTGTATGCAGAATAGTACAGCCCTTCTTACATTGCTGCTTTAGTTTATTCTCATTAATCTCCATCATGCAGGTGGGCTCATAAGACAAGGAGGCCTCATTTAAAGAGAGGTTAGTTTCTTTCTTCTGAATGTGGTGAGCACCCAGATGTTTAAACATACACAACAGACTGAGAGTAATTCAGAAAACAGCATCAAGTGTGAGGAGGAAAAAACTCTTGAAGTGAGATTTCTTCCTAAAGGTATTTTTGCTGCTGCTCTTAGCATCTTGATAATAAAAATAATTGGGCTATTTTAGTTCTAGTCTTCATACTTGTGTAATGTAGCACTATGACTTAGGCCATCTGTTTTAACATCTTATGATATATCATTCTTTGCTGTTTTTAGATAAATGAATGTTTCAAACAGCAGTCCATGGAACTTAATTCTTATTTCCTTATTGTATCACTTTCTTTTTTTCATATTGAAGTCTTCTGGATATTCCAGATGTAATTTTACATTCTATTCTTAACCATGTGTTGGAAATGGAAAGGGGATAGTTGGTGAGATAGAAATTATGTAGTTGTAAAAGATTTTTAGCTAAATATCAATTTCTCCATTTCCATTTGACTTTCTATTTTGTTTTGGATCCAAAGTTCAGAATTTAAAAAAGCTTAAAGATCATTATATTGGGGAGGCATAATAAGGCTTGTTTTAAATAAGATTTTTTATAATATGCTGATTGATTTGTCCTTTTAGCTATGTTTTTCCAAGCACTCTGAACCCTCTTAAATCTTTGCAGCTTTCATTGACATTGCTATGTGATATGACATTGAAGTAATTTTCTTTTGCTCAACTTTTATGCCATTCTTGTCCATGTTATTAGCTCTGTGGGCTAGAATGCTGACAACTTTAAATAGCCCAATGGTTGTCATAGTAACTAATATTAACACTATATATAAACTATCCTTGGATTTCACATTTAAATTATTACTGGTATTCTTTAGTAACTCTCTGGACTGAACAGAGGACTTTGTGCATGATGGGCCTTGAAGATTTAGGTTTGGTTGGGAAATTGATTCATTGGCATCTAATTCCAGTCACAGTTTTTGATTTGTTAAGACCTAGTCCAGTTCCATTGAATGTGTGTTCATAGAACCCAAGAAGGATGCTTGTCTAAATATCATGGGGGCTGAAAAAACAAAGTTTTACTTTTAAAGGTTATATTTATTCACTGTGGGTATTTTCCATGATGTTTATTTTTCTCCTTTTCTCTGCAATGTTTTCTATAATGTTTCTAAAATTGTTAAAATTATACCCTGAGTGCTGAGAATAGAAAAGACACATTATACGAAGGCTTTTAAGAGAGATGACACCTAGACACAGCCTGTAAACCACTCTGTTTTGGGTGACTTTTGTTCCTCTAGCCAGGGGCTTAGTAAAGATTCTACCTCCTGCTTAGTGCCTGGCTACCCTCTTTTACTTCTCTTGTATGACTCTTTTTTTCCCAAAAAAATACATTCACTGCATTAAGCATACAGAATTTGTTTCTTAGAATGAGAAATGGGTATATATAATAAAAGAAAAAAAGAATCTGGGTGTGGTGGCACATTCCTGTAATTCCAGCAACTTGAGGCTAAGAGAGGACAATTGCAATTTTGAGGCCAACCTCAGCAACTTAACAAGATCCTGTCTAAAAGGAAAAATTAAAAATGCTAGGGATGTGCCTCAGTGGTAGAGTGCCTCTGTTTCAATCCCCAGTACTGGAAAAATAAAAGAAAATAAAATTTAAATTCTCCCTCATCTCACATATAAAAGCCATATTGCATTAAAGAATTCACTGCTCTCATATGAACTTTGTAAAGGTAGGTCACCTTTCTACAGATCCTTACTTTTGGGCCATGCTCTCCTTTCCTCTTTCTCCCCTCAAATCACTGTTTTTCTAGCTAACACCATTCAAGGCTGGGTGAATATGCTTAACCCCCTTGGTTTCTGCAGTTACATAGTTATTTTCTGTCTGGGCTCCCTATTTACCACTGCTTCAAGAAGAAAGAATACTCTATTAGTTGAAGCAACCTATATGCTTCATATGTATGCAGTATTCTTGAAGTTGGATCATTTGTCAAAGACACTTCTGTAATAACTTGATGGTGACACTGAGTCCTCTTCCTCTCCCCACAGTTCTTAAAATAGTCCCTTTTCTGTTTTGAATATACAGTTTCCTGCTTGGCTCATGGGTTTCTCTCTATTCTCCAAGATTCCTTGTTTATTAAAATTCACTTTCTTTTCCTGGAGTGGTGGTACACACCTGTAATCCCAGTGGCTCCTGAGGCTGAGGCAGGAGAATCTTGAGTTCAAAGCCAGCTTCAGCAATGGCAAGAAACTGAGTAAATAAGTGAGATCCTGTCTCTAAATTAAATACAAAATAGGGCTGGGGATGTGGCTCAGTGGTTGAGTGCCCCTGAGTTCAATTCCTGGTACCCCCCACCCCTCAAAATTCACTTTCCTATTATTTCAGTCCTCTGTCTCATCAGATCCTTATCTTCTAAATCTACTTTCTTTCTCCTTTTAATAACAGTGTCTAGCAGGGTGTTAAACAAATACCAATGCAATCTTGTATTCTGAGGGTTGTTAAATTTCATCACAAGGGAAAAGTGACTTGGATTCAAATATGACTTAGCCTGGGTTCAGCAAAACAAAACAGGTTTCTGCATCAAAGAAAATCATGGGTATATTGTATACCAATGATGAGCACTGTGAGTCTCTTAAGGGGAAAAGCCAAAACAACATTTCTCAAACCTCTGTACCTTGTAAATATTTTAGGATTTTCATTTATGGGATTGGTTGTTCTGGTTTGCTTTGCTGTTTTTATTTTATCTTTAAATTTTTTTTAAGCTGTGACCTTTCTTTAAACAAGGGTATGCATAGAAGGGTGGTTGTAAGGAAATCAACCTTAGCATCTTCAACCTCCAGGCATATCCTTTGCTAAAATCAATCAACTTGAGAAAGAGCTGATTGGATTTAAGTTCCCTTTCAGATCCTTTATAATCACTCTTATCCTTCTATACAAGTGACACCCCCCACTTAGCAACCTTAATCTTATTATTGATATATTACTCCAGAGTGAAAAAGCTGGCAGAACACCAAGCAAATTGAAATTGGTCTTGGTGTGGATGAAAACAGCAAGTGACTTTTAGGTCTGAGTAACAGATTCTTTGACAACTAAGGTAGTTTTCATTCTTCCTACTTTCAACAAAATTTGAGAAGGACCTAATGGAGTAGTTAGCTGGCTGGTTATTAGAGATAATTTTTGATGACATAGATGATGCTATATAATATTCTTCACATTGCTTACAAGAATTTCCATGAAGTAAAGTTTCCATGTTCTTATTAATGTGAGCAAATTTCTCAGATTTTAATTAGAAAAATGAAAAGTGGAAATAAGTGTTGTACTGAATCCTGTAGATCATACCGGCAATAAGTGATGGTCATCCAAGTACATAACTTAATTGGAAAAAGAATATATCTCTCTGAATAGGAGATGCATTTCTAGTGAGTGCTTTATAAATACAATGTATTTATTTTGTTTAGCTCAATTATGTACTAGTATATCTTTAGTGATAATTCAAAGATGAATATCTATCTCAAAATAAATATATTTCTTCCACGTGAAATGTGAAAATATTATCACTAAATGATTTTTCAAACATTTCAATGTATTGCATTAGTTAAAATTCTGTGGAGAATCATGAAGCATAATTCAAAGGAAAAATAAATGATAAAATTTCTATTAAAGGCCATATTTTCAGTAGATGATATTGAGAATCAAATTGTGGTATATTCCATTTACTTATAGAAGCCATAGAACAATTTCACTTTCAAATCTCAGTAATTAAAATGGATCTTTGTAAATAAGTTTATGAGAATTATTTTAGATGTTAAATGAAAAATATATGAAGGGTAGCTAGTTGTTTAAAAGTCTTCTAGGATATATGTGATCAAAATTCTACAACTCCACCAAACACTCAGAGACATACTGACCTAAGAATTTAATTTTTCCTCTGATGCGTGGGTTTCCCTGTCCTCTTTATCTAAGACCAAGCAGTCCTTTTTGAATAAAGCTCATGACCTATAAAATGTGTTTAATTAGCTAATTAAAATAGTGAATTTAGATAAGTGATAAGGGTTTTGGGGTTCAACCATTACTGCACCTTTGCTAGGCAACAATGCCAAACGCCATGCTAGGCACAGGATAAACCACCAGTGAACAAAACGACATGAATCCTTGTCCTCACAGATCTTCCTCATGAGAAATTGTAGACAGTGGGACATATTTAATGTAAGACTAGTAGATGGGGAGAGTTGGAGAGCTAGTCGTGGGCATTTGACAGTTTCCATAAAATGTTTGAGGAAATCACTCATGGGAATCTGAAATTTGAAACTAGACATTAAGGGTTTAAGGAAGTGAGACATAAATATCTGAGGTAGAACATTTCCAAAGGAAGAAACAACAAGGAAAACATCCCTGAGGTGAGATCATGTCAAAGACTACTGAGGAAAGTGATAGTGTGCATGGATGGTTGGTGCAAGCAATAAGGGTAGAGGGGTAAGACAAACACCGGCCATGTCATCTGTGGAATAGAGAGCGGGAAGCAATTTGGAATGTTTCAAACAGATGCCAAGAAAGGAGCGTCCCAATTGAAATCATTTCCAAACCTGGGCTCTCTTAACCTGTCACTGCATCTGGTGTTTTCAAAAATCTCCCCCTATTCCTTTGCCTCTTGTCTCCTTTTGTGGCTCTAATTATAACTAAATAACAATTCTTGTGGTTTCTAACACCTAGTAAAACTTTTTGTACCATTTCCTCACAAATTGAAAAGTCAACCCAATTAAACTACAGTCAAGAAAAAAAATATTCTTCTTAAAATTCCAACTAAATAGAGTCCTTACTTCCCCTAATGGAGTATCAGAACATCCTTCCAAAGAAAGCACTCTTTGTTGAGCATGATATCTTCTGTACCTGCAGAAGATGCATGTTGCAGTGGAATGGAGAGAAGCAAATAGAAAAAAAACTGTTCTAAAGGACAAATGTGCTGAAATTTGTAAGTGACATAGAACAGAGAAAAGTAGCAGGAGAGACAGGAAGTGAGGCAGGAAAGAGGAAGTGGGATGGAGTAGAGGCAAAGCTGCAAGTGCTGGCCACTTAGAGTTGGGGAAAAGTGGCCAACAGGGTTTTGGAGGCATGAATATTTAATATTTTATTTTGCAGCTATTTGATAATTTTCTGATGTAATCATAGTCCCTACTCCCAATTTCCCCCCAATTTTGTGTCTCCTACACATATTCCAAATTAATTTATCTCAGAAGACATCAAATTAAAGGGGATGGAATATGTTATATTGGTTGATGAAGGACATTAAAAACCGAGAGAGAGAGAGAGAGAGAGAGAGAGAGAGAGAGAGAGAGAGAGAGAGAGAGAGAATGAGATCAGTGTGTCAGGGGAAGAAAAAAAAAGTATGGAAATGTATATCACACACACACACACACCAAGCCTTGAGAAACCTGTAGGAATCTAGAGGTGGGCATCACTTGTTTTCCACTAAATGTAAACTGTAGGGGTAGGCAGGAAGGGGTCAGTTTATTTTTATGTAATAATCTCAAAGGACTGTATGACATCCATTGGCACCTCAGCTGTAAAACGTGCACCATACCTGTTTCCTGTAACACTAATTTTCTAATCTCATTTACCAGACAAGCAGGACTAACGAGCACATAGTGCACAGATATGAGAGTCGTATCCTGGAAATATGATTTTGTGTTAGAAGTGCATTAAGTGGGAAGAAGAAATGCAAGAATAAGAAGTGGTATAACTAGAAAATGCTAAAATAAAAACTATGCAGCTATTAAACCAAATTGTCATTTTTAAGTAACAAGGCAAAGATGAAAAATCTAATTGCATTAAAATTTCACGCTACAGAAATTGGCAATATCAAAACAAAAATGAGGAACAAAAACAGAAGGGAAAGGGTCTAGAAAAATTTTAGTAGAGGAGATAGCTGCAAATACATTTTCAAAAGCTCATATATATGCAAACATAGGGTAGATGAACAACACTAAGGCTTTACAACCTGGACCTAGACACATACACACAATGAACACACAAATCTGATCATGTTATCCCCTGGCTTAGAAACACCTATTGGAACACGTGGCTTATAAGACATTGGATAGGACTTTAATCTCTCAAGGCTTTGGAAAGGTATTCTGTGCTCGTGTCAAACACATTCCAGGCTCTTGTGACACATGTTCTCCTCCATACTACCACATTTTGCCTAGAGTTTAGAATGCCCTTGCCTATGTACAATGTTTCTAATTGTAATTGTTTTAGACTTTTGAGATATTTTACTACTTTGGAAACTTCCATAGTTCCAATAATCCAATCATCCTGGGGTTTTTAAAATTTCTAGTTTTATTTTCCTCTACTATTCACTAACTACAGTCTTTCAGCAATTTATTCAGTCTCCATAAATCCCGTAATTTGACCACTACCCTTCCCCTGAAAATTCAATTTTACCTTTTTATTGTTTTAAGATGATTAAATTAGATAATCTATTTGAGATCCAGCTAACAGAGTGCTGAGAAAATACTAACTGCCAAATATATTAGTTTTCATAAACTTATTTAAATTTGAATAGATATTTCTCCAAAGATACTTTGCAAATATGGCCCAGAAGAATATGAAAAGATGTTCCACATCACAAATTGTTGGAGAAATACATATTAAAACCACAATGAGGAATTATCTTACATCCAACAGCATGAATACTATTGAAAACCCAGAAAATAATAGTATTGCTATGGATGTGAAGAAATTGGAACATTTATTGGGAATAGAAAGTGATGCATTTGTTATAGAAAAGAGAAGAGCAATTCCTCAATAAATTAAAAATAGAACTACCACCAGTAATCCCATTTCATGTAACATCTTTATATTTGCAGCAGCATTAGTCACAAGAGCCAAGAGGTGAAAGCAACCCTACCATCTATTGAATGTTTTATATGCAGACAATGCAATATTAGACTTTAAAATGAAGAAAATACTGCCATATTCTAAACATGGATGAACCATGGGGACATTTTGTGAAGTGGCATAAGCCATTCCCTAGACATACACTGTATTATTGCACTTACATGAGATATGTAAAGTACTCAAATTTATAGAAGCAGGAAGTAGAATGGCTGTTGCCAGGGACTGTGAGAAGAGGGATGTAGGGGAGTTGTCATTTAATGTGCATGAAGTTTAGGTTTTGCAAGGTGAAAAGTTCTGGAGGTTTATCATGCAACAGTGTGACACTACTTAACTCCACTGAACTTCAAAATGGTTATATTTCAAATATAACCATTAAGATGGTTAGGGGGAAAAAAAGCCACAAAAAAAATTAGTTGTTTAGTTGACTTTTTTTTTTTTCACTGAGACTTTCATCTGTCCTTGTCCTCTCCTAACAATTGCTTATTCTTTCCAATCACTATTAGCAATTTTCCCAGTGGTCCCATCATAATAAAATTGCTCTTTCATCTGTTTGCCTTTTTTTATAATAATGTCTCTTGAAGGCAGAATCTTGATCCTAGTCTCCCTTGCTTCTCCATAGTGAGGTGACGGATGCCTAATATGTCTTGCTGACTAAATGGATGAATAAAGAAGAGAAGCACAGGACATTTGCTATATCATTTATCAATTTTAATCCATTTTCCATCTTAAGAAAGAAAAATTCTTAGCAGGGAATAAGACACCAAAAATTAACTCACATTAAAGTACTCAAAGACTATGCTCCTTAAACAGCAGAACCCTGCCCTGCTAACATGAGTTCTCTGTCCACAAAATGAAAATAGGACAGACATAAATTTTAATTTTCATGAACATTACTTGTAGATGGCTGAGCTTGAATAGCAAATTATTTCTCGATTTCATAAAGAAAAGCTGCCAAAGAAGTATTGACCAAGATATTGACCATATGTTAGATTTTTCCTATTTTAGACATTTCTCTTTTTAAATAGGCTATTCCTGTTAGAAAAATGGTTTTCTTAATTCTTTCAAAATTAAGATGTGACATGACACATGTGTCATTTTCCTCCCTTACTGAGACACCACTCGCACCTGATGCTCCTTTTTCATTGTTAACTCTTCTGTATGCAAACATGCAGATATGTTTAGCATTTTGATATGTGTTCAAGTGTAGGTTGTCACTCTCAAACTGTCCCAACTGATACTTGTATTACTATCAAAATACAATAATGGAGGTTGTCTTAATTGGCAGGAGAAATAACGTTTATTAACAGATTGAATTATCTTAATTCTCTGTAATTCTTCCATAAAGAATTTTAAACATTTGTGTCATTACTAGTTCACTACATTATGAAGGGATAACTAGCAAATCACTTTAATGGAAATAAAATTGTTACCAATTTTTTGTTATTTTTTGAGATGTGACATGTGTGTACATTTTAGTAATATTTTATGTGAAAAAAATGACAATGATCCTACAATTAATCTAATTGTATGATCCTAATTCTGTAAATAAATAAGTTTAAGGATTTATTGGTTTTTTATTATAGGAATATTTAATTTTTAACAATGTTTCTTGTTCCATGAGAATCTAGCATTTAGAAATTATAGATTTTCTAAGCTTTAAGATAGTAGGCTCCTTCTCTATAGCTGAAAATGGGCCTTATAAATTTAAAAAAAAATGACACTGTCTTACCCTTGTACATATCTGGGTTGTATGGATTATGTTGGTGGAAGAAGAAAGAACAAAAGGTGACTCCAGAGGGGACCACTATGGCCATTGACCTCATTTCCTATGACCCCTTCCCTCCCAACATCACAAATTAAAATAATAAAAACAATAATGACAAATACATGGGAAACTAGCCTTACTCTGTGAGTCAGATTCTATTACTTTCCCCATTGTTATAGGTGGGACTAACTCCAAGAGTAGTTAATGTCTGTTTCAAGGGCACCCACCTAATAAGCAGAGATAGCCAGGGTTGCACAATAGTTTTTTCTTTATGTTTGTTGTGTTCTTTTGTTGTTTGATGCTTGGTACTGAACCCAGCGCCTTGCTTATGTAAGCATGTCCTCTACTACTGAGCTATCTGCCCCCCAGATGCTAGTCTAAAGTATTTAAAGAAATATAATTTTGGGGTGTGTGTGTATCTGAAGTCCTATATATATATTTTTACTTCCAAAAAATTTGGTATCTACTAAAGTGAATCTTAATAGTTTATGGGGAACCTAACATTTTGTTTCATCTTTTGTAAAACAATGAACTAGCTACAATGACAGAAAACAATCATGTAACACATGTATGGTGATTTATTTATCTGCAGTGAAAGTATGTATACTTCAGGTCAGGGTTCATGAGTCAAAATAGTCAAGGCCCTGTGTATCTTTCATCCATGCCTACAGTGTAAAGGGATTCTTCTCATTTGGGGGTAAAATAGCAGTGCACAAGATAAAATCTAACTTCTTAGGGATCTCACATCTTAGTGGAGGAGACAGAGAAAAATGAATAATTACCATAAATCAAATAACTTCTAGTAGTGATAAACACAATGGAGGAAGAAAGCTGACAATGAAGTAAGAATAACTCTTAGGGACCAGCAGGGCTAGGCTAGATGAGAGGGGTTAGAAGGCTTTCGGGAGAGTATCATCTTGCTGCTGAGATCTAAATGATGAGCAGGAACTGAACCATGCGAAGATTTTGGTGGGACCTATGAGGCAGGAAATGGAAAGGGAGACTTTCCAGGTAGATGACATAGTAGATGGAAAAGCTCTGAGGCACAAGGGCATGAAGAATTTTAAAAACAGAAAAGCAAACATACTTGAAAAACAACATTGCTGTGGTCATTGCTCATTGTTAGTTAGGAGTAGTGGAAAGCTAATACAACCATTTAAGAAGGGTGTAATTATTAAATTTTGATTCATGTTTTAACATTATTTTTCTTTCTTGTTGTAAAAAGAAAGAACCATAGAAGAAGAAAGAATTAAAGCAAATTCACCCAGTAAGAGGTTGATAGGTTTCAGGTGAAATGATAGGCATGACCTGGATTGTGCTAACCTCCTCTGAGACGTGAGTCTGCTTTTATTTAAATGGTGAAGATGTAGACTCCAGTTTTTATGGGAGAAAAATCAAGGAACTTGTGACTATGCTTTAAAATCACCACAGTGACTTAAAATATTTATTTATTTTACGTTTGGCAAGATGATGTGTGTGGAATAGGCTTGTGTCTCTGCGAGTCAGTCTGCTCTAATAAATTCATGAACAGAAGAAATTTATTTCTCACAACTTGGGGGCTAGGAATCTCAAGATGAAAGCATATTTGTTGTCTGTTGAGGGGTTTTGTGTCCATATTGGTGGAAGGAGACACCTCTGGTCTTTTTAAGCCCCTCTTAAGAGCCCTAATCCCACTCCTAAGGGATCCACAGAGTGGGACCTGATCACCCTGCAATGTTCTCATCTCCTAATGCCATCACAATTGGAGATTATGTTTCAACGTATGGATTTTGGGGGGTGCACAAATGTTGTCCATAACAAAGGGGATAATGTATTGATTAAATGGCAAATAAGGACATAAATACATAAATGGTAAACCTTTAAAAATACAGTTCCATCCAGAACTCTCCAATGATCATCCTCTTCCCTGAATCCAGCACGGATTTCCCCATGTGATCTATTGCAGGTTTTGAATAGTCTGCCTCCTAAAACTTTCAGAGTTGTTCTGGCTTCACCAGTAGAGCATTCCCATGAAGGGGACTATGCTGGTGTTACATCTTTTGCTAAAATCTAATAAAGAGACAGTGCAGACATGATAGTGAAGTGAGACCCTTCACCTGTACCTTGAATTTCCCTTAATATCTGTGAATCCCTGAAACATTTTCCTGAGACTTTGGAAGGCATATTTTAGGCCTCCTGGACAGAAGTATAATAGATAGTGGTGCTGTATTATACCTTTCAACAGTGTGAAATTCCCTTTCCCTGCTCCGGAGGTGCCAGGTTAGAGATGTAGATTTTCCCATTGCCATTCCTAATCATCAATTCCTTCAGATCAGAATCTGCTACAGAAAGGAAAGTACAAAATAAATACCCTAATAGAAGTTTTTTCCCCCTAATAAATGAGTGTTTTATTCTTTAGCCCTTGAACTCATTCATAGCTTACTATTTACAGCAATATCTAAATCTGTTCCTCTAAGAAAATAAGTTAGCTTCTCATTACTCCCTGTCCTATCTTAAAAAAAAAAAAAAAAACACAACTCTAAAGAAGATGAAGAGATCATGAGAATTGTGGTCAAGAGGATTAATTTAAACATAAATAAAACTTTTGAATTCAGGAAATTATATTAACACCCAATATACTAATTTTTCTAAGTTCTGACAGCAGTGTTAATTGAAATTATTTTAGCAGATCAATCTAGCTAAAGAAAGAAAAACAAGATTTTAAAAATTACTTTGATAAGCCTAATTCTGTGTTGCTCCTAAGCAAACTATTTTGTTTTCTAGCCAGTAACAAGAGTTATAATTAGTCTGATGTTCAGGGATTATATTTTTTTAAGAAAGCTATCCAAACCTGACCAAAATAAAACCCAGACACAAGAGTTTATGTGATACCAACCATCTGTCCATTTTAAAACTCAATGTATTACCATAAAACTGTACTACATTAAGAAGACAGTGGTTATTTTTCCTATATCTTTTTTAAAAATTTTTTTAGTTGTAGATGGACACAATATCTTTATTTTAATTATTATTTTTTTATGTGGTGCTGTGGATCGAACCCAGTGCCTCATGTATGCCAAGCAAGTGCTGAACCACAGAGCTACAACCCCAGCCCTTTCCTATATCTTTTTTAAAACAATTTTCTTTCAAGTGAAAGAAAATTCACTGTCCTGTCTGAAATGCCCTTTCCCTGCTCCGGAGCAGGGAAATTCACTATCCTGTCTAAATCATTTCCTTGTAGAATATTCCTATTTTTCAAACCCAGGTCTGAAGTAGTACTCTGTGTCAAGTGTTATACTCTTAGGCATCCTCTGGCTTTCCATTGATATATCTAAGACTGTTTATTTATTTATGTTTTCACTGCTTACTCCCCAAACTCAGGTTTCTGATTCTTTCCTATATTTTTCTTCTTACTTTTCTTGGAAGTCCTAATATACTTTCAAATTAAAAAATCAATAATGGGAATTATAAATGAAGAGAGGAATGTGTGGTTCAGCTCCTACAGATTGTTGATGGTATTAGGAGGCCCCATTCCTGGAGAAAGTACTGTTCTTTTCACAAAAAGAATTATGAAGTAACATTATCCACATTTTTTTGGTATAAGCTCCTTTTCACAATTCACTGTAGGTATGCATATAGTATCTTTCTGAAATATAAACCTTGTAAATAGCAATGTTGGGAGTTTGGGAAATGGTATCCTTGGGCAGTGTATTCAAGTAGGTGTTTCTACATCTTGCAGAGCAACTGTTAAATTCCTCTATTTTTCTACAAATTATGATGATATCATAAGTAGGTATGAATGATTGGATCAAGATCTTGAGAGCTGATACATTTTGAGCTAGTTATAAGTAAGATCAATTACCAGTAGTAGTTCATCAAACTTTGCATATAATTGATGCTGAATGTATCTTTGTAACAAATGGACAGAACTTAAATATAAAATCAAAATACCAATCAGCATGAATATAAAGTTAATTCTTGGAGAGCAAAATAGAGAAGATATAACAGGTAGGTGAACTCATCTGGCCTCTGAGGTAAGGTGCTAATCCTCAAAGCCTAGCTCCATTCATCTATGTGACCCCAAACAAGAAACTTGATCTCTCTTTATTTCAGTTTTCTCATCTGAAAAATAAAGATAATAAGGGCAACTACCTTAGAGCATTATGATGAGTATTAAATGAGTTAATGTCTGTAAAGCCCTTTAAGAAACATGCTTGCCTGGACCATAGAAGTGATTGCCATCATTATTTTCTTAAGCAAATAAGGGTATGATGTTACAATGTTTAAGTGAACTTTTAAATAGGCAGTGATCTACTTTAACACTCTGTGGAAGTATTCTCTATTAGAAATAAGAATAAAATTTAAATCCTATATATTTACGCTGTGCACCTACAGTTTTTCACCTTGCTTTTGTCATTCAAAATATATTTTGGATAATTGCATATTCTAGAGCACATAAAATTTTCTATTCTTTCATCGTTGTTTAGAGTCAGATAGAGTAATTGCTTTCAAAGTTCTTTCCTACTTCTACAGCAGAACTCTTGGAAGGACTACAGCTTTTCAAATGCCTTCTTATAATATTTGGTCTGTGATCCCATACAGTGTGCCATAATTAGTACCTGGTTCTTCTGTTGTTTTGTTTAGAGTGACTCCTCCTCCTACTTCTTCCTGGAAAAAGAAATACTCTTATTAGTAACAATTCCCCATGGTTTTTCTAGTAGATAAAGCCTAAAACCTGTAATCACATGACATAGTGCACGCAGAGAAGTGTCATAATTAAATATAGACTAATATAGTATTTTAAAACTCAGTTAAAAATAATGGATTCAACAAATGCATTAAGACTGTTATGTTATAATGTTGTAAAGATTATGACCAGAATAGGGAAGGAGACTTCAGTAAACAAACTGTTGGAAGATAAATAACAGCTGGTCAGCAGAGGGGAAAATAAAGCTGAATTCAAAGCCGGCATTGTTACAACAGAGAAGAAATATGATTTACAGCATAAAGCCTCTCCTTTTTACCACTAAATGCTTATGAACTTGCAGCACCAGGTACATCTGCAAAGGGAGGGGGTGGCAAGGGTGTAAAACTGGGAGAATCTGTGGAAAGTCTGTTTAAAAAGAATTAGACCCTGATCCTGATCCAGTTTCCTGGCCTCTCAACAGTTAAGTGGTCACTTCCCCAACATTTTGACAGAAGATTAACGTTTTACATTTGGAAAGGGTAAATGAGATGATCTCTGACCAGGAAAAGGGACCCTAAATTAAAGTCAGGTAAGAAAGCAAACATTATCCTGATGGAGTTGAGTTGCTCTGTGCTCCACCCTAACTTCCTGTCTTCTCACATCAAGAATACTGGAAACATATTAATCCTCCAGGTATAAAATGAGAATGTGGAAAGAGTGAATCCTAAAATTACTGGTATCAGAAGTCCCTAGGAAAACAACCCATTATTCTTCTTATAAGGAAAATCATAGTTAGAAAATCCTACCCACTGAATTTCCAATCAGCTTTTTATTCTTTTACTTTTAAATAAGAGTATGTAGCTATGGATCAATAGATGTTTGTGGAAAGCATCCACAAATGAAAGGAGGAGGCAAAAATAAACAAAAGCAGATAAGATTTGAAAGTTCAGGTACATGTGAAGAAAATCTCAATAGGAAGTTTGGAAATTAATGAACTCTCTCAGAAAGGAGAGAAAGCAGACAACAAAGTGGAAATCAGGAGGCAAAAAAAAAAGAGAGAGAGAAAAATGTGGTCCATCATATGAGTTCCAGAAAAACATGAAGAGCAAATACTGAAAGTTAATAGTCAAATAATTTAGGCCAAGAACTTCCCATAACATAAGAAGAGAACCCAGAAGAGAAATAACTGAAAAGGAGTCCTTGTGGTGATGGTGAAGGGACATTGAGATGATCACTGCCAAACAGGGTCTGAAAGCAACCTCTCCAGATTGGAAAGTGGGAATTTGGGGGAGGGATTTCCTAAGAGGAAGGAAATGAAGTGCTAATATATTTGTATAAACTTGTATAAGTTCTCTTACAGGAGAGTTAATGGTAACTATGTACAAAGAGATCAACAAGAACACCATTATTACTTCAAAGAAAATCCAAAATAGTGGGAAAATAGGAAAAAGTGCCAGGACCCTAAACTGCTCAGTAGTTAATATTAACCATCAAATTTCTAAACACTGCATAGTGATTAAGCTAAACTCTGATATAGCTCCACTGAGGAATTTAAGGGATTTAGAGGATGGTGTGTTTCCGTCCATTTATGTATCTGTGGTGGAAGCCATGAGTTTGAAGGAGGGTTGGGAGGAACTTAATCTCCATGTTCCACAATGGAAAGCCCATATGTGGAGTCCCCAACAGATAAACAAAGAAACAAGAAAGCTATTTATAGATAACATATCATAGATAACAGTATTATAAAATATGCTAAAAGGATTGAAAGTTATTCCATTAGATAAGCAGGAAATATATTCACAGGGTGTTTCAAGTTTGGATCTGAAATTTTCCCCCAAATCTCCTGTATGTAGGCAAGGGTAGGTCCCGGGGGTGGTGCTAATGTGAGGTGGTGGCAACATGAGGAGGTGGGGCCTACTTGGAGGAATCAGGTCACTGAGGGTGTGTCCATGAAGGGCATATTGGACTTCACTCCCACCTCCTCCTGCTTTCTGGAACATACAACCCTTAGTCTTCCCATCAAGTGGCCTCACTACCAGACCACTGTGATGAGACTAAGCAACTGTGGACTGAATTCTCTGAAACAAGTCTTTCCTACTTTAAGTTGATTTTTTTCAGATCTTTGGTCACAGTGATTGAAAACTGACTTACCCAGGACTCTGGGTAGTATGTGGATTTTAGGAAAAAAAAATTAAACAATTTGATACTAGATTTTACATAATTTGGGTAAACATTATAGGGGGGAAAGTAGATGTTTTCTGTAACTTTATAATACTTTCAGAGTCTTCATAACTAGATATTAAGAACAAAATCATAAGAGTTCTTAATTAATCCCATTTACTTGTGTGTAAAAAGAATCAATAGCCTTCTTTATTTTCTTCTGCTCTTTTATTCAGGAATTTGAGGAAATGCCATAAGAAAAGATTACAAGAATCTTATATGACACACTTTCTCCTTGTTTGCTCCAGTACTAATGTTTTTGAGAATTAAAGGTGGGAAACATAAACATGTTTTTTTAATGTGTAGGAGAAGGTTTGGCACTAGTTGACCTCCCAGCCAAATTTTACTTTGCGAACATGGAGAGGGACATATGGGGAACAAATAAGAGTATAATAATCTTACTATTTGTTAAAAAAATAGGTTATATAATACATAAATCTATAAATCGGACACTGCGAACACCAAATATCTATGTAAAAGCTGATTTGTATCAATTAATATCTTGTAGTCTTTATTTTTTCTTCTGTTTCTTATCCTCACCCTAATGTTAGAGGCCATTTTTTTCTTATTCTGTTTTTATCAGTAAACATAATGATTGATAAGGAACAAGGGAACAAGACACTACTTTAGAATGGGCATAATGTTTATATAAAAATTTACATATTTCATGCCCACATTTTCAATAGCCTTTTCACAAGATAGCATCTTCTACACCTTAATTAAGATGTTATGTCATTAAAATATGGCAGCTGGTCTGTGTGCTACAACCTGCACAACAACATATTTGCCATGAAGACGTGACTCTATTTTATAGAAGCTTAAAAAAATCAGTATTGATATAAATAGAAGAATAAAATCCAAAGGATAGAAGGAATATTGATTTTTAAAGAATTAAAGCAATTATATTTGTAAATGTATAAATGAGATTATTTGAATAAACATTTTCTAAGAAATCTAATGAAGGTAACCAAAGAATATCTTAGGCACTGGAGGCCAGAAATGGTCTTTAAAGAAGCTAAGAAGGTCTAGTAGAAAATATACACATATAAATAAAACTTCTAGGAATCTAAAATTAGCTACACAGAAACTTCTTTAGTTTCAGAGGGTGTTAATATACTGAAAAGACATCACTTTAAGGCAAATAGAATTTAAATATGATAATAGCACTGCATTATCTTTTCTACTATAATATCTTGGGCATTTATTCATTCACTAAGCCCATTCATTAAAATTCCACAGTAGTTAAGAGCCTACTATGTGTCAGGCATTCTACTAGCTTCTGGGCAAAATAATTAACGAGACAGCCAAGTTTCTGCTCTCAAAGGCAGAGACTGTCTTGGGAAAGACAGATAAATAAAGAAGCAATTGTTAAGTGCCAGCAATGGAAAGACCTCAACATTCTTTATAGACCATCAATTTTAGAGCTATAAACATGGAAAGAATTGCAGTGGTCATCTGATTTTATTATCTGCCAGTTAACTGAGATCCAGAGAATATAATGCTACAGCTATAGGTAGAGGCAAAACAATAACACATATGTTCTAGTTTCCCTTGTGATGTGGTCTCTAGTCAGCACATGAAACAGTTTTTAAGTTTTGGCTCCAAGAGTAAAATATGCTTTAAGCAAAGCGATATTTCTTCAAGACCATAGTAACTACATATTTATTTGAAAAACAGAACTTCCAGTATGTGGAGCATGGGGTTAGAGTCTGAACAAGTATTCTAAATGAGATACATTGATATGGTTTGGATATGAGGTGTCCCCAGAAGCTTCTGTTAATGGAGAAATGAACAACAGTGCGATTATTAGATTATGAGAGCTGTTACTTCATCAGAAAATTGAACCATGTGATGGATTAATGATTTGAATGGACAGACTGAATGGTAACTCTTAGCAGGTAGGACATGGCTGGAGGGAGTAGATAAGCAAAGGCATGCCTTTGGGGTTTATATTTTATCCCTGACTCCTTACTTACTCTGCTTCCCATGTTATAAGTTGAGCAGCTTTCCTCTACCACACCTTGCTGCCAATGATGTTCTGTCTCACCTGGGCCAGGACAATGAAGTCATCAGGCCATGGGCTGAATCTCTGAAACTATGAACCTAAATAAACTTTTCTTCCTCTATGTCGTTATTGTCAGGTATTTTGTCACAATGATAAAAAACACAATGATATCTTAAATAGATAAGAAATTATCTATTTCTTCTAGCAATAGATTCTAGAAGAAAACACTTAGAAAATTTTACTAAGTGCTAGGGAAGTAGCTGAGATACTAAAATGATTAAAGACCTATTCTATCTTAATTCTGTATGTACTATTTCACTCTTCCTTTGCAAAGGCCTTATGCATTGAATATGGTTATCTCTGTAGAATGTGAAAACTTTAGGAGAAAAAAATAGTAACTTCATCAGGACTGCAAAACAATTTCATGGTAGAAGAAGGATTCCAGTGTAGTTATTTGGTTTTGTTTTGTTGGTGATCTACCTAAAAATATTATTGGCAGGTAACAATCACTTTGTTAATTTGAATATTATACATTATTTGTACTCCAGTAAGAATAACCATAGACTATGTGCTACGGTTTTATGATATAATGAAACATCTCAAGAGTAGAATGGTCAATAAGAGAAGAAGAGGTGGAAAATATTGAATTTGGGGGAAGTCCTTTTACTTCCTCTTCTTAAGAATTCATACACATATATAGAGCTACAAATAAATACTGGAGATCTAACTGATCCTTTGGTTGAAGGTTAGAAAAAAGCAACTAAGATCTTCTCTATCAATAACAAAATAGTCCTCCCTCAGAATACTTGGGGAATTGGATCCAGAATGTTCCCTATATACCCAAATTTGGTGATTCTCAATCTCTTATATAAAAATTACATAATATTTGCAAAATCTATGTACTTCCTTCTAGATACTTTAAATCATATCCAGATTAATTATAATACATATTACAATATAAGTACGCTGTAAATAGTTCTGCAATTTTTAGGGAATAATGATAAGAAAAATAGCTTGTCCATGTTTCAGACAGATACACTTTGTGAGGGGCATTTTGACCTAAGGTGGTTTGAGTTCTCGTGGATATGAAACCTATTGTAGAAAGCTATTTTCATCTTTCAAAAACATATTTTTCCCATTTCATCTGTGAAGAGACCAATATTTTAATAGAGAAAGGTTTTCTGGAACTAGATGGGTGCCCTTGTGAAGACAGACTGAGGCATTGTGAGGATGGTTCCATATTATCTGAAAGGGAAATGGGGGTTGAATGACAGCAATAGTGTCACTATTTGCCTGTTGTGAGTCCAGCTTTAAAACAGACTCAGGTTTTGTTAGATTACTGCTCCAGGCCATAGTTAGATGCCCAAGAGTTGAGGAACTGTTAAAGTAGTATTTTAAAGATGTAGCCTTGCAATATCAGGTAAATTTGAAAACCCATCTCTTGAATTGGGGATCCACTTCTCAAGGTTAGGTGAGGAGAATTTTTAAAATCTTCAATGATTTCAACAAACATAATTAGGACAGATTTCTTTCCAAGAATCCAATTTCTACAATTGTAGACACACCCCTTTTCTTACTCTCCTTGGTATACTGTATCCTAAATTCAGCTGGTTCAGCTGAAGGTATGAAGAAAGAATCTGATTAAAATAATTGGCAATAAAGTATGAATAATTAACTGACACCACCCTGCTTACGGGGGTATTTGCTTTCAAGAGTGTAGGTTAAGTTGTCACTAATTGGGATTGAGGAAAGAGCAGCAGCAATTTAGCACAGTGTTTCAGCTTCACAAGTTCCTTTCTCAGTAAGGTATTTTTATCTCAAACCTCTCAGTTGAGCATATTCTAAAGCATATATTACCTCATAGCAATAATCATTAATCTTCTTTTCATCTATGATTCCTGTGACTTCTTTTCTGATATTTCCTTTTCTCTCCACTACCATACCATAGTGCTTTCCATCTTGGATATGTACCTTCTCACACAGGGGACGGCCACACAAACAGGCACATGCCATGGCCCCTTGTGGATGCTGACATGTACCATGCTTCTTAAACTCCTATAATTATCTATTAGCTCTTTATTATGATGATTACTATTTTATTGAATGTTCACTAACTTAACATGCTCCCAAAACCAATGGAACATTACCAGCACCATATCACTCCTTTTGAAAAAATGTTTCTTACCAAGAATAGCATCTCTCCTCCCATTATTTTTGGCGAAATCGCTTTATGTTTTACCAGACACTTGAGAGACAGGATTAGAATACTGAATGTACCCAAGTTCTTTCAAGAACTGAAATGTTTAGAAAAAAAGCATTGCTGTTTCACACCAGGCAAAAAGTATATACCAAAAAATAATATGAAATTTTGATATGAAATTAATTGCTTCAAAAAATGAGGATGTAATGCTTAGGTTATATATATATATATATATATATATATATATATATATATATGTGTGTATATATATATATATATATATAATCAAAAAAATTAACAAAAACAATCAAATGTTTATTAAAAATAGTGACATTTTAGACAGATAATTTAGAATGAACTGATTTGTTAAGCATTAAAATGTTTTTCTTTTTTTCATAAGATGCATTATGTTATTATAAAGGTAATAATAAATGAACATTTTGGTATGAATTCTTTTAAAGATATTAAAGAATTAACAAAACTCCTCTTCAATTAAAACTTGCGCCTGGTATCTGTTTTCTATGAAACAAGTCTTTTTTGTCTCATATCAAATCAATCAAAGAGTATTAGTTGCCTTTTTCTATGCAAATGTTTTTTGAGAAGACTAATTTTCTCATCAGTTTATAAATCATTTTATACAATATAGTAATTTACATTAGACATGGTAAGATAGACGCTTATACTGAAATATTTATCATTAAAATAGAGTTTTCCTTAATTCGGTGATACTCTTCCATGAAACTAAGGCCTTATTGACAGGAGTTTTTCACAACTAATGAAGCATGTATCAAGTTCTCATTTTCTTATAAAGTTGGGCTTCCACAAAGATTGGGGTTCTCATAGTCACAGAAAAAAGCCTTCTTTCCTCCAAACTGGTGGGAGTTCATATTCAGCTCTCAGGAAAACTTTGATAGTAATAGTTTTGAAAACACTCAATTTTGTGGCAGATGATATATACTTGATAGTTATTCAGGAAAACATGTCTCTGCTACATAAATGTTGGTCATGGAATTTTTGGTAGAAAATAAATGGAGGTTGCAGAGCTATTCACAATTTAATTATAGCAAAAATTCAGACCTTCCTTCCTGTTTTAGACTTTCCATCTTTTGTCTCAGTTTTACTTTCCCTTAATAGAAAAATATTTTCCTAAATTATTTGTTTTTTGGGGTTCTGTTGGTTAATCATCTTTTAGTTAAAAAAAAAAGGTTGTTTGTGGTTTGTTTCTGTTGAGATTTATTTTGTTTTTATATCATCAAATGATGACAGAGTCAGTGGACACATTTCCTTTTGGTTTCTGAACTTTCTTTTATTTATTTTTCTTCCTAAAACTACTGAGTTTTCAAGTCTCTTTGTAACGCCTTTTCTCTGAATAAAATGTCCTTTTTGGAAACACGGTGTTTCCACATTTGGAGAGGTCTACCATGTAATTTGAACCACAAACATTTTAATTGGTAATGTTGAGGTTTTCATTATTGCTGAAGGGTACCCTATTTTGGGAGGGGGTTAAGAGCACTTATGCAAATTTCCCTCAGAAGGGCATGAGGCATTGATGAAGTCCTTTCTGTTTTCTAACGCTTACTAGAGAGTGGTAAAGAAGTACAACAGCACTAAGTGGTAACTAGGGGAGTGTTAGGCACCTACAAAGTAGGAGGCACTATTTTTTTGAGGGGGAGGGGGAGGCACTATTTTGATGATACAGCAGTGAACAAGACTTACTAGATTCCAGCCCTCATAGAGTTTATATCTATTTTTAGAGAAAAGCAGGCAATAAATAAAATAAACACACATTTTGTTTCTGGTATTGATAAGTCTCCTGAAGAAAATTGTGGCCAAGGTGATCCAAAGTAACAGATATCACCATTGTGTACAGAGTGGTCCAGGAAGCTTCCTCTGATGAAATGACACTTAAGCATAGGGGTTGAATGGATTTTAGAGGAGAGGGAAAAACAGAAGGTGCAGGTCCTGAAGCAGGAGGGCTTTGGTATATTTGAGGAAGGTCAGATTGGTTGGAGTATAGTGACAGAGTGAGTAAATGAGACAGGAAGCAGGATACAGAGGGCCTGGTAAAGATGGGGTGAGTTCATTCTATAGGGAATGGGAAGCCAAACAAGGGAGAAACAGGTGACATAATGTGGCTTGTGTTTCATCAGGATCATTTTGGCTGCAATTTGGGAACAGATTAAAGGGATTGAGATGGAAGCTGGATATCCTGTCAAGAGAGAGATGATGGTAACATGAGGAAGGGAATTAGAGGTAGTATAGGTCAGTATATCAAATACATTTGAGTGAAGATTTCTCTTGAGGAATTGGATGTGAGAATGAAAGAATAATAGTCAATAAAAGTCAATGATGGAAAAATTTTTGTCTGAGGAACTGGGTGAATTGTGGGTACCATATATACACATGTCATTTTAATGTACTAATGCTGACATAAAATCCCACATATCTTATCAACAGAGATATTCACAGAATAAATCTTAGGTTTTTTAAAAAAATTTTGTACTACAAAGTGACCATCTGTGATGATTCCAAGAAGAATATATTGAATTTGCTTCCATTTTACCTATGTTTTAGTGACTGAGGAGAAACATCATTTTACCTGTAAAACCACATTACATGTCCTACCTTCATTCAGGCTAATTTCTACCATATCGTGTCAGGTGAGTTCAGAGGTATAACAAATGCTTGCATTAAGAGAAAATAGCTAGAAATATTGCAAAT
This sequence comes from Marmota monax, assembly GCF_021218885.2. Classification (NCBI taxonomy): domain Eukaryota; kingdom Metazoa; phylum Chordata; class Mammalia; order Rodentia; family Sciuridae; genus Marmota; species Marmota monax. The sequence goes on along the minus strand of NW_026693777.1, from coordinate 11,650,113 downwards.
CAGTTTATGATGTTAGCATTCTTCAATTTACTTAACTTTTTTTTTTAACTAGGGAATTAAGATAATTTAGATTTTAAGACCTTATCTTTTTTTGGATCAGACCCAAGAAATGAGGGGTTCCCTGCCCTCTTTGCAAAGCTCTCTTCTTTATGCACCAGGTTTTCTGACATTCTGAATTAATACTAAGCCTGTCTAAATTTGACTTAGGTTGGGGGATAGGGAAGACGTACTTTACTCCAGGGAAGGCAATATCTACTTTTATAGGAAACTGAATGTTGTAAATACTGCATATTCAGGGTATTTGTACTAGTAAGTTATGTGAACAGATAACTTGATAACAAATATCTAAGAACTGGGTCAGAGGGAGATATTAAATTTGTGCTATATAAGGTTTCCCAAAGGCTTGGTTTATTTTGCAAATAAAGTTAAAAATGCTTTTTCTTGGTGGCTGTCTTTATATTTTATGACTCTACTAAAGAAAGTTTCTTAAAAATTGGATTTTTGTTTTTTAATTTAGGAGCTGATATTGTATGTTAACTTATTTTAAACACTTTTTAAATAGCTGATTATTAAGCACCTTTACACTTTGCTAAATATCTTTTTATAAATATCTTTGATGCTCTCCCTGAAGGTACCAAAGTGGCCATTCACTTAGCAATCATTTATGGGGTGCTAAAGGCAACAGCAGTCACTACAATATCAATCCTTATCCAGAAACTAGGGAGGCATTTGGGAAAATATCATTAACCAAATTAGGGTTGATGTGTTTGTTTAAATAATTCTTACTTTTGAATGAAAATATCTGTCCTAATTAGCATTTCTTTATTTCTTAAATGGCACGTGACTTTCAATGTCCTGCATCATTTTGTATCCCCTCAGGAATTTCCTCAAATGCAAACTGCATCTAAACCTTTCCTACTAAATCCTCTTTGAGGATTGTGATCTTTGATCTTTGGATTTCTTATCTGGTACTACCTCTGTTGCCTCCCCACAGTGGATTCTTCTCTTGTAAACCCACCATGTTATCTGATCACACTATTAACTTTCTACTGTCTTTTTTCCCATACTGTTGACCCAGTCACTGGTAATGATCATATCCTTGATTTTCAAAGATATTTATAGACTTTCAAATATGGCTTTCAAAGCAGGCACTGGGAAGAAGTGAGGAAACTCAGATGTATGGGACAGTTAGTACTTATTGGCATCAATTTAGATAAATAGGAAACAGGAATGGACAACACAGATTAATTTCTTTTTGTTTTGCCCATCAGACAGCTGCAATGTAAGTAGATTTCCTTTTTGCAAACCTTTATGATAACTCTGCATGCAGAAAAAAGGTACATCAAAAGCAACAAACCCTTTGCATTGACTTGTATTATTCCTTCCCAAAATCATTCCTCCTATTTTTCCCCCTCATCTTCATTTTCTGGGCTTGCAATTCCCAAGACTATGTCAATACTACAATCCTTGCCTTAGGCTTTCCTCTTTTAAAAGGACTCAAGACTAAGAAAGCTGGTATTATTAATCTATTCATTTAGCTAAGATTATGAAGACTAGAAAGGTTTATAGGATCCCTTCTGCCTATAATATCTGAATTACTACCAGTTATTCACATTGTTCTTTATATGATGTTTCTAAAATAAATAAATGAACAAAACAACAACAGATTCCTCTTTCGAATGACATGGAAACTTTCTTTTTTATTTTTCTATGATTATTCTGAGATTTAAATTTTTTTTCTTTTAACATATAAATATATATATTTATATGTATATATATATATATATACATATATATGTGTGTGTGTATATATATATATATATATATATATATATATATATATATATTCATTCAATGGACCTTTATTTTATTTATTTATCTACAGTGCTGAGAATCAAACCCAGGACCTCATACATACTAGGAAAGTGCTCTACCACTGAGCTACAAACCAGCACTCAAGGTTTTTTAAAAATATCTTTGTTAAAACTTATAATAAATATATCATAAATTATTCTATTGAATGAGTGAATCAAGAAATGGTGAGCTATCACTATTGCATATGCCGTAATAAGTAATAAAGAAAAATCATTATGTGGCCTGATGTGAACACCTAAAACTTATGTCATTTTCTGCTCAAATCTTAAATTAACTTTGAAAAATTAGCCATTTTAAAAACAATATTATAACTGATGTGTGATCCTTTTCCCTTTCAGATATTTAATAAATATTATACACTCTTAAAATCAATAAGATAATGAAGATTTTGATCATTTTGGTATACTCTACAATTATGCAATTAGATGTCATAATTACATGTTCAAATGATTACACACATGAACATGAATTTCTTAATTAGCAATAATTATACTAATGATCTAAATTCACAGAAATTGGCTGAAGTGACTAAATCAAGTAAATACTTCCATTCCAAGAATGATTTGGGAAAATAAAAATGTGTATCTATCATAGACTGTCTTTCCACAGACTCTAGCTTCTGCTATTTATAAGAAAGCTGATGTAAATTGTATTTGTTTTGCACTGAGAATTGAATTAAATATGTCTTACCTACAATAATAATTACATAAATTTATTGAGAGAGGCAAAATACTTTCATATTGTCTTGGGTATATTTTGGAATCTGTGTCATTCCCTGTTACCTGATAAATTCCCCATACATTTATCTCTCCTTGGTTTTGTATCCTTGACATATGCTGTTGTAGGAAAATAGTGACTATTTGAATATATTTTATATCTTAGAGTTTCTTAGACATCAAGCACACAAGTAGCATATATATAGATATATATTTACAATAATGATATCTTAGCTTTTTATCACTTTATTTATTTAAGGAATATAATATATGAAAACCATTAATGATTGACTAAAGTTTCAGTTTTGTCCAAACCTTAATTAATAAATGATGTCTATAATAATTATGTATACTGGAGGGCTTATGATGGTAGGTTCACATATATGCATATGTTGAAGATATAAAATAGATTTATATGTAGTATAAATATTTCATACGTGTGTATGTAAAAAAAATATATATATATTTACATACACATAAATATATGTGTATTTACTGGAACAGCATTCAGTAACTATCTGATTACTATATCTCTTTTACTATGTGATTTGGGTTTTTATTGTGTATGTGTGGAAAATAAAATTAGAAAAAGGAAAAGATATGTAAATAAGATATTTTATAATGCTGGGTGTACTGGTCTTATTTTGCATTCAGGTAGATGAAATCATAGCTTCAGGCTCAGCATCTTCATCTGTTTTACCTATTTCCCTAATAAACCTGAGTTCAAGTTATACAATTACTGGTGAGACATTGATGGCATCCTCCTTCATGATTTTAAAAATGTTTGAACTCCTCTCCACACTTGGGGTGAGAGTGAAAAGTTCTCAAAAACTTCTCTACATGTATCTGAATTTTATCACTCTAATAGGCTGTTAGATCAATACTATAACTGTTGATTCTGTTTCTTAACCAAGTACACTAAGAATTGCATCTATGAAAATTGATTCCTCACAAAATACATGTCTTCCCTTCTGAGTTAATTTGGTTCTGATTCTATTTATTTATTTATTGAGTTGTGGGGATTGAAGTACTGATCTATATCTCCAACCCTTTTATTTATTTATGTATTATTTTTGTTTTGAGACAGTGTCTTGCTAAATTCCTTAGGCTGGCCTTGAACTAGAGATTCTCCTACCTCACTTCCCCAATAGCTGGGTTTGTGGGTGTGTGTCACTATACTCAACAGATTCAGGACTCTTATTGATAGATTCAGATTTGTAACACTAATGCAATAGACTCTGGTAAATGTAGTTTTTGGTTTTTGGACTCTGAATTTCAAGAAGACATCCTAGTCAAAAGTTGAAGGCGTGTGAGTAACACGGACTATATCCTGTGGTCACAAGAGGCAACTGTATGAGGCAACTTTCCTACATCTACCACCCAATAAAGCATTTGATACTTATCATATTTAGACAAAAGTTATGGTTTCTAATTTAGTAGTGAGTATATCTTGAAACCGCCAGTGAATTGAAGATAATAAATTCCCTATTTTGTGTGAAAACCAGTCTGTTTTATGAAGACTTCTCTTATATACTTTTCTCTTTTAACTTTCAAATTCCCCATCTTCCCCCTTCTTTGCCCAGGTTACAGGTTCAAGGTTCCTTTTCTTAATATTTTTTCTGTCCCAGGAATAGTCACTCAAGAATCCCAGGTAATATGATACAGGATAATTTGTGTTTCATTCTTCATCTCCATTTCACTTGGGAAACATAATTTTGTAGAAATATAAATATGCACAGGAAATTTTACAATGGGTCAGTAAAGTTTAATAATGTATACTCTCTTTTTGTAGAGTTAAAGTGTAGCCATTTTTTCCCCTTGTTCTTAGGGAACAAGTACTTTAAAGCCACTGAAGTCTGGGTCTTTTAATACCAGAGTAATACTGAACATAGGTTCTGGATCAGAGTGGGCTCACAGCTGTATATGCTAGTAATGAGACCATGGGAAAATCATTTTTCTGCTGAAGCATCAGTTTACTCAACTGTAAATTGGAAAGTAGTAATTAAACAACATTATTTTTTGAGGATTAAGAGGGATATATTAACAAAGAAATTGCCTTAGCAAATACTTGTTACTCTTAGTAGAAATATAGTCATAAGATGGTTGTTAGAATGTTGGAGCCACTACTAACTATGTGGTCTTCAGAAAGTTAATCTTTCTTAATCTCAGTTTAGTCATCTGCAAATTGAGCACTACAATGTTAGCTGGTCAGATTTGTATGAAGACAGTGATGCAAGACTGTTGCTCATTTTGTCTCTTTCTAAGCTTGTATCAAAATCGAAACAGGTTAAATATAAATTCTTGCAATATTTAACCCAGGCATTAATCTATTGGGCTGAAATATTTCAAATGTGTCCAGGAATAGCATACTGTTAATATCCTGTGATCCTTGAGTTCTGAAATTAGGGCACTTAAATGGACATTTAAAGTAATACTATTTCAGGGATAAGATGTCTTACCCATCGGTTTAGTTTTACATGTCTTATTGTTGATAGTGTTCGATCACCTGGATGTTGAATGGAGTTTAAATTATAAGCTGACAGTTAAGTGTAAACATCTTTTATACTACCTTCAAGGATTTCAGGGTGCCCAGAAAGTGTGCATTTGTTTTGTTTTTGCTTTTCTGAAAGGTGTTCAAATATTTTGGAAGCAAAGTATAAAAATTTGCCCAGAAGCCTGGGAATGAAACAATAGGAATTGAGGATATTAATTTGCTTTCCAGGTCTAGGTACCCAGAAAAATGTACACAGACAAATGATTCACTGCAAAATATTTCTGTGGCCAATTTGATGTCTCCTGGGAGTTCTTTAGATGAAGCTTTAGAAAACGTGAAATAGAATTGCATTGCATTACTCATTTGGCACATTCTGGCTAACTTTAAAAGTCTGGAAGACTTTTAAAGTTCTAGAAGAATCATTATAGTAGCACTTCAATTCCACCTGCATTTATTCACTTGCATGATTAAAAAAAAGTTTGGAATATACTGTATGTCATTATATCAGGTTACCAGCATATAAATGAGATATTGATGACAGGTTTAATGATGTTTTTAGCCAATACTTGATTCTTCCTTTTATTAGGTGCTACTCAATCTTTTAGATGGTTAATACAGTGTTTCCATGCATGCAGTTTCCTTTATTTCTTTCATTACTTCCAGTTGTTTTTCCAAGGTTACTACTTTCATTATTTTTCATTTGGTAAACAAAGAAGATCTTTTATTTATAGAATCTTCAAATGTTAAAAATGTATTTCTGATGTTTTGCTTCAGTCTTCCACAACAAATGATATTCAACTGCTTATTTCTGGACCCAGAAAAAAAAATAGTAGCTTAAACAAGATAGGCATGAATTCTGTCACCCAGAAATAAGTCTAGTTGAGGGAGTATTATTAAGATGGGATGGTTGTTTTATGACATCATCAGGGATCTACCGTTTTTAATAATTTGAATAGACTACTGGACGGTAACTCTAGGCTTGTGGGGAATGGCTGGAAGAAGTAGATCACTGGGGGCATGGCCTTGGACTTATCTTTGGCCTGGCTCCCCCTCTTTCCTTCCCCCCTCTTCCTCTTCTCTCCTCCTCCTTCTCTCTCTCTCCTTCCTTTCTCCCTCCCTCCCTCCCTTCTCTCCCTCCCTCCCTCCCTCCCTCCCTCCCTCTCTCTCTCTCTCTCTTTCTCTCTTTCTGTCTCTCTCCTTTCTGGTTACACTTAGGTGAACATCTTTCTCTACTATCCCTTCTCCTTCAGCCATGGATTTCTGCTATATCTCAGGCCTAGAGATATGGAGTCAGCCAACCATAATTGGGACTAATGAAACCAAAATTACCTCCACTAAATTTGTTCTTGTCAGGTTTTTGGTTACAGTAATGAAAAGCTGAGTAACAAAGATCCTATGATTCTATTATATTCAATTTCAGGAAATGATGAAGTAAAGGGAAAAAAAATGAGCCTATTCCATTCTATTTTAAGAAATTTATCCACAATGCCCATTAATGTTTTCAGTTACATGACATACTTGTGTGCAGAAAAAAGTTAACCTAGTAGCCCTGAGGATGCTACCCAACGTCCATTGCAAGGTTGGCCTTTGGTTGGAATCTAGGAATTTGAACTTCAAGAAGATTCCTACCATTTCCTAACCAGTAGAAGTGGCTCACCATTCCTAAAGTTGCTTTTTTTTAAATAATAATATGGTTTATACTGAACACGTGTTTACTTTTAGGCTGATGGAATTTTGATATTTGCTAGAGGGTGCCTAAGTGACCAGGGCCAGTGAAACACTTGGGTGTGGCGTCTCCAATGAGCTTCACTGGTAGAAGTGAACTAAACACACTGTGTGATTCTATTGGGAGGGGACTCCTGAAAGCTTGAGTCCTTTTTCCTCCCAGAATTTCCCGGTATACATTTATCCTTTTGTTAATTTTGCTTGTATCCTTTCACTATAATATGTCATCATCATGATGACTTTATAATGGATACATACTTTTTTTATAGGTATAGGGATATATTTAGATGGATTAACAAACTCATTAATGGTTATAGATTTTAAAAAAATCCCACTCTGTATATATTCCAAAATAAAAACAGATGAATAGACTCAACTTTCACTTGAAGAAGTGTCAAAAGATTAACATCTCAACTGAAACTCCTTATATTGTGGGTTCCTTGTGGAGAGCTGTTTTATCTAATTCATGCTTGTATTATCAGAATTATGCTACCAGGAATTCATCCAAGCAGAAATTACTTTGATAATGATTTCCATGTCAGGTTTGGTTATTTGGACTAGAGATACCAAGATCAAGAACAGTCCTTGACATAATGAGTTTATAGCTTAGTAAGGCAAATAATTGTGTTTTAGGACTGATTTCTAAGATATAGACACGGAGAAGAAAGTTCAAGTACTAGTGGAGCAAGAATTCAGGAGAGGAAAAGAAAGAAGATGGGTAAGGACATGATTTTAAGAGGTTAGCTCCCGTCTGGCACAGCAAAGGAATCCTGGGCTGCAAATTATGGTTCAGAAACTGTCCTAACTGGAGTAAGGGAGCAGGGCTCTCATATTCCACATGGATCATTAATGAGCTAAAAGCCATTGAGTTGAGGAGTAATCTCAATGATTTCTAAGACTTCATCTTTGAGTGTAAAGTGACTCCATGGCCTAAGGACCTTCTTTGAGAAACAAGGAATCCTTAAGAGTTACATATAGAAGGAGCAAAGAGTATAAGAGAGTCAGATGAATACCTGATACTTGCTCTAATTATAATCAGCTACTATTGCAATATGTTGAGTCCTCCCTTAGAGGGAATTACCAGTGCTATAGCAACAAAGAGAGCAAGGCATGATAGGTCTTTGTGGGAGAGGAAAAGCTTCCTAATAAAATGATTTATAGAGTATCAGAGGGCATTAACTAGCTACCAAATATAGGGGAAAAAAAAGGAGAACTTTCAGGTCCAAGGAACCCAGTGTACAAAAACACAAAGTCACAAGATCATAGAAGAACTGGAACTGTTGAGAAGAAAAATTCCCAACATTAAAGTCTGTCATGGTTCTAATATCAGGGGATGAAGTATAAAAACATTCTGCAAACTTCTAAAGAAGTAAAATCCTCTTGCTGTTGTTTGAGTCCCTGTGGTTAAATTCTGTGTTGTGTTTTAAAACCAAACCCTTTTACCATGGGTATACATTCAGCCAAGCACTTGCTTACTTATAAGCAGTTGCCCCAAGATGTACCTTTTTCTTTCACTCTGGTTTGCATTAGTGCTAGCAGGCCCTGTCCTAATTCTCCATATGCACAAAAGATAATGCTGTTAAAGATAAGCATTACGTTTATTTGATTTCTTTCATAGTTTATTTACAAAGGAGGTGAATCAATTTCTCAGCTTAACTCCAAAGAAAATGCCAAAGGAAGCATTTGTGCATATTTATTAGTTATATGTGTTGATTCTGTATAAAGAGATCTAAACCCAGTGTTCTCTACTTTAAGGCCTATCTAGTGTTGGGAGTACACAGGTCCACACCTCATCATTTCCCTGTTTCCAACTCCTCTGCCACTATGAGTCCCTCTTCATCACCACCTTTGTTCTGACTGGTGAGAAGACTGACCTTGAGTCCCCCTTGCTATTCTTCAGACTCCATTTTTTATTGTTCCCAGGAACTTCTTATTTACAATTATCAAATAGTAGCTCTAATTTATGGAAAACTTTTAAAACTGTATATTATTATAATTAGTGGTATTGGTGATGATGCTAGTAATTATGATCCCTAATAATCATATTAGAAAAACACTATACTAGAAAAAATGTTTTATTCATAAATTATAGATACTTTAATGTTAAAATTTTATTGCCTTGTCTGAAAATTGTGGTTCTTTTGATAAAAGCACATTTAGAAGCAAATGTAACATGTTGTTATAATTTATTATAGTCTGATACTATTTATTAAAAATTTAACTTGTCTGATCTAGAGTCTTATGCCATTCAGAATTTTATTTATTTATTTTTTGTGTTAAGTGGTTTTAAAAAAACCTATTTCCTCTCTAATTTTCCCTGGTATCAATGCAGGAGATAAGAATAAACTTTATTTTCAAACATCAATGAATGCTGTTTGTTGAGAGGTACCAATCACATGCATTCTTTTATACTCTTGCAAGTAGATACCTGTAACTGGCTTTTCAGGTTTACCTCCCAGTGGTTCTGGAGGCAGATCATCCCAATAATTATAGACTATCCAATGGATTATGTTTATCTTGTATTTTACTCGGGCTTCCTTCTACCAGTCGATCTTCTTTCAAAGCACAAATAAGGGTGGGAAAAAGTTCAGATTTGTTTCTATAGATGGACCTGAGTATGTTTGCTTTAACTCCTTGGTAACTGATAGAAAATATCTTCAACTCATGAATCTCCATTCACTAGACGTTAATTAAAGGAGGAAATCAGAAGTCTCTCATCGTGGTTAAGGTGCAAGTCCTGATTGAATTTGTAAAATCTGTGCATCATGCTTTTAGAATTCAAACAAGTTTGTCTGTGAATTATGCTCTGGGTTTTTAATGTTTTCCTAAGATTATCTCAGTCAACATTGATTTTATTTAAAGCTATATAAAATCAGTCATGTTTTAGTAATATGATTTATCAAAAATCAAAATACATAATCCTCTTTCAGGAATTGGATAGCCCTCAGCTAAGAGTTAGGTTCTGTAGTCTAAGATGATCTCCATTGTTATTCCTTCAGTTTATTAGAGAATTAAATTAAAACAATATGTCCTAAATTTCAATATTTTCTCTTTTTGTTAATGTTATTTTTATGGAGATGACTATTTAATGTTTAATAGGATATAAACATGCATATTTAATAATTTACATCTAAATATCAGATATCTAAAATTCCCATTGTGGGACTAGTAATTATCTCAAATGTCTACTCTCCTGTACTTTGAAAGTTGTGGAACCATCAAATTACAGCAACAAGATGCCATTCAGAGTAAAGAGTATCTTTCCTAGTCGTACTTGTAACTAAGGATGGGAATATAAAAATGATGTAAGCAGAAATATTAGGAATCCCAGAAACTTCTGTGAAAGACAAATAGCAGTTGCTTTTTGTCCCTTTTCTTTTCTTTTTTTTAATTGGTTGTTCAAAACATTACAAAGCTCATGACATATCATCTTTCATACATTTGATTCAAGTGAGTTATGAACTCCCATTTTTACCCCAAATACAAAGTGCAGAATCACATAGGTTATACATCCACATTTTTACATAATGCCATATTAGTGACAGTTGTATTCTGCTACGTTTCCTATCCCCTACTATCCCCCCTCCCCACCCCTCCCATCTTCCCTCTCTACCCTATCTACTGTTGTTCAATTCTCTCCCTTGTTCCCCCCCTTTCCCCTCACAACCTCTTATATGTATTTTTGTGTAACAATGAAGGTCTCCTTCCATTTCCATACAATTTCCCTTCTCTCTCCCTTTCCCTCCCACCACTCGTCTCTGTTTAATGTTAATCTTTTCCTCATGCTCTTCCTCCCTGCTCTGTTCTTAGTTGCTCTCCTTATATCAAGGAAGACATTTGGCATTTGTTTTTTAAGGATTGGCTAGCTTCACTTAGCATAATCTGCTCTAATGCCATCCATTTCCCTGTAAATTCCATGATTTTGTCATTTTTAGTGCTGCATAATACTCCATTGTGTATAAATGCCACATTTTTTTATCCATTCATCTATTGAAGGGCATCTAAGTTGGTTCCACAGTCTAGCTATTGTGAATTGTGCTGCTATGATAATTATGTGGCAGTATCCCTATAGTATGCTCTTTTAAGGTCCTCAGGAAATAGTCCGAGAAGACCGATTGCTGGGTCAAATGGTGGTTCCATTCCCAGCTTTCCCAGGAATCTCCATACAGCTTTCCAAATTGGCCGCACCAATTTGCAGTCCCACCAGCAATGTACAAGTGTACCCTTTTCTCCACATCCTCACCAGCACTTATTGTTGTTTGACTTCATAATGGCTGCCAATCTTACTGGAGTGAGATGGTATCTTAGGGTGGTTTTGATTTGCATTTCTCTGACTGCTAGAGATGGTGAGCATTTTTTCATGTGCTTGTTGATTGATTGTATGTCCTCCTCTGAAAAGTGTCTGTTCAGGTCCTTGGCCCATTTGTTGATTGGGTTATGTGTTATCTTATTGTTTAATTTTTTGAGTTCTTTGTATATTCTGGATATTAGGGCTCTATCTGAAGTGTGAGGAGTAAAAATTTGTTCCCAGGATGTAGGCTCCCTGTTTACCTCTTTTATTGTTTCTCTTGCTGAGAAAAAACTTTTTAGTTTAAGTAAGTCCCATTTGTTTATTCTTGTTATTAACTCTTGGGCTATGGGCGTCTTATTAAGGAATTTGGAGCCCGACCCCACAATATGTAGATCGGAGCCAACTTTTTCTTCTATCAGGTGCAGAGTCTCTGGTTTGATATCAAGCTCTTTGATCCATTTTGAGTTAACTTTTGTGCGTGGCGAGAGAAAGGGGTTCATCTTCATTTTATTGCATATGGATTTCCAGTTTTCCCAGCACCATTTGTTGAAGATGCTACCCTTCCTCCATTGCATGCTTTTAGCCCCTTTATCAAATATAAGAAAGTTGTAATTTTGTGGATTGGTCTCTGTGTCCTCTATTCTGTACCATTGGTCCACCCTCCTGTTTTGGTACCAGTACCATGCAGTTTTTGTTACTATTGCTCTGTAGTACAGTTTGAAATCTGGTATCGCTATACCTCCTGATTCACTCTTCCTGCTTAGAATTGCTTTTGCTATTCTGGGTCTTTTGTTTTTCCATATGAATTTCATGATTGCTTTCTCTATTTCTACAAGAAATGCCGTTGGGATTTTGATTGGCATTGCATTAAACCAATAGAGAACTTTGAGTAATATTGCCATTTTGATGATGTTAGTTCTGCCTATCCATGAACAGGGTATATTTTTCCATCTTCTAAGATCTTCTTCTATTTCTCTCTTTAGGGTTCTGTAGTTTTCATTGTATAAGTCTTTCACCTCTTTTGTTAGGTTGATTCCCAAGTATTTTATTTTTTTTGAGGATATTGTGAATGGAGTGTTTTTTTTCATTTCCATTTCAGAAGTTTTGTTGCTGATATACAGGAATGCCTTTGATTTATGTGTGTTGATTTTATATCCGGCCACTTTGCTGAATTCATTTATTAGCTCTAATAGTTTCTTTGTAGACCCTTTTGGGTCTTCTAGGTATAGAATCATATCATCCGCAAATAGTGATAATTTAAGTTCTTCTTTTCCTATTTTTATGCCTTAAATTTCTTTTGTCTGTCTAATTGCTCTGGCTAGTATTTCAAGAACTAAATTGAATAGAAGTGGTAAGAGAGGGCATCCCTGTCTTGTTCCAGATTTTAGAGGGAATGCCTTCAGTTTTTCTCCATTTAGAATGATGCTAACCTGAGGCTTAGCATATATAGCTTTTACCATGTTGAGGTAAGTTCCTGTTATCCCTAATTTTTCTAGTGTTTTGAACATAAAGGGATGCTGTACTTTGTCAAATGCTTTTTCTGCATCTATCGAGATGATCATATGGTTTTTATATTTAAGTCTATTGATGTGGTGAATAACATTGATTGATTTCCGTATATTGAACCAGCCTTGCATCCCAGGGATGAATCCTACTTGATCATGGTGCACAATTTTTTTGATATGCTTTTGTATTCGATTCGCCAGGATTTTATTGAGGATTTTTGCATCTAAGTTCATTAGAGATATTGGTCTGTAGTTTTCTTTCTTTGAAGTGTCTTTGTCTGGTTTCAGGATCAGGGTGATGTTGGCCTCATAGAATGAATTTGGAAGAGCTCCTTCTTTTTCTATTTCTTGAAATAACTTGAAAAGTATTGGTATTAATTCTTCTTTGAAGGTTTTGTAGAACTCCGCTGTATACCCATCTGGTCCAGGGCTTTTCTTGGTTGGTAGTCTTTTGATGGCTTCTTCTATTTCTTCCTTTGTTATTGGTCTGTTTAAATTGTGTGTGTCTTCTTGACTCAATCTGGGCAGATCATATGACTTAAGAAATTTATCGATATCTTCACTATCTTCTATTTTATTGGAATATAGGATTTCATAATACTTTCTAATTATCTTCTGTATTTCTATAGTGTCCGTTGTGATGTTGCCTTTTTCATCCCATATGTTAGTAATTTGAGTTCTCTCTCTTCTTCTCTTCGTTAGCATGGCTAAGGGTCTATCGATCTTATTTATTTTTTCAAAGAACCAACTTTTAGTTTTATCAATTTTTTCAATGGTTTTTTTTTTTGTTTCAGTTTCATTGATTTCAGAACTGATTTTAATTATTTCTTGTCTTCTACTACTTTTGCTGTTGTTTTGCTCTTCCTTTTCTAGGGTTTTGAGATGAAGTGTGAGTTCATTTATTTGTTGGTTATTCCTTTTTTTGAGGAATGAAACCCAGGAAATGAATTTCCCTCTTAAAACTGCTTTCATTGTGTCCCATAGATTCTGGTATGTTGTGTCTGTATTGTCGTTTATCTCTAAGAATTTTTTGATTTCCTCCTTTATGTCTTCTGTAAGCCATTGATCATTCAGTAACATATTGTTCATTTTCCAGGTGATGCAGGATTTTTCCTTCCTTCTTTTATCATTGATTTCCAGTTTCATTCCATTATGATCAGATAAGGTGCATGGTATTATCTCCACACCTTTATATTTACTTGGAGTTGCCCTATGGCATAATATATGGTCTATCTTTGAGTAAGATCCATGTGCTGCTGAGAAGAACGTGTATCCACTTGATGATGGTTGATATATTCTATATATGTCAGTTAAATCTAGGTTATTGATTGTGTTATTGAGTTCTAGAGTTTCTTTATTCAGCTTTTGTCTGGAGGATCTGTCTAATGGAGAGAGCAGTGTGTTGAAGTCACTCATAATTATTGTGTTGTGGTCTATTTGACTCTTGAACTTGAGGAGAGTTTGTTTTATGTACGTTGCAGCACCATTGTTTGGTGCATACATATTGATAATTGTTATGTCTTGTTGGTGGATGGTTCCTTTTAACAGTATGTAGTGTCCTTCTTTATCCCTTTTGATTAACTTAGGTTTGAAGTTGATTTTATTCGATATGAGTATGGCCACTCCTGCTTGCTTCCGAGGGCCATGTGAGTGGTATGATTTTTCCCAACCTTTCACCTTCAGCCTGTATATGTCTTTTCCTATCATATGAGTCTCCTGAAGGCAGCATATTATTTGATCTGTTTTTTTAATCCAGGTTACTAGCCTATGTCTCTTGATTGGTGAATTTAAGCCATTAACATTTAAGGTTACTATTGAAATATGGTTTGTACTTCCAGTCATCTTTATTTATTTATTTATTTATTTTAGTTTGGCTAGTTTTTCCTCTTTGGCTATTTTTCTCCCCCTTTACTGAGATACTTCCCACTATTTGTTTTGGGTGCTATTTTTTTCAATTCCTCTTCTTGCAGTATTTTGCTCAAAATGCCTTGCAGTGCTGGTTTTCTGGCTGCGAATTCTTTTAACTTTTGTTTATCATGAAATATTTTAATTTTATTGTCGAATCTGAAGCTTAATTTTGCTGGATACAGTATTCTTGGTTGGAATCCTTTATTTTTCAGTGTTTGAAATACGTTGTTCCAGGATCTTCTCGCTTTCAACGTCTGTGATGAAAAATCAGCCGTTAACTCTAATTGGTTTACCCCTGAATGTAATCTGCCTCCTTTCTCTCGTAGCTTTTAATATTCTCTCCTTGTTCTGTATGTTGGATATCTTCATAATTATGTGTCTTGGAGTTGGTCTATTACGGTTTTGAATGTTTGGGGTCCTGTAGGCTTCCAGGATTTGGCAATCCATTCCATCTTTCATATCTGGGAAGTTTTCTAGGATTATTTCATTTAATAGGTTGTCCATTCCTTTGGTTTGAACCTCTATACCTTCATGAAGGCTTGGCTAGAGACCTCTTCCTAGAGTCCCTGCGCCTCAGAGGCTGGTCGCCAGGTCGCGCGGGCCGGGGCCTCCACGCGGGCAGGCGGCAGATGGTCGCTGGGTCGTGTGGGCGGCTGGCGAATCTGGACCTCCAGGCTGCATGGAGGAGATTTCACTCTTCTGGGGCAAACTGTCACCTTCAAAAATCTTACTAATTCCCGGCCGGTCTCTCTTCAGTGGAATTTTCCTAGAAGTTTCTCAGCAGGTAGAATCTAATCGTATTAATGCGTCTCTCTGACCCCGTTATTGTGGAGGTATTGAAAGCACTGCCTCCCCGCCGGTCGCCATGTTGGATCTCCCCTTTTCTTTTCTTCTGCTAGGATATGAAAAGTGGATCTGTGATTGCTATTGTGGACCATGAGTTCAAGCAACATCCTGTAGAAAGGCTCTCAATAGAGTGTGCATACCTGAGTACTCAATGAAGCAGGACTAATCCATCAGTGAGGCTAGCCTGCCTCACTCTCTAAATCTTTTACATGGAATAATCTAACTTTCCTCTTGTAAAAGTCACCATAATATCTCTATCTTACTTATGATTCATCATTAGCATTATATCCCCAAACCCTTCAACTTTCAATTCAAGTACATTATTTTACACAATATGTGTACGTTATCTATAGCACTAAGTTCTGGGGCTTCTCTGTTGAATCATCCATGAAGTCTTGCTGTGGTACTTAACTTTTTTTTGCTTCTCCCAAAGTTATCCCATGGCAGCATAGCTCAGAAGAATCTCTAAGAGAAGACATTAAAATAGAAAGAGGAAATGGAAGTTTAGGGTAAAGCCCAGAAAAATTAAACTAAAATAAATTTGGTGTATTACATTAATTCATTTCTTAATATATAAGATATTTAAGCTATATATTTATATATTCATTTCAGTGTAGTTATAGTTTAATCACTACTGGTTTTCTACTCATAAGTTTCTCAATAGGAAATTCCCTTTTAATTTTCTCTTTGAGTATTGACTAGGTTTCCATATATTAATAATCTTTTGTTTATTTATTTATAACTATACTGATTTAATCAAGATAACATGGCCTGTACTATCTCTACTTTAAAAAAATAATTAGGGTTTTCTTTATTGTCAATGATGTGATTAATTTTTGCAAATGTTTAATAGACATGAGATAAAATCCATTGTTCTATGAGTGGAAGACTATATATTTCTTAGTTAAATATTTTGTTTATATTTTTTAGCTCTTCCCTGGCTTTTTTACTTTTTAATTAAAAAAATATTGTATTTTCTATAACTGTCTAACTCTCAAAGAGATATACTGGAATTTCCCACTGCAATACATTCATTTCCCCTTTCTAATTTTATTTGCTTTATTTATTGTACTGAACACCAATTAATAGAAATATGGTTTTGTTTTTTAATTTTAACATTACATAAAGCAATGGTTTTCTTTTTGTGTTAGTCTTGATATATGTAAAGAATTACTTCTGATTGACTCATCTTATTTTAATAACTATTACCATTCCATCCATGCCTTCCTTTCCAATCTTGATTTCTAATCTTTTATCGTTACCTCATATTTTATACATATGTATGTATGTATATATATATAATACATATATAATGAATTTGGAATATATATATGGCATATACAAAATACTATTTGTATTTTTTTTATCTATATGCAATGCAAACTTCATAAAATCATGTTTTAACCTATTTTGTGAATGGGAGAGTTGGGAATCAAACCCAGATGCTGTACCACTGAGCTGTATCCACAGCCATATTTTAACTTTGTAATCCAGTCCAATATGCTTTTTAAAGGCAAATTCAATGTAATCATATCTAGTCTATGACTGACATATGCTATTCTTAGTTTGTAGTATCAGTTGTACAGAATGATGGCAACAGTACTTCATAATGCACTGTATGTTTCAAAATTGCTTTAAAGTTAGATTTCAAATGTTTCTACCACACACACACACTCACACACACACACACAATTACACACACAAATAAAATGGTATATGAGGTAATAGATTTGTTAATAAGTTTGACTTGATCATTTCACCATGTATACATATATCAAAACAACACATTTTATTTGATAAATATATATTATTATTAGTTATCTATTAAATAAAACTAAAATGAAAATGTTTTATTAAATAAAAAGTGAAATAAAAACTTTCTATTTAAAATTATATACTTCCTTTTTCTCTTCGTCATAATTTCCACTTTTGCCCCCTTTATCTCATTTTTCCTTCCATTAATGGAACTATGCCTTTTTCTATTATTTTAATCATCATTTATGCCTCCGACTATTAGTAAAACAGATACCTACTATTTTTCCACAGAGACATATTCTTCTCCATCTAACCGTCCCAATGTTTAAGATTCTATAATGTTACTTCCTCTTCTTCCTTCCCCCTGACATTAATTTTAGCTCTCCTTTGTATTCCACTCCTACCCAAAATTTTATGTCCTGTGTTTCATTACAGAATTCTACTTCATTTTATGAACTTATTTACAATAAACCCAATATTTTTTCAGGGTAAAATAAATTAAATGCAAGTAGGATTTCAAATAAAATTTTCAAAAAGGAAAACACTTTTACTCTTCTTACTCCCAGCACCATTCATAGTGTTTCTATTAAATTTTATGTATCTCCTTGTGTGATTGTAATGAACATATTATCAATATGTGTATAAACATATGATCTTTTATATGAGTGATAATATTCTCTTCTGTTAATTTTTAAAAATATATTTTTAGTTGTTGATGGACCTTGATTTTATTCACTTATTTATATGTGGTGCTTAGAATCAAATTCAGTGCCTCACACATGTGAGGCAAGTGCTCTACCACTGAGCCACAACCTCAGCCCTCTTCTGTTAATTTTTAACATAGTGATACACTTTGTATTTCAATTTCTTAAATGACTAATTTAGTTCAGTTTTAGGACTCATCAATTTTAACCTCCCCTCCATTATTTGATATTTACATTGTTTTTCATGATATACTATTAAACAGGCAGTATGCTCATTTTTCTGCATTCTGTTGCAAATATATAAGATAAATTTTATCAGAAAGCTAGTCTACTTCCATAACTATTTTTATCCTGAATTTACTTTTGTATTCTGAAATTTTTCCAATCAACTTTAGGATTACATTGTAATATACAAAGAAGGCATGATATTTTCATTAAAATTTAGCTATTTCTTAGATGGCATGTTAGATATCTGTTTGCTTAAAGAGCATTAAGGGGTGGAAAGATGGTAGACTAGAGGGAATCAGTGATTTCGCCTGGGATTCAAGCAAGGGGGATACTGCTTCTCAGCAAGGTGGGAGACAAGGGCACTTCATTAAAACTCAATACTAGACAGCAAGAGTGCCTTAGAGACTTAGAAATTTGGGGTATATTAAACAAGGAAAAGGGACAAAAATTAAGCTGAGCTGCTAGTAGGAGCAGCAGAATTAGCACAAAAGGAAGGAAAAGGTCAAGAAACAGGAAGGACAGTCTTAGTGTGTAAAATCTTGAGATCAAAGGAGCAGCCTGCCCGAGGCTGATCCAGAGGCTGTGGAGCACATAAGTTGACACATGAAAGATGCCACCTATTTAAAAATGGTCTGTGGGAAAGTGGAGGCAGAAGCCATCATAAGCTAACAACACTGTGCCATCTAGCAGATACAGGAACCAAAACTCGGACCTGGGAAAAAGGGCTGGCTCCCATATACAGGGTAGGCAGATACCACCCATGTGACCTAGACTGAGCTTGCCAAAATATGGAGAAAATTGGGCATGGATAATATTTTGCCTACAAGTTGGGGAGCCTGCAGAGAATCTGGCTTTCTCACCCTTTTGCTTCTAGGGGATTAATAGGACCAGCTGCAGCAGGTTGGGTGTCTGAATAGGGGCGGGAGGGGGGAGGGGTATATCTGCACTCAGAAACCAACCCCAACCCAGAGCCTCCTGGAAACTGAACAGGTGGATGTGACTATGCTTGGGGGTGGACCACAGGAGGCCAAGAAGGGTGGTATCCATGAGCGGTAGAAGAAGTGAGGGACTAGCTGCCGCATCTCATGAGTGGATCCCTGGAGAGACTCTCGGGAGATCCCTGGTACAGTGTCCTAGCTTAGATTGATAACTGAGGGGCTTTGAGGTATATTGATTTAATATCTTCAGATAACTAGCCACTCAAATAAATCACGTGAGGCCTCATTAAACCTAAGCCCTGCCCCCAAGACTGCCACCTACAGGAACTTATCTCACAGAACCAAGCTGCAGCTTCACCCTGGTGTGGAGCTGACACTATTTCCTATCCCAACTTCATCTTACCACCAAGAAGGGAAGCAGAGAAATTTTTGAACTCCAGCTGGCATCTTGGTGAGCAACCAAAAAAAAAAAAAAAGAAAAAGAAAGAAAAGAAAAGTTTGACAGCTCATGGCCTCTACTCTTGTAGCCAGTACATATCTCAAGAAGAAACGGAAGGAAAGAGTTGGACACGGCAAACACATATTCTCATTAGCTATTTTTATCCATTGCAGTGAAAATGACTCCTGAATTTCAAGATTATTTTTCTCTGTGTGTGCTGAAAGATTCACAGGCACATATATATTTATACATATTTGTTTCTGTTTTCTCATTTCCTCCATTTTTTCAAGGTAGTTATTTTTCCTTTCTTTTGAGAGGTAGTGTTTTTGATTATTATATTTTGGCTTTGTTTTGTTTCTTCACTGTCCTGTTCCACTTTTTACCCTTCCCCCCCCTTTTTTTCCTAACAACAAATTCTATTGTTCTCTCTTTCACTCTTCTTTTAATTCATTATTTCTATCTTTTCTCCTCCCCCCATAACTGTCACATCATATACAGCTTTTGCATGACCCACATTCACCTATCAAAATTGCAAATCCCTTTCTGCCCACCTATCTCTTCTTTTTTCCTCTGTATTCTTTACATCTCTTAGCACTAATTGTTCTGTACAATGCCAGCCTCTATCACTAATGCTGTAGCAGTAATACTGTGGAAGTCAAATATCCCACCTATTATCTGATTTTATGCCAGACATAATATTGATCCTTTACTGTTCTTACTGATGGAAATTGCTAGTCCTACCAATTCTGTTAATTATCCTTATTAGCTCTGTAGATGTCATAATGGGAACAAGAACTTTATTGTTATACAGGTTGTTACTACTATTTGGTTCCAATTAACATTATAAATGCCATAATAGGAACCAAGAACTTAGTTTATTGTTAGATAGGTTATTACTATTATTTGGTTCCCCCTAGTCTGTGAAAAGGGACACTAGAAGTTAATGGGGTAGAAACTCTGCTGCTTCTGATGTATTTGGATAGGTGAATAGACACACAAATAATATGAAAAAGCAATGAAACAATCCACCCCAAACAACACAGAATGCCTCAACAATAGACTGCATTGATACCACAGTAGAGGACATGCCAGAAAACTAATTTAGAAAGTGCATGCTAAACTTATGTATGAGGTACAAGATGATGCAAGGAGTGATATCAGAGAGAGAATATAAGAAGTGGAAGATCACTTTAATAAGGGAGTAGAGATCCTGAAGTAGAATTAATCAGAAATCCTCAAAATGAAGGAATAAATAAACCAAATTAGAAATTTAATGGAAAACATTACCCAAAGAATACACCACTTGGAAAGAGTTTCAGGCAATGAAGACAAAGTATATGATATTGAAAATCAAGTTGATCATGGAGAAAATAAGAAACTATAATCAGAATTTTAAAGACATAATGCGTAACATTAAAAGGCCAAATCTGATTCATAGGGATAGATGAAAGCTATGAAGTACAAATTAAAGAATTAAATAATATCAATGAATATTATAATATTTTCAATGAAATAATGTCAGAATTTCCCAAACCTTAAGAATGAAATGGAAAATTAAATATAGGAGGCATAAGTACTTCAAATTCACAAAATTACAGCAAACCCACTCCCAAGTCACATTATTATGAAAATACTTCACATAGAATGATAGAATTTTAAATGCTGCTAGAAGAAAATGACTAGTCACATTTAGTGGTAAACCATTCCAGCCCTCAGCTGATTTTCAACCTAGAACCTTACAACTAGGAAGGAGGTCTTGGAATAGTATATATTAAGCTCTGAAAGAAAATGCATGCCAACCAAGAATACTGTATCCAGTAAAATTAAGCTTCAGAATTGAAGATGAAGTAAAAAACTTGCATGATAAACAAAACTTACAATGAGTTAACAACTAGAAAGCTTGCACTTCCAAACATATTCAATAAAATATTTCATAAAGAAGAATTGGAGAATAAAATGAAAACCCGCAGAGAACAGAGGGAGAACTTCATTAGAAGAATAGTCAAGCAAAACAAATCTAATTCAACTTAAAAACTAGAAATAAAATAATAGGAAATAAATATCTCTTAATAATAACACTGGATGTAATTGGACTAAATTTGTCAATCAAAAGACATAGGCTAGCAGATTTAATTTAATCCATTAAAAAACAAGGCCCCAAAATATGCTGTCTCCAAGAGACTCATCTCATGGGCAAAGATATCCACAGACTGAATATGAAAGGATATGAAAATATTCTTCACATGGATTCATAACAAGGGGTTTCTGTTCTAATTATCAGATAATGATGACTTCAAGCCAAAGGTAATTAGAAGAAACAAAAAAGATTACTTTGTACTGCTTAAGGGAAGCATAAAACACCAAAAAATAACAATTGTAAATATTTATGCCCCCCAAAATGGAGCATCTACATATATCAACTAAACTTTTCTCAATATAAAGAATCAATAGACCACAACACAATAAAACTGGATGACTTTAACATGGCTGACTTAACAGTAGATAGATCTTCTAAACAGAAACTTTATAAAGAAGCTACAGAACTAAAAAATACAATAAATAATTTAGACTTAACAGACTGATATAGAATATTTCATCCACCAATGACTGAATACACTTTCTTCTCAGCAGTACATGGAACAATTTCTAAAATAGACCACATATCCAGCCACAAAATAACACTTAACAAATACAAAAAGAGAGCTAATACCCTGTACTCTATCAGATCAAAATGGAATGAAATTAGAAATCTATGGTAAGATAAAAAATAGATACTACTTTAACAAGTAGAAACTAATTCACTATTGAATGATAAATGAATATCAGAATAAATCATGGGCAAAATAAAAAAAAATACTTAGAAGCAAATGAGAATATGGATACAACATATCAAAATCTTTGGGACACTATGAAGATGATTCTAAGAGGAAAGTTCATAGCATTGATCTCATACATTAAAAGAATAGAAAGATATCAAATAAATAATCTAGTGTTATACCTCAAGTCCAAAGGGGAAAAAACAGAATCAAAACTGAAATCAATAGAAGATAGAAAATAATTAAAATCAGAGCTGAAATCAATGAAATTGAGATTTTAAAAAATGCTAAAAATTAACAAATCAGACTGTTGGTTCTTTAAAAGAATTAACAAAAATTGATAATCCCTTAGCTAAGCTAACCAAAAAAAGGGAGAAAACTCCAATTGTTAAAATTCATAATGAAAAATGAAACACCACCATAAACACTACTGAAATACAGAGTATAATTAGAAACTATTTAAAAATATATACCTGAATGAGATAGAAAATCATGAAGACATTGAGAAATTCCTAGAAACATAGGACCTAACCAAATTGAACCAGAATACAGAAATTTTAAATAGAGCAATTTCAAGTAAAGAAATTGAGGTAGCCATCAAAAGCCTACCAAGAAAGAAAAGCCCAAGACTAGATAGATTCTCAGCAGAGTTCTACTAGACCTTTAAAGAAGAACTAATACCATTCTTCCTCAAATTATTTCATGAAATAGGAAATGAGGGAACTCTTCCAAACACTTTCGATGAAGCTAGTATCACCCTAATATCAAAACCAGAAAAAGACACACCAAAGAAAGAAAATATCAGACCAGTATCTTTGATGAACACAAATGCAATAATTCTTAGTAAAAGACTGCTAAATCGCATACAACAACACATGAAAAAGTGCATCATGATCAAATAGGTTTCATCCTAGGAATGCAAGATTGGTTCAACATAAGGAAATCAATAAATGTAATTCAGCACATCAATAAACTTAAAGACAATAATCACAACATAATCTCAATAGATGAAAAAAATTGACAGAATACAACATCCATTCATGCTTAAAACACTAGAAAAAATAGGGATAGAAGGAACATACCTAAACATGGTAAAAGCTATATATGACACACCCAAGGCCAACATCCTTCTAAATGGGGAAAAACTTAAAGCATTCCCTCTAAAAAAACGAAGAAGAGGTGGGAGGGAAAGGGAGAGAGAAGGGAAAATGCATGGAAATGGAAGGAGACCCTCAGAGTTATACAAAAGTACATACAAGAGGAAGTGAGGGGAAGGGGAAAAATAATATAAGGGGGACAAACGAATGTCAGTAGAGGGAGCAGAGAGAGAAGAGGGGAGGGGAGGGGAGGGGAGGGGAGGGGAGGGGGGATAGTAGAGGATAGGAAAGGCAGCAGAATACAACAGACACTAGTATGGCAATATGTAAATCAATGGATGTGTAACTGATGTGATTCTGCAATCTGTATATGGGGTAAAAATGGGAGCTCATAACCCACTTGAATCAAATTGTGAAATATGATATATCAAGAACTATGTAATGTTTTGAACAGCCAACAATAAAAAAATTAAAAAAAAATAAAAAATAAAATAAAATTAAAAATGTAAAAAAAAATAAAAATAAAAAAAAAATAAAAAAACGAAGAAGACAGGGATGTCCACTTTTACCATTTCTATTCAAGAGAGTCCTTGAAACTTTGGCCAGAGCAATTAGGCAGAAGTAAGAAAGTAAAGGGATATAAATAGTAAATGAAAAACTAAAACATCTATTTGCCAATGACATGATTCTATATATAGAAGACCCAAAGAATTCGACCAGAAAACTAGAACTCATAAATGAATTCAGTAAAGTAGCAGAATACAAAATTAACACCCAGAAATCAATTATGTTTTATATTTAGTGTCAAATCAACAGAAGAGAAATTGGAAAATCCATCACATACATGATAGCCTAAACAAAACAAAGCGAAACACAAACTTGAGAATCAATCTACCAAAATAGGAATACAACCTGTACAATGAAAACTACAAAACACTAAAGAAAGAAATTGAGGAAGACCTTAGAAGATCTATAAACCTTCCATGTTCTTGGTTAGGCAGAGTCAATGTTGTTATAATGGCCACACGACCAAAAGCATTGTGCAGCGTCAATAAAATTCCCATCAAAATTCCAATTACATTCTTCAAAAAAAAAAGAAATAGAAGTCACGAATTCATCTGGAAAATTAGAAACCCTGAATAGCCAAAATAATCCTTAGCAAGAAAAGTGAAGCAGGAGGCATCACAATTTCAGACCTTAAATTATACTACTACTAGAGTAACAGAAACAGCATGGTATTGGCACTAAAACAGATAAGAAGAACAGAATAGAATACATAAAGACAAATTTGCAAAAAAACACAGCTGTATCATACTAAATAGAAGCACCAAAACATACATTGGAGAAAAAATAGCCTCTTAAACAAATGGTGCTGGGAAAACTGGAAATCCATATGTAGTAAAATGAAATTTAGTCCTCATTTTTCACCCTGCACAAAACTCAATCCAGAGCATCAAAAACCTAGGAATTAGACCCATAAACTGTACATACTAGAAGAAAATGTAGGCCCAACTGACTTCCCTAGCAAGAAGTAAAACCAATAATCAATAAATGGGATGGAATCAAACTAAAAAGCTTCTTCACAGCAAAGGAAACAATCAAGAATGTGAAGACAAGAGAAAATCTTTGCCATCTACACCTCAGATGGGGTGTTAATTTCCAGTATATACAAAGTATTCAAAAAATTTAACACCAAGAAACCACAAATAATCAAATTAATAAATGGGCAAAGGCACTGAACAGACACTTCTCAGAAGAAGAAATAGAAGTTGTCAACATATATATGAAAAAATGTTCAACATCTCTAGCAATTAGAGAAATGCAAATTAAAACTACACTGGAATTTCATCTCACTCCAGTCAGAATGGCAATTATCAAGAAAACAAGTAACAAAAAAATGTTGCTGAGGATGTGAGGAAAAAGGTACACTTTCAATTGCTGCTGGGATTGAAAATTGGTGCAATCATTATGGAAAGCAGTATGGAGACTCCTTAGAAAACTTGGAATAGAACAACCATTGACACAGTTATACCACTCCTTGGTTTATGCCCAAAGGATTTAAAATCAACATACTTTAGTGACATAGCCACATCAATGTTTATAGCAGCTCAATTTACAATGGCTAAGCTATGGAGCCAACCTAGGTGTCCTTCAACAGATAAATGGATAAAGAAAATGTGGTATATATACACACATTATTTTAAGGTTGAGAATTAGTGGGTAGAATTCTCTTGTCAAACACGTATGATGAAACTTGGAGAATGAAAGTAATATGAGTCTTTAAAACTGAAATCTTACAGTGCCCCCAATGTATCTCTTTTCAAAGGATGTACATTAAAATGTGATCTAATGACACTTAAAAAGTCTTTTAAATGTTTTCCATACTGTTAAACTATAATTATGAATATAAACAGGTTAAATGTGATATATATATATATATAGATATAGATATATATATATATTCTCAGTCATTAAGAAGCATATCTTTCTGACATTTTCTGGTAAATGGATGAGACTGGAGAATATCATGCTAAGTTAAATAAGGCAACCTCCCAAAAGCTAAAGGTAGAATGTTTTCACTGACATGTGGAAGCTAAACCTCAATAAGAGGGAGAAGGTAAGAATAGATAGTCAGTAGATTAGACAAATGGAAGGAAGGGAAGGGGGTGGAAAGGAAAAGGAAAGACAGTGGAATGAATCTGAAATAATTTTCCTATGTACATATATGAATACACCATGGTGAATCCCAACATCATGTGCATCCATAAAAATGGGATCCTAATTAGAATAAGATATAGTCCATGCTTATATAATTTTATCAAAATAATTTCTACTATTATGTTAAATAGAACCAAGAAAATAGTTAAATAAAAATCATTAAATTCTCTTATAGGAAAAACAAAAATGTCACTTATTTAAATATTTTTTATTTGTTAACTTGTGGAATTTGAAATTAAATCAGAATAAAACCTGAAATTTCCCAGTGGAAATATTGCTAAAATCAAAACATTATTCTTGCTAGGCCTTTTCTTTTTAGGAGCCTATAAATAATAACTTTATAAACTGACTGGTTAGGAATCATGACATTTTTTTGTACATCCCATGCACAAATAAATGTTGAGGTAAATGTCTGATATTTCTCACTTTTAATCAATCTCTTGATAAAAATTACAATTCATTCACAAATGAAAACCTGGTTACATTTGTAATTATACTTTAATGATATGGAAAATTTTTAAAAGACTTTTTCATTGTCATTCATCACATATTTTAATGCACATTCTGTGAAAAGAGATATAATGGTGGCACTGTAAGATTTCAATTGTAAAGACTCAAATATTACTTTCATTCTTCGTGTTTCATCACATTTGTTTGACGAGAGGATTCTATATACTATTTCTCAACCTTAAAATAAAAACAAGTAAAATTATGTTATTCAGCAGGGACAAAATGTAAATCATTTTTACTTTCTATTTTGTATCAACTTACATACAACATCAGCATGCAGCTTCACCTCCCCACCCAGTTTTATAAACTAAAATACACAAGATTTAAGTTGAATGCCAGTCATTATTGCTAGTAAAAAATGAAGTCTTTTGCACACAGTTGTGTTCAAAAGAATGGTATTATTATAATGAATTTTCTTAGATATTTGAAGTATTTGGGTAGTTCAATAGAAATGTGCTCCTTGAAAAAATTTACATATTTTATGAAAAATATTTTTTTATGTAAAGTGAATTCTAGTTATCAAAATAGAGAAATTATTTGCATGCTTGTTAAAGTATAGCCATTAATGAAAAAAATCTCTTTTAACAGCTAGGTATATAAAATTACACATAATCTAAATAAACCATTATGATAACATGCCTGGGCTTTCCAAATCAAATGGGAAATTTGAAATAAAATAATGAAGCATATCCAAAAAAACATGAGAGTCTTCCCAGACCAATTAAGTAAAAAGTGTCTAACAAAGTTTGAAAAATATGAAAGAAATTTTGAAATGTTCAACAAAAAAAGAAGGAAATTCACATTTCTAATATGCTACTGATATTTAACTCCCTTTATATTATAATTTAAGTTTCTCTACACATTGATTAGACTTTTGGTCTTAATTATAAGAATTGTATAATAGTAAGTGTACACTTAAAATTTTATAATTTAATTGTGCATATAGATTTAAGAAAGCTTTCTCATTAATTAGGTAGGAAAAGTAGTATGGTAGCTCTGAAAACAAACTTCTCAAATGAGTAATTGCTATCTGATTTTCTGTGGGAAAACCAACCTAAAGTAACAATCTTTGTTGATGCTTGCTCAGATCAGGTGGACCAAAACAGCAGGAAGTGCCTCTGACAGATTCCAAGACTCCAGTGTCTTCAATGAAACTTTGAGGATTACAAATATTCAGCGACACCAAGGAGGCCGATATTACTGTAAAGCAGAGAATGGTTTGGGGTCCCCAGCCATAAAGTCAATCAGAGTGGATGTATACTGTAAGTACATTTCCCAGAAAACTGTAAGCCCAACACAGATTTCTTTTGTCCAACTTCTATGGTTTTCTCAAAAACCATAGTAGTGGTCTATTTGAGAATGTAAATGTATAAGATATTGAAAGATGTTTTAATACATTTCTGAGGAAAGAAATCTTCATTAAAAATTTGCATAATTTCTATGATATAATAGTACACATTCATTATAGAAGAGTTAGGAAATACATTGATAAGATGATAATAAATATTACAGATAATTCCATCAGTAGCTTAGTATTTGATGTATATTCTTTGTGTATATATATATATATATATATATATATATACTTATATTTCTATATTCTTATGAAACCAAGGTTCATGCTCTATGTCCTTTAACTTGTATTTATTCACTTTGCTTTTATGTGGACACAGCTATTGTTATTTCTTTAATGCACATCATATATGTAAGCAAAGTTATCTGAATGGGTCTGTGAGAACCAAAAATCTGTGTGGAGTCTGTTTTTGATCAAACCCTGTTGAACGCAGCAATCAGTACCAACCCAGGACAATGCTGTGCCACCTGAAAAGTGTTTGACTGATTTCTATTTGTTCTTAGTTGTGTTTTCCTACTTGGAAAATATATTTAAAGTCTTCTTGGTCTCCTTACTTCCTTCCCCATTAAACAATGGTCTACATTCAGTCTGGTGTTTTGCATGGGTTTATCTATCACTCTGTTTGTTATCTTTCTATAAGAAATTGCATTTAAGTCTCTAATATTAGGATATAAGCGGGGGGCTGGGTTGTGGTTCAGTGGTAGAGCACTTGCCTCACACATGTGAGGCACTGGGTTCAATCCTCAGCACCACATAAAAATAAATACGATAAGGTATTATGTCCATCTCCAACTTAAAAAAAAAGAATATAAGTTTTTTCTCCTTTCCTTAATGTAATTCATACATAAATAACACATGAAACGTTCATTTTTTAAAATCTGTTTTTCTTCTTTTCCCCTTGCTTTTCTATCTATGTGTGGTAGGGGCTACAGAATTAGGAGTTACAGGGTCTGTGTGTCTGACCCTATACTGAATCTCAGTTATCCAGATGACTGGGAAGTAGGTACCTGAGCAACACTTGCGATTCATCTTTCACATTAGGATGGTTGCTGTTTCCCTCCAAGGTAGAAGTCCATATTCCATTCTCTGTGCTACCTTTCAGCCCCTGAGATATCACCTGGCATAATTCAGCCACTGTCATCCCATGCATCACTTTCTCCCTATTGTCTGGGTACAAGGGTTGTATACTTTCAAACATTGCCAAGTCCCTAGCCTCCATATATTTGCAGGAATATTATTCAGATATAAATTTAAATTATACTGAATTTTATTTAAATTGATTAAATAGTTCTGTAACATAACTTTCTAGAGTATATACCTCTCTTTTATTGTTATTATATTTTAGGTCATGAAGTTTTAAATTACACATCTCAATACCTTAAACACAGTTCTAAAATCTAAAAAAATCTCTAAAAACGAATAGATGGTTTTGGTAACTTTTTTCAGCAAAAGCTTATGTGAACTAGGTTGGTAGCAAAATATGACCTGAAATGACTTGAATAGAAAAATAGATATTATACTCCTATTTACCCTACTTTGTATAATAGTCACATGTATAGCTAAGAAACTGTTTGATCAGAGAGGCACAGATCCTGCTGGGTGTGTTATATAATTAAGTGGTGTTTGTACTATATCATCTTTCTAAAGTCTAAAAACTTCTGAAACACATCCCCTGTGAACTGTGAACTGTATTGCTACCACAATAAGTTTCATAATAAATACAAAATTGTATTGTTGGGTTAAAAATCAAATACAAAGGGGGGAAATCACTTTTTAGAGACTTAGAAAATAATCTTTCTTTTTACTAAAAAGATTTTCAACATTATTCTGCATTATATCTACCCCTTTCTATCTCCATATCTCTTACTGTTCAGATTGGGTTGTGCCTGAGTAGTTTATATTGTACAAATTGCTGGGAAGATAACACTGTTCCATCTTCCCAGCCCTGCTAATCTCATAAAGCTGGTATCATGCTCCATGCAGCCATGCCTGAAGGCATCAGCTCTGCTACCTTCTTCTCTTTTGACTTCCCTTGGGGTTTTCCCCACACAAACTGGACTTGACAAACAACTTGTTTATGTTATTTAGGTGAAATGTCACTATGATGCATACCGTATTGAAGTACTATTTTCAGTACATTTTTGGTGGCTAGGATTTATTAGAAAGCTGTATAAAATTTCAATACTATAGAATAATATGTTAAATTTTGGACTGTCTCTATAAATGTGACATCTCTATAACATAAATTTCACAGCGAATACCTTCAGTTCCAGTTAGACCTTTTCAATATGGGCATATAAACATACTTTTTACATAAATGTTCTTGTCCATGAAGGTTTGAGGTTTGAATAATTACTTCACATAGTAAATTTTCAAACATGTTTGGATGGAAAAAATGCTTTTACAGTAGAGACAACTCGACCTATTTAAAGAATCCACATGCTATAAGTATAATCTTGACTAAGCAACAGAAATTTTAGGTTCAAATATATTTTCTAAACATGAATATTAGTAATTTAAAACATTCCATATCATTATTGATAAGAATGTGGCTAGCATATTAATGCTATATTTTTATTTTGGCATGTTTGGTGTCTAAAATTGGTTAATAATATTAAAATTCATCTGTGTTTTGATTTTGACTTGATATTGAACTGCTTAATTGAACAGATATTCATTTTATAAGCTTTAAACAAGAGGACAACTTTATTTTATATACTTTTGTTTGAACTATTTTAGGAAATACTAAAACAATGGTATCAGTTTTTCAGGTTGGAGTCATGGCTTTAGAATCAACACCTGCACCCTGCATATTTATTTCTTTTTCTAAACTGATTCCACATGTGAAGCTTTCATCAACATTTGTAAAACTAGGAACACAAGAATGGGCATAGGATATAAAATTGTTTTAAAAGTCTGTAATAAGGATTATATTTTCAACACCAAACTGAGGTAAACTATGGCTTGGATTTAACAAAAATTAAAATAATTAATATTAGAATTTAGCCTTGAGTTCCTTGCAATAGGTTAGCTCTAGAAACTGCTCCATGATGTATTAATGCTTATTTAATACAAAAAATATGTATTAATGTAATGCCATCAGTACAGCATTGTTGGAAAATTTTTATAAAGAGTGAAATGCATATGTCTCATTAAATCTCGAGTTCTGATCCAAAGTTTCTACATGTTAGAGCTAAAAGCTACCTAAAAGTTAGTGTTAACCATTCATTATTTTGATGAGGAAATTTAGTGTCAGAAAAGGGACTTACTACCATGTGGAATGATTTTAAATGAGATGACTTTTTTAGATGATATTTTAAATATTTGTAAAATGATATTTACATTTTAATCATTTTATTAAATCAACATTAGGAATATTTCCCACCTTTCTAAAAATTTCTTATAGTAGAAAAAGTTTGAGTTTATGTAATTTTTATAAAGTAACTTCCAAACGTATATTTTTGTGCTATTTTATTCAAAAACACATTCCAAGAAATTATTTTAAACACATGCCTTAATTCATATATTTTTCAAGAATTGTAAAAGCATTTGAAGAGTTTTAAGAGATATAAAACCTTAATAAAGGTATATTTATAGCTTGGTAGATTTCATGACCACATAGTGTTTAATTTTTTTCTAAAGTCTAATCAATATAGTTATTTATACAACCAATTCCAATCAAAAACTAATCAGTTGTAACTTTTCTTATGGTAATAAATACCTTTTGAGAGTGCAAAAACTATCAGTTGTATATTGAAGAGAAACATGTAGACTTAATACTACTTAAACCTGATATTTTAAACACACGCATTCTTCACATCTTCTTCCTGAAATCATAATAAAACCACAGTAAAGGAATATAATAACAGCAATGCAGTAAATAAAATTCACACTAATCCATGACACCATGAAATTGTAAAACATTGGGAATAACTATTTTTGATGTATTTCACCAAAATTTGTAAATAAACCAGAAAAAGATAGAGAATAATTTTAAAAATAGGAGATAATGCATAAAATAATTCCAGGATGATAATGAAACAGGACACTGTGATAATAGATATATGTCTGACTTTGAAAGCAACCAAAATAGGGCTCTCTCTAAGGAAATGACCTACATTTCCCCTTCAGTGCATATTTCTTGTTTTATCCCAAAGGTAGCTCTCTCTCTGTCTCTTGAGATGGCCCACATTCTCCCTTGAATATGTATCTACTTTACTAAATAAAAATAAATCTTTTGTGCCTTTGATTGGCAACTGATGCAATTCTTTTCCATCACATATGTGAAGAAAGCCACTGGTCCTGAGTCAGGTTCCCCCTTCTCTCTGGGAACTCTTTGGACCCTTCTTTGGATACTTATTTTCTCCAGTGACATCTCTTGGTGGCCCATATGGAGAACTTCAGAGATATTGACTTTGTTTATATTTTGCAGATTACAACACTTCCTTGTTGAAGAGAATGGCAACCCAAGAATTCCAACCAATCCGTACAGTTGAGACCAATGTCTATCTCTTTTAGAAAGTCAGGATGAGACTTCTGATCCCTGACTAGTCAAGGTCTTTGCCCCCTGCCATCCTGAAGCAACCATAGAAGATGGGTCTTCACACAACACCAGCCTTTAAGATTATGGGATCAACCTCTGGATAGAGGGGCTGAGATTTTGGAACAGAGGAAAAACACTGAATCTTAAAGGAAGTATCCATGAACCATTGAGATACCAAAAGCTCCTAGGAACAATTCTGATTCCTTACCAACATTTCTTTGGCCATGCACTTGACTCATGCCCTTGAAACATAAGGGCAATGCTCAAGCCTATGCAACAGTGTCAAGAAATTGTGTAGCTGTACCCTGCCTTCACTAGTCCAGTCCCTAGAAACCTCCCTCTATCAATATTAATACCCCACACCAAGGGTATTTGTCTGTCTCCCTCTGGAGATGGCACTCATTCTCCCTTGAATGCATATCCCTAGCTTTACCCCACAGGCATATCTCCATATGTTCCCCATTCTCTCTTAAATTTATTTACTTTCCTAAATAAATCTCTTTCTATGCCTTTGGAAGAATATAACAAAACAAAACAACCAGGACAGTTTGAAATTGGAAGAAAAATATGTCTCCAGGAGAGAGATGCAACTACTGGGCTTTAGAGAGAAATTGTAGACTTTTCATGGAAATTTTAGTAATATGGAATGGTAGTGTATACAAAAGTAAGTGTACAAAATATGGAAGTTGTTAACAGGAGGCTGAAAATGTTATATACAAAATGAAATGTAATGATAATATAGTCCAAGATTCAACTATGAAGAATATTCTGCATAAGCATGATAACATCAGCATTTTACCTAATAAATAACAAGATATAAATAAAAGAAGAATGGGTAAGGGTTAGCATAAGAAATTGTTTATTGCCAGCAAATCAGTAAGACACTGTGAAAAAAAATCTGTAAATAGCATTTAAATATTGAAAATATGAAGGCAATACCAAATATGACTATTTAAGAGATGAGTTAGAAAATGTTGCCTCTGGGTATTGGAAATACTAGAAATTATTTTCTATATAATAATATAGAATGTTATTTGTCTAAAATGTATACACATGTAGCTTGATTTTTTTAAGTTTATAAAGCAGATTTGAAGATTTTACCTTAGAAATTCTTATTATTTAACTTCTAGAAGTAAAACCTAATTTTATTCCAAACTTTATCAGAAGATTGTCAACTCTAAAACTGAGAACTATAGATTTATACCCTAATTTTTCTTAATTCTTCATAAGAATTGATATTCCTTAGTATCTGACTCTCAAAAAAGTGAGCAAAAAGATTTTGCCTCATAAATAAAGACTAGGCAATAATATAGGGAATATTGTTGCCAGATTCTGAAAACTAATATTTTTTTCCTAAATTTTTATGATTAACCCTTTAGATTAATTACCCCCATTATGTTTCCATATTTTCTAGGATGAATTATTTTAAAAAATACCTTTGATTTTTATCTTTATTCGAAAAATATTTGCGTGCCTACTCACAATATAGCTCGACTGAATTCTCTGAAATTAAAAAGGAATTTCCTAAATAATTAGTGCCTTAAATGAATTTCAGCTATTTAAAAAGACAATGTGAAATATGTAATTCATTTAAATGGAATACAAATGTTAAGTAATAAGGGTAACAATAAATTAAATTACACAACAGTGAATAATGTGCCAGTGTCACAGAAAGTTCATGCCAGGAATGAAAGGTTACTGTGGCCTCTGAGCATGAAAGAGGTAGCATTTACATTATAGTTTGAGGGATGAGATCTAAGAGACAATGCTCCTTGGCATTTCTACATGTCTTCAAATAGCTTGTGTCCTGAACTCTCCTTTTCCAGGATGTTTATGTAAGAAACAGCCTAGGATGTTAGTGATAGCATCTTTCTTTCAGGGCAAAGGGCAGGTTTGTTTGTTTCTTTCTTTTTTAAAAATAATTTTTAGTTGTCAATGGACCTTTATTTATTTTTTTATTATATACTGTGCTGAGAATCAAATCCAGTGCCTCACACATGCTAGGTAAGCACTCTACCACTGAGCCACAACCCCAGCCCCAAGTTTGTTTCTTGATAAGAATAATTACAGTTATATCCTTCAGAGGCAAAGATTAGACAGCTTTTCTAAGAAGACTTTAGTATGATGGGATTTTTTCTAAGCTCAGATTTCCTTAGCTGTATTACAACCTGTGTGCATGACATTTATCTGGGTTGACCCACATTGCCTTGATGAAGACTGAAGTAGAAGAATAATCATGGAAAACATGCAGTTTAAATTTACATCTGACAATTCACTGATATAGTCTCTTGTCTCTGACCCAGGATACTTCTGTTTTCTACCAGCACCCATGAAACTGTGATGGGAAACATAGTAACCAGCAATTAGGGAAAATATCAGACCCCTTACAGTTCTTGACAGAGCAGTGTTTAAATAAATAGAGGCAAAAGCCATAGGTCGTCTTTAATGGATGAATATTTTGATTAAAGACCCAGGAGGGAGACTGAAAGAACAGCGTTTGGAGGAATAGTGATTAAGATGGGTGGGAGGAGCAAGATCTTAATTTGAAAGATGGGTTGAACATTTACAGCCAGGGATGTTAGACCATATGACTAATGATCTGCCATTTATGGGAGATATGAAATAAAGAAACTGTGACTTCATGATTGCAGAATAACTTATGAGAATCAGCATTATCCTATTACTGGTGTTTTTTTATTCACTCTTTCTGAGAGCAATTGCCACTCACTGAAAGCCTCAGCTTCCATCTTTGGAGGAACAAAGAGTATATTCTATGCAGTAATAGAAAAATAAAGGTTCTGAATTTTTAAATTCTTATCTTCAAATATATTTGTTACATTAAGATTCTTGAAGACATTTAAACAATTTTCTAAGAATATGACCACCTAATTCTTTCACTTATTCCCAGCCCTGACTGTGTTGCTCACTGGGTAATAGAAGTCAGACTACTTTAAAGGTTAAGATTTGATTAAAACTTATTTCTAATTCAAAAAGAAATTAGATTCAGAGACATTAGCTTAATAAGTTTTCATGTTTGCAGACACTGTTCACACATGAGACAAATCTTTTCCAATATCCATTAAACATTTTGTAAGCATTCTTATTTCTGAAATATATCCCCACTTTAATTTCACTTAGGTGGATTGTTGCATTTGATTATATTCAGATCAAGCAGTCATTTCTTTCTTTCCTTTTTTTTAATAGATTTATTTACTATCTCTTTACAGGAGAGAAATTAGTGGAAGCTTAGGATAACATATTATCAACTTGTTCCACAAACACAATTTTCCTGTATTAGAAGAATTATAAACTGTGAAGTTAAAGCTGACAAGTTATCCTCCCCTCTACCCCATCCACTGGACCCATCAACATGACTTCTGGACCGAAATTTTTAGAGAAAGGAACAGAATGACTGATGGGAATTCTAGAAGTGTGGCTAATCCTGGGAGAAAACTAATGCCCTAAGTCAATTCCATTAAGCAGAATTTTCTCACCCTCACCCATCCTTCCAAAGCACCAGTCCTGGATTTAGAAAGTCTTAATAATGTTTGATATGGTAATTACAATGCTTATTAAAAGGGGTGGCTCTCGTGGTAATTACTCTATTAATAAGATTCAGTACAGGATTTTTCCATTTTGTATATACTATAAATGGAAAATGCTTGTTTATCAGCATTATTTACTTGTGGGACACACTACCAATCTAATTTCCAAATAATATTAGAATTTCTAATAAAAAAGCTTAGGGAAAAAAACCCACGATTTTGGGCTGGGACATAGCTGAGTGGTAAAACACTTGCTTTGCATGCATGAAGCTGTGAGTTCGATCCCTATTTCCAAAAAAGAAAAGACAAGTAAATTAATAAATAAATCCACCACATCACATCTCCCCACAAAAACGCCCACCATTACATATCTTTTTACTGCTTTTATTCGGAAGACCAAATAGAAAAGTTCACTTAAAATCAGGTTAGGCCTATCCTTATGAAGCTGATTATTGTCTATTTACCACATTTACTATTGGTAAAATGCATCTCTTCAGATGTATCCATAGAGCACCTACTGAAATTTTTCCCCGTTGCACATCCCACAGATACACAATCAGAATGGCAACCACCTATTTAACTGTTCCTACTGCCTCCAGGCTACCTGATTCTGAAATTCCTAGACATTTCTTCAGACTTTTGGACTGAAGTTCCCGGAAGTCTGCTTTCAATTAGAATCTGTTAGTGTACAATGTTAATTGAGGACCAACTATTTGCAGAACACTACTGGGGGCTCTGGTGAGAGAAAAATTTCAAATCTTCAACTCTTTATAAATCCATTATGGTAAAGACCATAAATGAATTTATAAAGAGTTGAGGATTTGAAAAAATATACATAAAAAAGAACTTGGTTACAAATTAGATTAATTTGTTTAAAAATATTTTAAAATAAAAGGTGATATAATTAATACTAATAAAGTGACATAAAAGATGGCATTAATTAGAAAGTCCTCCTATTAAATTTATTAAAGAATTCAAGAAAATAAATATAATTATAATGGTGTACAATTCATTTCTACATTGTTACTTGGGTAAAAATATCAACTCCTGAGCAACCTTATTAACAGAAAGTTGTATTGTTTCCCAAAAAGGTTGAAAGCTATTCTGATATGCATCTATGCTTATATGTTTGCTCTTGTGGTTACCAATAAAGAAAAAAAAAAGTTTGCATCTTATTTCAGTGAAAGTTCTTCATCTAAAAAAATAAGATATATTTTATTATTATCTTACTCTCCACTGTTATATCTAGTTTTCACTTATTTTGTAGCTTTCAAGATTTCTTGCTCACTATGAGCTCTTTATTTTCTCCCTTGGGAATTATAACTTACTTTCTAAATTTTATACCTTGAAAATTTGGTGTGATTACCTGCCTTATAATTTTTTATTGTATGAGACCACTTTATGATTTAGTTTTTCTGATTTTAGAAAAGTTTTGGGGAATGTAAAATATCCCTGTAACATTGCCAGTGAGATCTAGGTTACTTTAGGATGAAAGCCACAGATATTGAGTAGTTCTGTCTATATCCTGTGTCATATCAGACATGAATTTGGAGAAATGAAC
The DNA here is from genome assembly GCF_021218885.2 of Marmota monax. Classification (NCBI taxonomy): domain Eukaryota; kingdom Metazoa; phylum Chordata; class Mammalia; order Rodentia; family Sciuridae; genus Marmota; species Marmota monax. Next base: position 11,612,545 of record NW_026693777.1, on the reverse strand, counting down.
TTTATAACTAGGCTCCAGTCACTTTAGATAGTGTTTATCATTGACAGAGCCACACTCATGCCAAGTATGCTTCTAAATAGGTTTTGGAATAATTTTCTTTTGAGAGGTTTTTAGATTTCAAAATCATATAGAAGGAACTGTGGGATTATATATAGTTGAATATAAGTCAATGTAGACAAGTAACTGTACATATTAACCAAAATTATGTGATTCATACCTCTAAATTTTGGTTTCATATAAGTCTTATAAACTCCCAGAGAAAAGAGATTAACTTTGGTCATTTGGTAGACGTATGTCCAGATGATCTGCTTAGTGATGAACTTATAGTAGGGGACAAGAAATACATTTAGGGAGCTAATGTCATTTACTGTAAAATTCTTAGAAGTAAATTTAACCTGATTATTTTCTCTTTATGAATGTGCATTTGAATTTTTATCTTTATTTTTCTTAGGACCTGTGGCTTTTCCTTTTCATCTTTGAATTCTTAGAACTAGCTTATGAATTTTAAGCTAAAATCTATGATTCCCCCCATCTCCAATCATAACCAAGTCAAATAACGATATATATATTGCTAAAGGCCTCAAAAATATTCATTTGCTATAATGCAGTCAGAATACATCCTCAGGAAATGTTGCTGGAGGAGCTTTTTTCTTTTTTCCCAGCTTTGAAGCCATGTTGTGGTTTTTAATCTCTGTGTTTACATCCTAATCTCTTGTGTATCTGTTTTTGTTTTGTTTTGTTTTTAGATATATGTGACAGTAGGGTGTATTTTGATACATTATACATACATGGAATGCAATTCATTCCAATTAGGATGCCATTCTGTAGTTTTACATGATGTGGAGTTATACTGTTTCATATATGAGCATAGGAAAGTTATATCCAATTCATTCCACTGTGTTACCTATTCCCATCCCCTCTCTCTTCCCTTCATCCCCATTTGTCTAATCCAATGAGCTTCTATACTTCCCCTCCCTCCCATCCCTTGTTATGGGTCAGCATCCACATATCAGGGAGAAAATTCTGCATTTGTTTTTTTGGGAACTGGCTTCTTTCACTTAGTATGATATTCTCTAGTTCCATCCATTTACCAGCAAATACTATAATTTCATTCTTCTTTATAGCTGAGTAATAGTTAATAATAATAAAGTATGTATGTATGTGTGTGTGTGTGTGTTGTGTGTGTGTGTGTATGCATGCCACATTTTCTTTAAAAATTCATCTGCTGAAGGGCACCAGGGTTGGTTCCATAGTTTGCCTATTGTAAATTGAGCTGCTATAAACATTGATGTGGCTGCATCACCATAGTATGCTGATTTTAAGTCCTTTGTGTATAATCCAAGGAGTAAAGTAACTGGGTCAAATGTGTATCTTTAAAAAAATCACAGATCCTTGGTCCAAGCCCAAGATTTCCTGAGTCAAGACTAGGCATTTCATTTTCATACTCCATTCAAGTCTAAAACCCTCCTTCAGTATTTCTGAAAACTACCCTGCTTTATAAAGGGTAGTTTTTTCTGTCCCTGAATCAGGCGATTCTGTTTGACCCAATCATGATTCATGGTGCCATTTGATTTTTTATTCAAACTCTACAACTACCAAGACTCCATGAGCACACAAGGGTCTTTTTGAAAGCTTCCAGGTATGGTGGAGGTTGATTTGCACCCCAGCAAAGCAAACACCTTTGCCTGGACCTGAAGGAATCTTCGCTACCTGTGTTCTTTCCATGTCTTCAAATGTTGCATGTATTCTTGGTGCCTTTATTCCCTGCATTCTTCTCTCTCCTTCCTTTCCTTAATAGTGCAATAAATCTTTTTTCTGATTTCTATCAAATTCGACTCAGGAAAAACAGCATTATCGCTCTTCAAGGAGAGCCTTAGCTGGGACCTCCCTCTAGGCTTCCTAGATCACTTTCAGCCTGAATACTTTAAAGTGTATTTTAAAAGAGTAATCTCCTCTGGGGAACCAGTGCCAGACACTAGATTAATAAACTATGTCATCTCTGTACCTATGCAGGGCCTAAGCATTATCCGTGATAGCGTGTATTTGCTAACACACTAAACATAAATAAACAAACAAACAAACAAATAAATAAATAAATAAAAATAGGAGTTTATTGAGAAAATAAAGGCAAATACTTTTGCTTCAAATTGAACATTACAGTTGAGTATTCTTTCTACATATTAAAAACACCACAAATCAAAAGAAAATAATTATTTTCTAGTATTTAAAAAATTCCCTTAACATTATTTTCAACTTCTTGTTAGGATGATTCTGTCATCTAAAGGATTTATTCAGTATGCATGTGTTCAGTGTAAATTATACACCATCTATCCGCGTATCTTGGGCATTGAGTCTCATAATTGTGACCATAGACATTGATCTAAGCTTCTGGGTTCCCATCCTGGATCTACACATTGCCAGGTACATAATTTGTATAGTCATGCAATCAATATATTTTCATTTTCTTAACCTGTGCACCTAATTTTACTGATTTGTTAATGGAGATTATAATAATGATAATAATGCTTTATAGGGTTGTTTAAGGATGAAATTAGGGCATGTATAGGTCTAGTTCAATGGCTGACAGGGCTCTGAGCTGCTACTGGCAGGTAGCATGCTAGGGATATATGAGACTGCTGGAGTTGCAGAAAGAATGGTCTTCATGAATAGCATTAAAAGCATTATATGGGTAGATGCCAGGAAAAGGCTCTTTTTAAACAAATCAGGAATTTAGTAGAAAGCTTCCAAGAGTAGGGACTGTGAAGCAAAAGTATTTGAATAAATTAATCTAATTTCAAGAATCCATCTCCACTTTTTACTACATTTATGACCTGAGGCAAATTGCTTAAGTCCTTATCAGAGGATGATAATATCTAATCCATAGTTAGTATTATCTGATCATAAAACCTATTTTCACTAACATTAACCAAGTACTTGTTTACCTCAAAAAGTGTTAAATCCATTATAATGATTTTGTCATTCAATTCTTATAAATATCAAAAGATTGAGACTAGAGATTAGAACAGTAAGAACTCAATAAAGGTAACGTAAAGAAAGAGTTCAGGAGTAAAAGGAAAGCACAATGTCATATATCATATTGATTTTATTTGTATACAAGTGCAAGAAACTTCAGATTATATAAAAAATTCTGTAATTATTAATACTATTATTGTTGTATTAACAATAATAAAAGATGGTAGTTCACAGCATCAGTGTTCTGCATATTGTGTCAAGTACTACACATACAGGGCCTCACATAATTCATTACACAGTCACAAGTCCATGACTGATTAAACTGAATAGAAGGAAAGATGAATGATGTAAAGCAGAGAGGATATTTGATAGGAGCCAGAATATGGGGGAAATAGAAAACAAACAAAAAAAAACAACTTAGGTGACTTGAAGAAAAAGTGCTTTCTTACTTTATAATCCCAATGCATGCAAGAGGGAGGTAGAAAAACGAATAAAGCCGACAGGCAAGAGCTGGGGAGTTGCAGGAATTCATATCTTTTCTGTGTACATAAGATAGAAGGGAAAACATTTGCTGAGACTGTGGACAAGGGCTAAGTTAGGGGCTGAAAATTCTTCACAGTTGGGCATTTATTGTGGGGCCATTTACTGGTGGCAGAGGCTTGTGAAATAGCACTAAAGCTTTCGTGAGTTTGATGAGTAGGTATACGGGGGGGGGGGGGAAGAGAGAGGAAGGATAGAGGAATAGAAAGGGAGCCATCCAGTTTACAGTTACAGAGATAGAAGGTCTTCTGTGCTCTTAAAGTCCAGGAAATTATCTAGTAAGAGTTGCTGAGGTGGATCTACAGTAACTATCCTTTCAGTAGATGGTACTAGGGAATAGGGAGCTAGTGAAGGTGTACATGGTATTGATGCAGTTATTGAAATCACAGAGTAGCAGCAATCACATCAAGTGGAGGGTTGGTTTGCAAGAAAGATGTGTGAAAGTTCCTCAAGAAGTGGGTGGAGTGGCAAGTTAGCAGGTGATCAAGTAAGAACAGAAAGAGGGAAGAGACTGCACATGTGAGTAATTAAGCAGAGCATGGTGGCACATGCCTGTCATTTTAGTGGCTCAGGAGCCTGAGGCAGGAGGATTGCAAGTTCAAGGAAATTTAGTGAGGCCCTAAGCAATTTAGTGAGACCCTATCTCAAGATAAAAAGAAAACCGCCTGTAATCCCGGTGGCTCAAATGGCTGAGGCAGGAGGATTTCAAGTTCAAAGCCAGCCTCAGAAATGGTGAGGCATTTTGCAATTCAGACCCTGCCTCTAACTAAAATATGGCTGGGGATGTGGCTCAGTATTGAGAAACTCTGAGTTCAATCCCTGGTATCCAAAAATAAATAGTTAGCTAACTAGCTAGAAAAATAGATAAATAAACAACAAAAAGGGCTAAGAATGTGATCCAGTGATAAAGTGTCCCTGGGTTAAATCTCCAGGACTCCCCGCAAAACACTGTGATGTACGAATTATGGTAACTATTTATTAATTTTTTGCCTTCAATAAACCAAACCCTATCTATAGAACCGTGAATAATTTTAGAAATATGTCTTTCTATATTGTTTAATTTATTCTGTTTTTAATAATCAATAAATATTTTTAATTATGCTTAGCACTATTAATTTTTAGTTTTTATAGCTGATATATTTTTTTAGAAAACTTTTCTAAAAATACCATATGTGGTAACATATGGTATTTTTTCTGTAAACATCACACTTTGCCTAAAAAGCTTCGACTGACTGGATAAGGCCCACTCACATTATGAAGGATTACCTGTTTTATTTAGTGTCTAATGAATTAAATATTAGTTAATGCAAAAAATAACTTCCAATCACTGGTGTTTTGCCAAACAGGCACCACAGTCTAGCCATTTCGACAATAAAATTAGTCACCACAACTCTTTAAATCATTTGAGATTTTATTCCTTATCCTAATGCCTCATGAGTTCTTTTAAAATGTAAATAGAGGAATAAACTCAAGAGATTCATTTTATAGCATGATGAATATAGTTAATGATGATATATTGTGTTCTTTAAAATTCTAAGAGAGTGAATGTTAAATGTTCTCACAACAAAAATAATAATATGTGAAGTGATACATATTTTAATTAGGTGATTTAATCATCCCACAATGTGTACATCTTTCAAAACATACTCTTATACATAATGAATGCATACAATTTTATCTATGGATTATGACAAAATTGAATTTTGAAAAATAAAAATGCACTTTGGAAATATTGAACAAATAAATGAAGCTGGTTGAAAACTGCAATGAGTTTTTGTAATTTTTAATTATAATTGTTCTAAAATTTGGGTAGTATTTATCCCAACAACCTGTCAATTGTATTTTTATAAGGCAAAGTAGACACCACTAGCTAAAATTTAAAGTAAAAACTAACCATTTGACCTATGGTATTTCAGAAAAACTGCTATTTCAACCAATTTTTGGATTAAGTCACATAAAAGTCATCCAATGTATACATATGGAGACAATGCACATATTACACAAGTTTACGTGCCTATAGCTAGAAATATAATAATATAAGTATGGACAGATTTTTAAAGTCAGGATTATAGAATAAGTGCATGCCTGTTAATTCCATGACTAACAGTATTATTTCACAGGAAAACGAGGGAGTACATTTACCATAACAGCATAATACTTGGATCATACCACCTATGCCTGCCACCATGGTAGTTTTTCCTACTGTCATCATTTCAGATTCATCAACAAGACCATTTTTGTCATATATGCCTGGATTTTTGAAAAGCCATTTGTGTTGCTTTAAAGAATATCCTGGACAGCATGTTAATATATAATTATTATTATTTTAGATTGAAAAACGATCTCACCTAATTGTATCATTTTGCTATGTGAGTCAACCTTCCAGTCTCATATTTATAGGTTTGTATATTTCCACTGTGAATCAGGCTTTATCAGTATTGTGGAATTGATTCTAACAGCAGAGGTTCTTAAGCACTTTTCAGTTACCCTCCTTCCCATACACACATATTTCCCATTTATAAGCACAGTAACAAAAGTTTCATAAGATTTTGTTATTTTCCCATCACTTTCATTCATTGAAATTGCTTGGATGACTCCACAATGTCTCAGTATGCTCCTTAAAAAGAATTCCTTGAAATCATCATTAATCATGGAACAAATTTTACACAAGATTGCTTACATGTGCAAATATTAAAAATTACTTTAAAAGTTTTGCTACAAAAATCAAGGACCCAATAATAGCATCCCTTATCCTAAAATCATGTAGCATGTGGTTTATGACAATCCTGGAAGGGCAGTTGACTACAGCACATACTCTAGGTCGAGTGGCTTAATCAACGAACATTCACTTCTCAGAGCTCTGGAGGCTGGGAAGTCCAAGTCTCCAGCAGATATACTCTCTGTAAGACCTGATTCATGGTTTGAAGATGACTGTTTTCTTGCTATGCCCTTGCATGGGAGAGATCAGAGAGTGATAGCAAGCTTGCCTATCTCATAAGGGCACTAAATCAACTCCATATTTATGACAGAATTACCACTCACAGGTTCCATATCCAAACCTTCTCACTGGGAATTAAAATCTCAAAATGTGAATTTGGGTGGCATGAAATTCAGTCCATAGCAGTAACAAAATCTTGTAAATCTTTGTTACAAAAATGACAATGTTGTAGATTATGGTACACAAATCCCAAGTTGAACTTATTAAGAAAGTGCAAACCAATTCTTGAACAATATATACCGTACAGTAAGTGATCAGTTAATGCTATTCTAGAGTATTAAGGTAATTAGAATTATCACTTTGGGTTATATAGGTTAACAAAACACAATTATCATCATTTCTGTTTTTGCTATTATACTATTTTTTACAACTACTTATTAGATCTCCTATAATATATTTAAACAGTAACAACAATTTCATATAGCATACTGGTATTTTTCACAAATTTCTCAACTAAAGAGAAAATTATTTAGTTTATCCTAAGGTATTCTTGTGTTCTCAATTTTACCTGACTAGGAGTAGCTAACAAAAGACATATTTATTTTTTTTCTGAATGAAATTTTCTTAGAAATTAAGTAGCTTGTAAAGTCATTACATAGGGGCTACATATGTTGAAACACTTCATATTTTGAAAACTTGTGTAAACCTAAGATTTAACTCATGATTCACACAGCCACTCATCCACATGCCAAAATAGTATATATAAGAAACTGGCATTAAAATCATAGTTTTATTCTTTCTCCTATTGTGTGGATATTCGTTTTATTTTAAATGCAGTTTTTATTTTATTTATGTTTTTCCTTTTGGTTTTGTAGAGTGAATCCAGAGCCTCATTCATGCTAAGCATGCACCCTACTACTGAGCTATATTGCCAGTTCCCAAATGCAACAGAATTTATTTTCCTTTACTAGGCCTGGTTTCTAGATGACTTTCTACAGCTATTTACAGTTCTCAGGCTCTTAAGATATAATCCACAGATTGCAGGGAATATATAATCTACTTATAAATTCCTCAACTGCCTTTCTGACTTCAGATTGTCAATTACAGACTGAAGTGTACTTTAAATCCTTGATGCAATAGCATTTTAAATTCCTATTCAAGATATATAACAAAAGTCAATAAACTTTTTGAACTTATCTCTCCTCATAGGCTCTTTATTTTTTAAAATAACCAGTTTATTTCTTTATCTGGATATCAAAAAAATCCTAATATGACTAAGCTATGCAGATGTAAATCTATATTAATTCTTTTCCATTTTCACAAGGCCCAGTGAAACTGTTCGTCAAATAGACTATAGTGAAAAGTAGTAGATGATGGGCCTTAATGTCACATCATTCTGACACAAGGTATTTTCAGGAGATTAAAAGTGTAAATTATTTTAAGGTTTGAAAGTGTTCCTTGGAGATCAAAGAATATCTTCTCCAGTTCCTATTTGAATTGCAATATTACTATCTGAACAATTTTGTTAAGAAGAGGATGCTTTCATGGTAGTTCAATAAATGTAAAAACTATTGCCCGCAATAATGGTAACTCAAAGAAAGAAATATAATCATTAAAACTTGAAATAAAAGTCAAGTTCACATGGAAAGAATACAATTTGAAGATGAATGGAAGAAAAATTTTGCCCACTGATTTTAAGTAGAATATTTACTATCTTTTAACTGATATACTGAAGCTTATTATGAAATGTAGAAATTGCACTTTAAATGCAAAGGAGAGAAAATACGGAAGTCTGTGTTTTATGTCAAACACATTCATATCACAATCATTGCAGAGTATATAAAAAAAGAAAGTGGTATGTTTGTGATAGAAAACACAGACAGTCCATTTGGTTGTCTCTGCCCTTGATAGTTAAATGGCTCTGAGAAAGTTATGAAGTGTCTATGAATATTCATTTTCTATTGCTAAAACTAGACTCATTATAATAACTTGAAAAGTTGTATGCAGGAGAGAAAGGGAGAGAGAGAGAGGAAGAGGGAGAAGGAGGTGGGGGAACGGGAGATAGATCCATTTAATTACTAATTGCAGTCCTAGGATAACTTAAAACATCTTTATCTGTGTGTCATCCCTAATCTTCAGTTTGATAGTACAATTTTATTGTGGGTTTCTGGTTTATTATGAGCTGATTGCTTTACTTCATCAGACCCAAGTGCTTATCTTGAAACTGTGCTTCCTAAAGAGGGCCCAAGAGGCCTGTTAACCTGGTTGAATGAGAACTCTTCAGTGCTCCCTCCTCTGTAAGGGAATGATCTAAAGATTACTGGTTTTTAAAAAGCCCTATGACTTTCAACCTAAATGCTGTTAAAAAAATAAAAGAAAAAATACAAAATTAAAATTTCTCATCAAAAAACTATGGATAATTAAATATCATCTATTCAATATATACCTATAAAATGAAGCTCATTTGAAAATACTTTTTGAAAAAAAACTATTTATAATTGGTGATTCAGCCAAGAAAAACAGATAATTAATAACCCACATTTTTTTTTCTGTAAACTTGAGCCTGAGTCTTCTTAATTTGCTATTGTTTTATTAAATCAGACTTTTATCTCAAAATATTTGAAATATTTTTTTCTCTCTCTGGATCGTATTTCAGTTAAATTTTAACTCTGTTATCAGAACACAGTTTTGCTGCTCAGTATGCAGTATAATAAAATGGATATAGATATACAGAAATATCTTAACATTTTCTCATATACCCCTAGAAGGACACTGTTTTGATCAAGTGACTGTTTAATTACTTATCCTGATGAGACTTCCGAAAATTTATTCTGCTCTCTATTTGAGTGGCTAAATAGATAACTATTGTATTCAGATGAGTCTTACTATGTAGACCATTGGATAAACATACCCTAAGACCAAATATATTGAAGCTTTTAAGAAAACTGCCTTCTTACTGTTGACTTCTCTTATCATATTTAAAGTAATCTTATAATATATGAGAAATAAGAAATGACTTTTTCAGGAGCTATCTGAATGAGCCACCTAGAAGCACACAGAAAAAAATAGTACAGTTTTGCTTTACTCTGAGTTCTAAGTATGTGTGTGAATCCAAACATGGAAACATTAAGAATTTCTGTCATTCACAGGTTCCTCAAGTACTTATGAAGAGATTTGTGTCTATTATGGGAGAGCCCATGTGCTAAAGCCTTCAGATGCATTATCTCACTTAACACCACTGTGAGGAAGTTCTGGATAACCACTGTTTCCCAGTTTAATGTATACAATGAGAGACCAAAGATGAACAACATTCCATATTACACCCAGAAAGTACTCATAGGACTCCACAATAAATTCAGAATGAGGAAGTATTTTTGGTCACATGATTAAGATCACTGGTTCTAGAGCTGATGATTTCAATTCTTAATTTCACCTAACTAGCCATGGGATCATGATTAAGGTTCCAGATATTAACATAGCTCTCAGTGGTATGATACATGCCAAACAATGTGGTTATGAATATTAGATGAGTTACTATGATATGATAAGTGTCACATTAAGTACCAATCATGTTAGTTGTTGGTTCTACCATTGCTGTCGTCATTGCAATGGCCATGCCATCACTCTGGTTACTATAGTCCAAGAGCAAGGTTACATTATATCACTGAAACCTCACTCTATCAAAGAGGACTGGGAAAGGTTTTCAATAAAGATAATGTTTAAGCTAGTTCTTAAAATGTGCTTAGGAATATGGAGAAAGAATTAGAATCACAGGAATTCCTGAACTTGCAATTTTTAAACAATAACATGATTGGGTTTCTGATAGTCCTTTCTAGAGACTTACTTGAAAACTGAATTGGTAACACTGGCCTTGGAACCCCAGGATTGTACTGCTAGTGAGTTCATTGAAAGTGTTGTGGCTAGAAGGGATTATCAATCTGGTTTTGGAGGTGGCTGGTGAGAGGGTGCCATTGTTAAAGCCAATAAGAATAAATGGCTGACCTCTTTAATTGAGATATTTAATAGCTGGGGAAATTGAACACATCCTATGAAATAATTGTGTGTAATTTCTTTATTGCAGGTAAATTAGAGATAATGTGTTTTTTGGAGTTGGGGATACCAGGGATTGAACTCAGGGGCACTCAAACACTGAGCCACATCCCTAGCCCTATTTTGTATTTTATTTAGAGATAGGATCTCACACAGTTGCATAGCACCTCACTGTTGCTGAGACTGGCTTTGAACTCACTGTCCTCCTATTTAAGCCTCCCAAGCTTCTGGGATTACAGGCATGTGCCACCACACCCAGCTAGACATAGTATTTTAAAACAGACTCTAGACAATGTATTTTGGATATATACTATTATTAACTTTTTTCATCTTCCTAAAGAGTTAGGAAAGCAATCATTTCTGATCTGTCACAAATTTCTCTAATCTGCATTGGGAGTGTCATTGTCTTGCAATACTACTAATTACTAATTACAAAGTGTTTTCAATGTCTGCATTTATATATAGTTTATGTTTTAAATGCAGTGGTCCCATTAATTTACAGGGCTAAAGTGGTTGCTTTCATCAGTAAAGTATAAGTCTTCAGTTCCTCCTAGTCTGTGATGACTTCTCTCATTTACATTAGTGGTAGTATTCTACACCTTAATTAACATCTATGTTTCTGTCTCAGTATTCAGTTACTATGTGCTTATCACAGGTAGGTTCATTTTCCTTTGTTCTGATTTTGAAATGGAAAGCTAAAATTGAACTAAGATATTACTACATATCTCTGACTCCAGTGCATCTGGAAGTTTACTGTTTATTCATGGTGTGCCTATGGGTTGTTAAGGTTAATTAGCAGATGGAAACACAGGTAGATAAATAACAACCTATTGCATGCTGGAGAATTCAGTGAGCATTTATATTATTCTTTCTTTGTTAATTTTGTTGTTATAGTGGACATAGAGCCATACTGGGGATTGAACCTAGGGGCATTCTATCACTATGCTTCATCCCTAGCCTTTTTTATTTTATTTTGAGACAGGGTCTTACTAAGGTATACAGGCTGGCCTTAAACTGGCAATCCTCCTGCAACAGTCTGCCAAGTAGCTGGGATTAAGGGTATGCATCCAGCATGGGGCTTCAATAATATTCTAATAAAGAATAAACTTCTTTTTTGAATGATGATGTTAAATTATAGATGTGACAACTAAAACTTATTGAAAATAAAGATAGTCACTCCTATTAACTAATGAAAACTATAGGAATTGGTGACAATGTTTATAGTATTTTCATATATAATGATGTACATACATACACACACATATGGATTTATAAGTTAGTAATTTAAATAGAACAATTTTTGTTACCTTGAAATGAAATAAATTGTACCATTTTATTTTATGGTGTCTATGAAAAATAGAGCAGTATAAAAGAAGTATAAGTAAAAACATTATGGTAGATTTCTAGGATCTTTATATTATTTGCAATTTTTTGAAGTGCTAACATGCACATGTGCACACACACATACACATAAATGTGTGTGTGCATGTAGCTAAATTAAAATTCTACTAATATTTAAAAATTTTTGAAAATGCAGTTTTTTAAACAATTTAATTTAAAAACCACATAACTTTTCTGTATCAAATATAACTGCTTGTAGGGCAAGTCTCAACCTGATGCATTTTGAAACAGTTGAACGAATGAATGCCTCCTCAAAAACTGAGCTCTTATAGAGAATAATCCTGCACTAACTGACCCCAAATATGTTATCTCAAACAAGGTGTGTAATGTGATTGGAAACTCCAGTGCACATATGAGTCTCCTACACTGGATTTTCTACTATTTCACCCCAGCCGGTCATACCTGTATTCAGCTGTGGATGTGGGCAGAAAATTGATTTTGATAGTTCCATATTCCCCATTTTTTCCACTATAAGGATTTCTGTTGATAAAATTCATTTCATTATGAGAAAAGAGGTAAGAAAAATACTCTTATAAAATCATGACCTCTAAACATTATTAGACTTAAGTGTTACATAATGCTAAATGGATATGGCAATCTTGTGGAGATGTACTTTTGAAACACATGCTCAAAGGCGATAATTTAAGAATCCTGTCATTCTGGGAACTTTTACCTTACATTCAGATCAACCTGTGAAGCTCCTTATTGAATTTGCTGATATTTATATATTTCCACCAGAGATGAGAAAAATTCCAAAGAACACAAGCCTCAGGAACAGATGTGTTAATACAGCACAGCATGTCCTGACTGCCTAAATATTTCAATGCAAAGAAACAGGCCCTTTCACCCACGTAGTTGATTACAACCTGGTTTCTACCTTGGAAGGCTGTGCTATTTTACCATAGCAGCATTCAAAAGGGTCATTGGGTTTCAATTCCTGGGTTAGCAAAGTGGCCATTTCAGACACTACATGGAAACCAAGAGAAGATACCATTGTTTCCATTACAAGGATTAACTTTTGCCTCATTTTGTGTGCAGAGGCAAGTCGATTGATTTAAATTTATCATGACATGTTTTTATTTTTTTAAGTATATACGAAGACCAGAAACCTGATTCCTTTTGTAAGATGCTGTCACTACTCTACAGCTAAAGCAACAGACAAATGGGAGAAAGGATGGGACTTGGCAGACAAGTGAAATTCTGGAGAAGTAATTGAAAGAGTGATGTTTTACTAGGATGTTGGAACACGGACTCATTATTTCTTTGTATTGCAACGTAGAGGTGTTAATTATCACCATATCAGTGAGAGAGACCACCAGAGATGACTTCAGAAATACTAAGTCTGTCTCCTATTTGACAGAGTGAATGCTCCTTTAAGTCCATTCCCTTAAAAATTACGATCTTAATTCTGTCTCTTGCCTTAAGGATTTACATATAAATTGAAATCCAGTTGCAGTTTTTTATGATTTAGGAGACAATTCTAGGATTAAAACTAAATGACACTTGTTGCCTAATGGCGCAAGCATGTTTTTAGTTACCGTGAAACCTGAAAATCAATTGTAGCATTTTTGTGTAAGGTAGGGAGAGGGAAGAGGAAAAGTGGATGAATTCCAACCATCTCCATGTTATATTAGGAAGAACAGAAATGACAGCTGACTCAATATCAGCAGCTCTGCTTGCCCTAGATAATAGTCACCACCTTTTACTTAGGAGTCTGGTTTGTCTTAAGGATAGGTAGTTAAACCAACTCTATTCCTTAGTGCTGGATCAATAGTCTGCATGATTCCTTATCTAGTCACTCTAGGAGAAACCTTTTCACAGAAAAGCAATATAGTGACTCCCAGCTGTCCTTATACCTTGAGCAATTAATGCAGCAGCCCTGATAATTGTTATAAACTTTGTGTGTATATGTGAGAGAGAGGAAGGAGAGAGATGCAAAATGAGGAGGGAGAGTGGAGAAGAAAAACCTCAAGGGAGAGGAAGAAGAGGAGAGAATGAGATGAGGCTGCAAAATTAGGACATGGGGGCTGTTGACCTTTCTCTCTGCTGGTCTTTCATTGAAAACACCTCAAATCATGTGAGATGTCTCCAATAGCAGCCAAAAAACTTCTCAGTTTCTAAGACCCATGTAGACTATAATGCTGACTGAGCCCAGTTGGAGACATGAAGTAACCATAAGCATGAACTCTACAGCTCTGTTTTGCTCTTGTCAAGTTTGGAAATGCTTGTGAATAAATATTTCTCAGATTGTTGTATGACGAGGGTCAACTTCTAGAATGTTGGAATGCATGTTACCTTTGGGAGAGAGTATTTGAGGATTTGTTTATCTCCTTGCTCTTTTATGTGGGAAATGAATATCTTTTGACTCCCCCAGTCCCATGCACTAGGGATTGAACCGAGTGTCTCAGGGACACTTTTATCACTGAGATACATCCCCGAGTCATCCTTTTTTTTAAAAAAACTATATCAAGAATAGTTCATTTTCTTCTTTTTAAGTTTAGATTTCATAATCTAGTTGATATTCTTTTTCTAACAATGGAGTCTTTGACTTAAAATAATAGCCACTTATTGTATCACAGGGTGATAAGTGTGCTAGGAAAATCCCATCATGATTTAGCTACATCTTCACGTAAGGATCTCACTTACAGCTGTCATCAAATTGCCATCTAGGACTGTAGTCATTTAAAAGTGTGACCGGGGAGATTCACTTTCATGCTTACTTACATGATTGTTGGCAGGCTTCACATCCTCACTAACTCTTCTCAGGGAACTTAAGCTCCTTCTCGTGTTTGCAGCTTACAAGATAACAAGATGCCTTTTGAACAAGCAAGCAACAGAGTGAGAATGAGCCTCCAGGAAGAAGACCATAGTAACTGTGTGACATAATCTTTGAGGAGGAATTCTGTTACTTTTTCTGTATTTTACTTGTTAGAAGTTAGTTAGTACGTCTAGCTCATATTCAAAGGAGAAACAAGGACCTTGTTTTGATTTTGATGTAAGGTGTCCTGCAAAACTCCTATATTTCTTTAGGAATATTCAGAGGTGAAAAGATTTGTTTGTGAGAGCTATAACCTCACCAGTTAATCCTTTTTTGAATGGACTGGGTGGTATAGGTAGGTCACACATAGCTGGAGAAGTGGGACACTGGGGACATGCTCTGGAACATTCATCTCCCCTGTATCTCCTTTCTCTCTCTTTCTGCTCCCTAACCCCACCATAAGTGGAGCAGCTTATCTCTGCTAGACCTTTCTTTCATGATGTGCTGCTGCTTTATCAAAGGCCCAGAGCAGTATAGTTGGCCATCTATAGACTGAGACCTCAAACACTGTGGGCCTCAAATATATATCATTTCCTCTAAGTTGTTCCTGTTGGGTGTTTCGGTCACAGCAATGAAAGATGGCTAAAACAGACCTGAATACCAGAAGAAGGATTATTGGGGATTGTTTTATAAGATATTTACAACACATGGTTACATATAACCAAATAGTTTACTAAATAATAAGAAAAAAAATGAAAACCAATAGAGTTCTGACTCATTATTATAAAATCTCTAATAGGAAAATATTTTTACCTTTAGAATATTTTGTCCTCATATTTTCACCTAGAGAAATAAACTTTCTGTAAATTGAAGAAGTAGGCTATGTAGACAGAATAGAAGGGGAAACACACACATACACACACACACACACACACACTACTTTTGTAAGAAAATGGTGACAAATATAGTTAAAATACCTTATGGTCCCTTCATTTCCTAGGACTAGTTGGTATCCTGACTTTGATGGTTTTCATTTTAACACATTGATCTGTAATATCACTATATGTCTGTACTATAAATAATTATTTATAACAAATAATTATTTATAACCATAAGTTATTTATATAACATTTATAAATAATATGTGTACTATAATATATATTGTTTTTCTTGTTTTAAGGCTCTTAATGTAGTTGAAAACTGCTCTCTTTGCTTGAATATCAGATCTAGTTTATGGGTTTTTTATTGTTTATGCTGTTGGCAACTGCTGACCTTATCATTCCTGTTTTTATGGTAATTAACATTGTATATCTCATACTAGGAAACAGGTATTTATTGTAATGCTGTATGTTGTTTGCATCAGTTGTTGCTATTGTTGATTTCCCCCTATCCTGTGAGGTGCTGGGTATCTACAGTGATATCACAAGTTCAGGGTGGAGACTGCTGCTAAACAAAACTCTGAGGACAAAGACATCACACCTTGCCACATACTCAAATTAATGACAGTCAACCTTCACCCTATACTTTAATAGAAAGAATAGGGAAGACAAAAATTCATATTAACAAACCAGATAGAAAGATCTGGGGGTAGGCACTCAGGTCCCAGTCATGGACATCTACTGCTACAGCAAAAACAGAATTAACACAAAGGTTGTAGATACCACACCTCTGAGGGGGTTTCAATGTAGATTACTGTAAAGACACTTTGGCAAGTGAAGACTGTGTCCTTAAAAGGCCCACACATAAGAGTGGAAGAGACATCTATCCAAAATAATGCATACAAACAAAGGAATATAATGAATATTAAAAAAAACAAGGTAACATGATGCCTCATAAAGTTCATAATTCACTAGTAACTGACCCCAAGGATATTGAAGTAGAAGAAATATCAGATAAAGAATTCAAAAGAATGATCTTTTTTTAAATGAAGAATGAATTCCAAGAGAATGTAAACAGAATGTAATTCCAAGAATGTAAACAGAAAAACAACAGAATGAATTAAGGAAGTCAGTACAGTATTTGAATGAGAAATTCAATAAGGAGATAGAGACATTGAAAAAGATTTGAACAGAAATCTTGAAAGTCAAAGAAATAATCAAATACGATGTTCAGTTGAAAGTCTCTTTAATAGAGTAGACCTTGATGAAGACAGAGTTTCAGAGAAGACAAAGTGGGACAGCCTTGAATATTCAGACAGCATTAAAGAAAAGAAAATAAGTAACCATCATGTACAAGGATTCTGGGACAAATTAAGAGAACACTTTTAAGAATCATTGAAATTGAAGTACATGTGAGATGTAGGCTAATGAAATGGATAACCTCTTCTTAGAAAGAACAGAAAAAAAATCTCAAATCTTGAGAACTAGATGGACATCTGGATTCAAGAAGAATTCAGAACCCTAAACAGACAAGATCAATAAAGAACCTCAGCACATTAAGATTGAATTGCTGAACACACAGAACAATTATAGAATTTTAAAAGCATTCAAAGGAAAAACATCAGATGACATATAGAGGCAAGCCATTCAGAATTACTTCTAATATCTCTATATAAATACTAGAAGCCAGGAAGGCTTGAAATGTCCAAGCCTAAATGTTCTATGTTCTAAAGAAACTAATTGTCAACTGAGATTACTCTATCCAAGAAAGTTATCCTTCAAAATCAAAGGAGAAGTGGGGTGCAGTGGCGCATGCTTGTAATCACAGCAGCTCAGGAGGTTGAGACAGGATGATCCCAAGTTCAAATTCAGCCTCAGCAATGGCAAGATGCTAAGCAATTCAGTGATACCCTGTCTCTAAATAAAATACAAAATAGGACTGGGGATATGGCTCAGTGGTTGAGTGCCCCTGAGTTCAATCCCTGGTACAACCCTCCCCATAAAAAAAATCTAAGGATATTATAAGCCTTACGGTATAAGTGGAAACTAAAATAATTCATGAACACTAAGCTGGAACTGCAGAAACTACTTAAAAGAAATACCCCACTGAGAAAAAGAAGAAAAGAAAAGAAACAACAACAAGAACAAAAGCCAGAGCTCACAAAAGAACAAATTTCATTTGAAGAGTAGCTAAGAAAATGAGAAGCAGGACCAAATTAAACACTAGAAAGAAATACCAAAATGACAGGAATTATTAAATATCTCTCCAAAATAACATTGAATGACATGATGAAGTGGCACACACCTTTAATCTTGATAGCTCCAGAGGCTAAGACATGAGGATCGTAAGTTCAAGGTCAGCTTCAGAAACTTAGTTAGGCTCTACAACTTAGTGAGACCCTGTCTTAAAAAGAATGAATAAAATTAAAAAGGTGGGGTTGTAGATTGGTGTTAATTGGACCTGGGATAAATTCCCAGTACCCGTGAGTAAATAAATTAATTAAATATAACATTGAATATAAATGTTCTAAACTTTCCAATTAAAAGACATAGGCTAACAGCCAGATATGGTGTCCTAAGTCTGTAATCTCCATGATTTGAAGGGTGAAGACAGAGGATTGCATGTTCAAGAACAGCCACAGCAACTTAGTGAGGCCTGAAGCAGATTAGTGAGACACGGTATCAAATTTTTTAAAAATGAAAAAAAGATGGGGATGTGGCTCAGTGGTTAATGACCTTGGTATTAAGCAAAAAAAAAAAAAAAAAAATGACACAGACTGGCAGAATAGATGATAAAACATGACCCAATTATACGTTGTTTGCAAGAGACTCACCTTAAAGGAAAAAACAGCTACAGGCCAAAGTCAAAGAATGTAATTGATATAGTATGCAAAAGGAGCCTGTAAACCATCAGGAGTAGTTGTTCTCATATCTAACAAAGCAAACCTCAAACCAAAATTAATCAGAAAAGACAGAGAGTGTCACTTTATATCAGTAAAGGGAACTTTTCATGAGAAGATATAATGATAGTAAATATTTATGCCCCAAATGTGGTTTCAGCTAATTATATAAAGACTCTGCTTGATTTAAAGCCTCAGATAAATCCCTGTACAATAATACTGGTTGATTTAAACACACTTATCTCACCATTAGATAGGTTTTCAGGACCTAAACTCAGTAAAGGCTCTTTATATCTGAAAAGTATTGTAAATCAAATGGCCTTATATAGACATTGATAGAATATTTCATCCAGTAACAGCTGAATATACATTCTTCTCAGTGGCTAATAGACTCTTCTGAAAAATAGACCATATTTTATGGTACAAAGAAACTCTTAGTAAATACAAAAAAATCATGTATTTTTTTCATCTTATTACAATGGAATGAAATTAATAATGAACACCAAAACCATTCAAAAACTCTATCAGCACAGAAGATTGATACTTTTCAATGATAAATTGGTAATAGAAGAAATCAAGGGTGAGATTTAAAAATACTTAGGCTCAAATGAGAATAATGATGCATCATAACAGAACTTCTGGGACACTATAAAGTCAATTCTAAGAGGAAAACTTATAGCCATGAGTACTTACATAAGATAACCAAATAAACAAACTAATGTACATATCAAGACTTCTGGAAAAGAAAGACAAATCAATTGAGATCAGAGCTGAACTCAATGAACTTGAGAATTAAAGAAAACAACATAAAAGATCAATGAAATGAAGAGTTTTTCTTTGAAAAGTTTAACAAGATTAATAAGCCCTTATCTAAACTAATCAAAAGAAAAGGACATATGATCCTAACTAATAAAATTATAGATCAAAAAAAGGAAAAATCACCACAGACATAACAGAAATTCAGAAGATCATTAGGGACAATTTTGAAAACATATACTGCAATAAATCAGAAAACCTAGGAGAAACTGATACATTTCTAGATATATATGACCTGTCATAATTGAATCAAGATGACATAGAAATCCTAAGCAGACCAGTGTCTAGCAATTAGATAGGAACAGTAAGAAAAATTATTCCAACAAATCAGATAGATTCTCAGATGAATTCTACAAGATCTTTAAAGAAGAACTAATGCCAATGCTCCTCAAATTATCCCATGAAATAGCAAAGGAGGGAACACTTCCAAATTCATTCTATGAAGCCAGTATCACCTTCATACCTAAATGAGATGAGGGTACATAAAGGAAAGGAAACTACACACCAATATCCCTGATGAACTTAGATACAAAATCTTAAGAAAATACTAGCAAACCATATTAAAAACATTTTAAAAAGATTGTACACCATGATCAAATTGGTTTTATCCCAGGAATGCAAGGATGGTTTAACACACACAAATCAATAAATGTAATCCATTACAAAATAGAATTAGGAAAAAAAAATCACTAGTCATTTCAAGAGATGCAGAGAAGGCCTTTGAAAAAAATTAGCACTTAAATGAAAAACCCCAAGTCAACTTCATAGTAAATGGGGGAAAACTGAAAGAATTTCCTTTAAAATATAGGAGACCACAAGGATGGCCACTCTAATCAATTCTATTTAACATAGTAGTAGAATTTCTAGGCAGAGCAATTAGGCAAAAGAAGGAAAAAAAGGGATAAAAATAGAAAAGAAAAAAGTCAAATCATGACTGTTTGCAGATCATATGATTCTATAGTTAGAAGATCTAAAAAGCTCCATTCAAAGGCTGCTGTAGCTAATAAACAAATTCAGCAAAGTAACAGGTTACAAAGTCAATAGCTTTTCTATATACCAACATTAAACCTGAGAAAGAAATCAGGTCAATAACCACATTAATGTAGTCTCTAAAAAATACCTAGGAACAAATATAACAAAGAATGTAAAATATATCTACAATTAAAACTACAGAACATTGGAGAAAGAAAAAATTGAAGAAGACAGAAGAAAATGGAAAGACCTTCCATATTCATGAATAGACAAAAATCAGTGTTGTTAAAATGGCCAGCTATCAAAAGTAATATACAGATTGAGTGTAATCCCAATCAAATTGCCATTGACATTTTTTTTTCACAAAACTAGAAAAAAGAGTCACAAAATTCATTTGGAAGAATAAAGTACCCAGAATAACCAAAACAATGATAAGCCAAAAAAAGCAATACTGGAGACATAAAAATACCTGACTTAAATTATACTACAGATTTGTAGTGATAAAATCTGCATGGTACTTACATAAAAACAGACATGCAGACCAATGGTATAGAATAGTAGACACACAGACAAACCCACACAGATACAGTCTTTGTGCTACAATGATACATGAATACCCATGTTTATAGCAGTACATTTCATAATAACCGATCTATGAAATCAGCCTATGTGTCCATCAATGGATGAGTGGATAAAGAAAATGTGGTATATATACACAATGGTGTTTCACTCAACCACAATAAAATGAAATTATGTCATTTGCAGGAAAATGAATGAAACCTAAGACCATTATGTTTAGCCAAATAAGTCAAACTCAAAAGGTCAAGGGTCATGTGTTGTTTTTTTCTCATATGTGGAAGGTAGAGAGGAAAAAGAAAAAGAAAATTGAGGGATCTCATAAAACTCAAAAGAAGATCAGTAAAATAGAGGAATAGGACTGGGGGGAGGGAGGATGAAAGAGAAAGGGGAAGTACTAGGAAATGATATTCACTAAATTGTATTTTCATGTTGTTCATGTGTATGACTATGTAAAAACAAATTCCACCTGATGTACAACTATAATGTACCAATTAAAAGTGTAGACTAAAAGAAAAAGCATATCCATTAATAGAATTTATATATAAATTATGTTATATTCTGATTAAATTGTATAAAAGTGAAAGTCAATGAATTACTCACATATTAACATGGATTCATCTCAAAAGCATTGAATTGGGAAAAAATATTTTTACTATTAGATACTTTCATTCAACTAATTTTTAAGTTGTTCAATAAAATTCTAAAGTACTTTTTAAAAATAGGTGTAAAGAAATTTTTCTAAAACTTGTTTGTGCTTTAATTTGCCAATTGTTTATAGGGGAAATTTGAACAGAACATTTCTGCAAAATCTCATGCAAGTATTACGTTTTTAATTGCTAGTTCCTTGTCTAATGTATGATTGTGCTCATTGTATGTGTTAGGCTTTGCTAGGATTTTGCCCATCCAATTTAAAGGATGGAAACAAATTATTCCTTATTATTAGTGTCCTGGAAGCAAATTATTCCTTATAATATTTTTCTTTCGTGTTTATTCTGAATGTCTACAGAATTGAGAGATGTTTTTGTGCCCTGTCTCCCCACCTCACTCCTCTGTCTTACAATTGGGAAAATTGCAGCAGCTGTGGCTAACTATTTACATTTAAAATAATAACATGTGTAAATAGCATCTTTCTAATTCTTCATTATTGGCAGCAGAATTAAGTGGGAATATTGGCCCAGACTCATCATAGAAACAGAACTACATTCAGAATAAGATGAAACAAATGATTATAAACACATAACAAGAGAACAAATTAACAAAGAAGGTGGTAATAATGATAATCAAGTATACATAATAATCCCAGAAAATCAAAGGATTCCAGGAGACATACTTCTTTGGAGAAGACTGATCTCCATGTGCTGATTTACAACTGTTGAGTAATTTGAGAAGCATTGAGGAACTAGAGGTGCCACTGACAATTATATATCAACCCATGTATAGTTAGAACCACATAAATGTTAGCTTTTACCTTAGTTAGAAGTCAAGGATGTGAAAATTTATAAATATTTTTTAAAAATATTACTTTCATTGAAAAGTGTTATGGTACTGTAATAATCTATGCTTCAGCCACACTGAATATCTATCAAATAACTCTATGTATGAGGTTATAATATCTAGAAATATTAGAATAAAGCTTCTAAGTTATAAATATAATCACACTCAGCAACTCATTAAAATTAACTTTTTTAAAATATATTATTTGGTAGACTATCAATATGAAAAAAAAAGTTTTATCCATGTTTTTTTGCATGTATACAATATTGTATAAAAATATATGTACAATATCTTTGTATTTTAATATTTATAGAAATATTATAAAACTTCACCCTTTTAAAAGTATTTTTTTAATTTCACATAAATATTTTGGAGTCATACTAGTTAATACATTAGTATTTATTAATACATTAATACATTAATAGTTCATTCATTATAACTGCAGTGTAATAATCTCTTGAATGAGGAGTGAAAATAAAATTTTGTCTTATTTTTTGCATGGCTATAATTAAATACATATGCATACAAATCTGTGCACATTTATGTATTCTTAATGATATATATCCAGATATGAAATTACTTGGTCTCAGTACATCTTCAACTTTACTCAGTACAATGTCAACCTTGCCAAATGCTCATCAAAGTGGTGGTATCAAATTTCATTCCAGTGAATTTATTAGTTATTATTCATTGTGTCTTTCTCAACATTTTTGTATTATGAAAACTTTTAATCTTTACCAAGCAAATGATTCCAAATTATATGTAATCAAAACTAAAATGCTATCATGCACATTTCATTTGATAATTTTAAATAATAATAGGGACAAATAACGTTTTTAAAATCATTAGGATTCAGGTCTCATTTTTCCTGTAAATTTTCTTCCATACCATTCCCTATTTTTTCTTAAGAATATGTGTCTTTGCTTACTTAAAGAAACACCTGATATAATCTTGACATTAATAATTGTGTATGTATTACAAATATTTCCTTTCAGTCTATATGTGACATTTATATTTATGTCTTTCAGTTTATAGTTTGAAAATATTTTTGCTCTAATTTGATCATATATTTTCATGGTTTGTGAATTTTTGCATAGTATGAAAATCCTTTTTTTTTCTACTCCAAGCTATTTCAGTGGCATTTGTTCCTTTTTTCTTATATAACATCATAAGAAATTTGACATTTCACAGAGCAAGTCCCTATTCTCCTATTCTTTCAAAATTGTCTTATAGTTTGACAGTTTCTTCCTTAATATAATTTTAGGTATTAATTCTCTAAATATGATAATATTACCTTTCAGCAATATATTACATTATAAAATTATTAGGGAAATACTTCTTCTTTAAAAAGGTAACATTTTGTCCATGACCATACAATTATTTTTAATTATTTAGATCTTTTCTCAACAACATTAATAAACTATTGTACTTTTCTCCTTCATAATTTTAAATTTATTGTGTTTAATTTATCCCTGTATTTCTTATGAATTGTGTTATTTCTGTGAATGAGGGTTTTATTCTTTTATTTTTCTACATGAGTATTGGTAATATGTATATATGCTACTGATTTTTATATATCAAGCTTTTATATAACCACTTTAATGAACTTCATTATTTTTAAATTAACTGTAGATAATTTTCTTATCAAAATGCAAAGGATACTGCATTAGATTAATTTATTTCTTTCCTATGGCTCTATCACATATTTAATTGTGGTAGTTTAAGTTTTGAAAATAAAGCAAGATATTGCTGAGAGCTTTTGATAGTTCTGCATTCAGTGAGGGTGATATCAGCTGTGTATTTCCAATAACAGTTATTCTTAGTCATGTTAACAAATGGTCTTATATTCCTATTTTAGAAAATGTTATTTTTTTCACATTCATAAATAAGTATTGAATCTTATTGAGTGCTTTTTATCATCTACATTGAGGTTTCTTTATCTTTTAGTATAATGCTGTTAATTATAGTACTTGAGATTTTGAACATTAATTTTATTTTTATTTCTGTGAAAAAGACAATCAGAAATTATGGCTTAAGAGAATGTATTATTAGTTTTCACTTCCTGGAATTGTAATTTTTAAATATGTTTAAAATATTGTAATATTATCAATGAGATTAGCCAAAATGTCTCACTCTCTTTTTATTTATTTATTTATTTTTAACCTGTTTTACTGTTCAGACTTTACCAGAAACATTAAAAAACAACAACAATAAAAAAAACTGGTAGCAATGAACTGCCCATCTTTTCCATATTCTAAGGTTTTTTGTTTTATATATATAAAATATATATTATATATTATATATATTTTATATACATAATGAATATTTTTTGATTTTTGTTTTATATAATATATATGATTTCTGTCCCCTAAATAATTTAGTAAACCACTGTAAAATGTTGTCATCAGATGAATCTTTTTAGAGTTTTATTCTTGTTTAATTTCATTGAGTTATAAGTTTATGCATGCTTTCTGTTTCTTCTTGAGTCAATTTCAATGGTGTGTACATATTTAAATAAATAGCATTTGTATTGCTATTATATAATAGTGTGAAATCATAGAAACATTTTTTAACCTTTCTGTTAAGCTTCATGATCTACAAAATGTAAATATTAATAGTACCCAAATCATAGGAATATTGTTAAGATTTTCCAGATGCAAATACATCTTCAATGATATTACTTGTGTTAATATTTGCCTTTTTCTTACTTTTTTTTCAAAAACCTTATAACATTATGTAAATGTTATGTTTTATGTATGTCTCCTATAAAGATCACATTAGATTTTTTAAAAAGCAAGAGCTTTTTATTGTCAACTTACATTGTTAAGATTAAAACAGATATGACAGATTTCTAGGATATTATTCAGCAATTACTGTTTTATAGGATTACTTTGCTTCTTTATTTCTTTCATTCCCTTTATTAGATTGTTACACATTTACTTATACTTTCTATCAGGTTTAAATTTACACATTCTATTAGCATGTATATTGAAATTCTAAGTTCAACTTAATTGATATTCCTTTTCTTTCAGAATATGTATATTTTAGGTATTTTTAATTCTTCCCCTCAGTCTTCAATGTGCTACAGTTTCACTGATAATTTTTAACAGAGTGTGGTTATTACTGAAAGTTAAAAGGAATATTATTCTCTATCTTTCATAAAATATTTCTTAAGTATTTTCTAATTAATGATATTTTTAAAGTGGGTGGATAATGCCACACTATTTATTTATTCTACATAGCTCAGATTGATAAGCTAAATATCCTTTGAAAATGCAAATTTTGCTAGTCTTATATATTAGAAAATATTGCATCAAATTTGGAGAGAGAATATAGAAATATATCTGGACCATATGGCTAATTAGTAAAGTAACCCAATTTATACCAGTACCAATCTGTAAAATTTGTCATTGTATGGGTTGATTTCTAATTAACTACATGAACAAAAAATGCTCTAAAATATCCCAATAGCAGTCTAATTTGCAGGTGGTTGATTGTTTTTCCCTACTATTATCTACAAAGCAATTATGTATGAATAAAGACTGCTTGATTAGCTTTCAAGGAAATATTGACCACTAATACATTTTAATTAAGGAATATTGAAACTGAAGAATATAAATCAACAAGATAAATAATGTTGAAACAGAGTGAAATAGTAATAGTAAGCAATTCTAAAACTTAAGAATAAATTTTTCTGTCTTACATTCATACACACACAAATATACACAAATACATGCATATATAATTTTAATTTATTATATGAGATGTATATAAAATTAATACATAATAAGTATAGAATCTTTCCCCCCAAGTCATGTAGGTAAAGGATCTTGCCACTGTATCTTGGGAGAGAAAATTTTCAAGGAAGGCTTATTCATTGACTAAATTGTAACCTTAAACCTCAATAATGTATTAAGAGTTCAAGATGCAAAATGGATGATGGTAATTTCTAGAAAGAGGAAACCATATAAGGCACATGGCTAGAAAATGCATGTGTATAGTGCATGTGTTTTGGTGTCAAGAAGACCTGAGTTTGGATTATGGTGCTGCACCATATTGCAGAAGTGATTTTATTTAGACTTGTGTAAATTCCAATGACAGTATTGGATTGCATTTGTTTTGGAAATTCTCAATGCTTGTATATATGTGTGTCATGCAGTTCCTATCCAAAAGGAAGCAATCAATAAGTGTTTTATAATTATTATTATCATATTGACTACATTATTACCATTGCTCATTTAAGACACTAGAATTATTTCACATTTATTATTGAGCACATATTAAAAGAAAGAATACTAAGAATGAGGGTGGGAGACAGATAATCTATGAGATAATGGACCATCTTATAAGGTTTATTAAAGCATGAACATTATTCTGTGGTAGTAGGAAACTACTAAAATTAGTGTCAGAATTGGAATATAAAAATCTCTCTTTGGTTATATTGTGAAGAATGGATGTAGGGGCACTTGGAGTGAAATTGCAGGAAGAAATGCTATTAACATAAGTTAGATATGGTATGTGAGTAAATTTTGGTAGATACAGTAGGAACAGATAAAATTTGAGATATATTGTGGTTGTAGATTATGCCAGGCTTAGAATTTTATCAAGTTCAGCAGCTGAAGAGGAATGAATCAAGATAACAGTGTTTTAACACAATGGATTAGATTAATAATGCTACGATTCCCTGGAATAATAAATATAGAAGGATGAGCCCCTAGGAGAAGGAAGATAATGAGTCCAATTTTGCACATATATAGATATAAATATCCAGATAACTGCCAAATGCATGTTTCCAGCACATTGTAGTGGATTTCAATTTAGGAACTATGTCAGTTGAAGATAAAGAATTAGATGTTATCACCATTTAGATTAAAATTAAAATCATGGAATAAATTAAATATGAGAAACTGAAGAGAGAGAACATACCTGAAAATGCCATCCACATTTAAATATCAGATTGAATAAAGAGAGTTCACCAAAATACTCAAGAAACCATTTTGATTTGTTTGAGAAGTACAAATTTATATGTGATTTTCACTAGGTAAGAGGGATGCGTAACTCTATGAATTACAGTTTTACAATGTATTAGTGTCGTTTTCAACTTACTGGAAACATCAACTATGATGAAGGTCATTCTCTTAATTTTACATTAAAGTGTGCATTTTTCTTACTGTCTTAGTGTGTTTAGATCACCATAAGAATGCCACCCCTTAGGTGAACTGAAAAATAGCAATTTATTATCTCATAGTAATGAAAACCGGAAGTCCAAGAGAGATGAGCCAACAAGGCTGGCTTCTGATGAGGCCTTCTCCTGACCTTACCTTCTCACTATGTCTTCCCCTGGCCTTTCCTCTAGTACATACACTTCTGATGTCTTTTCCTCTTTGTGTAAGGACATTTGTCTTATTGGATTAAGTTCCCATTCTTATCATCTTATTTAACCTTAATTACCTCCTTAAAAGCTCTTCTCCAAATACAATCACATTGAGGATTAAGAAATCAACATATGAATTTAGGAGTGTGGGGAGAGGGTCTTAATTTAGTCCATAACAATCATAATGTCAAAATGAGTTGAAAATTCTAATGCACTCTCATATTCAGACTGTCTTAATAAAAAAAAAAATCAACCCCTTAAGAGCACTCAAAACAGAGAGACAAGAAGAATACTACTGGTATCTCAAATAAAAAGAATCAAAAATCTTTATTTGATGTTCCTCTTTGCATACTTGGAACAATTCTTGGCATAGATTAAAGTGTTATTCCGTTAAGTTTTTAATGAATAATGAATGAAATAGCGACTGATTAATTCACAAAAAAACATATGCAGACAATTAGAGGCTTATACTTATATAAGAGAAGTAATATATCATTTAGTTTTAACCTTTTAACATAAATATACATGAAATGAAAATAGAGAGAATCTAAATACCCTTTCCAGTGTTGCAGTTATTTAATAAAAAAATATGTGATTGTAATGATCCTTATAATTTTTGTTTCACCCATAGTGGTCCATGACGTATGATGATTTGAAACAATAGGTATAAAATGTGATCTTTCAGAGCAAAATGAGAAATTAGAAAAAGAGAAAAAAGGAGGAGAAAGGAAGTGATGTGCATTTCCTTACTATGAAAGAAAATTAAAACATTGAAAAGAAAATTTAAATTATTTCTCAACTAAATTGGGCTGTTATCTATGAATTTGAAATGAGAAGTTGAACAGTAAAAATCACAAATCAAGAATCACTTAATACATTCATGGTTAAATAAACAGCAAAGTTAAATAAATTTAAAGCAGAAAAGGCAGAATAAGGTAATGAGATAATAAATAAAAAGGAGTACTTCATTAGAACACAGTAAAATATAATAGGCTAACTAATAAAAGGATGTTTCTCAGTCCCAAAGTAGTCACTAAGAAAATATTATCAAATTAAAGAAATAAAAAAATAAATTATTTTAAAATATGCCCTTTGGTCAAGATATAATAAAAATAGAATAATTCAATATCTTGAATCTGTAACTAGACCAGAATACCTCGATGGCAAGTACTGAGTTTGAAATATGAGTTTGACAGTTCAACCTTTCTCATAACTATTAGTATAAAATTCTTCACCTGACACTGTGTATGTATGAACCTATAGAGCTGTACTTTAATGCTTATATGTGATATGAGTGTTTGTATATACAAATAAATAATATCCTATGTTATAATAGGCTATTAGAATATATAATACAATATGATTTTCCAAATCTATAATGATATGTAAATATGGCTTAGGAATTTGAAAGATATGGAGATGTCAGTTACTCACAAATATACTGTAGTTTATTTGGAATGATAAATTTTTAAAAAGAAAATGTTATGAGAATATTTGACCTCAGGAATTATTAAGCTAGGGTGAAAAGAATCATGAGGCACTCTTGTAAATAGAAGATCTATAGTAAACATTTCAAGTGATGTTTCTATATCAAAAGCAGAAGCCACATATAGAAATATCAAATTTCTATTCCATATTAAAAACATTATGGCTCCTCTTGGTTTGACTTCCTATATAACTTTTTACAACTATAATGATTAATTGTTTATAATTTTTAATATCCATATTTTCTTTGAGGACAGTCACTATGCCTTGGTCACAGTGGTTTCTCTGTGTCTAGCAAAAGCTCAGGAATGGTACTTCAATATTATAATTGTTCTGTAAGCAAGCTAACATTCTAATATATAGACTTACTGTCATAATAGACCCAAAATGCCTGGTGGATCTTTATTGCTTCTTATACAAGTGCTTCCATCTGTTGCTTTGATAATTTTTAACTCAGTTTATTATGAGTTAATGCACTCTCATATTCAAACTGTCTTAGTTGAAAAATCAACTCCTTAAGAGAACTCAATATATATAAACTCTACTGATATCTCAAATAAAAAGCATCAAAATCTTAATGTGATGTTTCCCTCTGCATGCATGAAACCATTTCCCCTGAATATACAACTTTTTCTTATACCTCCAAGTATTGGCTGTTCCTCTCCCTGGAACAGGTTAGTGTCTGTTCAGTTTTCTAAACTCAGCTCAGGTGTTCTTCTTTATATTACCTCTTCAGGCAGAATTCTTTGCTATTTCTGCCTTGGTCTTTGTACAAATTTGGATAGACTGTGTAGCTAATTACATATCTATAATGATCTCAAATGGTTCCCATAGCATCAACCACATGAGATGGTGATGGTTATTTTTCTGTCTTTTCTGCCTCACTGAGCTGTAGAATTAAAGTAGACATTTTCTTATTTTTATGTTCCATGCCTAGCTCAATGACTGGTACATTAATGATTGACATGAATCCCTTTTATGGATTAGCTAAATTAAGTGAACAACATATTTTGTAAAATTTCTTAGAAAATAGACTGGGAAGAAGATACTTTGCATCTCTTAGATACTGCAGTTAGAAACAAAAGATAGTATAGTCAAAGGTTAGTGGCACAGTCTATTACCAATAAATGTCTATTATTCTCGTCTATTATGAATAGCAAAAAAAATGTCCATGTCAGAATGGGTGCTCTAGTTCACACTTATAATCTTAGAGGCTCATGAGGATGAGGTAGGAGGATTGTGAGTTCAAAACCAGCCTCAGCAATTTAGTGAGGCACTAAACAACTCAGTGAGACCCTGTCTCTAAATAAAATACAAAAAAGGGCTTGGAATGTGGCTAAGTGGGTAAGTGCCCTGAGTTCAATCCCCAGTATGAAAAAGTTAAAAAATAAAATAAAATACCATGTCAGTCTGGTGGCTCTGGATCAAGTGGAGATGCTTTTGAAGCCTCTTCAATTATGAAACGGAATAGTAGCTCTGGAGAAGGCTTGGAAATACAATGGGTTGCCAAATGTGCATTTTCTATATTAAAGCAGAAAGTGACAGCTCCTTGTCAGTTATTTTTAAATACCATGATGGTTTTGTAATTAATTTTAATACCATTTAATACCTTTTGAAAAATTTCTTTCAATCAAAATCGAGTAGTCCTAGACTATATATTTGGAATGCAGAATTCACAACACTGTCTCCCATCTCCAATGTGAGTTCAATAAACAATGTATCACTGGGATGCATTCCAAGGGAACTATTCTTATGACATTATTAGCCATGGAGCAGAATTGATTATGATGGAATATTATTATGTGTATTTGTAGTTAATAGCTAAGCATTTCTGTTAACGTTTGCTCCTAAACAATCCAAAAATGCAGAATGAAGAAAGCAGGTTTAAAATTATATACTTATATATCATTATTTGACATGAAATTTCTGAAGTAGAATAGATTCTGAAATGGATATTGTTACTAAAGAATTTATCTCCTTTGAACAATAAAAACACCACATATAGAAATATCAAATTTACATTCCATATTAAAAAACTTTTGGCTCCTCTTGGTTTGGTTTCCTATATAACTTTTTACAACTATACTGATTATACTATTTATCAATATAAAAGATGGAGGAGAATCCTAAAAAAATCCTAGCTATAGTTGTCATTAAGTTGCCTTTTCTTTAGGCTACGAATATAGATAACTTCTTAATTTTTCTTCCACTAAACCCAAGGATTTCCTCAATTACTTCATAATGAAAGCAATGTGATATTATTTTATATTTATTATTTTTATTTATTTTTTCTAGTGTTTGTTATTAAAATAATTTACAATATATTCATTATGCTTTGGGCCTTAGTATTATTAATGTAAAGAAAACCTTTATGTTTCTATATACTTAGGGTTCTCTCATAGCATATACCATATACAGAATTATTGTACAATCTCTTAGGAAATTTAGTTTTTTAGAAAACAAAAACCATAATATTTCTCAGAAATAAGAAATTCTTTAAAATATACAATTTAAACTATTCAGAAAATGACTTATGAGAAGAATATGACTTTATATTTTCATATATATTTTAATTAAACTGCATGCAGTAAGCCAAAATGAAAGGTATCAGATATAGTATCTTTTGATATTTCAATTTAAATATATGTTCATATGCTCTGAACCACAAAGGAAACAATTTTAAGGTTATGACGATTTAAAAAATCACATCTTCTTTTCATACAGTTAGCTCTTTAGACCAGGCTAGTAACCCTTAGATTAGTCACTTTTCATCTAGAAGCATAAAATAGTCTATAGAAATGTTCTTCATATATGGTTTGGTCAAAAATTTTTATGGGAAACTTTCTATAATGTTTTATCCTTTGATTTCTTAATAGGATAAGTTCATCTAAATGTATTATTCAAACTAATGCATTGCAGTTCAAATGAAGTAGGTAGTTCTATTTCCCCATATACAAAGTGGATATGTGTTTCTGAGAAACTATAGATGCATAGTTTCTTTTCTATAAAATGGCAATGGTAGTCCTTAGTTCAAGTCACTCTTATAAAAATGGTAAGGATTGTCAATTGCCTGTGCAGTGTCTAGCACAGTAAGCTCTAATAAATGATAGGAAATAATTTAGTCCATTTTTATGGTTTTTCTTATTGCTGTTTTCATTCTTCCATTTTAAAAATTAATTTCTGATTAATTGAGAATTTAGTAATTTAAACCAAGAAGCAATCTATTATTTTATCTGAAAGCACAGAGTAATATTAGAAGCCAAAAGAAAGGTATTGATCCCTAGGAGTAAAGGGTGTGGTCTTCTTTTTGCTTTGTCAGAAGAGTTCTGTGCTTATGTATGAACACAAGTATTTATCTTTATCATTGACAGTGTTGGAAGATATATTGGTATAGTTGAAGAACAGTTGACCCCTGAACAACCCTGAATTCAATGAGTTTGAATTGCTACTGCTCAGGTCCACTTATAGGCAGAGGTTTATTTTTTGCAGGGTGGGCAGAAGAGTCTTGTACTTTATACCCTAGAAATAGATTTTTAAAAAGTTAGAAAGGTCATGACTAAATATATATGTTAAATATATATGACAAAATATATATGTAAATCATAGTCTAATTTATCGTTTATTGCCATAAAATAGATAGCCCATTATAAAAAGTAAAAGTAGTCAAAACATCCACACAAACACAGACTATACATGGCCATTCATTCCAAGTCCAGAGAAATGTAAATATATAGTACTAAATACTGTACAGAAAGAATATTCAATCATAACTTTATGCAATTAACTGTTGTATATACTATACTACTGTAATAATTTCATAGGCACCTCTGGTTTCTATTGTGTTGAATTCAATTGCTGCAAATATCCAAAATACCCACTTAAACACAGTTTTGATGCTAATCAGCTACTCCTAAGCAGTTTTTCTCTCCAGGAAGTTGCATATCTTAGTAAAAACTGATCTTATGTAGTTCTTGCATATTTTTAGTACCTATAATAATACATATAACACAAAATATGTGATAATGCCTCTGGCCAATGGCAGGCTGTTAGTGGTGTGTTGGAAGAATCAAAAATTTATACATAAATTTTTGGCCCTCCTGCAGATCAATACCTCTAGTCCCATGTGATTCAAGGTGAACTATATTATTCTATTAACCATTTTTATTTCATTAATAATTCATTTGCCTTGTCTTGGTTTGAAAGAAATGTTAAAAATATAGAAAGGAGATTTTTCTGTAATAATATATATTTTTTTCAATTTCTGAATGTTTTCTCACTTAAATATTTTATTTAGAACTAAAAATAACTTAAAGGAATCATTGAACAATCCTTTAATCAAGATATCATC
The DNA here is from genome assembly GCF_021218885.2 of Marmota monax. Classification (NCBI taxonomy): domain Eukaryota; kingdom Metazoa; phylum Chordata; class Mammalia; order Rodentia; family Sciuridae; genus Marmota; species Marmota monax. The sequence continues at coordinate 11,579,039 of NW_026693777.1, read as the reverse complement.
TAATTAATATTGAGAAACAAAACTACAAAACTGTTAGTCTTGATAAATTATAAGGAAGTTTTTCTATTATAATTATCATTGTAACTGTCAAATAAAAACGTTCATTTTATAATTAATATAGAATATCTCAGTTTTTAAACTATTTGTTTAATTTTTCCTAATTAGATCTATAAGTTCATGCCTTAATAACTAACCTTTTGTTCATATTGAAGTAATAGTTTACTTTTATGTTAATGATATTTAGAAAAAACATTACTGATAAATATGTTTCTTATATAAGCATTAAGGGAAGGCAACACAATTACTTTTTCAAAATTATACATTCATTTAGATTGTAATTATATCAATATCTATGAGTATTATAAGAGCACAGAAGCAAAAATTCTAAAAAGAAAATCAGTTGGACTGGGGTTGAGGCTCAGTGGCAGAGCGCTCACCTGGTACATGAGAGGCCCTGGGTTCAATCCTCAGCACCACATATAAATAAATAAAATAAAGGTTTTGTGTCCAACTACAACTAAAACATATGTATATTTTAAAACAAAAGAAAATCAGTTAAATTGGAGTTGTTGAATGTTATTTTGGTTATATTGTTGAACTCATAAATATGCTGGTTTTTAATTTGCTCAGCATGCCCATTTTGATGTATGTAAATACAGAAAAGTAGCTTTTTACCTTGATTCCTATCACCCTACCATGCCCATTTGGAAGGGGAATTTGGGGTAGTTTCATATGGAACTTAATGCCCAGGAAATACCAACTAAATAAACAAAATTAATTAATTAAACTTACATTTAAATACTTCTGAATCAGCCCAAATTGGGTCACCTAATTTTATAAATAATGTGACAGTATAAGAGTATTGTTTAAAGCTTTTATTATTTTACATATCCTTTAATATCTTGTCTTAAATGTTGCTCAAGTTTAACATATTGAAATACCTTAGGTGAATCAGTTCTCAGTTAATAGGAGTTTCTTTCCCCATGTTGGTGTCTCAAGGCAGAATTTCTTCCATTAGCCATATTAACATTTTATTACTTTGCTGTGAAATTCAAACTTCTTTAATTTAATATAAAAATACAATTTAAAGTGAATTAATTTATGTTTGAGGCAGTTCCTTAAAACTGAACATGGTTGATAGCTTAATATTAGACTATAGAATTTAGCACACACATTTGTCTAGCTTATCTCTTTTTTTTAGAACTTAGTATGTAATATTGAGTTGTTTCATATCCTAAACTATAAAATATTTTAGTTATGCAACCCTTTGTGGTAATAAGTTGACTATTATTTTTCATCAATTTTCCACTGAGAAGACGGATAGTTTAAGGAAGGAACTCAAGCAAAAGAAAAATATTAGCTTAGACCAGTCAAGAATATTAAATTTTAAAGAACTTGAAGAGTTATATACTAATTTGAAAACATTTCACTCAAATTATTATAAATAAGTGATGCAAATTATATGGAGTAGAGAAGTTATAGAAAACTAAATGTAAATTTAAATGTGGCCAAGATGTTAAGGTTTTCTGATGAGACTTTTCTCTGATATAATAGACTTTCTGCACATACCTGTACACAGATCCACACACTAGTAGGCAATTTCATCACAGAATATTAGACAGCAGGTCTACTTTCCTTTGCAAGCAGAATCATGGCTTTGGTTATTAATCCAAAGTAATAATGAGGAACCTTTCCAAAAAAGAAAAGAAGAATGTATTTTTCTTGCATGTAACAAAGAAATGACAAAATAACCCTTTATTTTCTGGCCTTACCTTCTATATCTGCTTAAGTTGTGACTCAGTGTTGAAATTATAAATATGAAGTTTCAGATATTTCCTTATTTTATAAAATTTTAACAATAGCTGCCCTTATTATGGCTTCTTTATTACAAATTTATTTGTAAACTAGTATGGAAGTATCATAGCAAGTTTTGACTACCTCATGAATAACTGGCCATTTATCATTTTGATTGACAGTTTTCAGTTTCACAGAAATAATAAATCTGATGAAAATAAATTATTGGGTTCTTTTGGTCATGAACCAGAGATTTTATTGCATTCTCAATAGCAGAAAATCAGTCCCACACTGTACCCCCTCCTTTTTTCTTTTTGTTACGATTTTTTTTTTGGGGGGGCGGAAATTTGAATGCTAGGTCCACACATAATCACACAGCAGATAACAAGAGAATGGAGTGGAATAAGCTGGACATTGACTTCATGAGGTCATCCCAAGCTGGTCACATTTTGGAGACATTCATGCTAGTGTTCCTAAAATTCCTATTTTGATTATGATTCTTATATAACTCTTGTTTAAACAGCAAGAGTTTGCTGAGGCTTTAAAAAGTGTTTAAATTTCATGAGGTAAAACAAACTCAAATGGGAGAGATGTAGACCTAATCTCACACTAGCTAGTCCAGTGACAGACACACAGCTCTTAAAAAACGTCTGAGAAGAGTCCATTGAAAATGGAGAAATGTTAGACACACTTATTCATAAACAATGTACAAATGGCAATCTAATTGAACTGTAATATCTAACTGAAATATGCAGTAAAATAGATGCCACTGTGATAAAAATGCAAGTTCTGTGCTTGGGACATTGCACAGAGACAGCCTCTACCCATTATTCCCAAGCTGGTCTATGAAAATTCTCAGGCTGATCTTGATTATGAGTATGTATAATTTCATTCATAGTAAAATCCCATTTTGTTCATATATACCACTCAAATGTTAAGTGGGGATCTAGATCTTTTTTCCAAGATTGACCCAAGTAGTTACAGTAAATTTCAGATGTGTTTAAATGTATTGCTGGAAAATGATTTAGCTCCTTTAGTCTGGTATCCCAACAAGAAATGACTTTATCAAAGCACAACCTGTAATTTGAAGTCCCTCACTTTGGCTATTATTGCTTCTTGTGGCCTCTGCCACTTTATTTCTTGTGAGAAGAATGCTCACTGCTGCCGACTTCTTTCTGATCAATCATCGTTGCCTTTCTCCCTCCTCATTCAGTTAGCAAGTGCTTTCTACTTTTCACATCAACTGGCCCTAAGTTCCTCCCAGAGCAGAGCCTTTATAAAGAGAAGACATGGGTGCAGAGGCAGGTTAAGTAACTTTCCTCAAGTTACAATAGTAACAAAGAGCAGAGAGAAGATCCTGGTATTTACTTGGTTCTTGTAACCAGTAAGTTAAGTGATTTCTTATACAAATTTAATGAGAATTACTCCCAATTAGTTACTTTTCAAAATAGTTATCCACTTCAGAGATTACAGTAGGTGGAAAAACAAACAAAAAGAATTAACCACATCTATATTTAGAAAGATCATCCTAGAGGCAGTAGTGAAAAACACAGTGAACGGATTCTTCGTGCATGTGGGGCTTGCCAGTGGTGATTGGTCAGGGTCTACATTTGAAAAAGTTTCTAATTATCCCCAATTTTCTGAGAGCTAAGCCCAGACCATTAGGTGATGGCAGCTGACAGCCGAATCCTTTTCTGGGGACTTGGCCAAATCGCCTGATGTATTCTAGTTGACACAAATTGTCTTGTCTGCCTGTGTGGGGCCCCTGTTGATCCAGCCTTTAAATTAATAATTAAAATGAGGAGCATTTGGTAATCAGTGGGAGGTAACAAAGCTGTTTTTTTTTTTTTTGGTTTTTTTTGTACCACAGGCTAGTACTAGAATCCTTTGAAATCCTGAAAGAGGAATGACTGCTTGATGATAGTGAGAGTCCTGCGTTCTCTTTACATCATGTGAGATTTTTATTGTAGTGTGTCATTTTTTTTTGCTTTTGTTTTTCATTTTAATAGTCATTTATTTCAAGTTTTATTCCTTCATGTCACATAGTCCTAGGGTGTAGATAAAGATCCCTATTGGTTGTATCTTATTTTGAGGTCTATGTTGAAGACTCATTCTTATTTGAAGTACTACTGAGAACATCTTCCCAAGACCAGAAGATACTGATGAGGGTAATATAGATGAGAGAAAGTGTTGCTAACAGCAAGAAAATGTAAATTGAATTTTCTTTGAGAAGATAGAAAAAAATAATAAATATTGTGAAATAAGTAGTTTTTTATTGATAAGTGTTAGCTGCTATTGTTGAATTTTATTAGTTTCTTATACTGAATTAAAGGTTAAAGTAACAAACAGAGTTGACTATAGAAGTGAATAAATCAATATACAGAGCATAAAACATATGACCCTACAAACATATAGAAAATATATAGAATTATCTGATATTTAGCAACCAGTGCTCTTCTTTAGTACACAAAGTAAATCCGTATAAAATGTGCATTTTTATTTTCACTATCAATACAGAAGGAATTAATTTAGACAAAAAAACTATACATAAGAGATCATAGTTCCAAGGACAACAGAATATTTTTTGTACTGAGCCTTTTTGTGTATAATTTTAGTGGAGACCCAAAGGCAGAGGTAAATTTAGAGGTTGTCAAGTACTTCTGGCAATGTGAGTTGTCTGGATCATCTATACCAGCATTAGAGAACCTCTCCTCTTTCAGTTTACACAAGCAGTTGAGATTGGAATTGGGAATGGAAGCAAAGGAGGGGACCCCAAGATCTGCACACTTTTTTTATCTATAAATTATGGGGCTGCATCTCTTAACCTCTGCTCCTTTAGTTATTATTTCTACAATCCAAAGGGGCTACAACTAATGACAATAAAAGGAAGAATTAAAGAACAAAGTAGGTAAAGAGAAAAAAATTTAAATGTTTAGTAACCCTTGCCTCCCACTCTTCCTCCCTCAGACCTTCAGGACATCAAGTCTGAACTAGTACACAGCTGGAGGGAATGGAGGAAGTCTAAATTACAGGGTTCACACGTCTTTTTTTCTTTAATTATTAAAGTGGACATTTTAATTACAGAAATGGTACTGTTCTTGTGACTGACTACAGGGAACTAGAAAAGCTGTGAAATGTGCCTAAAATTTAATCCAATAGCAGGATAAGAAATAGCTTATCACATAGGATTTAAGGACCAGTAGGAGAAGGAATAAGGTAGATTTATAACAACCTCCTATTGAGGAGTGCTAATTCAATAAATCGTTCAACACAAATGGCAGACTTCAAATCTAGCTGATTTAAACTTCCTACCTATCTACCTAAACAACTAAGTAACTAACTATATATGTGAAGTCTAATTTTATGGAATTGCTTTTAGATTGCAGGAAAACAAAACTGGGAAAAGTAAAGCTCAATCTGGAGAAACACAACCCTGTGAAGGCAAGGCTATTCTATTCCTTCTGTAGCCTGTGTGCTCTGAATTTCCCATTGTGCACTGTTGCTGTTCACATTAAGTGCTGGGTGCTATCACTGGCACAGTTAACCCTGCATACCAAGAAATCAGTGTTGTTGCTCTGAACCTCACCATATGCCTCTGGAATAGATTCTCCATGGCCCCTATTTCTTTGCATAAATAGCTCCTAATTCAAAGTATAAATTGGTAATCTCTAACTGAACAAGCCTGAATAATGTGCCTTATACCAGTCTTGGAAAGAAGGTATCTAGCATTTTCATCCTTTTTGGTGAGGAATGATAAACACTCAAAATACAAGAATAGAATTCAAATGTTAGTCCCTGTCTTTCATTACAGTTAGCTATTTACTGGTTTATTCAGATTTTACAGATCTTAAATTTGAGAAGCGTCATATAAAAGGTCATTTTTTGAGGATTTTTTTGACATCTCAAAATTTTAAATCTATGTATATTTAGCTTCATCTCACATCTTTTACTGTTAGAATTTGCATGTTATATAAAGAATCTCTGTTTTCATTAATGGTCACTACAAAGAATAAAATCAGATTACATTTAGTTCATATTGATAAACAGTTTTTTGACTTTTTTTAATATTATGAAATCAACTCCAAAGTGTCATCTCTACATAATGAATTCAGTATAATTTCTTTCTTTCGTTTTTGTTTTTCCTTTGTTTTTGGGATACTGGCAATTGAACCCAATACATTGCATTTGTGTGCAAGGCAAGTGCTAATAAGCTAAGTCCTGAACATTTTTAATTCTTTATTTTTGAGATAAGGATTTACTAACTTGCTCAGCCTGGCTTTGAATTTGCTCTTCTACTATCTTGGCCTCCAAAGTGTGCCACCACACAGGCTATTCTATTTTTTTTTTTCAATTTTGTAATTATTTTTTAGTTTCATTGTATCTACAATAAATGAATTACTATATTGATGTTTATTTTAAATTACTTCTATTTCCATTGATATCACTCCAGTCACCTGAACTCCTAGACACCATTTAACAGATATTCACCCATTCATTGTTGTCCCTGTTCAATAAAATCTCAGCACTGCAGCTGGAGCAACTTGTATAGAAGGTCAAATCTGCTTATGCAACACTGCTTGAACCCCTTCAAAAGCTTCCCACTGCCTGAAACTACAAGCCCCTGCTTCTGCGGAGCTTTGATTATTGATGAGCTTCACTAGAATCTTGGCTTCAGCCATGTTCTGTTCATGGAATCCATATACCAAATCCATCCTTATGCACCCTCTTCCTCAGGGAATCATCCCTGATGCTGCAGACTGGCACATGTATTTGCTTCTTACTCATTCTCATTCTCATAGCATCCTATATCTTCCTTCCTGGTGGCTTTTATCATAATTATAATTAATTATCAGCAAAATAAATATCTAATTGGCAATTCATTATTTAATGTTTACTTCAGCAGAATATAAGCTTCGAAAGGGCAAATCTGTCTTCCTTCTTTGCTCTCTTTCTCTCTTCTCTCCTATTGAAAATTCAATGCCTAAAATAGTGCCTAGGATATAGTACATGTTGATTAAGTTGGACTTGAATGATGAGGAAAGGAGGAACAGAATGAATATTTATGAAGAACAAATGATGTCACAAGAAGATGTTTGGAATATAAATAAAATCACAAGATTTAAAATTATATGCAATCTCATTCTTGTACTAACAGGAAATAAATCCCAGTATGTTAAAATTTTAGCCCAGGTAAATTTTGAAACATCTTTTTTTTGGATTTTTTTTTCTATTTTCTTAATTATGTTTAATATATAGTTATTTTTGGAAGTGCTTAAGAAAACATACATTCTTATCTTTATTCATTATTACTTGCCAACTTGCAAACATTTTAGATCAAGAAGTTTCACAAGTTTGACTTTGCTATCCTTTAAGCTTGGTAACTTAAACCTCTTCACTAATATTGTGTGGTGTTAGTGATAGGGAATGTGCGCTCATGTGTGTGCATCTTCCTGGCAAGAAGCATGCTATCTGCTCTAGTTATTATTTTTTTTTTGTACAATATGTAAGGTGATGTGGAAAATTCCTTTATGATTTTTTTTCACATAATTCACTCCATAATAATTACAGATTGCATTTATAGTTAAGTGCATGTTTTTTAGAGTTGATTATTGAGATAACTAATGGAGAAAATAAAGGAATTATATAATGTATATTGTGATTTATTTTCAACATACATTAGTTTTGTATTAGGAATAATAATTGTGTTTGTATAATAATTAAACTTTTTAAAAAATATACTCAGCATACAATGCCATATTTACTAAGAAAGAGATATTATGATAATGGAATTGAATTACATATTCACTACAGATATAGGATTAATGAGCAATGCATTCTAACTAGAAATGTTACCTCTATTGATACTTTATGTATAGATTTTATAATTTTGAATGTTATATGTACATTACACTGCAAAATGTTTTTGAAAGTATCAAGAATTTCTAAATTCAGAAAACAGATTTATAATTTTCTGAATTTGTTTAAGAGAAGATTGAGTTTGTATCTATCCTGTTACTTCAAAAGGTATTCCCTATTTGTATGGACTCTAGAAGACTATAATTTAAAAATAAAACATTAATTCAGTGTGAAGTCTCTAGAGAGAAAAAGCATGTATTTGTAAGGAGATAAATACCTTTAATGCATAGGACATAATAAAAATACATATTTTAAGAGATTTTTTTTCTTAAATGTAATTTCGAAAAGCATCATGTAGTAGCATATTCAGAGTTAGGGCACAAAAATGTATAAGAGTAGAAAAAATATCAAGACAGAGTTGCAAGAATGATACTCACATACTTTTGGTAAAATGTACATCCCTTTCTGATAGCAACCATACAAAACCAGTTATAGTTACTTACAAGGCAGTTTCCCATTTATAAGAATTTTTACAATAAAAATAAAGCCACCAATTTAAAGGTATGCATTTAGAGATAATGAATATAACTTTTTTGTAGAGGCAAAACAACTTAAAACATAGGCTACTTTCATAATATATTCCTATATTAGGAATGACTGAAGTCATATATATGTTTATGACTATAGATGTGTATAACTATTTTATAAAATGGTAGGGAAGTACTTACATGAGGTGTTTTGCATGAGAAAAGCAAAATTTTTAAAAAGTGTTACATGATTTAATTAAGAAAAACAAACCTTACATACAAATACACAAATGTGTGTGTGTGTGTGTGTGTGTGTGTGAGTTTAAAGGAAAACAGAATACCAGGACATCAGCACAGGTTAAAGTATTAATAAGAAGAAGGCTGGAAAGTGATACTAATTTGTAATGTATGAAATAAATTATATATGAAATAAATTATAATTAAATAGGCTAATGTATATCTGTTTGTGCTGTATGTCACCTTTTTACACTCACACACACACACACATACACACATGTTTATACATCCATACATGCACACATACACATATAATATTTTTGGGGGGGGGGTACTGGGTATTGAACACAGGGGCACTTGACCATTGAGCCACATCCCCAGCCCTATTTTGTATTTTATTTAGAGACAGGATCTCACTGAGTTGCTTAGTGTCTCACTTTTGCTGAGGCTGGCTTTGAACTTGCAATCCTCTAGCCTCAGCCTCTGAGCCTCTGGGATTACAGGTGTGCACTACTGAACCCAGATTTACACTTAAACTTTCTTTTTAAAAAAAAATAAAAAATATTTTGTTTTAGTTGTAGCTGGACCCAATACCTTTATTTAGTTAGTTAATTTTTAATTTTTATGTGGCACTGAGGATCAAACCCAGCACCCCACACATGCTAGGTGAGCGCTCTACCACTGAGCCGCAACCCCAGCCCCTATACTTAAACTTTCATGTCCTCATTTTTAGGAGTTTGGTGAGAAGGTGGTAAAGGAAATATCCTAGAATTGTTTTCTATGTCGTTTGAAAGTTTAAAAAGTCTTTCACAATGTTTTGAACAACTAATAATAAAAAAATAAAAAATAAATAAAATAAAAAATAAAAATATAAAAATAAAAATAAAAAGTCTTTCACCACAGTGATATGCAGAATAATTAGCATAATATTGCCTAAGAACTAAAAGACCTGTAGTTACAGGTATTTAAAAAAAAACATAGAAATGCCATGAATTCTAATTTGGGTTAGTGGATGACTAAGAGCAAAGTTTTACACTAGAATAAGTCTAAATGTTATACTTAGCCTCCTTCTGATATATATCTTGCTTTCAGAAGTTGTCTGTGAGTATTCATTTTGTCTGTTTTCTTTAATGAGTTATAAGATAAAAATAGTTATTGTTAAAAAATCACTGTGCAGAAGAAGATACAAAACATTTCTTATCAACATTTGCACAAAATTTCCCATTGATGTATTGAAGAAAATAGCTTTGAAATTGATAACTGCAGTGAGTCCTATAAATCATTGATACTGATGCTTTGTTTGTAATAAAGTGCTTTGTTCTTAATTTCCGATATATCTAACAATATTTAATTAGTTTCTTTTTTGTATGACTTCAGGGCAACTTAATTTCATTCAGGTTGTAGCAATTGGAAGACACAGCATATATTTAGCATTATCTCTTTTATGTGCATTCTTCCTATAGTTATAATAGTAATGTAAATTCTTGTCCCTAAATTGGTAAAATAATATGCTTGACTCGTTTTAGTGCCTGCAGTTGTATTGAGTAGCTATTTTTTAACATATTTGCATATTTTCTGTATAAGATTTTTGAGATTTATGGAAATTCCCAGAGGGAAAGATAATATCCAATACAGTATTTAGTGTGTCTTTGCCATCTGGGTTTTCAGATTCATTTGGTTTAATTCAAAGATTAAAGGCTGAAAAATTGGACCAAATGGTGGAATAAACCCCTGTGGAAAACATGCTTCTGCTGTGATTTTTTTTTAGATTAATTGATTCTTTAACTTGTAACTATACCCCATGACTTCAGCTGTAGTTAATAACTGATTAATCAAAGGCACATGGATTCATTGTGCCAGTGCATGCTGGGAGGCTAGTTAACTGTTGTATGTCACTAGAGTATCCTCCATAGAAATGGGATGTATACTATAACACATGTCTCCATGATTTAGTGAATAAAACTCAAAAGGTCCTTAATGTGAAAGAACTCTATTTGAGTGTTTTTACTGTAGAAAATATATCTATGCCATGAGATAAATAGGGAGGGGTAATCTAGGAGCCTGAGAGTTTGAATGAAAATCCCCTGAAAAACAGACACACCCCACTGATAAAATAAATCTTAAGTAATGTTGGATTGTAAAAATCCATATAAGAACTATATGACTAACATAATCATTATTTACTAAAATAACAATTTCAAACATTGAACAATTTTCTGAAGCTTCCTGCTTTATTTTTTGCTTTTAAATTCCTGGTTATTTCCTCTTTTGGATTTAAATGTACATCTCTCAGTTTATGGAAAAACAAAGCAAGGGGGGAAATCAACAAGATTCCTTTGATCACGTGTTATCCTCTAATTACTCTCCTCTGTCTTGTCAGAGCCAAGTTTTTTCGATGGGATTATTTCCATTAATCTCACTGTGATTTTACATGACTTTCACACCATACAGTACAGAAAAATGATTGTTAGTGCCACTCCACTGACAGAACTCTGGCAAAGGTTAGCAATGACCTATTTCTTGTCATATTTGAAGTCATTTTCTAGTTCTGTTCTAACCTTGACCTCTTTTCATCATTTTTCCTGCTTTCCAACCTCTCCATGCCAGTGGAAGTATTTTTAAGGTTTATTTTATCACAGATTAGATTTGACTCTACCTCCCCCATCACTTTTTCCTCAGTGTGTTTCAAAGATTTCCCTTCTTTCTGGCTGCCCTTGGTGCTATCCAGGGCTCTCTCCTTGATCTTTACCTTTTTTCACTCTGCACATTACTTGAGTGGTCCATTTCTCACATAGCATACTGATGAATCCCAAATCCATACCTATAGCCTGGATTTCTTATTGTGACTCCAGGTCATGCACATTGTGACCAGACAAGCACAGGTTCCAGGCATCCAGAATGATCCATGAAGAGCTCATCAATTTCCCTACCTTTCCACCCTCCCTGTGGCAGACAGTTCTCATTTTCCACTTCAAATTGCAGTGAAGACACTATCTACCCAGCGGCTAAATCCAGATTTTGACACATTTTCCAACATTTTCCTCATTCTCCTAACTAATCTGCCACCCAATTCAATCAGTTCATTTAAACTTTCTGTACATGTTCATAACCACCACCCTATTTCATATCTCTTAGCACTGTTCATCACAGTTATTGCAGCCAGTTTCTTACTCATTTCCTTGCCATTATTTTCTCACCTCCGAATCTCCTATCCAGACAGAAGCACCTAAAGTCTAAAATGAAAGCTCACAATGGCCATTTATGTATGGCCACTATATAATATATATATAATGAAATTAATTTTCTTTACTTTACCTGGTGCTACTAATAATTTGGTCCCTTTTTGTGTTTCAAATATCCTATCCTAATATCATTTCCTAATACACAAAACACTTCTCTAACATTGGTGGATATGTGATATTTAGTATTTACTCTGTTATCTTAGAACTTTATACATGCCACTTCCTGCTTTTCACCTTGCTTACTGTCTTCATAGTTCAGAATCTATCTCACACATTAACTTTTTAGAAAGCCTGTACTGTTCTTTCAAGATGGAATTAGTTCTGTCTTTGATTCACATCTCTATTGGATGCTTTATTGAACCATAATTGTGTTGTGTTTTGACATCTTCTCTTTCTTTCTTTCTTTCATAGTGAATTACAGGTGAGTAACTCATGTAATGTTTAGCATAATGTATAGCATATATAAAATTTAGTATGAAAATAATGGCCTACAAATTTCAGATTTAAATAAATTTGATTATAATATTAACTCTGGTAAATAATAAACTGACAAATTACATAATCACTCTGGAACGACTTCCCAGGAAATTAAAAGAGACAAAACTGACATATGTAAAGTTTCTCCCAAAAGAAATTAGCTCAGGGGCTGGGGATGTGGCTCAAGCGGTAGCGCGCTCGCCTGTCATGCGTGCGGCCCGGGTTCGATCCTCAGCACCACATACAAACAAAGATGTTGTGTCCACCGAGAACTAAAAAAATAAATAAATAAATAAATAAAAGTAAAAAAAAAAAAAAAAAAGAAATTAGCTCAGAAGATATACCAACTAATCTATCACTATTAGTTGGATTGGGTTTTGTATCATGAACATCTACATGTTGAAGGCACATAAGAAATTGGAAAAATGCTTGTAAAATGAAATGAGGCAAGTAGCTAATTCTTATAGGTACACAAAGAAAAATGGGGAGAAGTTCAGATTTTGTTGGAACATTTCCCTTACCACCGTATCAAATGTAGGTTAAATTTTTCATGATGTAATTGCTTTTGGGAGACGTTATTCTTTTTGGAGTTAAGAAAGGTAGCACACATCTTTTAAAACAATTTTCTTAAAATTACTTTAAACTGTCAGTGTCTGATATATTTAATCAACCATAAAAGGTTTCCAGAAAATTATTTGTTAAAATGGAGTAGCTGCTGAGCTTAAGGGTAAAAATTAATTTTCTGAGATCATTTTTATTTTATATATATATATATATATATAAAGTAAATATATATATGGTTATTCTTTCTGAAAACTGACATTGACCACATTAGTAACAGATTAGTCTTCCTTTATAGTAACTTAGGAGGTCATTATTGATAATTTATGTACATTATGTTGGTTTTTAGGTATACAAACAAAACCAAAATATCGGTCCTATGCCCATAGGGATATACTTTATAGAAAATCATGAATTATGTCAATAAAATATATTTAAAACAAATATTCATATACCAAATAATGTATTCAGTGATTTCTATCACTTTCATATGTGTAAAATATGGCCACTCTTGACTAATAAAAATTATATACTCTTTATGTTGAAGAATATTTTGCTCAAGTCACTGAGTATAATTTTTAAAGTTTAAATTTCACACATCTAGAATATCAAATTAAAATAAATTTATTTAAAGAAAATAAATATAGGTGTAATATCAGTTGTAATGGAAAACAATCCAGTGTGAATTTATAAATGCCATTTAGCATTAATATTGATTATTGAATAAATACAGAAGCAGATTTTATACTTCCTGAACTATAAATATAAACTAAAGGAAATCACAAATTTTAATTTTAATTTAAACAGGTAACTGATACATAGTTTTATCTAAGATTAGATAAAACTATGTATCAGTTACCTATTTAAATTCTGGAGGTACTAGAATATATAGTCTCTCAAATGAGTCCCTTTTAGGACTCAGCCAGGAAGGGCTACCTAGCCCAAGATCAATCTTGCTCATGAGGACAAGTTCTAATATAGTGATCTATCAGTGTATATTATAAAAAAGCTATTCAGGACAATTCTAAAAGGTTTTCAAATCAAGAGCTCTGTCTAGGTCATCTAGATGTTTTGTAGTAATGCCTCATAATTTAATTTTCCCATTGCCTAATCCTACTCTTCTTTCTTGAACACCACATGAGTTGATGTTCATGGCATTTTTAAATAAATTTCATAAATTCATGTCTTCATCAATCACATTTTCAAAAATCCCATTTTAGATGATCTAAAAATCCCATTTTAGATGATCTGAAGAATTTGCTTCTAAAATAGAATTTCAGAGACACATCACCTAACTAATGTGTCTGACACTAAGGGCCCCAATACCTATTAAATTAATATAAAGTAAAATGAATCTGTTACTGATATGGTCAATTTCAGTTTTCAGCAAGAATATATATATATATATATATATATATATATAAATGATCTCAAGAAATTAAGTTTTACCCTTCAGTTAAGTGCTATTCCTTTTCAACAAATAATTTTCTGGAAATCTTTTCCTTTTTTTTTTTTTTTTTTTGCTGATTATTTGTAAGAGTTCGTAGCCAAGAATTTGCCTTGAGTATCAGAGGAGACTTTAGAATTGGACATTTGGGCAACGCTGGGACTACTAGGATTATGGGGACTCTTGTAGATGAGATGAATACATTTATATTGCGAGATGGACATAAACTTGGGGCCCAGGGGTAGAATGTTGTGGTTTGGATATGAGGTGCCTCTCAGAAGCTCATGATCAGATTATGAGATATGACCTAATCAGTAGATTAATCCATTTGCTGGATTAATAATTTGAAAGAAGTACTAGGTGATAATTCTAGGGAGGTAGAGTGTGACTGGAGGAGGCAAGTCACTGGTGGTCTACATCAGTGACCCCAGTACCTCCCCTTTCTTTGCTTCCCGGGTGTCATGAGCTGAGTGTAATTTCTCTGCCATGCCCTTCTATTATGCTATTGTGCCTTTCCTTAGGCCCAGAGCAATGGAATCTGCTGACCAGGGACTGAGACCTCTGAAACTCTGAGCCCCAAATTAAACTTTTTTCCCCTCTAAAATGTCCTTGTTAGATATTTTGATCAAAGTGATGAAAACCCGATTAACATAAGTTTATTTATATTGGAACATTATAGCCTGATGTAGGATTTAATATCTTTGGAATATGGAATCTTGAAAAAATTAGTAGTCCCCACTAAATTAAGTATAAATTCCAGAACTACTATGTAGATATTAAAAAAAAAAGATAAGAGACTCAGAGATTTATCGATTTGAGCATGATACAGTGAATATATCAAGACACATCCAGAAATATCATCATCTTACTGTCTTGGAATGGTGTGGAGGACATTCCATTGAAATAATGAGAACATGGTGATAACTGAGACATGAGAATCATTAAGAAGCTCAGTGATGACCGTCCTCTGTAGAAAAATATTGATGGACAGGAAATGCTATTAGATAATTGGGCTCTCTGCTTATACAAGAGGTGACAGTATCTCAAAATAATAGAGGCTAGGAACTTAGTTGACATATGAAAGCTGGGCACAATTATCTTAATGAACAGCTAGTTTATGCATCCAGGACTCCAGATTTACAAACATCTATGAAGACTGTTAATAGGACACATCACTCCTAGGGACAAATTACATGGATAGCTAACAAAGTATTACATAATCTATAAAATTAAAACAAATCAAAGACACATGATCAGGAGACTGAACACAGTCATCTAATAACTCCTGACTCCTTTTCCACTTTCTGAAGCTGAGGCAATTTTCATACCTTGAACTCATTGACTGAGGGCAACTAAATCACTGCGAAGAAATTTGAAACACCACTTCAAGTACATCTAGTAATGTTCTAAGTTCTTTCTATAAGAAACATACACCCATTTACTGGTATATTCATAAACTGGGGAAAGGGTACTCCTGAAACATATTGAGGACTGTCAAACACAGGATCCAAGGTGACCTGGATATCTAGGATTCTGTAGTGGGCATGATGCCATAGGATTATTTTGTCATAGTATATCTTACATCACCTAAAAATTCTAGCTTAAGAGAATAATAGAATGATCTTTTGAAAGGGCAATTGAATCTTGCAGATATAATATCTGGTGAAGAAAGGGTGCTATCCTCCATGATGCAGTTAAGTCCTAAAGCATTGACCATTATTATATGAAGTTTTCTTCTTTTTATATAGGATATATAGGTCCAAGAACCAAGGAGTGACCTCATTTAATACCATCACATTCAATGACCCACTTGGGGAATCGGTGCTTTTCTTCCTGCAATTCTGAGTTCTTCCAGTTTAGCAGTCCTAATTACCAGAAAGGGAAAAAGCTTTTATTAAATGACACAGCAAGATCCCCATTAATCTTTAAACCATGGCTATTACTCAGTTACTTTAGATTCCTATTTCACAAAGCAGTGGATAAGAAGAGTCACTATCATTGAAGGAATATGTAGTCTATAGGAGCTGCTGGTAGTAGGACTGTTGTTACAAGGTGAGGCAGCAGTGAAGAATGTATGTAATACCCTATTGATGCACTAATCCATTTGTTGTTATTTTCTTAACTGGTTTTGTTGGTAAACCAATCAGTGTGTGAACCATGGCTTGAAAAAGATGTGGTGACCAAGATTTTAAATTTCTCATGACAAAGCTCCTGTAACCCCACTAGGGCAGCTACCTATAGCACAAGATGTACTATCCCAACATGTGAGCAATCTAGAATGCTAATTGTAGAAGGAGATGATGAATATCATCTGACCAATTTTTTTTTCTGAAAGTCTCCCCAGGAATGGAGACTGACCAGAATCCTGTACTAGTTTTTCCTAGATAGGAATCATCAAACCTAACAGGTAGATTGGAGTGAAATGTTATAGTGCACCTGCCATATTCCCTCCTCAGCCCTTACTCATCCAATTACTGGGACAATTAGGCTGTTAACTAAGTTCCTTTCTAGAAATGCCCTACCTAAACAGAGATTCCCTTTCCAATGTCCTACCCCCTAGTGGGGAGCACCAGTTGATTCAACAGGAGCTACATTTGTGAAGGCTTAGAGCTCCCTTGCCTCAGGGCAGGACAACTCTAAGAGAATTGCACAGATCCAGAATTTCTTCCAGAGCTAACCAGACACTTTTTGCAACTGTAGTGCAGCTTAACCTTCTCATGACCAGTCCTCCTTCCTTCACTCAGTCATATCGTTGACCTAGAAAGCACTGCCCAATACATTTGCTGCACATATATCTCTTATTGTCTCTTATCCCAGACATATGACCTAAGACAAATACACATATTCAGTATATATTTAGGAATATATAGGATGTATATTTAAATATATTTTAGGAAATATATATGTATGTAAACTATATCTCACATTATGTATATTTATGCATATTGATACACAGCTACATATAATTTCCCTTAGAATTTTTTTAACCATGCCTTTGACTTGTCTAAAACAAATCTTGTTTAGCCACATTAGTTTTTAATTCTTAAGAGAGAAGAATCACTTAAGAATTTTATGAAGTAGAAATTCCTAAACATGAGCAAATCCAACAGATGACTTAGCCAATAGAATTTTCAGTAAGCTGTTGTCACAGAATTTGATTTTCACAAGTCCAGTGACCCAGAACTTATTCAGTCCAGGGAGGAGCATATTTAACAATTGTTGTTAACTGAGCCTCTTGACACCCCCACTTAGCCAGAAAAGAGATAGGGATATATCAACAAGTGTATGTTAGAAAGTATAATGCTGTTAACTAACTGCAACCCTGTAAGGGTCACCATTTTTAATCAGCCAGTTGTTGACTAGCTAATACTCTTTTGTTCCTGAGCTTTCTGTCTTCAGAATTTTGTTCTTAAAGTATAATTCAGTTTATGTCTTCTAACAAAGAAGCCCATCACTAAGCAAAATTATGTTTTGAACAAGAAAGAAAATAAATTGTTTATAATCAGCTTACACTAAACTTTTTCAAGTCACCAAGGCTGTTCTCAGTTAAGTAATCTACTGTAGGACTTGATTTATAGGTGAAGAGGTAATCATTAAATCAGTGAATGTTTGGTAGATTTGAAAAATCTATATACATCTCAAGAAAAATGATTCTAGAATCCCTAAATATTCCAATTTATTAAAATCAAACAGAAGATATCCCTGTACAGCTAATAGAGTGTATTTAAGTTGAAAGTTCCTTAAGTTTTACCAAAAAAGCAGCAGTTGTTCTGTAAATTTGCACTACTATAATTAGAGGATTTTGAGGTAACTGTGAAAAGATGCTAATGTTGGAAGCAAAAAAGACCTCAAAAATGTTGCAAAACTAGAAATCAAAGTATAATACTGTGAAGTAATTCATAGTGATTTAAAGAAAAAAAGGGGTTTAGAAAGTCTGAAATTTTAGATTTTTTTCTTTGATTCCATGGAGCAACTATTACATCACTAGTTTTGTTAGCTTTTTATTATTTTTACACATCAAAAAAAATATTTTTCCATTGTTCATCAATGTCTTTTAAACATACAGGATACCACACATTTATATACTTCCTTATTCTTCTGTCCATATAAATATTGTAGTTTTTGGCTGGGCACGATGGCATATGTCTGTAATCTCAGCAGCTCTGGAGACTGAGTCAGGAGGATGGTGAGTTCAAAGCCAGCCTCAGCAACTTAGTGAGGCCCTAAACAACTCAGTGAGACCCTCTAAATAAAATGCAAAAATAGTGCTGGGGATGTGGCTCAATTTTTGAGTGCCCCTGGGTTCAATCCCTGCCATGAAAAAAAAAATCGTAAATTTTTTTCAGGTTTTCACATAAAAGTGATTGTCCTGTAGAAGTATTTGATAGCCTGAAGAAATGGGCAAGACCAATCTGTACTTTTTTATAATGACAGTTGTATACATTATGAACTGGTGAATTAAAGAAAACAACATGTAGTAAATGGGAGTTATTTAAATGCACACTGATGATGAAAAAATAATAGTATTATTATTTTTTTTTTCATTTTATTTTATTTTTTTATTTTATTTTATTTTTTTTATTGGTTGTTCAAAACATTACAAAGCTCTTGACATATCATATTTCATACATTTGATTCAAGTGGGTTTTGAACTCCCAATTTTACCCCAAATACAGATTGCAGAATCACTTCGGTTACACATCTACATTTTTACATAATGTCCTATTAGTAACTGTTGTATTCTGCTACCTTTCCTATCCTCTACTATCTCCCCTCCCCTCCCCTCCCATCTTCTCTCTCTACCCCATCTACTGTAATTCATTTCTCTCCTTGTTTATTTTCCCATTCCCCTCACAACCTCTTATATGTAATTTTGTATAACAATGAGGATCTCCCTCCATTTCCATGCAATTTCCCTTTTCTCTCCCTTTCCCTCCCACCTCATGTATCTGTTTAATGTTAATCTTTTCTTCCTACTCTTCCTCCCTGCTTTGTTCTTAGTTGCTCTCATTATATCAAAGAAGACATTTGGTATTTGTTTTTTAGGGATTGGCTAGCTTCACTAAGCATAATCTGCTCTAGTGCCATCCATTTCCCTGCAAATTCCATGATTTTGTCATTTTTTAGTGCTGTATAATACTCCATTGTGTATAAATGCCACATTTTTTTATCCATTCATCTATTGGAGGGCATCTGGGTTGGTTCCACAGTCTAGCTATTGTGAATTGTGCTGCAAAGTTCATAAAACAAATTCTCCTCAAGTTCAAGAATCAAATAGACCACAACACAATAATTATGGGTGACTTCAACACACCTCTCTCACCATTTGACAGATCCTCCAAGCAAAAGTTGAATAAAGAAACTATAGAACTCAATATCACAATCAACAACCAGACTTAACTGACATATATAGAATATATCAACCATCATCAAGTGGATATACTTTTTTCTCAGCAGCACATGGATCCTTCTCAAAAATAGACCATATATTATGCCACAGGGCAACCCTCAGTAAATACAAAGGGGTGGAGATAATACCATGCTGATCATAATGGAATGAAACTGGAAATCAATGATAAAAGAAGGAAGGAAAAATCCTACATCACATGGAAAATGAACAATATGTTACTGAATGATCAATGGGTTACAGAAGACATAAAGGAGGAAATCAAAAAATTCTTAGAGATAAATGAAAATACAGACACAACATATCGGAATCTATGGGACACAATGAAAGCAGTTTTAAGAGGGAAATTCATCGCCTGGAGGTCATTCCTCAAAAAAAGGAAAAACCAACAAATAAATGAACTCACACTTCATCTCAAAGCCCTAGAAAAGGAAGAACAAAACAACAGCAAATGTAGCAGAAGGCAAGAAATAATTAAAATCAGAGCGGAAATCAACGAAATTGAAACAAAAGAAACTATTGAAAAAATTAACAAAACTAAAAGTTGGTTCTTTGAAAAAATAAATAAGATCGACAGACCCTTAGCCATGCTAAAGAAGAGAAGAAGAGAGAGAACTGAAATTACTAACATACGGGATGAAAAAGGCAATATCACAACAGACGCTACAGAAATACAGAAGACAATTAGAAATTATTTTGAAAACCTATATTCCAATAAAATAGAAGATAGTGAAGACATCAATAAATTCCTTAAGTCATATGATTTGCCTAGACTGAGTCAGGAGGATACTCACAACTTAAACAGACCAATATCAATAGATGAAATAGAAGAAGCAATCAAAAGACTTCCAACCAAGAAAAGCCCAGGACCGGATGGGTATACAGCGGAGTTTTACAAAACCTTTAAGGAAGAATTAATACCAATACTTTTCAAGCTATTTCAGGAAATAGAAAAAGAGGGAGCTCTGCCAAATTCATTCTATGAGGCCAACATCACCCTGATTCCAAAACCAGACAAAGACACCTCAAAGAAAGAAAACTACAGACCAATATATCTGATGAACCTAGATGCAAAAATCCTCAATAAAATTCTGGCGAATCGGATACAAAGGCACATCAAAAAAATTGTGCACCATGATCAAGTAGGATTCATCCCTGGGATGCAATGATGGTTCAATATACGGAAATCAATAAATGTTATTCACCACATCAATAGACTTCAAGATAAGAACCATATGATCATCTCAATAGACGCAGAAAAAGCATTTGACAAAGTACAGCATCCCTTTATGTTCAAAACATTAGAAAAACTAGGAATAACAGGAACTTACCTCGACATAGTAAAAGCTATCTATGCTAAGCCTCAGGCTAGCATCATTCTCAATGGAGAAAAATTGAAGGCATTCCCCCTAAAATATGGAACAAGACAGGGATGCCCTCTATCACCACTTCTATTCAATATAGTTCTCGAAACACTGGCCAGAGCAATTAAATAATAGTATTATTAATAGTAAAAGCTGTTATTATTATTCACTATGAGTTCAGGGCTTTATGAGCTATCCCATGTAATCCTTCAAATGCCTCAATAATATGGTGCTATTATTATTTTCATTTTATTTAAAAGTAAATTTAAAATCATAAAAGTTAAATGTTCTTTCATAATGATAAAGATAAATTTGAAAAAAACCTGGGTGAAGGTGATATTTGATAGCAAGTGTTCGCATTATCTGTCATAGATTGATGGTGCATTTCTTAATTTCTTATCATAAGGAAAAACAACCCAGGATAAAAGGTTTAAAAAATAACAGTAGCTATAGTAATATGATATGTATTACATTTATTATTTTAAGTTCTATATTAAGAACTGAAAAACTATGACCCATTAGGCAATTGCCACCAGAGTGCCTGTGTTAAAGTGTTAGTGTAACTCAGGAGGGACTTTCATCCTTCATCGATTTACCTACTGTCCTTGGCTACTTCATACTACAATGGTAGGGAAGAGTAGTTGAGACAATAACCTTATGAATCACCAAATCCCAAGATATTTACAAATTGGCCACTCCCAGAAAGTGGCAAACCCCATGGTGTATAGTCCTTTATAAAACATGTAAAATGATACATATTTCTTTCTAATATTCAGTGGTAGAAATATTAATTCCGTTTAATAGTAGTATATTTTAGTACATTTCAAATTAGCAATGAATTAAATGAAGGCACAATTTAACAATTAAATGTTTTATTGTATAAAGATTATAATAATTTATAAACATTGTTTTGATTTTAATGTGTTATTAATAATTATTTAAAGAAGAAAATTTTTAAAAAGAGTCAATTGGACTGCATGATATTGATTCTTCTGTTACTATTAGTTCCTCTGGTTCATTATTTTTTCTAAACTCTTAAATACTAGAGTTCTGAATTTTGATCTCTCTCTTGGAGTTCTAATACACATGGCTATCAGCAAAGTGTAGGAAATATATAAGGTCATTTGTACTGTCTCATTTGTACTGCTCTGATTAAAATTACTGTCACATTTTTTTTTTACTTCTATTCATTGGAAATTTCTTTGTAAATGAGTGTAATTAGATCAATGAAAAAACATGAACCTACTGATAAGTAATATCAATTAAGAATATGCATCTGGTTAAGTCATAAATGTGCAGTGATTTAAAAGCCATGCGATTCATCACATTATCACTTGGTTGTTTTTATTTTATTCTAGATTTGGATGACCCAGTAGTAACTGTTCATCAAAGTATAGGAGAAGCTAAGGAACAGTTTTACTATGAGAGAACTGTGTTCCTCCGGTGTGTTGCCAATTCTAATCCACCTGTTCGGTATAGCTGGAGACGAGGCCAGGAGGTGTTACTACAAGGATCTGACAAAGGAGTTGAAATTTATGAACCCTTCTTTACCCAGGTAAGAATTAAGATACAGTATTTCTACACACTGTACTAGGAGCCTTTCTTAATTCAGGCAGCATGCAATCTTATACCTATTCAAAGAACAGTTTTTCCAAGTATATTCCTTTGAAAAACCAATGTATTTGAAAGACCATAGGACAGAAATATGAGTACAACTTGCATTATATACAGTAACTATATTTAAAAGGTCAACTTTTGAAAACAATTTTTTAACTTACTATATTGTAACATATAACTCTTTACCCATAGTATTACCTAGGCTTCATTATAAAATACATAATTATAAATATTGCTGATTAATTTGGCTCTTATGGAAAATATTTCTTCAAATAAGACATTTTGATTTCCCAATTAGCAATGGTAAACTTTTCAAAGAATTAAAGAATCTATTTAAAATATATTTGGCTTTGGTTTTAGGAGAAATCTGTATTTGATTTCTTTGTTCATTTTGTTTTTGATTTAGTTTAGGAATAGAGCCTTAATTATATTAAAAATGACTATCTAGTAAGTCATTAAAACTTATTTAAGAGAACGTGAATCAAATTTACATAGAGTGAATAGAGTATAAAATACTATATATATATATATATATATATATATATATATATGTGTGTGTGTGTCTTAATTATTTTTCCCTCCTAAGATGACTTTGTTATTCATAACAAGATATAAATCATTTTATGCTTATTTTTGCTTATTATGCTAGTTTTTTATGTTTGTATATATTTTATACTTAGGTGTTATATATTTATCGAACTATTTTTTCCCATCAACTGCCATAAATACCTTATAATTTAAAAACTTTCCATGTTAACTTGTTTGTATTAGAACATGTCTTAGTTCATTTCTGCTGCTACAACAGAATATGATGGACTAATTTGTAGGTAGACACAACACCATTATTTTATTTTATTTATATGTGGTGCTGAGAATTGAACCCAGGACCTCATATATGCTAGATGTGCACTCTACTGCTGAGCCACAACCCCAGCCCCCGGATTGGCTAATTTGTAAAGAAAATATATTTATTTTTCACAGTCTTGGAGACTGGAAAGTCCAATATCAAGATGCCAATATCTGATGAGAGCCTTTTTCCTGTGTGCTAACATGCCAGAGAGGATGAAAGAAAGGTCATTTTTATAACAAAGCAAATTCTACAAGAAACTACTCCCGAGATAACATCATTAGTTCATTTATGGGGACCAAGCCCCCACTGCGTAATAACCTCTTAAAGTTCCTATTTCTCCAAAATGGCACAGTATCAGTTAGAATTCAACATCAGTTTTGGAGTGGACATTCAAACTATAGCAGAGGACTTCAATAATAATTTATCTTCATGGGTCTGTAGCCTATGTATTCCATCACTTTGTAATGTAAATAATATCCAGTTAAAATATCTGAAATGGACAAAATAAAAAAACTTTGCTTGAAATAAAGAGGTGTTCTACACAAGGCTCCTCCTTTACTAACTTTATTAATATATAAAGTAAAAGAGTGACTATTATATGAAACAAAAACTTTTGTCAAAATAGGGGTAACACAATTCTGTGATAACGAGCATTTCCTAGGAATTATTAACATCTGCAGGCAATACAGAAGGAAGACAATGACTCCGAGAGCTCACCTATGTGAAAAATGACTGTGGTTGCAGGAACAATAATTGGTACATGCTGAGAACAGTGTGCTTTGAAGCTAGGAGGGCATATTGGGACAAAATTGCCTAAGAATTCAGATGGATCACATGGCTGCTTATTCTTTTAATGTTAGAAAATTAAATTTCTTAGAAGGATATTAGATTTTCAATAATAATGCTATTCAATAATAATGTCTTATTTTTAATAAAAAGAGCTTCTAAGACAATGAGATATCTCTATCTTACATTCCCATTCATACTTGGTTAATAACTATATCAATTTGGATTGTATATTTATTTTACAATCCTATTGAGTGACAAAATCTTGTTTATAACTTTTTATAGATAATGTTTCCAGAATGAAATTGGTTTGTGTTCCTGAGGCTGATATGAAATCATAATAAGTCTAAAAGAAATAATTATGCTTTTCATACCTCTCTATTCACTTAATACTGAGAGACATAGGCAAGCACATATTGCTATTTATGTACAAGTTTATAAAATAAATTAAGTTACAAAAATGAATGTAAGCTGGAAGCCTTTATAGTTTTCTAATATCTAAGCATAATTATAAATAACTAAAATAGATATTTTTAAAATTATAATTTATTTTAAAAGTAGCATGGAATTATTGCTTAAGGTAATGGATAATATTTAACTATAGCAATGGTAACATTGGTATGGTCACTAATATATAGTGTACCTTTTATTTATTTTATTTAAAGTATAGTTTTAAAAGTTTAAATATACTTGCTACAAATTATTTTGTAATTGTTCAATAAACATACTTAAATTTATAAATCACATATTCATTTTCCATTTTTTATAACTTTTGTGAAGATGTTCATAACATCTTCTTGTGTATTGTAATTATACCAGCTAATTACATGACTGAACATATTTACATCAATTACATAATTAGATATAATTAGACTAATTAGACTAATTATATGATTACACAATAATCAACTCAAAATTTCTTTTAAAAAATCATGGAAATTCATATTCACAAAGATTTCCAACATAACAGAATATCAACTTTATTTTTTTTAATTTTTTTTTATTTTTTTTTGTATTGTTTAAAAAATTTTATTTGTTCTTTTAAATTATATGTGACAATAGAATGTATTTTGACATATTTTACATACATAGAGTATAACTTCCCATTTTTATGGCTGTATATGGTATGGAGTTACACTAGTCTTGTATTCATATATGAATATAGGAAAGTAATTTTTGATTCATTCTACTTTCTTATTCCCATCTCCCCTCCCTTCCCTTTATTCCCCTTTGTCTAATTCAATAAACTTCTACTTTTAAACACTCATTGCATATCAGAGAGAACATTCAACCTTTGGATTTTGGGGATTGGCTTATTTCACTTAATATGATAGTTTTCAGTTCCATCCATTTACTGGAAAATGCCATAATTTCATTTTTATTTATGGCTGAGTAATATTCCATTGTGTGTACATACCATATATTTTTTTTTTTATCTATTCATCTGTTGAAGGGCACCTAGGTTGGTTCCATAGTTTAGCTACTGTGAATTGAGCTGCTGTAAACATTGATGTGACTGTGTCACTGTAGTATGCTGATTTTAAGTCCTTTAAGTATAAACCAAGGAGTAGGATAGCTGCGTCAAATGGTGGTTCCATTCCAAGTTTTCTGAGGAATCTCCATACTGCTTTCCAGATGGCTGCACCAATTTGCAGTCCCACCGGAAATATATGAGTGTAACTTTTCCCCCACATCCTGGCCAACATTTATTATTAGTTGTATTCTTGCTAATTGTCATTTTGACTGGAGTGAGATGAAATCTCACTGTAGTTTTAATTTACATTCTCTATAGCAAGAGATATTGAACAGTTTTCAAATATTTGCTGACCAATCGTATTTCTTCTTCTTCTGTGAAGTGTCTGTTCTGTTCCTTTGCCCATTTATTTATTGGGTTATTTGTGTTTTTTTTTTTGGTGTTAAGCTTTTGTGTGTGTGTGTGTGTGTTAAGTTTTTTCAGTTCTTTGTATATCCTGGAGATTAATGCTCCATCTGAGGTGCAGGTTGCAAAGATTTTCTTCTATTCTGTAGGCTCTCTTGTCATGTTTTTGTGTATTCTTGAAGTAGTTATTTTTTATAGTATTCTGTTCTTGTTTCATGGGTGTTGTATTGTCTTTTATCTGTCTGAAGATATACGTATTAAAAAATTTCTCCCTGAATTTTCTTCATTTCCTCACATTTTTTTACTGTTGTTTGTTTCTATTTTTTATTTTTGAGGATATCCCCAGATGGAATTCTTGATTGTCTGGTTGATAGTGGGGAAGTAAAAAGTTAAATAAAGCTCATTGATCATTAATTTCCTTACAGGGTGCTCTGGTTAGATAGTTGGGGAGCCTGTAATATCAGAAGGCTTTAGTTTTTCTCCTCTTCGGTTAGTGGGACTCTCCAAAGAAGACACTTCTTTGGCTTTTCTGGATGGTGAAGATAGATGCTAATGTTCTGGAAGCAGTGAGGGAGATGGTAGGTCTCAGAATTCAGTGTTCAAAGTTGACTTACTTCTCCTGTTTTCCATATAGTGTACCAAACTTAAACTTTACCTTTTAACCTCAAATAAGATACTCTCTGTTTTATATTCTCTGGTAAATAAACCTCTAAACTTTTGGTGGAGCAACAAGGAGGCAATTCAGCTCTGGGGAGTAGGGAGAGAAAATTGGCGGTCATAGTTACATCTGGCCACTGAAGTGGGACTTAGAAGGCACATCTGAGATGCCTTCACAGCAGTATCTAGATGAGTGTGTGACCAAACAGAGGCTCCATAGCTTGACCAAGCTGACACATAAAATTAGCTATCACAATTACCATCTCAGTAATTATTTTTAAAACATTTTTATCTGAATAGCATTCCACTTACTGGATTTACCATAATTAACTGGCAAGTCATTTTTAGATGGATAAATTGTCTACTGCTTTAAATTTTTTTAAAATTTGTTTTAATTAGTTATACATGACAGTAGAATGCATTTATGCACTTTGATATAGCATACATAGATAGGATATAATTTCTCATTTTTCTTTTTTTTTTATTGTTGGTTGTTCAAAACATTACATAGTTCTTGATATATCATCTTTCACACTTTGCTTCAAGTGGGTTATGAACTCCCATTTTTAGCCCATATACAGATTGCAGAATCACATCAATTACACATCCATTGATTTACATATTGCCATACTAGTGACTGTCATGTTCTGCTACCTTTCCTATCCTCTACTATCCCCCCTCCCCTCCCCTCCCCACCCCTCTTCTCTCTCTACCCCCTCTACTGACCTTCATTTCTCCCCCTTGTATTATTTTTTCCTTTCCCCTCATTTCCTCTTGTATGTTCTTTTGTATAACCCTGAGGGTCTCCTTCCATTTCCATGCAATTTCCCTTTTCTCTCCCTTTCCCTCCCACCTCTCATCTCTGTTTAATGTTAATCTTCTTCTCATGCTCTTCGTCCCTACTCTGTTCTTAGTTACTCTCCTTATATCAAAGAAGACATTTGGCATTTGTTTTTTAGGGATTGGCTAGCTGCACTTAGCATAATCTGCTCTAGTGCCATCCATTTCCCTGCAAATTCTATGATTTTGTCATTTTTTAATGCAGAGTAATACTCCATTGTGTATAAATGCCACATTTTTTTAATCCATTCGTCTATTGAAGGGTATCTGGGTTGGTTCCACAGTCTTGCTATTGTGAATTGAGCTGCTATGAACATCGATGTAGCAGTGTCCCTGTAGCATGCTCTTTTTAGGTCTGTATGGAATAGACCAAGAAGGGGAATAGCTGGGTCAAATGGTAGCTCCATTCCCAGCTTTCCAAGAAATCTCCATATTGCTTTCCAAATTGGCTGCACCAATTTGCAGTCCCACCTGCCGCAGTCTGGCTGGGCACAATCAGGAGCCACTTGTCAAAAGTAACTAACTTTATTTTTAGAACCACACACGACAAACAAAATAGTCTCTCAGGAAAAACCCTCAGAGCCTCAACTGCCACCACCGGCTTTCCACAAGCCTCTCTCTCCCCCCCCAGCTTCTCTCCACCTCCCACAATCCTCCTGCTCTTGAGGCCGATTGGCTGGGTCACGTGGGCGGAGCCAAAAAAGTCCCCCAATGAGCAGCTCCGTGGTCTGAAAGGGCAGGGAAACAGTCCAATGAGCATCACCGCAGAGGAGCCAATCAGCTAGATGTTGCTGGGGCCGAGGAGCCAATCAGCTAGATGTTGCTGGGGCTGCTGTGAGCCAATCATCAGCCGGCAGCTGGAAGTTTGCTGGCAGCTGGAAGTTTGCTGGGGCCCCTCAGGCTGTGGCTCTCAACATCTCCCCCTCTCTGTTTAAACAACAAGCATGTGGCTTAGGGACCGTGCCTGTTAGGCAGTCCAATTCAACATATGGTCCTTACCCGTCATCGGATGAACTGACCTCTAGGCGTCAGCCTCCTGTCTTAGGTTGGTACCACTGCAATTGGATCATACCCGTCACTGACTACCGGTCCAGCATACAGCCATACTTGTGGATAGGCCTTTGCACCTGTGGGGGGGTGAGGTTCTTTGCCTCACCTCTGTTGGCCCCCAAATTTTAGACCATCACTAGTAGAGGAGGATGCAAAATGCCATGACATTAAGCCAATTGAGGGCTCCTTTGAAAAATTGTACCACCGGTGACATCATCAGCAAAAATACCCCAACACTACCATAAGTCGCTGCACCAACAGATAGTTCACAATGCATACAGGTGAGCTCACAATGTGTCCAGGCAAGTTCTGCAAGCAGTTCAGTGATGGCTATTGTAGAAGCTGTAGATTGGTTTTATCTTTGACTTCACCAGCACTGGGATGAAGATAGGAATTCTGGCAATAATGGCTAAAGAAAAAATTATGTAACATTCCAGAAGAGACTAAAAGAAAACAATTTTCTTAACAATTTACATTGTCTTCACCGGCACTGGGATGAAGATAGGAATTCTGGCAATAATGGCTAAAGAAAAAATTATGTAACATTACAGAAGGCACTAAAAGAAAACAATTTTCTTAACAATTTACATTATCTTTAAGAGAATTATTAAATATAATGAAAAGGAAAGGTGAAAGTAAACAAACAGATCTGTTAACCTTCTTTTTTGTTTACATATTAAAACAATCCTCAACAGTTGTTTACCCAATTTAAATTAAACCATATAAATCACGTGAAAAAAAAATATTTGGATCCATTTTATCATGAGCGCTCATCATATATGATATATGGACATACGTACATTCAAACATATAACACAAAACACAAGTGTGCACACATAATATAATACATACAACACATAACATTATAGTAAAGGCCTTATAACTTTTTACAGGTGAAATCTCCATTGCCATGTTTAAAAACTCTATAGTCAAAAAATAGAACTGATCAGCAAAACATTAACCTAGGTCTGTATGAGCTCAAAAAACAAAATAGAACTTCATGATATGGCAAAGGGCAATAATAAAATAGATATTGAAAAAAGCATCCTGGTTCTGTTGCAGATGTAAGAATAGCCAAGCTGGAATTTTGGATATCAGTTGTTATGGATTTGAGCCAAATCATCTTCTTTTTGGTCTGTAGAAATCGCTTTAGTTAATCTTTCTGGAATCCAAATCGGCTGCTGTTCTCCCTGTGGAAACACATAAACAGACCCCCGACTCCAGACAATCACTGGGTCAGGACCTTGGTTAATCTCTCTGGAATAGCCCAATCTACACCTGTGGAGCCTAATCCCTTGGAACCTCTTTCT
This sequence comes from Marmota monax, assembly GCF_021218885.2. Classification (NCBI taxonomy): domain Eukaryota; kingdom Metazoa; phylum Chordata; class Mammalia; order Rodentia; family Sciuridae; genus Marmota; species Marmota monax. The sequence goes on along the minus strand of NW_026693777.1, from coordinate 11,549,138 downwards.
ACAGTACGACTGGAAAATTTATCATGTAGGCTGGGTATTATTAGTAACTGTGCTATTCTATCTCCTGGTGAAATTACTGATATACCCTTTGGAGAACTGGCTATAATTTTTATTTCACCTTCATAATCGGGATCAATTACCCCAGGACTTATCATAAGTCCTTTTAGAGTAGAAGAGCTGCGTCCCAATAATAAGCCTACTGTTCCTTTGGGAAGAGGTCCTTTCACCCCTGTGGGAATGATTTGAACTCCCATCTCTGGAGTTAGTACTGCTCTGGCGGAGGCGCAGATGTCCAACCCTGCGCTCCCTCTGGTTTGTCTGATGAGGGATCTGATGGACAATGTGTCCTGGGCACTACCCTGATGGGGTTGCTGGGTTCCTCCAGTGCTCCATATATTTGTGGTTTTGGGCCCCGGAGCATTGGGCCCCCCCTGTCCATTTTTTGGCAACGGAGCCCGATGCCTTTCTCCACGATATCGTGGATAAACACCTGGTCCTTGTTCGTTTTTTGATAATGGAGTACCCTCTATGGTGGTTTGAGAACGGCATTCATTAGCCCAATGTCTCCCTCTACGGCATCGTGGGCAAATACCTGGTATTCTACTCCTTTGATACCTAGTTTTGTTAAACCCTCCTCCAATGGGGCAATTCCTTTTAAAATGTCCTGTTTGTTCACAATTGTAGCATGTTCGTGGCCTGGCATCTAAAGCCTGTTTTACTGCAGCTGCCACAATTTGCCCTTGTTCATTAATGTCTCTGGCATCTAAAGCCTGTTTTACTGCAGCTGCCACGACTTGCTCTTGTTCATTAATGTCTCTACATAATTTAATATATGTGTTTAAATCTTCATGTTTCCATGGTCTAATGATATCTCTGCACCAACGATTCGCTTGCTCATAAGCCAGGTGTTTTAGTAATGGCATTGCTTGTTCTGTATTCCCCAAAACTCTGGTAGCTGTTTGAATAAGCCTATCTACAAATTCAGCATAAGGTTCATTAGCTCCTTGTATTACCTTAGATAATTGACCTTGTAAACCTCCATGTCCTTGTAAAGTCTTCCATGCCTTAATTGCATCTGCAGCAATTTGTGCATATACTCCAGGATCATATGCAATTTATTGCTGCTGATCCTCATAAGGTCCCTTTCCTAACAACATATCTAGATTTCTCTGAGGATAACCAGCTGCTGCATTTCGCCTAGCCGTCTCCTTGCAAAATTCCTCATTGGCAACCTTCCATAACAGGTATTGTCCTCCATTTAGCACAGCTTTACACATATTAGCCCAATCTGCTGGCGTCATGTTCAAGTTGTTAATGGATTCGACCATGCTTACAGTGAAGGGTGCTTGAGGACCATAGGTTGTTACAGCCTCTTTTAGCTGCTTCACTGTTTTGAAATTTAAAACTTGGTAAAATCGCTGCCCTCCTGCCTCAAATACAGGGCATGTTAATATTTGAGATCTTGTCTCAGGATCCCAACTATCAACTGCGGGGGTTGGGGACCACCTCCCAGCATATGGAGGTGGCTTTGTTAGTTGGACACTTACGTCCTCTGGTGATAGAAAGGTGTTAGTAGCAGTCTCCTGTTGTAACTTTCCCCCTGATGGCTTTTTCTGTTTTACACTTTCTTTCTCTGTCTGACTAGCTTGAGAGGCCTTCTCTTTTACTTGAATCTTTTCCTCTGTCTGACTAACTTGAGAGACCTTCTCTTTTACTTGAATCATTATGTCTTCTTCTTCCTCTACCATTGTCTGAACTGAAGGCTTTGGACTAAGCAAACAAGATATGAATGTCCACAATGGCAATGTGCCAACTGGCAGAGTCCCTGGGCTTTTCTTTTCTATTCTTTTTAAATCTTCACCATGATGGTTCCATTGTGATATATTTAACAACTCCTCCTTAAAAAGCCATGGGCTACATTTTTATATTGTATCAACATATGCCCTGATTGTTCTTGATTTTACTGAGATGCCTCCTTCCTCTAACAATTTACTTAACACTCTTTCAGTTTGTTTTTTACTAATTTCTGATCCCGTATTTCTACTATAATACAACCCAACAAGATAACGCCTAACAAAACTGAAACTGAATGAAACAAAATTGGAACAACACAAAATCATTATAATAGCCTCCTGAAATGTCCATCCGTCCTTTCTCCCTATCTGTTCCTCAGATGTGAGCGGTTTTTCTTCCATCTTACACATCTCCAGGGACAGGCAACTTAAAACAAAAGTGAAACAAAATAACAAAAGAAGAATCTTAAAATGGCTACCCATCCTCTCGCCCTGCCCTCAGGGGTGAGCAGTTCACTTACCCTCAGTCGCTCCCCGTGCGAGCCACCAAATGCCGCAGTCTGGCTGGGCACAATCAGGAGCCACTTGTCAAAAGTAACTAACTTTATTTTTAGAACCACACACGACAAACAAAATAGTCTCTCAGGAAAAACCCTCAGAGCCTCAACTGCCACCACCGGCTTTCCACAAGCCTCTCTCTCCCCCCCCCAGCTTCTCTCCACCTCCCACAATCCTCCTGCTCTTGAGGCCGATTGGCTGGGTCACGTGGGCGGAGCCAAAAAAGTCCCCCAATGAGCAGCTCCGTGGTCTGAAAGGGCAGGGAAACAGTCCAATGAGCATCACCGCAGAGGAGCCAATCAGCTAGATGTTGCTGGGGCCGAGGAGCCAATCAGCTAGATGTTGCTGGGGCTGCTGTGAGCCAATCATCAGCCGGCAGCTGGAAGTTTGCTGGCAGCTGGAAGTTTGCTGGGGCCCCTCAGGCTGTGGCTCTCAACACCCACCAGCAATGTACAAGTGTACCCTTTTCCCCACATCCTCGCCTTACTTCATAATGGCTGCCAATCTTACTGGAGTGAGATGGTATCTTAGGGTGGTTTTGATTTGCATTTCTCTGACTGCTAGAGATGGTGAGCATTTTTTCATGTACTTGTTGATTGATTGTATGTCCTCCTCTGAGAAGTGTCTGTTCAGGTCCTTGGCCCATTTGTTGATTGGGTTGTTTGTTATCTTATTGTCTAATTTTTTGTGTTCTTTGTATACTCTGGATATTAGGGCTCTATCTGAAGTGTGAGGAGTAAAGATTTGTTCCCATGATGTAGGCTCCATATTTACCTCTCTTATTGTTTCTTTAGCTGAGAAAAAACTTTTTAGTTTGAGTAAGTCCCATTTGTTGATTCTAGTTATTAACTTTTGTGCTATGGGTGTCCTATTGAGGAATTTGGAGCCCGACCCCACAGTATGTAGATCGTAGCCAACTTTTTCTTCTATCAGACGGCGTGTCTCTGATTTGATATCAAGCTCCTTGATCCATTTTGAATTCACTTTTGTGCATGGCGAGAGAAAGGGATTCAGTTTCATTTTGTTGCATATGGATTTCCAGTTTTCCCAGCACCATTTGTTGAAGATGCTATCCTTCCTCCATTGCATGCTTTTAGCCCCTTTATCAAATATAAGGTAGTTGTAGTTTTGTGGATTGGTTTCTGTGTCCTCTATTCTGTACCATTGGTCCACCCTCCTGTTTTGGTACCAGTACCATGCTGTTTTTGTTACTATTGCTCTGTAGTATAGTTTGAAGTCTGGTATCGCTATACCGCCTGATTCACACTTCCTGCTTAGCATTGTTTTTGCTATTCTAGGTCTTTTATTTTTCCATATGAATTTCATGATTGCTTTCTCTATTTCTACAAGAAATGCCGTTGGGATTTTGATTGGCATTGCATTAAACCTATAGAGAACTTTTGGTAATATCGCCATTTTGATGATGTTAGTTCTGCCTATCCATGAACAGGGTATATTTTTCCATCTTCTAAGATCTTCTTCTATTTCTCTCTTTAGGGTTCTGTAGTTTTCATTGTATAAGTCTTTCACCTCTTTTGTTAGGTTCCCAAATATTTTATTTTTTTTTGAAGATATTGTGAATGGAGTAGTTTTCCTCATTTCCATTTCAGAGGATTTGTCGCTGATATACAGGAATGCCTTTGATTTATGCGTGTTGATTTTATATCCTGCCACTTTGCTGAATTCATTTATTAGCTCTAATAGTTTCTTTGTAGAACCTTTTGTGTCTGCTAGGTATAGAATCATATCATCTGCAAATAGTGATAATTTAAGTTCTTCTTTTCCTATTTTTATGCCTTTAATTTCTTTCGTCTGTCTAATTGCTGTGGCCAGTGTTTCGAGAACTATGTTGAACAGAAGTGGTGAGAGAGGGCATCCCTGTCTTGTTCCAGATTTTAGAGGGAATGCCTTCAATTTTTCTCCATTCAGAATGATGCTAGCCTGAGGCTTAGCATAGATTGCTTTTACAATATTGAGGTATGTTCCTGTTATCCCTAGTTTTTCTAGAGTTTTGAACATAAAGGGATGCTGTACTTTGTCGAATGCTTTTTCCGCATCTATCGAGATGATCATATGGTTCTTATTTTTAAGTCTATTGATGTGGTGAATAACATTTATTGATTTCCGTATATTGAACCAGCCTTGCATCCCAGGGATGAATCCTACTTGATCATGGTGCACAATTTTTTTGATATGTTTTTGTATCCGATTCGCCAGAATTTTATTGAGGATTTTTGCATCTAGGTTCATTAGAGATATTGGTCTGTAGTTTTCTTTCTCTGAAGTGTCTTTGTCTGGTTTAGGTATCAGGGTGATGTTGGCCTCGTAGAATGAATTTGGAAGTTCTCCCTCTTTTTCTATTTCCTGAAGTATCTTGAAAAGTATTGGTATTAGTTCCTCTTTAAAGGTTTTGTAAAATTCTGCTGTATACCCATCCGGTCCTGGGCTTTTCTTAGTTGGTAGTCTTTTTATGGTTTCTTCTATTTCCTCAATTGATATTGGTCTCTTTAGGTTGTCTATATCCTCCTGACTCAATCTGGGCAGATCATATGACTTAAGAAATCTATCTACGCCTTCACTATCTTCTAATTTATTGGAGTATAAGGATTCAAAATAATTTTTGATTATCTTCTGTATTTCTGAAGTGTCTGTTTTGATATTGCCTTTTTCATCCCGTATGCTAGTAATTTGAGTTCTCTCTCTTCTTCTCTTCGCTAGCATGGCTAAGGGTCTGTCGATTTTGTTTATTTTTTCAAAGAACCAACTTTTAGTTTTGTCAATTTTTTCAATTGTTTCTTTTGTTTCGATTTCATTAATTTCAGCTCTGATTTTAATTATTTCTTGCCTTCTACTTCTTTTGCTGTTGTTTTGCTCTTCTTTTTCTAGGATTTTGAGATGAAGCATGAGATCATTTATTTGTTGGTTTTTTCTTTTTTTAAGGAATGAACTCCAAGCAATGAATTTTCCTCTTAGAACTGCTTTCAATGTGTCCCACAGATTCCGATATGTTGTGTCTGTGTTTTCATTAATCTCTAAGAATTTTTTAATTTCCTCCTTTATGTCTTCTATAACCCATTGATCATTCAGTAACCTATTGTTCATTCTCCAAGTGATGTATGCTTTTTCCTTCCTTCTTTTATCGTTGATTTTCAGTCTCATTCCATTATGATCAGATAGGATGCATGGTATTATCTCTACTCCTTTATATTGTCTAAGAGTTGCCCTGTGACATAATATATGATCTGTTTTTGAGAAGGATCCATGTGCTGCTGAGAAAAAAGTGTAACTGCTTGATGTTGGGTGGTATATTCTATATATGTCAATTAAGTCTAGGTTATTAATTGTGTTGTTGAGTTCTATAGTTTCCTTATTCAACTTTTGTTTGGAAGATCTGTCCAGTGGCCAGAGAGGTATGTTGAAGTCTCCCATGATTATTGTATGGTGGTCTATTAGACTCTTGAACTTGAGAAGAGTTTGTTTGATGAACATAGCTACACCATTGTTTGGGGCATATATATTTATGATTGTTATGTCTTGTTGGTGTATGGTTCCCTTAAGCAGTATGTAGTGTCCCTCTTTATCCCTTTTGATTAACTTTGGCTTGAAATCTATTTTATTTGATATGAGTATGGACACTCCTGCTTGTTTCCGAATTCCATATGAGTGATATGATTTTTCCCAACCTTTCACCTTCAGCCTATGTATGTCTTTTCCTATCAAATGCGTCTCCTGTAGGCAGCATATTGTTGGGTCTTGTTTTGAGATCCATTCTACTAGCCTGTGTCTCTTAATTGGTGAGTTTAAGCCATTAACATTTAGGGTTATTATTGAGATATGGGTTGTTGTTCCAGCCATATTTGTTTATTTATGTTACTAAACATGGTTTGTTTTCCTCTTTGATTATTTTCCCCGTTTACTGTCCTACCTCCCACTGTTGGTTTTCATTGTTATTTTCCATTTCCTCTTCCTGTAATGTTTTGCCGAGGATGTTTTGAAGAGATGGTTTTCTAGCTGCATATTCTTTTAACTTTTGTTTGTCATGGAAGGTTTTAATTTCATCTTCCATCCTGAAGCTTAATTTCGCTGGATACCCAATTCTTGGTTGGAACCCATTTTCTTTCAGTGTTTGAAATATGTTATTCCAGGATTTTCTACCTTTCAGAGTCTGTGTTGAAAGATCAGCTGTTATCCTGATTGGCTTGCCCCTAAATGTAATCTGCTTCCTTTCTCTTGTAGCTTTTAAAATTCTCTCCTTATTCTGTATGTTGGGCATCTTCATTATAATGTGTCTAGGTGTGGATCTCTTATAATTTTGCACATTCGGCGTCCTGTAGGCTTCTAGAATTTGGGATTCTGTCTCATTCTTCAAGTCTGGGAAGTTTTCTCATTTTATTTCATTGAATAAATTGCTCATTCCTTTGGTATGGTGTTCTATACCTTCCTGTATCCCAATGACTCTTAAGTTTGGTCTCTTAATGTTATCCCATATTTCTTGGATGTTCTGCTCATGGTTTCTTAACAGTCTTGCTGAGCTGTCTATGTTCTTTTCAAGTTGAAACACTTTTTTTTTTGTCTTCATTGTCTGATGTTCTATCTTCTAAGTGTTCTATTCTGCTGGTAGTACTCTCAATTGAGTTTTTAAGTTGGTTTATTGCTTCCTGCATTTCTAGGATTTCTGTTTTTTTGTTTTTTATAACCTCTATCTCCCTGTATAGTTGATCCTTTGCTTCCTGGATTTGTTTGTGTAATTCCTTGTCGAAGTGATCTTTCATTGTCTGATTTTGCTGTCTAATTTCTTCCTTGATACTCCAGATCATCTGAAGCATATATATCCTGAATTCTTTATCTGACATTCCATCTGCTGCAGCTGTTACCTCTTCTAAAGTTGAGCTGACCTGCATTGCTTGTAGTCCTTTCTTTCCTTGTCTTTTCATACTGCTTGCGTTTCTTTCTTCTTGGTGAAACTGTTGTGTTTTTGAAATTTTTCCCCCCCTATATATTTATATTGCTCTTGTATAGTTGAAAAGTCTCCCTTGCAGGTGCGGGCGGGGGCTCTGCTCTGCCCCTCCTCCAATTGGAGTGAGGTGTCTACCACGCCTGCGGAACCCTGGGCCTGATCCGCTGTTCTGTCGCAGGTCTGCCTACCTTGCAGGTGGGGGCGAAGGCTCTGCCCTGCCCCTCCTACCACGCCCGGGGACCGCTAGGCCTGATCTGCAGGTTGGTCGCAGGTCTGCCCACCTTGCGGGCACGGGTGTCAGTTCCGCTCCGCCCCCACTCCAATTGGGGTCACTTGACCACCACACAGGCGGGCCGCTGGGCCTGATCTGGGCGTGGGCGAAGGCTCTTCTCTGCCCCTACTCCAGTTGGGGTGAAGTGTGTACCACGCTGGCAGGCCGCTGGGCCTGATCCACCGGTCTGTCGCAGGTCTGCTTACCTTGCCGGCGCGGGCGGTGTCTCTGCCCTGCCCCTCCTACCACGCCTGCAGACCTCTGGGCCTGATCTGCAGGTTGGTCGCAGGTCTGCCTACCCTGCGCGCGCGGGCGGCGGCCCCGCTCCTCCCCTCTGGCTTGACGACAAAGTGAGAGAGACTCGGGTATCTGTGACTCACCCTCCCTACCAGGGGACCAACTGTTTCCGTCGCCGCTGGCACCGATGAAGTTTTCTCCTCGGCCGCTCTCCGATGACATCAGATCTCTGCCATGCTGGCATCCCCTGTTTTATGGCTGAATCCCATTTTCTTCTCTTCCAATAGGCGGAGCTGTGCCCTCTGAGCCGAGCTTCTGCCCTCTATGTGCTGACAGAAATCCCTGTATGGTGGCTCCTGGGAGTCTCTCAATCCTGTTAGTCCAGAGCCCTTTCACTTATCCGGCCCCTCCCCCTGTTCCTCCTCCCAGCCAGCCAGCCAGGTCCTGTTCACCAGAGGCGGTTCCCCAAGGATCTGATTACACTTGCAGCTGCACTGCGTGTCCTATATCCCGAAAGATGAACACCCTCTCTGTCATTCAATTAAGCCGCAGTGCTGTGGTGGGGTGATCTGGGAACCAACAGTTTAATTTTTCCGGACCCCTTTGGTGGGCACGCCCCCAGAAACTGGTGGCTAAGATCTTGGGTGTCGCCGCTGGTGTTAAGGGGAGGTGGGGATCTGGAATCCCCTCTGCTTCCCTACAGACATGCTCCTGGTGGTTTCCTGGCTGCTTGTATCTGGAGGGGGTGGGAGTCACACACCTGCTAATGTGGATTCCGCTGGGAAGGAACTCTGGTGATGTCACCACTCTGCTATGGCGGGCCCCAGGCTCCTTGCCGGAGTGTCCGAAGGGAGGGGTGGGACTGGTCTGTCTCTGGTTGGTTTCAGCTCCCGGTTTGCTATTTCATGAAGGCTTGGCGAGAGACCTCTTCCTAGAGTCCCTGCACCGCTCCTGCTGCGCTGCACCTCGGAGGCTATCCGCCCTGACGCGGGGGCCGCATGCAGGCAGCCGACAGTCGCAGAGTCCCGCGGGCAGCGGCTGGTGGGTCTGGACCTCTGCCCTGCGTGGCAGAGATTCACTCGTCTAGCGCAGACTGTCACCTCCAAAAATCCTTCCAATTCCCGGCCGGTCTCTCTTTAGTGGAATTTTGCTAGGAGTTTCTCAGCAGGTCGAATCTAAGCGTATCCATGCGTCTCTCTGACCCCGTTGTTGAGGAGGTACTGAAAGCGCTGCCTCCCCTCTCGCCGCCATGTTGGATCCCAGAATATCAACTTTATACGATCAACAAAATAATATTAACGTGTGATAAAGCAGGTATAATTGGTAAAGTTTACATTCTATATACATATATACATACATATATATCTAATACATATATATGTATGTATATGTGTATATACAGACCTTCCATTTGATAGAATATGGATGGACAGATTGACATGCACATACATTTGTATTCTCTGTTATACATTATACATATTTAAAAAAATAATTTTCGTTATTTCCTGAATGTGGTGAATTACATGATAAGGTTCAAATTCTTTCATAATTCTGCCTGTAATAATTTATATTTTTTCAGTCCCTCTTGACATGGATAATCTCACTTGGAGACTACTTCACATGGCTTTTGTAGGTCCATGCCTTTTGATATGGAACCTTTTGACTACAAAAGTAATCATATAAATTCATTCAAAACAGCTTTTTAATTCCATGATAATAGCAGAACCATTGAGAAATAGTGGACCTGGAGTCCACTATTATGGTATCTCTCTTGAGTTCCGTTCTCATATGCCCACTTTGCTGCTCTGTTCTAAATAATAATTAACAAGATATACATGTGCAAATCACTGTACTTTATTGGGGCATAATTGTTGGTCATGAGGACTGGAAATCATCTCAAATGGTAGCATTAATTCTCATTTTAAGCCTTAAATTCTCAATATTCTTACCAATTTATTTTCTTTCTTTTTGGATGATCTAATGGCCAAAATTATTCCTCATCACAAAGACTCAAGTATACACAATATTTCAAAGATACATCTATTGCAAAAGTGACCTCTGAATTTTAATGAACAAACTTCCATTTCTATTGGATCAGATATACTTGATTATTTTATATATTTTTCTGGAGATTGCTTTCCATTTGTATTCTCTTGTCCATAGTGGTAGTTTAGTTTTTCTATGGATGATCCATGCCTCAGGTTCATAAATCCATCTTGTAGCTTTCTTTAATGTTACTTTTGTATTCCTGTTATTACTATTAGACTCAAAATAGTTCAAAACTATTTACTGAAAAACGTGCAAGACAAGTTATTGGCTCTGTTCTCTTCTAACCAGTAGTCTTTACTGATTTGACAACATGTGAAATACAGCACAAGTGGCAGGGACTAGAATTTAAAAGGAATTGCCCCATAAAATGGAAAAGGCAAAATCAATATAAATATGCAATGTAAATGCCAGAAAACATATACACACATACTCAAATACTACTGACATAAATAGACAAAAATATTAATTCAGAAAATAAAGAAAAACATGTAGGAGGACCAGACTCAGAGGTAACAACTTTTGGGTTGAAAAGTCTTTTTTGAAATAATGGCTATCAGGCAACATTCAAAATGACTGAAGGGGTACTTGTTGTTTGGTGGATTAAACAATCATGATAAGGCTGAAAATCAGGTTTAGAATAGTTATAAAAAAGAGAAGGTTAAATTTGAAGGGATCCTTCTTGTTTCAACTCAAATATGACCTCCTTAGAGATAACATCTCAGAATTTCCTACCTGATTATATTTCCATCTTTATCACCTTGTTTGATTTGTCTGATACCACTTAATACATTTTAAGATTATATGAATTATTTGCTTAAATATTTATTGTTTCAAACATAAATGATCCATGTCTTTTTCATGGCAGTGCTAGTATTTGCAGCAACGTGTACTTGACACAGGTTATGGACATTGATGAGCTGTTCAATGAAGTGAGATTATCATTAATTTTATATAAACATTTTAATCAGAAAGTAATATGCATATAGAAAAGTACATGAAAGGTAAGTATACAACTTGATGAATTTTTAGAGATCATATCTCTCTTAATAGTATGAAGATGAAGAAACAAAACTTTAGACCAGGTCACTCCTTTCCTTGTTTCAGTAAATTTTAAATAAGCTTCTGGCTGTTCATTAAGCTGTGATAGCAACTGACTTTCTTTGCTATACGAAAACTAGTCTGGTTGTAGAGTACCTAATGATTAGAGTAAAGAAGAACTATGGTTTTCCATAGTAAGCAGCATATTACTTTAGCCAGAACATATATACCCAATCAATATTTGTTAAATCAATAGTTAATGATGGGCTGAAGCATGTACCATGCCTGTGAGAGTGGAAAGGAAAAGTCATTTGTGAAAGAAAATTGAAGAATGAGTCAAAAAGCACTGTTGTTATTGCATATGGGGAAGGAGAGACACCAAAGAGTGAATGATAACATAAATTGTGAGTCTGAATGGGTGGCGGGGAACTATGGTGGTTGCCGTTATAAATGTAACAACATCCAAAGAAAAAACTGATGGGAGGTGGCAGGGTCAGCAATGGAATAGGATAATAAACTCACTAAGTTTATATGATTTTGAAAATACTCATCAGAGAGTTATCAGAGAATGTGAGATGAGAGTGTGGGTCAGAGTAAGGTAGAAAACGGTGAAGTCATGCACAGAGAGGTCAAAGGAAAATCCAGGAGGGGAAATAAAGAAATATATATGTGTGTATATATATATATATATATATATATATATATATATATATATATATATGAAACAAATTCCATTTATTTTTTGTTGCCAAAGTATGATGTGTCTGGATTTTTGGAGAAGACAGTGTATTGGTGGAAAAATAGATGTCAATGAATAGCTTTTAAAAAATCACCAAAGGGAATTAAAAAAATGAATAGATTTACTTTAGAGATCAAGAATGAAAAATAAAAAGAAATAAAATAAACTAAGAGAGAACAAACACTAGCAACTATTGCATATAAAAGGACAGGAAATATTAGAAAAATCGAGAATTGTTAATTACAATACTCTAGGTGATTTTTCTAAGTATGGTATTTTTCTTTTTCAGCAGAGATTTTTCATTTATCTATATATAGGTATTAATTGATAATATGATAATGGATTGGATTCTATGAGGAGTGTGTTCGCACAAGATTGAAGACTTAAATGTGTATAATAAATAGTGAAATGGAAATCAACCAAGTCATGAATAAATTATTGTGATCATAACTGCCTATATATGAAGGGTTGTTATACTAGAAAAGATAATCTAAAATGTTAAGCACAAGTAGAGAAATTTGGAAGCATTAAAAAAAGATTTATTGAACTTTGAAAAAGAACATAGTCAATGGCATTACTAAGTTCAGTTATAATGGAGTGTTGGAAAAGTGATATCCATAAAATATAAATTAAGAAATAATTTGTCAGTGAAAACAGAAACAAGTTGTACTATGGAGTATAATTAACTCTATGTTGAGTTTAGTGACTGTATATTTAATTATACATCTAAATGATAATGTTTATTGTATGTATTTGAGAATCATTACGACTGTATGATTGCTTCTAGAGTTTGAACTACATATAATAAAATTTCCAGAAATATTAAAGGTTGTTCTTTTAAGAATTCGAAGGAGTAATTATGCATATAATTATATGTAAATATTTAATTGCATATATAGTATAGTATTTTATTACTATCTATATCTGTATGTCATTTATAGTTCTGTTGATTTACATTTAAGTTTTATTTCTTGTGGTATGATTCAATTTGCACCTGATTCTTATTTTGTATTATCTGTGAAAATTTTCTTGCCAAAGTAAAGTGTAATCTCTATAATCTGTTACTAAAATAATATTATTTTTATTATATACACAAATTTCTATTGATTATTTAATATAGTCATTATATTTTTCCCTAACTGTGTTTAATCTCTGATTATATTTCATTTATTTAACATCTATTCAACTCATAACAGGTGCCAACTTGGTAGGAAATTCTGCAGAAATAATATGCACTAAGAAAAGTCCAGGATGGTAAAGGGTAATTAGAGTACTTTCAATTAAAAAAAAAACACACATTGACTTAAAATAATCTTTTATATGCTAACTCGTGTGTGTGGTACTGAAAATACAACAGTGGGAGAAAGCATACATAATCCCTACTCTCTAGGTAGTTACTGAAAAAAAGGAGGAGTCTAGCAGAGGATAAATCCATTGCCCAAATAACTGAGACCATTACAAAGAGATAGAAATAAAATTCATCAACAGATTTCTCCTGTATCAAAAAGTGAGGGAAGACTTACTTTTGTAACTTAGCAAGAACTTGATGGAATTCATTAGACATAGAAGTAAATGGTATGCAGAACGAGGACCCTAGAAGTGTGCATGTACATTAGACACTAAGAAAATGAAATGCAAGGAAAATGCAGATCACTTAGGGTTTGACAGTCGAGTTAATAGCTATAGACTTTATTTGGAAGAACAATATCAAGTCATTCATGTGATCTAGCAGGTAAATGACATTGATATGATCGGTTTTCATATTTTAAAATAGGGAAATAAAACAGTAGCAATGTGAAATGATGGGTATGTTAATTACCTTGACTGTGATAATTATTCATAGTGTGTAAGTATATCAAAACATCAAGCTATATACCTTAAATACACACAGTTCGTGTCAATTAACCTTCAATAAACATTTGCAAAAATCCTGGATGAAGTGCAGTTTATTGTACTTAAACTATAATAAGCACAATAAGGAAACATTTTAACTGAATATTAGAGTTTAAAGCATTATGATTAAAATTTAAAAGAATTATTCAGATTAAACATGTTTAAAGGTCAATAAAAGAATCTAGATGAGAGAAAGATAATGAATATATTAATAGGAAATTATAATCCAGTCTAAGAGTCCAGTTATTAAAGAAGGAAGAGTGGTCTAGAGGAATAAATTTGAAATTTAATGTGGGAAATGTTGAGTTTGGGTGTCACAGAAGCATCAAATGGAAATGCTGGTTCAAAAATTTTGGTAGTAAGAGACAAATATATATCTGAAACTTAAGGGAGAATTCTGTATTAAGGATACAGCCTTTGGAAAGGGCACGAGAATGAGGCTTGCAGTAGAAATTCATTAGCAAAAAATAATTTGTCACCTAGGGAGATTTCATAAAGTGAGGTTAACTGTGTAACAAATAGAATCCCAGGGAATACCTACTTAAGTTCTGAGAGTAGGAAAAACAAAGGAATCTTCAGTAGTTCAGTATCACAGAGGGAGGAGATGTATGACCTCATTCAAAATGTCTGAGTAACCTGGTTATAGGATAACATTTTCTTTCAATGAAACTAAGCACATTTTTTTTCCTAAGAATTTTATATATTTAATGTAAAAGAGTTCTATAACACAAAAGAACATGTCTTAAATGTATTCTAAGAACAGTCTTGTGTATATTTATTTGTGTGGGATACATTTATATTTTTGTGTATAGGAAAAATCTGCAATTACAAACCATTCTTTTGTACTTTATCAGGGAGACAATGCAATGAGATTTTATATTTTTTAGAAGTGAAAAGAAACAGTAATTATATGAGGTGATGTGTATTCCAATTAATTTAATCATAGTGAATATTTCACAATGTGAAAAATAAATGTTTATTGTTTATTCTACTGAGGAAAATGCTGAGGTGTGACTGAATTAAAAGCAAATTTTGACAGTGAATTGAAAAGATCACATTTACAATGGCATGTATATTGCAGTGTGGATTCATTTGACACATTTGGAAGACTGTATGCTCCTGTCTGGCTAAGCTTTATTGCAAATGAACAGTGGTGCCTTTATGTATCAAATTACTAAATGTTCCACTCCTTCTTAATAGAATATTAATTATTGCAATTTGGGGAACTTGACTAATGTTGGGGAACTTGACTAATATTACCCAAGTAGAGTGAAAACAATACAACAACAACAACAAAAAACAACAACAAATAAACCACATTGTTCTGGACAAGATGTAATCTGAGAAAAAAATAATCTAAAACTTATCCCAAATATGAAGTTATTTGGGACACTGTTTGCTATTATTCTAAGTAAATTCCTTATGAGAAGTATTGTTTTAAGATTCACTAATGACTTTACAAAGGAAAGAAATTTTAGGGAATCTAATTTGAACAGAGTCAGAGGATTTTTTTTTTCAGTTATTCTTTGTACCTTTTGAACAGTTTCTTTCTAATGTTTTTCCTTGGTCCTTCTTGGCTCATTGGGAGTATATGATACTTCTGGACACTTGCCTGATTTGGGTCTATCTGTAGATTTACGTGGAAGACCTAGTGCTTGAGCTTCTGAACATAAAATACAGTAAGAATAGAAATAATAAAAACACTCACAAATTCTTCTTCCATAAAATTTTGATCTTTCACCTTTCATTGCTCCATTTACACAAGATATTAATGTGTGTAAATTTAGTTATCCATCATTAGATTTGCTTCATTAACTTTGTTCTAAAAACTCTATTTATTAGCTCTTCTTCAGGGTCTTCTTTCATAATGTTTTATGTTGAAGTCTGCACAGATTGCAGTGTTTGTCGAATAAACTCAATTATTAAGTTTACTGTTCAGATCTTTGCATAATGATTTGCATAACTATCATCAGAAATAGATTTTTTCTCCCTGAGGAAGTTAGTTTGCAAAGAAAATGTTATGAATTTTCATTGTAGTCTCTTAGTTTTTACCTCTAGGCAAATTACAGTCTTATTTTAAAATGCAGTGTTTCTTTTTTAATTTAGGGCATGTTCCTTAAGAAAATAAGACAATCTTCCATATTTTAATAATAATAATATAATTTAATACAATAGAGTGCCATTCTTTGCTCATTCCCTCTGGTTACAATAGAATTTTTTAATGACTCCTTTCTACATTTTCAGGGTGAAACAAAAATCTTAAAACTAAAGAATCTTCGACCTCAGGACTATGCTAATTACAGCTGCATTGCTTCAGTGAGGAATGTGTGTAATATACCTGATAAGATGGTGTCATTTAGACTTTCCAACAAGACAGGTATGGAACTCTCTGTTATATGTTTACTGTCTGTAACTGATTTTTAAAAGCATTCTTCAACCTTCTTATAGACCAAATGATTTCTACAATATATGTACAATAAGCACCTTTGTTTTTCCCAGAAAAATCTGGGAAATACTAAAAGCTTTTGGTAAATAAAGGTTAAATTTTAATTGCAGTATGCTCTATGAAATGTGTTTATGTATCAAACATACAAAATTATAGTTCCTTAAAATGTGTTCATGAATACCACAAGCAAGCCTATATCCTATTCACAGAGATTTTTTAGGAATATTAGATTTCTCATATACAAATTCATGATCTAAGTTGTTAAAAGTGTGTTGTGATCCCAAAGCTAAGTGAGAACCATTCTTTTATGTAAAGAAAGCTAATTGCTAATATCAGCTAGGTGTTTTAGGACAGTATTTTTGCAGGAAATGTCAAAACATTAGCAGGATTGCTACTCAATATAGCCTGTGTTTAATAACACAGACCTCAGAATAACTGCAAACAAATTTAGAAGAGATTGTTAAATGAAAGAGTAAAGAAAAAGCCCATGAATTAACTATCTTCTGTATGATTGTATATAAACAATCACCTTCACAAATCAGTATTTGTACTGGTTTTGAAATTCCAATTTTCAGTGGTAGTGGTAATTTTTTATGATTCAATACATATATTAAAGAGTTTAAAAGAGCCCCTTTTCCAAAGATAAAATAAAAAGAGCCCCTTTCCATTGCTTTTGTTATGGCTAGGTCTAGATCTTAGTTCTGTATCTTACTTGTTGAGCAAATTCCTTCACATTTCATTGCCCCATTTCTTTATAAACTTATAAAGCAGTAGGAAATAAGAGAGAATAAAATCATGGAATTTGCAGGTAAATGGATGGCATTGGAGAAGATAATGCTAAGTGAAATTAGCCAATCCCAAAAAACAAATGCCGAATGTTTTCTTTGATATAACAAGGCTGACTCATAGTGGGATAGGGAGGGAGACCATGGGAGGAATAGATGAATTTTAGATAGGGCAGAGGGGTGGGAGGGAAAGGGAGGGGGCAGGGGATTAGCAAGAATGGGAATGTGATAGACTTCATTATCCAAAGTACGTGTATGAAGACACGAATTGGTGTCAACATACTTTATATACAAACAGAGATATGAAAAATTGTACTGTATATGTGTAATAAGAATTATAATGCATTCCACTGTCATTTTTTTAAAAAAATCAATAAAAATAAAGTTAAAAAAATAAAGTAGTAGGAAAGAATTAATGAGTTGATATGTCTCAGGCATATGGAATATACTTTATTATTTCTTCCAACGAAGAGCTGGTCAGCAACTCTAATCAGTTCATTTTGATGAAAAGATGAAACTTATAATATTATTGGAAGAAACAAAGAAAGCTCATACATTGAATTATCAACATGTTCCATTGAGTTTCTAAAATTTCAAAATGTTTATTTTATCCATTTATTAATTTATTTATCAGAAACTTCTTGGGCTCCTATCATGAAATAATAGATGTAGGGATATTAGCAAAGTTGCAAATTGCTTTAAATTGGATAGTGTTCTATTAAGTAACACATAAAAGTCATTATAAGAAAGTTAAAAGAAGAAAGTAGGGAAAAAAAGTGAACATTATCAATAGTGGTATTGATTATGTTGCAAAAAAATGAAAATGTAAAATTTTAGCAGACCTAAGACATAAACTTTAACAATCTCCTTTTCTTTTAAAGAAAGGAAATAGGATATTGTGAAATAAAAATAAGATATTAATATAAGAAAACTAGTTGTAATCATGTGGTTATTGTCATGAAACACATTATAACAATTATGTGAACAATTATAATTAATTTTCTTAGTTTCGATATATGTTTAAAATACAGATGATGCAGAGAGAAAAAAATAAAGTAGAAGAAGGTTCTTGGATGGGGAAAGGCATTGCAGTGGAGTTATGAAGAACAGAAAAGTTTGATGAATTGTTACTTTGGTACAGCTTTCTTGAAGTGCTTTATTAATTTTAAAAGTCTTTCATGTTTATTATCTCAGATTGACTTTATAAAAATGGGATATAAACAGGAAGATTTTTAAAAGTTATGTATTTTCCTATCATCTGACACATAACCGTCCTTCAGAAATTGAAGTATTCCTTTTGGGTTGTTCTGAGAATAAGTAAAATTAGCATACACGCAAAGAAAATATTTAAAGACTAAGAGGTGCAATTGATATTTGAGGTACAAATTGTTTTTGATATTTTTATGCTGCAAAAAATATATGGTCTTATTATGTCTGAAGAACTCATAAAGGATAGGGACAAGATTGATCCTAATGTGAGATTAAATAGGAACCAAACCAGCTCTTTAGTTTTCACACAACTAGAGAAAATGAATTGAAAATCAAGCCACGGTGTTTTATTAGAAATACATAAATACTTTTAACTTTAATTTTAATGGAGACAAATATCATGAAAGGTGACAGAATTCCTGAAGTCTTTTAAAGCATCTAGTGAATTTAACTTTGAGGTTATGTTTTAATAATCACCAGCTCAGAATATAGAGTCTGGACTATATAGTGGGCACAGGTGTGCTATAAAAACAAATATTTTGTTCAACCTTTCACAATTCTGTCCCATTCTTTATTTTTTCTAGTTAATATATATCTACATTGATCCAACAAGGAAAAACATTAGTTTTTTTTTTTCTCTTGTGAATTATATGACAAAAAATTCAGATTGATATTTATTACAAAATGAATTATAGTAAATAATCAGGTTTAACATATAAGCTAATATTTGTTTGACTTTTCAATAACTGCAATCAGGCAGCCATGTAATATGCCTAATACTTTACATATCCAAACCAGGTTTGCTTCAGAACGTTTCCCATCTGGTTGTGCTCATAGTTGGAAGGGCTTGTGCATTTCAAATAGGTGAAATCATCAAGGTAACTCTCAAGGAGCACCAGAAATAAATTAAACTTGGAGTATCTTCATGAAAGCTGTTCTATGAACTGACAGGTGCACAAAGGCTAGTTCATTGCTTAAGTCACCATTGTCATAATCCATGTGAAATCAAATACTCCTTATGATTCTCATTATCATAAATCTCTAAGTGACATAATAAAATGCACATGTTTTTTCTTATTTTGTATTGTAGCTGGTGCATTATAGTTATATGTAGTATTTATTGTGTATATAATATCAGGGTTAACTTTGGCAAAATCATACATGCATGTTATATTATTTGTTCCACTTTAGACCCAGTACATCTTCTTACCTCCCCAATGCCCATATTCTGTAGTCTTGGTTTACAAAATGTAAAGGAGAATGTGCACCTTACTGAGATGGAAAAAAACATATTATAAATCTTGCAATATGTTTTGTTAACCTCCTCTATAAACTAATTTGTTTATAAATGTGCTAACTTTGGAAATGATTTTCATAAGGATGATCAATTAATTCACTAATATACTTTTGACACAGAAAAGTTTTTACTGCAACATCTCTGCAGTCAAGTTTTTAATTGTAATAAGTATATAGTACTTAGAAAACTAGGGTCTAAGAGTTATTTTAAAAGTCAGTGTCATCTATAGATTTCAATGTGTTTTCTCAACTTTTCCACTATGAATTGGCATTGTAGCTCATAATTTTATGCCCACGGAGGAAAGTACCCAGTAATTTATGGGTCCCATTGATTGCCTGACAATGAGAATATATCTCCTGTCACAGAAGTGTCAGTATGCATCACACCTAATCTAGTGTCTTAAAGCTTATCATGACAATTTACAACATTATATATGTGTGTGTGCACGTGTGTGTGTGCTGCGCGCGTGTGTGTATATATATGTACATACATATGCATAGGTATACATATACATATCTATCTATCTATCTATCTAGATAGATAGATAGATATACCTATGAGACGAAGTGCCAATTTATTTGTCTCTTGTTATGCATATTTATCAATTGACAGAGTGCTATAGCAGGGTCCTAAAGTTGTTGTGGTTATTCTTCTACTTCCATTTGGAAGAAAAAAATTATATTGGTTCTTGATTGATAAATTATTACTGTAGTATTATTTCTCATAGTTTAAAAAATAAGCCTGTTAAGATTTGTAAGTTCAGAATCTTAATAAGAGTATGTGTATTTTGAAATGATCATAATTATGGCAACTGATTATAAATTATTTAAAAATTTTCAGATTATGTGTATTTACAACATAAAGGTATATATAGAAATTTTGAGAAAACAAATTTCATTTATTTTAATGTATTTCAAGCACTTACATGTTGATATCTCATAATTTCAAAGGCAAATAAGAATTAAGTAGGTTACCCATAATAGGATGAAAAACATATTTTGTACCTTCTTGAGAGGTTATGATGAATTCTATAAAGAAATGGGACTTGTGGGGCTAATTTTACTTAATTATATAAGTGCCTTGATTTAGTGTGTTCAACCTTAGCAGTTATAAAAAATATATAATTGAGAAGTCTTCCTCCAATGCATGTTACATTTAGAAACCAACTCATCACACAAGTATACTGGCCATAGAATTAGTGGAGACCTCCATCACCTCCTTTTTGGCCTGTCCCTCTCCATACTCTTCTTTCTCTCTTTCTCTCCTCCCACCCCTCCCTTCCTTCTGTCCCTTCCTCTCCACCTCTCTCCAATGTATTAATAACTTATCATAGAATAAGAGTAAAAAAAACTCTCTTCTTTATGCTGGGCATAAATTTTTCTAATTTTTATAACTGTTCTAATTTTTATAACTCATAGGGAATTGAAGATAAATGCCCAGCAATTACTGTGAAATTCAATGTAAAATGTTTTGTATGCTCTAGTCCTTTTATGACAGTCTTCTTCAAGGTTAAAAGAAATGCAACTTACTTATCTAGGTTTTATGAAAAATAAATAATATTTTAATTATAGAAATGTTGATAGATGGGGGCGTGAAACACAAATACATGAACATTTCCTCCTGTGACACAGTGCCTGTTGTCACAGAAGGTAAGTTCAAAAGCAAATTAGGAAGCAGCAACAGAAACTCTCCTGTCACCTGTACTTGAGTACTAACCTCAATCATTTTCCTTAGTTGTATGGATTTTTTAGCTTCCTGCCTATAGAGGACAGCCATAAAATCTAGGTAATAGTTGACATCACTTATTAGAATGTATTATGTTAGTTAACCAACAATCATAAGAAAGACTCTCTAGTTTTGTGAGAAAATACATATTGAAAATATGATGATGTCTAGTGTTAGTACAGTTGGGTTGCCATAGCAGGATGCTATTGACTGGAAGTCTATAGTTTTAGAGGATACCCATGCAAGACAAAGTGCCATCTGGTACAGGCTTTCTTCCTGCCTTATAGATGGATGCTTTCTGGATTTGTCCTCCCATGGCCTTTCCTCTGCTCATGCATGGAGGAAAGAGAGAGACCTCAGTGGACCTTCTTCATGTAAGAACAGCTTCCCTCTGGAAGAGGGTTCCATTCTTAAGATATCATTTAACCTTAATTACCTCCCTACATGGCCTGTTTCCAAACATAATTACAATGGAAGGTAGGGCTTCAGCATACCAATTGAGAAGGGGACTAAAATCATGCCCTAACACTTTGAATTACTAAATGTGCTTTTTTTGTTTAGGATTGCTTTTCCTTTAAAATTTCAGAAATAAGTTCATCTCATGGTAAATCAAAGCAAGAAAATGAGGAACTCATTATTCACTAGAAATTAACTTAAGAAAGGAATTATTTTGAGAGTACATATGGTCTTGCATTCTTGGCTTTGGGGTAAGAGAAAGAAAGCAATTCTAAAGGAGAAGATGAAATTTTAGTGAGGGACAAACATCACTTTTGTAATAGTATCATCACTGATTTTTAAAGACATGGTCAAAATACTAAAATAGGGATACAAATGATGGGTCAGCAAACCTATGCATTGTGGTCTTCTCTTTTTATTTCTGATTTTCTTGTTTTTATGATAGTGAAATTATTATGTGAAATATAAGGAAAAGACACTTCCCTTTCACATTTTCATGCACTACATAAGAAATAAAAATGCTTAACAATGTTTTTTAAATCATAGATAAGTCATGTTACCTAAACAACAGTATTTATTACTACAGACTCCAATGGAAAACAACAATGTTATTAGAATATTGTTGTGGAGAAGATGTTTTCTATAACTCTTTCTTTTAGAATTCATATTATAAAACTCAAAAGTTTAATTTTCAAATTTTGGTTCTGCAATTTTTGGGGTGTTACTTGGATTCCTTGATCTTGTTAAATTTCTATTTTAAAAAAGGAGTAACAATAATAATAATAAATACACAGTATTTAGTTTTGTAGGCAATAAATTCTAGAAATATAAAACTTAGAAGTTTTGGGGAAATACTAAACATTCAGTAGACATCAGTGATAATTGAGTTATTGACCTAGATAATAGAAAGAAGGAATATAATTGATGTCCTCAACCATCATTGTAAGATGATAACAAAAATCTCAAACTTTGGCTAGAATACTGTGTTCGTCATTTATGACTCCTTAAAAAAATAAATTCATAATTTGGATTTAATTCATTATCAATGGGTTAATTAGCAGCATATTAGATATTAATATTTTTCAGAAATAATTTATGAAAATGAGTGCATATTCTGGGTGTTTTTGTATGTAACTATTATTGCTAGAAATATTTAGTGTAAAACAATTTTGGTGAAATGGATAACAGTTTGTCAAGGAAATTGAAGAAACTTGCATAATAGTTGATATGTAAAAGACTCTTCATTTTTAATTGCTTTGTCACTTCCTCAGATAATCAAGCATATGTGCTCTAATCTCACTAATGTAACTTCAGAAATGTGAGAATATTGGTGATGATTTGGCAGAGAATTGGAGACAACAATGGTCATTATGGAGTTTCAACTCTGGTCTTCATGAGACAGTTTCCAAAGCAACAAGATGACCCAGATTTTCCAAAATTCTATTACCATAGTAACAAGAAGTTTGCATGTTGCTGGGATCTCCCTATACCTAGGATATTTTGTTATCCTAGTAATGCATTTTTTAGGTTTATGGTATTTAAGTTGATTTTGATACTATGAGTTTTTATATAAAACACCCCTCAAAAACTAGTAAATCTTCCAGAAGATGTTATATCTCAGAAATAATGGATCACTAAAAACAAGAAGATAAAAAGAGACATTATTAGTCAGATGAAGGAAAACATTACTATAATTATTCAAAAATATACAAATTATTGAAATACCATCTGACAACATAAATAATGTGCACCACATCAAATACTCCGTGTTTTATCAAATATCTAGAATACTCAAAGATTATCCTTTTTAAATTTAAGTACTCATTATTTTTAATATTATATTAGATTATGACTACAACACTTGAGTTATTTGTAAGAAAATTTATAAGGTCAAACCATTCCT
The DNA here is from genome assembly GCF_021218885.2 of Marmota monax. Lineage (NCBI taxonomy): Eukaryota > Metazoa > Chordata > Mammalia > Rodentia > Sciuridae > Marmota > Marmota monax. Next base: position 11,525,782 of record NW_026693777.1, on the reverse strand, counting down.
TTTATAGTTGTTTTAGTCATTTAAGTGAGGATGTACTTAAATAAAATAATAGGATTTTTACAATTATAAAAACAATTGATTTTTATTTGTTGAACTGCTTCTAGATTAAAGATTTGTAGACAATTTTCTTTTGTTTCTTTTCAAGGCTTTATTAGTCTGATGAATCTGTAAGAATTGTTTTATTGTAGGTAAATATTCCATTGGCAAAGATGCGGTTCACAATTTCTTCATGGTTTTTAAATTCTTCACTCAAGAATATCTCCAGGATTATTTACTCTCACGTCTATGAAATTTGACTTTATAGATTAATGGCTCTGATAATAGAGATACAATAATTCCCATATGTGTATGGAGTTAACTCAGGAAAAACAGAGTTGAACTATAATCAAGTTACTTATTTGCCAAAATTCTGGCATAGATTATAGCAAAGTCTCATCTCTAAGATAAGCAAACATCCCAGTTTGCCATGGACTCAAATTTACAGGTCCTAGTAAACCCATAGTTCTAGGCAAACAAGAAAAACCAGATCACCCAGTAGTTTAATTCACCATCAAGCATATCTTTATAAAGAATAGTAATGTCCATTGTCTTAATGTAATGTCTTAGTTTCTTTTTTTTTTTTTTTTTAATATATTTTTTTTTATTGTTGGTTGTTCAAAACATTACATAGTTCTTGATATATCATCTTTCACACTTTGCTTCAAGTGGGTTATGAACTCCCATTTTTAGCCCATATACAGATTGCAGAATCACATCAATTACACATCCATTGATTTACGTATTGCCATACTAGTGACGGTCATGTTCTGCTACCTTTCCTATCCTCTACTATCCCCCCTCCCCTCCCCTCCCCACCCCTCTTCTCTCTCTACCCCCTCTATTGACCTTCATTTCTCCCCCTTGTATTATTTTTCCCTTTCCCCTCATTTCCTCGTGTATGTTCTTTTGTATAACCCTGAGGGTCTCCTTCCATTTCCATGCAATTTCCCTTTTCTCTCCCTTTCCCTCCCACCTCTCATCTCTGTTTAATGTTAATCTTCTTCTCATGCTCTTCGTCCCTACTCTGTTCTTAGTTACTCTCCTTATATCAAAGGAGACATTTGGCATTTGCTTTTTAGGGATTGGCTAGCTTCACTTAGCATAATCTGCTCTAGTGCCATCCATTTCCCTGCAAATTCTATGATTTTGTCATTTTTTAATGCAGAGTAATACTCCATTGTGTATAAATGCCACATTTTTTTAATCCATTCGTCTATTGAAGGGCATCTGGGTTGGTTCCAAAGTCTTGCTATTGTGAATTGAGCTGCTATGAACATCGATGTAGCAGTGTCCCTGTAGCATGCTCTTTTTAGGTCTTTAGGGAATAGACCAAGAAGGGGAATAGCTGGGTCAAATGGTGGCTCCATTCCCAGCTTAGTTTCTATTGTCAATACTGGTTTATATAAAGACTTAAGCAACTATACATAAAGAAGCATGAGTGTGACAGACCTGGTGTGGATTCTGGCTCTCCTCATACTATGGTGGTTTGTCAGATCCTTTAACTGTTTGAACTGGCTTTACTGCTAATCACACTGATAACATGCTATAGGATAGATTACAGATTGATGTGATGACAGCAACCCCTGTATCATTTCATCATTTTTTAATGATGCAGGACAACAATAACAGCAGCAACAACAAGACCGTAAAAATGAAGTGACTACAAATAAATAAATGCATAAGCACAAAGCTAACCTATAGCTCTAAGGTCCATGCAGACAAGATCAAGTCTTACAGAATTTAAGAATATTAAATCCTGATTTTGCTATTGTCCTGTGATATATGTATCTTCAGTATTGTTATCCAACAAATAATCTCTTAACCTAACACACATATTTTAGAAAATATGCAAATCTTTTGCTCTCAGTGTGTCAGCTTCCTATGTAAGAGAACAGGCATACATGGGAACTGATCTCCTTCAAGCTCTAAGGCATTTAGATTAACATTTTTCCCCAAAAACCTTACTTCATTACAGATATTGTTAGAAGGAGATGAAATTATATGTTTAAAGTGGTTAGCAAATGGGAGGTTCTTATTTATGGTGTGGTGGTTAGTAAATGAAAATGTCCTTTTTGAAGAAGCAATGTCTATACAATCTCATCTAGCACCTTGGCTTCAATGTTTTTTGTTAAGTATAAAATAACAATGATAAAACTTTTCAACAGAAATGTTAAATTTAAGTTAAATTGTAAACATTTTCAGTAGTTGGAGGAATGAGTAAATATCAAATATTGTATATTCATTAGATATGAATTATATTGCTACTATGTATATTAGAGTGAACATGCTCATTATATTAGTTCTGTTGGATTTTGTGTGGTGGTTTTTTTTTTATTTTTCATTTGTTTGTTTGAGTGTTTATTTGTTTTAAACTCAGGGGCACTTAACCACCGAGCCACATCCCCAGCCCCCCCCCCCTTTTTTTCTTAGAGAGAGAGAGAGAGAGAGAGAGAGAGAGAGAGAGAGAGAGAATCTTTCAATATTTATTTTTTAGTTTTCGGCGGACACAACATCTTTGTATGTGGTGCTGAGGATCGAACCCAGCGCTCCACAATTGCCAGGCGAGTGCGCTATGGCTTGAGCCACATCCCCAGCCCCCACAGTCCTTTTTAATATTTTTATTTCAAGACAGGGTTTCACTGTATTGCTTAGGCTAATTAAGTTAACTAAGGTAACTAAGCAACTAAGTTACTGAGGCTTGCTTTGAACTATCAATCTTCCTACCTTGGCCTCTAGAGCTGCTGGTGTTATAGGTGTGTATCACCATGCCAGTTATATGGTCTTTTTGTAAACTATAGTTGTTCCCATAATGAAGAAATCTGAACATATTTTTAATGTTCCTTAAAATAAGGCATCCTAATTAATACTAGGTCAATATAAAATTTTTTAAATATTATATTAGTGAAATAGGAATTGATTATTATTTTACCACAGAACACTGAAAAAAAATACATTTGTCTAAAGAATAGATAAAATGCAGTTTTCCTTTGGGTTATGTCATAAATATATTTTCTTCCCTGATATACTCATATGATGAAATTCACATCATTTTTTAAAGTCTCCTTGCTAAGATATTTATATCTTCAAAGCATCTTCTGACCAGGGCATTAAATCTTAAGAATGAGAATTAGTATAAATTAGTACAGCCTTGTGATCACTATTAGGTAGAAATGTATGTGCTACAATTAGATATGAGTTAAAAGACACACATTGGTTCATGTGAGCTTTTAATTAAATTTGAAAAAGAATCCATGTAAGTTAATGGATAGGGTACCCAGGGCATTGTTACAGGGAATGCAGAGAGAGAGAGAGAGGAAGGTTGGTAGAATGGGAAGAAATGAATAGACAGCATCACAATGATTTTAGATGTTTCCTCAATTTATAATTCCTGAAAAGTCTGTTATAAGAGGTACCTTTTTGTTTATTTATTTTCTGGATAACAACATTGCTCTTCTTGCTGCTGCTCTATTGCTATAGAAATAAGATATGTCCAATTGTTTAGTAATATGCTTTAGCTTGTGCTTTGAATGCCATTCCTTTATGCTAGCTCCTTTTAGTCACTCGGCTTGAGTTGCTGTATTTGAGCATTTTATTGACTGGATTATTCAATGACATACTATCTAGTGAATTTGCAATAAAGTCATCAGTATTGATTTCTGATAGGCACTCTGTGTAATAGGAATCTGTTGATTGTAAACTTGCCTTCTTGTTCTTTTAATGGTGTCTATCATCTCCATTTTTGGAGAATAGGTTTGAATCTACTGACAGTTACCTAACAAGGGTTGGGTGATGACACATGGACACACACACACACACACAGAGGACTAAATTCTTTCTATTCTTATTTTGTTTCTTCTAATTCTCTTGATCAGAAATACATAATAACCAAAGGCTTTCCTATTTGAATATTTTCTTTCAGTTTTATGTTTAGCTCAGTCTGATGATACACTGTAATGTTTTTTTTTTTTTTTTTTAGTTTGGAATACCCTCTGACAACACAAATAATGTGGACCAATAATTAACTACAATAAAACAACAACAATAAAAAGCAATATGATATGATATTCATATGGAATTATGATGCTATGAAATGTGCAGATATGATACTGCATTTTAAGAGACTTAAAAACTCAGTGAATATGCAGCAGTATGCATGCTAAACACTGAATGTTTAATAATCAAAGTTAAATATGATACAGGTTTAGAAATGCACCATTACACGTATACTTATCCAGAGTTGAAGGATATGTGGTATGGATCTGACTTCTGAGTCGCCAGAGAGTTAACTAGGGAAAAAAAATAAACAGAAAGAACTTAAAAAAAAATCTATAACAAAAACAAATACTATTTGCTCTGAAAATATATTTCAGCAAATAATTGATCAGATAAATAGGGAAATGTTGTTTTACCAAAACCTACATAAAAATTTCCAGAATTAGAATGGGAGAACTATATTTCCAGTAGCTTTGAGAAATAAAATATTGACAGGATAGTCTATACAAGTAAGTTATGTTTATAGAGGAGATAAAATTTAAAAGACTCAGTGTTCCATCATTCATTAAAAATAGTGTTAAAAAGATTTTATTACCTTTTAATTTTCCCTTAAGTAACATTCCATTTTGTGCAGCTTGTTTACTTCCTCTACATATGTATATTAAAGTAATATCTCATTAAAATCCCTATTATCATATAAGAGCACATCAAGAACATGGTAACAATATATTTAAATATTACCTGTCTGAAATCCCAAGGAATGTAATTAATTAGATAGCCTTGAGTTGACTCTTATTGAATTACATGAGTAAAAACAATATGAAGCAGCAATTAGTATTTATAGGAAATCAACCTGATACTTTAGAAACATCTACAATAAGGTCAATGGTTTAAAATTTTCATGTTGTCTATCGTAAAGCAGAATCTTATGACTTTGCAATTCAGTTCATGAAAATGACTCTAACACACAAATTGAAATAAAATCCATCTGTTTAGTATATGTGCTTATTTTTAAAAATATGACTTTCAAATAATATTTTAATGTTTAAAAGTAAATATAATTAAATAATAAATATATTAAACAATAAATTAAAATTATTTAATTTTTAAATAATATTTCATTTCACTTTTGTGGCTAGAACTCAATATAAAATCAATACTCTTAATAAAGTTTTAAGTATATTATACATTATTGTTGACTTTAGTTACAAAGTTGTACAGCAGATTGGTAGAGTTCGATCATCTTGCTTGACTGTAACTTTATGTCCATTGATTAGTAGTATTTCTCCATTTTGCTCTATACCAGGCCTGTCAGCAATGATTCCACACTTTGACCCTATGAATTTGACTATCTTAAATACTTTTTGGAAGTGGAATCAACATTATTTGTCTTTCTGTGAATGGCTTATTTAATTTAATGTCACATATGATAGGAACACTGTGTAATGTATGTGTATATAAGTATATTTAGGAATCTGTTGATCATAACCTTGCCTTCTTGTTCTTTTAATAGTACCTATTGTCTGCATTTTAGGAGAATAGAATTGAACCTACTAAGACAATTACCTAACACATGTTGTAGAATTTCCTATCTTCCGAAGGCTTAATATCATTCCATAATGTGTGTATCTCTCATTTTCTTTATCCATTCATCTGTTGATATATACTTTGGTTTTCTGCTTCATGACTATGGTGTTGCAGTTTATTTAGGGGGACTAGTATCTTGGATATCTTAATTTCTGTTCTTTTATATAAATACTCAGTTTGACAAGTGGGCCTGCTGGGTTATGTGATGGTCCTACTTTTAATTTTTTGAGGAACCTCCATTATTTCCCATTGAAGCTGTACCATTTTGCACTCTGAACAATGTGCAAATCTTCCAATTCCTACACATCCTTACTCACATTATTTTATTAAAAAAATACTAACCATCCTGAGAGGTATGAGTTGATATTTTAATTGTGGTTTTTTGAATTGCATTTCTGTGATGATTGATAACATTGAATGTTTTTTTTTTTTTTTTCATATACATGTTAGCCATTCATTTGTCTTCTTTGGAGAAATACCTATTCAAGTCTTTGGCCCATTTTCAAGATCAGATTATTAATTTGTTTTTCTGTTGAGTTGTAGTTCTTTATATGTTTTGAAGATTAACTCTTAATTGGATATTTGACTTACAAATATTCTCTCGTATTCCATTGGTTGCCTTTTCAATCTGGGAATTGTTTCTTTAGTTATTAAGAAGCAATTTAATTTTATATAATCTCACTTGCTTATTTTTGGTTGTTGTCTATGTTTTTTTTAATTATTTTAACTGGTAGATAAAACTACATTAAGCATGTACAATATTAATTTTTGAAGTATATATACAATGTGGAATGACTGAATTTAAATAATTAGCATACATATTGCTTAACATAGTTATTATTTTGTGGTAAGAATACTTTATTTCTACTCTCAGTAGTTTTTAAGAATATAGTTAACGATGATCACAATGATATAAAATAGTTATCTTGAACTTGTTACTCCTTTCTAACTGAAATTTCAAATCCCTTAAGCAACATATTCCCTTTTGAGAAATGTATATTCAGGTTCTTTGTCCATTTTTAAAAACTGGTTTATTTGTTTTCTTGCTATTAAAGTGTTTGAGACCCTTATGTATTTTCAATATTAATTCCTTATTTTATTATTATTTATTATTAATTCCTTATTTTATTTCATTCTGTGGATTGTTTCTTTAATCTGTTAATAATTAATAGTTTCTTTCCCGTATTGAAGATTTCAGCTTCAGTATTTAGGCTTTGGAATTAGGACTTAAGTGAATCACAAATCCATTTTACTTCTAGATGGTCAGTGTTTCTGAAATTCTGACTTGGAAACAAGTTCATTTTTACACTGCCCAATAATCTAGAATAAAGTAGATGGTGTTTGTATTATTCTTCCTTTTAGAGAGGCAGTGCTAGTTTTTCTGGCATAAATATCGGCAAGCATTTAATTAAACTTGGAAATAATCAGCTTTAGTTTTTCATTCAAGGGTTTATCTACAATACTTCATATCCATCACAAGCTGTACTGCCTAGATGAGAATCCCAGTTCCATCATTCACTGTTATTTTACTTTGGGAAAATTATATAAACTGCTTCTAAACTGATGTTGAGTTTGGTGATAAGTAAGGTAAAGTAATAATAATACCTACCCCATATAGTTAAATGGGTTAATAGATATAGAGCTTTTTTGAAGGGTGCCTCACACATATTATGGGCTGTAATTGTCTCCTTCTATTTGCAGACTTCACCAGGACAGAATTTTTGTTTGTTTTGTTCTAATACCCCAATGCCTATAACAAAGCTTGGTTTATAGCTGACAATAAATATATCTTGATTTAACATTTTTTCCTAAATTAAAACATCACATACATTCCTCTGTTTACAATTTGTTATATTACTATCATTGATTGGGCTAATTAAGCTCCTGATGTAATTCTTAATCTTTTGTGTATCATGGGCCCAATTTAGACATTTGAGTAACCTGAGCACAGATATGTAATAAGGTAAGGCTGTATGCCCAGGTGTTTTCCTGATCATGGTAGAAATTTGCTGTTAGGAAGTCCTTTAGAAATTATCTAACAGAATTCTCTCATTGGCAAGAGGGAAAACAGAGGCTCAGGAGACATCTATTAGCACTATTCTCTAATATTAGTTATGAGCAAACCTCAGCCAAAATTATGATAAAATGAAGTTAGAGAATCATAAAGGCATTCAAAACATAACTCTGAAATAAATTGTTCCCAGAATAGATTTTAAAAAAAGAAAGATTGATCTCTGTGTTAGACAAAATCTTTTAACCAATATGAGAATAACTTTTCATAGTGTACATAGTTAAAAATAATAAAGAATATAGCTGCAAAATCAACACCAAATACCTTAGAGGTAATGTATTTATCTGTTCTGTTCTATGGTTTAAGTTCTCTTACAAAAGAGCTTTAAATCTTTACTGCTTTGTAAATCTGCACTGAATTATCTACATACTGATTCTCTTCTTTAAAAAATCCATCTACCCTTTATTTTGCTTTTAGAGACATAATTTTTTTAATTAACTTTTTAAATAATAATATTCAGATTGGGCATGGTGGCACATGCCTGTAATCCCAGCAACTCAGTGAGACCCTGTCTGTATGTAAAATACAAAATAGAGCTGGGGATGTGGCTCAGTGGTCTAGTGCCCCGGTATCCTGGTATTCTCCCCCCATATAATAGTATTCCCAGTATCCCCCCATATAGTAGTAGAAGTAATAATAATAATAATAATAATAATAATAATATAGCTAAACAAAGAAGTAAAAGAAATAATATATTTGTGAGTAGTGTACAAAATTTTGCTAGAGGATTTCTTTGTCAATATTCTTGTTAATAATATAAAATAAAGGTAAGTTAAATGGGTGAATATGAAAGAACTGGTAGGTCTTTATAACTAGTATTTTTCAATAAATAACATAAACACTGAATCCTATGTCACATTCTTTCACATTATTTTTGTTTTCCTTCAAATTGTTTTCTGTTTAAGATTTCTGATGAATAGTGAGGCATAGGTGAAATTTCTGTTCTCTAATTTTAAAATTCAATGTTCTTTTATTCAATAAGACTTTATTGAGCACCTAATTCTTTGTCAGATTTTTTTCTTGATCCTGGTGATACAAAAAAATAAGAATAGTGCTATGTATATGGCTCAGTGGAATAATGCTCACCTTGCACATGTGAGGCCCTTGGTTTGATCCTCAGCACCACATAAAAATAAATAAACAAAATAAAGATATTGTGTCCATGTGTAACTAAGAAAAATTTTTTAAAATAAAAATATTAGCTTTTTTCACCCTATTGTCCCATTCCTAAATATTTTACAGTGTAAAGGTAGGTATTCTAATGAACTATGTTTATAGAAAAGAAGGTAAAAAATCAATATGCCTAAACAAAACTTAGAAATTTGTGTGAAGAATTGATATTAATATCTGAACATGATAAATTACTTGATGACTAGTTTACTAAATGGATAAGCACCTGAAGAGAATTTCAGGCAACAGAGAAGTAGCACATTTATTCTCTCCTAACCTACTGATGAAGGCATCTTCACAACCCAGAACTACTCCTAAAATTCTTGTTATCTTCTGTGAAGACCAAGAATATTGTATGTACCACAGATTTCTTAGTTGGGAAAATTTGACTTGGATTATCTCTCCATGAGTGGTGGCCATCTGGGATTCTGGAGCAATAAATGAATGCTCCATTTCTTGTAAGTGTGGGTGAGACCATATCTGTCAAGACCTTTTCTTTTGCAGAATAGTGAGGGACTAGAGGAGGGTGAGATGTGTGATGCTAAAGTTCATCTTCATCTTATCTTTATAGCACTTATGAAGACCTTTCAGTCTGTTAGGATTAGTATGACAAATATTAGCATAGCTTATTGACTGTGATTATCTTTTTGCTTGACTTTTCCTCACCTTAGAACACATTTCTATTTTTCCATTTATCTTGTCAATGATTGGATCCAAATGTGTCATTTCTTCAATTTGTAAAATCTCATTTGACTGACAAATATACCTCCTGGTAACTTCCTTTACTTTCTGTGCTCTAATGATATAAACATTTAAGTCAATGATCATAAATCTATGTGATTTCAGAGTAGAGGCAGGTGATATCTACATGTGAATAACTAGGGACAATGGGAATCATGAGGAGAGGGCTGACTTGCTGTCAGTTTATAAGATTCTGAGTGCAGGAACTTTTTTGGTTGTTTTATTCATTGATATATCATAAGTGCATATCATGGGGCCTGATACATAGTAGATGCTTATTCAATAAAAATTTGTATATTTTACTAGGTAGAAAAAAAGCAAGGCCTGAAATCATGCATTCACTAATGATGATAATAATAATGATATCAAAAGCAAATACTGTACTAGCTAAAACCAAACCAAAACAAAAAACCTATCTAGAGTTTCTCTGGTTTGAGATCCATGGGCATATGAACTGGGTCTTTCCTGGACACTTTCATGAGATTTTCCATGAAGGAATGTACTGTGCCATCTTAATATATTCCACAAGTATGCATTCTGTAAACATTAAAATAATGAAAAAAAGCATGTTGTCTTCAATATTTGTAGCAAAGTTTCACTTCTGCATTAAAACTATTTATGAATATTATTTTAAATATTGCCATATCCTGAAGCATCATTTTAAAAAGAATTTCCCAGTATGATATCATTCTTGGGTTTCATGAGAATTAATCAATGTGAATGATAGTATTTAAATAATAACCCCACATAAATCAGTAGGTTATTTTGAGTTTTCAAATCAACTTTTAATAAATTCTCTCATTTTTATTTTGTGAAAAATTTGCTGCTGCATAAATAGCATAAAATGGATTTCAGTGAAAATACAGTGATATCTTTACCTCAGTAAAATGACTAGTCTTCCAAGAAGAATTTTTTCCTATTTTTTTGAATCAATAAGCGTGGTTTACACATGTTCCTCTAGATACAAGCTGGGCTTGTATTGTTTACATCTATATATGGTATGCGGTTTTGAAAATGGAGGCTCATAGAACAAAAGCAGAAAGTTAGTTTATTATTCTTTCTCTTCAATATGTATCATGATATTGTTCTTTTCATTTTCACTCCTGGTTGATAAAGTTGTCTCTTTCCTTGTTCTTTCTTTCCTTATCCCTTTATTGTGATCTATAGGTAGCCAAATATTGATCATTGAATTCACATGGAAACAATATCATGCAATACCCCTAGGGTTATGCCTTTTCTTCTTAGCCTGTCCTGAAGTTTACTACAGTTTCTCTGGACAGACTTCATGTTCAGTATACTCCTAGATCTTAGGATGTAGCCAAAGTGTGAACATGGGAAGTTAAGGGCCACCCAGAGACAGTTGTTAGTAAACACCCCAGCCAGTCTCGCTGCTCCTCAGAGGGAGAGGTCTGAGGTGTATTCTACTTGGCCTTGCAGAGGGCACCCATCTACAAAGAGCCTGGTTTCCCACAGTGGTAACCCACTCATTAGTACCCTTTCTGTCATTCTTCCCTTCCCCATCTCTCCCTCATCTTTTACAATAAACCAATGATTTACGCTTGGAAGAACTTCTGAGTCAGGACCTATCTAGTGGGGATTTAAACTAAGCAAATATTCTCTGTACTGAACATTTACCCTCTAAATTCATTCTCATTTATTGTCTCTCTCCTTCCTTATGATTTTATCTATAATTAAGGTGGTTTTCCAATTCTTAGATTACTTCTATTCAAACACATTTTATTCTCGCTCAGGGCAAATGGTAGGCTTATACAGTAGTTAAATGTTAAAAACAATTTAACCCAAGAGTCTGGCTGGAAGGCTAGACTTCTTTTCTAGAATTAAAAGATCTAAAGCCATAGAATGCCAAAGTCTGCCATGATCAAAGCGGCCAAACTAGTGAAGATTGGAAAAAAAACAGAGTTACACATGCAGATCTTGAAGATAAAGGTGGGATCAAGTGGAGCACTGCCCTCTGAAGGAGAAGCAGGTCAAAAGAATTACACCAGCAGTCTTTATTATATCTGTCTCATTAGTCAGATTAAAGATTATGCAAGCATTATTTTTTGTATTCACAAAAGTTACAGAGTTAGCAACAGTATGCAGCTATTTCCTCAGTTACGTTTCTACAGTTGCAATGTCCAATGGTAGGAGCATTGTGAAACTCTCAAGAAAGTCCATTGTTTAAAGTTAATAATTTGTGGGCAGATTCAGAAGCAGTGGAACTGGTGAAGCATTGTGGTTGTCTAGCAAGGAAGTTCCTTCATTCCCAGGAGCTGTATGCCTAGAGCAAGGTCAAAGCTGATAAGACTCTAGCAACAGAGTGTCCCCACAGAAAGCATTGCCATAGCAACCGGGCTTCCTATAACTTTGCACAGAAACTTTCCCAGTCACCCAGCATTCCACAGCCATGAACTCATCAAGGACACTAATCTCAGACACTGGTCTCCAAATCACTATCACCACTCTCCACAAAAGCCTATGAGAATATAAAGATGATTGCTCTATGTTTTCAGAGTTTTAAAATGAGGTTTATATTCAATATACTTTATAATGTTACATAGTGATAAAAACCAAACCAAATCTACTACCCCAAAAGTCATTGGCTTCTGCTAAAATAGTATTCTCCTCCTACAGAATGTACTTTTGTTAACCCAGATGAAGTTTTTCATTATACCTTCAGAGGATGTGATGGTAGACGGGGTCACTAAAATTTGGAATGAGCATGAATCCCAGTCAACAAACTCAAACTTGAAAGAAGTGTATGCCATACTTTCAGTAGTGTCCATTTTCTTATTTCCAAAATACTAACCTCTTAATAGAAAGTATATTTGAGGAAATGTCTCTGAAAAACGGAATCCTTCCTGTGTTTACTTTAGCACCTTTCTTCCTAGCAAAGAGAAATTTTCTTAGGGTGAGCAATAGATACTTCAGTGAATTCAAGATAACTGGCCATACTTTGAGTTTTATCTCAGTGAATTAGCAGTTCCAATTTTGTTTAAATAGAAGGGAAGCCATGCCAAACCACAGCTTGGAGTGTGAGGCCTTACTCTGGATGGACCTGTTTGTTGGAGATATGTCAGTTCTCTTGTGTTGGTATGTTCTGTTCTAGCTGGCCTCTTTACGCTTTCCATTTCACCAATGTCGGGGCTGAGGGCTCTTTCCAAGGACCATGGAGTCTTCCCATGAGAATACTATGTCCTTGTTTGTCTGGCCAGAATTACTCAGTGGCCTCATAGAAAAAAATGGATGCAGAGATCCCCTCTGCTTATGAGAATCCAAACCTTTAGGTAGCCCAAGAGGCCAGTTATCTTAGATTCACTGACGTATCCATTGCTTTGCCTAAGAAAAGTTGTCTTTGCTAGGAAGAAAGGTGCTAAAGGAAACACAGAAAGGACTCCCTTTTTTAGAGATAGTTCCTCAAACATACTTTCTACAGTTCAGTTATTGAAGTTCTATTAAGGGTTTGGCATTTTGGAAAATAAGAAAATGGACCTATTTACTCTGCTCTGTCTTACTCTTCCCTTTTCTCTCTGTCTTTCTTGTCCTTCTACCACATCACATCCCTCCCAAGACCAATAATAGCTATCTACTTATCTATCATTGCTTTCCATTTTTCTCATCTGTTTTGCTAACTATCCAAACATGTACCTACCTGTCAATGTATTTATCTAGTGTTTCCAGCACAGAGCACAGGAAGCATGCTAGAATGTTGCATGCCTTTCTTGATGAGAAGTGTCAATCTCTGTGACAACTGCTATAGTAACTGTGCCTACCATCATGAAATCCTGGAAAATTACTAATCTGAAATTCTGACTGGCACCATAGTCACTTGTAAGCACTATGTATATCATACATAATGTCTATAAATTGGCGGTTTAGTTGGAACTCTTTTTATATGATTTGAGCTGTGTTTTGGCAATAATTATAAATCATGTTTAAGATAATCCACAATTTGGTAATAAAAAGACTTCATGTAATTTGAAGGATTTCTTTTGTTTATGTGTTTCACTTTTTTATGCTTTTCACTTTTTTATATTTAACACATAATAATTATACATATGCATGAAGTACAATATCATGAGTCCATATATATATGCAATATGTAATGATAGAATCAGGGTAATTAGCATTTGCTATTCTGTAAACATTTATCATTTTTTATGTGTGTGTGTGTGTGTGCTAGGAAGTTGTGAATTTTTCTAATTCTTTATAAAATGAATAATGGTGTGAACTCCAGTATCACACTGCTGTAGAACACTGGCCCTATTCCTTCTATCTGGCTACGTTTTGGTTCATATCATCTAACTTGTTTCTGCCACCCTTCTTCCCTACTCATTCATCCTAGTCTCTACTTTTATGAAATTGTTTTTCCTTTTTTTTTTAGCTTCTACATATGAGTAGGCAGTTTCATTGGTCGTTCTGTTCCTGTCTTCTTTCATTTCTTATAAAGTTTATGTTTTGCTTTTGTCTGATGAGCATCTCAAATAGTAATACTGTTCCTTTCAGTGTTTCTCTTGTCTCATATCAGCTTTCCTGTTTATTATTTAAAAATCAACTTAAACGTATAATCTGTCTCACATGTTGCTAGGATGAATCAATGGGCATCTAGAGCCTATAACTGTTTCAGAACAATTATTTTTATGGTAATAAGGGAATTTATATCCTCAAGGATTTTCATGTTTCTTCTTATATAAAAATGTGGTAAGTCCATCAGTATATGCTATAGACATATACATATATTCAGCTACATCATGATTTAGTATAATGAGCTTTATCTTTCTTCATGTCCTATATGCCTACATAAGTATAGGAAAGGAAGTCAGTAGTTCATGCTCTCAGGGTGATTGAACAATTTCAGGACACCAAAAACAATAGCATATTCCCACAAAGCAAATGATGGGAGATCTATGAGCTTTTAAAGTCCTCTGAAATGTTGAAATCTTATAAAAACAGTTTCAATTTACAAGTAAATACATTATAAAATGAAATCAATAAGTGATTAAGTGTTTATTCTATAAGAATTTATATATTTAAAGGTTTACACAATGTGGTATAGGGCCTCTAAAATGTCAAAATGGTCTTAAAATATTTCATCCATATATAATCATAATAGTTTTGTTTTGGTAGTGATTGTACATTTTATACTGCTCATTTGTGCTTCAATTTATTGCTTTTGCCTAATAATATTTATTAAGCACCCATTGTATACCAAGCACTAGGCAGAACTATGAGGATGGTAATTAAAACAATGAGCAAAGAAAGAAATTTATTTTGTGGGTCTTTTGTTCTAGGTATGGCTATAAGCACTTTAAACATGTTAAATGACCTCAGTAAGATAATTACAATTATTTTCTCTATTTCAATAATAGGAAAATGAGGCACTCAGAAGTGAAATAACTCACCCTAGTTCATATAGTAACTAAGTGACAAAGTTAAGACTTGAAACCAGGTACCTTACTTCCATGTTTGTGCTCCTATCATGTAACTATCACACCATACTTCAGATAGGGAAATCAGGACACTGACTGAAAGCTCTAGTGGAAGCCTAGGTAATATTCTATAGTGTGATGCAGAAGGGAAAATATGGAGACCATGGAAACCTCTAAGAAGAATTGACTCAGAACATTTACATCACTCTTGATATACCTCCAAATTAGCAAATGATCCATCCAATTTGATAAATATTTAAATATTGTTAATAACAGATTAAAAAACTTCCCACATTAAAATTTTTCCCATGTCATTTATTTTCCTCTAGGATATGATTTAAGCTTAGGTTGTTAAAATTTCAATAATTCTTAAGCAAAACATTTAATTTTCAAAAGGCTGATTTGGGGGAATGTAAAGTAAGATGCTAGCACAAATGTTGAGAATGATTTTATCTTTTGACTTCTTGGGTTTTAAAGCTATAATTTGTGCTTACAAACATTAATAATTTCTTGAAAGTGTTAGCCATTTTATGGTAAGCTAGAACTATTTTTAATTTCAAACAAAATCTGAGAAAATAAATGTCATCATTAATAAAACTACCTTGGACAGCACTGCATTTTCAACCCAGATTTGGCAGAGAACATAGATACAAGGTTGTGAGTGCAGCTCTGCAGTGTAATGTAAGTAAAAGAGAGATCTTCTCTATATATAATATTATGTCTTGAGCTATTTTCTTTAAATAATCTCTTATTAAATTAAAAAAAAACTCATCTTACACAAAACAATTATGGGGACAAATATCCCTTGACTAAATATCACCTTAATGTGTTTCTATAGTCCAAAATTATACAACTAATATCTTTAATCTTTCAATTTTCTTAAAGTGTGATATTAAACAAATAAAGCTTTGTTAGTATGATATAATGTTAGAATTAATATAATTATATTTTAACTAAATAATTTTGTAAGACTATGCTATTTACCTCAAGAAGTCTTTCCTTTATCTTTTCATGATGGTATATTCATGATTAAGTGTATTTTCAGAATATGTAATTAATAATATCTTCTTTAAGTTTACTAACATTAAATAATTCTTTTAAACATTTTATTGTCTGTCAATTTGTGGTGACTTCTGTGCATTATCTTCACTATACATTATATGTCATTTTTAATCATAAATCTTTATAACTTAATGTCAGCACCTTTAAAGGGCTAATATTATGATATTTTGAAAACTCCCATATTATTTAAAATGATGTTACAAGAGCCAGCATGGAACAATGATGTTCAAAAAGGTCAAACAGACACTCTGTGTCTATCTCATGAATCCATAATGTGGAATTATTTCCTTGTTCTCCTCTGGCTTTCTTTTTTAAAACAAGACAGATTATATTGAACCACAAAAGCTCATATTAAGACTCAACTCTAAACTGGAGTTAATATTAAAAAAATCATGTAGAACTATTGAACAGTTTAAATATTTCTAATTAAAATTAGTTCATATTTTTTAGCTCTGACTTTGACTAAACTGTTTCTGAATGTGTAAACTCAAATATCAGTACAATCTATACCCCCTGGTTTTATTTAAGGATGCATTATTTAGGGTTGTACTGCAATGTAAGCACAAAAATATTTGCCATATATGAATATAATTTTTGCGTGGCTTTTATTTTGAGAGTTTGATGAGAAGGCTGTAATACAGATTTTTTTTCAATTTAATGAGTGTTTTTGGTTGTGCTTTTAAAACATGAGATATTAAAAAGGGCTGAATTTCACTGGAAGAGTTTTAAAACCTGAACATTAGAGTAGAAGCAGAGTGGTTTAATGGCTATCTGAGCCCTCCTGTCTTTGTTTCTTTTTGAGTTTTGAAGCCGTGCTTATGAGAACACACTGCCTAGACCTTTCTGATTGTTGGGGTTACAAATGTACTATGGGACTGCATTGGAATTAGATGATTTTGTTATTATTTTAAGAACAAAAATTGGGCCCACTGCCTGGGAATAGACTGGGATGATCTATGCCTGGAGTTGTGTTCTATTTATCAGAATTAATAACTTCACCTCTGAATGATCCAGAAGCTAGATAATAGACCAACTTCATCATAAAGTACAAGTTCTAAACCACTGTAATATCTATACTGGGATTGACAAAAGCAAAAAGTGCTTCACTTAAAGAGAAAGAAATATTTTCTTTTAAAACTTTAAGCACTATTGTGATTCCAATTTAAGAGCACTAATCAAAGGAAACATAAACTTGAATTGCCCACTCCAGGTGCAAAATTTTTAATACAGTTCTATAAGTTTATGTCCTTTAATTAAAATTCAAAATTATCTTGCTTAAATTTGAGCCATATAGTTGGATGTTAGTATAAGAGAATATTTCATTTTAATGTGTGAGTGGATGGATGAGATATAAAGCATGCTATTGAATTCCAGTTGTGGCATATTAAAATAGGTGCATGTTCTTTTGTTTATGTTTTTTAGCATCTCCGTCAATTAAACTCTTGGTGGATGATCCTATAGTTGTAAATCCTGGAGAGGCCATAACATTAGTGTGTGTTACAACAGGAGGAGAACCTGTACCCTCTCTCACCTGGGTCAGGTCCTTTGGGACTCTGCCTGAAAAGACTGTTTTGAATGGAGGAACTCTGACCATCCCCGCAATCACCTCAGATGATGCTGGTACTTACAGCTGCATCGCCAATAATAATGTGGGGAATCCCGCAAAAAAGTCTACCAACATCATTGTGAGAGGTAAGTTTGCCTCAAGACTGTTACAGCATAGATTTTTAGGTTAGCCAGGCTATTGGAAAGCAAATATTGAAACGTTTAATATAAAACTATATCCTCAAATATGGCATATATATGTAACATGCAGAGAATGCTGTTTTTAAGTAATGAGATAGTATCTAATTATAAATAGAAACAAAAATTCTTAAATGCTAATGACAATGCTTTATATTTATATTGAGTAGTTTTCATACATTTTCAGTGATACATTGAATAGTTTTTATAATATTGTTAATAGAAATACATAATTAAAATGTGGCTGGGCGTACTGGCACATACCTGTAGTCTCCTCAGTGGCTTGGGAGACTGAGGCAAGAGGATTGCGAGTTCAAAGCCAGCCTCAGCAAGAGTGAGGTCCTGAGCAACTCCATGAGACCCTGCCTCTGAACAAAATAGGGCTGGGAATGTGGGTCAGCACTTGAGTGCCTTTCGGTTCAATCCTGGGTACCCCAATCCCCAAAATGTGAAGATTGGAGGTGCAGCTCAGATGGAGTGCTTGCCAAAATATGTGCAAGGCCCTGACATCAATCTCCAGCACCTCAGCAAGGGGGGGGGATGTAAGTAAAGAAATGAAAATATGGCATAGAACATAAAACAATGTTACACAGATTCTATATTGTAAACACCTATTACAAACAGTGCTTTATGTTGAGAGGTGATACAGAGATCTATAAGATATTACTCTATACTCAAAAGATTCTACTGTTGGTGAAAATAAAATATATTGATGGCTCTGTCATATGATATAGCATGAACAAAAGGTTTAGAAAAATTTAAAAAGAATTTCTAATCATTTCTGCCTGAGGTTGTTAGGGAATAGCCAATGGTATTTATACTTCTGAGTAAGATTTTGACATGTTGAAATTGAGGAAAGACATGGAAAAGTCAGAAACATAAAAGGCAACATTTATTCAAGGAATTTAAGTAAAATGTGGGACATTTATCAGCAACAGCAGTGAAACTAAGGTATAGCCATACCTGCCTTCAGTGGGCCCCCTAGTGCTGCACATACAGAACCTCTTACTCCATCCTTTTGGGGAGGCTGTAAGGAGAGGAAGGAGGGTGTGCAGAGAGACTGTTTCTTCATGTCCAACTTCATGTGGCATGGTCCTGGGTTGGCGATAGAACCTGAAGTCATAAGCCCCTGAAGTCCAAATTCATATGCCCAGGAAGACCTTTAGAGCACACAAATGTGAATCACTCATGATGTCAGATTCCAATGGAAGGAAAATATAACTGAGTATATCAGTATTAACATGTGATTTTATAAATAAAGACTGTAGTAGTTTTAGTGCCCACAGTTATCTGTTATCATCCAAATTATTAGCAATATTATATGATGAAAATATATATTACTCAAAATATTATCATGTAAATCAAAACACTATAATTAGCAAACCCTCTGCCACAAAATTGTAGGCCATACGAAATTTAATGATTCAAAATGTGTCATCATTTTATCTCTCACTTCAAAATGAAACACAGTGCCAATTAAAGTACCACAATGCTTTCTTATGAGGTGAAGTATTATTGAAAGAGCTTTTTAATATTTATGTTTATTTTTTTTCAAACCATGTATCACACGTTGGCATACATATAAAGATAAATAAAAGCAAAATAAATAGATAATTCTTCCCAAAGCTTCATACTTGGATCCCAATTTTTAATCAGTTTTTATTCCAGAGTGCTTGATGACCATGGTTTCTCTGCAGTATTATCCTTTATGTCATGAGGAGCATTTATAATTCAGAACTGTTGAGAAATACTATCTTTGAGATTTTCTCTCAAGTCATAACATGCTGCTTTGGTCACCTAGTCAGCAGCAGCTCCGAGAGGTTGTTGACTGTAAGAGGCATTCTCATTTCAGAACTGTTAAGATGGGCAATTAGATCTTTAAAGGATTTTATAATCAATAATATGATCTTTATATCAATTATTCAGCAAGTTTCTCCTAGAAAACTACCACATGCTAAGGACTCAGGGATGCATAAGGGTACTAAAAAGATCAGAGACCACATCCCTGCCCTCAAGAGCTCACAGTTCTCTAAGCAAATTAAGAATACAAGGAATGGTATACAAAGTAAAGGAAGGATTAAAAATGCAAGTACCCCACCTCCTGTTTTAAACATTAGTATTAATGCCATGTGATTCCTTTTAAGCCTTGTTTCAGTGAGCAACCAGATACTGACCTCCTTCTACCCCAAATTATTAGAAAAAAACTGTATAGTCACCAGAGTTTATTTTCTGTTCTTTTGTTTGTTTGCTCTCAAAATATACTTGCTCTTCCAAGAAACTAGAAAACAATCTGCTAAATCTCCCTATAATGATGGTGAGGTAAGGTAAAGCTTCGTGGCACCTGTCCTTAAGCATCATAGATGCAACATTGAATTCTTTACTCCATTATTTTATCTCAGACAGGAACTCATAGAGGAAAATGATGCATTGAGTCTAATTAAAACAATAGAATGATTTGCAATATTTAACCTATGATAAGCTGACAAGATGTATAGCAGAAAATATTGCTTAGTCTCCCTCCATAAAGGACCTATTCAGTGTATTGCAAATACGTGCTGTGCTCTGATGATTTACTCCTTCTTACCCTCCCTACAGTTTTCATATGTGTCCTTCAAACAAGTTTCCAACTTTGACACAAATGACCTGAAATAAAGAAAGCCTTAAAAGTTTATTTATCTGATCTATTACTTCTTTTTATGCCTTAATTTTTTTGAATTGTATATTTGCATAATCATATTATATTATCAGTCGGGTGTCTCAGCAGTGGCATTCACATAATTCATCAAATTGAGTTTGCATATAATCTTACTGAGTAGAAAAACAGTCTTGGTTAACAGGTTCTATATTGAACTTGGGGAAGGGGAAGAAAAGCTACTACATTAACATGAGGGCATTTGATTTCTGTCCACTGAGACCAACACATTTAGTTCAGGGAATTAATTTTCTTTTTGTTATATCAAAGAAATTATTTTTAAGTCTTCTGAATTTATAGAGCTCTTTGAGGTCTTAGATTAACTATAAAATAGATAAAGTCTAAATAGAATTTTAGGGTAATTCTCTCCTCCCCCACTATTTTCTGTAATTAAATCAGGATCCATAGACCATGTTTCTGAGCAAGTACAAGAATAGTTTCTGCATTGAATCACCTTTCCAACTGGCGAATATCTATGCACAAAATAAGCATATAGTATCAACAGGAAGAAAACTCTAGAAACATTTCCAAACTCTTCATTTGAATTCCTAAAAAAATAGAGAAAACTTTTAAATCTTACATACACACTGCATGTAAATAGCAAGCTCAAACTAAATATGAATCTCATATACTTCACTACTTTGGTCCAACATATATAAATACAGCAGCAATGTCTTCTCTTGTGATCCTTTAAGAATTATAGTGATTGAGCCACATTTCACCTAAATCAGGAAAAAAGATGTTGCCTAATGTATCTAAAAAGAAAATTACTTTGATTACCTATGTTGGGTGACCTGAGTTCAGTGCTTTCCAAACTCCTATTAAAGAACATGTCATTCCCATTTGAAGACTGTTGTTGTGATTTGCTGTATTTAGAATTTTTTTTCATTTTTCTTCTATTATGAAATAAAACAATGTTGAATAAGCATGGCTTATAACATGATCAAAATATTAACATATTTTAGGGTCCTGTAGCATCCTTGAATGTCTCATGGTTTATCACAAATATACATTTAGTTCAATATTTTGGATGCATGATGCAAAATAGTAATAAAATTCTAAATTTGATTTAATGGAAAATATTCTTCCTTCTCCAGCTTGGGTCTACTATGAACTGGAAACCTGCTATAGAAAGGGTAGATGGAGCATGGGTGTTTTTTCTTTTTTTTTCTTTTTGTCTATCAATCATCCAGATTCCTCTCTACCTACCCCTGGTTTGGTGGCTAGGTTCTGGAAACCTGGGTTTGGACAGGATATAAAGCATCCCTTTTTGTTCTTATGTGGCACTTGGAATTTTTATATGAACTTTCAAGAGGTTTTTCTTCCTAGAAGATATATTTATCTGTGTAGATGAAGAAGTGTCCAGCAATAGGAATCTCCTAAGAGTCCTTTAATATGCCACATTCCCTGAGCATCTTGTGCTTTGCCTCTCCCCTCTTTCTGCTGATCTGTCTGTCCTCCAGGCAGCCACCCCAAAAAGCCCAAGATGAGGCCATATTCCTTCCACATGAGACTCCTGTCTGTCTGGTGGAAATGCTTACCAATCAACTCTCTGAGGAGACACATATCTCCATGTACCACCTCTATCCTACCGTCACATATTTTAGAGTCTTCAGCTTATGAGTTAACACCACTACAGTGGGATATTTCAGAACTCTGGTGGATCCCAGAGGATTGAGATGAAAGGAATAGCTTCTCCTTCTTCCACCTTTGGTTTGGAAGGAACTTCATTTCATAGTTTTCTCCAAATATGACCTAATGATAGAATTTCATCTATGACCTTTCTCCCCCTAATTATCTACAATGTCTAAGAATTAGCAATGGGGTTTCTTTAACTTCTTCAGATAATTATACATAAGAAGAGTTCTTTTCAGCACTCACTATGGAATTGTATAGATTCTAAGGCAAAAGTGAGTCAGAAAATCTATTATTGAGTTTCATGAAAATATGGATGAGAGGAATTGAAAATTTGAAACTTTTCAAAAATTTTAGCTTGAATTTCTTTATGTTGTGGATTTACCAAATCCTCCTGCCTCTATCTTCAAAATATACTTTGAGTCTGACCTTAATGTTACTGACTTGGTCCAAACCATCAATGTATCTTTCCTGATTGATTACAGTAATCATTTCATTGATACTCTTTCCACATTAGCTCCTTTTTTGGACATTCACATACTTTATTAGATAAGGAAGAATAGACAGAATTAATGAGTAGACTCATAGTTGTTAATTACTAAGAAAGAAGAACTTTTGTGTTCTCTAAAGGATCATTAATAGTAAAGGCTTGGTGTCAGGATCCTAATGGTGGCACTGTTGAGAGATGATGGAACCTTTGAGAGTTGGGACCAAATGGAAGGTCATTGACAGTGTGTTCTTTATAGTAGTTCTCAGAAAATCCC
Organism: Marmota monax; assembly: GCF_021218885.2. Lineage (NCBI taxonomy): Eukaryota > Metazoa > Chordata > Mammalia > Rodentia > Sciuridae > Marmota > Marmota monax. The sequence goes on along the minus strand of NW_026693777.1, from coordinate 11,502,856 downwards.
TTGGTAATTCTTACAATATAGTTCTTATAAAAAGAGCAAGCCTGGCCTCTCATATCTGTCTACTTCTTGGATTGAGCTGTGAATTCTTGCTTGGATATGCACTTCCACCTTTGGCACCTGCAATTTGCCATGAGGGCCTCACCAGAACTGAGGTGATTCAGGCACTATGTCCTTGAATTTCCAGAGCTATGAGTTAAATAAATGTTTTTTTTTTCTTTATAAAGTTAGCTGCATTGAGTATTTCATTATAGTTAAAAAGAAATATGACTAATACAGTAAATTAATACTGAACAATGGGGATCATTATCCTAATTATAGCTAAACCTGAAGATGTGGAGGAGACTTTAGAATTGGATTATAGGAAGATTTGAAACACTTAGGAGATACAGGCCAAAGAAATCTGAGAATTCTGTTACAGAAGTATTATGGTCTATTCTTGTGGGGCATAGAAGTCTAATTTAGGCAACATATCTGAGATGTAAATGAAGATTCTTTGGCAATGATTCAAAAGACTATCCTGTTACACTGTGACAAAGAATCTGGATGAATTTTATTAATATCGTAAGACTTTGTGCAAAGCCAAACTTAAGAATGATTGCCTAGTTATTTGGTAGAGGAGATTTCAAAATAGCAAAGCATTGAGACTGTTGCAAAGGTATTATTGGCCTCTTCTAGTCCGTTTCACAGTGATAATTAGGAGAAAAAGAAAGCAGAGTAGAAAGATTTGAAAAAAGTCACAGCCTAGCCAGGAAGGAGCAATAAACATGTAGGTATGCAAATAAGGAGGATATTGTTGAGCAATGGCATGCTACAGAGACTAAGAGATTTAGATATCAATCATGAAAGAGTTGAAGAGTGCTTCCTAGTTGATAATACTGTTAGTAGTTTTGCATGTGTAATTGGTATATGTATGTGTGCCTGCTCCATGAAGTCAATCAGTTGTCTAAGCTAATCACGCTTCTGCCATCTTTATTCTGTGGCTACTCTGCCTTCAGTGTTGCCTTCATCCCTGTCTGCCTTAAGTAATAAGAATTTTCAGTGAACACACATGGCATATTACTTTCAGTCATATTAGTTTTAGTCACAGTCTTATTAGCTTTAGTCAAATTCTAATTAACTAGAACTCAGACATATGGGCATGCCTAACAATATAAAGGTTGGGTAAGGTATTCTTACTATGTCTTAAGGAAAAACAACACATGAATTTTTGTCAACTGTTAGGCATCACATTCACTCAAGAGCCAGCCTGAATAAAAGCATCCCACTGTACTGATCAGATTCCTCCTATATATTTTCAGCTCACCCAGAATGGAATTTAAATTCATTCTCAACATTTCAAAGACCACTCCTCTTTATTCACTTTTTTTTTATCATAAGTCAAGGAAATCTTTATTTTTTTTTATATTTTTAATTTTTTTATTGTGGGTTGTTCAAAACATTACAAATTTCTTGACATATCATATTCCACACTTTGATTCAAGTGGGTTATGAACTCCCACCTTCACCCCATACACAGATTGCAGAATCACATCAGTTACACATCCATTTTTGACTCACTATTCTTTTTTTTTCTTCTTCACAACTCAAGACTTATATAAATGCTGTTCATTCTACTTGGAATGTTAATTTTCAAATACTACCTTGGGAGCTGTGCATGGTAGCACACACCTGTAATTCCAGCAGCTCGGGAAACTGAGACAGGAATATTGAGAGTTCAAAGCCAGACTCAGCAAAAGCAAGGCAAGGCACTAAGCAACTCAGTGAGACCCTGTCTCTAAATAAAATACAAAATAGGGGTGGGGATGTAGCTCAGTGGTCAAGTGCCCCTGAGTTCAATCCCTAGTAGAAAAAAAAAAAAACTACCTTTAATTACTCTATCTTAAATTGCTTACATTAATTTTATTTTTTATTATGTAGCTCCCTGGAATAAATATAAAAATATTTATAAATATCCTTATTTAACATCTATCTCTCATGTGACTACAGGGGCAAACAGTCTTCTGTTTGTTTTCTTATTCATTATGGTAGGCCTGGAGCCTAGACCCAGCATATAGTAGATGCCCAATAAATACTAGTTGAGTAAATGTATTTCACAAGTTCAATGTCTTACATTGGACATTTCTTCTAAACATCATACTTTGATAGCCTAGTATAGGTTAAATGTTGTGAAGCAAAATTGGAAAATTCGATGTGCATGTGGGAAATTCTATGTGTAAATTAATAATTTGTATGATGTGATTAACTCATTGGAAAGGTGACATTGTTCTGATTATCATTAATGTGTAACAAGTACCACAAAATAATACCTTAAAATAATAACAGTCATTTGTTTTGCTTATTAATCTGAGAGTTGAGAGGTTCAATTAAAATATTTAGGATCCTTCATAAGGTTTAGTCAGAAGTTGGTTGGGGCTGGAATCATATTCAGGGTGTTTCCATTCAAAACAAGCTGGTGCTCAAACAGCTGGGCTCCTCTCTGTATCTCTCTGACTCAGTTTCTCTTTCTTGCTTCTTCCTTAGCCACCACCCCCACCACCATGTTCATCTCTTATCTCTCTAAATGATCCATGTACTTGGCAGCTTCAAGGTAGCTAGACTTCCACCAGGCCCCTAGGTGGAGTGGCCCAGGAGATGCATGGGCTCATCTAACTTAGCCTCATGGTCATGTACCATTGTCATTGCATTCTCTTCTTCAAAGCAGTGACCTCTTCAAAGTAACAGTGTAAAAAATGTTTTTCCTTTGAATTTTAGAATTATTTGATTTTTTTTTCATTGGCTATGATCTCAGCTTTCTAATATAGGGAAATAAAAGAAAATGTCAATATTGAAATAGAGTTAACCTTTATGGAAGAAGTCAATATGTACTCAGTGGGGCATGGATTTACACGTTCCTAACTGCACAGAAATATAGCATAACCTTCAGAAACATCATAACTCTCTGTTTCGAAAAGTGGTGATCTACCTAGCTCCAGTTTATACACATAAAAGGACTGCCTATAAAATCTGAATTTTAATATTGAACATATTTGTTCTGAAATCACTTTGCTGAAAGATATATGAGCACTGCAAATACTTCAAAATGATCATTTTTTGCTTATTACAAAAAACATGCATCTAAAATTCTAGGATAAAAGTTTTTGAACATTTAAATGTATCATTTCTGCTTAAATAATTGTAATAGCTAACATTTACTGAAATTTTATTATATACCAGACTGTTAGGCACTATTAGGCACTTAACATTTTAATCATCTCAACACACTTATGAGGTAGAAATATTGCTCCTATTAGAAAGAAGTAAAACTGAAGGGAGAGCTATTAAGTAACTTTCCCATAACAAGCTTCTTTTAAGCATCAGAGCTGAGATTTAGGAAAAAAAAAACAACATACACACAAAAATATGGCTTCAGGACCAATATCTTAAGATGTCTTTTAGAATTTAACCAGATACTTTACAAATATTTAATTTCTTTCCAAGTATTTGAACTGACCAAAGTTTTTTTTCTGTTTCATGTATTTCTTTCTTTTTGTTTATTTATATATTTACTTATTTATTTTTATGCTGGGCATTGAATTAGGAGTACATGCACATTCTACCCTTGTGCTAAACCCAAATCTCCCAATGACCTTTTCTATCTCTTCTTTGCTTTTGTTACCAGAGATTTGCTAGAGATTCTTTTTGTGTTGCGAATATGTTTTCTGTATACTTATTTAAAAAACAATCCTCAACAATTCAAAGTCCTAAGACATTTTTCTTTATTACACTGTTTCCTTTGCAAATATACAACTTCTTTTAATTGGAGGAAATTCTCTGTTTTTGTTAATCAGTATTTGTCTTCTAAAAACAATGGCCATTCTTTTACTTAGTTTCAAATTCTAGCCAAGATGACATATATAGTTTATAAATTTTATATACATTTTGAAGGACTTGGCATGATTGCACATTCACTGGTTGTCTTAAAATAATTGTACAAAAATTTTCAAAAATTTCTAGTAATTTGAAGAGGTCAATGGAGTTGCTAAATGCACAGAAAATATCTACACAACTAAAACTTTCATTATAAGCAAGAAAAATCAACTAACCCGTATTTATGAATATATCTTCATTATTTTTATTGAAAGTTATATATCTTCAAGCTATGGATCAGAAAATCAGTTAATTGGCAATTTCTTAGAAATAATTGATCGGATTTAGCTCCAGTCCATTTCTGAATGGATATTATTTGTGAACTTTATAGGTCAGGAAAGTTCTTCCCGAGCATTTACAACACATCAGATTTAATTTTCTGTCATCAATAGCTTTGTTCCACAATACTTCATTAATAAATACTGTAACGATAATAGCTGAAATGATAGCAAACCAGTCCCTTGACACTCCCACAGAGAACTGTCTGTGGCATGCAGGTGTCCCGATTACTCATGCAGATTAAGTGCTCTATTTCTCTTTTTCTAATTTAATATTCTGTAGTAATTACATATCCCCCAAAACACCAGGGATAATTTTATTATATTGTTTTGTAGCTCTAAAATAGTTTCATTATTTCTTCTTTTAATATTAATCAGGGCCATACAAAATCTAGAAATTAACATATTCAGTAGTTTTTATCCAAATATGGATAGCTCAGTTTCCTTGTCTAAAACTTATCCTTGTTCATTGGAATAATACATGAAAAATTTCATAAAATATAATCTTAAATGAAAAGTTTTATCTAGATAAGGCATAATATTATATTTTTAGTGATATATAGAAATTTTACTTTTACATGTTTATTTTATTAAAACTTAAATTGGGGGCTGGGGATGTGGCTCAAGTGGTAGCGCGCTCACCTGGCATGTGTGAGGCACTGGGTTCGATCCTCAGCATCACATAAAAATAAAATAAAGATATTGTGTCCACCTAAAAAAAAATAATAATAATATTTTAAAAAACCCTTAAATTGTCATGCTTAGTGGATGGAGTCTCTCTTGTTATATTTACCCTGATCAGAATGAGATGTGCCAAATGATAAGAGTACTCTAAGGTCAATACTGGTAAATATCCAGAAACAAAAAAAGTCTTATTTAAGTAATATTATTTTTTAACATTCAAAGTTCCTTTGAAGCTGTTCTCAGTTTTTCTGGATTCCCTACAGTAATGAAATGACATCAAAACAAGGGGTACTAACTTGAAGGTCAACTCTTTTTGAAGGTCAACATTTTTGCTTATTGTATGGCAGGTACTTAACTCCCAGGCCCATAGGCTCACCAGACTTGGTCTGTGTGGGTTAAATGACCTATAAGCAGCAGGGTGTAGGGCAAGAGATCTGTGATCTGGCTAGGACTTCTTAAATGAACTCCTGTATCCTAAGTATATAAATAGGCCTACCTCACTGTTGTCTATATCTGAGAAATTGTAGGATATAAACTCTAGGATATATTGACTCTAACTGTATGATTCTCTAATACCACAATGTCCCTTTTTACATTCCCATTTTTTAAGGTATTTCTAGACCTAACCAATCTAGTTTTATTAACAAACTCACCCCCAACAAATTCATGGAAACATCTGGCTCTACAGTTTTGCATTTATGAAAATGTTCTTCAATATAAACATTAAAGAACACTGAATTTTTTAAAAAAAGAGTTCTTTTCTTAAAAATTATGCATTAGTGATTTACCTCAGGATATATTAAACCAGGAAGATAAACATTAAGTGATGCTTTTAACAGGTGTTAGAAATTTTCTATTCCTTGCTAGATCTGTGTCAGTTGGTACAAGGGACAGAATGGAGTTCCTACCCTTATGGGAAAGAGAGATGTTAGGGCAACTGCCTCCATGCAGCATAGGGAAGAATGAGTTCACTTCATAAAAGAAAAGGTAATGTGCCCATGGAAGCTCAGAAAGAGAAGGTGGGGATGTCCTTGGTGCTGGACTGAAAAGTCAGAGTCCTCACATATTCAGAAGTGAGGCATCTCTTTTGTTTGCTGCCCAAATGTTAACCTTAACTAGCCCCTTGAACTTATCCATTTTCTTATGAATGAAATATTATGAACTGTTGATAGTACTCTATAGAAAAATCTGTTTAACTTCCATCTTCCATAATAGAATATTTTCAGAAACCAAGCAAATATATATTTTATTCTATGATTAAAATGATGCTTAAAAGTCCATTTCTTATGATTTTCAATTTCATAAGATTTTCTATACAACTAAATATAAAATTGTATATATAAGAATTTATATACAATTTTCTATAAGCTGTCTTTGTCTGTTTACCTTAAATTTTGTCAAATATACTTCCAACACCATTGCTTATTCTAGATGTTTCATGGTATTTCTAGAGTCAATCAATTTTAATTCTTAAACTGATCGTTTTCTAGACTTCATAATTTCTTAGTTTTACATTTCAAGGAATCCTCCCTCCCTTCCTTTGTTCCTTTTCCTTAGTGTCTCAACAAATATACTTATCTGAAAATTTCATGAGCATGTAAATCACTAACCCAGTAGTTCAAATCCTTCTTACCCAAATTTATCTGCTAAGATCAATCAGGAATTAGCAACTGGTAAGAAAAAAACTTAGCTGCTGAAAGTCTAATTTCACAATGGCTTGCATTAGTTAAAGCTGACAAAACTGTATAATTAAGATATCAGCTTATATGAATTATATTTCAGCAAAAAAGGGGTAATTAAAGAAATCAAGTTGTGGTATAGTTAGGTTTGAAGTTTATATAAAATTTGTGTCACTTTCTTTAATTGTTTGAAACAATTCTCAGGAAAAGCCATCTGGAATTACTGGTTGTTTTGTACAAAGATTTTTCAATTACAGATTTAATCTAATAAATATAAGTGTTATGGTTTGGACATGAAGTATCCCACAAAGACTCATGTGTTAAAGTGGGGCCCCACTTCCTAGAGTATCTACCAACTCCTAAGACTTGTTCAACTCCCCACTTTCCAGCTTCCATGGGGTAAACAGCTTTCCTCCACCACACCTCTCTGCCATACTGTTCTACTTAGGATCAGTCCCAGAGCAATAGAGCCATCTGATCATTGACTAAACCTCTGAAACCATGACACAAAATAAATATTTCCTCTCTTAAGTTGTTTTTCTCAGATATCTGTCACAGACACGAAAAACTGACTCGGCCTATTAAAACATATATTTATTTTTCCATCTTTGTTTTTCTATAAATCTGAATATCATTTAAACTATCAAATTAATTGTCAAAGTTTTTTTTCAGTAATTTCTTATATATTTTAGGTTGTGCTGTTAAGGAAAGATTAATATTTGTTAGTTTCTTTGGTCTATTTAATCAAATTATGGCCAATTTCCAAGGTTTGTAGTATGGAGGGGATGCACATAATCTGCCGTCATGAGCGGGTATGAGGTAGTTCAATATATCACTATTGTAATATGTAATGAAACCATGATATTGTTCATTTATATCTTTATTCGTGGTTTTTTAAAAATAGTTTTTCTGGATATCTTTCAATTTCCTTAGTTATTTTGAAGAAACAACTTTAGAACTTTTAGTTTTCTTGATTTTGTATGTTTTCTATTATAATGATTCTGCCTTTTATTTTTATCCTTCTATGTCATTAAATTTTAACTGCTTTTTTTTTCTTCTCATTGCTACTCTTTATCTCACAAATATGGATATATTCTGTTTTTATTTTCTTTCAGATCAGCATGTGTGTATGTGTGTGTGTGTGGGTGTGTGGGTGTGTGGTTTTAATTTCCGTTGAGACTTTAATCCAAACACTATTCTTAAGGGTATTGTTCAGTTTCTAAAACATTAAAGATATATCTGTTATCCTTATCTTACTATTTTATAGTTTAATTCTGTTGTGTTTGAAGAACTCATTTTGCATAATTTCAGCTCTTTTAAATATGTTGACTTTTTTAAAATAAAAATGGTATCATCTATTGTTATGATTTAGATGTGGTGTCCCCCAAAAGCTGACACGTGGGACAATGCAGGAAGGTTTGGAGGAGAGATGATTGGGTTATAGCCTTAACCTAATCAGTGAGTTTATCCCTGATGGGATTAATTGAGTGATGACTGGAGCCTGGTAGGGTGTGGATGGAGGAGGTGGACATTGAGGGGGGCCATGTAGCTTTGGGGTATATATTTTGTATCTGGAGTGTGGATCTCTCTCTCTCTCTCTGCTTGCTGATCATCATGTGGGATGCTTCCCTTTGCCGCACTCTTCTGCCATGATGTTCTACCTTGCCTCAAGCCCTGAGGAATGAAACCAGCCTTCTTTGGACTAAGTCCTCTAAAACCATGAGCCCTCAAATTAACTTTTCCTCCTCTACAATTATTCTGGTTGGATCTTTGAGTCGCAACAGTGAAAAAGCAGACTAAAACATCTTGTTAAATTTTGCGAGTACTAGAAAATAATATATGTTCTTCTATTGTTGGAGAGAATGTTCTATAAATATCATTTTGATCCTGTTAGTTGATGAAGTTCTTCAATATCCTACTAATTAGCTATTAGTTGTTCTATCATAAGAGAAGTTTCAAGTAAAATGGTGAATTTGCCTGCTTTTCCCTTCAGTTATATTAGTTGTTTTTACTTAAAGTGTTTTCAACTTTTTTTGTTGTTGATGTTTTAGAATTCTTATGTCTTTCATGATTGGAACTTTTGACCTTTTATCCATATATAATGTCCTTTTCTTAGTCTGGCAATTTTCTATGCTCTAATGTTCACTTTATTTGTTTAATATAGTCTCTCTCACTTAACATTGATATCTGCATTTTTATTATTTTGCTTTTATCCTATTTATATATTTGAAATGAGTTTTTTTATAGATTATTAATAAATTCATATTTTTAATCTATTCTGCCAATGTATGTTTTAATTGGTGTGTTTAGACACTTACATTCAATGTAATTATGGAAATGTTACTTATTTTTTGTTTTCTATTCTCTGACTGTGTTTCCATTTTCTTTAATCTGACTCTGGATACTTGTCTAAGAGTTTCTCCTTATCTGTAGATAGTTTAATAATTTTACTAGTCTGTGCTTGCTTTGTGTTTGTTGTATAACTTTCAGAAAATCCCTGGCCAAAATTTCTGCAGATATTTCCATCTCTCTTTCATCTGTTCTATTTTTACTTATTTTAGACCTTTCAATGTTGCTGTTCATTTCTTTTTTTCTTTGATCTCTTTGTCTGAGCTTCAATCTATACATATCTTATGGCCCCATCTTCTGATTTACCTGTCATATCTTTTGTTGCTTCTTATTTACTTTAAGTAAATTCATTGAGTTCTTTATTTCACTTATTTTATTTTTTTAAATTATAAAATTTACATTTTATTTAGTTCTCTAGATTCAAAATATCTGGTAAAACCTTCCTTATTTTCCTTTAGCATTTCCTATCATTTATTTTCTAAGCATTTCAATGATGGCTATTTAGTAAATCCTCTGTCTTAATTATCTGTGGTCTGTTAGTATTCTGTTTTTCTTTGTCAAGTCCTATTTTTAATTTCATGCCATTTATTCCATATGGAAAATTTGCTCAGGATTATGTTATTTTTCTTTAGAAATGTTTCTTTGTTCTTGTTTTCTTTGTGTATGTTTTATTTTATCTTATGCTAAGCAGATAGTAGTCTTATTGCCTCAATCTAATCAGGGGCTGAGCAGAGTCAAGCTGGAATAGTAATGTTCTATTTGTCTCCTATTTGCTGCACCCTTAAGTAATAGCTGTTCAGAGCTGCCAACTTAGTATTATTGGTTATTTGCTGGAGATTTTGGCTTGGATTTTCAGCCTTCTGCTATATGTTTGAAACAAGCAAATGACTTCTAAGAGAAGGAACCTGTAATATGTGAATTGCACCTTTTTGTTTTTCTATCTGTGGAATTTGGACCTCTTAAGTTCAGTTTGCCAGAATTGATATCTGATAGTTTCAAAATGGACTTAAAAAAAATCTTATTGGTTATCTAATAAAAAAACAAAAGTGTTGGTCAGTTGTAAAAAGCTCTAATAAAATTTAAAAACAGAAACTCATTTTATTATACTTTATACATTAATGTATTTGTAGTAAAATAGACTGACTTTCAATTTGAGTGTTTGAAGGACAATAATGATAGGACATAGAAAACAAAATTTTATAAGCATATAAAATAGAAAATAATGAAAGAGTTTAGATTGGTTAATTTTTCCACCATAAATTTGATACTCTTTAGGCTAATCTAGATATAGGAAATTTTTGCTAATGCTTCACTATTTAGGAGCAAACCATAATAGAATGTAAATAGATTGATATACTTATATATTTACATTACAAAACTGCTAACAGTAGCATAATTTCATAATATAAAAATAAGCAGCACATAAACAATAATTGGCTAATGGCTTAATCAGCAATTAATGAAAAATGTAAATTGAGCAATAAATCTGTTGTCCTTTCTTCTTTAATTGGATATGTCTTAATTGTAGGCATGGTGGAATGAAAATAATATGTTAATTGATATGTATTTTTCCAGTGATAATTTAGGAACCATTCACAGTTACCAGTTAATATATGATATGGCATTGTGTGTAATTCAGTCATTTAAGGAACATATCATTTCCAAAAATAAGATCACTATGATACCCCTTGGTTACTAAACTCAAGATTTTTTTTAAACTTTTATTTTTCAAAACATGCTGTATCCAAATTCCCTGCTTGACTTCCTGGATACTAACACAAAGACACAATTATATATAAAAGTAGAAACTGCATTGATAAGTGAGCAATATATTAGTTTATAAAAGTACTTCTGTGAAACAATATTTAAAATATTATTTGACTGTGAAATTTGATTTTTTATGATTTTGAAACTTAGAAACAGCTTGTCATGAAGTTGTTCTGTGCCTGTGTTTCAACATTTAAGAGCTAAATCATTAATATCATTAATGGTTTATAGATTAAATTATATAATCATTTATATGATATGAAATATATTATGTGGAAGGAGACTTTAGAAGAGGTCTATATGTAAGAAATAAAAACAATTTTAAAATATTGAAAAGGAGTTTTCAGTCAGGTATAAAGAGAACTTACTCTTTTCAGAGATTAAAAAAAAAATCAAAAATAAGGTTTGGCTACGGTACAAGTTGCCGGAGAGTGCCCAATTCTGAGAATGACTCGGCAGTGTAATGTAACAGAGAGGTGGCTCAGAAGCCTGGTGTCTGCAGATTATGGAAATAGCTGGCATTTGAAAAATACTGTGAAGATGAAGAAGTTGATAGTAAAGAAGAGAAACGGAGGGATGTGGGAAAGATTGTTTTTAAGATGACAGATACCTGAGCATGTGCAAAAGCTAGTGGTAGTCCATCAGTGGCAAGATGGAGATGAAAGGGCTGAGAGAGAAAGGAGCAGAGGAAGTGCCTGAGCAGGCTAAATCCAAGCCCCAGTACAAAAGCAGCAGAGAAGACAAGGGATCATTTTGAGCCAGAAGGGAAAAGAGGAGAAAGGGATGAAGCTATTGATGAACTTTGATTGGTATGAAATGCACTTCAGAAATTTATACCTGATGCTCTTTATTTTTCTCACTGAGGTAGGAGCCTGGCTTTTGCTGAGACCCTGATGGACTGGCTCAGGTGCAGCTTTGAAAGGAGGATGGTAATAGATTCTGGAGAAAGGGATGAGGGCATGAAAAAAGAGGATACGTACAGCACCGAGGAGCAACAAAGACCTAAGCATTTCAAATAGCCATGATCTTAGCATTCATTAATAACTAGCACAGATTACTAGAAATTAACCTTTCTTTTCTTTTCTCAGTAGTGCTGGGGATTGATACCAGGGCCCTACACATGCTAGGCAAGTGCTCTATCACTGAGCTACACCCTCAACCCCAAATTAACCTTTAATTACCATTTAATCATGGAAATGCTTGGTGACTCTTTCTTCACTTGAATGATTGAATTAAACCAGGATATTGATTACTGCATTTATTATAATATAACTACAACATGATTGTTGACTATTTAAAATGGCATAATACCTACTTTTAAATTGATGTGTTTTCATTCTATTTCTTAAAAAGCAAAACTAGCAAGTTGCAATAATATATATTCAATGAGGCTTTGCAAAAATAATAAATGATATAAAATAATTTATAACTCAGTATTTATTTTATAGAAAAATATTTTAAAACTGATAGTCAAAAATTACATTGCCTCATTGACATAAAACCCTTCCAAAGCCTCTGTGGGGGGGGGCAATTAACTTGATTTTGTGTCCTCTTATAAACTGGTGACTACCTATGTAAATTGAGCAGACATCTTTTCAACCACAAGTTATTGCATTAAACATAAGTACAATTTAAATGTATTTCTGCCATCCTTAGTCTCTATGATATGCAAGGTTTTTTTCCTTCCCTATCTATAATGAAGAGACTTTCTAATATCTGGATTATATAACTGATACTCTTTAAGTGTGGATTTAATTGAACCAGACAATGTTTTAACCTATACTTTCCTATAGTTCCCTCATTTTATTTGATTGAATTCCAGGTGGACTGCAAAGAGAAATTAGGAGCAAAACTACAGCTGATCCAGATAACACAGTACTTTTGGCAACATTCATCTTTTGCCTAAAAGCACTTCTTATCAGAATTGTTACTAAAGTTTGAATGTAATAAATGTTATTCTTGAGTTAAACAGCATGCAAAGGAATGAAAGACTTGGCTTTCTTATCATTGAAACTTATCACTAAATTTAAATATACTAACAGAAAATATGTTTTTCATGTTTGATTTGACTGGATTTCAATATTATTTTGTGCCAACATGAAAAACATAGTTTCTGTTAGTACTATTTTAAATATTATTCAGAATGAGAGAATGCTTAATAAACATCATCCTTTGCAACTCTGATATCTAAAAAGTTCAACTAATGAAACTAATGCAATTTCATCAATATTTTGGTTCTCATTTGAGGATACAGGAACATTAGAGCCATGACACAATTAAATGTATGGGTTTTTTTTTTTTTTGAGCACTTAGTAGTTTGTGCATTTTTCAATCTGTTAATCAGACATTGTCCATATAATTCTTCAATCATTTATTATCCTAATTTGTGCCTTCTTTCATGGCTAAATATATCATCCAAACACTCTAGAAACTACAGAAGTTACTTCATTAAGGAAAGTTTGTGTCAAGTGAAGATTAATAACTGTTGAAGTTCAAAGAGATCTTCGCCCCCCCCCTCCCTTTTTCTTGTATGTTGAATCTAAAAAGTTGAATCCACTGACATATAGAGTAAAATGGTAGTCACCAGGGACTGGGGAAGGAGTGGCTGGGGAGGTGTTGGTCACAGGATATACAATTTCAGTTGGATAGGAGGATTGAGTTCAGAGGAGTTTCTCCATGAATGTCAAATGCTGATCAAATAATATTGGCTGTCTAGAGAAGTATGTCCTAATGTTTTTGTAGCAAGGATTATTAAATTAATCCATGAAAATGGCCATGAATAGATGAAAATTTGGGAATGTAAATATCACATTTGCTGTACAGAATAGATATCATTTTCCCCCCCAAAGTTTCTTTTGAAATTATTTATTTCCCTAGGGGAAAACATGTACATGAAGTCATGTAACTTTATCTTCATCATTTACAAAAGAATTTGGGGGGAAAAAACAAGGTACATAAGTCGTGGATTATGCTGTCCTAACATCTAAATTGGATTTATATTTTCAAATGTTGATATGGATTTTTGTTTAATTTTTTTCTTTCTAAGAAGTTGTTGTTTACCAGAACTTTGAACAAACTCAGGGTAACTGCAACTTGGTCAGATTTAAGCTCCATTGTTTTTATAGGTTGCTGACTTCACTTGACCTTCTGTACTTAAAACCATCATTTTTTAGATTTTCTTGAAGTTACCCATCAGGAAGAAGATTCAGTCATCGCTACTCATTATCTTCAAAACCTTAATTAAAAATACTGAGCATATGGAAGAGAGCATGTGTGATGTTTTCAACTGTCCCTCCAGGTCAGCAGTTCTTCTCCTGAAGCTCAAATCACAATCTGTGTTGCACAATGAAAATCCAGATTCCCAAATTCTGCCCTGATATAATGTACTTGAAATTATTAGGGCATGTGACAGGCACTGTAGTTTGATGTTTACTTTTAGTAAGCCACCATGCTCAATGTGCTAAAATCTGTCCCTAAATTGACATGTCCTACCTACCTTGTCATGTTATATCATTGACTCATTCTCCCCTTTGCTGAATTTACCTTGCCTTGATGTTTTAGCCTGAACTGAAGGGAAAAAAAATTTTGGTGGGGAGGATATTGGGGACTGAACTCAGGGGCACTTGGCCATTGAGCCACATTCCCATCCCATTTTGTATATTATTTAGAGAAAGGGTCACACTGAGTTGCTAAGCACCTCGTTTTTGCTGAGGCTGGCTTTGAACTCCCAATCCTCCTGCCTCAGCCTCTTGAGCTGTTGGGATTGCAGACCTGTGCCACTGTGCTAGGCTGAGGAAAATGTTTAATAGATAGCCCTCCAAATTTGTTCCCTGTGCTTTTGGGAGAAAGTGTTCATATACATTGTTCATTACTCCACACTGTAGCATTTTTCTGAGTACCACATATATTCTCTTGTACATCTGCATTGTTGGTACTATGCAGGTACTGTCAATTTCATAACCCATCATATTACCCTTATTATTTTGGCTGCTAAAATACTTAGTATGAAATTTCTAGCTTACTTCTATCAAAAGAAAATACATAGAAATTTATTTTGTTTATTTTTTGCATCAAATAAGATCATTTCTGGCTTTGTCTTATTTTCATAATTTGATATTATCAGTGCTTCTTCAGTTATTTTTACTTGATTATTTATTTTTGCCAAATGTTAATAATAAATATTGAAAGCCTTTTAAATACATCTTTTAAAGTTATGGTCTTAAAGTGATGTGTTTTCAATTTCATAAAGAGACCTTTTATAAATGCATAATGTTTTCCAACTAGATAGGTCTTAATTTTGCTGTGAAGTACTATTAAATGAAGAACGATTATCTGTAAAAAAAAAAAAAAAAATCAGTGGGTAAAATTCTGTATACTGTTTAAGAAAGTATTTTCACTGGGCATGGCTGTTCTCACTGTGATCACAGCAGTTCAGGGGGCTGAATCATGATGATCCTAAGTTCTAGGCTAGCTTAGGCAACATGGAGAGACCCAGATCCAAAAAGCAAAATTAAACAAAAAGTTCCAGGTAAACTAAATTCCAATTAATGCTCTAGTTTGTAATCATGAATGATAACAATGAAATAAAACATATAAAGGTAATATATTTCTTCATTACCCAGGTTAACAGAATAAACTCAGGAGAATTAATTTTGAGATAATCTTTGAAATAATAGTCTTAAAAAGCTATCATTGTTTGTTCCTAAGTTTCATGCAGACCCAAAATTAATGTACCTCATTCATATAACATGAGCTCAAATACATATTAATTTATTAATTTATATTTATAAGTAACAAGGAAGTATAAAGGGAGAGTCTGAGTAATTAAAGTTGTTTGAAATAGTTCCCATCAAAATATATTTATATATATTTATATATATATACAAAAATATAATATAAATATATATACACATATCATATATAATTGTATGTTGAAATATGTTTTACCTTGATAAAGTATGATAAACCATGGCACTTTACTTTTAGCAGCTCCATTTATGTGTCTTCATGTGGCCTAAGTTTTTACAGAGTTAGATGTGGTCACATAGGTATAAAAAAATAGTAAAAAATCCTTTATATTATAAATTACATGAAATTATGGAAATATATACAGTTTCAATGAAGAGTATCTTATGCTATATATTAGATGGCTCCACATTTTAATCTTTTATTTTTTCATGGTATCTAGAGAATTATTATTCAAAACATTATATGTTTTCATTTATTTCCTATGTTATGAGTTTTTGCAGAATGGCAGATCTTGTGTTTTAGTTTAACTTAAACAAGTACTCTGTAATAAGATTCTACAATACTTTATAGCATAGTTTACAAAAGGCATTGATGATACATCATACTCCATCACTAATTGGCCTCTACCTTTGCATGGAGGATTAATCTGTTTGTTTGACAAAATTTTATGAGTAAAAGTCATTTTCTCAGCCTGGTTTTATTGCTATGTTTTGTTGTTGTTGTTTTGTATTTTATGTCATTATTTGATAATTTTTTATTTTTTATGATTTAAAAAAATATAAAATTTCAGTTTAGCTTAATATGAAGATAATAATCCAGAGATAGGCAACACAAACTCAATGTTATCACTGGGGTTAGAAATTTTAAATTTGTGATTGTAAATAGCAACACATCTGTTGATTTTTTTTCCATTAATTCACCAAAGAACTGATCAACTCATTTTTTTTAGAAAAACATTTCAAAAAATGTGTATGTGGATTTTTTTTATAGAACCACTTGAGAGCAGTTTGGAGAGATTGTGCCACTTTACACAAAATATTCAGTGAACATTTCCTCATAAATGTTGTGCATCTATTAAAATTTGGAAATTTTACTTTGACACAATACTATTTTATCTATAGCCCATATATAAATTTTGTCAGTTTTCTGATAATTGACAATGTTGATTAAATTTGTTCAAGTTAATGATTAGTGATAAAAATCAATGTGCTGACTACTTGGAAGTAGCTTCAGACAGGTCTCTATGTTTGAAAAACTTTATCCTTTCTTTATCCTGTTTGCTTTTCTTTACCACCAACCTAAGTGTTGTGATTCCTACCAGGTGGAATAGAGTATGCTCAGGAAGACAGAAGTATGAAGAACCCCTGTTTTCAGGAAGTTTGAGAGTCCAGAGAATACAAAATATTTTGGAAAACAATTATGCAGAAGAGGGTGGTCTGACAGACATAGAACAGTGGAATATTTTTTAATTGCATGAATTGGGATGACATTGGATCTGGATTTGTGTACTAGATTGAACTTGAGTACACACTGTGGAGAAAATGCCACAACAGATGAATGCAACAGCAATGGCAAATTGTAGTAAAGGGAAGAAGTAGATCATGTGGAAGGAGGTGGCTATTGATGGAGGAGAGAGAAAGGGAAAAAAATGGTTATAGCAAGACGTTTAATTGTGGTACAAAAGCTCCGAAGTGCTACATCAAATAAAGACATTGAAGGTGATTGGAAAAAAGCAACTGTAATTCAGAGGCTTAGGACCAGAGGGTTTTACTAAAATGGCATTTGTACTGAGACAAAAACTATGGGTATAAAAGCAGGTTGTGAAAGTAGAGAGGGGACCGAGGAGCCCAGTTGCAGGTCAAAGAAAGTAGAAATAGAATCAGTCTGGAAGCTAGAAACAAAATAAGGTCAGGATAAATTGTTCATAACAAATGCGTTGGAGAAGTTGACCTGAGCTCCTTGGAACATGTCCTCATTGGCAGTTGTTACAGGTTCTATCACTGCTGGGAATCAAATCTATTGTGAAGAGGTTAAAAACAAGTGAGAGGCTTATATGTTATTTTTTGACAAGAAAGGTAAAGTGGGTAAATGAAAAATAACTCTAGGAAATAAAGAAGAGAGGGACAGCTTTCTATATTATTTAGTAGTTTTTGCTTTGCTTTCTATCTCTTAGTCACCTGGCCAAGGATTAAATCATATTACAATTCAGGCAGTCTAATTAGGAATATTTGCTCTTCACTGTTATCTATACTGATTCTATAAGAAACCATTGGCACTCAGTAGCACTGGTGGATATTAATCCAAATTATGAGAATGCTAATTATTATTAGATACTCTCTAATGAAGGTGGGTACATTACTCTAAGAGTTAGAATTTCTTAAAGAAGAGTGAGCTTTAAGTAGTTTACATTGACCATTCAACCTTTCTATCATTTCGTGAAGAAATACAGAAATAATAAATGCTTTTTGAAACCTTCCTTGGGTTTTGGCTAGATAGATAAAATTTGGAAATTTTACCTTGACACAATACTATTTCATCTATAGCCCATAAACAAATTTTGTCATTTTTCTGATAATTGACAATGTTGATTAAGTTTGTTCAGGTTAATGATTGGTGATAATAATCAATGTGCTGACTACACACATGGATTACATGTCAGTCTCTGTGAGATCAATTGAGACAATCTTCTTATTGATACTTATTGGAGGGTATTCCTTAATAATATTTCAAAATTAAAATTAAATCAAAATCCCCCAGAATACTTGCTGATAGGCAGAGAGGATTTGTTTTGGGGAAGCACTCAAGAAATTGCATCACTAAGTAATATTGCTCAACAAGGGGCCACAACTGGAGAACCACGGCTCCAAACTGTAGATGCTGTAGTTTCAACTTCCAAAAATAGGAATAGCTGTAATGGGTTACTGACCTGAACATCTAATCATTCTGTCTAACAATGAGTTCAGATCAACTCTAACAACACAAAAGTCATTTTGTCTGGTAAATGTGTCTTAACATCACATTGTCATATTCAACAACTCACTACATAGCATATAAAGTTGACTTAACATGGGGGCATTTGTGGAAACAGTTTTTCCTTGACCTTCCTTTTCATAGTTTTCATTTTAAAGTTATATATATGTATATTTTTATTTCTGTACCGTATAGACTTCCCTGTCTTATCTACCTCATGCCAGAGTATAGTCCTAGTTTATTTTTCTTTACATGTTATAAATCTTGTCTTATATTCTTTAACTCTTTTATTTATTTATTTATTTTAGTTGTAGATGGACACAATACTTTTATTTATTTATTTTTATGTGGTGCAGAGGATCAAACCCAGGGCCTCATGTATGTGAGGCAAGTACTCTACCACTGAGTCACAACCCCAGCCCGTCCTATTCGTTAACTGTTAACACACACATTTTCATATGTCCCTCAACATATACTTCTTGAAACATGCCTCTCCCCCTTGATGCCACAAACACTACCTCAACAGTAACTTTTCTGGGTTGTTTCTATAAAATATAAACTTGTATGCACGTCTACTTTATTTACTAAGACACTATTTTTGGATTTATTCTTGAATTAAGCCTGATCATATTCCTTTGGTCCTTGTATGAAATTATTGTAATTAGCTTACCTCAAAGGATAGCTGGTGACTAGTCCTGAGAATTTCATTGTTATGATCACCATGAGAATATGGTTAAAAATACTCTCACTTCCTGTCTCCTTTATGCAGGTCTAGAATTTAATTTCCACTCAGATGACTGGACCAGGAAGACTATTATTTGACTGTTGTTTGAGGAGTTAGATATTTTAAACTCACAAATATTCTCAATTATGAAATCAGTGTTTCCTTTATTTGTAGAGTCTATAATAGCACCATAATTTTTACTTTCCCGTATTTGTCATAATTTTCTTATTAAAAAATAAAAAAAGCTATATTTATTTCTAAAATCTGATTTAATGACACAGGACAAGAAGTTTATATTTTAAAAAAGAAAATGTTACCCATTTCTTTTTATGGCATGTATATTAAACATTAAGTTCATTTTGATTTTGAGTTTCTTACACTTAATTTTAATAATCCTCCCATTTGTTGATAACCAAGGAATTTGGATTCTTTTCCTATGGTTTATTATCAGAAGCTCTAGAGCAATAGGACATTAAAAATTAAATAGAGTTTATTACTTTGTAGAAGCAAAGCTTTAGAAAGAGATTAAATTAACCTCTTTACTTCTTAAATGCTCTTGTACTAATGTGAGATTTCATCTTGAAGCAATGCATGTGTGTGTGTGTGTGTGTGTGTTTCAACCATAAAGGTTTCATTAAGTATTTGAAACTTTGTCTTATTGAATTTCTAGACTGGTTCATCTATTTCAGTAATGCAGAAGACTAAATCTCATAGTGTAAAAGCAAAATTACACTGGAATTTAAACAATTACACTTGTTTAAGCAAGAAAGGCTGAACCTTTGCAACTGAGAAGAGTGATTAAACTCAACTCAATGAAATAAAAACAAAGGATTTTTAAATGGATGAAGGAACTAATGGAAAAGGAGAGAGGGATATTGCTTGATTTGGTTAAGGCATCTGTCTTATTGTCTTTCTTCACTTTCAAAGTTAGTCTCCTACCCACCAGAAAGACTGGGAGACAGGAGCATTAACTCAGAACTGGATGACTACATTTCGGAGATGCCTCCTAGGTCCTTAGGAAAGACATTTTTGATTTGTAGATGATTTAAATTTCAAAGAAACAGAGAAAAATGTATAGTTTCTCTAAATTTCTAAGAAGAGGAAGATTCAGATCTTTTGGTCAGAAAGAAGGCTGTGGGGACTGTGTAGATAGTCTCTGAATGACTCTTCATCTTCTCACCAAATGGGATAAGACAATGTACATAAATTCTAGTGAATACAGATATTTTACATTTAGTTATTTAATATACCTGTATTATTGACCTTGCTCTTTAAAGTTAAATGACAGGATATATTTAAATGATATATGCATATTCTTCCTTTATATTGAAATATGCATTGGTACGATGTTACATTTTTCTTCTCAAGAAACAAACAATTTCATGTTCCTGGGCAGCAAAATGTAAGGTAAAAAGTTAGTGAAAAATCCAGTGGTCTGTAATTAGATCAAAAAAATTTTAAACAAATTCTGTGTTCTCTACAAGCCTGACTTCAATTGCTGTTTGAGAACTTGAATGAGATAAGAAGAATGCCATGATAATTGTGATGCAAAGGAGAACAATCCATGCATTTGTTTTATGAAATATTATTTCATAACTTACTAGTTACAGAAAGCAGTATAAGAGATTTTCAAGGAGGACATAGCCAATAATGTAAATTGATGTGAAGTACAAAATGTAAATGATATAAAAATGCATAAGAACTAGAAAATATCATTGGGTTAATTGGTCAAGAGATCTTTTCAAACCCATAAGCCCTTGCTGCCAGAGTAGCACCATGCACAGTATTCAAGTGGGGTAGGGCTGACAGAAGAGTGGAGCCAGGTGGCGCCCCACCCTGTTACCCAAAAAATGGGCCCCAGGTATTGTGAGAGTTAACAGAGTAGAGAGAAATTAAGTTCAAGTGTCACCTAAACATGTTTCACTGTGAGGGAATGACATATGGAAGACAAAACACACTGAAATTTCAAAAGAAATGGATAACTAAAAGAAAGTAGGACATCAGGGTAGTGAGAAAGGTTGGCAGATGGAATGAATCATTTAGGAAAGAAGAAGTCCACAGCTCTTGAAACAGAAAGGAAGAAAAGCAAGAATTCATCTGTCTTACAATTTTTTTTAATTCTCTGTAGCTGAGGATAAAGGAACAGAAAATTAATTTGTATTTATCTAATGGAAGATTTTTAGTTTGAGTCAGTCTCATTATTTTCACCTACTTTCCAATGCTATATGATCAATTCCGTAAATATTAAGGATATATTATTTTAAAAAATATTTTAAAGAAATCATATTTAGCACCAGTCTTTCTAAGCTGCAGTTTATTTAATAGAATTATATCACTTTTGACAACTAATAGAATTGTATAATTTTCCCTGGATAAATTCTAATTCTGATAGTGAAAGGGTATTTTTAGCTTGATGGGAATATGAACTCAAAATACTCATTAATTTTGAATATCATATGGCCTGAAAATTGTGCTGATTAATAGTCGCCTAATCAAATAACTGGTATTAAGACATCAGTCTGTGATGGTAGCCATACTGTGAAACATTCATTTTATTTATGGCACCTAAGTGAAAATTTTGGTAATTTATGAACAGCGTATGTTTTCTCTTAAGATTGTGGGGACATGGTAGGAATGGCAAAATAATGATGATATTACTATTATTAATTTAATTCACTTCTTTTCCCTTCAAGGAAGAGCTTACTCCAAAAAGCATAATTTACGCCCATCAAAAATATCTTTTTTCTTAAGTTCCTGCCCCTGATACTTACCTACGGTTGTTCTCTTCAGGACATTCAAAAGAACATTAAAATTCAACCGTGCTTTTCTTAAACTGTTTGAATGATTAACTGCTATAATTAGCTTTCAGTAAATTCACAAAATAAATTAATGCTTTATAATTAAATACAAACCCAACTTCTTTTCAGTATCTGTTTTTACATTGAAATTATCAGAGGTGCTGTATTAAAGCTCTTCTAAGAAAGGGGGTAAAGTGTTTTTGTTGATGTTGTTCTTCTTTGTTAATGAGCTTCTATTCAGGCCATAGATATGCCATTGTAGTGTTAGATAAAGGGAAGTGGGTATAAGAATAATTAATTTTATACAAGAACAACATAACAACAAAAAATCCTTACTTTTACCCATCTGCTGGAATCTTTAATATGTTTTTACTTTTTATAATAACACTTCATATTTTTTAAAACATATGATGTAGATTATTATTTCAAAAAATTAAGATCAATTGTCTAAACAGATGATATCAATGTTTAAAATTGTACGTAAGCCAACGCATTGAGTTTCTTCTTAATACTGTTTGCATGTTTCAAAATGTCCATTTCAAAAATAGGATCAAACTGATAAATTAATTGTTAAAAAAAATTTCAGGTAGGTTGAGAGGAAAGAAGCATGCTGCCTTCAGTGCAGATAGGCTTATTAAATAACTCTGAAATGTTTTTGAGCTTCACATACCTTTGTATACTTTTTAATTTAAAAACTCAAAATATTCCCCTTCCACTTGGCCTTTTTAAATTGTGAATTTTATTTCTACTGGAGTGTTGATTTTTCTGTGGTGCTTTTAAATGGAAGTACCTACATCAGCAATAATAGAACCCAACTGTAAAGTCTTTTCATTGGTACTTTTCAATTGATAGTTTCTCTTGGGTTAAGATATTCCACAAATAAAGGGTTCTGTAATGAATACAAGTAGCCTGTTTAGAAATGTGGCAGTGTGTATGTCCTCATATTCAATGCTCTGAAAAGTTCTGGACAAAAACAATATGTTACTCATATAATCAACTCCCAAACTTTATCTGTTCTGCTTTGCTTTAACAGCACCCTTATTCACCTATTTCTGAACTATCTTAGCAAATACTTTTTGGATGGTTTACATGTGCTAGAGGCCAACTTTCCCCTTCTTCTTCCATCTTTCATCAGAAATGATTATCAACTGAGCCCACAAGTATGTAAAGAAGCAATTTGGCCTGAAATGCAATCTTATTTACAAAACAGAATGTTGATAGGTAATACCCCTGGAGCATTATATTGGTTATTGCACTGCAGTGAGACCTCCTGTATTCTGTACGGAATCTGCATTCTCATATATGTCTCTAATACTGGTTGTTCAAAAGTATCATTCTGCTCCCACAACAAATCCTCTGAATTCTAGAAGACATCATATCTTCTCTCTTCATATCCTGTTTCGCCCAGTGCATCTCGGCAAATGAGAATATGAAACAAAATCAAAGACAAATGGACGTATCAGACTGATTGGAAACAATTGGCATCTGTAAATTTAATACTTTGGAATGTCAATATTAATTAAAGGAAAATTATTGGGCACAAATTATAACAAGAAACATATTTAGGATGTGGGGACCATAAAGAAGAGTAAAATGTGGCCCCACTCACCACCTGTTAAGTCCCCATAAGGAGATAGGTGCCTAATCATGATGGGACAGGTTCTATATAATCATGTTTACTATCTTTTAGATTGCTTTGCTGATATAGTCTGTTTCAAACTGTTCATTCAAATGGCATCTGGTGTTACTGGAAAACACTTTATTTCTCACACAAATATTTTATTTTTTTTTATCTGAGGATAAATGAACAGGAAATCAATTTGTATTTATCTGATTACACTGATAATGATTTCTAGATCCATTTCTCTCAGCAACAATTCATAAGATTTTCATATTTCCAGAATGCTTCTGACATTATAAAACATGATATATGAAGGCTGGAGGTATAGCTCAGTGGTAGACCACTTGCCTAATATAGATAAGGCTCTGGATTACATCACTAGCACTGAAAAAAAAGAAGGAAAGAAAGAAAAAAGAAATGAATATATATAGAGAGACCAATAGTCTTTTTATTCATTTATAAACTTGGAATGGTAATCCATGGTCACTTTGTCTAATTCTTGTAAAACAGATTCTTAGCAGAAGTCCAAAAACTGAAACCTAATAAATCATACTTCCAAAAGAGATGCTTTTTCACTAAAATTGAAAACACATTTTTCATTTTTTTTATTCTATCTAAAATGTTTTTTATTTTCCTGTTGAAGTCTGTATATTGTTTATGGAATAGTTTAATGAAAAAAGTAATGTATTTTATAATTTTAAGGCTACATCTACAGTCAACATATATTCTTACCACCTCCTACTTGTGGAAACCACAAGTCCAACCTTCTCCAGTGCCTGTGCTGCCTCTCTAGCCTAAGTTCACAACACAAATCTAGTTTTAAATAATGTAAGTCTTCCCTATAGCCATCAACATTCATAGGCACAAATCTACTTCTTACTTTAGGGAAACATCAGCAGCAAACCCTACTCAGATTTTACAGTGAATGGCCTTTGTATCGATGTATGTTTTAATTCCATTCACAGAGCATCTTTATATATCTCAAATTTGAGAGACCTCAGTAAGTGCATTTAGAATGTTCTTACAAGTAACCTGTCAGAAATGAATGTGAGCCAAGTTTGCACTCAATTCTCAAAATATAAAAAAAGGAGACTGTGGCTATACTGCAATGTTTCCTACCTGATTATTCAGAACAGAGGCTTAGCTTCATGCCAATCTTTTACATGCATTGCCAGACTAAACAAGTACCTTCTGAGGTTCATCCATCACAATTTATGATACATTAAACCAAATCTAATGTTCTCTCAGGCTGGTGTTAGGGGATTTTCAATATTCAAGCTAAGAAATTGCATTTGGGGAAAGGGATTTCTCCTCTCTTTTTCCAAAGAATGTCTTTAGTTCTATAGTCTCTTTGAGTCTATTGGACCCCAGTTATACTTCAACACTAATCACAGATTGATTTTAAGAGTCTGAAATCGTAACTGGTAGCAGAAAGTGACTTTAAATTAACATTGCATGAACTACTATAAATTGTTCACTGAAAAAGAGAGTGTTTAATTATAAATGAAGGAACCTGCTTCCCAGCTGATTAACTATATTAAACACTTTATATTTTCAAAGCTCAAACACAATTGTTAATAAGCTATTTCTCACAGTGGGTCTCCGAGGGGGCCTAATACTATCACCTCCTATTTTTAAAAATGACACACTTGACCCATAAGAATTAGATAGTTCATCTTGGACCACATAGCATAGAAATGAAAAACTAAAATTAGGTTGCAAGTTCTCATGTACTAATGTCTGGTTTACAGAGCTATGTTCTTGGTTTTCTGAGCAAAGTCAGTGAAAAGACTAAATAAATTTCATTGTCCTCTATTTCTACAGATGTCATCCACACACAGAATTTTATTTTCCTTAGACCATTTCATTCCTAGTTATGTTGTTACAGGAATAACAAAACCAACATAGAAAAATGACTCTCTGGTCAAATTACTCACACCCCTTGTTCTGATATTCCTTAAATTGAGCTCAGTTAGCAGATTGAGTTGCCCTGCTTTTCTCTTTAGAATCAGTGTCAGTTGAAAAACTAGTATGAATGGCTTATGCCAAATCTTAGAATTGTCTGATACAGAGATCAAATATACTTATCAATAAAGTTTCTTTTTAGTTTGTTAAAGTACACTTGATTATATTTTCTTCTCTCAAACATTTTTATTCTTATTTATTGACTGTAGCTTTATAATCAGTAATAATGTTTTATTCAGCCTTTTCATTGCTACAACCAAAAGGCCTGACAAGAACAATTTTAGAAATGGAAAAGTTTATTTGGGTTTTATGGTTTCAGAGGTCTCAGTCTATAGATGGCTGACTTAATTGCTTTGGAATAGAGGTGAAGAAGAACATCTTGGGGGAATGGTGTAGCAGAGGAAAGCAGCTCAGGACATGACACCAGGAAAAAGAGAGAGAGAGAGAGAGAGAGAGAGAGAGAGAGAGAGAGAGAGAGAGAGAGAGAGAGAGAGAGAGAGAGAATGGCGCGCAGACCCGCCTGCAAGTATACTCTGCTCACAAAAACAAAATATATACCCCAAGGGTACACCCCCACCCCCAGTGACCCAACTCCTCCAGTCACAACCTACCTGCCTACAGTTATCCAGGTTAACCCATGTAAGTGGATTAATGCACTGATTAAGACTTACCCAACCAATCATTTTACTTTAAAATTTTCATGCATTTTCTCACCCATGAACTTTATGGAGACACCTCATATCTAAACTATAATAAATATCTTTTCTTAAATATTTTGTCTTATGAATTGTTTTCCAGGAATAAAAGAATAGGTAATACTTGCCATGGATATATATTCATTTCACATTTTTTATCAGCAGTTGAGTTGTTTAGCAGTATAAATCTAATTTGGTTGATTAATTTATAATTCTTTCAGTGTCAGTATCACTTTAATATGTTCACTATGCACAGCACAGAACTACAAAATAATGACTGCATAGTAAGTAAATGTTAATCACACAAGCATTCAAGCTTTCTGATGTGCGTTTTTATCTGCCACCAACATAAACTCTGTAATGTAAATTATTCTAAGTACCCTCATAGTACCCTAATATTAATATGAAGTTACTAGTAAGATAATATGTAAAATCCAAAAACTTTAAAAATTCTTTTTAGGTTTATCTTTTCTCTTCAGAAACTGAATAAGGAACATTCTTAGAAAAGAAATCCTCATGCAAGTATTATGATACTGACAAAAGTAAATGCTCTTGATACAATATTGTTTTAGATCTTTTTTTAAAGGATATTCTGTGCTCTTATACGCTTTAGAACTGTGAGTCCATTGAATTGTATGTGCACAATATTATTTATCATGAATGTTTTTATCACATTTCCCTTTCTGAATACATTGTGAAGTTGTACTTCAGTGCCTATGAATATATAAGTACTTGACTCTAAGTAATAGAAACCACAGTTTATCCTGATTTTGTCCTATAGTAACCTTCTTAGGGATAAATAAGATTCAAAAGTTGAATTTTTTATTATGGAAAAATGTAAACAGTATTAAAATATTCATATCCTGGTGTTTTCATTAAGACTGAAGCTTAGTACATTTTCTAAACAATAATTTTGGGTGTTCTTTTCTGTGATTCAGACTTCTTTAAGCATATAAAACATTTCTTACATTTACATACAGGCATCACAAGCATTTGGTAAATAAATGGAGCCATAATCTATGACCATGGACCATGTTTTTTTCTTTGTTTGTTTCTCATCTCACAAATCAGGGCCTCATTGAGTGACTAGTCCCGAGAAGCACTTCCTTAAATATGTCTTGAATAAAATAATATAAATGTTAAATTTGATATTCATTTATCTCTCCTCATATGCTAAGATACAAACAAGCAAACAGATAAAAATATTTGAGACTATAGAGTAAAGAAATTTAGAATCAACATTTTTTTTTTAAGATTTGAAAATGTCTTCATTTCCAGTTCATTCTTCTCATGTCTATAGAATTCTATGGTGTTCCTTGACCTTTCTCAGACTGAGGAAAATCTGCTTAAATTAAAGAGAGTTTGTCCCCAATTGCAGTTAGAAGGCCTCTGTTATCTCCAGATCTATTGAATTCATGTCTTTTTTCACAGTATCATTATGTTGTAACTTTAATGGTAAAAATGATTTATCAATATTTTATTCTGATAATTGTGTTTCACTACATATGCTATATTTCATCATATGAGAATAATGATGTCAAAGGAGACTGAAGAAGATGTTGGAAAAAAATGAAAATGTGGGTATAAAAGAATCATTCATAAAATGAAGCAAACTCTATTCCATATTGAGTCCCGCCATGTCATTCAAAGTTCAGGCCTGAAGAAGCCTATAGATGCAGCTCTCTAACAGTCATTACTACTGATCATAGTGTCAACTCAGCAGTGACCTGAGACCCAGAAAACACCACTTTTAGGATTCAAACATGGAAGGTATTCCAAATCATCTGCCAGAGAGGTCCATTTGGTCATCTGTAGGAGAGATCTAGCAAACAGTTTTAACTAGAAATATCCATTAGGGCAGAATAAAGCAGTTCATAGAAGATGCTTTGAAATTTTTTCCAGTTTTTCCTTCTTTTCATTTTCTTTTTTAGTTCACGTTATTTCTACATCTGAGAATGCTTCATAAATACAAAACAACTCAATTCTTAACTTGTTTTGGTCATTATAAGATACAACCTTAGAAGAATTTTCTTTAATATGACAGTTGTACAATATTTGAGTTGTTTAGAAAATTATGGAATAATTAAAAATGGCATAGAAATGGTATTAGACTAAATGATCCATGTTATTACTTTTAACTTTAGTATACTGTCTTTATGTAAACAAAGTTCATCATTTGTTCAAAATTCAATTGCAAAAATATAATAGTAGCATAGTATATTGAAATTTAATTGCACATAGACTTAAAGTGTACTTTTGTATCACAGGAAAACATTATCTGATTTATAAAAACAAGTGTTTATAGTTTTTAAATGGCTTATTGTTTTAGATTATTGCTGAATTACCTAACTCAGGTTTACCACAATATTTAGAAACCTAGAGAAGCCTTATGCACATTTTATATTGTTTTGATTTACATCATTTCAGCCCAGGAATAATTACCTAAACTGAATTAATAATCCCTAAGGTTATGAAAATACCACTAACTCCTAATGGAATTTTTATGTTTTAGCATTAAAAAAAGGACGATTTTGGATCACCCCAGATCCTTATCACAAGGATGACAACATCCAGATTGGGCGAGAGGTGAAAATATCTTGCCAAGTAGAAGCTGTTCCTTCTGAGGAGTTGACATTTAGTTGGTTTAAAAATGGTCGCCCATTAAGAAGTTCTGAGCGGATGGTTATTACACAGACTGACCCCGACATCTCCCCTGGAACAACAAACTTGGATATCATTGATTTAAAATTCACGGATTTTGGGACATACACATGTGTAGCCTCTCTGAAAGGAGGAGGAATATCTGATATCAGTATTGATGTCAATATATCCAGCAGCACAGGTAAGAAATATATTTATGATGCAAATAGTGCTCATGTTTAGAATAATTTCTTTAAATTTGGCAGACAAAATAGTCTTTAGTCAAGCTAAGGACATTTGTATTTTTTTTAATTTCCTAATATTAAAATCCTATTGTTTTGAATGTCCAATAAATATTAGATTGTGAGATATGTTACTTCTATATGGATTTATGTATGATTTTGCAGAAATCATGCAAATAAAATTAATAGCATTGACAAAGATAGATACAGGTTTCTGGGCTAAATAATATCATGCTCTCATTAACAATGAACCCTGTGTAGACTTAAAAATTATATTTATAAATTAAAAAACAAATAACTAGAGAGTTGAGACAATTTGCACAAATTTTAACAGAAATTATTTAGTTCTAAATCCAAATCCTGAGAGATATATTAATTAAAAGTAATTTTAAGTAAAAGTATGTAAGAAATTTAAGTAAAAGGTAAGTAAGAAATTTCTCTTCTACTAACAAAAAAAGTGATTAATGTGTTAAAGTTGCAGTTGGATGTGACATTTTGGAGAATCTCTTCGCAGAATCTGTTCTCAATGAAATTAGTTAAAACTAAAAATATATTGAAGTGAAATTCCTTCTTTTAAATTTAAAAATGAAAATAGATTATTAATTTTTCTCTAAATTAAATGTGGATCTGTAGATGAGTAAAATCACGGCTGGTTGCTATGGGAGGACACTTCAGGTGAGCTTTGAATGTGTTTTAAAGCCCGTTATCAGATGAAATTTCAATGGAAGATTCTTATATAGCACTAAGTAAATACTGTGTGTGGCAAACATAGAGCGCTATTGTAGTGGCATGCTCTGTGTTGATGAATGCTTAACAGTTGGCTCTTGGTTTCCAGTCAGGCAGCATTTGACTCTTGTGTGTTATTATTCACCTGTAGCACTATGCTTTCTCGTGGCTCCAAATCACAATACACACTGAATTGATTTTACTCCTAAGGAACATAGGTCCATACTTCAGGGTGACAAAATGTGCTTACTTTTCACAGTTCTGCTTTCTAAAGAATAATTTTTATCCACTGAAATTAATGTACAAGGAAAGCTGGATGACAAAAAGTATGTGTATTTGGACATTATTCCTTTTCTATTAAAAAAAAAAGGTTTTTTTATCTAACTGATCTTTAGATATAGGTGCCAACATTTTCAGACAAATTCATTTAGGATATTTTGTGGAAATGTGTCAATATGCCCAGTTATTGATTCATGTGCTCAATCAGCAAATACAAACCAATTACCTTAATTAGTGTGTGAGGTGACACTGCACCAAGTGACAGTGATGTGAGATCTTTCCTATAAGGGAAAGAACAAGACAGAAGAATAGTACATCCAGGATCAGTTGTCCTTATTTCTTGAAGGGCACTTTTCCAGAATTTAACACATAATTATAGGAATCACTTTGGTTTTTTGGTTGCTTGTCTGCTTTTGTTTGCCTATTTCTTTTTCAGAAGCGGTGACATAAAAGTTGTATCCAAAGAATCAGGGCTTCTATCTAGAAGGACTCATGTGATTAGACCATGTTTCACATACTGTTAAACACAAGGGAATCACAGAAAAGAGAGGAAACAGAGAAAAACAAACAGGAAAAAAAATAGAAAAAAGGAACATTACAAACTTACTCCTAGAATGAACCCGTATATTCACTTTTAAACACATTAGTTATATTGTCTATTTGAAACTGTGTATTTTAAGTGACAAAGTAGAAAGAAGGACTGACAGTGATTCTTGAAATTTCCAAAATCCCTAAAAGGAAAATTCAATATTACCAAAGAGCAAGTTTTACTCAGGAAAGTGCCTCTTATTAAAAAGAGATTAGTTATATAATCAAATTGTCTTAACTATTACTAGTTTGCCTGGTAAACAAAGGTTACAATACTGTAGATAAAAGAAATACATTGAGTCTTCTGCCAAACACTACCCCATGAGTCTCCCTACCTACCATGCATATTGAGCTGCATCCTAGCCCTTTTTACTTTTTGAGACAGGGTCTCCCTAATTTGTCTAGGCTGGCCATGAATTTGTGCTCCTCCTACTCAGCCTGCTGAGTAGCTGGGATTACAGGTGCTCAGACACATGCCAGCTCTTAATATTTTTAAGCCTTTTCATTTTTCATAAAAATTCTTATATTGAATCTCAGAAGTTACCATGTCTTAAGAGACATATGAAAGATGAGGATGTGCTACCACGAAGCATTTCTGCCTAATGTAGAAATTTTTTATTTTAATCCCAGACCACATTTCAGCATATATTTTAGATGTCTTTTAAAACAGAAATATAAAGTATCGCAGAAATGTAAATCCTGGTTTAAATCGTCACAAATATTTTCAAAAGACTGTGATTTAATGTTAAACTGTGGGGATGCTACATGCATTTTGGAGTTTGCTGATGCATTTGATTGAATAACAATAACTTTATATATTCATGGATTTTGTATCATTTTCACATTAGTTCAATATTATAGACTTTTCCCTCCTGTTTCTATAATCATACAAGTCATCTTTAGTAGGAGAAGTTGTTGTTTTGTCAATCTAAGATTGTTTCTTTCAGATTCCTTTCTGAGTTATTTCTATGCACCGAGCTTTGTATTCTATGGTGATAGTAAAAATGTGCCTTGCCCTTAGGCAGTTTTAATCTGAGTTGTCAAAACAGATTATATGGAAACTAGAGGTTATATGTAGCAAATGGATAGTGTGCTTTAAATTTGTTTCAACATCCATAGGTATGTTGAATGCTTTTGCCAATGTAGATGTAGGAAAATTTCAGAGAAATTACATCTGAGTTAAATCCTGATAGCAGCAGCATTGTGAACTGACCATGGAAGATATGTTGGACAAAATATGTAGGATGTAGAAAGTTCCAGGAATATTAAAGTACTTATTTCTTGCATCTATTTTAGGTTATTAATTAATATTACCATAAATTATATTGATTTGTTCTAATTTTGTAATGTTCATTACTAAAAATATATAGTACGTGGCTAGACTGCCTGTAAAGGGAAAACCACAGTATAATAATTGCTCTAAACATATCAAAATTAAATAATTAATTTTAAACAATTATAATAATTCAATTTTGTAAAATAAAATTCCTTCACATACTTACTGAAAAATGCTGGTAAATCTTAGAATAAAATGTTTGTAACAGTTAAATTCAGATCCATAAATTATCATTACTTATTTGTTATTCATTCTATAAATGTAAAATTTTGGAGGATTTGCTGCAAAATGTAGTACTGTCCCATAGTAAAGTCCTTAGTTGTTCATTAGCTTTCACGTTTTCCTTTGCACGACTCAACAAACGTGCAAGTTTATAGTAAACTCAGAAGCATGTGCATCATGCCTTGAACATCTACGCAGTCAGACTGGTTATCTGTGGAACTCCCAGGGTGAGACAGCTGGTGGGCAAATATAGCAGAAGACTCAATATAGATTTTAGGATTTTTTTTCCTCCCATGTTAGAGTACACAGACATTTTATACAGCAAGAAGCGGAGCAAGATTTAGAGGATTTAACAAGAGTCTAAAACTTAAGCATTAAGAGCACGATGATGATCAACTTAAAAAATGAGTTCAAAATTGTAGCTTTGCTACTGACTACCTGTCTAGTTACTATAATTATAGTAGTTAACAAGTGTCTGTGCAAGCATTCACATTTATGAAATGAAAGTTCTTGATAACACATGACTTGATAACACAGTTCAGAATGAATAAGAATTGATAATGAGCAGGAGGGCAAAAGGAAAAAAAAAACAGATTAAATCTACTTAACTGGATTTTTTCCCCTTTTTCATTTAAAGAGGAAAGGTAACTCATGATATACTGCTGATTAAAACTACAGTTCTACAGGGTGAATATAGTGAGGAACATGTTGGTTTCTGTGAGAGGAAGGGGTGAGTGTAAGACTAGCATGTGAAGCCCTGGCGATGCTTTGATCGGAGGAGGCTTCTGTACACCCAGGAGTGTCTATATATTTTTAAAAGTTCTTGAATGCCCAAAAAGGCATACTGAAAAAAACACAATTTTATAAAATACGATACAGACTCTGAACTTCACAGTTTCCTGATTAAAGAGTCAGCTTCCTCTTGTCTAATTGGCCACTTTACACACTGGCTTTCAGCAGAATTGGTTTCATATATAAATTTATTCTTTAATAAGTCTTGAAAATTCCTTTTTCTCAGTTAACTCTTATGTTTATTGAAAACGATGTTGTATCTGTCCTTGATATGGAGCAGGAAGAGCACAGTGTTTGAGTACAGTTTCAGAAGGAACACTGTCCACCAAAAAACAGTGGATTATCTCTTCTATAGCCTCGCTTATAGATTTCTGCTTTACCTTTAGCACTAGGAATGGAACTGAAGGTGGTTTAGCAGATATATTTACTATATTAGTGTTAAAGCCTTGAGAAGCTATTGTGCTTAGTAAATACTCAGTAATATTGTCATTGAGGATATGTATTTCTTTGAGTAAGTGCATAGACTTTAGGAAATTTTGGACTAAGCATAATCATAGAGATATACAATTTTTTTCATTTTTGCTTTTACTGCAGAATGATGTTAATGTTAGCCTATGTTATATATATTCATATTTAGCGATATGAGTTTACCAAAAAAGAATATTTCATGGTTTACATTGTTTATTTGAAAATAGGTATTGTTCCTTAAATGTGTTTTTATTAAAAATTTGACAGGTTTTTCTATCAAACCTTCAAATGCTTTCAAGAATTTTTAAATGTTCATTGGAATTATTTCTTATGATGATCTGTATTAGTCCTGCATTGGTCAGTGATCAATGCAGATTTTCCACAAAGGAGAGGTAAATGCAACAATCTGCAGTGGCTTATCTGTAATCTGTGTTTGAATAGATTTCACACTTTCATACAGATCAGATAGTTCAAATAATAAAAGAAAAATTGCAAAAGTAGCAATCTTTTATAAAGATGTTATTCTCACCCTAAAATAAGTTTGCAAAATGGTAAGTTGTCCACATCAAATCTTATGGCTTTGCATTATTCTTATTTTGATAACTGACCATCAATTAGCATCAGTGGGGACTGTGCAATGTGGAGCTATTGTCCCACTCCTTATTTTCCTTAACATCAACTATTCAAATAGTATAGAATATTGTGAATATTTTAAGGAGAAATCACCTTCAAAACTTTACTAAATGCCATATTAAAATATGCTAAATTATTTAAGAGAGAAATTGCTAAGATAACACTAAAATAAAGTGTGATGTAGTGAATGGGAACAGTTCAGGAAAGCATACTGAATTTTCTGGTGTTAAAATGAACACAGTACATATGACTCTGTCCATTGGTACCTTTCCCTTCCATTTGCTAAACGGACCTTTACTAAAGAACTCTCAGCCCCTGTAGAAACTGCCCATACTGCAAGAAAATTGAGGCTTGGAAGTTCAATTTGAGAACCTAGGCTAACTGAAAATGCAAGTGGAAATTACACCAAATGATTTACAAGATCAAAGAGAAGCCATCACCTGTAATTATGGAATTTATTCATAAATACAGTATAATTCAACAAAATTTTTATTCAGTAACCACTCTAGTATGGGGATATAGGAAGAAGTAAAACCATAATAAACAATAGAGTATATCTTCCAGTGACATTATACTTTAATGACTTTACTGAGATGAAGTCTAATGCTTACTTTAATATATTATCTAAGTACTATGAAAGTGCATAGGATAATGTTCTTGAATCTGGTCAGATAAAGTTCCAAAGGGCAGGTAGCATCTTAGCTGGATTAAGAATAAGGCAATAGACCTTAGGAGGAAAGATATGTAACACTGGATCTTACTAGCTGACATTCACACAATCAGAAATAACAAAAGGCTGGCACAGTGGCACATGCCTGTAAACCCAGAAGCTCCACTGGCTGAGGCAGCAGGATCCCAAGTTCAAAGCCAGCCTCAGCAAGTTAGCAAGGCCATAGGCAATTTAGCGAGATCTTGTCTGAATTTTTTTTAAAAAAAAGGGGGCAGGAGATAGGGGGCCGATGTGGCTCAGCAATTATGTGTCCCTAGGTTCAATCCTTGGTACCAGAAGAAACAACAGCCAAAGGATTTTCTCAGGGGAGCCTGTTCATTGGATGAATCTACAGAGTTCAAAACATAGACAATTAGAGGAAGAGTGGTAGAGAAATAAAATAATTTTAAGAAACATTCCAGAGACCTAATCAGTTAGACAAAGAAAATGTTTTCTTTCTTTCCCTAACAGTGCAGACTACTTTTGCATTGTAAGTATTCAGTGAGTAATTTAGGGATTACTTGAGAGAAAAGGCAGGAATTATTAAATAGAAAGGAATAAGGCAATGTGGAGGAACAAAACATGAGAAGTGGGCAAATGAAAGGAAGCTCAACTACTGGGAAAAGCTTGAGACTCACTCATGAACTACATGGGAGAAGTCAATGAACCTTTGTGCATCTTACATTCCTTCTCACTCCACTACAATTTTGGAATTTATCAAGGTGGACTTTAAAGAAATAGGATGAATGAAAAGGAACACAAGAAAAAATTACAGATTGATTATGTGTATGGAGGTATGATTTATTCAGCTGGAGAGATTGATAGGAATCAATGAAGTGCTGAGGACCACTCACAACCTCTCTTATTAAAGGGCAGTTAAGTCAATGACCAGTGCTCTCACGTCAAATTAAGAAAAGAGCCCAATTGGCCTCAGACAATGTAATAAAGTTCAGGCCCTAGACATGGGTCCTAAATTTACCACTTAGTAGCTTTATGATATTAGGTTTACCTGGACCTCAAAGCTTTACATCTATAGAATAAAGGTATCAGTTGGGTAACATTTCCAAATAGTATTTTAATGGAAATTAGAAATTATTTGGAAATTCTCAAGAGCAATTGAACTAGAGAGAGAAGGCAAATACATTTCACCACCCTCCATTTCTTCTCCCAACTTCAGAACAAAATATATTTCTCTGTTACATATCTTCTATGTAAGCTGATATTAAACAAATGATTCTGACTCTTCACATATACACATGCACACACACCATTAAACATGTATAATTGAAAACTACCATCTTGGATGAGGTTTTCCATCCTTTCTAAAATGTTGATGTTTCTGTGATTATATCTTGCATTTTTATTGTGGTAATGCCAAGTACTGAGTTAGGGATTTTAGGTAATGAGATAGATATAGATATATAGACATGCAGATATTTTTTAATTTGTTGTTTTTACATACACATGACAGTTTATTATATTTTTACATACTCCACATACATGGAGTACAACATAGAGCATGATAGTCTCTACTTCCATCCATTTACCAGCAAATGCCCCATAGTAATTTTTCTTAAAGGTTGAGTAATACTCCATTGTGTATGTATACCACATTTTCTTTAAGCCATTCATCTTTTGAAGGGCACCTAGGCAGGTTGTGAGAGATGTTTGAAAGAACAAATTGGTTTGGTATTAGTTGTGGCTGAGGGGATGGTGAAATATCCTTGTGTTTCTGGTGACCAATTAAAAAATCAGTTCTGATGATCAGGAGAAAGGTTAGAACCAAACAAAGACTTCACAAGTAATTTCATTGATTAAAAACAGATGGGCTTATCCAAGAAGACAATAAATAGCAAATCAAAATATGTTCCAGGAAATGGTGGAAAAAGCAGAATTCATGACCATGAAGAAAATAGAGCATGACCCATGGCAGTCAAGGAAATAGAGCACTCCAATTTGTATAGTAAAGGAGAAATCCCAGTGGAAAATTTTCTGTATTTATCATGTGTTCATTGCTTTCAATACTTCATCATCAGCATTAAAAAGCACATAAATGTTTTATTTGTCCCTGATATGTTAATAGCAATACTTATATTTTGATAACAGAAACAGATCTTATTTTCCCCCTAAGTGAAAGAATGAGTCTTGAAGAAGAGAGGGAGGGCAAAAAAAGAGAGAAGTTGTAATGGGAATGGTAGGAAAGAAGAGGGAAGGGAGGGAGTAGGAAAGAAGAAAGAAGGTTATCAGATTTTACACATGGCATTTTGATATGAAGAACATCTATCCCCAGATTGTATGGAATCTTCTTAGGTCACAGGTGGCTTTACAAACACAGGAAGTAATGATTGTATCAATCCTCTTTTTAAATGACATTTAAAGGAGTTAGAGGGGATATTTAAAACATTCTTGATTGCAACTTGTTTTGGGATCCATAAATTATATTACCATTTTTACTTTTATTTTAGGGGAAAATACAAATGCAATGATTTATTACATTAAATCATCTATTTTCTATAATAATTCAATTAACATTAGTTATATTTTCATCTTACAATTTGTTCACATAAAAGAATCCACATAATTATGGAAACAACATTGAATTTATAATTTTCCTGCAGCTATTATTTTAAAATACCCAAATATCACAACAAAGGTTCTCTTTAAAGGTTATAGTCTAAAGGTGCCTAAAGAGCTTTTAATTATTCTTTCATTATTGAGCCCTTTCTTTACTGGGTGATATTCAATATGTTTTAAAACTCCCATATTTTATCAAAGTAATCAATGAGACATTAGTATATTCATCTAATTTATGCTTCTTATTCCTTTTATCCCTTTCTAATACAAGCAAAGGAATAAAGCAACTATTTGAATTTAAAATGACTGAATATAGATTTCTCTAATAGGGGACTGAAAAATCATTGGTTAGTTCCCTGATTTGCATTTAAAATTGTAATAACTAGAAATAATTTACTAGCACCAAAAACATGATAAATAACTGATAAAGAATTAATTTCTCCTTTAAATTTATAGTTAGTAATGAAATATAAATTAATATATATTATTTTAAAAATAAAATGCCAGGATCACCCTGGCTCTTTTGACTGTAGGAGAAGATAAAGTTTTGGGAAGTGCTACTATTTTCATCACTTAGGCACTTATGACAGCATTTCAGGTTTTTATGTTCACAGATGATACTGCTAATTTACCATTAGGCAACTGGAGAACAGAGAAGTAGCTGTACTGACTGGGTCCATACACAAACAGTTTGATCATAATTTTTCTCTGTCTTAGAAAAATCTAGGACCCTAGATCTTATGGCATCAGACGTAATAGTTATTAGAGTGATTTAATTTGTGTGTAATGTCTTTAAGTTTCACATTATAGTTTGAAATGTCTAAAATCAAAGCCATTTACTTCTTGGATTCCAAAGTAGAAACTAGAATATTAATGAAAACATCTTTTCCCCTAAAATCTACTTGCAAATATATACATTTTCAATGTCAAAAGTGACTCATTAATTTTCATAATATTTAAAATTATTCATCTTTCATTGATGGATATCAATGAGGTTTGGAAAGAGAGTTTAGAAAATTTGGAAAACCATTAAATTAGAATATGTGTTGCCCAATATTGGGATATTTATATATTTTGAATAATTTTACTTTTTGTTTATTTATTCATTCTTTTTGTGGTGGTAGGAATACCACAAAGAATTCAGGACTACTTTACCATTGAACTGCATCCTGAGAACTTGTTCCTTTTTGAGACAGAATCCCATCAATTTGCTGAGGCTGGCCTCAAATTTTCCAATGGTCTCAAACTTGTAATCTTTATGCCTCAACCTCCCAAACAGCTGGAATTATGTGCTTGGGCCACCATGCCTGGATGAATGTTTCTAGTTAGGTTTTCTTGTTTTTATTTGTTTGTTTGTTGCTGTGCTCAGTTTTGCCACTGAGATTCAACCCCAGCCTTCTTATTTTGAGACAGGGTCTTGCTAAATTGCTTAGCCTTGCCTCCAATTTTTGATCCTCCTACCTGAATCTCCTGAGTTGCTGGGATTACAGACATGTGCCACTATGCCCAGATATATTATGAATATTTTTAAATAAATAAAAATAAAAATTACTGGAGTCAGTCCCCAGATTCCTATTTCATAAAACATTTTTAAAAGACTTCTAAATGTCTTAATTATTTGTATTAAACACAGAGGGCACTTACAGATTACCTATTACCTTTAATTTTGTAGAGAAGAAAATGTGACCCCTAAGCTTGTTCTTTTCATTTTATACAGCTATGTCCAAACTTGAGTTTTCACTTTCAGGTTCTAAATCTACTATGAGAGCCTTCAGCATGTACCAAGATCTTATATCAAATGTATATTTCTCTTTACTATCTCAGGGGATTCTGATATCTGTCTCATCTGTTTGACAAAGGCCTTATTTGAGAGAGTTCCTGTGAATAGGTGTTAGAATAGTCTGGAAGGAACTGGATCATGTAACCATATACACTGTTGTGGAGCTTATAAGACTCTCAGAGTCCTAGTCCAAGAAGACCACTTGGAAGAGTATTAGGATGATAGGTTATGTTTGCCAGTCTCATTTTCCACCCACAAAATAAGGGAGAGGCCTTATGTCTTCAAACCAATGCAAAAAGATTGAATAATAATAATTTCACTAAGGAAGATCATTTTCCACATTATGCTCAGTTAAACTATCTCTATAGGAATTAAGACAATGCTATTTCTCTTGTCCTAGCTGCCTGAAAGCAATGGATACATGGTTTAGGTCTGAGTAGCATAATTTAAATATAGACATAATTCCTAAACTAATTTAATACTATAATATATTAAAACTCACAGCTCACTAATGGAGATCACATTATTTATAGTGAAGTATTTTTTTCTTTTTTAACTTTTGTACTAGCATACCAAACTACAGAAAAATGCATAGGTATAAATGCAGCATGAACAGTGAATGGATATGTCCACACCCAATTTAAGAAGCAAAACATCAAAATATGCTAAAGC
This sequence comes from Marmota monax, assembly GCF_021218885.2. NCBI lineage: Eukaryota > Metazoa > Chordata > Mammalia > Rodentia > Sciuridae > Marmota > Marmota monax. Next base: position 11,463,010 of record NW_026693777.1, on the reverse strand, counting down.
ATTTCAAAGTATTTACAGTCCATCTAATATACAACACCTATATACACACACACACACACACACAGAAAAATGAAGGTGTTTGGCATGTTTACTATATGGTATTCAAGATGTCCTTTGAAGTAGGTACTATGACTATACTCACTTTACATACAATTGAGAAAAACACATAAGTAACTTTTTACCAAGTAGAGGCATACAGTATGAACCATTGGTCAATTCAGGGTGTCAATCCTGGGTTCTTCACACAAAACTCATAGTCTCTTAATGGATTCAGCTCAACTAATGAGGTTTCAAGCTCCAGATATGCACTGTAAGAAGGGAATTTTTAAGAAATATTTTGTTCTAGTTGTAATAGAACAAAAATACCTTTGTTTTATTTTTATGTGGTGCTGAGGATAAACCCACTTTCCTGCATGTGCTAGGCGAGTCTTCTACTGTAGAGCCACAACCTCAGCTCCTATAAGAAGGTCATTTTAATGAGTGAATCCATGTGAGAAACTTCAAATCACGGTGTGTCTGTCTTTTGCTCTATTTGAGGAATTGGAACCTGGGAGTCCTGTGAGATGACAATCAACCTACCAGGAATTTAGGATCAGGACGGAAAGATGTAGAAAAGGGTCCATGACAGTGATTTGTAGGGGAAGGGAATAACTTAGAACACTAGACTCCTCTCAAGTACGTGACAGGTTAAAACATTCAGAATTTCCCAAATTTTATAGAACTTCTGTCACTAGTAATGACTAGATTAAAAAATATGTAAAAAGAGAGGGGCTGGGGATATAGCACAGTTGGTAGAGTGCTTGCCTTGCATGCACAGGGCCCTGGGTTCAATCCCTAGCACCAGAAAAAAAAATGTAAAAAGAGAAAAGTGTCACGGCACTTTCAAAAAGTATTTATGTACAATATAAAATAGAGGGTAATTTAAATATGTGAAGTAGAAATAATAAAATGGTAAGCAGTTCAAATGTCTGTCTCTAAAATGCATTTAGCATAAATTACTGTCCACTATGAAAAAACATAAGTAGTCCACTTTTACCAAGTCTATCTAAATAATACTGGTAAACAAAATAGATTTTGCTGATATTTAAACAGAAATATCCTTGCTTTAAAATAGAATGCAATGCAAAACCATATTAATAAAATTTCACTAAACTCTATTCACATTCATATATTAGTTCAGAATGAGTTATGTATCATTGCAATTGATACCATTGTGTGAGCTTTTATGTGGTTTTAAAATTATGCCCATATTTTTATTGTAGCATTTTATACTTCTCAGATCAGCAAAATGGATCATAAAGTGCAATCATGCATCAGTAGCATATTTGTTAATAAAGACTTCATGTGTTACAAGAAAACCTTGCTCCTATTTTTTTAATTGACCAGTTATCTACTAACGGATCTGTTAATTAGACCTCATTTGCTTTAAAGAACATGTGGCACTGATTTGATGATGGAACATTGTGTTCACTGGTTGTTTCTTTTTGCTCTTGATAAAGCATGAAAGAGCCAGCTTCATTTTATGTCTAAATATTTATTAAGATGGTGATAGTGTCTATTTCCACAGGATAAGACAGCTTCAGTGGTGTACAATCAGTGGTGTAATTAGGGAATTTGTAAACCACAGGCATTGTCCAGAGCGATCATTTATAAGAGGCCTAACAGTGTCACATGGGTTCTATAAGGAGACAAATGGCCTTTTCATTGTAGAAGTAAATTGATTTTTCTAGCTATTCTGCATGGAAGAGTTTACCACTGTAAGCAACAGTTGCTCTAGAAAGTAAATTGCAATCACTTTAAAGCATCTTTGCTTTCATAAGATGCATTTGCTATATAATTTATAGCTTATCCTCCTTTTAATTTAGAATTCCTTCATCCACAGGAAAGCAGTTACATAATTACCATGATCAGACAGCTCCTTTTACTTTCTGGTCCCTGGTTTTCATGGTAACACCCTGACCTTTGTGAAAATGGACAGCACTGACATTTTGTCATCCTCATAAGAGAGGAATAGATATATTTAGGGATGTCCAAACCTCATTACTTCGTAGAAATAGAATGAGAACTGGGATATCTGTATTATGTGCCATTTTGTGAAAATTCAAAATATATTTGTCTAGTGGCAGACAAATGCAACCTGCTATCCTTGGATAACAACTTCAGAGGTCCCTCTCACTATTCATATTATGAAGGTTCATCTTTTCCCTTCCCCAAATGTTATTTTCTTTTAACAGTGTCCTTAGCTAAAAAAGTATATGCCTCTTCTGAATACCTGATAATGGCAATGACATTTATCTATATAACTATATTTGTATCTTTCACTTATATGAACATTTGCTTGATGTTTTATGTGTGTACTGGAGATATAAGAGATATGAACAAAACCTAATCTATGCCTTCAATGTATAAATCTATGCATAATAATCAAGTACAGTAATTGATATTAATGAAGTATGATGATAAGAAAACAATAATAATTAGCATATGTTTTGTGTTTACTATAACCTATAACTTGAGTTTAAGATCCTATGCATATGAAAGAAAAGATGGAAAGTAGGTATTATTGTTCTTACTTTACATATACCAAGAAATGAGATGCAGGCTGGATATCCTACCCAAGTCCCCCAGCTGACAGGCTATAGAGCTGAGGTTTGAATTTAGGCATCCAGACCTATGCATTGATCTTTGCAAGTGTATTTCAAAACTCAAAGTGCTTTACAGTTTATTGGACACTCTCCTATGCATTGTACCATTTTATCTTTAAATTCTTATTTTTTCCTTCCATCATTAGATAGCTTTTTAGCAATGTTTCTCTTGCCTATTATCTTTAGTTTGAATAATATACTATTTTGTATAATATACTAATTTGCAGATGAGGAATCTGAATTTCAGACTTCCCTTTACCAAGATTATACAGCTAGTACGTGGATTAGGTCCTCAGTCTATGTCAAATTTCTAATCTTGTACTCTTACAGTTCTTCCAGACTCTTCAAAATGTTTTTCTAATTAAGAAATAACAATGGGCCATTACCAGCTACTAAGAAGCCTCAGTTTTAATAAGTTTCCATAATGCATAGTGTAATCATTGAAGGTGGTGAATGGCTTATATGTCTTGATCCCAGACTTAAGTATATCTGCCTATTGGAAAGGCTCAAAAATGTTTGTTAAAATACATTGAAATTGACTCTAGGTAGCATACAAACTTTTATATATGGAGTCCTGCCATTTATTATTCCAAGAGTGCTTGCTAGTAATTAAAGGGGTAATGTATATAAACAGATATATAAATGTATTTGGATAAATCATGGACATCATTTTTAAGAAAAAGTAGGCATGGATGAAAATATATTACGGAATATTAAAAATTGTAGGAATTTGGAACTCTTAAATAGCTTTTTTAGCTATATGTCTCTTGCCTATTATCTTTTTGTATAATATAATAGTTGGAGTGTAATAATCAACATATAAGTTCAAATTAGTTAATAATACCCACATAAATCAGGTTTCAGATTTACTCTGCACTATTATTTAAAAAAATACCGAACATGAAATGAATAAAAATGATGTTTAGGAATCGGTCCTTTTATCCCAAAAATATTTTAAGGTTGATTATTTCTTTAGGAAATGATCTAGTTATAGCTTGATAATAAAATACCATAGGACCTTATGTGGTGTTTTGACCCTTGTAAATTCCCCTTTATTATTGCAGAAATAAACAACTGCCTCTCTTGTACTGTCCATATTCTCAGTCTAGTTCATATTCCTTTCTACTAAAATTACAATGCAATTTAAGTCACTAGCAAGCTGAAAGATCTCTCTTCTTTTTGCTTATTTAGTTGTTTAAGAAATATTTTCTATATGTGAGACTTGATGTACCTAATCAGTGACTGCTGTTCATTTATGTATTTTAGTGTCTGAGAAACATATGCAATAAATCAAGGGAGGGAGATTAGAAAAAGCAAAAAAAAAGTATACTTTTAATCTTCTTCCAAAGAGGTTAGTAGAAGATGATATTACTAATAGAGATTTATTGTGCTGTTTACAGAAAATATTTTATTCAAGTTAGAAAACCAAATTATGTGAAGATAATAACAAATCACATTACTTGAACACTTAGCCAAATGGTACTTAAGTGACCTAAGCCAAGTCCCATTCACTTATCTGTTGGTGAGGCAACAAGAATAGAACCTGTGCTTATTTGTGACTGGTCTTTCAGCTTGTGTAGCAGGGAAAATATGAATGCCATGCAGAGAATGTTTTTCTATTTTGTTCTTTCATCTTACACTTTGTGTTCTATCGAATCCCTCAGAGACTATTCTTGTGCCATAGCAACACCTGCTGGGAGAGGGAAGTTGGAACAGCCACAACTGTTGCCTGCCAAACCTGTTTTCCTGATTGAATGGCACTGCATGTCCTCCATCCTCCAGTACCAAACCTTCAGAGTTGCTACCTCCAGGATCCTGCCTCTCCCCATATGTTTCAAATAACTAACAATACCATTCTAATAAGGTTTCCCAACTCTATGAAAAACAAGCATTGTGCATGTGTGTGTATGAATGTACATTTCCCCTTAGAGTATCCAGATGCAAATGCTGTGGTATTTTAACCTCATGTTTGTTTTCAATGTGGGCTTTCTTCCTGCTCTGTTGCTAGATCTGTAAAATATTGTCAATCCTATTTTGTTAGCATCTTTTGGTTTATTATGGGTGAGGTACTTACAAGTGTGTGTTGGTGCAAAAATAAAAGGCAATTCTTATTTACAGAATATAATAAGAGATGTATTTATGCTAATTTATATCATGGACAGAAAGAGTAGGCATACCATCTGGTATGAAGGCATTTTTATAAATAAGTGCTTGTTTTATATGTAATTTACCCATAGGACTCTCAGTTATGAAGTTTTTACAAGATGAGTCCACGTGGACATTCTATTATAGAACAAACAAGTCTTTCTTTAATTGCTAAATGAAGAAAGTCATAGAACAAACAAATTGCTCAATACTACCAAACGATTCCATCTTTTAGAATATTATCTTTATCACCTTGTGTCACTGCTATTACCAGAAAAAAAAACTGTAGTAGGAATGTTAACATTATAGAAATATTTTTGTGTGAATTTTTTAAATTAAAAATTGAGAAGTAAAAAATGATCTTGAAATTTGTGCTTAATAATTAAGCTTTGGATAATCAAAAGGTAATCACTCACCAATAGTTTTCTTACTTTGATTGCTTAGTAACTCTGGTGTTCCATCTATCATTCAAGAATTTGTTAAATTAGCTCATCACACAGTGTGGAAGCTACTGTAGAAATAGAAAGACTTGGGTGCTGACATCGGCATGCTTTAGTATATATGGAAGGAATTTTACACTTCAACATGGCTTTAATAGAATACATTGGACATCCTGTAATTCATAGACATGGATGCAGAAATCAGGAAAGACTACATATTTCAGAAAGCTTAAACTGAGCCTAAAGAATGGAGGAGAATCATTGAATGGTTATGGTAAGATCAAACCCATTTCTGTTTAGAAGGAAGAAAAGTGAGCTGTTGAGAATGAACCAATTGTGTTAAACAGATTGGACGTCCTCCCTCAACTGAATAGAGAGCTTTTTTGTAGAAATTCTAAGCTGTATCAAGAATTGGCAGGTAAGATAGAAAACAAGCACTGTAATTTATACCTTCAATACTAGAAAATGCGGAACTAATGTAAATATGCCAATGATAGACTGATATGATTTTTATGAAAGATCAGTTCAGAAATGGTAAGCATTGCTTTTTTTTCCCTTTTTCCCTTTGGAGGCAAATATGAGCTAATAAGTGAGGGACCCTTAGCATTTTTCACCCTAAATATCTTCCCAGCTCACTTTATTTATGCTGTTTTCATTGATACATAATTATTAATCTGACTAAAAGTAGATCAAGTTTCTTTTTCAAAAATTATTATCAACTTTTAGATCTGTATTAGATTTAAGCTGAAGGAAATTCTTGAATTTGCCTTATATTATCATATGAATAATTTTCAATGGTCTATTGAATGTGATCTTATAAATTAGGGGCTTTAAGGCAATTAATCCTAATTTAGAGTGGAATGTTCAAATCAGCTGTGAGGTATGTGGTGATTAGAATATTTTCAATATTTATGTATGGAGATTTTTAAATAGAAGTTACAATAATGACATTTTGCTCTTTACACTGAGTAGGTTTTCTTGATTAAGAAAGGGATTAGTGGAGCTACAACAAGCATGCTGATAGTTTTATTTTACCCTACAGTCCATTATGAGATGTCATTACTGCTATTCCTTTGACAATCATTGTAACTGCTAAGTATTTTAGTTTCATGTAAAATGACTTTATGACTTATCAAACCTCAAACTCTGACTATACCCAAGTGTGTATCTTAGGCATCTAAAACTAACCTGAAAGATGCCAGTAAATAAGAGATTGAGAACTGCTGACAGACCCCGAGAAATCACCCACATGTGATACAGTATCTTTTCTCCAAAACTAGAAAATCTTCAATGAGAATGTTTTTTACCTTGACATCTTGGTCAGTAGATCACTAAGAATGAAATTCACAGTACAGGAAATTCAGGGTATAGTAAAATGTTTAAACCTACCTATGGTTTTTGAAGAAAACACACATATGCACAAATACGCATTAGATTTTGTTCATTTGGAGTGGTTATATCTACAAATTGATTATTTGCTTCTTCTTTTTTTTTAAAAAAAAATTGCTTATATCTGTCCAAAATGTGAATTCTGGAACTTTGGCCTTTAATGGTCATTTGCATATACCCATAATTTTCTTGAAATTTTATTTGTATTTTTAGTATAGATTTTCATTCCACTTTAACACACACACACATAATATATACTAACACACACACATATATATATATATACACACACACACATATATATATACTAACAATTTTCCCCAAAATCCAAGTATAATTGGATTAGTGCCATACTTAGATTTCTTAAAGAATGAGTTCTGGTTGACTTGATGGGGAAAAATTCTACTTATTACTTAGCTTTTTAAAAATTACAATTTGTTTTAAACTACAATTTTGCTTTCATAGTTACTATTAAAGTAAGCTAGAAATGTTAATATATTTTATATTATCTATTTATTTTGTTGGTTCTTGGGAGTTGAACTCAAAGGTACATCATCACTAAACTACATCCCCTGTCCTGTTTATTTTTTTATTTTCAGACAGGTCTCACTAAGTTACCCAGATTTTCCTTGAACTTGAGATCCTCCTAACTCATCCTCCTAAGTAGCTGAGATTAGTGGTGTGCTCCACCTTACCTGGAAAACGCCAATATACTTTAAATCAATAACTGAATAAGCATATTCTCCTGTCTTTGTTTAGCAGTGTGGTATTTTCTCACATAGTTCAAATAAATTAAGCTTCCCCCAACATTTTTTCAGTAAGGAAAATGAAACAGTCATTTTCCAAGTAAAGACTAAAGATTTAATTTCCTCAGCTTTCTTCTCAATGAGGAAATGAAAATATTTTCCTTCTCTTTGCTTGTTCTATTTTACAGTCTGTGATACAATGGAAAAGTTGACAGAAAACCAATTTGTTCAAATTGCCTATTTTTTATGTTTGGAAGGAGAAACTGGTTTAATATCATGTTTTTCAAGTTTCTCTGATTGCAGGACCTCCTACAGTAACATTTCAGACAAGAAAAATCAAAGCAAGGGCTATCTAGACTATATGTCAGAAAAAATACCTATATTTTTATTTGATGGGACTTTTTTCTAGCAAGGACATTATGAGGAAGTGTGGACCTCATGAGGTGAAGACATTTCACATTTGTGCTTAATTTGGTAATGTTTTCATTGTGAGACAACATTTTAAAAATAAAAACCTAAACCATTCTTAGTAAAATTAAATGACATGTCCTCAAATGGCCTTTTCCTCCTTTTTTAAAAAATTCATTTCAGAGCTTGTCTATACACATCTTGAAGTGAAAGAAGATGTAAAAAAACACTGAAAGAGTCCTCTTCTGACTCTGCTCTCTCACACCCCACAAATCTCAAGAGCTGAACCACAATTCTAACTTAGTAGTATATTCTATGACTCTGCCACTTACTTGCATTATTAATTGGAGAATTATTATATTGTAATATTGTCACTTTTGTTCTAAATTGCGTATAATGTTTATTTATTGTGTTTACTTCTGGTATCTCTTTACACCTTTTTACCCTTTACTTTCCCTCTCCCTTTTTCCCCACTTTGTGATTTCACACTTATCTGTGCCAGGCAGTATAGCCAGGCACCAGGGTTAGGCACTAAAGTAAGAGACTCTGTACCCTCAAGGGGCTGTCTTGCCAGACAGAGATACATGGGAGAAAATACAGAGGAGGGCTGCAGATGCAGGTTAAAGCATTATACAGCTCTTACTGTAACATGGGAAGCACTGTGAATGACTAGGTCAGCCTAGGGGAGGGCAGTTTCCACAGTAGTAGGGACATTTTAACTTGGTTTCCACACTTGGGAGACTGGGAGGCAGCAAGGGCCAGAACTACTTTTTCATGAGCACTGGATTAACTAGGCAGTGAAACTTGAAGTCAATGAGTGTTATTAGGAGTGAGCCACGGAGGAGGAGCGTCTCTGACACTTGATCCTCAGAATGTCATTTCCAGATGGATATATTTGTGTAACTAAACAACAAAGTTTTTATTGATCGAGTTTTGGGAAATAGATCAAGTTAATATTTAAGGTTTCTCTACTTCTTGCAGCCTGAAATATGCCAATATGCTTTGCACGTATTATAGAAATTGAAAAATGAAGGAAAATATATAAAGAAAATAAAATTTATCAACAATACTGCATTTAAATAAAACTACTCTCAGTGTTTTAGTATAGTTTCTTCTAGAATTCTTTTCCTCTAAATATTTTCCCATGTATATCTCCTTATCTTTCCAGAGTCAGTGCCCAGCTACCTTACTGTACTAATTTATATATTAGGTACAAATTTTTCTACTAAGTTTCTATTATGTGAGAGATGTATGCTAAATGCTGATAATATAAAGATGAAGGATATATATTCTCTCCTTCATGAAGCTCCCTGCTAACATTCACTGGTATATTTTCTTTAAAATCTTTCTACTATATAGATATTTGAGATTTATAATATGATGTTATGGGATACATATAGATAGTGAAGTGGTTATTACAGTGAAGCAAATTAACATGTCTGTTATCTTACAAACTGTGTGTGTTTGTGTGTGTACATTTGTATGTGTAGAAGAGGATGGGGGAAATAGCTAAAACCTGCTTATATAACATGTAAGAATTATATACCACTGTTCATACTGCAGGAAAACATGTTTTGCTCAATATTAGCAGTTATAGCTATTCATACTATTCACTAAAATGCTCTTTTCATTTAATATAAGCATCTTTATCAATAAATAGAAGTCTATTACATCATCATTTAAAAAGGCTCTGTCATATTCTATTATGTAACTGTTCCATGAATTGTTTAAGAAATCCATTAGGCTGTTTTCAGGGTGTTTTATTATTATTAAAGCAGTGTTATGATGAGCACTCTCACAGAGGTTTGTAGTCTTCATAGTGACATGGACAAAATTGCATTTATGATGATAAAGTTTATGAGGGGGTAGCAGGAGACCTAGAAGAATGAGACTGGTGACAGATACTACTTAGGGGATTGTCACAAGAAAGAAAAATAATTTCTACTGAGAAATCTGCTCATGTACATGAAAAATAGGCAGGTATGACAATATACATTTTTTAAAATAAAGAAATAGTTTGATGTCTGTTTGGAAGTGGTGGACAAGAAGATATGTTGAAACAAAGAAAACTGTGCTTTTTAATCAGCAAATGTGATGTGTTGACAATTAACTATTAACCAAGTTAAGAAATAAATGGTGATTTATTTTGAAGATTTGAAAGACTTAAGGAATATAAAAAATAGATTGCAATCATAGGCTGGAAGAGGCTTGAGGTGAAACTTAAAATATGTATTATCAACACAAAAATCAGATAAAAATCCATGAGACCATGAACATTTGTAAGATCTCCCAATGGGAAACTTAGGATAATAATGGAGAGTTTAGTGTAGAATTTTAGCAAGTAGAAAATTTATTGTGTATAAGGGGGAAAAAGCCTATTAAAACCTTTGGTAAATTTTAAGTTCTTTTGAGCAAGAGAGTTGTTCAAAAGAGAGTTGTGGAGAAAGGTTTAACTTTGTTTTGAAGATTTAAAGTCGTATAGAAGAAATATTAAAGCATATTTTAGTTAGGTTTGCTATTCAGTAAAACCTGTGCTAATTTGTTAATTTGTACAAAATTCTGCACATTAGTTATGAAGATTTAAGCTGAGGCATAAATTTCTGTGACTTTAATTAGGGAAAAATTATCTAAATAAATGAATAACAAAAAAATTGCAAAGGGAATTTTTGAACTATTTACATGAAAATCTTTTAAAATTTAAAACTAGTTAAGAATAGATTTTTGTTATTTTAATTATGTTTAAATATTCATCTTATTAAGTCAGGAAATAATTATTTCCAAATGTCATCATTTCTTTCATGACCATTTTAATAATTTGTTCCAATAATCAGAACATCAGTAAACTTGAGGCTCATGCCCAGAGTGCAAATTCATAGTTCCAAAACTGGATAAATCAATACTGAGAGTAGTTATTCTTGGCCAATGGTCATGTGACTTGCTTTTGGACCTGATGTAGATTAAAAATTTCAAGAGCTAACACTGTTAAAAAGTCTTTTAATTTATAATATCCTTTTCATTTAATTTCTAGAATTTTATCAACATTTGGGTATTTATATAGGTTGGTATATAAAATAGATAGTTTTCTGAATATGTGTCAAATATTCCCTCACATTTCTGTAATGATCCTCTTTTATTTCCCCTAAGAAAATCACCAAGAAATGGACAAGGATTTTTTCCAATGCTAACTTTTAAGTTGTTAATTCCAGACACCATCATTTCTTGGAGCCTACTGCACGAGTCATCTCTACTTGGTTATCTGCTCTGAATTGAACTGGATTTATGTTCTGTTTAAATCAAACTATTTATGATCTCTTCTTCTCAATATTCTCATTAAATTATAAAATAAAATATTTTGTCTTTAAGACTATTAAGGGAATTAGACAAACATGTAGAATATCTATCTGTGCCTAGAATATAATACGGGCATAATAATGCTAATCCTGTGTAACAATCATGAAGGATGAATAAATACTGTGGTTCCATCCCAAACATATTACTACAAAATGCTGCTTAGATTTGCATAATTGCTTTGAGTTCACTTTAAAAAGAACGAATTATTTAACTAAATTACTAATTATTTATATCTATAAAATTATAAGTTTTAAGAAATCATTTAAGTTTTTAAAATGTAACCATTTATAAACATTTTTTAATGTCAGTTTGTACAATGTATATATCTCCTTTAAGGAGATAGTAGTTACTGTTTCCAACTTTCTAAATTCTAAGGTGCTATACATCCTGTAACTAGTTTTTCTTAACTTGAAATAAATGAAAGATTTAAATGAAAATATTTCAATAGTAAGATAACTTTGGTATCCCTTTAGACTTGTATGTAGTTTTCGGTATAAGTTGGAAAATAACTGTAAGCCTATTTTTTTGTTTGTTTTGTTTTGTCTCTACCTGTAATCTGAAGCAAAGTAATACTAGATAGGAGAATGAAATGCTTTTCTTTTAATGCATATGCTATATAACTTCCAAAAAGAAGCATATAACATAAATTAGAAGGACAAAATTATTCACGTTTCGGGTTATTTTTATTTCTAGCATTCTATTTTGCTCATGATTTTTGATGAATAATCTTATATAAACCTGCATGAATGTATATACAAATATATAAAAAATTTAAAAATCTTCTAATGAAATAAGTGATAATAGAAAAATCATTATGTAGTACTTCCCTCATATTATTTCATATTTTTTCACTAAGTCTTAACATGCATATACTGCAACACAGCAATTTCCAATAAAATAAATTTAATTTTCCCTAAATATGTTCAGCAATGTCAGAAATTAACTTAAAAAATTCAGATTTTTTTTTAATTCTTTCAGATATATTTTGAAAACTTATTTAAAATTAGTTTCATAGAAATACTGGCAATATAATGGCAAATTATTCATATTCACATGATTTTGTAATATTTTAAAGTAGCATCATATGAAATTCAAATGTTAAAAAATGAAAATTCTAAAGTGGTACATACGATGGATTATTAAAGAGTAAGAATATGATCTATCCAGTTCCATTCCTTTTCCACAGCAAAAAAACATATTGTTAATCTTAGCAACAGTTTTTAAACCAGAGTCAAAACTCTTTTTCATTTTTCTAGGATTTGCACTTATGTTGATTCCCAAATCTAGGCAGGTGAATCCTACCCTGAGTAAGCAGGATCACTCTTCTATGAAAAATAGATATAAAATACCCAGCTAATGACTGAAAGTCATTGAGTGGATTTATTTTCTTATATTGACCATTTTCCAACTTACTACTTTATTTTTTGTGGTAATGTTTTAAGCCTTCTTTTGGGGAATGTTAAACAAAAATAATTTAGAATCATTTTAAGTGAAGGTGTTCCATTATTCCAAAGCTCTCTCTATTGTTTGTGACCCGAATTGTCACATTTCTTCAACAAGCAAAAATTGTTTCCTTATTATTTTCTGTGCCTGGATATGTTTTACAAGTTTATACTAACCTTGAAAAATTTTCTTTTTCCCATTTCAAGTTCCACCCAATCTGACTGTTCCACAGGAAAAATCACCTTTGGTCACCAGAGAAGGAGACACAATAGAACTGCAATGTCAAGTCACTGGAAAACCTAAACCCATCATCCTTTGGTCTAGAGCAGATAAAGAAGTTGCAATGCCTGATGGGTCAATGCAAATGGAGAGTTATGATGGAACACTGAGGATTGTGAATGTGTCTAGGGAAATGTCAGGAATGTACAGATGTCAGACCAGCCAGTACAATGGATTCAATGTGAAGCCAAGAGAAGCCTTGGTGCAGCTCATTGTTCAGTGTAAGTAATTTCCCTTTCTATGTGTTTCAGTTTGGGGATAAGGGAAGAAATGATATTGTCCATCTATGGGTAAAAGGAAGTAAACTTTGAAATTGGATTATGAGGAAATATTTCTACCTCATTGCTACCAATTTTGTAGTGTTCCCTTAATATGCTTACTACTTAGCTATAAGAAAAGAGTTGTATTTTTTGTGTATGTGATGATTGCAATGGTATTATGTGGTCGGTTGTTGGCAAAGGATCACAAAACTATTGGTGCTGGGTATACTGGTACATACCTGTAATCCCTACAGTTTGGGAGGCTGAAGCCTCCCATGTGGGCTTTATATTTCCTCTTAAGAGAATCGCAAGTTCATCCCAGCCTCAGCAACTTATTGAGGCCCTAAGCAATTCAGCAAAACCCTGTCTCTAAATAAATATATTAAAAAAGGATTGGAGATGTGGCTCAGCTGTTAAACACCCCTGGGTTCAATCCATGGTACCCAACAAAAACAAATATTAAAAAAAAAAAAACACACCAGATGCAATGAGGCAATGTGAAGACTGAAAATAATGGCTAATTCGGGTTATGATACTCTTATTTTCACAGTTTATGTTTCTACTTCAGGCAATTGAATGTCCTTTACCCAAATTATCCTCTTATTTTAAGGAGTCCCTTACCTTAAATTGTGGAGACCTAATCATTGAAATGCTTTGTTTGCATATCAGAAGTTGTAGCAGTAGATTACATAATTACCTGGGAATATGGAGATAATTCAGGCAGCTCTTAGGTGCTGAATCTCTGCTTGATTTAACCTAACAAGTGTTTAATTGTGAAAGTTGAATAAGATAATTTTTAAACTGTTTTGATTGAAATCTCAATTATAGTTCTGGCAAAAATATGATAGACATATGGGCTTTATACTTCCTCTTAAGAGAAACTAAAATCCATAAATTTAAGAGCTAATAAAAATATATTGATGTTACCATTATTACTGGTGTTGACAAAATGTAAAATTCAGCACAAGACATTAAAATTCAATCCTACAATAGTGGATGATAGGAGTCACTGCACAGTTGCCTCTATTGTGTCAGGGATGAAACTGATAAAAGACACTAAGAGACACAGGCAAAGTTTAGTTCTTTTAATGTAGGTAAAGAGGTATAATTTTTCTGTATCCCAAATGGACTTCATAGAGCAGGGGTATAAACCAGCAGCATTCCTCTGAGAGGCAAGCCTCACTGCCTTGCCCACAAAGGTGACCTTTCCAGCTCCAGGTGAGGATGTCATCAAGTCCTTCAGGACACTCCCTTTTATGTCCTTCCAACTCTTCTGAAGAATCTGGACATTTGTCTAAGTATTTGCGAAGTACAAACAACTGGTAACCATCCTAGAATATTCCTGAGTGAATCAGAGGTTCATGATCCAGGACTGTGATCCCTGCCAAAATGACCAGAATCCAGGCCTACCTAAGGACAACTGATTCTTGCCAAACTAATAATGCAGGAATCCTGTAATGCTTTATAAATGAAAAACATTTTTATAGTGATTTTTTAAATATGAAAATGATATGCTTCAACTAATTTGGATAGCTATAACATATGTAAGAAATATTGATATGAGATAAAAGTTATTTTATACATACATTCACATACATGTGCATGCATACTTACATGTGTGTTTATATCATCCTCAGAAATTAGTTCCATCATTATATCTCACAGGCTATGTTTTACATATTTTGTATTCCCAGGATAATATATTTCACATTATAGCTCTCCAGTAAGCTTGTTGAACAAAGGTATGTTTAGATAAAAACAAAATAAGATTATCATATATATGTGTGTGTGTGTATACAAATATATACATATAAAATACATATGTAAATAAATAAAATTTTGCTTCTTGCATATCTTTTTAAATGTGTTTTCTGTGTATCTGAGAGCTTCTCACATGCAGTTTGATGTGTAAGAGCCCAAGTGTATTGAGGAAGAATATGTCAAATTATTTTTACTCTTGCTGGGTACAGTAGTGCCCGCCTGTAACCCCAGCAACTTGGGAGGTTGAGACAGGAAGATCACAATTTCAAAGTCAACTTTAGCAACAAGGTCAGAGGCAACTTTGAGAGACCCTGTCTCAAAATTAAAAAATAAATAAATAAAAAGAACTGGAAATGTGGCTTAGTGCTAAAGTACTCCAGGTTCAATCCCTAGTACCAAAAAAAAAAAAAAGAAAGAAAGAAAAAATATTAAAATATTATAACTCTTAAGAAAACTTTTTTAAGGACTTGAACTCTGCACTATAGTTCAGGATTTTCTGTCTTGAAAAGTTAATTACACTGGTAAATTCTAGAACTATTTTACACACAAATGCACATCTATAATTTTATAAATAAAAAGAAAATTAAAGACAGATTGAAAACTAATGTAGCTGTTATATGTTCCCTATTAGACAAATTATGGAGCAGCTTTCTGTACTACTGAGATGTATATAATCAACCTATTGAACTAACATAACTACTATTTGGATTTTTTAAAAAGGAAAATTGTTCTGGAAATATATGTGTTACTAGAGACTAATATAAAGCTAATATTAAAAAAAAACCTTTAATAATAGCAAAAACAAGGGGGCAATTTGCCATATGCACACAGGAAAATGTTGAAGCCTACCCAAAGGAATTCATAAGTATATAGAAAAAAAATATTATTTTATAAACAGAGCAGTAAAATGGCTTTCTGCCCTGAATCCTGGAAAGCCCTACTTAACTAGCTGGGTTTCTTATTTTCCATAATAAATGAGTCCATCTGTTCTCAGTCTATCTCTTCTCATTATAAACATGATAATTCAATGTTGTCTCTCAGGCTAGACTCCTATAGCTCTTTTCCTGTTTAGGACCATTCTTCAAGTCTTTTTTTACCATGTAAGTCCTGTTAAGCATCACCTCTTTAGAATGCCTCTCAGTGACTATTGTTAAGATCTTTCCTTGACAGTTCTATAAACACTGCCTGCTGTTAATCTGTGCAGGACAATTTACAACCTCAAAGAATTGCTGGGGGTATATATCTCATAGGTAGAGCACCTGCTTAGTGTGCACAGACCCTTGGTTGAATCCCCAGCACTGTTAAAGATCAACAACAGCGACAATAAAAACAATCTAGAATTTCAAAGAGAAACTTCATTTTGAACACGCACATCAGATGATATATTTCTTTCAAAATTATTGGTTTTTATTTCACTCTCACCTTCTGTAGAGCTCTCCTGGAATATTTATTGTCTATAGAGTTAGTTTGAGCAACACAAATAAATACTTCCAAACACTTCTTGTACAATGTTTACACTAAAGTTATCATTTTCTAATTGAATACACTTCTTTCACCAAAATGACTTGATTCTAATAGCCTCTGGTTCCATTCCATAAAATGAATTACCCTGGTGGGATAATCAAAAACTATGCCAGAAACATTCATGTTAAATTCAAAGTATTTTCAAAGTGTGCCAAGGGATGATTGCATCAAGACTGTACACTCAGTGACACTGTAAAGATAACTTTGAAGGGAGCATTCACTTAGGGGATTTTCTTTGACCAATAGAATCTTAGTTTTACCACTTATTACAACATATATGCCTAGTGTGCAAGTATCTTAATATCTGAACATGAAAAAATGTTTCTGTTTTTCAGTTAGTATTTAAGATTAAAATACTTTTGTAAAGTAATGGAGACATTGCTTATGATATAGTACATAATGGACATCACTATTATCATCATGACTAGAATTTCAATACCTAATTTCCAGCATCATTTAACCAAAACATTCATATTCTGGCTTGCAAATTATTTCTTATATACCATATGTCTTAATTCATTCAGGCTGCTATAACAAATATAGCCTAAACTGGGCGGCCTACAAACAACAGAAATTTATTACACTTCTGAAGCTAGGAAGTCCAAGATCAAGAGCAAGCATACTCTGTTTCGCAGCTTGCTGTCTAGCTAATGACTTGCATGATAGAAAGGGCTTTCTACCTCTATGGGATATCTTTTAGAACTATACTTATCCTTTTTATTAGAGTAGATTTTTTTAATTAACTACTTACCTCCCCAAAGTACCACTTTCTAATTGGTCATTAGGTTTAAATTTATGAATTTGAGGGGGCAGAAATATTCAGATTATAGTGCCCTATTTTATTGTCTTTATTAAAGACAGTTGAGCCATTTGTACTATAGTTTAAGTTCCTTGCAGGTGAAAATAACAAGCAGTACTTGACTGATAAGTAGATTCTTGATTTACTGATCCATTGTCAGGATCTCTGTTCTAGAAGAAAGTTATAGCTGAAAGTATTTGGTAATAAATTCTTGATTTTTTTCTCTTCTCACTGGGAAACTGTATATTCTACTCTAAAAGAATGTAGGTTGAAGAGAGACTTTAGTTTACCAAGAAGATACTTAATATTTTAAGCATTCATTTTTCATATTTTAATGTTAATTATTATTAAATAGAACCCAGTGTTTATTACACAGTATTCCTTTATTTGAATTAAATGGCCATATTATTAGTCCCTTTGTGGTTTTTCGTAGTTATTACAAACATCAATCAACTGAACCCTGAGGAAATGTTAATATTTCAAAAACTTTAATATTTTCCCATGGAGTACCCTCTCCGTCCTCCCTGCACTTGATATCTCTTTTCTTAAAAAGTAAAAAAAATAATAATAATTATAAAATGGTGTTCAATTTAAATTCTGTGCAAAATTCTAGAATTATGATTTCAAGTCATCATATCATACCCATATATATTACTTTATTTCCCCAGGTAGTCTCATTATTCTGAATATTTGAAAATTGAACTTTTAAATATACATGCTGTTTTCTGGTAAGTTCCAAGGATGAACTCACTTTAGCTGAAATGCCCCTGCTATCCTGGGCATCCTCCTTGCTCTTTGTTTCTTCACTTTTCCAGAGAGTATAGTACCATCGATAACCATCACAGGGCTGCATAAGCATCTAAGAAAATTGCCCGAGAAAATAGAAAGGTACTCTCCCTCTGTAAGGCATTTCTCAGTGGAGAACATAGACACTATCCATTATATATCACCTGGAAAAAGGATGAGTTCATAAAGCATATGGCTCATGTAAAGAAAATAAGCACATTATTTTTTCTCTGGTTTCATCTCTGCTGCTGTCTTAATGTAGGCACCACTATAGCTTAATGTTAAGAAAAAGTTTGTCTCTTATAATTTTATTTTCAACGTCTATACAAAGAAGTGCTAAAGAAACCTGCTACTTTAAAGAGGATGATTAAAAGTACAGCCTAACCTAGCCACAACTTGTTTGTATTGATCTTGTCAGTTCAGTACTCCTGCTCACCCCCAGTGATGCAGAAATGAATTCAAGTGGATAATTATGGCATTTCCGTAATACTTCAAGATTGGAACACTTCAGATATGGGATTAAGTTAAATGTATTTTGAGTGAAGGAATTTAGTGTCTTTTTTTTCTGGGGCCTTTTCACTTTATTAGAATATATTCTCTTCTAAAAGAAGTAAACATATACATATATAAGTATATACATACAACAATAAAACTTTTGCTCCTTTATAATCTCTCCAATTGAAAAATGGATTTGTTTTTCTTCCAAAAATCAGTGTATTCTTCAAAATCAATTTCAGGCATTTCCTAAATACATGGATTTGTCTCATGAAAATAAGAAGGTAATAATAACAGACCATTAAAATAAATTACACGGATGTGAACAGTAATACATCACATGAACATGCCTGTCATGTTGTCAATTTATTTTAACAATACCACCAAAATATACTTATTGAAGACCAATATATGAGGTATGAAGAAGACATGGATCTGGGTAAGAAAAAAATAAACACTTCAGACATTAGGTAACAATGTAAGAATCTGAATATCAGAAAGACACTTTGGGGGCTGGGAGTGTAGCTCAGTGGTAGAATGTTTGTCCAGGATATGCTAGGGTCACACTTGGATCTCTAGCACTGAAAAAAATCATTTCAGTCTGTGTACAATAAGCAAATCAAGAAGTGATAAATCAAAGGCCATTTCTATAAAGGAAAGACACAATTTTCTAACCCTCCAACCAGAGACACATTCACGGGAGTATTTTATCCACCTGTAATCATTTTTCATGTAAAAATTTCCTTTTATGTTATTATGAACAATTTTATCTTTCTTGATCATCAATTGTTTAGTGCAATATCATATTTTAATTCTTAATATCAGCCACTTATATTTTGTTTTGATATCTATTGGATTATATTATCATATAATAATAACTTTTACTTTGTAGTAAACTCCTCTATCCTATAATCTTTCAAAGACATTAGTTTCAACTACTTTCAAACTCATAGGACTACTATAGGGCACATTTGGCATCAGACTCACTCAAAAGGATATAAAAAAGAAAGCAAAACTTACCAACATGTCTTCCAAATCCTATCCCCTGGGAATTTTTAAAAATAATGGAATATATTTTCTATTTTCATGATTGGAGGAGAAGGGATGTCATTGTCATCTAGAGAATACAGACCAAGGATACTACTTAATGTCCCAAATGCATATGGTAGTCTCCCAATGTAGAATTCTTCTGCCAATATGTAATTATTTGCTAGGGATTGAGGGCCTAGCCTGCCAATTGTAGGATGTTTAGATGCCAGTAGCATGCTCCTTTCGATGAAAAGTATCTTCAGTTATTGCCAACAGACAGGCAACTAGGTCATATACCACTGCTGAGAAGCAGGCTCATCTACAAGGAGACAACATCTACCTAGTTTGGGGATAAGAACTGTGGCAGAATGCTCTGCCCTATTAGAGCCCGTAGGGCATAACATCCAGACTCTTTAAAGAGAAATGTCAGTTACAAGAACCAATACAATCAGCTCAAGTGATGGTTTCCTATCAAATATTAACATTCTTCCCTATCCAGAAGCAGTTAGTATAGAAATGTCGTCCAAGATCAGAGCTGACATTCTTTCCTTGTCAGGTTATTGTGGGGATGAGAACTAGAATTTTATGAAAGGTCAAATTCTGATGAGGTGGAAAAGTTGGTTCTTTTTTTTTTTTTAAAGCACTCTAAGTGCATCTATTGCTTCATCTGCCAAGCTAAGCATACTTACAGTTATTTCACTCTTGTATTGTTCTTTATTGGACCATAATTATAGTTGCATGCAATAGGAAAGTATATTTCCAGCACCTGTCTTGCTTTAGGAATCACCTGGGCACTGTTGTACCTCTTTCCTTGTAGGTCTTTTGTCTTTTTATCTGGGTTTGACAAGGCATGTCTATATATCCTGCTGTTCCATTAGTTCATTTAGATCCATCTTATGAATTTCTTTGTTCTAACAAGAGTAGTTCACTGAAGTCTTAAAGATTGTACTAAACAGAAGCAAAAGTTCTTCAAAAGGAAATTTTAGAATTTCAGCTGGTCATGCATTATAAAATTAAAAAGAAAACATCTTCCTTGATTTTACATTTACAAGACATGTTTCAAATGTGAAAATTATTCTTTCTCATTAAATTCAAACTATTTTTGAAGAAAAAGAAGTCAAGTGCTTTTCTTGAAAATTAGTGAATATATGTATCTCATTATTTAATATTTTCTTGAGGAATGGAATATAAAATGTTCTTATTGAAAAAAAACTGTTCTCTAACATAAGGTCTATAATTATGCAAAATTAATCAAGAAAGAAAAAATATGAAAATGAATGGGAAATTTGATGGTATTTAAGAAAAATGGAAAGTGGCTTCTCATCAAGTTTTTTATTTTTTAACAATGAAATGTGTAGATGAAATGTCAGAAGTTTCTGATAACCCTTCAATATTCTCAGCTTCTTTTTATACATCAATGACAACAATTTCTCTGATGATTCCACTGTCTGATGATACAAGTTCTTATTCACAAGGTAACTTCCTAGTATACAACATAACATGATGGATATAGTATTTTATGTAAGTAATTTGGGTATGTAAACTTTTCACTTCAAATAATCACTAGAAACCTTCACGCACAAATGTATCAGTCAATAAAAGACACACATTCACACACAGACATAAACAAGCACACACATACAGATGCAAAGGATGCAAGATTTAGAGAGAACTGAATGCTTGTGATATATATAACCCGATTTGCGCATCTTTCCATGCATCTGTCTTTCCATCTCAGCATTAGCTCCATGTTTATTATTTATTGGCAGAGGACATGTTTATTGAAAAAACACTGGTTCCTGTTAACACATTTTTCTTCCTTGCCTTTTGATTCTCTGCATTCTAATTCTGTTTTTATCTTGAAGTCCTGTGTTGATTGCTACTTATTCTTCTTATCTCCAAATAGATTGTGATCCTACTATCTTCTTACTCTCCATTGACTTTATTGGCAATATAATGACTCATATTATCATTGCTATGTAGATATGCTCCACGAATTGTATCTGAGTTGCTCAGCTAACTTTTGAAAAATGCCAGTTCAGTTTCCTGATGAATTTAAAAATTGAATGTGTCTAAAATTAAACTTACAGTGATTTCTCTGAATTATTTTTTCTCCTCCTGAATTCTTATCCCACCTAAAAGGATGCCTCTCTTCCCTGTTTATAGGCTCTGAGTCAGTATTCTCTCTTCCATTTTACCCAGCATGCACTGAAAATTGGGATATTAGATTCTGAAATGACAGACATGGTTTTAATTCCAGCTTTTCTACTTTTACCATAATTTATTAAAATTGCTTTTTTCATATATTTTATAATATAAATAAAGCTCATATTATGCATTTCTCTAAAAATCAAATTATGATAAAAATATGAGAAATTATCAAATTATGAAAAATTATCATTTTTTTTAGTTCAGTGTTTAACATGTAGCTAGAACTCTCTTTATCTTGTTTTGTTTTGTTTTTAAGAACCTTCCCTGATCCATTCCTTTTTCCCAATTCCAACTGGTAAAACAGTTCCAAAGGTAAAACCCTTTTACCTCCTTTAAGAAATTCCTACCATTTTCCCCTCACCTCTGATAATCTCTTCCCCCTCCCAATATTGCTGGCAGAAAAATTCCTTTATCATCAGTAGGAAAACATTCATTGCAATCGAAAGGATATTCTTGTTTCACTATTATAGGAAAAAAAAAAAGTTTAGTGGTTTCTTTTTTTTTTTAAATTTTTTATTGTTGGTTGTTCAAAACATTACATAGTTCTTGATATATCATATTTCACACTTTGATTCAAGTGGGTTATGAACTCCCATTTTTACCCCGTATACAGATTGCAGAATCACATCAGTTACACATCCATAGTGGTTTCTAATAGCTAAAACACTGACATCTTCTCAACTATGGATGCAATTCCAATTCTGTGTTTGCTCCATAATTAGTGGTTCTCCTTTCCAGGTCTACTTGAAACCAAAGCTTGTCCCATTTTACTGCTCACCTAAGGAATACCTCCAGTTGAATATGACTGGCTTGGCTTAATAAGCCACACTCTGTAGCAGAGGCATGAAGGTAGGGCTGTTTGTTCTTTGGAAACTCTCTACAGCTACTCACTACCTGTGATTAGGAGTTCCATATCTGGAACTTCCAAATAGTATTTTCTATTCTTCATTAGGTCATGTTCAGTGTTCTAATGAAGGAGAAGTTCATTATCCTATGATTTTTGAGCTCCATTCCTTTTGTAATTCCATCACCTTTCTCATAAATACCCTCAAAGTCACATCTATGAGCCTACACTTTACTGTCTGCAAGGCATCACTCAAAGACCATTTCACCTTTGGTATCCTTCAAAATCTTCAGCTATGTGAAATAGTATTTTTCAGCTGCAATTTTGTTAATGAAGAGGCAATGATATTCAGGCAGTTTTTGTCATAGGTACAACTATAGGCACTTTCTAGAATAGAAGACCTGTAAATATATAGGGGAGCTTCTAATTCTGGTAATAGATTCTAATTCTAGCAGTGCCAATCTTAATGTGTGACTTGTCTTTACCACCAAAATTTCTATGTAAATGAAGCCTATAGTAAGATGATCTCCCTTAAATAAGCTTCAAGTTTGAAAAATGTTGACAACAAAATTATCTTGTTTGTATTTAATGTATATATATATATAACAAAACCAGATATCCTATTATTTATAAGAGCAATCTCATAGAAATTGCATATTTGAATTAAAGAGAGGATGCATAGATGGCAAAATTTCATTGCAACAAGTTCAAAGTGTTAAAATAACTCAGATGTGTATTCTAACAAAAGAAACAGATTTTTTAAAAAGATAGATTTTTTTTTAGACCAAATCATATTTTGGTCTACAATTTTGTGTACTTGTCCATTTTGAAATGATTACATCTAGAGAAAATTCAGCATTTTTGAGATCTTATTGAAGAAGCATTGTTAGTGTAAAATTTCAGTGTCTGGTAAATTAAACATTTTGAAGCTTATAAAATATGTCCTCTTATGAATTTTACCTTCATCTTTTCTATTGTTTGTTTTATGTTTAACTCCCATTTATAATAGGAATGTTCACTTAGTAGAATGCAGATTCCATATACTAGTTCAAATATCACAACACAAAAATATATTATTTTGCAATTACTTATTTTAAAGACTATGGTGTATTTGCTATCTTACTAAGGACACTTCCGAATAGTCCCTCCTTGATGTAGCCAAACATCTGCATAAATATGAAGAGAAAAATTATTTTTTGTGGTAATCAACTTAAATTATTTCATTTTTGTTTGCATGTCTATTTCTAGTAGATATTCTATGCAGTTTATCTGTAAAGAAGATACACTTTGCAAAGCAATGGAAAGATATGGTAGCCCACAAATTAATATGTCTCTTTCAAAAGACATTTTATGTTAAAGCCTAATTAAAAAATTATATTTTCTTTTTTCTCTAGCAAGTGTCTGTTTTAAGAAGTTTCTAGAGATTTTTTTCTCCAAAGCAATCTGTTAAAAAGAAGTTTTTATCCCAATGTTTGTAATGTTTCATATCCATTCATTTGAATAAGACAAAACTAATTTGTTCAGCATATACACATTAGAATTTGTCCACAGTTTTTTTAAAAAATTGGAGTAAAATGCTCATTTTGATCTTGGGAGAAACCCTTAGTCTTGGGGAAATATAATTATTTTCTTAGGCAGCTTTTCAGATTCTTAATTTCGGAAAGTCCCTCAGTCTCTCTCCTCCCTTCACATCTCCTGTCCACTCCTCTCCTTTTCTCTCTCTCTATACACACCCCCAACACACCCACACATACATACATACATATATACGTACTTTCAGTAGGTTATAATTTGGATCTATCATTTTTGTTTGAAGTTGGAGCATACCTTGTCACTTATTTTAAAATATCAGGCTGGCTTTTTCTAAAATTCTACATAAGAAACACATAATATTTTTTATTTCTTTGTGCTTCTTAAGATGGGCAACAGACCATCCCCATCCTTGATCTCAAATTATAACTTCACCATAATTCCTGGGTTTTGACATTAATGACTAAATTATCCAATGTTGTTAAAGAGTCATATCTAACCTATGCCCCCAAATTTAGGCCTTCATATTTTGACTAGCTCATCCAAGAATCACTTAGCACTGATGCATTTATTCATGTTATTATTAGGTGAAGAGGTTCACATAAATGAAAAAATAATGATTTGCCTGTACATACTCTTTTATGACATTTGATCTTAAAATGTTAGTGCCTTACACTTAATATTTCAGACTTTGTTGACTAAATTATTCTTTGTTTTATTGAGCCTGCAAAATTGGACTCAATATGTATAATATTCAAATATGAGCCTGTTGAAAATAAGCTTTCTACATTCACTAATAAAAAAATTAACAAATAAAAAATATATAATCTCCTCTAAGCAACAATAATGCTACGTAAATTTAGTTTATATTTGAAGGTGGTTTTCTAAAATATTTCATCTTTTTTACCAAGTAGACAATATTTTTCTTCATTTGTCCATATAAAATGTTGAATGTTACACATTCTTTTACACATTTTTTGAAAAACGAACAGCCAAGTATGGTGGTTCATGCCTAGAATCCCAGAGAATTTGGGAGTTTGAGGCAGGAGGATCACAAGTTTGAGGGCAGCCTCAGCCTTTTAGTGAGATCCTGAACAACATATAGACTTATAGTATATATCTTTTTTAAACTCAGCTTGATTATTTTGTGTAGTTTCTTATTTCTTCTATCTTGACCAAAAAATAATTACATATTTAAATTCAAGACATTAGCATTGTTTTGATTCTTGATTTAGTTATGCATACTTTATTGCTAAATACTTTGTTCTTTTCCAAGATAACAAAACTATTTCTTGTGATTTTTAAATTATAATCGGTATTTAATTTGAAAAGCCATAATTAACCCTAGCAATTAACATTTACTTTAATCAATTCATTTAATAAATATTAATTTCTCCAATAAAAATGGGCCAATTTCTGTGCTAGGATAAGGGGAATTTAGATAAAAATTAAAGGTACTCTGTATACTATCTAAAATTATAATCTGGAAGCAGAAATAATCTTTAAGTGACAAAAAAGGACCCATGTGAACTTATATGAAGAAGTGATAGATAATTTATGCTTTGTCCTTACAATAATATGTGTTTGCATATATCTTTACAATTGAGTTCATCTATATCAATAGATACATAAGTGCAAATATTTAAAAAGATATTCCCCAACCCTCTTACATTTTATTTTCTCAATTTAGTCTTCTTTATAAATGCCTTAAGCTTTACAGTTGATTTGGGAAATTTTCCTACCCTACCTACCTCCCTATATTTCTGAGACTTTCTGGGAGCCTCAGTGTTCCTGAGAATCTCTCACTGTGATGTTTTGTTTACATTTACCTCACTATCATGTCTCCCTTAATAACTATAATCATCCCCTCACATAGCAAGATCTATTGGACATAACCTCTTTTCATAATTTTTCTAAAACAGTTTTAACTTATGGCCAAGAGGCAGAATGAATGATTAAAGGACTCCAGAAACTGGGAGAGGGGGGTGGATTAGAAGAGATACTTAGAAAGAATTATCAGTGTTCCTAGATACCCACCATGAGCCTTTCTCTCTATAAACAATTTCTATTTGATAGAGAGAAAAGCTAATGGTGGATACCTAGGAACATTTCCACTTAGGTGAGAACTTTAGTTCTTAACTCTTAGCTTCTAACAGAAGGCCCAACTCATAAATATATTATTATTTATGGTACTTTAGATTTTGATTGTAATGCTCTCCAATTGCAATGCTCTCCAATTTTGACTGTCCTGTCATAATCACATGAATTATTTAAAAAAAATAAATTTTAAAAATTATAACCAATAACACATGTCAGTTGTACACATTAATGTGATTCATTGTGGTGTTTCCATATATGCATACATTGTATATTGATTATTCAGCCATCCTTCTAATCTCTCACCCCCTTATACCCTTCCAGCACCTTTCCAAGTCTCTAGAAATCCATCTTCTGCCTTCAGGTTGTCTTTTTATCCCCACAGCTCCTCCATATGAAAGAATATGCAATACTTGCCCTTCTGAGGCTGGTTTATTTTGCCTAACATAATATCCTCTGGATCCATTCATTTGTGGTGCACATGACAGAAGTTCATTCTTCTTTAAAACTGAATAATATTCTGTTGTGTATATGTACCATATTTTTTATACATTTGTCCATTAAAAGGTATCTAAACTGATTCCATATGTTAGCTACTATGAATAGTGCTCAATAAATACAGGCATTCAGGTACTCTCTTTTGTAGGTCGACTTCATTTCTTTCAGATACAGACCTAAGAATGGGATAGTTGAAAGGTATGATAATTCCATTTTTAGATTTTGAGAAACCTCTATACTGTTTTCCACAGGGTTATACAAATTTACATTCCCACCAATAGAGTATAAGGGCTCCTTTTTCTCCACATCATCACCATAATTTTTTTTTATTTTTTTGTTTTGTTTTCTTAATAACAGTCATTATACCTGGGGTGAATAGTACCTTGTTGTTTGTATTTGCATTTCCTTGATGGCAGTTTTAGTATTTATTGTCATTGTATTTCTTCTTTAAAGAAGTTATCTATTAAGATCATTTGCTCATTTTTTAATTGGTATACTTGCTTTTTGTTGTTATTTTTTTAATAAATACTGGATATTAACCCTGTGTAAGATAAATAGCTAGAAATTCTTTCTTTCCGTTCTGTACATGTGTCTCACTCTGTTGATTGCTTTCTTTGCAATGCAGATGTTTTTCTAATATCATTTGTCAATTTTTACTTTTGCTTCCTATACCAATGTCTTAATGTTTATGCCCCCTTGATGTCCTCTAGTAGTTTCAGAGTTCAAACTCTTTCATTAGGAACTTTGATCCATTTTGAGTTGATTTTTGTATAGGGTGAGAGATAAGGGTCAAGTTTAAACCTCATGCATGTTGATGTCCATTTTCTGCAGTGCTACCAGTTAGAGATTATTCTTTCTTCAATATGTATTTCCAGCACCTTTAGTAAGAATTAGTATGCTGTACAGGTGTAGATTTGTGTCTGTTCTCTATTCTGTTTCATCGGACTGTGTCTGTTCTATGCCAATACAATGCCATTTTATTGCTATAACTCTGTAGTAATTCTTGAAATCGTTTCTTGAAATCAGGTATTATGATGCCTCCAACTTTGCTTTGTTTTCTTTTGCTCAAGATTGCTTTGGTTGTTTGTGGTCTGTTTTCTTCCACAGGAATTTTAGGAACTTTTCCCTAGTGGAGTAAGAATGTCATTAGTATTCTAATGGGAATTGCATTCAATCTATAGATCCTTTGTATTCGGTATTTACATTTTAAATGTATTAATGCTTCCAAATCTTGAGTAGGTTTTTCCAGCTTTTAGTGTCCTCTTGAATTTCTTTCTTTAGTGTTTAGTTATTTTCATTGTAGACATCTGCCTCTTCCTTAATTAAGTATGTTCCTATGGTTCTGTTTGGGATTTATTGTTTATTTTGTTTAGTTTTTTACTTAGTATTGTGAATAGGATTGCTTTCATGATTTCTTTCTCAGCAAGTTCATTGTTAATGTGTAGTAAAGCTACTGATTTTTATATGTTGATGTTTTATATGTTTATATATTTTATATGTTGGTTTTGTATACATGCAAACACATATATGTAATCATATTATCTGCAATCAGAGATAATGTGATTCCCTCATTTCCTATTTGTGCTTTTTTTTTTTTTTTTTTTTTCTTTCTCTGTTAATTGCACTGGTTAAGTTTTCTGGTACTACATTGAATGAGACTGGTGAGAGTGGACAGCCTTGTATTATGCCTAATCTTAGAGGAAATGCTCTCGGTTCAGTATGATGTAAGCTATGGGCTTGACATACAGAGCATTTATTACATTGAGGTATGATCCTTCTGTACATAATTTTCTCAGGGGTTTTAGCATGAAAGGATATTGGATTTTATCAAATGTTTTTTTTCTGCATTTATTAAGATTGTCACATGATTTTTATCCTTCATTCTATTTATGTGATGTATTACATTTATTGATTTACATATGTTAAACCATCCTGTAATCCCTGGAATGAAACTGACTTGATCATGGTGTAGGATATTTTTGATGTACTCTTGAATTCAATGGGTTGGTGTTTTGTTGAGGATATTTGCATCTATGTTCATTGGGGATAGTAAGTTTATAGTTTTATTTCTTTGTTGTTTCTGTGTTTTGGGAATAGGATAATATTAGCCTCATGGAATGAGTCCCTTTTAATTCTGTGGAATAGTTTGAGAAGAGAAGCTGTTAGTTCTATTCGTAAGTTTGGTAAAATTCAGCAATGGAGTCATACAGTCCTGGCCTTATCTTTGTTGGGATATTGAATTGTTGATTCAGTCTCAATAGTTGTTATTTGTATATTTAGGTTTTTTGATTCACTTGATTCAGTTTTGATAGGTCATATGTTCAGAAACTTCTCCAATTCTTCTATCTTTTCCCATTTGTTAGCATATAGTTTTTTAAAATAGTCCCTATGATCCTTTAACTTTCTGTGGTGTCAGCTGTAATATCTTATTTTCACTTCTAATAGTACATACTTGGTTCTTTGTTTTCTTTGGACTCATTTAGCTAAAGTTTGTTAATTTTGTTTAACTTTTCAAAAAAAATTCTTTTTTTCATTGATCCTTTGTATTGTTCTTTAGACTCTATTTCATTTATTTCAGTTCCAATCTTTATTAATTCTTTCTTTCTACTAATGTTGATATGATTTTTTCTTGACTTTCTAAGTCCTTGGGATGTATCATCAGTATTTATTTTAAATCTGTTGTTTTTTTTTTTTTTTAAAATGTCGGCAACCACTGCTGCAAACATCCCTGCTAGTACTGCTTTTGCTGGATCCCATAGATTTATATTTTCTGTACTTCCATTTTCATTTGTTTGTTTCAAGGAATTTTTAAATTTCCATTCTGATTTCTTCAGTGACCCACTGTTCACTCAAAAGCTTGTTTTCTGGTCTCGGTGTATGTGTGTTATTTCTAAAATTTCTCTTGCTATTGATTTATAGTTTCATTCCATGTGATTAGAAAAGACACAGAGCATGATGTCATTTTTTTACAAATTTGGTAAGAATTGTTTCATGTTCTATTATGTGCTCTATTCTAGAGAAAATTCCAGGTCCTTATAAAAATAATAGGTATTCTACTTCTTTTGGATGAAATGTTCTGTAAATGTCCGCTAAATACATTTGATTTATAGTATAGTTTAACACCAATGTTTCTATGTTGATTTTTTTTTTTTTTGGTCTGGTGATATATTCATTGGCAAGAATGGGGAATTGAAACCCACTACTATTATTGTAGTCAAGCCTATCTCCCCTTTTAGGTCTAATAGTGTTTATTTTATAAAATTGGGCAATGCTCTCCAATGGAGACATTGGGCAATGCACCATTGTTAGGTGCATATAGATCCATAATCATGGATCTCCTTATGAATTAATCTCTTGAATATTATAGAGGAACCATGTGTCTTTCTATTGTTTTTTTCTTTAGTTCTATTTTGTGAGGTATAAGTCAAATTATTTTTGCTTGTTTTTAGAATGTTTGCTCAAAATATAATTTTCTCTTTTCACTTTCAGTCTATACGTGTCCTTACTGGTGAGGTGAGTTGCTCCCAGGCAGTATATTGTTGGGTCTTGGTTTCAATTCATTTACCCATTTTGTGTATATTCACTGGATAGCTAAGACTATTTATAGTTAGAGTTACTAAGGAAAGGAATGAACTTGTGTCTGTCATTTAGTTACTTTTCCCTTAGATTTTTTGAATTTTCTTTATCCAATTTTCCTCTTTATTCATCTCTATGGGTTGATGGCTTACTGCATTGATAATATTTTATTCTTTTATTATTTCTCATTTGTCTATTGGGATTTATGCTTTCATATGCTGTTGTGATAGTAGTTTTCTTTTTTCTACTTCTGGGTAGACTCCTCAAGCATCTGTTGCAAGGCTGGTCTGGTGGTCATGAATTCCCTTAGTTTTGCCTATCTTGGAAGATCCTTCTTTTCCCCTTGGATTCCGAAGGTTCAGTCTTGCCCTCTTGGCCTGTGGGGGTTTTGTTCAGAAATCTGTTGTTAATGTAATTGGACTGTCCTTTAACACTACTTGATACTTTTATCTTATATATTTTAAAATTCCTTCTCCTGTTCTTTTGACGTTTGACTATAATATGATAAGGTGAGGATTTTCTCTGTTCATATCTATTTAGGGTTCTGTAGGAATCCTGTACTTGTGTGTCCACATCATTCCCAAGATTAGGGAAGTTTTAAGCTACTATTTTATTTAATATTCTTTCTCTTCCCTTAACCTCTAATTCTTCCTTTTTGGGGGTGCTGATGATGGAGATGTTTGACATTTTTTTTTTTTTTGTACTGGGAATTGAACCTGGGGGTGTTTTACACTGAGCTGGGGATGTTTGATCTTGAATGGTTTCTTCATTCTAATTTTTCTCTCTTTTTTTTTTCTATGTGAATGTGTTACTCTGAGAAACCTGTCTTCAGGCTCCCTTTGCTCCTTTTTGCATCCCAACACCTACTCCCCACTGTGTAGTACTCTTGGTATGTTTGAGAGTCAATTCACAGAACCAAGTCTGGTTAGTGAGGCAGCCACATGCTGAGCCAACCCAGTGAGATGTCTGTGGTGTCCCAGAGCCTGGGATATGAAGGGGTTTATGACCCTTAGAGCACTCTAAATTCAAATACTAGTTTCCTTGTCAAGATGGCTCCTGTTTATAGAATCATCTCAGTCAGCTTTTTCTTAGCTGTGACCAAAAGATGACAACAACAACATAAAAAGGGAAAAGTTTATTTTGGCTCACAGTTTCAGAGGTTCAGTCCATGGTAGTCAACTCCATAGCTCTGAGCCAGAGCTGAAGAAGAGAGGGGCAGAGAAAACACCTCAGGATATGGCAACGAGGAAGCAGAGAGAGAGAAAGCTCTGATTACCAGGGACAAAATATAAAGCCCAAAGGCACACTCCCCGTGACCTACCTCCTCCAGCCGCACCTTAACTGCTTATTCTTACTACCTAGTTAATACATCATCAGTATATTAATCCACTGATTAGGTCACAGTTTTCATAATCTAATCATTCTAATCTAATGTGATCACTCACCCATGAACACTCTTGCGTTGTCTTACATATTTTTTGCGGGGCATGGATACTTCATATAAAAATCATAATAAGCACCATGGGGATTATCTGGGAAATTAAGAGATTACTTTGGAAAGCCAGAGTACTGTGCAGTTTTCAGTCCTATTATCTGTTTAGGCTGTAAGCCTGCAAGGCCCATTAAACTTTCCAATAGCTTAGTATCTGTGCTTATAGAATTTGCTGGCACTCTCTTTTTCATCTTTACAGTTGCTGCAGAGGATGACTCTCCTTCCCCAATTGATGAGTTGGTAGGCAATGACATACTTTGTTTCTCTTGCTATACCACAGTCTTAGGTCTCTGGAGTTTATAAAGAGTTTCTATTTTGCTACTGATGAACTCCAGTGTTCTCCCCCAGGTCTCTCACCTCCATAAGTAACTATGCATCTTTTTATTTTGATTCTTTGTGGAAGAACAGGTGAATGTTGTGTACCTGTATTCAAGGTGTTTCTTTGAGTAAAAAGGGGAGAGAAAGCCAGTTACCCCTTAAGAAAACCACATTTTCATGGTAATATAGTAAAATTGGCTTTAAAATAGTACAGTTTTTACTGTTCTTCTCTATATAGTATGTGAATATGTTTGATTTTTCTTATAGTTGTGGGTGTGCTGAATATATTTTTGTATAAGTGTGTGTTTGTGCCTGTAGCAGCACATATCTAAGATAAAACAGGCAGAATACTCAGGGATAAAGAACAAAGAGTATTAAATTCCAGAAATATTGAGTCTAAAAGTCACAGTGATGAAAAAACACTGAAAAAAAAAAAACCACAGGTATTTTGCATGGGGGTCCTCTTTAATAGCTCAACATCATAGGTCCTGTTCTGTGCCACCATTTTTAAAGGTTATTAGAAGCAATATTCAGATCTAAAGGAATACATTATGATAGTGTTAATTCATTTATGTGGAATGTTTCCTCTAACATTTGAGAACACAAATTAAACACCTACCAGAACAAGAAGGTGGGCCTTGTCTTTCTAATAAATGAGGACAAAGGAAGATTTTTTTTAAAAAAATAGCTGTATTTTTTAACACTATCTGGAATTTTAAAGTCATTCCCTCAGAAATCATGAGAATGTGTTCTTGTGTCCCCTCCCATACACCAAAATGTTGAGAAGTATATGTAAACATAAAAGTTGCAGAGCCAGGGATAGTGGTGCATGCCTGTAATCCCAGCTGCTGGGGAGGCTGAGACAGGGGGATGACTAGTTCAAAGCCAACTTCAGCAAATGGCAAGGTGCTAAGCAACTCAGTGAGACCCTGTCTCTAAATAAAATACAAAATAGTGCTGGGGATGTGACTCAGTGGTTCAGTGCCCCTGAGTTCAATCTCTGATACCAAAAATAATAATAAAAAAAAAAGTTCAGCTCTGATTTCATGTTTTTTGTTTGTTTGTTTGTTTTGTAATCCTGAAGCTTTTTCTTTCTCCAGTCTCCTCAGTTGTCTTTGGATATGTACCTCTCTTGTAGCTGGACACCTTATGGAATTAGAATATATTTCTTATTATATAAGTTTTCTACATGATTTAAAATACACATCAATGGAGTATTTTATATTTCTCACCTAAAAACAATACAAAATAAATCTAGATTTAAATTTCATTTCTTTTTTGTATGTGAATCTAGATTAATTCTTTTTGACCCTTTGGGTTAGAAGTCCTTAATGGATCTGGGCTTTCCTATCTCGATCTGAAATAAAACCTGTCTTTATGGGCAGCAAGGGAGCATGAAGCCAGAAAAAAATGTTTTCCTTTGATAAGCTTGAAAAGTCAATTTCAAGGATAAAGCACCTTGATAAAAGTGAATCAGACTAGATAAACACAAATGGAAACCAGGGAAATAGAGACATAAATAGATATGTGATCTTCTACTTTTTCTAAGTAAGAAAGGCAGCTACTTGTAGAATTCAGGTACTTTTCAAGATGGAATGCAACAGCAACAATAAAACAGGAAGACAGAAAATTGAATATAATGAAGAATATTGTAAAAGTGATTATGAATGTGAGATGAAAATAATTTGAACAAATATTTTAGAGGCATTTGCCTATGAGTTATGAAGTATACCTAATTTGAGCATATCTCATTAACTTTGAACATATCATAGGTGTATTAGTGAAGATATGAGAAATAGTCAACTATTAATTTAATTGCTTTGATTTATTAATTATATACATACATTTACAAAAATATTAATATTTGTATTCACTATGAATTTTTTTGGTGGGATACTTTTCACAAGCTCTGAAATCCTAGCCCAAGTCTCATCATCACAGACTCCAAATTAATAATATAATAATGAGGTTTCTGGCTTTATTTTTTTCAAAAAGAACCTTGTATAGTTTTGGGTGAGTTGTTATAATGCATAAAGTCACAGGTTCCTGTTCAGTACATTTGTTTTTAATTTACGTATTTAGAAATTATTTTTATGTAAAATGGTAAATCTATGTTTACTATATAAAGTAGAATATAAAGAACAAATATTGAGTGTTTGAGAAATTAACTCACCTAGTCTACAATGTGACTCTTGCAAATTTAACTGATTCAAGAAAGTTGCATAATGATGGTTTCCATGTTACTTGGGAAAGCCATATTTAAATACTATGCTATGAAGGACTTTTTAGTACTCTTGAGAGTGATTCTGTAAAGAGTATATATTCCCCCTTCTGTTTTTATTTTTATTTTTTTGAGAGAGAGAGAGAATTTTTTAATATTTATTTTTTAGTTTTCAGCCGGCACAACATCTTTGTTTGTATGTGGTGCTGAGGATCTAACCCGGGCCGCACGCATGCCAGGCAAGCGCGCTACTGCTTGAGCCACATCCCCAGCCCTGTTTTTATTTTAAATGATCAGTTGGTTCAACTCTTTGCCTTGCTCTTTTACCTGAAGTGAATTGATGCATGCCAACTCAGATTATTTGTATTGAGCCTCCACACTTACATATAACCTTCTGCCTCTAAACACAAGTTAACAATAACAACACCAGTAACAACAAAAACCAGCATTTGTGAAATACTTTTTGCTAAATGCTATAATAAGTGATTTATATGCAATATGTGATTTAATCTTTATGTTGTTTTACAGATGTCCATGTCATATTTTTATTCTGTTGTATGCTTATTAAAGCCCACTATGTTCCTTTTTCTAATCTAAAAACTAAGTGTCTTATAGCTTGTTAAAGGTAAATTTTGATTGATACACCTTTGTACTTTCTCGTGTAGACATTTTGGTGCTTAGCATTAAATTGGTATTTGAAAACAATATATAAAATGATCAAATGGTATAATAAGTCAATGAAAGTATCCACCATAAGAATTCAGATGCTAAAGAATACATTTGAATTTATTGACATTTGCATCATCAATGTTCATTAAATTAACCATTTGAATGACAAGTGGATTCATTTTATGTAGTTCCCTGTCCTCACAAACAGCTATTCAGTTTATAGAGAGTAGAAGACATTTGAATGAATCTCCATCCTTTATAAAATCTTTAATGTTCTATTACTCTGCTTTTGTATTTTTTCATTAACCTTATCATTACATGGCATTAATTTAACAAATCAATGTATACATGGAGATTGAAGAAAGCACCTACATCTTAATGTAAAAAAATGCAAATGCTTAAAGAGCTAATTATAACATCATAATTTGGGGAAAATATGAGGAAAATAATGTATATTTAACTGAGTACGTGGCATTATGGTTTTCCTTTATTGACGAAAACTAAAATTCAGAAGAAAAGGACAAAGACAAAATTGAGAAAAATATTATATTTCATTGTTTCCACCTTTAACTGTTTTGCAAAATATATCCCATTGACAAAAATAATCAAATTATAATTGATTTCATTCTATAATGAAATTATACAATGAAATCAATGAAAATTTCATCCTATGATAAATAAAATTTAAACTAAAATATATTATTATCTTTTTTGGCGTTTTTAGTTTTTTCCTAATGGATATTACTTATCTACAAATG
Organism: Marmota monax; assembly: GCF_021218885.2. NCBI lineage: Eukaryota > Metazoa > Chordata > Mammalia > Rodentia > Sciuridae > Marmota > Marmota monax. The sequence continues at coordinate 11,427,296 of NW_026693777.1, read as the reverse complement.
ATATTCTTTACTTTTATTTGGCCCTTTTACACAGAGTTTTCTAGCTCTTATACAGTATTCAAAATAAACTGCTAGTACAACCTATAAATATTATAAGAACCTACTATAACTGTGCATTTTTCAAAGTCAATTATTGTTGACATTAAATACATTTTTAAAAATATGCTATAGTGTGGAATTAATAGACTCTACACGGTATCTAGTGGAAACTGGGGAGAAAGAATCCATCTCTCAAACTCCTAATATACTACTTTGAAGGGTGTTTTATTGAACTATTCTATAGGGCAAACATAATTCAGCTGAACTTATTGTTACCTTCTCAATATACAGGCAAAATAGATTCATCAGATTACCTCCTAAAAGTTTATTTATAATTGAATTATTTAAATTTCATAACATAGGTCATCATAGAAATAAATTATGTAAAGAGCGGTATATATAAACAAGGCAGCTATGAATCATAACAAGAACATCATTATTCCAAGTTCCTGGTTTTAATTTAACATTATGTGGAAGTAATTATTTCCCTTAGTACTGATTCCATGTAAAGTTTTTGCCGGGAATTCTTCACCCTCCTTTTTGATTACCATTGCCCAACTCCAAATTTCATTTTCCCAATGTTGCTAAAAAATTATCTACTTCCTGATTCTTCAGAGTAAATTAATAACCAGTCTCAAATAAGCTCTGTATATAAACAGAATATGAATTATAAATTAAGAAAATAAAACTGGTCTCTTCTACTCTTCATGACTATTAGTAGGAAGTTCTGGTCAAAATAATTTATATTTGCATGTCCATTATTTATATTCAACTATAATGAGGTACAAAGTTTAATTAACACAATATTTAGTTTATTAACTACAGGAAGTTAGACATTATAAGTGGTGAGGAAGTTAAGACATTTCTATGTAATTCTTTCTATTTAATGATGCAAAAAATTGTGCATTGTGTTCAGGCCATAAGCAGTATACACTTATTTATTTACTCTCAATGTTTAAAATATTGTAAGAGGCAAAACTAGGTTATAACAATAAAGATTTTTAATTGAAGTAAGTAATTTCATAATATACAGATTTTTTTAAAAAGTTGATTTGTTTATTGGAATATTCCGGAAAGGTGAATTCTACCAGTGAGTTCCCTCAATATTCTTCCTCAGATTGTAAACATTCAGCTGTAATGTACTAGAAAAATTTTGTTATTCTTTTAAAATCTGAGCTTTTTCCTAATACATCATTTTTTTTTTCTGATTACCAGTAAGTTTTTCTTCAGATGAGTTCAGAAAGCATATTTTACGCATCTACATGCCACTGATTGCACTAAGTGCTGAGGATATAAAGATTCTGAAGATTTTTTTCATATCCTTAGGAATCTTCCTGTCTGGTTGAGAAGTCAGAAATAGCATGGAGTTATTTCCATGCTGTTCAATAAAGGAAAAAATACCACAGTTCTCATGGCTACTGGAACGTTAATAGAGAAACATTCTTTGCTACCTAGTAGAGTGGAAAGTCAAAAATTTTCCTAAAGGAGATGTCTGAGTTTTGAAGAATGGCTAGGACTTACTCAGTTGGGAAAAATGTGAAGAAACAGAAGCCAGCATGGATGAAGGCTCAGAAGACTAGAAATAGGATGCGGTGTGTAGTGGTGTGTGCCGGTGACAGAGAAAAACTCAGTATTGCTAGAATGGAAAGGACAGAACAAGGCTAATATAGCTGGAGAAGTGTTTGTAGAACAAACTACAGAAAGAATCTTCTTGTGTCTGCTTTCTCTGAGAATCTAACAATTCAAAATTCTTACCTCCATCCAGTCCAATTCAGCAAGTATGTATGACAGGAAGATTAAGTACACTGCTTTACCATGAAAAAGGCAGAATCACAATTTAATGTACAAATAGTGTTCATATTCTCAAGTCCTAGTACTCTAGGTTTGCTTTTCTTCCCTTTAACTCTGTATTGTTGATGCTATTTAAAACATACATGATGAGAAAAGTGAGTATTGATTGGTTTAAATTTTTGATGATTGGGAAGCAAAGGGTCAGAGAGGCCAGCTAACATGTCAGGATTCCATAATTATGAAAGGACCTTGAAAAGATTCAGGTAATCTTATCCAGATGGCATATATGAAAAGACTATTCAAATTGAAATCAGATATGGTTGTTTTTCTCATGATAGTTATGTTGAGAAGCTATGGCATACTAAAATGGCTAAATATTTTTCAACATATAATTACTTTATTAAAGCCCTTTTATGGTGTACTATTGTTCCAATGTTTATTCTAGAAAATAAAATAAATTTTTAAATGAGTTTTAAAAAATGGTTGCTGATTTATATAAAAAATGAAAACTAGTCTATGCGACTATTTGGAGTGCCATACAATATAATTCATTAAATTGTACTACATTAAATTGTATTAACTAATTTAAAAAGTTAGTACTAATCACTAACAATAAATATGCAGTATTTTATTTATGAGCTGGGTAGTGGGAGCAGTTTTGTGTGGTTCCCTATTTTTAGGATAAAAGAACAAAAGGGATAGTAGCTTAATTTGCTGAATAAGATTTAATGATTAGAATAAAGATCTCTATTGAAGTGAGTGTGAGACCTGATAGAATGATCTATAATTATATTTATGGAGTGTTTTAATTTTTAAAAACTCCTCCAAGCACATTATTTCATTTTATCTGTACTCTCTGAGAAGATATTTTATAGATAATGACTAAGAGGTTAAGTGACTTAACTAAATCACACACCTGATTAGTGACAGAACTGGGGCCAGAAATTCTAGTCCAGTGCCATTTTTCACTTCATGCTGCCAAATTATGTAAAAGATTTAAATATTTAAGTCTGTATAAAGTAGCTTTGTAGGGAATAAATGTAAAATATACTTTGCTGATTAACTGCAGAACCCAAGGGATATGAGTTCTAGCAAGTGGTACCTGTTTAAGAAGGTAGTTAGGCAATTTTTTCCAAGATTGACTTCACATACCAGCTTTACAGGGGAAATTGCCACTGTTTATGTGCTTGCATAAACCAACTACAAGAACAATTACAGTTAGGCACTGGTCAGTTTCTCCAACACCATGAATGAAGAATCTTTAATCCACCTTTGCTTTGAATATTATTTTTTACAGTTTATGCCTTTGTTTTATTCATAATCCCTCTCTCCTCCTTTGTATTTATCTTGAAGACCTCTGAATTGTTTTGTTCCTCTAATATGCACATATTTCTAAAACAAAGGTCTCCTGCCTGCAAAATGTTTGTATAGAAAGAGACTTCATTACATAGTTATTCATTATGGACTACTCAAAGACATGATTATGCAGTGATGGTTTACTATTTGCCATTTGAGATTCAGTAAAATTAAAATGTGAATTGTAGAGACAAATAAAGGTCTCAAGTAAAATAAACACATTTGGAAATTGCATGCTTTCCACAATAATATATGCCATATTACAATTCACCCTAAGCTCATTTTATTTCCTTATATTATTATTTGAAAAGAATATAATTGAATACTTTCAGAATTTAATTCACCCAAAATTAATATAATTCTAGCAAAGAAAACAACACACAGCATTAAAATGAGTATTATTAGCATGAGAGGCGAAACAATCTGATACATATTGATATTAGTAAAAGATCATAGCTAATCAGAAAGATAATTGTGGAACAAGAGAATGATCTAGAGACAGTGAAAAGAAATCAGTGCTTTTGCATTGCTTTTCATTTCCCTTCCTGTCTTCTTTCATTTTCTAATCTTAGAGGAGAAATAAATATATCATAATTATAATGGTAACATTCTTAATAGTCTATGAAAAGTTTTATTTTTTATCTCTCAGAATAGTGAGGTAGTTTTACTGTATTTTTATTAAGTGATCCATGTTTCTCTCACAAGTAACAGGATGCCGTACAATTTTATTGTAGAGTAAGATAGCTTTTATATTGATGTGTAGGTATACTGTGAGCACTTTCCAACTGCCAGAAGCATTCACTTACCGGACTCATCAAACCCTAGAGCACACACATCAAAACATGGAAGGAGCGCAATGTAAAATATGTGTGTTAAACTAATTGTTTATAAGTGATGTTGAAAAATTGCAGGGCAGGCAGCAATAATTTATGATGGGCATTTACTTTTCCATGAGAGCATCTGTATTAGACACATATAACTCTCTTGATAACACACAGTGCTCTTCATCATCTACCATACCTAAGCATCAGTTCATCCTTTCTCTAAAGCCCTTGGCCCAGGAGTGGAGTTTCACTCATAGTACCAGAATGCCAACTCCCATATGATATACAAATACTACAGGAAAGCCTCAATGGCCAACCCACTGGCTGCTTCATTGAATGTTATTGCAATTTATTATTTATCCAGGATTTTGAACTTTCTAAAGAAAATTTTTTTAAGTTTCTTGGTATTTACATAAATTTATGGAGGTAAATAGCACATTGGGGAAGAACATTGCCTAAATTGTCTTCCAAAAAGCTTATCAAACAGTCTCCAGCCGGTTCCAGGCCAAGAATTATTATTCTCCAGAATAATGTGTACTTTCCTCATTTATGTCTACATCACTAAAATTAGATACTTAGGTCATTATTTTCTGATGAAGTAACTGGTTAAGGATGATTTGACAATTGCCCATGTAAAGAAAGAGAAACAGTAAATTTTAAGTGGCATTATTTTAGATTAAATATAATAATATTTTTTTTCTGTTTCCAAGTTTGGATGATGATATGGTAAGCAAGTTATTTCAAAAAGAACTAAATATTAGAGATCATCAGCATCCCTAACAATGAAGAAATTAAATCGTTTTCCTTTTCTTTATCTATACTTTATATATTTAAAAAAAATTCTCTGATGTGATAAAATAGTTGGTTGGGTGCTCAAAAATTCATATTTTATATTAAAATTCTGGAGTGTTGCTTCTTCCTAATGTCACTAATGATATCTCATAATTTTTAAGCATTTATGACATTTTATCTTTTTAAAGTTGTAATTTACCACTTTTACAACATTGTGTGAATCGAAGATTAGACATTAAATTTAGCTATCATAAATACTAGTATATAAATATACTGACAATAAGTGTAAGATGAAATAAATTGTATACTGATAGTTAAAAGATAATGATTACTGACCAGAAAAGTCTTTGCAATGTATTTTCAATCCTTTAGACTAAAATTATAATCAGTAAAATATATTTTTGAAAATAGTTACTAATAATAAGTTTGAAATTGGTAAACAGAGATGAAATATTTTGACTTAACATTTATTCCCCAGAAACAACCACCCTCACTGATGATCACTTTACAGGACTCTGAATAAACCAGGGGTTCTGAAGGAAACACATTGAAAATAGTCAGTAGCTTAAAGTGCTAACAGCATCAATTTGTTTAATTACAGAATACTTTATTAATTTTTTGTTTTTAATTGATAGATTCATATTAAAATACTCCATGTGGCTTATAAACATATAATAAATGTACAAATATATATTTAGAAAAACAAATTGCTCTATTTACTACCACCCAGAAGTTAGTGTAATATAAATACTGTGAGATTGAAAACAATGTTTATACATGATAAGTGATGAAAATAGATAAATTAATGTGTACATTTTAAAATCAGAATAAGATGATATTATATACAAGATCTTTCAGAAACCTGAAGCACAGGAATACTTCCCATCACATTCTATAATGCCTACAGTATCCTGATACAAAAAAAGACAATAAAAGTATAAGAAAATAAAGCAAAATAAAAGTATAAACCAATACCCTCATGAACATAATCATGGAAATTCTCAACAAAATTTTAATAATTGAATCAATAAATTTATAAAAATAAAGCTAATGATTTGGAATTTAGTCTGATAATGCGAAGTTGGTTTAGACAAAAAAAAGCAAGCAATATAATCACTATGTTAGTAAACTAAAGAAGAAAAATAATGTGCTTCTTCTAAGAAATCACAATAAGTCTTTATTAAAATTCAACAGAAGTTCCTGGAGGAAACAAATCCTAAAGTCAACATTATGCTCTATGATAAAAGACAAAATCACTTTCCCATAAAATAGGAACAAGGCAAAGATGTTTTTCCTTACCATTTCTATTAGTCAATGTAATTGATGTTTTAATTTGTACAAAGAGGCAAGGCAAAGAAATACCATCTATATTGGAAGGAAATAAACTCATATTTCAGAGATTATTTTATTATCATTGCCCTTCAATAATCTTCAGTTAAGGGCAATTATTATTTGTAAAGAATCTGATGGAATCTACAAAAGATATTAGATCTAACAAGTAAGTTTAGCAAAGTTGCAGAATAAAAGATCTATAAGCAATAATTAATTATAATTCTGTATTAGATCAAAGAATGATCACATTTTCTCACAGATTGTGGTTTATCTTTTCATTCTTTTAAATGTCTTATCAACAGAATTTGTTTTTAATTTTGATAAAACATTATAATTTCTTTCTTTTATAAACTGTGATTTGGAAATTGTATCTGATCTTTTTGCCTAATTCAAGGTCTCAAACATCTTCTTCTATAAGTTTTTTAGCTCCATGTCTTAGATAAAATACAAAAACTATGATCTGGGAAAATGATAAATTGTACATTATCCAAAAAGTACCACACCTTTTTTTGTTTTTGAAAAACACAAATAAAGAATGGAAAAAAAAAAGCCATGAAAATCCATTGATAAAGCCCTTTAAATCCATTCATAGTGTAAGAGGCATGGAAAGAAACACATGTAGCACAGACAAACAGAAATTTATTGAAATATATTTGTTAATCTATAGTTTTGTCATTCTGTTCATCAGCTTTTCATTGTTGTAACCAAAATACCTGTCAGGAAATCTTAGAGGAGAAAGTTGGCTCATGATTTCAGAGTTGGAGTTCATGAATAGCCCACTTCATTGCTCTGAACTTGAGATGAGGCAGAACATTATGGCAGAAGGGTATGACACAGGGAAGCTACTCAGCTCCTGGTGGCCAAGTAAGAGAGGGAAAGAGAGGGGATAGAAGAGGGAGAGGGGAGGAAGGGGGTAGAGGGAGGAAAGAAGAGAAGCCAGGTGGAAAAGTCAACCATGTTTGTTTTTATATTTGTACTATGTCTGTCTGCATCTATGTATTTGAGAGACAGAGTGCACACATAAGAGAGAGAGAGAGAGAGAGAGAGAGAGAGAGAGAGAGAGAGAGAGAGAGAGAAAGAGAGAGTTTTCCTTTTTGTTTATGGTACACAAGCACTTCTGCCTGGGAGTTAGCCAAAAGGAAAGTTCAAAAACATACTCTTCTGCAGACGCCCTCATTTGTGACAGAAATCTAAAGACTGACTTAGGCCATCTCCCAAACCATTCTTAAATTTGACAATTTGTTAGAAATAACTCATTTGAAATATACTGTATTTAAAACTGCAGATTGTTGAAGGGCAAAGATAATGATTAAAGCCAGTCAAAGGAAGAGATACAGAAGGTAGTTTATAGGGATTCTTTTTTTTTATTATTTATTTATTTATTTATTTATTTATTTTAGAGAGAGAGAGAGAGAGAGAGAATTTTAATATTTATTTTTTAGTTTTCGGTGGACACAACATCTTTGTTTGTATGTGGTGCTGAGGATGGAACCCGGGCCGCACGCATGCCAGGCAAGCACGCTACCGCTTGAGCCACATCCCCAGCCCCTATAGGGATTCTAAATGTGAAACTTCCACTGTGTTCTCTATGGTCAGGAAGGGTTTCCTGCCCACCACTGATTCATGACAATATGGTACAGAACATTGTCCATCAGAGAAATATCTAACATCTACATTCAGAGATATTTTGGAGGCACCATCACATAGGCATTACTGATTGAGTCTTTGTGATTGAACTCAATCACCAGGTTGACTGATATATTGATATATCTATCATTTGGGTTTGGTCAGCTCCCACCTTGAACAAAGATTCTTCTATTTGGCATAGCCTGAGAAGGAAGCTGCTGGGACAGGCTATACTTCTCTTTGAGTAAGGGCAAATTCTTTATTACACAACTTTAAAAAATTGTTTGTTCTTTTTATTTATATATGACAGTAGAGTATATTTTGTCATATTTAATCACACATGGAGTATGTCTTATTCTAATTGAGATCTAGTCTTGTGGATGTACAGGATATGAAGATTCACTGTGGTATATGCATAGGAAAGTCATGCTAGATTCATAATTTTTAAGACATAAAGATAAAAAGATTGAATTAATTAAATAGAAAGATAGTCGATATGGATCCTAATATGTAATTTATAGGAAAAATTAGTAAAGGTATAAAATTCATAAGTATTATTTATCATTGATTATTTAAATGGACAAGATTTAGAGTTAGTTATTCAGTATATTGAATAATTATTGAAAACCAAGTAAGATAGAGAAGAAAACTTCTGGAAGTAAAATGTTGATAGAGTTAGTAAATGGTTTTCAGGTTTTGTTTTATGATTTTTAATGGATTTAATGTCCATATATGTATAAATTGGATAACATACACTTAAACAGCAGTGTGAATGCTATTTTATTAAAAGAATGTATCATCATATACTATGGTAGTAAAATATATTTTCCTAATAATCTCTTAATAACTTTTTCATCATAGGTAACATTCTTAGTGTATAAGAATTTTTTTTTTTGTTATTTTTGAAAATAAGTATGGCAAGCCAGGTGCAGTGGCACACGCTTGTAATCCTAGTGGCTCCAGAGACTGAAACAGGAGAATCACAAGTTCAAAGCCAGCCTCAGCAACTGGGAGGTGCTAAGCAACTCAGTGAGACCCTGTCTCTAAATAAAATGCAAAATAGGGCTGGGGATATGACTTAGGGGTTCACTGCCACCGAGTTCAATCCTTGGTACCAATAAATGAATAAATAAATAAATAAATAAATAAATAAATAAATAAAGTATGGCAACTGAGAGAAAGTAAAACTTCAGACAATAATTCATAGTTATTGGGGAAGCAGGGTTACAATTTCAGAACATTGGGTAGAACATGTTTTCACATTGTGTACTTCCCCTTGTCAATATTAAATAACATGTAAACGATTAGGTTTAGTCAAGGCATGTTGCTGTGTTATTAATAAACTTCATGCATGGCTCAGGAATCATCAGGACAGTCATGAAAGCTATTTTTGTTTCATGATTCATTTGTAGATCTGAGCTCAAAATTTAATTTCTCTGGAGCTTTTAGCAACGTACAAATAAGTATGTGATTGCTAGGAAACTCAGGTCTCTATTCAAGTACTGTGAAAAAAATGTACAAAACATTGTCTTCCAGAGTGAAAAGCATTGCATAAATAATAATCAGTATACTGAACTATTCTTCAAAGTAGGTTTAAACATAAATGATTACTACCAGCTAATATAGTACACAAATTGCTAAGAAATTTTTCAGTAGCATTTTTCATAACAAACATGGAACTGCAAATAATTGCTCCTCACAAGAAGAATAAAACTGTGAGATTTTAATGTTTTTTTTTAAACTCTTGGCTAATCACTTGAAAAGAAAATAACCCCAAACAACTTCTGGTAATTTTGGTAGATTTTTACCAATATTTTAGTTCATATTTTGAATAAAAAACATATATAATTTCAGAGTAGACATTTTAATAATTTCACATCCAAATTTGAAGTTCCAAGTTTGACTTTCAGAAATATTATTCTCCTTTCCCTTTCTCTGCTTGTGTTTACACTAGATATTTGAACAGTGTGGTAATTTCTTACCACATTGTCACTGGAAGCAGTTTTATTGCCAGGGAATATTCCTCAACTGTTGATAACATCTGTTAGTTTTATTCTTTTGGCAGAAAGATTATATTTAGGGCTAGCTTTCCTCACCAAATCATGAAATTATGGGCTTGAAATAATTATTCTCCTGCTGAGATTACACAACTGGCATTTTCCTGGGTCCGTGACAAAAAGCTAACCTGTAAACAAGGCCCTTTTTGTGTTTTAACCTTTGGATGGAATCCAAAAGAGTCTTATACTGAGTTCTTTATTAACAGAAAGCGATCTAGCAAGGTTCAGTGTATGGAATGAATGGAGATATTTAAGTTCTCTTTTAATTTTGAGGCTTTATTATAAAACACAATTGTATTAACTGTTTTGACCTCTTGAAAGACCAAGACAAATTTATTACCTTTTGGTTTCAGTGGATGAAGGAATTTCACATTTTTTCCCCTTAGAAATATTCAAGTCTGAGAGAAGAGAAATCAACTATTGATATAAGCTGTTTGGAAATCTCCTAACAGACCTTCTTAATATTTTTTATGAACAAATATTGTTTTTATACGTACCATGTACTGAGTATAAAAGAGTCAAACAATTTAAATATCAAAGCCACAAATTATTTAATTTGCTGCTAAAAATCTTAGCCATGAATGGGAAAAAAAAGGAGGTATCGGAGACTATTAATATAAATTATTAAGTGAAAGCCATTGTTGCTATTTGACAAGTGTTCTCTTTTATAAGTAGAATGGACAAGTCACTACTTAACACACACACAGAGAAGATGTTTTCTAAGGACAAGATGAGTATATTATTTCTTTTTTTTTTGAAAACTATACAATTTTTATATTTCATAAAGGATTTAAATAATTCTGAGAAGATGACCTTTCTGGAGCAGAGGATGTTTTCCCTATTATTATTCTCTATCCTGAAGTTCCTATTGAAAGATGTGACATTTCCAAAGAACTTTAAGCAAAAATATGAAAGGACAGAACAGATAGTACATTCATGATAAGAAAATAGTTTGGCTATATGACCGCAATAAGACAAGTTAAATATATTAACACTACTTATTTTATATTGAAATACCAGATGGTAGCCAGAAAAAAAGAAATCACTAAACAAAGCTGAATTTGGAGTATGCTCTGACATTTGTAGTCATAATCTTATAGTCCTTTATGTAAACAACCAACAAATGCTTATATTTTCCGGTTCTGGTGTGTGTGTGTGTGTGTGTGTAATTAGTTACATATATGAAGACAAGTCAATAACTAGAAGCTTGATGCTTATACCTTCTTTGTATTTTATTACATTGTTGAATATATTACTATATATAGTAAAATAATCTTTGAAATAGTTTCCAAATAAAATTTGTATTTTGCTATTTGTACATACTATCCTTACTAGAAATTATTTTTAATCATTGAATTTATTTATTAAAAAGAGCATAACATCTCAAAGGCATTTTTTCAAATATGTGTTACATGTAACTTGGGATACGGCAGAATCTCAGAAATAAAAGAAATAGATAACATTTTTGGAAAATGTGTATTACTAATGTTAACAAGTTCTTTACTTGCTACTTGTACCACTTTACATAGTTCTCAATACCTCTTACTTGTTAAAGTATATCATGGCTATTAAAAAGGAGCATAGAACTTGTGACATTTTCCAAACAAATTATATTATGAAAACTTTTATATCTAAGAATTTATTCAAGAGATATTAATAAGTACTAGAATTATCATAGTAAGTGAATCTGGAAAGAGTTCATATTCTAGTAAAAAAGTATCTTAGAACTCTACCTTCTTTATAACAGCTGACAGGAAGTAAGAGTATCAATGCTTCATATACATTATCAAAATAATTTTAATAATTAATAATTTTAATTTTCAAAATAAAGGTCATGTATCTAGCAATGATAAAGTCTGAATTTGAACATGGGGACTTCTAGTGACACTACATTAAATAGACCACTAACCTTTTATGATGGCCTTCCTAAAGTAGGACAAAGAAAATATGTTGTCATCTATGTGAAATTTGGAGCTGTACTTTTATTTCATAATAGGAATAAACCAAATGGTATGAAACTAGTAGCAGGAATTGCATTTCAAACAAACAAACAAAAAAATGTGATGGGACTGCTGACTTGTTTTATCAAATTCAGATAATTCTGTATTTTTATGAAACATTTATGACTTAACTAGTGGTCACTGTCACCTGCTGAGTTCCTAAGAGACTAATCATACAAACCATGTAAAGGTGCCTATGTGTATTTCTAGCTGGAAAAAAAAATAATTCAGTCTAAATGGAAGCCATTTTGAAAGTAGGAGCAATGTACTGTTTTATGTCATCTGGCACCATCACCCAGGAGTGGTGCCAGCTCTTGCCAACAGTTGAATCAAGCTGATGTTATAGTACTAGCATTATGTAATTCTAGCCATGATAAAAAAATAGATTAGTCACAATTTATCACCTACCAAGATTAAAAACTATGAGCTTTTCTATTTTTTTAGTTCATTTTCCAGCAAGAAACCCATCTCCCCAGTCATGTCTGTATCTTGTTCACAAATGTGACTCTACTTATACTGCAGTTATTCTGTCCTGATATATTTGGGGGAAGTTCCATTTTCCCTCCAATTTCCTACATGTAGCCTTAACCCTTATAGATGTAGCAAGCCATCAAGAGCTGCTGCTTGCTAATAGAATCAGGAAAAAGTGTATAGGCACAGAAAGTATAAGTTTGAAGTGGGATTGGAACTCAGAGAGCTGTCTGAACAGATACAAAGGAAAGTGAACAATGGGCAGAGAACCACAGTATTTTATAGAATAATTTTCTATTAGTGCATGATACTAAAATTCATAATGTTGGCTTATTTTTAAAGTACTAATTAAATAAATTAATACAAATTTGAGGCTATGTCTTTACTGTTCCTTCTTTAAGATGAGGGATTAAGTTCACTCCAGTAGTCCAGCAATGGCACATGACACGTTCCCTCCTACAGTCTTTGCCCTAGACCTGAGAAAACACAGGATTCTGTTATGTAAGGTAGTATTTGCCAAATATTATGGTGGAGAAACTGTTGGAACATCACTCTTAATGAGATGCATTCTAAAATGGTTATCTGCCGTGCATGCATAAGGCCCTAAGTTCAATCCCCAGCACCACCCCCAAAAAACAAAACTAAACTAAAATGGTTGTCATCCACACTGTACAAGTCATTATGGAACATGAATTTCAGTTCTGAGAAGACAGAAGTGGATCATGTCAGACTAAGACTTCTTAAAGCCATGTTACATCCATCCCTCTCTCCAGCTCACATATGCCCTCCTGCTGACATATCTGCAGCCTATACCTGCTCATTCTCTTCATCATCATTTGATTTTCTATGTACTCTTGCCACCCTTTAGCTTCTTTCTGACCATAATAATCCTATTCTAGGAACAGAAGCTGTAGATCTTTGGAGAGCTGAAATACTCCTGTCACTGCACACTGTTAGCAGGTTTCTATCAGCTAACTGGTCAGATTACTTTCCCTGTTGTCTCAGTCTTATTAGGTTGCTTGTGTTCAAATTAGACTTTCCAGCAGTAGTTGTCTGAGATGTGATGCCCAAATCATGCTTTTACTTCATTATTTTTTTCATTGACCCTCCTTTTCCTATTCATTCTGTATTTGACTCTAGTTTGCTATTCCTATTCTTAATAACTTGTGGAATGAACAGCATGATCCCCCTATTTGGAATCTGACAGTAAAATAAATTATATAGGAAGTAGAAGAAAACAGCCTTTGTCTCTCATTCCTATGGCTTTGCTAGTTAGTTCCATCTTAAGAAGCCATGCTCACTAAGACAGCAAAGGAAATGTCATAAGAATCTGAAATATATCCTTTCTCAATGAGAATTACTAAATATCATTTACAACTAAGTTCAGAAGTCAGTTTCCATCATTTATAGTGGAGTAATAATGCTTATGGAATTTTCAAAGTTTTCATTGCAATTTACTCTTTTTATACATATTTGGTCATGTGTCTTTACATTTCCTTTTTTCTTCTGATGCTGGCATCATTTTCCACTGAAATTGTATATTTCATTGAAAGTTGGAGAAGTGAGAGTTGTGAATGAAAGAATAAGGATTAAGCAGAGGGAGCCTGGTAAAACAATAGGGAGTAAAAGTGGGGAGAGTCAGCCTGAGGAATAAGGGATTGAGTAGATGGAGGAGTGTAGGCTGATGTGATTGAGGAGGGTGCTAGCTGAGAGACCAGAAGGCTTCACTGGAAAAAGAGATCTTCAGTTTGCTCTGCTCATAGTCCTTCTATTTTAATAATTTGAGTCAGAGGGAGGAAGGGGCAGGAATGGTTAGGACAACTAATGACAAACACAGGGGTTTGGGTGTATTCAAATAAATGAGTTCATTGATTTGAAGTATTAGGATCCTAAGCTTTTAGCCCATTAGTTCTTGATATGCCTTTGATGCCCATTTATATTACAGTTATTACTTGTAAATGCTTAGTGTTCTTTCTGTGTTTCCTTTCAAAGTAAGTTTTAGAAAAATATGGAACAATTTTTATTTGTAGTTATCATGACCTATTCACTTTTATTTTTAAACTCATGATAAGTGCTTCTCAGTAGCTATGATGCTGTGTTGACAGTATTTGGCTTTACTCTGAAGGCTTTGGAGTATATTTTTGGTCAAATTCTTCCAGGGAGTTGGTTGGAATATTGTGAGAGTCTAAAAAAATCAAATAGGTGGGGTATTCCTCCTCATCTCTACTTTTAATGTGGAGACCTTTGTCTGGGCTTTTTCTTCTTCCTCTCTATCTCCATGACTTACCCTATCCCCCAGATAACACCAGAATTAAATATTCCTAATTGTTTCTTACTCTGGTTTCCATTTTTTTTTCTTCTCAAAGATGTTGCTCTCTCTTAATCATTATTTTAAAAATATTTCTTTGATAATTTTAATTTCAGCTATTATTCATCTTTTCTTTAGTTTATAACTTAAATAGTAAAGTTGATATCAAATTATAATTAGCACACATGTGCACACACACACATACACACACACCAGAGTCCTAAATCCTACCACCCTTTGACATTCATATTCTTTAGGTCTCACAGTTTATCAGGGAGAAGATGTGCTTTTTTGAAGCTCTGAGTGTTAAATTTCTGTAATTTGACTTCAGTTAAGTTGCCTAGTACACAATAGCAACTGAGTAAATTTCACTGTCATTCATTTCCCAAGCTTTTTGTGAGTCTTATGCATATTTAGACTTAAGAAAAACCTGTTTCTCCTTCAAATTACTTTGCTTTCAGATCAACAGAGTAAACTCTGCCTTAATGTGTCAACATGGTAAGGGCCATGCTGTTGTATTTCACTCCAGAGCACAGAACATAGACCCGTGCCCACCTGCAGAGGAGGGCACAATCTGTTAAGCTGCTCCATAGTTCCTGACATAGAATAGCTCTTGTGAATACCATAAAGAAATGATGACAGTTTCCACTTGGGCATTTTCAAATCAAATTCTTGGTTACATTTTGATGGGACAAATCACAAAAAAAATGTGATATTACCACAGTAGATTGACTTATCACATGGAATAACAAGCTAATCATGACAAATCCTAGTCTTGTTCCTTTGACCAGCCTTTTCCAAAGATTCATGTTGGATACAATAGTACTTCAATTGCTTACTTGAAAGAATTGCCATTTGCAGATATTTCTTCAATAAATTTCTTAAAATAACTTGAGATAAATGCCTATTCTTTGTCAAGTTTCTCAGTACTTCACTATCATGAACTGGTATAGATAAATAGATGCATACATACTCACATGTATGCATACATGCTTAATTGGGACAGAGTTACAGTTGCCTCTGTAATGGCTTGAACTCATACTAGGGCCACTTTGAGTAAATGTGAAAAGCTTTCCTTACAGAATGTCCCTGAAAACCAATAAGCATTCTTAACCCAGCTATCTAGGCAATTTCTGATAGAAATTCAGAAATACTTGACAGGTTATACTAAGAAGCCTGGAATATGTACATTATGTTACTCAGTTCTGACTTTAACAATTAAATCAGTGCTAGCCAATCAAATCAACTTACTGCTGATTTGCTGGCAAGTTTATAGGACATCTAAGAAGAGCATGCTGAACACCTAGTGATATCTTTTTATTGGATGTTTACTGTTGAAACTTCAAGAAATTCTTTAAGAATTTTCTCTTTAGAAAATCTCTTCAATTGTCTGTTTAAGACTATCTAGGCCTGAGAAAATTTAATCATGAATTTAATCAGCTTGTAAATGAGAATCAAAAGAAAAAGAGAGAGAGAGAGAGAGAGAGAGAGAGAGAGAGAGAGAGAGAGAGAGAGAGAGAGAGAGAATTCCCAAGGAAAGAGGATGGGATATTCTGGCGGTTTTGGCAGACACTTAGCTTGTTATCCTGCAATATTGTTTTTTTTTTTCATTTTATGTGGTCATTAGTGTAGAGCAAAGCACCCCAGTGCTTTATAATTAAAGAGAGTAGCTTTACCTCAGAAAGAATCCCTGAAGAGGCTTTGTTTGTACAAATAATAAAGACACAGATGCAGAGGTAGCTGATAAAACTTCTTGTACCAAAAGCATCTGTAACTATTTGTGCATGACAGAGTTCTGTATATGACACTGTTCTTGAAGGGATAACAATTGATATCTTTGTGCCATCTGTTATTTTGTGTCTGTGCCAAGTGCCAACACCATAAGGTAAAACCAGTGGTTTGTGAGCACTATGTTGTAATAGTACTCAGTTGGAATCTGGTGTTCTAGCAAGCTTCCTCAGGCTTTCAAAACTAAGAAAATACACTGACACATTTCAGAAGATAAAGATAGTCCTCAGAGTCATAGCCTCTTGACTAATCACATTATGGAATAACCATGACAAAAAAAGGAGGGTTGAAGTTTTATTTTTCCCTGTTGCAGATAGCTAATAGCCCCTCTCAATAGGTGAATAACAAAAGTTTTAAGGCAATTGGATAAGTCAATAAGGTCTCAGATTCTTACATTGAATGTCTCCATTTTTACTTGAATACCTAATCACTGAAATTATGTAAGGTCCATGAAGTTTGGTCTTTGCCTCTACCCTCTGCTATTTTCATAATTAATATATGCCACCATTTCAGATACTTAACTCACTGTTGCTCAACTGTTGATTAGCTCCACAATAAATCACTAGAGCAAAGATTTGCTCAGGTAGCAGGAAAGGTGCAATGTTTCTTTGCTTAACTCTGAGAGTATATTTTATTACTATGGTCTGGACTTTTTAAGTTCGTAGTATCTTTATATTCAGCACGGGTTATTTTGAGTAACAGTAAGTGAAGTAAAACATAAACATACCCTGAAGAAAGCTGATATTTCTCCAAAAATTTCAGTGGCCTAACCATACTACACATACCATCAAGCATTAAAGGAAAGTAAAACATTAATAGGAAGTTATTCTATATAAAACAATTCATCTCACAACATCTCAAAATTTAAATGTATAATTGCATATAAATGCATAATCATCTAGGGTCAATTCAATTATTTTCACCAAATTTATTTTATAAAAAGTTTATGTTCAAGGACCTGTACTGGATTTGTCAAAAAATAAAGAAATAAATTGAAAAAAATATTGATAGATTTTTCATTTTAGACTGCAATTTTGTGTTTATTACTTGTTTGTAGCTATTCTCACATCTATTTCATTTAACTTTCATAAAAACTCACTGATAAAAACATGGGAAGTCTACATCTAAAATTCCCCAAATAGGAAAGGTCAGTGAGGTAGTCCCAGTCATCTAATCTATCAGCATCAGCTTTCCTCTTTTCTCGTTGCTTTATAAGTCTCCTCAGAAACCCTAAAGGAGAAAAGGAGGGTGAAGATAAAGTAATCTGTACTACTCAGTAAAGAAAAATTCCAAATTAAAATAATACTATTAAGGAAAATCTAGTGACTACCTACTTAGAGATTGCAGGAATAACTGTATATAGAATGACTGTTATTAGATCTAACCTAAACTTTTGCCAGTTCTAGCAAAATTAGGTGCTAGATATGAATTAGCAAAATGGAGACTTGAGCTATATTTAAATTTTGTATTTTTGCTAACAGAAAATTAGAAGCTGGAATTAATTGCTAGCTCTTCTGCAAGCTGGCAAATTGTAAGTATTTGTCTATCACAATATTTTGATATGGTTTCCAGGGCAGATCTGGTTCAATAGTGAAGGAGAAGCTGTGCTACATAAATTAACTGTGTCAGATTTAGACTGGTAAGAGGATGGGCTAGGTAACTATTCTTGAGAAATGTAATGGCGATGGCTGGATACAAGTATCCACTAAAAACCACTGTCCTGATCTGGGTATATGGAAGTTAATTTACCAATTAGGGACATGTGATCAGCAGGCACTTGATTTCTATTTGAAAGTATTCTGATTGTTTTGATTATATTTTGCATATTTCATGATAAATAGGAGCACTTAATGATTATAACAAATTTATGTCAAGGGAGCCAAATCAGCAGAAGATATGTCCTGTATTACATCCCTTTCCTTCTTCCATGAGGCTTCTGCCTAGATATTAACCTAAAACCTAGGCCAAGGTTAGTGTTGGAAGATTATTGCTAGATAATGATCAATAAAGAAACCAAGGAAACAAACCCTGAGGAACAATTTTTTTTTTTAATTTACTAAGGGGTAGAAAAAATTAGTTAAAAATGGAACTAGGAACTAGAACTGTTAAAACTTCCCTAGAGAATTCAGTCCTAACTTTTTTCCCTAAAACAGCTGAGGAATTGGAAATTCATGTCATTTCATCTGATATACCAGGAAAATGAAACCTCAAATATAGTTCACTTTGTTTAGTAACATAAAAAGCAAGACTGAGTATGTAGGTTCTGGTCGGGATGGCTGGAGGTTAAAATGGAGAGTTCCAATTTTAGACATCCAGTCAAATAATGCAAAATATATTGACAAGTTTGTTAGAGTACCATACCAATACGTTCTCATTAGTAGACTTGTATCACATTTATATTTACAAATATTAATACCATGATTAATTCTAGCCACTTAAATTCATATTCAAACTAAGTTTACTGACCACCTCAGGAGGTATTATGAAGGTAATAGTTTGTTGGATTAGTTATTCAAAATTTTCATCATATTTTTCTGTTTTGAATAGCAAAGACAAGAAATATTATGTTAGTGGGAAGTCACCACATAGTCAAAACTGTTCTCTCTCAATGTGTACAGTGCCAATAAACTTCAAATTCAAATCTTTCAGTACATTGCTATTACTGAACACAAGGCTTGCAACCAGGAAGATATTGAAATCCAGCCCTACAAAGCAAGGGGATATTATCAATTATACAAGTATCCAATGTCTGACAATTTTTAAACCTCTAGTAGCGTTTGGAGATAACTCCACTTTTCATAGGAATCTCAATGCTGCTTCTCTGGAAGCACATTTAAAGACAATATTTTCTTCATATAAAATTGTTGTTGACATACATAAAGAACGCAAATTGAAAATTCCATTAATTTCAAATTTCCTATATCATGAAATACAACTAAAGAAAATTATAGGAAACTAATTAAATGTTAAAAATTATATGACCACAGGAAAAAATACACTTATCAGAAAACTAGTAATGTGATATTTGAAAACAATTTAGTTTCAAAACTGAATCAGGTACAGGATAATATACCAAAAACAATTATTCTGTTTATTCTACTTGTGGTATAATTTCAATAAAATTTTAAAATGTTTCTTTATGAAATTACACAGATTTATGCTATATTTTACTTTTTCAAATATTTTAATTAATTTTATTAGTACATACATACTAATTTATTAAAATTAATTTGTCACCAAATACACACTTCAAAAATACACCATTGTGTTGGGGTTGTAGCTCAGTTGGTAGAGCTTTGCATATGTGAGGCACTTGGTTCGATTCTCAGTACCACATAAAAACAAATAAAATAAAGGTATTGTGTCTTCTTACATCTAAAAACATTTAAAAAATCATTTAATCAATTTAGGGACCTCTTGTACAAGATTTGGGAAATAAATTCTACAATCTGTCTAACCATGTTTTGTACATTAGTACATATATACATGGTGTTTTGTACTATAGTACATATATATATATATATATATATATATACATATATATGTATATATATATATATATGTATATATACACACATATATATATAGCTTATATATTAAGGAAAACTGAAAACTTGTTAGTGTAAGAACTGTGCCTTATATAACCCTATATACAGCAGAAAAAGGATTTAAGATTTAGACAGTGCTCAAATACCTTGGAATGAATGATAGATGCATGAATCTGGTTCTCTGCATATTACATATTACTCAACTTCTGAAACTCTGCTAAGCTGACAATGATATACTTCTATCTCTCACTGTTGTCACCATGCTTTTTAGCTTGCCACTTCTGTGAATTTGTTTTTAGATTCATTTACTTTTGCAGTGAGTCAAAATCTTTCAGTTCACAGATGCCCAGATATATTAAGTGAAAACGCAGACTCAGCAAGTATACAGTACCATGGTTTTGAATCCCAGCCCCTCTCCACAGTAAATGATACTGTCCTGAAATCTTCCTTATTTCCTTCTCCCTAGGCACTCAACAAGGTTGTTTCAAAATCAGGTCATGAAAATTTTGATCACTCCGTCCTGCAGTAATACTTTCATCTTGGGAAAACTTGCAGCATTAGCACTCTGTCGTATTCATTCCACACCTACCACTTGACATTTCTAAAATTTCATTAAATTAGTCCTTTTTACTAATTAAAGATTCATATAGTTACACCTTTTCTTTCTGGGCAAAATCTTAAACCCTTTGAGGAGAACAGACCTCATATTATTTCCTACAATACCTACAATGCTGATTTACATATAATAGTACTAAAATATGCAATTTTAGTTGGGCCTGGTAACACATACCTGTAATCCCAGCAGCTCAGGAGTCTGAGGCAGGAGGGTTCAAAGTTCAAAGCCAGCATCAGGAAATTAGCAAGACCCTGTCTCAAAATAATCAAAAGGGGATATGGCTCAGTGGTTGAGTGCCCAGTACCATACACCATATACGTATATTTATTTAAATTATTTCTTTTCTGCTAGTTCAAAATCCTAGATTTTCTTGATGTGTATAAAAAATGTCTTACATTGGTGCTATACAATCTCAGTAAGTGTTTATTTATTAGCATAGATATGTGCTTTTTTAAAAAGAAAAACAATATTATTAAAAGATGTTTTAAAAATCAGAGTGGTCAGAAGTTTTCAGATTTTGAAACACATGCATTTTTAACAAAGTGACCATGTCAAACACTAACCCAAATGTGTTTACATTTATAGTCAGTGGCTCTATATATAGAAAGTCTAGGAAATGACCTATTTTGCAAACTCAGTATAGAAAGTAAATGTACAGTAACTAAATCACTGAGTTTGATGGGTGATATAAATATTATCTTGCCTCTCTGAATCATTCTTCAGGAAAGACTTAATACTTTTAAATAGGGAATCCGCAATATTTTCCTAATATTTGTAAATGCAGCAAATATAACTTGGCAGAGGCAGCTCAAACAGCTCTTCCTGTTACCAACAGTGATCTCCAAAATCTGAAATTTCAGCATTACAGTCACTCCATACAAGAGAATTTATAGTACATCACACATTACTTTGCTTTTTCAGTCATTAGCCCTTTATGAAAATACAGTGAAAAATGTATATTCTCTTTTTGAGTAGGTGTTGATTATTTTGAAGTGTATACAGAGGGTATACACCTAAGGGCCAGTGATGTCATCAACATAACACACTGTCTAAATCACTACCTCAAATTTCCATTTCTATACCAATTTCTTTAACAAACTGCTGAACTATTAGCATATATGTTAAATGTTTTCCTGTAAGTAAATAGACAGAGTAATATTTTATACATATCTTATATATGTGACTCCTGACAATCTCTCTCTTCCATTGTTGATCTTTGTTGTAATAGGCAAAATAATAAATTAACACAAAGCTAGCACTATATCTGATGACACAATTTTACTGCCTTTGGAGTTATTATTACTTGGTTTTATTCCCTTCTTGTTTTGTCTGTTTTCTTGTAGAAAATTTTATACAAAATACATGAAGAAAGTCTTTCATCCTCAAAGGAAACAAAACACCTACTGAATATAAAAACACTCTTTGAAGAAAATTATAAGCTATGAGCAAAAAAAAAAAAAAAAAGAAAAAATCTTTATTCTCTCATATTTTGGGGGATGGAGTCATTTTTTATAGTCCTTACCACTGAGACCAAAGCAACATATTATCCCCTATTTTAGCCTGAGAATCAACTTTCATGGTTTTACCGTGAAGATAATCAAGAAAACTTTGCTGAATATCCCTATATTTTCCTTGATTTTCGTGGTTTTAGAAGTGTTTATTTTTTAAAAAAGCTTCTATATATTCTGATATCCTTGTATCTGATTTATAAAGGATAAATAAATTTATATTCCACTGTCCTACTAGACATCTATTTTCTTAAATAAAATTCTATGATATAATTAGACCTATCAGCATATAAAATGGTTATAACTAACTGCCTTTCAGGTATAAAAGGCAGCATTTTAGCTATATTTTTGTTAGGCCAACATTTTCCTCATGGAGGCTATTATCAAATAACCATATCATATTGGACATATAAATATGATTGGAAATAAAATAGATTGTCTAATTATGAACATTTAATTAAAGCATAATCAATTCACTCTCAATTATATTAATGTTGTCTAACCTTTTGAAAAAAAAATATAGAAATTTAGTTTTCTTGTTTCTACTCCTTTATTGTAACATTTTCAATAACATCTTAAATTATCCTTCAAAAAATAAGAAATGATGGCCATGGACTATATAATAACTAGTAAAATAAGCCAAAAAAAGGACTTTTGAGAAAGAAATTTAACAATTGATTTTCTACATATGAATTAATTTTTATTCTATAAGTTTGATAATACATGCCACATATGGTCTTATTTAACACAGTATTCCTAACCTCTCAAATTTGATTTTCTGGATTAGAACTATCTTTAAAAAAAAGAAGAAAAAAAAAACTTCTAAATTTTTCCTTAATGCCTTTACAAACTGTACAATGTCTTAGGAAATGCTTTTCACATAGAAATTAAGTTATCATCTCCTGAACATAAACTAAATACAAAATCTAAACCCTTCTAAATTTTCAAGAATGGGTCCATGATCACCAGTAAGTTACTATGTCTTCTGCATGCTTATCCATCTTCTTGCAGATTCATCTTTAATTGTATGAAAGGAAAAACTAGATGGTTTCCCCTGTTCCTTCATTCCTAAAACAATTCTAAAATGTTACTTGAAAAAAGCATTCTAATTTATTTTCAATTTTATTTTCAGTTGATTTAATTATGAAAATGAAATTTTATAGCATGTATCCATTCCAAAACACAAGAATGGCTCCATGACATCATGGTCTATAAACCAAATTCAAAACTTAATTGTAAAATTTAGTCTGTTATATTTTATTTTCCCTGAATTATAAATCATACACGAGTGCAAATTATGGATACTGCAATTTCATTTTCTGAGAAAGTTCTTTGACTTTATTGAACTTCCTGGTTCACTCCAAGTCAACTGAAAGAGTAATTTTAACTGAAATAAGACTTCCTTTTTACAGTTTCTCAAATATCCCTTACATTGCTGAATAAAAGAACAGAAAGGGTTGAAGTTTTAGAGGCTTACTATGTCTCTTTGAATGCATCCTCTCTTCTTTACTAAAAATTTAATCTCAAATACAGTTTGACTTTTTTTCTGTCAGTCAATTTTCCAGTTTCCATCTTTGTTTGGTTGTTAAGTCCAGCTTATTGAGTTATATGGGCACAGAATAAAATTCTAAGAGATTGTAAGGAGGATCAAACCATATTTTCTTTTAATTACTTTTTTTTTAGTTGTAGGTGGACACAATATCCCTTATTTTTTATTTTTATGTGGTGCTGAGAATGGAGCCCAGTGCCTCATGTGTGCTAGGTGAGCACTCTACTGCTGAGCCACATCCCCTGCCCAATCAAACCATATTTTAAAACTGATTTCATCAATAAGAATGTGTTGCATAATTGATCCAGCAACCTTCACTAATTTCCTTCTCAAACCCAATGTACAATTATTTTTTATGAAAGAATACTATTCCCTTGATCAATAACTTTAAACTTTTCACTCTTGCCTCAGAATGGAGTCCATACCTGATTCTCCATATTTCTACAATGTAATTCCCATCTTATGTTTGTTCTAAAGAAATTGAAATAAATCTTTGATCTATCCCAGCTGTTAGTTTTTGCTTTGTTTTTCTGTGCTTTAAACATCATTAGCCAAAACAGCCTTTTGCTTTTTAGAACTACTTACATAATTTTGATAGTTATATTTGGAATGCATGTTTTCAATTTCTATTCATTTTTTCTATTTCATAGCAGAGTGAGGCCTGTTATTATAATTGTGTTTCCCATATAAAACCTCCTGTTCTTCTACACATTTACCAGTTGTCTCTTCAATCTTTGAGTCAAGGTCAGTGTTTCCTAGAGGAGCTGGTCTGTGAATCTGTGCAAGACATATGATAGGAAAAATGTTTTTATCAAGAGAAAGACTTCTTCAGAAAAATCATCAGTTGAACTTAGTACCCTGTGATGTTGGTTTATATTTTGCTGCTATCTCCTTATCTCATCACAGTTTTGAAGGAATGCTAAACCTCAGACCACACATTAAAACAGCACAGCAATGGATGATTGACCTTAAGAATAGCTGCTGGAATGGGTAGTCATATTTCGAATGTATTTTGATTGTTTCTTTTAGTTTGGCCCTTGTTCTTATTAAGCAAATAAAGAGAGGACCGAGTTAGCTGAGGGTTTCAATTAGATCCATGTTAAAAGAATCTTTCCCCCAAAATGGCAGAGAACCTGGGATAAAATACCATCTTACATGAATATGCATCGTATTACTTTTATTAAAAAAATATACATTTTACATTGAGATGATTGCTAAACCTGTGTTTCCAGGAATTCCTTAGCATTAAACTTTAGAATATAAAACATAAATATTTCAAAGTGACCACGTCCTGTTTCAAATGTAGATAATTATGTAATTCATTTTGAATAGAACATCTGGTATATATGATCCTATTTTTTCTTGTCCTAATATTAGAAAAAGCACAAATAATTTTTCATTGGATACATTATATTAGTCTATTTATTTATGCCTATATTTTAAGAGTGATATAATAGAATTTACTTTTTCTATGTTGGTTTTTATAAACTTTACACTTTATTCTTCTTTGGTATATTTTTAAAAAATCAGTTTGTTTTCTTATTGTGGGTTTTAAGAATCCTTTCCATATTTTGGATGAAAGTTCTTTATGGCATGTATTGGCAAATATTTTTCCCCACTTTTCAGTCTGACTTTTAATTTTCTTTACAGTGTATTTGCAAAGCTGAACATTTCAATTTTGATAAGTACAAATTTTCAGTTGTTTCATGGATCCTGCCTTTACTGTTTTAGATAAAAGCCAGCACCAACCCCTAGGTCATGTGGTTTTTCTCCCAGTTATTTTCTAGGGGTTGTGTAGCTTTGGATTTTGAAATCATATGGTCTAAATGTAGAATTAAAATCTGTCACAT
Organism: Marmota monax; assembly: GCF_021218885.2. Classification (NCBI taxonomy): domain Eukaryota; kingdom Metazoa; phylum Chordata; class Mammalia; order Rodentia; family Sciuridae; genus Marmota; species Marmota monax. The sequence goes on along the minus strand of NW_026693777.1, from coordinate 11,401,841 downwards.
GGAATACATATGGGATGCTTGAGAATTTAACATCTCATATTTAGTTTCTTTTATTTGTAAACATAAATAAATAAAAGGAAATAATGGTAATATTTTAAAGTTGTAGAAAGGACTAAGTAAAGTAATAAGTATGTTAAATATGCTGCCACATTAATGAAAGTGAAATAAACCCTAAAACCTTCCTGTATCAACTTTTTCTTCTATATCCATTCAACCAGATCCTACAAACTTCTCAATATATTCTTCCAAATACTCCTTTTTCATATGTTCTATACAGAATAAATTGGGATTAATTTAAAACTTCATTAGGGATTGTCTTCTTTCTGACACCAAATAGATGGTGTTCTGTACATCAATTATTTGATTCTCTAACTGGATTTATTAAAAAATCCATTTTAATTCTCACAGTAACTACCTGGAATCAGCACAGATTTCACAAGCTAAAGGTCTCAGTTACAAAATAACCCTTGCTTTAGATGGCAGTCACAAATCTCAGCTTGCCACTGTAACTTATTAGTGATAAATTTAAAGGTCCTCTGGACCATCCCTAACTTTGTATTGATAATTTCTAGAACACCTGAAAAAAACTAAAGAAAACATTTTGTTATGTGTATTGGTTAATTATAATGAACGAAATTTGCCAAGCATGGTGGCACATGCCTGTAATCCCAGCAGCTCTGGAGGCTTAGGCCGGAGCATCTCAAGTTCAAAGCCCGCCTTAGCAACAGCAAGGCACTAAGCAACTCAATGAGTCCCTTTCTCTAAATAAAAGACAAAATAGGACTGGGGCTGTGGCTCAGTGGTCTAGTGCCCCTGGGTTCAATCCCTGATACCAAAAATAAAGAAAGAAAGAAAAAATGAAATTCAGTGACAGCCAAATGGGAGAGATGCATAAGGCAAGGTATGGGGGAGGAGGGTAGATTTTCCATGTCCTTTTGGGTTGTACCTCCCTTACAGCTCCTGTATGTGCTCATGAAAAGATAAATTGTCATATATTAAGTGCATACTATTTTTGTTGGACAATGAAATAATTTAAGCTATTGACTTAATACTCTTAACTCCTGGATTTTCTCTTGTAAATATTGGATTTGTTAATTATTAAGAACACAGTATTCCTTGTCCCTTTAAACCCAGAAAACAGCAGATGACAAGTGTCTGGGGGTGGTCTTTTGAGAAGAAATTACTTGAGAAGCCTGTGGCACATACCTTTAATCCTAGCAACTAGGGAGGTTGAGTCAGGAGGATTGTGATTTCAAAGCCAGCCTCAGGGACTTAGTCAGGCCCTATGCAATTTATCAAAACCCCATTGCAAAACAAAACATAGCAAGTGATGGGGATGTGTCTGTCTCAGTGGTAAAACACCCTGGGTGCAATCCCAAGTACAGTACCAAAAAAAAAAAAAAAAAAAACTTAAGAAGAAAGGACTCTAATAAGGGCAAGCTTAGTGTTGTCCCTTCTACTTGGTAAGTAATTAGAACTGTACTTAAACTGGTATCCTCCATATAGGTGGGCAGTCTTCACTTTTAACTCTTAAGTGACAGGATTGAAGACAGTCCAATGCATGTTTTGTTTGTTTGTTTTTAGTAAACAAGTTATCATTTAAAAAAATAGTTTTTTTGTAGTTGTGAATGGACAGAATGCCTTTATTTGTTTATTTTATGTGGTGCTGAGGATCAAACCCAGTGCTTCACACATGCTAGGCAAGAGTTCTGCCACTGAGCTATAGCCCCAACCCCCAATGCATGTTTAAGGTCTGTCTTCTTACAGGTGCTTAAAGACTTAAAACTAATTTAATATTACTTTTTAAGGTTTTTCTTGTTTAGGTATTTTTTATTATACTTTAAATCAAAACTATATTATTTTGCTTATGATTCTGGGTCTTATCTGAAATGAGCAATTGTTTTCAAGAAAGAAGGGCAAAAGCTTATTGATATGTAATACCAAAAAAACACATGAACTGATCTCTGATCCACCTATTAAGAAAAAACACTGACATATTTGTCCCAATAATTTACTGTTTTTATGAATTATTCTTTCCAAATAAATTAGACATCTGTATATGTATTCAAACATTAGAAGAACCCCCGACCCCATTCAGAACATTTGCCAGATATCTTGAACATATAAGAAAAGAAAATGTTAAGTTTAGAATTAATTTTGAGCACTTGTTACTTAATGGCTTTATTCCAATTGAAGTCCTTAATAACTTTAAAAGTTCACACTTTTACCTCCAGACACCTAATATTCTGCATGTCCATATACATTTAAACAGGGGTAATACATAAATGCATTCACAGGGAGTACTTTGCTACATAAACTATAATTTGAATGTGGTTAGAAATACATTAACAGTATTTTTTCTTTAACCTAACAGTTTTTTTATAATTATTTTTTGCTTCCCTCAAAGCATGATTTCCATTTTTTTTTACTTATACAAATTGTTGAATTCTAAATGGTACTGTGAATAGTCCAAACTCTATTTTAATTGACTAAATAACCAATAGGGCAAGATTTTCAAAGCCCTCTTTGAGGGGAATGGCTAAATTATGAAACATAGTAAAGCATAAGTAGTTTTTTTTTGTTTTTTTTAAATAGACAAGTATCATTAAAAAAATTTATATAGCATATGCTGTACATAGTAAAGCATAAGTTGTTATTAAGAGTACACATTCTGGAATCATATTGCCTTGTTTCAACCTTACTTTGCAAAGTTTTAGATGTGTGACTTTGTTTAACCTCTCTGTTTTTCAGTCTCTTCTATAAAACTGTGCCACTTAAAAGATATGATCTATGTGAATGTCTTAACAAATGCCTTGCATTCAGTAAACATTCATTATCAATAAATGCAATTCAATTTGAATCATTATTCTTCAGGTTATGCATAGTGAAAAACTGACTTTTGAAATAGAAATTTTTAATAAAAATGAATATATTCCATAAAGTGTATTTTAAGAATCATTTAATTGACTAAAATCCTAACACCTATTTATTTAAGTATTCCTATTCTTAAGCATTTTATGTTGAAGTGGCTTTTTGGATAATATTTTTATTTATTTAATTTTCTTAATATAAAATATTTCATAATAAACTATACTGAATAATTTATACCATGTGAAAAATGGATTCTATGAGAATAGTGAACTCTAATATCTTTCAGTATCTGGAGCTTTCTTTCATCATAATCCAAAGTGTTCGAGTTATACATTTAATCATGACTGCAAAGGTTGGTCCTTTTCACTAGGTATTTCAAAGAATGAAATGTTGAGCTCATTAATAGCCAGCACGCTAAAAGTGAACCTTACATCAGGAGAAATTTTCCATAGGCAGACTTGATTGGACTCTAATGAGTGCACTCAGTTTCACATCCTCTAGCCTTTTGAGGTTAGCAAAATCTCGAAATCCAAGTAGTTTGTACAGCCTTTTAAATAGAATAAATGATTACTTTAATTTAGGCATGCTTTCCAACTCAGACTCTATTAGTCGTTTTGCAAACACACTATATTTGAAGAATTTTAACTCAATGTTATTGGACATCCGTATGGCCATAAATAATTGAATAGGCTGTCTTCTAGGTGTAGACAAATGACACATTCACTAGATAGTGTCTGAAAAATCATTATTTGAAATAATCTAATAGGTCAAATACATTCAAAGAATTCTCACAGATTATCATTCATTGAAAAAGTAAACATATATTTTAGGATATATCCCTGTAAAACTAATTATGCTGCCACTTAAAAAATTCAGAAGAAAGATAAGCAGTTACAAACACTTTTAGTTTTGCTACAAATACAAATATAATTTGAGAGCAAATGTGATTGACTTAAGTTATCTGCATTTAACTCTATCATTACTAATTTTCACTTCACCTTAGCATTTCATTCCAATGGCCATACCTTTCCTCTTGTAATCACTCAAAATTTCCTACCTCTGAAATATAAAATTCCAACAAAATCCTGTTCATTGATGGAAACTTTCTGGCTTCCAGACTACCAGATTCTAAATGTGATTGCTTTTCCAGTTTTCGAGTTTTCCCAGTGATTCAGTCTGTGAAATCTGAGTCTATGACTCACCCCATTAGTTTCCTTCTGAATTCTTTCTTTCCAGAACCTGCTTGGCTGTGCTTCTCAATGTCTTGTCACCTTGTCCTTTTACCTCACTATACTGGATCTCCACCCATAATATCAAAGTACTGATTTTTTGATGTATAAAAGATACATGTTTCAATTAGTTCTTGGTGTATAACAAAAATTTCCAATTCTAGAAGCTTAAAAACACATTTTTTTAAAAAATCTGATTCTCTGATTTCTATTCAGTCAAGCATTTGAACAGTTTGCCTGGGCTGCTCTTTTCTTCAAGTAACCTTGGTATTAGCTGGATCACTCGGTGGAATTTAGTGGGTGACTAGTCTGGTCTGAAAGACCAAAATGGTTTCACACATCTGGAATGATAGTGGGGACAGCTGGAAGGCTAAGCTTAACCTTGCTCTTTTCTTCTCTATCTAATCTCAGGTCTACTTCTCATGGTCTCGACAATAGAATAGTTGTGTTTATGAACATAGGTCAGGCTTTGTTGAGTGGGTGTTTCAAAAGCTAAGAAGTGGAACTCACAGTCTCTACTGTTCTGAGCTCAGAAATTGGTACAGGCTCAATTCTGCCATATTCTGGTTAATGAATTTACAGACCCCATCCAGATTTAATGAAGTGGACATATACCTCACTTCACCATAGGAGCAACTTTGGAGATATTCTGGATATCTTTACTCCTTTATATCATTAATGCATTCATTTACTCAATCAGTAATAGTTTGCATCAACTATAATACCAGATACACTGATGGATTTCTGGGCTGAAGCAATGAATGAAGATATTTAGTTGTTTCATAGTGGAGATTACAAAAACAAGACAGGAAAACTGGAAATTATATTCAGGAATATGTACAGTGATTTTTAACATTTAAATGTAAGGGAGATAGTTTATTAACTCTTCATTAGAGATGGGCTTTCTGAAGAGGTAAAATCAAAGAAATGAGAATGAGCCAACCATTGAAAGAGCAAAGGAAAGAACATCTCAGGCAGAATAAAGAAAGCCAAATGTCTAGAGTCTTGTTGAAAGGCCTTGTTTTGTAGCATAGGAAGAAAACCCATGTGTCTGGAACATAATGATCAACATGACGATGGTTGAGAATAAGAGCCAGAATTTATAAGTCCTTCTACACCTGATTAACAAGCAAGGGTGAGTCAATAGAGTGTTTTGAGAAAGAAAATATTATGAGAAGATTTCTCTTTCAAAAGGCCATCTGCCTACTGTTTTAGTTAGCTTCTTCGATGGCTGACTAAGACTTGACTAGTAGTAACAATTTTAGAGGAGGAAAATTTTATTTGAAGGTTTATGGTTCCAGAGATCTTAGTCCATAGACAGCTGGCTCCATTGCTCAGGGTAGAACATTATTGTGAATAGAAGAGGCTTACATGATGTTCAGGGAGCAGAGAGCAAGATTCCACTGGTCAGATACAAAATACGTAACACAAGGGCACAGTTCCAATGCCCACCTCCTTCAGCCACAGCCTCACTGGTTTCACTCAATTAATCTCTGTCAGAAAACTAATCCACTGATTGGGTTAAGGCTCTTACAATCCAATCATTTCACTTCTGAATGCTCTTGCATTGTCTCACACATGAGTTTTACAGAAACATCTAATTCCTAAACCATAACACCTATCTAAGATTAAGAAAAGGCTAAAGAGAAACATGTTGGCCTTTTAGCAGGAGCTATGTGTGATGGCACACACCTGTCATTCCAGCTATTCGAATGGTGAGGCAGGAGGATTTCGGAAGCTGAGGAGTTCCAACCCAGTCTAGACAACATAGAGAGACCCTATCTCAAAAGGAAAACAAAAACAATAACAAGAAAAACAGTAGGGTATTGCAGAATATCCATAGTAGTCTATGTGATAGACAGTGGTAGAAGTAGTAGAGAAGGAGAGAAATACCTGATCTTTTCATGTATTTGAAAGATAGACTCAATAGAAATAATTGTTTTCTAATTGTAGTGTTCTTGAATAACAGTTATTACTTATCTCTAGTGTCCATCCTCATATGCCCCAAACTTACATAGCAATATTATATATGCTTCACAGAAAATGCTTTCAATACAGTTAGTTTTGGTATTCAGCTTCTCAAAAATGTACATGTTAGATATATTGGTTCTTAATTTGTTTCTTGCTAAATCTGATATTTTAGATCACTGCATATTCTTTGAAACACATAGCTTCTTTAATTTTTATAACATGCATTTCTGGATCCCCATTTCTCTCTGATTTTTTAAATTTATTCTCCATTAGTAGCTTTTATTTTACTGTTACTGTATAAGCAATTATATTCAATAGCATATCCAAATTTGATATTTGGTTTTATGCTCTCAGTAAAACTCTTACTTGCAGTAAGCCTTTTCTTATGATCCATATTTCTACTTGCATAAGATGTGTTTCTGAGCATATAAAAAATAAGACAGTCTACAAAGTCTTTCCAGGAGAAACAAATGAGAATGCTGGGAAAAATTTTTGTAAATATTATTAAAATCCTTATAATGCTTATTTAAAAAAAAAAACTTGTTAAATTTAAGTGAAAACAGTACAGTGATGCTACTTTGACCCTAATGAATCTTCAATTCAATTTTGCAGACCTGGAAATTTTTAGGTTCTATTTTTATGACATCTGTGGGCACAAATCCAACCCCATGGTATTGACTGTGGGAGGGTCCTACTGGTAATCGCTTTTCCCAAGCAGCTGGAATTCAAAGGTGGCATCTACATGACAAGATTAAAGCTTAAGTAAACACAGTCCACACATTTCCACTCTCAAGGGAGTAAAAGAAACTTGCAAGTTTGATGTAAGGAAGTTGACAATAATATGGAAATTAATACTTGAAATTATTATTACTAGCTGGCACTTGGGTGCATTTTTAACTCAAATTCATGTCATATGAATGTATAAAAAAGCCTTGAGCCAGGAATTTAGATTATTGTGATCCTAGGCAGCAATGCTATTAGTTACCCATGGATGCAAATCTTCATTGGATGAAGAAGAAACATTTTCAGCATCAAAGTTGAAGGACAATCAACAACAAAGAGTAAAAATTAACCAAGAACTCACAGAAGCAATGAACTTTGAGAGAAAACCAGCAGGAAAACACTCTCAAACTTCATTTGTCATTATCACATTGTATAAAACAAAACAACTACTTTGTTTAATGACATAAAAGCTAAGCTTGACTATATTTATAGAGAATGAGGATATTCATTCTCTGTAGAAAAGAGGTATAGCAGGTGTACAAAAGAACTATGCAGAAAATTTGTAAGTTAAATCTATGTTATTGGAATTAAAAACACAATGAATGAGGTAAGCAAATTAAACAGAGTTGTAGAAAGAATTAATGAACTGCTGGACATGCTGGTGTATACCTTTCATTCCAACAACTCAGAAGGCTGAGGCATGAGGAACAAAAGTCAGAAGCCAACCTCAGCAAGTTAGTGAGACCCTGTCTCAGAACAAAAAAAATATATAAAGGACTAAGGATATAGTTCAGTTGTAAAGTGTCCTTTGGTTAAAACCCCAGTACAAAAAAAAAAATCTGTGCAGAAAAATTTATTAATAATTTAGTACAGAGCAAATAAAAAAATGAAAAACTTGGAAGAGAGGTTAAAAAGTATGGAAGATAAAAAGGATCAAGTAAGGTTTTAAAGAAGGCAGCAAGCAGACTAGTTGTTTGAAGAGCTAATGATGAGAATTTTCTACAGTTTCTTCAAAGAAAGACACCATTTTAAATAAATAAATTTAAGAAGCCCAATACATCTCAAACCTATAAGTAAAAAGAAAATTGTGCCTAAAATTATTGTATGGAAGCTGTGGAATACCAATGGCAAAGATATTTTGAAGGTTACTTGAAGAGAAAAATATTTTCACTTCATAATGTAAGAATTTGGGCTGACCCCTCCACAGAAATAAGGCCAACTGAAAATAGATTATATTATTGATGTGCTTAAAGAAAATAACTGCTGACCTATGACACTATATGCCTGGGGAAATATTTTAATAATACAATTAAATATATATTTTATAATATATTTTAGAAATCAAGATTGAGAGTTCACTAAAGATATGATAGAGATTTCTAAATGATTACTTCAGAAATAAGGAAAGTGACCACAGATGGAATGTTGATAATGAAAGAAGAAATGAAAAGCAAATAAGCTACCATATGACTACATAAATTTAAACATTTCAGGTAGAAAAATGATAATGTATAATAGGAATTTTAAAAAGAAGAGAATCAAAATCTTTGACCCCATAACTTATGTCAGGATGAGAGTCAAAGGAACAAAGTAACCTCAGATTGTTTTGTCCATAAATGTGGTAAGAATATCAACTGAAGTTTTTTAGAAAACCTGTATATGGATTTTGCAATTTTTATAACAATCGACATAATAGAAACAGTAGATAAAATTCTCAAATAGTAGTAACAAATTTAGGGATAATAATCTAATCCATTGATCTAAAAGAAGGCAATGAAAAATTAACATCAGAAAAAAATAGAAAACAAAAAATAAGAAGGTGCATTTGTATCCAGCTATGTCCACTATTATAGTAAATGTAAATGCTAAGTACTGTGGGTAAAAATAAAATGATTGTCAAACTCTCTTGAAATAATAACACAAGCACATGCTGTTCAAAAGAGATGCTTGTAATATATAGGGATACTGAGGGCATACTAATAAAACATGGAAGAATACAATATGAAAATACTAATTAAATAAATGCCTGGGTAACATTAGGCAAAATAGACTTTTAAAAAATAAAGAATAAAGATTGGTTTATAGTGTTGAAATCTTCATTTCATGCAATTTTTAATTTGCATGTCCTTAATAGCACAACCTAGAAATAAATAAAGCAGCAAAGAGATGGAACTACAGGAAGAAATTTTAAAATAACTAATACCTTTTAGGAGATTTTAACACTTTCATCTATGTTAATCCAACTAGAATCAGTAGGCAAAAATGAACACCTCTGTAGAGGATCTGGATAACTTGCTTATCAGATTTGATCCCCCAAATCCTAGTCACATTCCAAAACTGATGCTGTTTCTTTTTTGGAATCATACTGGGGAAAAAAAAATCTAGTATATATTTACCTATAGCAAATGTCAACAAATTTGGAGGATTGAAAACAATGTACTTTTTTCTTTCTGACCAAATTCAGTTAAGTTAAAAAATCAAAAGCAAAAAGATAATCAAATACGACCAGAATGTTTAAAAATGATGCAGCTCTTTGCTTACTGGGTTTTCCTACTGTGTGACTCATATGTACAGAGTCAAGATGTTCACCATACCCCAAATTGCCTGTCCTTTTCCCCACTCTTTGTTGGAAAGCATTATATACTGACAGCATTGTCTACCTCCTTGCCTAAGGTACCATTTATTGTCCCACTGACTTCACCTTAGTTCAGGCTTTCACCAATGGTGGTATTTTCTGTGTAACTTCTCTTCCCCCTGTGGTTTATGTTTTTCCTATCTGTTACAGCATTTTTCCTAAAATAGAAATGACAGTAACAACAATAATATGGTTAAAATCTGGAAGGTCCCCTTAAAAGATGCTGCGTGCAGTAAATCAGTAGTGTTCAAAGGTGAATAATCACATTATAAATGATGTAATCCCATCAGTAAATTAATTTGATGGATTAATAATTTGAATAAACTACTGGGTGAAAACCAAAGTCAGGTGACATGTAGCTGGAGGAAATAGGTCATTGGGGATATGGCCTTGGACTATATCTGTCCCTTTCCTCCCCTTCTCTTTCTCTCTCCCTCTTTCCCCCACACCCACTCCCTCTCTCTCTCCCTCCCCTTTCCCTTTGTCCCTCTCTCTTCCCTTCACCATTACTCTCTGTCCCCTTTATCCTCTGCCATGCCCTTCCACCATGATGTTTTTGCCTTAAAGTCTGCCAATCATGGACTGAATACTGTGAAACTGTGAGCAAAAATAAATCTTTTCTTCTTAAATGGCTTATGTCAGGTATTTTGATTATAGTGATGAAAAGCTAACACAAACATCAGTAATAATAATTTTATCCTGTATATCTTTTATTTATTTATTTTTTTTAGTTTCACCAATACAAACAGGATAAAACTCAAAACTCCATAGCATGACACTCAAGATCCTTAGACTCTCTGCCTCTCCTTGGTTATTTCCTTCCAAGCCCTCATGGTCTTTTGTGCATCTACTATGCTACTCCACTTGCATTTTTCTGAAATTCCCTCCCTTCCCCCTACCTACTCAAGCACCTACTGCTCTATCAGGAAAGCCCTCTCTTATTGAGTACCTATCTGACTACGTCCTGTGTATATGGAAGACACAGCTTAAATATCCCCTTTCTTAAAATTTCTTGCTTAGTTAGTCCTCACGATATCATTCACTTCTTCATTACTTTCTACCTGGAATTTTTTCATAATTAAATTGTATATGTTTTTTAAATGTCTGCCTTCTGTGTTGTCACGAAGTATGTGAAGGCAGGAGTTTTTTGTTTGTTTTTGTTTTTTCTTGCACATTTTTTGAAAAATTCTTAGCACTTTTTGAAAAAAGTCTTAAAGAAAAAAAATTGAGAGAATGGATAATATTGAAACAAATAAGGCATATTAAAATCATCTACTGAAAGTAGTAAAAAAGATAAGTCCAAGATTGAAAATTAGAAGTGATGCCAATATTACTTAAAACAAATAAAGAAAAAACAGATGAAATAACATGTAAAGAAGATTATATTAGGCACTCATAATGTTGTAGTCTTAAAACCTTTTAGAATTTTGAAGTAAGGCCCATTGAATACAGTTGTACAGATTTTATACAACATAACTCACAGGAGAGGCATGTACATCTAATTAAGGAGGGAATTTTGAGCCAAGCATGGTGGTGCATCCCTGTAATCCCAGGGACTGAGGAGACTGAGGCAGGAGGATCATGAGTTCAAAGCCAGCCTCAGCAAAAGTGAGGCACCAAGCAACTCAGTGAGACCCTCTAAATAAAATATAAAATAGGGCTGGGGATGTGACTCAGTGGTGGAATGCCCCTGAGTTTAATGCCTGGTACCAAAAAAAAAAAAAAAAAAAAAGAGGAAATTATGTTGTGAAATGTACCCCTTAGTGATTGTAGAGAGTTTCATAGAATGAGAGAATCACATCATTACAACTCAGGAAATAAGTTTAATTTATTATGATAATTAAGATTTTTAAGACAAGGACTATTTTTTATACTTTAAATAATAAAAGAAGTGTATTTTGTATACTTTAAATGGATGCAATTTAAATATTAGAAATCTTAGCATCAAAAAAAACCAGGTACTTAATGTAGCAAATTTTAATTACTTGAAAAAACAAATCACAACTACACCAGCTAAATGAGCCTTGCAATGGGCTGAAAACCATCTCCACTTGTGGTATGATTTTCAAAGTTTGCTTAAGATTTACATATGAATATTATGACTTATACATAATATCATAACAAATGATTTAGAAAATAAATGTATATAATTGTGTTGCCTACTTTATTAAATAATGAGTATCCAGAAGCCCATGGACTATGCCTCACAGAGGAATAATTAGAATTCACAAATGCTTATAATAGTTTGAAGCCACAGCTTTATTCTGCATTTCATATCAAGAACAACATTTGGCGGCTGGCAGTATAAATAGTCATGACAATTTATTTTTCTGGAAAACAGAAAGAAAAAAATAAATAACTCTGCTTGTTTCACCTGCAAATGCTTTTGTAAAGCAATGAGGCTTATTCACTGCCCATACTCAGCAAATCACATTGCCCAGCCCTAGCCAAATTTCCTGGGCCTAAATATGTTCTCCACCCACCTCTTATCCTCCTTCTTTACAGACTATATTCTTAAGAATAGCTTATCATAATAAGAATAGCCAATATGAATGGCTTATTGCAAGACTCATCTATTTTAATATATCTTTTCTACAGATCCCCCTGCTGTGGAACCAGCATTTCTGGAAATCCGGCAAGGACAGGACCGAAGTGTCACCATGAGCTGCAGGGTACTGAGAGCCTATCCAATCCGGGTGCTGACCTATGAGTGGCGCTTGGGCAATAAGTTATTACGGACGGGTCAGTTTGACTCTCAGGAATACACAGAATACCCAGTGAAGAGTCTTTCCAATGAAAACTATGGGGTTTATAACTGTAGCATCATAAATGAAGCTGGAGCCGGGAGATGCAGCTTTCTTGTTACAGGTAGGATTCTAAAGGTTTGGCTTTTTTATATTTTTTGTATTCTTAGAACAAGAGATCTTAGGTCCATATCATTGTAAGAATGAAAACATTGCATAATGAGCAGTTTTACCAGGAAAAGTGTATTTCTTTAGTTAGAGCTTCTGTTAGTTTATTTTCAAGGCAAGTCTATCATAGTAGTTAAAATTGTACCTGTGCCAATAAAATTGCATAGAAATTTATTGTAATTCAGATGAAGTGAGTAATGAGATTGATTACTTTTAGTATATTAGTAATAAAGTGGCAAATTTTGTAACTAGCATTATTTAGCTCAGATTGCAAAATGTAAACAGAAATCTGCTCTGATTTTCTTAATAGCAGGATCATTTTGTTTTGTTTCTTATTTATTTATTTATTATATTTCAATGTAGAATGACTCTCCATTTTATCCTTGACTTACCAAATTTTCACAAATATGGTAGAAAAAAGGGAAAAATACTGTCTGGTATACAATAAATTAGGAAGAAGTGCAGATAATTTTGATGTCATTATCTTCTTAGTATTTCCTCTGTATTGTCTTCCATACTTTAAAAAACTATTTTCATAAGCTATATACTAAAGTGAATGTTATTTTTGAGGCAGGATTTGAGCACATATTAAAAGAAATACTCATTTCATTGTTATTTTGTCCCAGGTAGCATTAGTTGTAATAGTGTATATTAGGAAAAAAAGAAACTGGACATTAAAATGTTTAAAATATTCCAGACATAAAAAAATATTCACTAATCATATGAATTCTTTGTTATTACTTACAAGAGAACTCTGTGAATATAATTTTCCTTGAGCCAGTTTTGCCTCCTGAAATGAAATATTAGAGAGGTAAAGTGTGCCTGACTTACCAAAGAGCATGACTATATTGTGAGCTGCATCTTGCCACCTCTTGGTTTCACAAAGCTTTTCATTAGGTTTATTTCCCTCCAAGGTTTTCCTATTCTGATTCTTAAAATAGACTACTAATGCAAAATCAAAAGATCCTAGGACACTGCTGTTTATCAGATGATCAAACTTCCAATTTAGAAATATTTACAAGGGAAAAGAATGTAGTTTGTTACTCAGTGGGTATTTTAAATGCCTCCTTTACTTTCAATCTTTCTTTATGCATTATTTTCCATACCAATAAGAATTTTTCAAAGGTGATTATTTTTTTCACAAATAGAGCATCATCTTGCTTTCATTCATGAATCCTCTAGAACAAAAATACTCCTTAAAATTAATTACATCCTTTCTTCAACTTTTTGGCCTTAAGCAATTCATAATTCTCTATGATGACATTGTATCCCAACTTTTGGCTAGAAGGTTTAGATCCATGCTGTTCTTCAAGATTTGTATTTGTTCTATATTATGTAATTCAAATTCTAATTTTGAACTAGAAGACAAACTGAGACCAGAAGAAACACTAAGCTTCATTGTTCCTCTCCAAATCTATGAGACGCCACAAGTAGATTTGATAACTACAGAATGGAATAAATCCATTCTGTATTGCCTCATGGAGAGAGAAGGAGAACCATGCATTAACTTGTTTCAAGTATGCACTTTTCAATCTTTAGGTCAACTTTATTGTTTCAAGGTCTCCACATAAATGAAATATTGTTTTAAAAAATAGAAAAGGAGGCAATTGAATCCCAAATACAATATAATCCAGGAAAATATATATATATATATATATATATATATATATATATATATATATATATATATATATATAAGAAAAGATGTTTTCTTAGAATCTGGTTTTTGGAGTATCTAGAAGGAACTTTGAAAGACTATGTATTTCCTCTACCAAAATATATCAGAAGTAGTATTCCTTATGAATTTCCACAATTCAAAACTCTTTGAAACTAACAGTTATTAGAGAATAGAAAATATTCAAAGATGCAGATATTCTTTATCCACAAAATAGATCTCTAATTTCTTTACTTCTTAAAAACTGAATAATGAAGAAAAATTTAAAAGTTTATTTTTACACTTACTTTATCAATATCATTTCTTCACTTGCCATATATGTTTTATAGTATTCAAAAGCAGATTTGATCTCAGTGCACTCCAGAATGTACAGAACTGAACTATAAGGCACTAACATCTGTACTTATTTTAGTTTCCAGGAAAGCTGAAACATTTATTCCCATTTTTCTCTTATTTATCATGTGTGTGTGATGTGTCAGTGTAGGGGGTGAGAAAGTGGGATTGTGCTTACTGAGGCATTAGAGGGCAAGTGAAAATATTTTCCTGCTAGGCAAAATAAGATGGTAGGCCAAGATATTTGGGTAATATGAAAGTAAAAGCAAATAACCAGCCTAGTTTTTAGAGAATATTTTCTACAGTTCTACAAAATATTGTGTTTTGCATTTTATATGATAATATTATAACAATTTTGTATGGTTTGTTTTAAGTAAGCTTTGTGTGTTATGGTAGGAACCCAGAGACCATTCCCCTATTCCTCTGTGGAAATCTTTACAAATTCTAAAGAGTAATGTGACATATTAATTTATTGAATTAACCTATGAACATTCAAACACTTATCCAAATATGCTTATGTATCATACAAATAAACATTTGTATTTTAATAGGTAGATCTTTACCATTACAGCAGATTTCAATTGCAGCATGAACTTCACTTTATGACATGTTCAAAATAGCCAAATATTCACCTTTTGAAAAAAAAAATCTAAAATGCTCTCAAAGATCTAAGTTTATTCTTATGTGGCATGGTTTTCATTCTATGTAATACGGTAATACATAGCTTGATCCAGAAAAAATAAAGCAAAACAAAACTCAGTAGTCTGAAGCGACTAAAGGAAGGAAGGCTGGACAAAAGATTTATTGATTGAATGGAAGAAAACTGTCTGAAAAAAACAACTTTTTACAACTCAACATAGATGTAGGCCATGATTGTTCATGTTTCCTGAAGACCTAATTGGAACAAGCTTATAGATGCAGGAGGGAAAGCCAGTGAGGGAAAATGACCTGGGAGATTTCATTGACCACCTTCATCAGTACTGGGTTGGTTTAAGCTATCCATTAGCAAAGACCCCCAGCGATGCCATGGAATTGAAACAGTGCAGACAAAAAATTTCAAGAAATTGATTATCTGTAAAACCAAATGAGAGAGGATCTATGAACAGATTCTATTAACATTATCAGAAATTAAGATGAAGATAAACTTTTATTCTTTTTTAACATAAAGAACTAGGATATTTGTAACAAAATACCACATTGATTCATAAGGTTTTTAATTATGTCTTGAATTGTTCTAATCAATATTCTTAAATATTTAGCAATTGAGAAATCAGTTCTAAATTATTCCAATTATGCTTCCACTAACCATTCTTTCTCTATATTTCTTCCCTTTAACATGCTGCTTCTGATAATGTTTCTGTTAGAATTTTTATGTGACATTGGATAAACAAGTTAGACAAAAAAATGCATGATGTTAAACAGAATTTTTCTTTTATGGTTTTTGATGAGTTAAATAAAACTTAGAAACTATCCTGTGACAATATTAGCATTGCTTTTTATTACACTAGGTTATAAGTCAAAGAAAATAAGTACAAAATAAAGTACAAAATAAAATTGCAATCAGAGTTTCCTATATAGCCCAGAAACTAAAAGTGAAGTGCCCTTCTAACTTCCAGATAGTAAATGCATAGAGTTCAATTAAATTTAAATTAAAATATTTAAGAATGGTGTCCTTTCCAACAGTGACTATATATCCTATAATATTTTACTGTATAACCACAAATTATATTAAGTATAAAACTAGCACTCTTTAGAGGTACCTACTAGATGTGAAGTACAATATTGGAAACCTGTAATAGAACAATAAACATTCTTTCAAAAACATCACCAGTTTTTTTATTTGCAAAATATCTTGCAATTATTATTTCATTTTAATTTCTATTGCTCTTTTTAGGTCTTCTCTATGGTCTTCTGAGATATAAATTTGTATCTGATCTTTGAACTTGCAAACTCATTCTCTTTTAGTCCACTTTCCATATTTTGGGATGTATTCTGGACAACCTTTTACCCTTAAGTGAGAAACAGTCATGCTCAGCAGGCCAATTGGATGAATGCAAATTTTTCAATGTTTTCAATCCATTCATTAATATCCTAATGAAAATATAACTCTTCAGCTCTCCCTTTTACTAGTTAATCCAAATTCAATTCAAATTAGGTTTCCTGCTCTCTACCAAATAATTACATATCTTTGAACTCTGTGCCTTTGTTCACATGGTATTTTACTCTGAAATATGGTCCTTTGGGAATTCCTCTTTTAGAGTTATGGTGACCTTTGTGTATGATTTTACCAGGGTTTAGTCAGGTGACCAGATGCAGGTTATGATAACATTATTTTATGATTCACAAATTAATTATATGTCAATATTTGCAGAGCATCTGAAAGTATCAATAAGTTCCAAGTAATCATAATTTAAATATGACAAAATCATTTCACTCAGGTTAAGGTCCCAATGTATCATTTCTGAGACTACTATAATGACTCTATTCCACATAATCTGCAAGCATTAGGGCTCTTCCATCTCATAGCCCTAATGGCTACTGAAATTCTAACCATTACTTCCACAATGCAGGCAGAGTAAAGTCATATTCATGCTTTTTTGGGGAATGCTTCCCAATAATTTCAGACATAATTTAGGCATATTGCTTTATCTGAAATAAGGATGGGTATAGATTTTATTATAAAAAGATTAAATCAGATTTTATCTCATCTATATTTTAAGTTCATTTTAATTGAAAACATTGCAATGAAGACAAATTGAGATCATCAAGGAAATTCCTGGATCTATAGTTTTATCTCTGTAACCATTGTATCACTACTGGTGTTTAAACCTCCTTTTCAGGAGCCATGAACATTTAGTCAGAATAATTTTGAAAGATAAGAAAATAAATTTAATCATGGACTCTTAAAAAGATTTTATTGATAACCACATAATAAATTAATATGAATTTAACCTCTTAAAACAACAAAATTTATCATCTTGTAGTTCTGTGTGTCAGGAATCCAATAGTGACTTAGCTGGATTCTCTGTTCTAAGTCTTACAAGACTAGTCAACCTGTTGGCTGGAGTATGCTCTTATCCAGAGGGAATGGGGAAGAAATCACTTCCAAATTTAGAGTATTAAAATAATTAGGTTCCTTGTGGTTGTACAATAGAAAATAAACTCAAGTAGAAAATGCATAATAATTCCTAATGAATCTTAACGTATAGCAGTCTATACTGTATAATGTGATTCCACATATATCCTTCTCATTTCAACAAACCCTGATACATTTGCAGAACAGATGGGATTGCCCTCCCTTGGTAGGTTAAGCAAGGCTCAGAAAACCAAGATTAAAATAATTCAAGATCTTTTTGACACAACTCAGTGATTATTTTATGAGTGGTGCTAAATAAATTTTTGGATAAGTAAGACAGATGAAACATAGGTGAACCTATACAGAATTATTAAAAAATAGTGATAAAAATCTAAGTATTAATCAAAGAAGTTAGGCATATCACTTAGAAAAATGTACTAAAACATATACTTTTATTATATATCTAAGTTTATATGATATTTTAGACAAATTTTATTTTCTTTCCAGTAAGCATGTCATGAGTAATCAATATAACACATATAAATGAAAACCCCAATTTAATTTTGTAATATTGTCGCAGCAATTTATGGCTTTTTAAATTTTCTGTGTCACTCATTTTCTTTGTTATAAAATTATGTAACTTCTCCAGTGAAAAATTCAAAGCAATGTGGTTATCAAGATCTATTACTGTACTCTTTTAAAAACAAAGCATTACAATATCAAAAAATAATGTAGAATTGAAACATTTATATTTTATTAACTTCAGATGGTTTAAAATATTGACAAATTAAGAAAATCATTGATTCATCTGATATGCTAATTTCTGAATAACATTTCAATGGGAAGTAGTAAACCAGAGAGAGTTTATGTGTCAGTTCTTTTGTAAGAGTTAAAAGAATATGGTAAATATGCAAATTAACTCAGATTAGCAAAATTAAAGTAGATTTAAAAGAGTTAAATATAAAATTTGGTAATATGGCCAAAGGCAGAGGGAAGGTAACAAAACTGATGATTGGATTCAGGATAAAATTGGCTTAGGATGACTCAGGAAGAAAAAGAGTTAAAAATCCAGGTGCATCCAGAAATATAACACAAGTCAGAAAAATTGGGATGGCCTCTGTTATGTATTGACTCGCATCCTCAACCAAATTCATATGTTGAAGCCCTTATTCCCTATGTGTTGATATTGGGAGAGGGGCCCTTTGGAAGGCAATCAGGGTTAAATGAGGTCATGAGGGTAGGCCCCTGGGTTGATAGGATTAGTACCTAAATAAGAAGAGACACTTGATTTCTCACTCTTCTCAACCATGTGACAACACAGTGGGGAAGTGGCTGCCTGCAAGTCAATAAGAGAGCCCTCACCAAAACCAACCAACCTGCAAAATGTGACAAAATAAATTTCTGTTGTTTAAGCTACCTAGTATATCATATTTTCTTATGGAAACCTGAGTTAACTACCATAGCCTATAGCAGTTGTAAGAGAAATGTCATATCAGAAATCTTAGAATCATATTAAAACATGGAGCATAGAAGTGAATTATCTTGGTTCTGATGGAACTCTTCTGGATAATTTATTGTGTTTGTGGTTTCTATCCCTTGGCCATTGCTGAAGGATAGTTGTCCCTTATGTGAAAGCTATAGATGGCTTCTAACAGTTCAGCCTTATACAAGCCATTTAATTTGTGACCTTGGTTAATTTAGCTATAGAATTGGAAATGAGAAGTCTGCTTCACAAGATTCACATAATTTTAAGAGTATCAGTTAAGCTAATCAATGTGAAATTATTTAAATGAAAAACATTATGATTATAGAAAGGTAAGAAAAGAGGATTTCCATATTTACCCATAGAGAAGTTTCTTTCTATTTCAGTAACACAACACAAAAAAATACTACCGAAAAATGTTGGAGATTGGCTAGGGGATGACTGATCTCAGAGAAATAGTCGGTACTCAATACACACTTGAGCTCTGATTGGGAGAGAGAAGTGTGATGAGATTATTAGACTGATACAAAAGAACAAAATAAGCTATTCTAGGGATAGTCTGAGAGAGGACTTTGTATTAAACGTGAATTTTTTTTCCTTCTGCATATTACTTACTCTGGGTAAGTGATTGTATATCTCTACCATGGAGCAGGAAGGATCTACTCTAACTTGAAATATTAGTCAGGGAAATTGAGAGAGAATAGAGCCTGGCTAGAGAATACAGTGTACCACAATAAGGGCAATCAAGGTGGTTGGCTCCTGGAGTTCCTTCTCTTCCTCTTCCCCTATCCCAACACATACTCTTTCAAGCTGACCATTCCTGAGAGAAATGCTACCCTAGGATAACAGCAGTAACTGAAGCTGGGGTATTAGAAATTTTGAATACTGGATGGAGAAAACTTTTGAAGGGCATAGGTGAAACCAGAATTTTTCCACTTCTACTGGTAGTTGGAGTCTGCCTAAGTTACAGTCCTCTGGAACTGAGAAAGCCTGTGGTAAGGTATTAACAGCTAATCAAGGCAAGAGATGCTGGCTGACATCTGATCTGAGGGGATAAGCTGGCAAAGCCCTTTCATTCCAGTATCATTGATTGACAGGATTGTATCTCTTCATGATGGGCTATGCCCTCCAGCATTGTAACAGAGCCAGAAGCTCACTGCCAGTTTCTTCTTTCTGGGTTCTTATCTCCCAAACTTGAAGAATGAAATCCATAGACAACTGAAGAGTGAGTGCAGAAGAGTAGAATTTATTCTTGTGGGGAAAATAAAGAGATAGAGCTCTTATAGGGCAAGAGAATACCCAACATGGGTTGACACTTGAGCATGCTAGAGATTTATATAGCACTAGGGTCAACACTATTGGTCCATATTTATGCTAATAAGGGTTTGGGAAAGTATGGTTACACATCCAGGCTTGCCACACCTCCTGCCCACACTACTGTGGCCCATGCTTTCCCACCCTGTTCTAGTCCCTGGGTGTATCTCCCTACCACCCCCTGTAGTTACTGGATAAGAACTTAGATTCAGAGGTATAAGAAGATAGAGAATGATGAAACTGATACTGCAACCAATACCTCTCATTCTGAAGCACCCTTTCCCTTTACCTGGAGGAACGTAAGCAAGAGCCTAGGCCATCCTCATTCTTGCAGGCAGTGCCACCCAAGGCAGATGGAGTTCTCCTAGGATTAAGACACAAAATTCAGAACAAAACTATTATGCGAGAAAGAAGATGAATGGTATTATCTATTTTAAATTGGATAGGAGGAATAAGAAACAGAATAATATTTTTAAATACATAACATTCATCCTAGAGGAAAGCAAGGAAGATACAAAAATATGAGACAGCAAAAACAGCAATGAAGACAAACCATTTAGTAATAATAAGCTTAAAAATATAATTGTTGAAATTAATAATTAATTTGCTAGATGAAATTTACAGAATAAATGTAGCCCAGGAGTGTGGAAGATCTGGCTGAGGAAACCTCCCAGCAGAGAACATAAAGAGGAAGTGACTTTAAGGACATGGAAGATGAAAGCAGCAGGATACATATCTGCTGAATAGGATTCCCAGAAGGAGGAGATCAAATAGGGAAATAAAATGAAATGAAGACAAAATAATTTTTTTAACTTGAAAAAAAAATAAAAAAAGCTAGACCTTTGTGAAAGGGCTCACATGGTGGCAACAATACATTAGGAAGAAAAAAAAACGTTTTGTGCTTTAATGATTTTTAATGAGATTTAAGAACATCAATGACAAAAAGAATTTCATAAAGTTTCTATAAAGATGATTATTTATATAGGATTTGGAATTATATTCACATCAGACTTCTGACAACTTGATAAACAAGAAGATAATGAAGTACCATCTTCAAAATATTAAAAGAAATGTATTTTAAAAAGGCAGAAAATTTCTCCAAATTTATGAAACACTTGAACCCCCAAGCATATCATGGTACAGAAAACAAGAAAATTACAAAGAAAATCAGATGAAGGTATACATAAATTTTATTGCAGGAAAGACCAAAGAGAAGATCAAACCCTGAAAGCAACCAGAATAACAATGATATTCTGATGTTATGCATAACAATTATCTTCTCATTAAGAATAATGCAAGACAGAAGGCAAAGGAAAAACATCATTAAATTTTTAAATGTCTTTTGAAAAGACCATCAATTTTATAATCCAGTAATTCTGTATCCAGTGAAAATATACTTGAAAAATTAGAGTTACATAAATATATTTTCATGAAAAATTAAAGCTAAAGAATTGGTAGTTCATAAAACTGTACCATTAAAATACATTATGACAAATGATAATTGTATAGTGAAGGCAAATGTTGTCAAAGAAAACATGAATATATAAAAACAAATGCAGACAAGATAGAGTAAATAAATGGGAAAAGATAAAGAAAGATATTTCTTTTTTCTTGTGATTTCCCTAATAACATTTGTATAAACAGTGATCACAGCCTGAGGTCTGTCAACTGTGTTTATGAATAAAGGTTATTTGGAACAAGATTTCCACACTATTTATATAGGGCCTATGTAGCACAGCAGCCCAGGAGACTTGAAGCAAAGCAATCCTTTGATTCAAGCCTAAAATCTTTAATATCTGTCCCTTTAAGAAAAATGTTTTTTTTAATAACATATTAGTTAGAGTTCATACATATTTATAAATCAAGTCTATGACAATAGTTCAAGTAACGAGATTAATTTGAATTGTGCTGTTAACATTTGTGAAGTGGCAAGTGAGAAGTGAATGAGGACCTTAGAGAGGTGTGAAATGTGATATATGAAGAGGTACAATATTGACTCTAAATAGAAGGGATATGTTAAAATTTCCTAGTTTAAGCTACACAAAAACTTCTTAGACATTTCTTTTAAAGCGGTTCATCAAAGCAACTTAACTATAATTGAATTTATTCAAAATACCAATTCAAAATACCACAGGGAAAAAGCAAGACATAAACAAAATGCTGAAAGGACCAAGAAAACAAAAAGCAAAATGGTAGACTCTGATTTAGCTTTGTTGCAGATTTTGTTAACTGTAAATGAACCTAACATTCCAGTTAGCAGTCAGAAAGTGTAGGCCTTGATTTTTTTTTAAAGCAAGCTATCTATAAGATACCTCCTGCTGTTCACCATAAATACACTTCAAATACAAAAAGACTGAAAGGAAAAGGATGTGGGAGTACATAACATGCAAACAAGCAGATAAGAAAGTGGCTATAACTATCTGATTATCAGAAAAAGTAGATTTCATGATATTGAGAGCCACATTTAATAATAAGACAAGAATTTACAAAGAAGACATAATGGTTCTAAATATGTGCACACCTAGTAATAGAGCTTCAAAATTCATGTAAAAAGAACTACCAGGAGTAATAAACTTTCTTAATTTTAGTTGAACATTTTAATACCTATCTATCAATAATTGGAAGAATTATATAGACAAAAATCACAGAAGTTTTAGAAGATATTAACTATTATGAAGCAAATTATATTGATTTACTATACTCAATGTTATAAACTATACATTATTTCAAGTCCATATGGAATGCTCTTTACAGTGGATAATATGCTGATTGAATACTTTCCTTCTAGGATTAGGAGCAAGACAAAAGTGTTCAGTCTCACCAGTCACAGATGTTTTTCTGGAGGTCCTTATTCTGCAAAAACACAAGAAAAATGTTTCAGATGCATTGGTAAAGAGGAGTAAAACACTATTTACAGATCATATGGTTGTTTTGGTAAAAAAGCCTAAGGAATTTATAAGAAAACCTATTTCATTTAGCAATAATGTAGTGTAAAATCAGTATGAAAAAATAGTCATATTTCTAGGTTGGTTCCACAGTCTAGCTATTGTGAATTGTGCTGCTATGAACATCGATGTAGCAGTGTCCCTGTAGCATGCTCTTTTTAGGTCTTTAGGGAATAGACCGAGAAGGGGAATAGCTGGGTCAAATGGTGGCTCCATTCCCAGCTTTCCAAGAAATCTCCATACTGCTTTCCAAATTGGCTGCACCAATTTGCAGTCCCACCAGCAATGTACAAGTGTACCCTTTTCCCCACATCCTCGCCAGCACTTGTTGTTGTTTGACTTCATAATGGCTGCCAATCTAACTGGAGTGAGATGGTATCTTAGGGTGGTTTTGATTTGCATTTCTCTGACTGCTAGAGATGGTAAGCATTTTTTCATGTACTTGTTGATTGATTGTATGTCCTCCTCTGAGAAGTGTCTGTTCAGGTCCTTGGCCCATTTGTTGATTGGGTTGTTTGTTCTCTTATTGTCTAATTTTTTGAGTTCTTTGTATACTCTGGATATTAGGGCTCTATCTGAAGTGTGAGGAGTAAAGATTTGTTCCCAGGGTGTAGGCTCCCTATTTACCTCTCTTATTGTTTCTTTTGCTGAGAAAAAACTTTTTAGTTTGAGTAAGTCCCATTTGTTGATTCTAGTTATTAACTTTTGTGCTATGGGTGTCCTATTGAGGAATTTGGAGCCCGACCCCACAGTATGTAGATCGTAGCCAACTTTTTCTTCTATCAGATGGCGTGTCTCTGATTTGATATCAAGCTCCTTGATCCATTTTGAATTCACTTTTGTGCATGGCGAGAGAAAGGGATTCAGTTTCATTTTGTTGCATATGGATTTCCAGTTTTCCCAGCACCATTTGTTGAAGATGCTATCCTTCCTCCATTGCATGCTTTTAGCCCCTTTATCAAATATAAGGTAGTTGTAGTTTTGTGGATTGGTTTCTGTGTCCTCTATTCTGTACCATTGGTCCACCCGCCTGTTTTGGTACCAGTACCATGCTGTTTTTGTTACTATTGCTCTGTAGTATAGTTTGAAGTCTGGTATTGCTATACCGCCTGATTCACACTTCCTGCTTAGCATTGTTTTTGCTATTCTGGGTCTTTTATTTTTCCATATGAATTTCATGATTGCTTTCTCTAGATGCCCTTCAATGGATGAATGGATAAAAAAAATGTGGCATTTATACACAATGGAGTATTACTCTGCATTAAAAAATGACAAAATCATAGAATTTACAGGGAAATGGATGGCATTAGAGCAGATTATGCTAAGTGAAGCTAGCCAATCCCTAAAAAACAAATGCCAAATGTCTTCTTTGATATAAGGAGAGTAACTAAGAACAGAGTAGGGTCGAAGAGCATGAGAAAAAGATTAACATTAAACAGGGATGAGAGGTGGGAGGGAAAGGGAGAGAGAAGGGAAAATGCATGGAAATGGAAGGAGACCCTCAGAGTTATACAAAAGTACATACAAGAGGAATTGAGGGGAAGGGGAAAAATAATATAAGGGGGACAAACGAATGTCAGTAGAGGGGGCAGAGAGAGAAGAGGGGAGGGGAGGGGAGGGGGGATAGTAGAGGATAGGAAAGGCAGCATAATACAACAGACACTAGTATGGCAATATGTAAATCAATGGATGTGTAACTGATGTGATTCTGCAATCTGTATATGGGGTAAAAATGGGAGCTCATAACCCACTTGAATCAAATTGTGAAATATGATATATCAAGAACTATGTAATGTTTTGAACAGCCAACAATAAAAAATTAAAAAAAAGAAAAGAAAAAATAGTCATATTTCTAAATTCTGTTGTTCTTCCACATCTGCAGGGGAATGGTTCTAAGGTTCCTACAGGTACCAAAATCTGCAGATGCTCAAGTCCTTTATATAACCTATGCACATCTTCCTTTATATTCAAAATAATCTCTAGATTTTTATATTACTGAATACAATGTAAATAGCTGCTATACTGTGCTATTTATGTAATAATAACCAAAACAAAGTCTGTACATATTCAAAACAGCTGCAATTTTTTTCCAAATATTTTCCAGTGATGGGTAGTTAAATCCATGAATATACAGGGCCAACTGTGATATCTACAAATATTTGAAACTTAAATGTAAAAAATTTCTAAAGATCCCACATGTGAATAAATTTAATAAAATATATGTTCACTGAGGAAT
Organism: Marmota monax; assembly: GCF_021218885.2. NCBI lineage: Eukaryota > Metazoa > Chordata > Mammalia > Rodentia > Sciuridae > Marmota > Marmota monax. Next base: position 11,376,438 of record NW_026693777.1, on the reverse strand, counting down.
ATTTACTAAGAAATAAAAATTATTGCTAAGTAAAATAAAACAAGACCCAAATGAGTGGAGAAATATCACATGCTCATGGATTGGAAGAGTCAATATTGTTTTGATATTTATTCTATCCAAATTGATTTATAGATTCAATGTAACCCTAAACATACATCGTGTGTTTTGGTTTGTTTTTGTAGAAAGTGAAATGTTTATTCTAGATTTTATGTGGAAAACTATGACTCAACTCTAGTTAGACCTATGTACGAAAAAAAAAAAATGAACCAAGTTGTACTGCCTGACTTCAAGGCTTATCATAAAACCATAGTAATTCAAACACTGTGGGGTATTTGTGTGTGTGTGTGTGTGTGTGTGTGTGTGTGTAAAGAAAGACAGATCAATGGGACAGAATGCAGAAATAGACCTCTATGGATGAACATATCATTCATATATGATCAAATGAGATTTTTTTCAAAGTCTCCAGTACCATATATTGGAGAAAAGAGAGTTGTCTGAATAAATTGTGCTGGAACAACTGAAAATCTACAAGGAAAAAATACATTTAAAATAATTCCTCATATTACCTGGGAGTACATAATTGATGATAGATATACATATAAGATGATAAATTATAACATTCTAGAACAAAACACAAGACAAAATTCATACAAATTTGGAAAAGACAAAAATGTCTTAGAAAGCAAATAAAAGCACCACTCATAAAAATATTAGATTTCATTAAAACGCCAGTCTTCTTTCTGTTCCTGCAAAAACATCATTAAGAAATGAAAAGACAAGACGTAGACTGCAAGAAAATATTTGGGGGCTGGAGTTGTGGCTCAGTCTTAGAGTGCTTGTCTAGCATGTGTGAGGCACTGGGTTGGATCTTCATAAAGGTATTGTGTTCATCTACAACTAGAAAAAAAAGCAAAGAAATATTTGAACTACCTTTATTTGTCAAAGGACTTATATATCTAAGGACCAAGGTGAGGCTCAGTAGTAGAGCACTTGCCTAGCATCTGCAAGAGCTTGGGTTCCACCCCAAGCACTCCAAACCAAACAACAAAAAAGGACTTCCATCAAGAGTATATAAATAATTCTTATAACTAAATAAGAGAAACAATCCAATTTAAAATTGGAAACGATTAGAATATATATTTCACAGAACAGAAAATAATTGACCCATAATCTTATGAAAACGGTTACCCTCACTCGTTATCAGAAAAATGCAATTTAAACTACAATTATCTGTTTCACATATGTAGTAATGCCAAAGTTATCAACTGACAATACCAAGTGTTGGTGAGGATATAGAATAACAGAAACCATCATACACTGCCAGTGGGCATGTAGAATGAGTTTACTTTAAAAAAAATGCTGTCATTTTCCTAATAAACTTGAATATACACTTACCAAAGGATTAGTTCCACTCCCAGATGATTACCCAACAGAAATGAAACTATATGTTTATGCAGAAACATACATACTTTCAGAGTAGTTTTAATTGTTATAGTTTCAAACTAGAAACAACCCAAATATCTATCAACAAGGGGAGGATAAACAACATTTTATCTACTTATGAAGTGGAATTTTACCAAGTCCCATATTCATAAAGAACTGCTAACACAGGCAATATTATGGATGAACAGAATTAGAAAACAATATGTTAAGTGAAAAGACATAGACACAGAAAGTACATATTTTGTCATTACCTTTATATGAGTTTCCTGAATAGATAAAACTGATCTTAGTAATAGAAAGTAGATTCTTATTTGCCTGAGATTGGGGATGGAGGTGATTTATTATAAAGGGAAACATACTAACTTTGTGCAGTGATGGAAATCTATATCTTGATTGGGACACTAATTACATATAATATATATTTTTCCAAAATCATCAAAATCTATACCTAAAAAGTATGCATTTTATTATATGTAAATTATGCCTTATTGAGGTACTACCGAGTAAATGTATGGTTTTACCAACTAAAGTAGGCTCAGGAATAGAAAGTGTTGCATAGTCTCTAGTGCTAATTATGTTTTACATATATATGTTCTAATCCATATTGTGTTACTATATATGTGAAATAACTTTTAAAAAGTATTTTACAAGAATCCTTTGTTTTTCCTCTCTAATAACCTTCAAAACACTTTCCTTTATTTGGGGCTCTAACTAGTTACTCCTCACAGTATTTTCTCTTATGATAACCACCATTCTCTTTTATAAGTTATATTCCTTGCTTTAAGAGGTAATGACTATTACACAAAGAATATAGACTGACTAATATATTGGAAGTAAAGGTCGCATATAAAAATTAAATTAGAAAGGCATGGATCAGGTTTTGGGTGCTTACTATTTTGTAAGCAGAGGTTTTCAGTGCTGATGGAATAAAGGGCAAGCACAGATATTAGCATAAGAAGTAAGGGTATAAGAATCCAGTGCTATTTCTCACAACTCCCTTACAGTATTTGAATATCTGTATTAGATTTGATTTGAAGAGGATAAGAAGCAACCTGAAATTTCAGTTTTCCCTGAGGGAAAAGAACCTTTTTATAAAGGTACTAGAGAATAATACAATAAAATAAAACTCCATGTGAAAATTCACACATCTGTATATATTTATTACATGTGTAGAGTTTCTGTTCTTTTTCTTAAGGTCCAGTTTAACACATAGTATATTTGGAATTTTTGACTGATATTGAGTGGTTATAAAACCAATCTGTGAAAGAATCAGAGGACTTTTTAGTTCAGTGGAATCAAAGCCATCTCCCAATCCTCCAAGCATCTATTTAAGCACCTGGCCTCTGTCCATCACCCTGAAGGGATGATTAATGGATGAGAACAGTGCAGAACATGTTCCAAAGGCATGCCAGAAACCAGACTTAAAGTGGTCAGGAGAGAGATTCCATACATGATAGCCCACAGCCTGATCTGGCATCTTTTCTCCAGGGATATTTTGTGATGGGGCTGTAAGTTGAGAAAATCAATAAAGACTTTCCTTGTGTAATTTCTTTTTCAGTTTAAAACTAGAGACTATAATCAAAGTTTCATAATTTCACATGACTTAAGTGAGTATTACTTACTAAATCACCTTTTCTCATCATTCTAATGAACTTTGTCTTTTTAAAGAACTTATCAAAATAACAGTTCCTAGAAGCCCCAGAATCTAACTGCAGACAGGTAACCTGTTTCACAATGAGAGCCAGTCCAGTGCTTCTTAGCAATATGATAAGAACAGTTATTTGTGTTCTAATATTTTTTCCTGCTCCTGGAGTCATTTTCACGGATCTCTTATTTATTCTTAGAGAACCACAATGATATAGTTTCAATAACTAGTTTTCTTTATTCACATCTAAATCCACTTTATTAATTCAAGTTATATGTTTTGGAGAAAATGAATGTTCCTAGAAGATGAACATCATACCTTCTGGGCTTCTTTCCAGATCACTTGAACACCTCTTTCTCCCTGCCTAAATGACATTCAATACATTCATATTCAGTGATGGACCACCCACATGTGCAGCACCAGCACTTGCCAAAAAGTTAATGCATTCTCTGAGTACACCACTGAACATTCAGACCTCAGCCTGGGAGCTGCTGGGTCACTTCATCCATCTGTTCTCACTCCATGCACACACCCCAACAAACGGTCCTTTAAATGAGTACAAAGATTTTAGATACTGGGGAACTCTTCAGTTTTAAGATACAGTATAGCTTTAGGAAAGACTGGGTGTATATATTTTCAGCTTGTTGTATATTCATTATTCCTGAGTTAAATGTTTAAACACTTGTTATTCTCATTCTAGAGATTTAGTCAGTCAATCCTTATCTGTATGAATTCTTGAGTTGATATTACTTTCAGATAATGATATAATATGGCAAATATGGTTGAGTCCCAGGGATAAAATTATCATTTAGGTTTCTGTACTCTTAGAGGATAAAGTAGATAAGCAGAGGTTCTTTTGCTGTTAGTATAATCCACAAGTCTATTGAGTATCTGTGTGTGCATTATGGAAGAGAAAAGCTCTTTTCTTTAGGTAGATGTAGTTCCTGTGCCAGGGCACATGTAACGACAAGAGTAATAGAGTCTGTATTTTAGCCCCACTCAGCCCTTTAGCTGGGTGCACAGTGAGGCACAGCCATACCAGAAGTGTTGGAGGTTAGTGTACAATAGGCTTTGGACAGCTTAAGTTCAGAAGGTAGCTTTGTGACATGATTATAGGGCAAGTTGTTGAAGATGACTAATGTTCTGTTTCATCCTTTATAAAAATAGTAATAAGAATATATTATCTTGCAGGAGATGGTAAATATTAAAAATATATTATTCAAGTTGATTAACATAGTGCCTGACAAATAAAAAGTAGCAATTGACAACAAACTTCCTTAAAATATTCTATTCTTTTCTAGGGGAAATCAAGCATCTTCTTTTAGCCTAGGAAGAACTGTTTTATTCCCCAGATTTGCTTCCTTATAATGCTTTAGAAGCTGCAATTAGCATATTTTCTGTGACCAGGTAGGACATTGAAAGCATACTTATATCAACAAGAAGACCCCAGTGGAAAGCATTTCATGAGAATTTCATGACAGATTTTCCATTGACATACATATATTTGTTGTATATGGAGGGAAGGAAAAATCCTTCAATATCTAATATCACAAAGATGAATGAAAATAAATTTATTACTTAATGCCACATTGCCTCTGAGATTTTCTCCTGCTTTAGATGTAGTCTATTTCAAATTTTATACATCTATATTTTTTTCACACACTATTTCAGTTACCTAATTCAAATTCACATAAAATTTTCTCACATGGTACCAATATACAGAAATCTCTGTTCTCATCAATATAAAATTTTTCTTTAATCACTGGAGAAAATGAACAATCAGTTCCTGGAAAGGGAAGAAAAGGCCCAGTAGAAGAATAAAAGTGATAAAAGAAAAAAAATAGGATGTCTTTTCTGATTGTCCCCATGCATCTGGTTTGTCCCTGTATTGGGGGCTGGTGTTATTAGTGCAACTGTTCGAGAATCAAACTGTAGACATAAGTAGTAGCTTGAGTGACTGAGTGACATGTGATGACATTTTGAACTGCAGGTACTTCTGTCTTCGTGAACCACTCATCAGTCAAAAAAATTTAATAAATTAAAATGTAAAAACTTATGATTGCATTTGTATAAATAAGACATATAATCCCTGTTACTAATTATATTATTTATTCATTCAGTCCTGTTCTATTCATTTTTTTTCTTCTGATTGTAAAAGAAATTAAAATTAAAACATTTCCTTGGGAGCCTAAACTCATGGACCTCAGGTACTGTGACTCCTTTGCCTACTGGACAAATCAGCCCTGATTTGTAAGATGGAAGTTAAGCTTTTCCTCCAACTCTCCATGTCAACCCAGTTACTTTCTGATAACCTGCTACCCACTTTTATGCTCAAGAGAATGTTAGAAGTTTTCAGACACAGAACTCAGTCATGGAGAAGGTGATGGAGGAGATAGCTGTAGTTACCTTTCTTTAGATAGTTTCATGGGCATCTACCATGGCCTGGTGGATGGTGCAGCAAGAAAAGAAGTCCTTAGATTACATATAAGACATCCTTTGGGGCCCACAAAAGCTAAGGAAAATTTTGGGGGCTTAGCAATCTGTAGACTCTATTAATTAACAGATTTTAGTTAGTTCATACATTGGCTTATAAGTGTTCCAATGTGTCTTGTGTTTTTAAGGGGAATATAGATAACATGTGTTTCTTTTCTGAACCACCGAGGAATTAGCAATTGAGTTTCTAAATGGTTGGGAGATACTTCAGTAATTTGATTCTCCACAGAGAACCCAGCAAAATGTCTTAGAAGTGGGACATATAAAATAAGCCAGAAGGTATGGAATTGAAAGAGAACACAATGTCTTCTTCAATGTTACTGCAAAATGGGAGATTTGTAACAAGGGTACCCTCACTACTGTGCTAATCTCAGGAATTGGACACTATGTAGATTTGTTTATTTATTGCTTTCACTTCTATCTTGTAAAATTTTATGATGTAATGAATTACCTGTCTGACCTCTATGCAACCACACTCTCAGGTATTCTAGAGGTGCCTCAGTAGGTAACACTAGTCATGATACATTAAAGAAGTGGCAAAACTCTGGAAGAGAAGCCTGTAGAGCTTTACATCCAAGTAGAGGAGAATCACATCAACCTAAGGCCATAACTATGTGCTGCCAGATGCAGCATACTAGATAGTTCTTCTGACCTTGTGCTTTTCTCAGCCACTAACACGAAAGTGGGCATGGCAGTTGGTGTGCACCATGCGTTAATGGAGGTAGAAATCTTAGGCTCTGTTTGAATGCTCTCTTTCTTGTGTGCTTAGGTGAAATGTATAACCTCTCTTCCTTCTGATGAAGAGTACTTTTAAATCCTCTTGAGGGTGAATCTACAAACCAGACAAGAGCAGTAGTTTTGTCAGTTCAGTAATTGTGATACTCTTGACTTTTATGATTTGCCATACAAACCATGTTAATATCCTTCCAAACATTTGTCCTTCCCCACTTCTAAGAAAACTAAAAATAGGTTAATATTTGTGAAATTTGGGGAGGACTGTAGATTCATATATAAATTTGATATACAATTTTTATTTCTCAAGGGTTTTTTGCTCTGTGAGTCCATGTTTGGAGTGGGAAATTTTTTTTATAATTCTATAATTTTTAAACAACAAGCACAAACACATGTCTTCTATGTATTTTAAATACTCAATAAAGTGGTGGTCATAGGTGAAGGGCCCTGCATATTACAAGGAAAAAGATAAATGAAATATGCCTTCTCTCCTTCTCCTTTGTACATTTTTTTCCCTTCACCAATGGTCAGCCATCTTTATTTATAGAATAGCTCTCCAGATTGTTTTGGCTTAAAACATCATTTTAATATGCATACCATTTACTTATGTATTTTCAAGTAAAATGTCAATAGAATTATGTATATATTTTATTTCCAAATTTTCTTTAAGTCCTATGCAGTCTCCTCTTTACATGCCAAGTGTTGAGTGCTAATTATTTTATCAAATCCAAATCATCTTTTTGAATTTTTGGACTAGGTCCTGAAGTAAGCTTATTTTGAAAACATAAAAGATATTACTCATATTTTACGTCTTTTTTTTTTTGCAAAGTATACTCAGGGTTTTACAGTAAAAGTGTTATTCGTTAAATTGAAATGTTATTCTTTTGAAAATGTGTGTTTATTTTATATTGCCCAAGACAACTATATATATTTGTAAGCCAATAGTGTTTCTATGAATATTTTGTCTTTATGGATGATGCCAAAAATGGGTTAGAGGTGAATCAATTGTGTTAAAAACTGCTTCATTAAAGCTTAAGAAACTAAATGAAACCAATTTAAATATTTAGTTTAAGAATTGCTTCAAGTTCCTGTGCTAGTTAACAATTCAAAATAAAACTATGGACTGGGGATATAGCTCTGTTGATAGAGTGCTTGCCTCACATGCAGGAGGCCTGGGGTTCAATCCCCAGCAACTAAATAAATAAATAGACAGATAGATAGATAGATAGATAAAACTATGTTATACAAATTTTCCTACAGAGGCTTTCTTTTCTTTCTTTTTTGGGAGCGGAGGAAATTAGGTATGAGGGCAGGGGGATTTGTATTTATTGAATACATATTGATCCAGCACTGTGATAGGTATGTTATATAAAACTAATCGAATATTTTAAAAATAATTTGTATAGTTTGGTTCAGTTGAACCTTCACAGATATTTCTGTGAACTTCATAATATAATTGTCATTTTGAAAACCAAGAAAACTCAATTGAAAGAGTAGTAACCAGTAATGATTTTAATTACTTAATTTTGTTATTATTAATTTTGTTATTATTTGCTGATTATATTTACTAATTATTGCTAGCATAAGTAAGGAACCTTGATTTTATATGACAGGGTTCTTCTCAAATGATGTCATGGACTCTTCTGAGAAGTATTTTAAATTGGGGGAAAATTCTTGATGACAAACACATTACCTTCCAACTGATGTTGTTTGGTAAAACCAGATCTTTTTTCTTTTTTTTCATAAGATTGATAATTACTAAACTATGTTACTTCAGGAAGCCCTACTTATTTTCCCACCTATTTTGTTCTGAGTATCTTTTTTTCTTAATAATCAATGGCAGGATACTTGGTGAATGATAGTTTTTGGATCTGATCATCTTTGTCAAAATTTCTGCTTCTTAGCAATGGGCCTTGAGGCCATATTCTTCAGTCTTATTTTAATCCTCTCTAACTTCCAAGAGTTTAAGGGAAAAGCTAAAATTTTAATATAAGAAGATGATTTTAGAAGAGTTTATAAAACTAAATATTGTGTTCATTCTGCATTTCAAACTTTGAAGTAGAATGATATTTAAATATAGACAATTTGAGCTCATGATAAAACAGTTCCACAAGTAGATGTTTCTATAAATATATTTTTTCTAAATATCTAATTATTTTAAAAGTTGCCTGAAAAGGAAAATTATATTATATAATCAGATATTATTTGCATGTGAACTTTAAGTTATTGAAATAAACTCTACAAAGTCTAAATTAATAGTTTTCATACAGTTCTAAATACCTTCTTTCAATTTTTTAATTAGGAAAGAAAATTGGCCTCTCCAAAATTTTAATTACTTAATAACCATCTTACTTAATGCTAATGCATTTTAATAAAGAACGTGAAGTGCATGATACCATCTGATCATGTGAATTCTGTGATATGACATTTTCTCTAAATGTATCTTTGAAGATTGTATTAATAGTCCCAATCAATTTTGAACTTGGTTGAGAAAGTTGCAAGTAGAAAAGCTTAATGCATGATAATTGAGATTTGTGAACTTCTGGGTTGTATACACAGAAGTTTTTTTTGCCCTATATAAGTTTTATTATTATAAGGTATGCTCTGTTCTTCAATGATCATTCAAGCAGCTTTTATTTATTTAAGTAAAACTTTAAAGAAAAATTTTATAAAGACTTTCATTGATATGACTACAATCCAATTGATATTATCTCATTTGCCATGCATGAAAGTAAAAACAACCCAAAAGATATTGGTATAAAATATTTTCTGTAGTACACCTTGAACTAATGAAATAGATTGTCTTCCAATTCTGCTAAAATTGATTCTACACAGTTGAGTTCTCAATAGTATTCAATCTAAATATATTTCTCCAATTAGCAAAATTTTAATTGATGTACTTTTAATGACATCTCTGTAAGCAGTATGCAGCTGAATTATTCTTCCACTCCCCCCCACCAAATAAAAACCCAGACAAACTGATTAGTCAATGAAAAAAGCATAGTGTTTTGGGTTTTTTTTTTTTTTTTAGTTCTATTGATTTTCTGCATATTCTCAACTGATAGTACAATACATATGAGGAGAGTTATCTGTCACAGGATTTTATAGTTTTTTTTTAAAAACAGAAGAAGATCAAAGCAACTTCCAAAAGCATGATAAAATATACTTTGGGCAGTGCATAAATGCAATGTAGTCTATAATAGCAGTCCTCTTTAAAAGTGAAGGAAGAACTGGAGATCTGACTTCTATGAATAATCCTAATGAAAGAAAAGATGTGCCAGAATGATTATTCAACATTAATTCTCACAAAGTATGTGTAAAATTTGGAATCTTGAAACTTAGACATTGTTTGTTATTAAATAAGTTCTTATGAAATCATTTAATCAAAAGAAATATTTATATTAATTGAAGTTTCTTTGAAAAGATTTAAAACTTGTGATAATTTTTAAACATTCATTAGTTATCTATTCCCCCCAAAAGTTTATCTGTTAGAGCAGGAATGTTCAGAAGTGAAATGATTACATTAAGAGTGCTATAACCTCATTAGTGAATTAACTCATTTGATAGATTAATAATTTGAATGGGCTACTGTGTGGCAGGTGGGTATAGCTAGAAGAAATAGGTGGCTAGGAGCATGTCTTGGATTATATTTGTCCATGGTGCCCCCCACTCTTCTCCTTCCCAGCTATCTTAAACCAAACAGCTTCCCCCCACCAACCATGATAAATCCATTTAATTTTTTTTCTAGGGAACTTTAAAAAGGCATTGTTTGTAATATATCTGCAATCTGGAATTGGTACTTTAGTTTTAATCACCTATCTGTAGAAAACAAAATAAATTCAGTTAAAATATATTAAAATCATATGTCAACATCAGGCTATCACATTTGAGAACTTTTAAACTTCTAATCCACTTCATTTTTCCCATAATTTCTTTTCTTCTTTGGATTTTGAATACTCATGGAAGAAATAATTTTTAGCTATAATTGAATGCTTCAAATTCTAATGACCTGGTCAAGTTTGAAAATTGTAAAAATGAGAACATAAGAATGTATAGGCTTGTTGTGTAACTGAATGTATTTTTTATTTATATTATATTACACTCAAATTATGTCATCACTGACTATGTGCATTTTTAAAGATCTATTTGAGTGTTAGGCATATTTTAGGTCAAATGCTGTTTAGGTATTTAATTTTTAAATATATATATAATTGACATTTAAAAAGATTTTGAAGCATGTCTTCATTTTGTTTATTCAATTATAAAGCTGTCTAATTAATTAAAAGTGGTATACATGTTTTCTCAGATATTGTATGATTCAATTAGTCATTTGCTCTAATAAGGAAGAACTGTATTGTTAAAACAAGTTCACAATGATCATAAGTCTTTCACAACCTCCACCTTTTTAATAATTAGCAAATTGCACAAGTAAGAAATTGTCATAGACTCAGCATTTATATCTAAAGGGTCCCAAACCCATCAGAGGCACCTTCCTTTTCTCTTTAGCCTTTTTTTGTGTGAGAGGTATATGCATTGTTCAAATTAGACCAAATAATCTGGGTTTTGAGACCTTCAATTTTCACATTCTGAGATTAAGTGTAGCTAACTTCCATTATTTATTGCAACTTTGGTTCATAAATAAATAAATTGCATATTTATTTAAAATAAGCCATTTGGCAGACAGAGCCTGAGAAAGGCATTCTTTTTAAAGATGAAAACAGTATATCTTGAATTCTTAGATGAGAACTTAATACATTGTAAATCCTAATATCCTCAATGATTTAGAAAGAGCTTAGCAAACTGTAACCCAGGAGCCAAATCCAGCCTGCCAATGTGTTTTGTATGGTCTGTGAGGTAAGCATGATTTTTCAAATTTTTATTTTTTTGTTTTTCTTTTTCATGGTACTGGGGATACAACCCAGTGTCTCATGCATTCTAGGCAAGCACTCTACTGTGGGGCTATATCCCCAGTCCTTTAAAATTATTAGGGGGAAAAAAAGAAAAATGAAAATTCAGTACATCTGAAATTTATATGAAATTCACATTTCAGTGTTTTTAAATATTGTTTTATTGGAACATAGACAGTGTTATCTAAGGCTGCTTTTTCTCTATAGTGGCATGGTTGTGTAGTTATGCTAGAACTTTATAGCTCATGATTTAAAGCTTAAATTATTTACTATTGGACCCTGTTTGAGCTTTTTCACTGCTGTGATTAAAAGAACCCACCAGAGGAATTGCAGAGGAGAAAAGGTTTATTTGAGGGTTCACAGTTTCAGAGGTCTTATTTCATAGAAGGCTGGCTCCATTCATTTGGGTTCAAGATGAAGCTGAACATCATGGTGGGAAAGTATAGCACAGGGAAGCAGTTAATATGGTGATCAGAAAGCAGAGAAAGACTCTACTTGCCAGATACAAATATATACTCCAAAACCATGCCCTGCAATGAACTACTTTCTCCAGCCACACCCCACCTGCCTCCAGTTACCACTCAGTTAATCCCATCCTCTAGGGACTGATTCACTGATTTGGTTAAGGCTACAACCTAATTATTTCTCCTCCAAACCTTTTTGCATTCTTTCACATGTGAGCTTCTGGGGGACACCTCACATCTAAACCATAACAGACACCTTACTGTAAAAAATTGTGGAAGCCTGAGTTAGAAGCTGATTTGGTTGAGGTCAAGACCACCTCAAGCATCCATGAGGAAAAAGGGAGCAAGGGAGTCACTTGTTAATGTTTTCCTTACTAATATGTAAATATTTATATTGACATGAGCTTATTAAAGATCTCTAATGCCTTAAGCTACAATCAAATATAGAAACATATTAAGTGCTATCTTACTTTTATATTATTGACTCTATTTTATCATCTCTTTGTAAAAATCATCCAAATGCCAAATGTTTCATTGTTGTACTAACATTATTAAAAACACAGGCAGGCCTGAGGAAGTTTATACTTGGTCAGTACCATTATATCTCCTTAGTAAAGGTAATTAAATAAAATAACAGTTTTATTTAGAGACCTTTTTCTTATACTTCTCTCTTTAAAAAAATTAATGTAGATGAGGATTAAAACATTAGAATTATTCTGAAAGAACAAGCAATAATTGTTCTGCATTATTCAGCACCATCTATTGGCCCCCCACTTATACCTAAATTTGTAGAAGGGTCTTAGTGAGAAATAACAATTATCATATTGAAAATATTTTGTGGAATTCCTCTTACATATCAGTATAACATTGCAATGTATTTTCCTACATAAGTGCATAATATTATAGTATAACTGATTATCCCCAGAGAAAGATTAACTAAAGGAAGGAAGGATAATTATAATTTGGGTATCAAAAAATAGATAAAAATTGAAACACAAAGAGTAATTTCATAAAGATAGCATTTGGTTTATGTGCTGAAGGTGTATAGGGTTTCAGAGACGTTTAGTTTTGGCAATCTGAATCACTAAAATGTGAGCAAGAGAAATGTGAACAAGAGAAATGTAATCAGTCAGAAAATTCACTGATTCATTTATTCAACAAATGCTGACTTACACAGCTTTGTTTTAATACCATTAGATGTCATTACAAAAGAAACTGTAATGGTTATAAACAGTAGATAATCCAAAAGATGAATCTGCAAGAGGGGGATTAGGCAAAGATGTGTGGGTAACGTTTCTTTTATAAATTATTTTATTTTATTAATTATTAATTAATTAGCCATCACTTTATAAATTTAGCCATAAATACCATAAATTTTGTTTCCAATTTTTATCAGCTTATTTTCTTCATAAAAATGTTTTGGACATATTATTAGAAACCTATCAGTTCATAAATTAAAAACATATTTATCAAAAGCATTGTTTTGGTGACTAGAAGTTTTTTACTGCAACTAATGCTAACATATTTTTTCCTTAACATCGTTTGCCAGATAGAAAATATGAATACTCACCTGATGCAGTGTTTTAAATACAATCATTTGTGGAGAGCCTAAAGCCTATTTCTGTAGCAGTTTTAGTTTGAAAATGCATAACTAACAAATCAGAATGTTGTTCCCAAAGGAACTGTACTTATTTCTGAGCAGATTTAAAAGTTTTATATAGAGATCTCTGTAATTCATTAAGATGGATAATATTTTCAATAATTTTATTGTTTACGCAGTCAAGAAACCTGTGCTCTAGGGCTATAGTTTCTGATCATGGACAGTGTGCTAATGTGGTGTGCACAGCTCTGACTCCAGCAGAAGTGGTTTTTTTTACAATCTTATAAGCAATTCATATAAGCAATGAATAAAACCAGTTATGTTGCAGTTTTACAATAATGTGGTGACAATAACCAGTCAATTTAAAATATAAGATCAAAACTTTAAGCACAGGGGCACTCCTTCTAAATGATTTAGTTGGGTTGTAAATTGTTACTCAGGTCTTGCTTCTTTTTAAAAATGAACTCTCAACAACTTTTCAGTAAGAGATATCATTCTTGACTTCACAGTTGTATTATCAGTTGTTATGTTTTTTTCTTCCTACACACACATTGACAAATTATCAACTGTTGATCACTCTTGAAGGCACTCCATTTCAGGGCTGCTGTGATACCTTAATCCTCAGATAGTGTGCTCTATCAGACACAATGGTTTTCTTTTTTTTTAAATTTTATTTATTTATTTATTTTATTGGTTGTTCAAAACATTACAAAGCTCTTGACATATCATATTTCATACATTAGATTCCAGTGGGTTATGAACTCCCAACAATGGTTTTCTTTATTAGGTCCTACTTCAAAGTTTTCTATTTTTAAAAATCTGTTTTCATATTTCCTTTCAAGCCAAATGGTAATAGATAGAATCCATTAAATTGGTAATAATGTTTTATTACCTACTTCTAATATGATAAAGCCTCATGTTAAATATCACAGAACTAAATGCTAAATATAGGTGACAGAGTCCTATTTTATATAACAAAGTATGTTGATTCTTTTCTAAAATTTTCCCTTGACTTCACAGAATGAAGTCTTTTTCTCCTCAAAGTACTCTCTGTACCCCCAATCTTGTGACAACAGCTTTCACATGGCTTTGAATCAAAAGAATAAGTTTTCAAAAGGGTAGGACCCCAAGAGGTAATGTCATCCTTTTCTCCTCTTCCAGGGTAAGATGCACAGAGTTATTTTCCATCTCAGTTGGAGACTCTCATGTCCAGGTAGTCTCTGAAGACTGGAAATGTACTAGTTCAACCTCAGTATCCAGTCAGAGGATAGCATTGACAGTTTGCTTATTTGCAATCACTTTTGACTTCATCAGCTTTTCTTCATTCCTCAAATCACATGTCTATTTTTTCCATAGCAAGTATCATCTTACTATGCTGCAGCCTAGGACTGCTCAACCATTCAACCCATTCTTCTCTTTCCCACTGGGAATTATTATAAAATGTAAAATGAATTTATATAGTTTTCTATATTAAAAATTAGAAAAATCCCCATTGTTGTAGGATTCTTCTTTTTTCTTTTTTTAACAATCTTAAAGTTTATTTTGTTTTTAAATTGATAGATAAAATTATGTATACTTATTTTATGCAACATAATATTTTGAAGTATATATATATTGTGGACTGATTAAATATTGCTAATGAACACATGCCTTATCTCACACAGTTCCTTTCTGTTCTTTCAAAACTAGTATTCATTAATTTGAAGGAAAAATAATTCTGGCTCGATCCATTGCATATGTTTTCTTCTATTCTATGGAGAAATGACTGAGATTTGCATATATGTATTATATTTAATGTCTAGCAGATTATCATTAGTAATCCACTGGCTTAGCTGGTCTCTGTATATAAATAAATTATGACTTGACTCAAAAATCACTTGACCCATGGTTAGCTTGTACTAAAAATGCACATGGGCAGACAGCTGCAATTCCTATGATTTTTAGAAGGCTTTAAAAACAATCAGTGCATCATTAGTGTTTGCTTGAAGTTTGCCTTGGGTTTCAATAGTTATTCCATTTTAGTAGTCAATAGACTTTTGAGAAGTTTCAAAGTATATTTTATTATTTTTATAATTTGCAGAGTGGTTTATGGAATTATTTCTTTGCTACCATTTTGCTTATTATAATTATTTGCCATCATAGAGATCTTTTCACACAGGGAAATTAAGAACACAGAATACACTATAAAATCTTTTCTCCCACTTCAGGAGTATTGATTAAAAAAATTTCTGAATAACTGAACAATGTCATAAATATTCAATTCTTATCATATCAAAAAAAAAGCACTCCATACGTTGCCTGTGAGCTGTTCTTCTTGTCTTAGTCAAGTACATGAATTATGTCAACAGTTGTAGTAAGAGCTAATGATGTTGTCTGTTCTTAAGTTCATAACCCACTTGAATCAAAGTGTGAAATATGATATATCAAGAAATGTGTAATGGTTTTTTTTTTATTTTTTTTTAAATTTTTTTTTAATTTTTTATTGTGGGTTGTTCAAAACATTACAAATTTCTTGCCATATCATATTCCACACTTTGATTCAAGTGGGTTATGAACTCCCACCTTCACCCCATACACAGATTGCAGATTCACATCAGTTACACATCCATTGATTTACAAATTGCCATACTAGTGTCTGTTGTGCTCCGCTGCCTTTCCCATCATCCACCCTCCCCCCTCCCCACCTCTCCCCTCCCCTCCCCTCCTCTCTCTCTACCCCCTCCACTGTATAACCCTGAGGGTCTCCTTCCATTACCGTGCAATTTCCCTTCTCTCTCCCTTTCCCTCCCACCTCTCATCCCTGTTAAATGTTAATCTTCTTCTCCTGTTCTTCGTCCCTACTCTGTTCTTAGTTACTCTCCTTATATCAAAGAAGATATTTGGCATTTGTTTTTTAGGGATTGGCTAGCTTCACTTAGCATAATCTGCTCTAATGCCATCCATTTCCCTGTAAATTCTATGATTTTGTCATTTTTTAATGCAGAGTAATACTCCATTGTGTATAAATGCCACATTTTTTTTATCCATTCGTCTATTGAAGGGCATCTAGGTTGGTTCCACAGTCTTGCTATTGTGAACTGTGCTGCTATGAACATCGATGTAGCAGTGTTCCTGTAGCATGCTCTTTTTAGGTCTTTAGGGAATAGACCGAGAAGGGGAATAGCTGGGTCAAATGGTGGCTCCATTCCCAGCTTTCCAAGAAATCTCCATACTGCTTTCCAAATTGGCTGCACCAATCTGCAGTCCCACCAGCAATGTACAAGTGTACCCTTTTCCCCACATCCTCGCCAGCACTTGTTGTTGTTTGACTTCCTAATGGCTGCCAATCTTACTGGAGTGAGATGGTATCTTAGGGTGGTTTTGATTTGCATTTCTCTGACAGCTAGAGATGTTGAGCATTTTTTCATGTACTTGTTGATTGATTGTATGTCCTCCTCTGAGAAGTGTCTGTTCAGGTCCTTGGCCCATTTGTTGATTGGGTTGTTTGTTTTCTTATTGTCTAATTTTTTGAGTTCTTTGTATACTCTGGATATTAGGGCTCTATCTGAAGTGTGAGGAGTAAAGATTTGTTCCCAGGATGTAGGCTCCCTATTTACCTCTCTTATTGTTTCTTTTGCTGAGAAAAAACTTTTTAGTTTGAGTAAGTCCCATTTGTTGATTCTAGTTATTAACTGTTGTGCTATGGGTGTCCTATTGAGGAATTTGGAGCCCGACCCCACCGAATGTAGATTGTAGCCAACTTTTTCTTCTATCAGATGGCGTGTCTCTGATTTGATATCAAGCTCCTTGATCCATTTTGAATTCACTTTTGTGCATGGCGAGAGAAAGGGATTCAGTTTCATTTTGTTGCATATGGATTTCCAGTTTTCCCAGCACCATTTGTTGAAGATGCTATCCTTCCTCCATTGCATGCTTTTAGCCCCTTTATCAAATATAAGATAGTTGTAGTTTTGTGGATTGGTTTCTGTGTCCTCTATTCTGTACCATTGGTCCACCCACCTGTTTTGGTACCAGTACCATGCTGTTTTTGTTACTATTGCTCTGTAGTATAGTTTGAAGTCTGGTATCGCTATACCGCCTGATTCACACTTCTTGCTTAGCATTGTTTTTGCTATTCTGGGTCTTTTGTTTTTCCATATGAATTTCATGATTGCTTTCTCTATTTCTACAAGAAATGCCTTTGGGATTTTGATTGGCATTGCATTAAACCTATAGAGAACTTTTGGTAATATCGCCATTTTGATGATGTTAGTTCTGCCTATCCATGAACAGGGTATATTTTTCCATCTTCTAAGATCTTCTTCTATTTCTCTCTTTAGGGTTCTGTAGTTTTCATTGTATAAGTCTTTCACCTCTTTTGTTAGGTTGATTCCCAAGTATTTTATTTTTTTTGAAGATATGTTGAATGGAGTGGTTGTCCTCATTTCCATTTCAGAGGATTGTCACTGATATACAGGAATGCCTTTGATTTATGCGTGTTGATTTTAAATCCTGCCACTTTGCTGAATTCATTTATTAGCTATAATAGTTTCTTTGTAGAGCCTTTTGGGTCTGCTAGATATAGAATCATATCATCTGCAAATAGTGATAATTTAAGTTCTTCTTTTCCTGTTTTTATGCCTTTAATTTCTTTCGTGTGTCTAATTGCTCTGGTCAGTGTTTCGAGAACTATGTTGAAGAGAAGTGGAGAGAGAGGGCATCCCTGTCTTGTTCCAGATTTTAGAGGGAATGCCTTCAGTTTTTCTCAATTCAGAATGATGCTAGCCTGAGGCTTAGCATAGATTGCTTTTACAATATTGAGGTATGTTCCTGTTATCCCTAGTTTTTCTAGAGTTTTGAACATAAAGGGATGCTGTACTTTGTCGAATGCTTTTTCCGCATCTATCGAGATGATCATATGGTTCTTATTTTTAAGTCTATTGATGTGGTGAATAACATTTATTGATTTCCGTATATTGAACCAGCCTTGCATCCCAGGGATGAATCCTACTTGATCATGGTGTACAATTTTTTTGATATGTTTTTGTATCCGATTCGCCAGAATTTTATTGAGGATTTTTGCATCTAGGTTCATTAGAGATATTGGTCTGTAGTTTTCTTTCTTTGAAGTGTCTTTGTCTGGTTTAGGTATCAGGGTGATGTTGGCCTCATAGAATGAATTTGGAAGTTCTCCCTCCTTTTCTATTTCCTGAAGTAGCTTGAAAAGTATTGGTATTAGTTCTTCTTTAAAGGTTTTGTAAAATTCTGCTGTATACCCATCCGGACCTGGGCTTTTCTTAGTTGGTAGTCTTTTTATGGTTTCTTCTATTTCCTCAATTGATATTGGTCTGTTTAGGTTTTCTATATCCTCCTGACTCAATCTGGGCAGATCATATGACTTAAGAAATTTATCTATGCCTTCACTATCTTCTAATTTATTGGAGTATAAGGATTCAAAATAGTTTTTGATTATCTTCTGTATTTCTGAAGTGTCTGTTGTGATATTGCCTTTTTCATCCCGTATGCTAGTAATTTGAGTTCTCTCTCTTCTTCTCTTCGCTAGCATCGCTAAGGGTCTGTCGATTTTGTTTATTTTTTCAAAGAACCAACTTTTAGTTTTGTCAATTTTTTCAATTGTTTCTTTTGTTTCGATTTCATTAATTTCAGCTCTGATTTTAATTATTTCTTGCCTTCTACTTCTTTTGCTGTTGTTTTGCTCTTCTTTTTCAAGGATTTTGAGATGAAGTATGAGATCATTTATTTGTTGGTTTTTTCTTTTTTTAAGGAATGAACTCCAAGCAATGAATTTTCCTCTTAGAACTGCTTTCAATGTGTCCCATAGATTCCGATATGTTGTGTCTGTGTTTTCATTTATCTCTAAGAATTTTTTAATTTCCTCCTTGATGTCTTCTATAACCCATTGATCATTCAGTAACCTATTGTTCATTCTCCAAGTGATGTATGCTTTTTCCTTCCTTCTTTTATTGTTGATTTTCAGTTTCATTCCATTATGATCAGATAAGATGCATGGTATTATCTCTACTCCTTTATATTGTCTAAGAGTTTCCCTGTGACATAATATATGATCTATTTTTGAGAAGGATCCATGTGCTGCTGAGAAAAAAGTGTAACTGCTTGATGTTGGGTGGTATACTCTATATATGTCAATTAAGTCTAGGTTATTAATAGTGTTATTGAGTTCTATAGTTTCCTTATTCAACTTTTGTTTGGAAGATCTGTCCAGTGGCGAGAGAGCTGTGTTGAAGTCTCCCATGATTATGGTGTGGTGGTCTATTAGACTCTTGAACTTGAGAAGAGTTTGTTTGTCGAACATAGCTGCACCATTGTTTGGGGCATAAATATTTATGATTGTTATGTCTTGTTGGTGTATGGTTCCCTTAAGCAGTATGTAGTGTCCCTCTTTATCTCTTTTGATTAACTTTGGCTTGAAATCTATTTTATTTGATATGAGTATGGACACGCCTGCTTGTTTCCGAAGTCCATATGAGTGATATGATTTTTCCCAACCTTTCACCTTCAGCCTATGTATGTCTTTTCCTATCAAATGCGTCTCCTGTAGGCAGCATATTGTTGGGTCTTGTTTTGTGATCCATTCTACTAGCCTGTGTCTCTTAATTGGTGAGTTTAAGCCATTAACATTTAGGGTTACTATTGAGATATGGGTTGTTCTTCCAGCCATATTTGTTTATTTCTGTTACTAAACATTGTTTGTTTTCCTCTTTGATTATTCCCCGCCCCCTTTACTGTCCTACCTCCCACTGTTGGTTTTCATTGTTATTTTCCATTTCCTCTTCCTGTAATGCTTTGGCGAGGATGTTTTGAAGAGATGGTTTTCTAGCTGCGAATTCTTTAAACTTTTGTTTATTGTGGAAGGTTTTAATTTCATTCTCTATCCTGAAGCTTAATTTCGCTGGATACACAATTCTTGGTTGGAACCCATTTTCTTTCAGTGTTTGAAATATGTTATTCCAGGATCTTCTAGCTTTCAGAGTCTGTGTTGAAAGATCAGCTGTTATCCTGATTGGCTTACCCCTAAATGTAATCTGCTTCCTTTGTCTTGTAGCTTTTAAAATTCTCTCCTTATTCTGTATGTTGGGCATCTTCATTATAATGTGTCTAGGTGTGGATCTCTTATGATTTTGCACATTCGGCGTCCTGTAGGCTTCTAGGATTTGGGATTCTGTCTCATTCTTCAAGTCTGGGAAGTTTTCTTGTATTATTTCATTGAATAGACTGCTCATTCCTTTGGTTTGGAGCTCTGTACCTTCCTGTATCCCAATGACTCTTAAGTTTGGTCTCTTAATGTTATCCCATATTTCTTGGATGTTCTGCTCATGGTTTCTTAACAGTCTTGCTGAGCTGTCTATGTTCTTTTCCAGTTGAAATACTTTGTCTTCATCGTCTGATGTTCTATCTTCTAAGTGTTCTACTCTGCTGGTAGTATTCTCCATTGAGTTTTTAAGTTGGTTTATTGCTTCCTGCATTTCTAGGATTTCTGATTGCTTGTTTTTTATAACCTCTATCTCCCTGTATAGTTGATCCTTTGCTTCCTGGATTTGTTTGTGTAATTCCTTGTCTAAGTGATCTTTCATTGTCTGATTTTGCTGTTTAATGTCTTCCTTGATACTCCAGATCATCTGAAGCATGTATATCCTGAATTCTTTATCTGACATTCCATCTGCTGCAGCTGTTACCTCTTCTAAAGTTGCGTTGACCTGCATTGCTTGTGGTCCTTTCTTTCCTTGTCTTTTCATACTGCTTGCGTATCTTTCCTGCAGGTGCGGGCGGCGGCTCTGCTGTCTCCTTATTCCAATTGGGGTGTCGTGGCTACCACGCCAGCAGGTCACTGGGCCTATTCTGGGAGCTGGTGGCGGCTCTGTTCTGCCCCTACTCCAATTGGGGTGACGAGTGTACCACGCCGGCAGGCCACCGGGCCTGATCCGCAGGTCGGTTGCAGGTTTGCCTACCCTGCAGGCGCGGGCGGCAGCTCTACTCTGCCCCTACTCCAAATGGGGTGACGTGTCTGTCGTACCAGCAGGCCACTGGGCCTGTCCGGCTGGTCGGTCGCAGATCTGCCCACCTTTCGGGCACGGGTGGAGGCTCTGCTCTGCCCCTACTCCAATTGGGGTGTCGTGACTACCCCGCCTGCAGGACACTGGGCCTGTTCCTGGCAAGGTAGGCGACTCTGCTCTGTCACTACTCCAATTAGGGTGGTGTTTGTACCACGCCGGCAGGCTCCTGGGCCTGATCCGCCGGTCTGTTGTAGGTCTGCCTACCTTGAAGGCGCAGGCAGCGGATCTGCCCTGCCCCTCCTACCACGCCTGTGGACCCCTGGGCCTGATCTGCAGGTTGATCACTGATCTGCTCACCCTGCGGGCACGGATGGCGGTTCCGCTCCGCCCCCACTCCAATTGGGGTCACGTGACCACCACACCTGCAGGGCCTGATCCAGGCGTGGGAGAAGGATCTGCTCTGCCCCTACTCCAGTTGGGGTGACGTGTGTACCACACTGGCAGGCCACTGGGCCTGACCCGCCAGGCTGTCACAGGTCTGTTTACCTTGCAAGCGCGAAGGGCGGCTCTGCCCTGCCCCTCCTACCACGCCCATGTACTACTGGGTCGTGGGTCTGCCCACCTGGCGGGTGTGGGTGGCGGCTCCGCTCCGCCCCCTCTCCAATTGGGGTCACCCGGTCACCACACTGGCGAGCCGCTGGGCCTGCTCCGGGGGCTGGCGGCGGCCTGGCTCCTTCCCTCTGGCTCGAGGACAAATTGAGGAGACTCGGGTGACTGAGCCTCACCCCCCCTACCAGGAGACCAACTGCTTATGTCACCGCTGGTATTGATGAAGATCTCTCCTCCACCGCTTTCTGCTGACATCAGATCTCTGCCATGTTGGTATCCTATGCGAATGGCAGCATTTCGTTCCCCTTGCCGGGCAACCCAAGCAATGGGTGAGTCCTGACCGGCCCTCAGCAGGACCCGGACCGAGACGCAGTTTCCGCGGGCTCCTAGCCCCGGTCCAGGGAAGTTCCGGGAGCCGGAACTCGGCCGCTCCGTGCTCGGTGTAAGCTCCTATAAGTGTAAGCTCCAAGAAGCAGCCCCCACGGGCTCAGTTCCGGGAGCCGGAATTCGGCTGCTTAGTGCTTGGTGTATGCTCTGATAGTAGCAGGGTCCAAGAAGCAGCCTCTGCAGGCTCCGCAGCCCTGAGCCAGGGCGGTTCCGGGACGGTTCCGGGAGCCGGAACTCGGCCGCCCCGCGCTCGGTGTTCACTCCGATAAGATCAGATTTTAAGAAGCACCCAGGCGCTGAACCCTAGCAATCTGTCTGCAAGCCGCAGGCGAATTGCAGCCTGAAATTACCTGTTCTATGGCTGAATGAGCTGCGGTCAGTCAAAAACAGGGATGGTGACGTCAGTTTACCAACATGGTGGCTGCTGGCCTCCTCTGTGGTCTGACCGGTGTGGAGAACCGAGATGGACCGCTTCCTTCCCCCGTCTCGAACCCAAAATTCAGCCCTGAGTGCGGTGCTTGCGCGGCTGGCAGAAACTGCAGTGCTGTAACCCTGCGTCTCTATCCCAGCGCGCGCTGCAGACTCTAGCCGCGGGGCGATTTGCTGAATAAGCAGTTTTACCCTCCGTGCGACAAACCTCTCGCGTTTGAGTCCCCGTAGCCGATCCTCGTGCGATGGAAATCCTTCCTCCAGGTTCCGGCGCACCCCACTATTGCTGGAAATTCCTAACAAGATATCCTTTAGCCGTCCTGACTTGTCATACTCCCACACAGTGAAGCAGCACACGGGGGTAATGCACTCCCCTCGCCGCCATCTTCCTAATGTGTAATGTTTTGAACAACCAACAATAAAAAATAAAAAAAAAAGAAGTTCACAGTTTGATAGGGAAGATGTCACTACATGCTATAACTATATGAGATACTGTGGTAGTTTCAAAAGTATTATCTATAATAGATTCCTTTTCTCCACCTATAGTCATGCTTTATTTCTTCTTTATTCTGTTTTGAATTGGATCATTTCTTTAAGATCAATAAAAATAGCAGATGTCCCCCTCTCTCTTTAATTACTCATATGAAATCTACTTGTGGTATAAATAAAGAGTATTCATTATTGTTTCATAGAAAGTCCCATAAGCTTGTCTACTGTATGACTTCAATTTTTTTAATTATATTTATTTCTGAATTTTATTTCATGTTTCTGTTATCTGAGGTCTAATATTGCTGTTCATTGACCTTGATGGTCACACATAGACTTTTCTTGTGTGTCCAGGATTAGAGGGAATTTGATTTGGGGAATCACTGCATTTTAGGTTAAGTGCATGTTTTTACAGAACCATGTGGTATTGGCTCTCCTCAGATATTCTAGCAGTATTACTAGCCAAGAACTTTTTTTGTTAGCATAAATATTTATGTTATCTTCCTGTATGGATGAGAGGCAGTCTTTTTCTAGTACACTGCAATGTGTGAGATTATATCATTCGCTAATTTTGGTCTAATGTGGGGCATCATTTCTAACTTCTTATCTTACACTGGAAGATTAACCTCATCTCTGTAGACCTAAAAATCCAGCTCACAAAGTAGATTGCCAAGACCAGCAACACTTTTCTCCCCACTCTTATTCATCATCTGTTTTTCAGTTCTCTGTTTATTGACCCCCTTTTATTGTTTAGAAAGCTTAGGTACACCTCTGAAAAGAGGTTTGTTATAATGTTATCTAATATTCTTAGGCAAAACTTTGTATTTGTTATTGTTTTAGTTACACTGCTATAACAAGAAGTATATTGGAGTAGTAGTGGCTTATGTAATTTTCTTTTCTATATTAAGCGGCCTGAAGTAAAATGAATTTGTTTTTATTTATCTAGATTTTGTCAGCACTTCCTAGGAAGTAACATGAATTAGCTAATCAAAATCACTGCAGCAAAGTAAAAAAATGACAGCTACCACTCATATATGTAGACTTGTCCTATAAATCTTTCTCTAAAGTAAATTTAGCTATTTCCTTTACCTTCCTATAGCTATTTTCCAAAGTAATACTTTCAAAGAGCAACATATGTGATCTTGATAACTGTTATATCCTTTAACTTTTGGTTTTTATTAAAAAAGCTGTACTGAGTTTACCAAAATCAATTCATATAGTCAAGTATATTTTAGTTCTCAGTGTAAATAATTAATTTAGTTTAATTTTATGCATGAATTTATATTTTCAAATTGCAATTTAATAATTTTAGAAGCTATTTTGCAAAACAGAATGCCTGTATTTTATAAAATTCTTTGCAACATTTTGAGCAGCACAATTCTTTTCCATCTAAACATTTTAAGAATATTTTAAAATCTAGGACCTAAATATAATGATGCATAATGTTTCTAAAAATAATCTCCCAGTTTAGATAGGGAATGCAGTTCTAGGTCAGTTAATCTAAAATGATTTAAACTGGAACAATTCTGTATAAAAATAAAACTAGAATGTAAAGAGTAAAAAAAAAATATTCTTAGCATTCTTGCTAGAAGTAGAAGAAAACTGCCTGAAGTATAAAAAAGAAAAGAGGATTATGAATTCTTTCTCTGTTTAACCAGCAGATGTCATGTTTGTTTGTCAGAGCCTGAGAGTATTTTAAGATATTTTCTTGGTATTATTGTGTACTTCTTACAAATAAGAGTACATAAGCATTTAATACAATTGCCTTTGAAATTAGAAAGGAAAATTAAACCTGTGCTTTTTAAATTATAATATATTTCTCAACTTAAATTAGAACTCGTCATTCAAAGAAAATTTAGTACAAAATATGCCCTGAGACACAAACAAGCATATTTATACTACTCAAAATTATTCCTGATCAGTATTTATTACTAACCAATACTGTGCATCATATAATTGTTTTTCCCCTTTAATCCTAAAGCAGTATAATTACCTAACAAAAATAAAACTTTCTCTATTTTTTTAACATTCATGAAGAAAATTAAGATTCTAGCAGATTCTTACTGTATTTGATTATTTATTTTATCATCTTCCATATCATTACCATCTCCATCCATAACTTTGTCTATGAGACATTTGATTAATCTGTAATTATTTCTAACATTATTTGCCATAAAGATTTTTACATATGATTCACCCAGTGCAGATAAAAAAGTATATCAGAAAGACTTTTTAATAGTATACAATTAAATATAAAGATAATCTTGAAATTTTATAGTAAAATCACATCAATTCGGAATATTTACATGAGGGTTAGATTTGAGCTTAATTTTATCACTACCTTGAATATCAGTTTTCATAAACAAAATCATATTTCATTATTCATAAGATTTAGGAGCATCTTTTTTTAACTCAAGGTCAGACCATTAATCACTTTAAAAATGGTCATTTAAGATAAAGAATCTTCCTAGACTTAAAGTAATTTGTATTTCTGACATGTAGCCCATCACCCACTGGTAGTCAACTAAATACTGCACAAGGATATAGACTTGCCAAAATCTCAGAATATGATTTCTTGTCTTCATCCCATCTTCCTTCACTCCAGCCCCCTATATGACCCATTTCAGTCTTGGCCCAGAGAACTCAGCTGTTGGAGCAAGCATGCAGCTGCTAGCTTCAGAGAAGGAAAAGCCCAAAGAGATATTTCTATGACTAGAATTAATTATTATTTCTTTTCTTATACAGACTTGGAGATAATCTCAGGAAAGAAATTTTAGCCTTTTTTAGGCATTTCAAAACGTATGGTCTGCATCCTCTTGCATCAGAATAGAATAACCTCAAGTATTTATAATATATCTGGATTTCTGGGCCCTGCCTTACAAATGAATTTGTATTCATGCATACTAAATTTGTTGAAACATTATTCTTTAAAAAAAGATGGCCTTTTAAGAGTAATACTTTCATGAAGTTATGAGATAATTTATAAATAATAGTTCCTCCATATTTAAGCCATATGTAATCTAAAATTAATTAAGGAATCAAATTCAACTTGATAGTAGGCAAACATGTCATCACACCCTGCAAATTTAAGAATATAAGGTACCTTAGTACCTGTCTCTGGTGGGCAAGTATTCATATCAGTCCTGCTAAATGGCTGTTTAAGTATTGACTAAATACTTCTACTGAAGGGAAATTCATGATCTACTCAGGTAGGCAATTCCTTATTCAAAAATCATTAGTAGAATATTTCTAAGTCAAAATATGCATCCTTCTAATAGGAAACCACTAGTTATTTTATAACTATTCACATTTAGTCTGATTTTCTTCCTTTGATAGATTTTCAACTATTGAATAACTATTGAATATATTTTAAGACTATATTCAAGTGTATGAACTTCAAGTTTCCTTAAAATCTAAATAAAAGCTATCTGAAAAGTCTGAGAACAAAATTTATCCCTTAGGGAGATTTGTTTTCTTTCTTTGCTAAGCGTCCCTAATTCTGACTCTGTGCTCTCCTTGCTTTTCTTTGAATACAATATTCATTTTGTTAAGAAAGTGCTACAGTAGAACTGAGTCTAATATCCATGTGTTTCTTGTTGGCTACATAATAAAAACAACTTCCACCCCTATTAAAAAGCATAGTTATGTACTAATGACCTAATGTAAAGTATTGCTATAAATAAACGTGGGCGTTTGGACAAGGAGCCACTCTGCCACCTTCCCTACCTCTGCACTTTGCCTCTGTCTCCTCTTTATTATTATTCTTTACACAAAAACACTGGGCTCACCTCTGCAGCACTCTAAATACTGCTCTATAACAAAAGCAGGCTAGGTTTATATTACTCCCCTAACCTGCTCATTAATTCATCTGCAGGTACTGGCATTGATTTTGTTGTTGCTGTTTGCAGAACTGAGCATGGAACCCAGGGCCTCACACATGCTAGGCAAGTGCTCTATCACTGAGTTGTACCCTCAGCCCTGGTTACTTATATCAAACCCTGAAGTTCTTTACCTCATAGGCTAATAAATTCACTTCCCTGATACCATTTTGAGAAATTTGGTTTCAAATGCAAGTTGTCACAAATATTTTGGGATTCTAGTGTCTTCACATATTGTTTTCCTCTTCTCTAGACTTTGACCTTAAGTATTATGAATATGAATTTGTGCTATCATTTAGTAACAAGTAAAAATATCATACAAGATAAAAAGAAAATAAAATAAGTATGATAAGTCTTTTCTAGAAATCTCCTATGCAGGATGCTTTGTATATGATCCATTTTCAATTAAGTTATTCACAGATCATTTTTTAAAATGCACACAATGTTGATGTAGGAGACTTTGCCAAGTGTTACTACACTTCAGATATTTAATTCAATGTATTTAATTGTACTAGTAAGCCTGCCAAACATTAAATTCCATTCATCTGACATCATTGGTGAAATGTGTTTTATCTTAAAACTATCCTTTATCTTCAGGGGTGATAGAGACTATTATTTCCATTCTTTGTATTCAAAATTTATCCTTTAATCATCTGTTATACATTTTTCTGGATCACCTTTTCCACAACCCTTAGGTGATAATGACTGATGATGAGGAAATGTACCGAATTATGTATGAGAATGTTCTGCACACAGTTAGAAACCCATGTAAATATTTTATGTTTAATCTAGAAAAGAAAAATCAGAAAGGAGGTTGAATAAGTGATGATAAGTGTACAGTTTATTTTTTTCCAGCAACAATTGCAAAGAATCTCAAAGCTATCTGAAAAGTCTGAGAACATGTGACCAATTTCCAGGAGGAATAAAGCCACGCCTCCTCAATCTCTGTATGGGGCAGAATAGTTGGCACTAGTAGGCTCAAAGTATTGCTGGGTTATTAAATAAATGTATTATTGGTAATAAAATAGTCTATGTTTCAGGATATCAGAAAATTGGATCTATAATTCCAAATGGTCTGCATAACTTTTATTTTGGCAATGGGGAAAGAATAAAGTGATATGATTTGTGTTTGCTATATCCACTTTCAAGTATATGGACTTCAATTTCCTTAAAATCTAAATAAAAGTCCCTTCCATATTAACCAAAATTCCTTTGTTGTTGTTAAATTATTGTCTTTTCAATTAAATAACATAAATAAAGTCTCCAAAGAATAATGACACTTATTTTAGAATTGCCAGTATTGCAATGGGAATACACTCCATAATAAATTGTAAGTGAATTCAAAGAGGTTGAGGCAAGGTAATTTTTTGAAGGCAAGATGAAGGCGAGTGCATAAGATATTTTGAAACAAGAATACTTGGCTAGAAGGATCAATATCAAGGGTTGAATCAGGTCACAATTAAACAGCTGTGGGGCAGACATCCTTACAGAAGTATTTTCTTGTAAGGTTGCAGTGGTCTTTGTGCACGATTGTAATTTTGAAAGTCTTTTTATAAAGACTATTTTTAGGAATTCAGGTATAAGATACTCTCTTTCATAAGCCCCTAGTCACCTTTATTTATTTGGGGGGCCAGGGCTTGACAGAAGTGTCTCCATTTTGATTCTGACAACTGTCACAATTTTGAGTTCAAATGTATTGTCCAAAGCCACAGATAACACAAACCCAGGTTTTTAATTTCACTAATTTTTCAATAAAGTTGACCACTTATTTTCAAATGCGTTTGTTTGGACTTCCAGGATAGCAAATTTTTGCTTTCTTTCTGTCCACTGATTGTTCCACCAGCGGTCTTTGTGTGCCTTTTGTTTTTTTTCCCATAACTCTTAACCTTGAGTTGCCCCAGTGCTTAGCCCTTGTCTTCTCTGTCTATTCACACTCCATTGGTGATCTCATATCCTCACCCCTTTTAATTTACTGTCTTTATGCCCATAGTTAGCAATGTTCTAGCTCCAATCCTGACCACTCCTGTATTCCAGATGAATATCCTACTCCATACTGTATATCTCCATTTAAATCACTGGAATCACTGAAAAAGTATTTCCTGAACTTCTCTCCCCAATTAATCCTCCAATAGCTTTCCCTTGCAGTCAATAGAAATTTTGTTCTTGGAATTGCTTAGGCCTAGAAACTTGGATCACCCTTGATCCTTCTCTGCTTCATAACACTGCTCATTCCATCAACCCTTCTTGAGTCTACTCTCAAACATATTAGAAAATTGATTAGATATCAATAGTATGAATTTTCAAATAGAAGAATTGCTTATAAAATGTGGAGTAGAAAGTAACACTTGGGCCAAAGATAATTTTGAGGATGTTGAAAGTCTACTATGTCATCATTCACATTTGAGCACAATTTCTGTTTTCAGGAAAGGCCTATGCTCCAGAATTCTATTATGATACCTATAATCCTGTGTGGCAGAACAGACACCGTGTTTATTCCTACAGTCTGCAGTGGACACAAATGAACCCCGATGCAGTGGACCGCATTGTTGCATACCGGTTGGGTATTCGGCAGGTGAGAAATTTAACTGGTGTCTTTCTTTTTTTTATTATCTCCTGTATAGACTTTGTTATTATATCTTTTCTAACCATGTCACATGAATTATAAAATATAATTTCTATAATTATAATTATTATGTATAATATATATTATATCAAAGGTAATATGACTTTATACAACCTACTCTGAAGTACTTATAAATTTTTGAAATTAATGTATGCTTTTTCCACCATGGTGGAAAACATATTAAAGTTATATCCTTTGAGTGCTTTGAAGTCCTTCATCACTAGACATGCTTGAGAAATTATATGAAAGGAGCTGGTTTAGGGTTTTCTCACACTTCCCTAAACTCTGTAACCATTTGCCTTGCTTCCTATGAAGCTACAAGACTTCCATATTATTACCTGATGGGCTCAAGGTATATACGGAATGTTTTAAATATATAACTACTTTAGTAAAATGAGAAGAAACAATAAAGTATGATGATTTCTTAAGTTTGCTAAGATTATGGGTTACATGGAAAAATTTTTATCTTTTGCAAATTAGCCACTATTAAAGTCACTTATCATTTGTGGTATAATGATATTTTGAAATTTAAAAATAGGTCTTTACATTGCTTGTTGCTAGACAGTGTATTATCTGGGTGACTATTTCAGGATAACAAAAAAATTTTGAAGATTTATCTGATTATTCCAACATCTATTAGTTTTCTTCCACAATTTCACATGATGCAAATTTTCAGTGTGTGTTCCATTTCTTAGTTAGATCACAGAGTACATTTTTAGTTAGACCATTAGAAAGGACAAAATTTTCTTGGGGAAAAAGCAATCAACGTGTTTTATCTTAAAACCATCCTTTCTCTATCTTCCTCACAAAATTTTAATAAAGAACCTTTTGAGATATATCAATCAAATTAAGACACATTATAAAGCAAATAGTCTCATCTGGCCAACTTAATAATCTCAAAAACATAAAATAGATTTTCCTAGTGAAAACATCATCTGGCACTTGATAATTACTGCTTTTTTGTCTAAGTGTTCATAGGTCTCTGATCCAGCAGATCACAGTGGACCTTTTGGAATTTTTCTCTCATTGCCTATCCATCACTTACATTGGTCCTTGGGTACAATAGTAAATCCCAGATCCACATCAAAATAGTTTGTTCTACTTGTTCTTATTTGATGAATTTCCTTGATAAGGAAGATAAAAAAATAACAATAAAATCAGACTAGCAGTTCTTTTCCCTCAGGTGATAGCATTATCTCTTTTCTCTTCTCAACACAGTTAGTATTGTAAAATCTTTTTTATTTGGAGCATCTTAGAGTATTCTTGACTTCATACCTCACACTGTTTTTTAAAATGCTTAATACATTGTTTGGTCATTCATG
This sequence comes from Marmota monax, assembly GCF_021218885.2. Classification (NCBI taxonomy): domain Eukaryota; kingdom Metazoa; phylum Chordata; class Mammalia; order Rodentia; family Sciuridae; genus Marmota; species Marmota monax. Next base: position 11,345,408 of record NW_026693777.1, on the reverse strand, counting down.
CTCATATTTTATCACACATCGTTTTTTAAATTTACCTATAGACCTAAAATCATAGGTTTATAAGGTGATACCCATCTGGCAATTGGAGTTGTTTTTGTAATTTTCTGCAACAAGCAATATCTTTTAATATTTTCTGCTATAGTCTATTTTGAATGGTAGAGTCAGAATTTTTTATTCAGTTTTACATGTTCTTCCTCAGTTATTGTCTTTAGGTAACTCGTCATTAAAATCTAAAGAGGTACCTATTTAAAATATATGGAACATACCCAACTCTGCTCATCATTCTCATCATTTCCTTTTCCCTTATCTCTCCCCAGTGCTTTCCTTCCTTCCTTCCTTCCTTCCTCCCTCCCCCCCTCCCTCCCCCCCCCCTCTCTCTCTCTCTCTCTCTCTCTCTCTTTCTTTCTTTCTTTCTTTGTTTTAATTCTGAGACAGGGTTTCACTAGGTTGCTTGGGATCCTACTAATATGCTGAGGCTGGCCTGGAACCTTCCTGTCTCAGCCTCCTGTGTGGTTAGGATTATGGCATGTGCCACTGAGCCCAGATTATCATTTTCTCTCTTTAAAATGCTTGAAACCTTTGTTTTCACCAAATGTCTCTGTGGTGCATACAATGCAGAATTGTTCTCTATCAGTCAAAGTTGGCAGAAAAGTAGTTACCAATGAAGTGTCTCCACCAACAAATTAGAAGACAGATTTTGGTAGAGTTGAATTCTTCCCAAGAGGGAGACAATTAATTAAGTCCCTTCTTTATTGTCCATAGTTTTTACCCAGTTATTAGCAAAATGTCTTCTTTAAGGGGGGTTGAAGGTTAGAATTTTTGGGGAGAGGGAGATGGAGGTTAAGATTGCTATGCTATTTTCTAACAATTCTCTCTTAAAATTTTTCATTTCTGCCATGAATAGCTCAAAATTCCTGCGTTTACTTCTTTGAGCATAAAATTAATTTATAACTCTGATATTCAAGGATACATATTTCCCAGTCAGTATGTTGTTATTTTTAAACAAGTCAATTATTGTTCTCCTATTCTGCTTCTTTGTTATACATTATGTATGTATGATATGTGCATATAAAACCCTTTTCTATATTCTATTAAAATAATGAATTCCAAACCTACCTGACTTACAAGTCTAGACATTGTACCCTCATCATTACTTAGCTATATAACCATGAGAATGGTTCTACACATATATAAACCTGAGTTCCTATCCTGTAAACTGAAGATCATGATACCCATCTAGCAATTGGAGTTGTTTTTGTAATGTTCTGCAAATGTGAACAATAAGGTGATGTTTGTAGATATCATGTAAGAAGAAAAACAGCATGAATATACACTTCTCTTTCTACTACCTCAGTCCTCACATCAGAAATTATTACATGCAAAATGGCCTCATTAAACAACATTTCTTTTGAATTTTCACTTACATATAAAATTTTAGAGTGATAGGGCAAATGCATTTCATATATAAATGTATATGATCCTTTTTTTAAAAAGTTCCCTGCTTCATACAAGAAGCAGAGGTATTACTCTGAATAAGTTCATTTTTCTGTATCATCTTAAAAATTTTAGATTCCTAATATTCCATTTATGTACATTTAGTATCAAGGGCATGTGTCTTAGGATACAAGATAGCAGCATTTAAAAATCATTCTTAAATTATGTTCTGATTATCACTTTAATGGAGATTTTGTCTTATATACATATGGCCTTTTTTTATTCCCCAAGCTATCATAGAATCTTGAATCAATGAACTTTTTAACATAGTCAACATAACTTGAAACGTTATCCATAAACATGTTAAGAAAGTGGCCAAAGCAACATAAGTTTTTCCTTTTTTCAAACATTGATTTTCCTCCAATAACTAGTGTTTATGTGTTTGGCTATCAGATCAAGGAATTATTAACTTATGTTACATATTTTATGATTTTTTTTCTTTTTTACAGTGCCTGGGCCTCACTTATACTAGGCAAGCACTCTACCACAAATCCACACCCCACACTAATTTTATGATTTTAAAGTTATATTATTTTAGGCCATTTACCTATATTAAGCCTATTGATCTAAATAATTTTTCCATCCATTAAATAACTATACTAACTAGCAAAAAATCTCTTCCCTGTTAATATCAAACATGTTCTTAATTACACAATATATTTGTATATTAGTAGAAATCTAAAAAAAGTTTGATCCTTTAAGACAAATGGAAAATTCATTTCTAAAGATCCTGTTTTTTTAAATCTATAAACCTTTATATCCTCATTACCTATTCTTAAATATAATATGATTTTAGAATTATTGTGGTGTTGTTAAATCCATGGCTGGATGAAGCTGGTAAGTTGAAACAAGCATTCTTTTCAGTTTCCTATTAATATTAGCTAACTATTTTTGTTGAACTATATGGCCTATTATTAAATGTAATGAGGAACATTGTCTCAGACTTTAAGTAGGCTTATTCATTTTATTAAGAATAATTTCAGTGTATCTAGGAAAAGGCATTGAAATTCTAGAATTATTGCTGTAAAAGACTTAAGAATAACAAATATATCACAAGAAGCCAAAATTTAATTTGTAGAAAAAAGTTTCCCCAAAATATGAATATTCTTAGATTATATTTTTTAGGTTCAGCCAAGCAATTGTTTAATCTCCTTAGACAGCTACTAGCCTCCAATTATTTGCTTCATTTGTTGCTTAAGAGGAAAGAGAAAAAGGTTATTTGAATGTCTGCTTTCTTTGGTATCTAAGGAATTAAGAACAAAGCAAAGCTCTTCCTGAATTATCCAAATATACTGAATAACATAAACATCATTTTGATTCATTTAAAACACACTCAATTATAGTTTCTGCTACAAAAAAAATTTAGAGTTTTATGCAGTTTCCTTTTTTATTGTGACATAGAGGGGCACAATGACTCTGACTTTTTGACTGTCATCATTGGAAAGAAGATTATTTTATTGACTACCTTAACAGCCCCTGTTCTGAATTTGTAAGTATGATATATTAAAATCCTTGCAGTTAACATACTCATTTGCTTACCCATTCAGACAATAAAACTTTGGGTAAATTAATCATATGATAACTGTCTGAAATTAAAAAATGAAGTACTGTCCTAATTAAAATAAATAAGTTCTGCAATAGAAACACATAAAAAGTGCCATAGAAATAGATGTAGGAGCAGTTAGTGCAACCTGATAGTGGACTAAGAAACATGAGTGCCAGGATAGAAACAGTTGGCTTTAAAGTTTTTTTTTTAAGTTTTCCTTTTAGACACTAACTATGAATAACCACTATCAATAACTCCTCAAAAAATATGCATTTTGGCATAATTATTAGATGAATTAATTATAAAGTCATATTGTTCTACATCCACATGTAATCACTGAACTGTTCCTAATCTTTCCTACCAGTTAAAACATTTAAAAGTTATTTTAGTAAACTATTCATTTCCTACTTTTTTGTTAAAGGATTATTACTATAATAGATTTTGGTTATTTTTGTTAAAATTATTGTACATAATTGACAGTAAGCTTGATACTTGCAATAATCATTATTCCTAAGTACCTAGTTGAATACAATAACTGAAAAAGAGGGAGATTTTGAAGAGAATGTGCAATATTAGTTGATTCTGAGGAATTAATTTTTTATACTTTTGCAAATAATATGACATGTACTCTGTGATGCAGTCTTCAGATGCTAAAGGAGAATGGTAGGATAAGATAGAAGAGGAATTGTAATAATGTATGTGCTTGACTTAACCAGTTGAGCAGATTATTCACAGAGACATTTGGAAACATTTGACATTAGTTATTTGATGTCATTTCAGGGAAATCCGTGGAAATCTGATAAACAATCTAGATTCTTTGCATAGTTTTAATCTTGAATAAAATAACATCTTTTAAAATCTTATAATCTTAAGTAGAGTGTATTGAATGATATTACAATAGACAACACAGTTGGGCAGCCTTTTGAGGTAACTGTGATTTAGGTTGGAACAGTGAAAGAGGAGAAGAAAGAAATATTGAGTTGAGAAGAGATTGAACTGAGAGGAATTTGAATATTAATTTAATTTTGAGGAAAAATTTTGTAAAGGGACATAATCTTGTATTCTCTGACATTCATTTCAACTTCTTTAATGAATTTTCTGGAAAGCATCAAATATGGAAATAAGAGAGGGATCCAGCAATATAGAGAATTGTAGGAAAAACATTGTTTAAATGGGGTCTTTAGCTCTGGAATAGAAATAAGCCCTAAGCCAGTTGTTTAGTGAAATTATTGCCAAATAAAGAACACTATATCCATCTGCTTCTTTCCTGTAAAAATAACTTAATAATTTATGTATTAGTAAGAAAAATTATGTATAGTCATTTGGAAATAGCTGGGTAAGGTATGGACTTTTGACTGATACAGATAGCTATGTAAAAAGGGTGCCTTATTTTAAAATAACCATTTCTAAGAATATTCCACATTCTTTCTGAGGAGTTTTCTCAGTCTTCAGTCCTTTGTTAATATTTTATTCTTTTTAGTAATGTTGCCTGGGCAAAATAATTAGAATTTTCCTTTTTATTGACCCTGCACAGGGTGGAAAGTGAACCTTATTAAGGAGATTTTGGAGTTGAAGAGTATTGAATTATTGACAGAAATAAGATACTGTAAGCATGTTCATATTTTCAAACTTAGACTTGTTAAGTTAGAATGATAGGGGGGATATAAAACAAATAAAGGTATACTAGGCGGGAACATACTATTAGAATTATGAACGCTTCCCCTTGAATGTGTAAGTTTTTAGGTCAAAAGCACTAGACTCCATAGCTGAAGTTGGCAGAAATGTGGAAACATAAACTTACTACCCAAATACTGTAATAGAAGAATTCCCATAAAAGAGAGAGAAGGAAAAAACTAAGTAGAAAAAGATGACATTTAAAAGTAAAATTAGGAAAGAGTCTATGATTTCCTGTGTGTGTGAAAAGGGTCAGATTTGTACTTTCAAACAAAATTGTAAACGATTAGAAAATCATGAATATTTAAATTACCAGATATAAACAAATCAGTTTTAGTTTTTTTTTCATTGAAATTAATAAATTTATGTAATGTTAAGAGGAAGACAGGAAAAAAGGATCTTATGTGGGTTTAATATTATTCTGAAATCAGCTGATTCCAACCTAATTAAATTGATCTGTTATCCTGGCTGTCCACTTGAATCAATATTTTATTAAAGAACTAAAGAAAAACTGATATAAATAGATGAAAGAGCATTTCTTAAGTTTCTGTACTTTTTTGTTTACGTAAAAACAATAAATGCAGAATAATTATGAATTCCAATACTTTGATTCATGTAAAAGAAACTCTCCAGTAGACCAATAGAAGTTCAGTGTCTTAAATCACTAGGGGTAGAAAATTCATTGGATAACAGTCATTCATCCAACTACTGTGAAGAAAAAATAAAATTATCAGAAACTTAAATGGAGTATGGTATTCAGATTAACAGTTGCTTTTTTTTTTCTTTTAGACCTCAACACCATGTAAGTCAGTTGTTTGAATAGACATTTATAGATGGATTTATAGTCTAGATGTTCATTTTATTTACTGCACCTATTCACAAATTGAATACATTATTTTCTTTGTGTTGTAGCATTGCCTCTCATACTTCAGTGTTCATCAGAATTATTGAAAAGGTTTGTTAAACCAGTTGCTGATTTAGTGGATCTGGACTCAGACCTTAGTTTTCGCACTGTCATTTCTAACAGTATCCCTCAGGATGCTGATTTCAGGGGGCTGGGTTTATATTTTGAGAACCACTGTTTCATTTAGTCATACTGCTATGAAAAGACTGTTTCATTTTTTTACCTTTTTCATATACTGACACTCTTGTATGATCTCAATATGAAAAACAGTACCATAACATACTGTTTTAAGCACAGCATTTGGCATATGGTTCTCAAAAAACATTAGTGGAATAATGAATTTGAAATTTGCATGGTAAGTGGGCAACTATTGATTTCTCACCAGAGAGATGCATTTCCCTGTTATGCTTGAAATGATACATTTGGAACAACATTGATTATTAAAATTAAGTTTTTGGGTTCACCTGATAGTCTGAGAACTATTATAAATGAAAGTATTTTCTTTACTGTAGTCAAGGTGTAGTTCTTTAGTCTTATATCTGTGTGCATCTCTATAGATTATTTAAAAGAGATCTCAGTGAACTATAAAAGTTCCTAATTTGTGACATATGTAAAGTAAAATTTGTGTTTTGTAGTGTCTTGATGATTAATCCAATGCTTTAGTAAATTGCATTACTAAGAAGTATGACGATCAAACTATTATACCCCTGAGTACCCTTCTCTTACATTTCACAACGAATGAGTGACGGCTATCTGATTCATCCTGAATTGATCATCATTTGCAATTGCCTTTTTCAATTTTTACTTATAAATTATTATTAGTTCAGCTGTATCATTTTAGGTGTATTTATTTAAGTTTCTTAAATTATCTTAGATGTGAAATCATCAATATTTTCACATTATTTTATATCAAAATCTGTTTTTCAACAATTAAAATACTTAACTAAAATGGCTAAAACAATATTTGCTTTTGAATAAGAAATGTTGAACATGACATATTCCAGTAACATTGGATAATAAATACTGCTTTACAATTGCTCAATAATGAATTGCTTGTTTTCCAAGCACCTGTTTTCTAATTTACAGAGTTTAAACATGAAATGCAAAAAGATCAGAGTACTTGAGTTGCTTTAGTATACCTCAATTTTGGGAAATAATTTCTTCAAAGATGGGAAAAATAATTTGGATAGAAATTTGAAGACAATTGTTTGAATGTCATAGGCATTACTTCTTTTAATAGCTGTGCTTAAATTATATATTTATCTATTGATCTATATATTATCAAGCTTGATACTAGTATAGGTGATTCACATGTGTCACTTTTTAGTTCTTAAAACAGCACAATAACTTCTATTATATCTTTCTTACATATTAAGAGTTCAAACAAATAAGTAACTTACCTATAGGTCAAAGAGTTAAGGAAAAGATAAAGCTGGAATTTGAACCCAAGACCTCTTATTTGGACTCTAACAAAGGTAATTCAGCTGACTGCCACCTAAGCCTTGCCCTTTTCTATATCTTTCTTCTTCTTCTTGAAATGGCAGAATTTATCATTTTGTTTTTCAATATCTTATATAGCTGTTGCCTTTTGATATTTCATACCGTTTTATGGTATCAATTTTAGTTGCTATTCGAATTTTTAACTTATATACTCCTGTATTTATGAATATATTTCTACGTAGATGAATATCATATTTAATTTTAAAAATATTTTCTACATGGGGGAAATATATATGCTTTTCCACTCACCATGTATATATTTTGTATAATGATTTGTGCTTCTGGATGCATTTCCCCTATTCATTATTTTATAAATCATTTAATTATAGTACAATATTAACATCTCCATTTCTTCTTTTTCCTACAGTGGGAGTGGGTGTATGAGAGAGTAGTTTTTATTCTGATAAGGTTTAAAACATATGAGGAGATATATATCCAAGCAATCAACAAGAATCTAATATGCTAAGTATTACCATAGGTGTTGGAGAAATTGGTCAAGAATCTAATATAATTTTGGGAAGTGAGGAATGCTAACAGAAAATGTGCTAGCCAACTACCACGTGAGGGCTGCATGGAAGTTATCCAGATTGAGAGACATGGATGGACTTAACATGCTTTGAACCCAAGCCATTGTTATTATCCTACCACTGGAATATCCCTAAAAGACTCATGTGTTGAAAATACTTATTCCCAACTGGTAGCACTATTGGGAGGTAGTGGAATTTTAGGAGGTGGTGCCTAATTGGAGGAAATAGGTCACTGGTCACTGGGAGAGTGAAGTGACAAGGACGCTTGTCCTTAAAGGGTATATCTTCTCCCTGAAACACTCTAGAAAGCTCATTCCCCCCCTCCCCACTTCCTTACTACCATGAGGTAAACAGCCTTGTTCCACTATGTGCTCCCCTCCATTATATTCTCCCTTGTTATGGGCCTGAAAGTAATGGAGCTAGCCAACCATGGACTGAAAATTCCTTTTGTTGTTATTTTTAGGCATACATGACAGTAGTGTGTATTTTGACATATTATACATACATGGGGTGCAACCCATTACAACTTTGATTCCATTCTTGTGGTTGAATAGATGTGGAATTACACTGGTTGTATATTCATATATGAGCATAGGAAAGTTATGTCTGATTCATTCTGTCTTTCCTATCCCCCCGCCTTCATGCCCTCTTGTCTAATCCAGTGAATTTCTATACTTACCCTCCCTACCATCCTTGTTATAGGTTAGAATCCACATATCAGAGCAAACAATTGGCTTTTGGATTTGGGGGACTAGTTTATTTCACTTAGCATGATATTCTCCACTTCTATCCATTTAGTGGCAAATGCCATAATTTCATTATTCTTTATGGCTGAGTAATATCCATGGACTGAAAATTCTGAAGTCATGAACCACATAAGTCTTTCCTACCTTTAGTTATTTTTATGTTAGACATTGTATTGCAGCAATGGAAAGCTGATTAGCACAGTAATTTCAGAAATCTGAAAATTAAAATATATTTGAATCATAGTTCAGGAGAGAAGGTGAAAAACTAACTTGGAAATATGGTGGGACAAATATCATGAAGGGTCATGTGAAATGTTGCAGAGAATTTCAACTTGAGATGTGGGGAGATATTAAAAGAGTCAAAGCAGTGGAGTCAAATAGCCACTATTGTGATATAAAATTAATAGAGAACAAGCATAGAGTAAAAACTGTTGCTTTATTTGAAATGAAATATAAAGATTGATATCAGTGATGCTGCATTGGGTATTGTAGAGAAATATCTCTGGCAGAATCTTTAGGATTTAATGATCAAATGGAGGATGAGGGAAGGATAGAGTAAGATCACAGGAATGGAGGCAATGTTAACATTTATATGATTACTGTCTTAACAAAATATTATGTTAAAACATATCAATATTTATTGTCTAATATATTAAGAACATATTCTTCAATATGATTATTTATATTAAATATGAAAATATGGCCTGTTGCAGTGGTGCACACTTGTAATCCCTCTGACTTGGTAGGCTGAGGCAGGTGGATTGTAAGTTCAAGGACAGTATCAGTAATTTAGTGAGGTGCTGTCTCAATATAAACACATTTAAAAGAGGTAACTGGGGATGTAGCTGAATCTATCCCCAAAACTAAATCTATCCCTAAAATTTAAAAAAAGAAGAAAATGAACTAAAAAAGAAAATGAACCTGCTGAGTTGTATGTATATTTTAAGGACTATTGCTAAGGATATGTGAAATAGTAAAATTTAAAAACAAAAACAAAATCTTAAGAAAGCATCATGTTATAATATAAAAGAAACATACTAATGTATCTGTGTATTTCTTTTATTTTATATTCTAAAGATCATAAACTTGCTGGGCATGTTGGCGCATGAGTGTAATCCCAGCAGCTTGGAAAGCTGAGGCAGGAGGATCCTGAGTTCATAGCCAGCCCCAGCAATTTAGTGAGGCCCTAAGCAACTTAGCAAGACCCTGTCTCAAAATAAAATAGAAAAAGGCTGGGGATTTGGCTCAGTGTTTAGGTGCTCCTGGGTTCAGTCTCCAGTAAAAATAAATAAGCATTATAAGCTGAAATTTTTCCTTCAGAAATTTATGTTGTAGCAAAATGACACAATAAAAGTCCTTAGATAATTTTCATATATTTCTTATAATCAGCTTCTCTACTTATGGAAACTAATTTGAATATGCATGTATTTAGGATAAAAGGTACTGCAATTATAGTTCTTAAATTTAAAAAAAAATGGAAAAAAATTTTTAAATAAATCATTTGAATTTAAAAGAAATCTTTAACATTTTCCCTTACATTATCTCCTCTAGAATTTTTATATTATCTTTTACTCAGTTGAGGAGTTCTCTTAGGTCAAGAGTCTGTGTGTATTGATACAATTCGATTTTTACAACTCATACCAGCTCCTACATCATCCTTTCAAAGAGTCATGTACACTCTGCTCACAGTTCCTTGACTAAAGAAAGACACACAACCTGACCAGAGTTCAAACAAAGTAAAGTGGTGTCCTCTGTGTTCCTGAAAGGAAAGAGGGAACCCAATATTGTGAAGAGCTCACATTATTCCCAAAGACCTTTCTTTCTGGTTAACAGTATTTGATTGAATATATTAATACCATTTGATTTTCTACTGAAAATATAATTTCAGTAAGATCTACTTCTTGAGTTTACTTCTAAAATATTTAAAAAAAAGAAAATCAAATATTTTATTATGAAGTTGTACTATTTATTTTAAATAACAAAAGAACTGAAAGCAAATTATTGTCTTGAGAGTGACTAAGTTAATAAATAAATTATTAAATAAATACTGTTGTCTGCATATGATTTATGTTAAAGAACAATAAAATATAACACATGCTCATATAAATAATTCACCAAAAGTATGCTCTTTGGTTCTTCTTTTTGTAATTACATGTAGCATACCATTAGGTGTATGTGGAATAAGAATGAAGTCTGATGGGGAGATGTCCATGATCTCATGGAGCTTATATTCTGGCATGGAGCAGATAAAAGAATTAATAGGATAATTACAGAAAATTATTTCTTTTCTCCCAGTACCCAGGCATGAGCCCAGGGCCATGTACATGCAGTGCAAATGCTCTACCACTGAGCTACACGCCCAGCTCCTCAGGAAGTTATTAGTGCTATGTAACAAATAGAGCTGAGACAGAGGGAAAATGGCTATCATTAAAATTCGTTCTGTATCTAGAATAAAAGTTTGAAAAGGTAGCAAAAGCCTCATCTTTATTTTTCTATATTTTCATCATTTTGACACAATTTTCAAACCATATTGATGGGAAGTAGACTTATATTATAGCCCATTCTGGGGGAAAGAATGGATCTAATTATGGATAATTGAGAACATTATCTAAAATGAAACCATAATAACTTCTCCCACACTTATCACATTTTACCCTTAAAAATCATATGAGGTAAAGTAAATGACAGAAATTCAGTGACTACATTTATGAGCCTGAATTATGTTCAGGAATAAGAAAAAAATCTCACTTGGAATACAGTTTAAACCTATATGCTACTATATATAATATATTGAGGACATGATGTCCCGTGGGTATGCAAAAATGTATTGACAATTCACAAGTCATATCACTTGCATAAGAACAAACCATTAATCAGTAAGAATTTATGAGATTTTTGGAGGCATCACTGCGGAGGGGAGAAGTCTTGCCTTAATAAGAATTGAGGCTCTTAAATAATTCAGTTATAACTGTATTACTTTGAGTTTTTAAATAATTAGTTTGAGTTTTTTGTAAAGTAATCAAAATTCTTAAGTACCATGATCCAAAATAGTTCCAAAAAGATGCACAGAGGTTAGAGTGCCACAATGTTGAGGGAGATGTAACAAAAGAAAATTTTAAAGGGCAGATTGTCTAAGTCAGCTGTATAATACTAAAACTCAACAACTAGAACCTTAGCTCTGTCTCCCCTTTGATCATACTGCTGTAGCACTGCTGATGCCCTTTTGAAAAAAAAATATTTAGTTTCTGAAATTAAAGATGAGGTTTTTATTGCTATGAATTTTTAACTTAAATTTTATAATAAGTGCCTGAAATTATAAAGGACCATTTTGGTTTTATGCTGATGTGATAGTTGTCTGACAATATCTGTGGCGTGGTTGCTTGTGGGCCCTTATTTCTGTGTGACATCATAGTGTCTGGAACTCCTCCTACTGCCTTTAAATCAGGGCTCAATACTCTCTAGCTTGGACAAAAATGTGCATCCCACTCTGAGCAAGTAAGAAGACCTAAAGATCTGTCACAGTCTACTCAGGAAAAATTCTTGTGAAACTTTTCTCCTTTATTTAGAAAGCAACACTGTACACAAATAAAATGTTGCTGTGATACAGTTCATGATTTTGGGGTGGGAAATGTAGCCAGACAATGGAATAAAGAGTGACATTATAACCCTATGAAATGTCACTTATAACTTATATCTCTGGGGACTGCCTCTCAGAGGAATTAGCATTTAAGTAGAGACACCAGTGATGCAAAGGAATGAGAGTCACAAATAACTGAGCTAAGAGAAGAGAACAACACATAAGAATGTCATAGGAAAATAAAAGAATGTGTAAATTATATTTATTTTAATATTTATGTCTGTAGGTACTATGGTTTCAAAAGTTCTTGGGAAAATTACAGTAGTCCTTACCAAGACAATGGGATTCTAAATTCAAAAAATTAGTATTAATCTCTTTGTTATAATAATAATAATAATACAAAAGGCAACACAAGGGGATTGAATGTTTTGCAAATGAGAATTGGTTCTCAGATGTTAGGATGAAATGTGAGAGGACTGATGGTAACATACTTTTTGTGTGGGAGATGATTTGCTGGAAACTAAGAAATAAAGACTAAAACTGTACTTGTACTTGGGATTGTTCAATAATTATTAATTGGTACTTAATCTGGGTTGTTGGGACTGAGTTTTTAATAGTTATCAGTCCATCTCTCTAAGTAATGGCATAACATTTTGCCAGGAAGGCAAAACTGCCTTCTTTCTTATTCAGAAAACGATACATCTTTCTATTGAGTAGTGGACTCCATACACTGGTTAAATAATTAATGGACTAGACTGTAGGAATATTGTGGTTATCCAAAGAAAGTTTTGTTATTTCTTTGAGTTGCATTAAAACAAGTTAGCCTATTGTTAGACTGTTATAAAGAGCAAATTTCTAGCTAATGAATAACAAGTAAATGGTGTACAGCTGTAACGCTCATCAAAGATAGAATAGTGGAATCTCCCTGGATCTTAAAACTTGTGCACAGAGTTTTCATCATTGATGGTTTTACTAAAAGGAAGCATTAGAACTTTTATAATTCGTGACTATAACAAGGCCCAATTTTTATGTCAACATCCAGATTCAGTGTTTATTATATACCTGTTGTGTTTACTGACAAAATAACAGTAAAATGTTGGCCCAAATAATTATTTTATTTTTTAAATATCTAGAGATTATAAATTTAGGAGCACAGAGTAAACAATTCACTATACACATTGTTTTTATTATTATTTTGAAGAAAGACTGATCTCATTGTAAGGTAATTAAATGTAGGCGGTTATTGGGAGTATAAAGTGATCTGCAGATGAATGAGCTATTCTCAAAAGCAGGACAAATTTTATTGTTTTATGGACCACTTCTCTTTCTACCTACTTACTTTATGATGCAGTATCTAAGTATACAATTTTTATGCTCAATCTACAATATCAATATTAATCATATAATATTAATCAATATTATTTTTCTTTTGGTACCAGGGACTGAATCCAAGTGCTGTTAACCACTAAGCCATATCCCCTGCCCCTTTTAAAATTGTTGTTATTGTGAAACAGGGTCTTGCTAAGTTGCTTAGGCCCTTGCTAAATTGTTGAGCGTAGCCTCAAACTTGTGATTCTCTTGCCTCAACTTCCCAAATCACTGGGATTACAGGATGTACTACCTGTAATATGCCCAGCATATTAATCAATTATTGATGCCCCTTTAACATAATGACCTTAATATGCCATCCTATTAATTTAAGAAAATTTCATTGATTTCATTAATGTTAACAAACTGCTATTTTTAAACCTTCAACAATTTTACCTATACAGTTGTGCATATTTTCCATGACCACTATGTAATTCTCGACCCTCAGGAAATTTAGAAATACAAAGAGTACCTTCAATAAGTGAAAAAAGAAAGAAAGAAAGAAACACAGTTTTAACATTATTACCTAGTATTCTGATGTGAATTTCAAGAAGTTTCATCGGCTTGAAAGTAGCTTTTTCTGATCTTGAGATTAGACCACTGGGAATTTCTTTGAATATTTGAATATTTTCTGTTCATACTAGTGTTCTTGTGTATAAAGTGAAACTAGGGAAAGTGAAACCTTGGGTTTTTCATCTACATTAAGGACTCTGTTATAGAAACTCATAGATAATAACATTACAAAAATGAAATGTGGGCTGGGGTTGTGGCTCAGAGTTAGAGTGCTCACCTAGCATGCATGAGGGGCTGGGTTCTATCCTCAGCACCACAAAAAACAAAATAAAGATATTGTGCCTCTCTATAACTAAAAAATAAATATTTAAAAAAATAAAATGTGAAGAAAGATAGATAAGGATAGAAAAGAGTCTTCTGGGATATTAAACGTGCTTGGTTATCTGTTTGCGGTAGGGTTGTTGCACAGGGGACATTACTTTTGTCTTAATATGACTTCCACATTTCTTCTCATAGCTGCAGGGAGATTTCTAGTGGTTGCAGAGAGACCTCCCTGGTAATAGAACTTCAGAAAATGTCCTATAGCCTCCCAAAGATGCAAATGTGAATTCTCTAAGAAATAAGTTACACTGAGACACTAAAGTTAGATATACCAAAGCAGAACTCATCTGAGCCCAGAGTTTCTTGTCAATTGTATTAAGTTCAAGAAAGTACTTATTCTTACTGTAGCTCTGTGTACCTGTATATTCTTTTGTAGATCTGGCCCAGTTTTTGTAATTAGCATTTTAGTGATGCAAGTGTAGGTAATAATTCATGCTAACTTCAATTTCATAACAAAATATTTCCAAGAAAATTTTACTTCTTTAAATAAATCATCTTTTCTTTAATAAATGCACACATTAAAACCAGCATCAACAAATTAATCCTATTAGACTCAGCATTGTTTAAAATCTTTTCCCTTCTAAGTTAATATAAATTATTATTACTTTTAGTTTTATTTTCTTTTTAATTGACAAATCATAATTGTATTTATTTAGGGGTATAATGTGATGTTTTGATACATATATTGTGGAATGATCAAATTGAAATAACTAGTGTATCAATCTTCTTAAATCTTTATCACTTCTTTCTGGTAAAATCATTTAAAATTTCCTCATTTGGTTACTTTTAATTATATAGTACATTATTACTATTAACAATAGCCACCTATAGACAATCAGAACTTATTTCATTATAACTTCATAACCATTGTAGAATTATTTTCAAATTTTAAATAATGAATTTAAAAATTCTAAATACATGAACATATAAAAGAAATTGCTATATATAAAGGTATTTAATTTTATTTCATCCTTAAAAAACTGTCATTTACAAATCAGGCTGTCATATAGTAAATAATTAATTAATGCTTAGTTAATAGGCAAAACAAAACCCAAGATGAAGTAGGGATTTTTTTGTGGCAGAGTGAAATTAACATTCCAATATGCCATATATCACAAAAAATATGCCAGGCACATACATTTAGCTATCAATATGTTCCATTAAGTTTTGTTGGGAAAATACGTAAATTATATTGGTTATCTGACACAGTGGCTCTCTAATGGAGATTAGGAGGTTGAATGCTTTCTTTGGAAATAATGAAATTCCCTCTGGTCAAGTATAGGGACCATTAAGATCAGAAAATAAACAGTTTGGAATATCAACAGAAAATATTTTGCAGCTTAAACGACAAAACATATAACCAACTGTAATTTTATCTATAAAAGTTATAATAGGCTGATTATGTCATATCACTAAAATTAAAAGAGTGTATTCCTTTCTTTTTTTTAGTTGAAGATGGAAATAATACCTTTATTTTATTTGTTTATTTATATGTGGTGTGGTGCCGGGGATTGAACCCAGTGCCTCACGCATGCTGGGCAAGTGCTCTACCACTGAGGCATAACCCTGGCCCAAAAGAGCGTATTTCTTAATATAAACCACATACCTTTCTTTTCTGGTGAAATCTGTTCAAAAAGGGAAACCAGATTGCATAGCCCAAAAGAGAAACACTGAGCAATCTGGATATTAAACTAGTGTACTCTCCTCCTGCTTAGAG
This sequence comes from Marmota monax, assembly GCF_021218885.2. NCBI lineage: Eukaryota > Metazoa > Chordata > Mammalia > Rodentia > Sciuridae > Marmota > Marmota monax. The sequence continues at coordinate 11,329,461 of NW_026693777.1, read as the reverse complement.
ACTATAACAAAGGAAATATTGGCATGCCAAGTAGTGTAAATCTTGAGAAAATGCATTATTTTCTCTATCATAAAATGCTATATAGCATTACCTTGACCATAAAACAGATTCTTAGTCATTATTAGTTGAAAGTATGAGAATATCATGGCCATATATGAAGCAATAAAAATAGATAGTGAGAAAAATTCTTGGTGTAGCTCTTGTATTATGCACATTTACACCATCCAATGCCATGTCCACTTGGTGAGGTTGCTTGGGAAAAAAAAATCAAACACCTCAGTTGTAGAAATATTCCTCTGAACATAGCAAAAACCAAATGTTTTGGAGATAGGAGACAGGTTTTTTTTCCCCCTCAGAAAGTATAATTTCTATGTATTAAAGCAGATACTGAAAAAATGTAAAGCTATATTTGAGAAAAGATTAAAATGTACATTGAACCTAATACCTCCACATATTGAGGAAGAAAAGAAATAGATCAATGAAGACAAAGATTGGGAGTTCTACATATTTGTGAAGTTTAATTTATTTTAAAAATCAAGCTGGGAACAGTGATGCATGCCTGTAATCCCAGTGTGTTGGGAGGCTGAGACAAAAGGATTGCAAGTTCAAAGCCAGCCTCAGCAATTTAGCAAGGCCCTAAGCAACTAATGAGGCCCTAAGCAACTCAGTGAGACACTGTCTATAAATAAAATATTAAAAAAAGGTATGGGGATGTGGCTCAGTGGTTAAGCACCCCAGATTCGATCCCCTGGTATCAAAAAAAAAAAAAAGAGAGAGAGAGAGAGAGAGAGCGAGCTCTGAGGAAATATGATAACATATCAAGTTTTTTTATTGATAAATACATAAATAATTATTTTATTATCTATACACTGCTGCAGCTTAAAATTTTTCCATGGCTTTAAATAAATTTTTAAATTGAGATACTTCTGTACTTCCAAGGTTTAGTTTTTTTTTTCTTTACCATGTTATTCTTAACCTGCATGTGCTTATAGTAAACATTCCAGTAGATCCACTACAAATAGAATGGAAGGACTAATAATGGATTATGATGTCCTGTTAATATTTCATTGCATCTACAGAATTAGATATTCCATAGTGTTCAAGTACTCATCAATTTAGCGCTACAAAGGAAGGTTTTAAAAACTTTCTTTATAATACTGGTGAGAAAATTGTAGCTCTAAAATTTGTTGAGGAGCCAAGACTTAATTAGTTTTTAACTATCCTGGTTCCTGTTGCTTGTAGGATATTTCAACTCAGTTATATACCTTTCTCTCCTAAATCTTCATTTGACCAATCTTGTTAAATAATACATTTATGTTTTGAAGAGATGCTAGAAGTATGTGAGCTATATTTCAGCTTCAAACACTATCAGATATCTTAATAAATATTGAAAAAAAAAGGCACACTTGGAATAAAAGAAAAGAAGATAAAAAAGTACTTCACATCCTTACAAGTCTGGAAAGGTTCACACGGGGTCATATTCTACTACAGCACAATCCAACTTAAATGCCAAGGAAGTGTACTGAAAACAACAAGGAATCTTTCTTTTCACCAGAATTTTCTCATCCAACTTTTCTGATTTGTGTTCATATACTTATCACTCTCTTACTTGGTGTGCATTTGATTTTCATTTTTTTGTTTGGTGCTGTTTCCTTCAACCATGTTAATTTATGAGAGTGGGACATTTCACTTTTAATATTATTGTCAATATTGCATAATTTTTGCTAAGCATTCCAAGTATATGAATGAAGAATATCATATATACCTTGGTCTAGAACTGCCTGACATATAGGAAGCAATTAGTAAGTAATTTGTAGTCAATTAATGTTGACATAAGGTAAATATCATTCCATTAATTATCACTTAATGTGGATAAAAAATGTAGTAATCTGAGTTAAATACTAAGTGAAAATTGTACTAATCTGAATTAAATATTAAGACTCTAACATTAGAGAAAAATGAACTAAAATTAATTTTAAAATAGACACATTACTATGAAGACATTATATTTGTTCTACATTTGCATATGTTTTACGTGAATTTTTTTCTTATAAAGTAAGGGAAAAGTGAATATGAGTAATGTCATGATTGTATGTCCTGGAAAGGGAGTGCAAGACAGTGAGGGCTTGGTCAGTGACACCTCAATTGAGACTTAGGGGCATCTGTATATACCTTTTGAAGTTATTGCTTAAAAGTCCTTCACTTTCCCAACAACATAGTTCATGGGGAGGAGTGATTGGGATTCCCATTTGTCCTTTCAAGCTTACTCCAAACTTTGGCCATAGCTCTTCAATCGACCACCATGTCACAATGGTATACAGAAAGCTCCAGTCTCAGCTCACCATCTGTAACTCCACTAGTGAGCCTGAGTCATTAAGCGAAAGGAATGCATCTGAGCAAGTTTGTCCATAGTGGCCAGGATATGTAGGGACATTTAGATTAATGAAGTTGTATTTACAATAGAAACATTAAATAAGGGATTTTGGTCTATTTTATTCCCTGTGCTAGTCTCAATGTCAAGAAGTACGTTTGTCACATAGTGGTTGTGTAATTAATGTTTGCTAAATAAACAAACAAGTGCATGCATGACATTTAAGCTGGATGTTTATTTTGGCCGTGATTTTCTTCTGTTATTGTTTGAAAATATTTTTAAATTTTTTGGCTCACACTGATGGTTTTGAGAAGTATCATGCCAATCTAGATTTCCATCCTTTGCTGTTAAATAACTCCTGCTTGCTAGAAATTTGGATATTTTTCTTTTTCTTTGAAATTCTTCAATTTTACTATAACAAGTTTATATACCTATTTGTGTATATGTGGTTTTTTTCCTGCTCTCCTTTATCCCATTTAGTAACTTACAAGCCTTCTCAATATAAAGTTTTTAACAGTTTTTTAAAACTTTTATTTTTGAAATAATTATATACTCATAGGAGGTTACAGAGAAATGTACAAGGAACTTCAATGAATTTCTCCACCACCCTACACCAAAATCCTGCACAAATACAACACATTGTCAGAACAAAGACATTGACATAGGTATAATCCAGAATTTAATCAGTGTTCATCAGTTGTATGTATGTATCTCATTTTTTATGTGTGTGTATGTGTGTTTGTATAAAATGATCAATCTCTTTGTCTTCTGGTGTCTCTAGTGTTAGATTTAGAGAGAGTAAAAAAGCCTATAAGATTTCCTTTTTATTGAGAACTGAATTATGTACAATTAAATCTTATCTTTGCTTATCCTGAGTTTCTTTTCCTTTTCCACTACTTTGTTGATTCCATTTGTCTAATTAAAATAACTGACATACTTTGTTCTTAATTAGTTGTCTGACTTTGATGGAATACTTTATTCTTCTTCAGAGGCTCACTATATAACCCCCCCCCCCACCACTCTTGCAGGACTATCCTATAGTATTTATTTTTAATGTCTACCCCACCAAGTCTCCCCATTTATTTTTAAAGGATCCACTACATATTGCTGTCATTACTTTGTGTTACATTTGCATCATTCATTTGTAAAATACCAATGAATCTTGTGAATAAATAAGTTGTAAAGGTTTTAGTATTATGTAGACCCACCCATTTGAAAAGTCTGTACTTGGATGCCTCAGTGGCTTCTCAAGTCTAATATCTCTCAATCTCAATGTATTCTGTCTCAATTCTGTTTCTCTGCTCCAGTGTTACAAACTATACTCCATGGCCATCATGGGTCCCATTTCTCAAGCCAGAAAGAAACTGGAATGGCTCTTGATACACTTTCTGTTTCACTCCCCATATCCAATTCATCTTTCTAACTATTTAATCTCTTGAATATCCCTCAAACAATTCCACTTTTATCCATTTCCACCAACATCATCAAGTTAGATTTCTCTCCAGAGAAATTATCAGAGTCTCTTGCTAAATTAACTCCTATCCTCCTGGAAATTGTTTTCAATAATGGATCATTACCTTTTTAATGGCTATTTTTTTCTTATTGGTGATATAAACTATATATATATATATATATATATATATATATATATATATATATATATATATATATATATATAAATAATCCTATTGCATACTCAAATTAGTCTTTGCAAATATATCCTATTTTTATTGTGCATAGTTTTAAATATTTTATACAATTGAATTTTCCACCTTATGATCTCTAAATTTGGGGTTCTCATGGAAAAACTAATACACTCAAATATCTAACACTTCTCAGATACTTACATGCTTTTATTTTAGGATCAAGCCATCATTTCTTTTGGTAATTTTTCTAATTTATAGAGATATTTCCAGATGATTAAAATACCCCATGATAGGTCAGATTGTTATAGGGGTAGGGCCTTCCAGGAAACTGAGACAATCAGAAGACCCCCGTCCCTTTCACACCCTGGTTCTTGTGAACAAGTCAGAAAGATTTCAGACATGTCACTCAAAGCAACAGGCATGATTTTATTAGAAGGGATAGGAAAGGGTAAAGGGAATACTCTCAAGGGAGAGACTGGTTCCTTCCAGAGAGTAGAGAGACAGGGTGCCTCTCCTGCACTCCATTTTATTGGGGATCCCAGAAAAGTTTCCAGATTCTCACCCAGGTCTACCTCTCAATTTTTGACTGATAGTAGGATGCCATCAGACTTTCAAGTCCTCACTGTCAGGAAAACTCTAGGTCACTGTGGCCCATATTTACTGGTTCTAATTGGATACTTAACCATAAATTCTTATGGAATTTTATAGTCAGAAGGAATTATCCTTATCTCTCGGTGTTCCAGGATCTGTTCTTTTAAAAGGGTCACAAAGTCTTCCACTTCATGGTAACTTGGGTTTCCTCTTATCGACATTATATCCGACCTGCATTTCTCCTGCAGATAAAAGGTAGTTTGCTGAGGAATGTGACCTATCCAAGCACTTAAGCCAGACAGGGGCAGGTAAATTGCTTTTTGGAAAAAAAAAAAAAAAGCATGTGAGGGTCAGCACAGTGGATCTATTTTATAGAATTAGTCCTTTAACCTCATATTCCCACGGCTCATATTGGTCTCCCCTACCAAAATCCCCATATTATTTGTTATACATTCTCAATTTATACTTACATTTAAGTGATAATTATACTAATCTCTCACTTCATCCTTTCCAAACACATACCAATAGCCACTCAATAATAGTGGTCATAATAGTAATAGGGAAAGAAGATATTATTACTATATGACATAAGACTTATATAATGCCTACATTGTGTTAAACATTTTTTTAAAATACCCTTTCTTTAGTTGTAGTTGGACACAATACCTTTATTTTATTTATTCATTTCCATGTACTGCCAAGGATTGAACCACACATTCGAGATAAGCACTCCGCCACTGAGTCATAATGCCAGCCCTGTGTTCAGTATGTTAAGTGCCTCATATGTATTCAATCTTTTAATCTTCACAACAACTCAATGAGGCAGGTAGTATGTTAGAATTAAACCCTATAAAGAACAAAGACTGATAATTTGCTTAAAAAGTAAGACACCAATAGATAGTTTTCAATTAGTCAATCAATGATGTTGTGCAGTATTTTTCATTAAAACAGAATAGTATGAATATTTGCTATTCAAAATATCAAATGAGCTGAACATATACTTTGCAGTAGATGTTATATTTCAGTAAATTTTCTAAAATAATATTTTGAGAACAGTTTGATGATTAAAGTTTTTCTGGAAATTGAATATAGATATGAGGATTACAACAAATTGTCATCATGGTTGCCTCAATTATCAATTTTTTTGGCCATTTTGTGGGAAAATTTATTTAATTTCTTTAAACAAGAAATTGCTGATAAATTAGTTCCAGTAGTTAATACTAAAGTGTTGAGAATGATTTCTGCAATTGCCCCTTTCCAAAAATTGGAATTTGTCTCATGTTATAAAATAAAAATGTATCTTGCTAAGTATCTATAGTTGGTAGCAATTTTAATGTAAAGCAGATGATGGTATCTTAAAATGTTGCTTTAAATTATGATATATGAAAATTATTTTAAAATATGACTTTATATGACCATATCATCTACCTTTAAGTTAGGTACCAAGGACTTATGTTTTGATACAATCTGTTTAAAAATAAAATTTGTGGTTAGAATTATGTGATACACTCAAAGTTCTGCTAGCATCTTAGATTATTGTTCACCTAAGATTTGTTTCTCCTTACTTTTGATCTCTTATAGAAGGAATATATCCCCTCTCACTGATGTTAAGATCAGTCATGTGATTTGCTTTTAGCAAAAGAGTATCTGTAAAAAATATAGCTGCTAGTTCTGAGTATAACCAATAAGAGGCCTTGCATAATTCTGCTGACCTCTCTGGACCATCTGGCCTTAAGGATGAGAAGAACATGTCTTAGGTAGCTTGGTGGTCCAAGAGGAATGAGAGCCATGTAGACCCAACCTGAGTATCCTTTACTAAAAAGAAAGCCAATCAAACTTAGCTTTGATTAGCTGAGCCTCAGACAATTTGCACATGCACAAAAAGAAGTATATGCTTTTTACTGTGTACCAGCAAGAGTTTCTGGTTGGTTGTTACACAATATTTCTGTGCAATTGATAAGTGAAACAGACACAGTATTATTTTTACTTTGATGTATCTTGAATTGCAATTTGTAAACTGATAGAAAAAATATTAAAAAACTGATAGAAAATAATGTTAACAAAACCATAATGTAATTTATTAAAATTTGTAGAAAAATATATAATTTATATAGATTAAACTCAATAACCACTTATTAATATTACTATTCAACACTTAAAATTATGTATGGGTATATAAAACTGAAAAGAAAAAAATAACAGAAGCTTCAATAAAATTGATGTTTATTTCTTTTTCACATAAAACCAGTTTAGATAATAGGGGTTCACTGTTGACATGGTGCTACACTGTATTATCAAGTACCTGAGGTTACAGCTTTTTAATTTTTAAACTTTTTTTGTGTGTGTGTGCTTGACTTTAATGCTTGAGGCTATTTTATGATCTAAAATAGCCCCAGGCCAGAATCAAGAGTAAAAACAGAGCATAAAAACTAAACTCTTTGAAAAGAAACCCTTCCCATTTGTTTAGGCATGCTGTGCTAGCCTTACCAGAAGCAGCTTGGTTACGTTACCACACTAAATTTAAAAGGATGCTCAGGAAAGTAACACAACTAAAATTGGGTTCTTTTACTAGAGCAAGAAAACTGGGAATAGATTGGCTGCATCATTCTTTACATTCATTAAGAAAAAAGTTGTTGTATCTCATTGACCATGCAAGTCACTAAAAAAAAAAATATTTTATATTTCGGGTGATTTAAAAATTTATTTTCTAAGATTAAAAATTATATAGAGTTTAAAATTATATTAAACTGTGCTTGAATATGTTTACCTAATATCCTCACATTCTTGTCTGTTCTTTATTTCATTCCTAATTTTTTAATACTGATATAATACAAAAAATTTACTCTGCTGAGTTTTGCATTATTTTTGTTTATCATGCCAACCCAAGTTAGATGATTTTGAATGAATATATAAATGTGTCAGTAAATGTAGGATGATGTCCATGAAAGGAAAAATTATTGACATTTTAAATTTAAAATGCCATAAATGATGCTAATCCCTATTCATTGGAACAGCTTTTAAAAATTTTTTTCCTAAGTCTGTAGTTTTGAACACTGATTATTAATTTTAAGCACTGTTAATAATTGAATTAAACTATATTAAATCAATAAATCAATGTATTTAAATTTGCAAATCAGTGTGCTCTGCTATATAAAATCAGTGAAAGTATACTGAGATTACTCCCTGTAAGTGCCACATTGATTGCACAAATGGATATCTATTTAAGTACTATCAAGCTAAAATAGCTTGCAAATCTAGACTATATCTGTGGTGACATTATAGATTTTTATGAACTTAAAGTGCATTATTCATTAAAGTAACAGTGGGTATTCGATAATGTTGGCCTTTATAATATAAAATATTACAAAAAAGTAACCACTCAAATAATTTGAGGAGAAGAATGATCTTAAATTATTTTAGTGGCAATATGCAGGATGGTTGATAATCATAGTTCACCAGAAACAAGGAGTTTAGTAAAATGGAAGTTATCAATGAGATATGGAAGAGAAAGATGACATTTATAGCATCAAAATAGAAGACTGCTAGCAATAAATTAAAAATTTAGCAATAGTAACAAATCTTATGGATATAAAGAGGTATAGTTATTTATTCATAAAAGTCAACATCAAAATTAAAAGTAAATTCTTTAAAAAATTTAAAATTAAAAAAATAATTTATATTTTATTAGTTCTGTTCAGTTGTACATGATAGCAGAAAGCTTTTTGATTCTTTGTACACAAATGGAACACAGCTTTTCATTTCTCTGGTTGTACACAATGTAGAGTTATACCACATGTATGGTCATATATGTACCTAATCTACCATCTTTCCTATCCCCATGCCCCCTCCCCTTCCATCCCTCCCTTTGGACCAACCAAAGTTCCTCCATTCTTCCTACCACCCTTCCTCCTCATGGATCAGCATCCACTTATCAGAGAAAAAATTCTGCCCTTGGTTTTTTGGGATCAGCTTACTTCACTTAGCATGATAGTCTCCAGCTCCATCCATTTACCTGCAAAAACCATAATTTTATTCTCTTTTAATGCTGAGTAATATTCCATTGTGTGTATATACCATGATTTCTTTATCCATTTATCTATTGAAGGGCATCTATTTTGGTTACACAGTTTAGCTATTGTGAATTGTACAGCTATAAACATTGAAGTGGCTATGTCCCTATAGCATGCTGTTTTTAATTCCTTTGGGTATAGACCTCAGAGGAGTGGGATAGCTGGGTCAAATGGTGGTCGGTGGTTCCATTCCAAGTTTTCTTAAGAATCTCCATACTACTTTCCAGATTGGTTGCACCAATTTTCAGTCTCACTAGCAATGTATGAGTGTGCCTTTCCCCCCACATCCTCGCCAACACTTACTATTGTTTGTATTCTTGATAACTGCATCCTGATTGGTGTGAGATGAAATTTTAGAGTAGTTTTGATTTGCATTTTCCTAGCTACTAGAGATGTTGAACATGTTTTCATAAATTTTTGATTGATTGTATATCTTCTTCTGAGAAGTGTCTATTCAGCTCCTAAGCTCATTTATTGATTGGGTTATTTGGGTTTTTTTTTTTTTTTGTGTGTGTGTGTGTGTGTGTGTGAGTTTTTTGAGTTCTTTATATAACCTGGAGACTAGTGCTCCATATGAAATTAACATATATTATATCAGAGAGATCAAGATTAATCAAAACTAAAAACCGTAAATACTCAAAATCTAACTACTCATCCATTTGTACTTAATGGAAAATCTAATTTATGAAAAAGGATGCTGACGGAGCTGCTTAATTCCAATTTATCAAGGTTAGTCTAAAACAAATTAATCTTTAGGTTGAGGTGTCCTTTCACCTGCTGATCCAAGCATGAGAAGAAAATGATTTTACTTGTTTTATTTCCAAACTTGATAGGACACAAGTTTTACTTTCATAGTAACATCTAATTTTCTAAAAATGAGTATTTTTTTACTGTTATACATAGTCTCTTGGGTGGTTTTCAACATTTTTTTAACAAATGGAAGTAATAAATACATGGTTGAGGGGATATGTCAATTATCACACACATTCTATCCTGAGACAATATGTTATACCCTGTCATCCACTGATTTATGTAATAGTTATGAGTACAGACTCAGCATAAACAGTGCAAATATTTGCAGATTTGAAACAGACTGTATCAAAATTACAAAATAGAGTTGGAATTCACTTGAACTCTTAGGTCTTAAAAAATCAAAAGCTTTTTGAAGGATGGTTTTAGTCAGCTTTTTGCTGTTTTGACCAAAAAGACCTCACAAGTACAATTTTAAGGAGGAAAATTTTATTTGGGGACTCATGTTTCAGAGATTTCAGTTCATAGACATCTGACTCCATTCCTTGAGGCCTGAGGTAAGACAGAACTTCAAGGTGGAAGTATGTGGCAAAGGAAAGCAGCTCAGGATATGGCACCAGGAAGCAGAGTTTCACTCTCCAGAGACAAATTATAAAGCCCAATATGGCCATCTCCTAATGATCCACCTCCTTTAGCCACATCCTACCTGCCTATAGTCACCACCCAGTTAATTCCTATCAGGGAATTCATGCTCTGACTAGGTTAACACTCTTATAACCCAATCATCTTACCTCCAACCCTCTTACACTGTCTCACACATGAGATTTTGGGGGTATCATATCAAACCATAATAAGGACTAACACTACCCTGAAGATAGATTTATTTCATTGTCTATCTCCCATTACTATGTAAACATATAGGTCTTCCACATGGAAAAATTCATTATGATATTTCTAAGGTAATGTGAGTAAAATTCATCTTGCTCAGGAAAACCTATGAAAGCAAAACATTAAATATAAAAGTAGGAAATGAAGAGTCATGATCAAAATTAAGAGGGTGGCTTTGAAAGTGGCTAGTTTTACATTCCTGAATCATCTCTTTATTACCAACTGTATGATCTGAGAATATTAATCAGTTTCCTCAACTGAGGAAATAAGGATAACAATATTACCCCAATGAATTTTTGGAAGATTATGTTAAAATAACAAGTAAATTGGAGCAAAATATTGGTAATAATGAATCCTAAAAAAGTTGATAACTATTTTTTTACACTTCTTAGTGTTTATTGGGATGTAACCACATCTAAGTAAAGGGGAACTTTATTAAAAGGTGGATGTACTATTAATACATTTAATGTGTTTGTAAAATGCATATTTAAGGAATAAAATATAATGTTTTGATATGCATAGTAAAATTATTATAGTTTAGCAACTTAACATATTCATCATCTCACATAGTTACTATGTGTGCATGAGTACATCTATGTGTCCAGCAAATTTCCAGTATACAACACATTATTGATTATTGTCCTCATATTATACATTAGGTCTCTAGGCTTATTTATTCCACATAACTTAAATTTGCATACCATTTGACCTTCATCTCCCCAATTTCTACACACTCCTGACCATGGTAACCACCTTTCTGTGCTGCGAGTATTTGGTTGATTTGGTTTTTGTTTGTTTGTTTGTTTGTTTGTTTCTTTTTTTTTTGTGTGTGTGTAGGGGGGGAGGGGGTAAAATTCCACATGTAGGTGACATCATGCAACATTTCTTTTCTTCTTTTTCTATTTGTCTTCTTTCACTTGGAATAACGTCATCTAGGTCCATCCATGTCATTACAAATAGCAGGATCTTCTTAGAAAGGTTAAATAATCTTTCCCTAAATGTGTGTGTGAGAGAGACAAAGGGATCACTATTATTTATCACTGATGGAGACTTAGGTTGTTGCCATATCTCATTTATTATGAATAATGCTTCAATGAACATGGGCATGCAGGTGTCACCAGGTAGTGATTCTATTTCATTTTGGTATATACTCAGAAAAGAGATTTCTAGGTCATATTATCTATTTTAGCTTCTTTAGCAACCTCCAAATTGTTTTTCCACAGTGGCTGTACCAATATACATTCCCACTAGTGGCATTCAAGTATTTCCTTTTCTCTAAATCCTTGCCAACATTACCTCTTGTGTTTTGGAGAGTAGCCATCCTAACAGGTGTGACATAATAGCTCCTGTAGTTTTGATTTGGATGTCCCTGGTGATTAGTGATGTTGACCACCTTTTCAAAAACCTTTTGTCTACTTTTATTTATTTGTTGGGGAAATGTTTGTTCAATATACATTTTTTGCCACATTTTTGTTGGATTATTTGGGCTTATTTTCATTTTAGCTATTGAGTTATGTGAATTTCTTACATAATTTACATATGCACCCTTTTGTCTGATTATGGATTACAAATGTCTTTGCCAAACCTTTCCATTTTGTTTATTGTTCCCTTTGCTGGACATAATATTTTTAGTTTCATGTATTCTCACTTTATCATATTGCTTGGTGATTTTTGTGAGACATCCAAAAAGTCCTTGCCAAAACTAATACCAAGGAATTTTTCTCCTATTTTCTCTTAGGACGTTTGTGGGTTCAAGTCTTATGTTTTTGGACTTAATCACTTTTGAATTGTTTTAATAGATCATATAATTACTCAGTATCTTCTTCTTCTTCTTCTTTTTTTTTTTTTTGCATAGTGAAAATCCAGTTTGCTCAACTCTATGAACTGAAGAGATTATCTTTTCTCCATTGTGTCTTCTTGGTGGCCTTGTAAAAAATTAGCTGTGTATGCTTGAGTTTCTTAACTCCTTATTCTGTTTCACTAGTTTATATGTCTATTTCTAAGCCAGTTGCATGCTAGCTTGATTGCTATTTCTTTGTAATCATACTTTTTCCATTATATTTCTTCAAAGAAGCTCAGATGCCCTTTTTAATACAATCGTCACTTCTATTTTGAGACTTCCTACAGGTGGGGGTATATTAGCCTGCTCATGACCTAAGTACAGTTATTCTGAGCCACAGCCACCTGCATTCTGTTCTACTCCATGACACATTTCCTTGTTTAAGTTTAGATAGGAAGCTTGCAAAAGTTCAAAATTGTTTTTCCATTTTTAAGTCTTAAAATGTTTTTCTACAATTATAGAATGCTTATAATGAAACTTGAAGTTTCATTATTGAAAATATCCATAATCAGACAATGCTTTGGATGATGAAATTGTAGTTATTGAAATTGTGTACATGTCATATTCTTTAAACAAAAGGAAACTGTTATTTTCTAAACTAAATAAAGATAATTTATTGAAGATTTATCCTCATATGCCCTGTTTATTAAAGGCCCAAAACCCTCAAGCCATGTATTTAAATAATGTTTAAAATGTAGTCTGCATTATCATGATTATAATTTATCTTGAAAATGTTACTCATTAACTACATAAAACAGAAAAATATGTTACTATAACGTAAGACAAAAAGTATTCTGCAAATTAAATTTTAAAAAAAGAAGTTTCCTCAAGCATTCCTAATGTTTTAATCAGCTTTTTTAAATACTATGACCAAAAGACCTGACAAGAACAATTTTAGAGGAGAAAACGTTTATTTTGGGACTCATAGTTTCAGAGGTCTCATTCCATAGACAGCCTGATATGAGCCTGATATGAGACAGAACATTATGGCAGAAGTATGTGGTAGAGGAAAGTGGTTCGGGACTTGATAATCAGAAAGCATAGACAGAGAGACTCCACTCACTAGGGATAAAAATATACATCTCAAAGTTCCACCCCCAATAACCTACCTCCTCCAGCCATACCCTACCTGCCTTCAATTACCACTCAGTTAATCTCTAGCAGAGTATTAATTCACAGATTGGAATAAGGCTCTCACAGCCCAATCAGTTCACCACTAAACCTTCCTGCATTGTCTCATGTGGTGAGCCGTGTTTGTAGACCGTTGCCGCCATTAGAAGATGGCGCCGGTCTCCGTTGTAGATCTTGGTAAACAACTCCTTATTAGGAAAAGTTGGCGCGCTATCCCTCAATACCCTATGAGAAAACCCCGCGTGGCAGCTTTGGATTGGACTTGAGTAAGCTTTATTAGGCTATGCTTGGGCGCTCGGCGGGGGGTCACTAGAAGATGATACATGAAACAAGGCCTGAATAAACTGCTGAAAGAAGAATCCTGTGTCGTGTTTTCCCTTGCCGGCGAGGGGTCGCGGCAGTCTCACACATGAGCTTTTGGGGACACCTAATATCCAAACCATAACATCTAAGCTTAGTGTTCTTAAATATATTTCAAATGTTACAAAGGACATAAAATAGTCATGTGAAGAGACAGGAAGATGTAGGAATAACAAAATTCATTTGAACATTGTTCTATATTTCTTCCAAGATCTTTAACCTTATTCTCCTTATTTTTATCACTTTACTTCTGATAGAAATCTTTATATTTAGAAACAAAAATATATGCATTTTAATAGAATGTGTTAAAATATAAGAATATAAGAATTAAATTAACAAATAATTAGCTCATAAAAGATCCCAGTTCATAGTAATCATTCAATAAATATTAACTGTATGTAAATTATTGCCATACAGCTCTTCTAATATGCTTCAGACTGTCACATTTGGAATGTAACATTAGGTCACCTAACAGTTTGTACTAAACACTACAAAATAAAATGCTAGGCCCACTTACAAGAATGCTAAGCCCATATGTAACATTTTCACTTAACTTTTAGTTATTACAGAAGCAAGACTTTTTTCACATGCTAAGGGGCCACCTTTTGTTCAAAGTTCTACTCTAATATTTTTATTCATTTTCCTGGAACTGCGTTTTTAACATTGTCACATATTTGACATACTTAGAGAGCTTTATGTTCTATTTTTTCTTCTACTTTTTCTATGTCTTTTCTTTCTTTTTTTTTTTTTTTTGTTCTTGTTACTGAGGATTGAACCCAAGGGCGCACAACCACTGAGCCACATCCCCACCCATTTTATTTTTTATTTAGAGACAAGGCTTCACTAGATTGCTTATAGCCTCAGCTAAGTTGCTGAGGCTGGCTTGAAACCTGTGATCCTCCTGCCTCAGCCTCTGGATGTACCATCGCACCTGGCTCTTTCTATTATTTCCACTCCTATGCACACTGAGCAAGGATATGTCACTAGTTTGTCACAAATGACTGCTATGTGTGCCTGATGCTTAAGTTAATTTTTTCTTTAAAATAATGTTTATTTGCAAGGCCTTTCTTTTATCTACCAGTGTTATTTGCTAGATCTTCTGCCTGCATATCTAATTTATGTCATTATTGATAAAAGAAAATTATTGTAATCATTGATAAAAGAAAATTATTGTAATTATTGATAAAAGAAATGTAAATAGGAAATACTACAGGGAATAATTTTCAAGATACTCAGCACTTGACCACAGTTTACTATGTAAGTTAAAATGTTTGATTGCAAGAGGCTATTGGGAATTTGAAATGCTAATATATATATATATATATATATATATATATATATATATATATATATTATTGTTCTCTTGATCAACTGCTCCTTCATTATTTAAAATTACAACAGAGAAGGCTGTGGTTTATGGGCCAGGAATGCAGATTTGTCTTCCACAGACAACTACCTGCACAAAACAAGAGGCAAATAAGTTTTGAATAGATTTTATAAGATTCAAGCAAAAAGCCATAGCCTTGAAAGTAGAGGCTTTAGCCAAATGGAGGTCAAGGTGGTGGAAGTAAGAAGAACCTGAGTGAGGTAGGAAAAAAGGTTGAGCTCCGAAATTCTGTATGTCAGGAATAAAAATAGTGAATGAAATTCCTAGTGCAAACACAGAGTCCGCAGGCATGGTAAAGGGAAATATGTTAGTAAAAGGAAGAGAAGAGCAACAGAGTGAGCCCAAGAACTATTCTCTGAGAAAGGCATCAAATTTCCTCTTGAGGGTGGAAGGGGTGGCTTGCTTTCCAACCTGTAGGGTTAGCCTTGGAGCTTCGGCCTGCACCTGGGGGTTCTCAAGTAGCATAGTAGAGTAAACAGAGTCAGATTTTCAGGGAATGGTACCTGGTCAGTTCTTTGCAACTCTGTGGTACTAGGGAAGCAGACAGAATCCACCAAATATCTGAAAAGTGGCAGAGATAATGCTGTTAGACCTAAAGGTCTTATGATTTCCCCAAGACATAGACTGAAATGAACTACTCACCAAGAGCCAGGCAGTTTCAACAACACAATAAACAAACATTAAGTGCTAGAATAGAACAAGGAAGACTAGATAAAGTTGGCTAAGTCTGAAAGAATATCAATAGGAATCCCAAATAATAAACACCCCTTATGCCACCAGGTTGAGATGCATTGCAGCTGGGCATTGTGCTGCCCCCACTTCTCTAGATACTTCTTTGGGCTCAGAGTGATTGAGGTTAAAACCTGAGTTTATCAGGTTGAAATCTCAAACATATAGTTTACATTGAATCAGTAAGAATTCATTTTCTGTCATCAGAAATGAGATAAAATTTAATTTTAAAAATAAAAATATTTTTTTCTTAGAAGAAGCAAACAGGTGGTTATGAAATCGGTACCTTCTCTAATTGCTACTTAATATAGTTCTCTACTGCTTGGCAATTTTATGTTGTATTCTCTCATATTTGGAATCAGGAATTTCCGGATATTTTACATTTCAATTTATAGATCTCAGTAGCAAGAAAATTATGGTTTGAACTCTCTTCAAATAACGGATGTACCTAACTAGCTGTTTAGACTTATAAAAGGGTTAATATTACTTGTCAGTTGTATTACCTTAGCTGCATTATTTATACTGGAGCATACTACACTTTGGAAATTTGGTTAAATGTAGATCCTAATGCTTTTTTATTGCAATCTGATATACAATGCAAGCTGACAACTGTTTGCACTTGGCAGTGACCTATCACATTTATGACAACGGAAGTACAACAAAAAGCAAGGCATGTTGCCCTCATATGTTTGGGGGGATAGCATCCAATTTTCTCTCAGTAGACATCAAGGCAATCTGTGGAGGGACTAGTCATAAATCAGTCTGTCAAAACCTGAGGCTGACTTTCAAGGAATGCTACTTAACTATAATTTAGGTATGATAATGCAAGCTTCCAAAGACATAACAGATCAAAACTAATAAACGGTTGTATATCTAAAAAAGACACTGCCATTTCTAAAGGTATAAATATCATGAGCAAAATATGATAAGCAAAATATTTCCATAATTGCATTAAAGTAACTCTTCAGAAGAATTTAAATGGACTATTAAGAAGATAATACTGCAACTTTTGGTAATGAAAGAAGAAAGGTGTGTAATTAGATGGATAAATATGTTTTAATTAGTTTAAAATAGAAATAAAGTCCATTAATGATATGTAATTTATTATTTCCTTTCCCCCAAAAGGAGTTATTAACACAATACTCCATCTTAAATCTATGTCATCTATCTTTTATTGGTGACTATATGGGAATTTTATTATAACTCATATCTTTAGGAGTTTATATTCTGTGGAATAGTCATAAGAATACAGGACTTAGGGTCTATAATACCTGAATATCTAATATCCTCCCTTAATTTTTACCAGTCATGTGGCTGGTAAAGAAGAATAGCATTTTCTTGTAAAAAGGGAATATCAGTATTTCTCTTATAGAGTTATATTAAAATGAGGAGAATAATTATGGGTATATATGTCTTGTATTCACTAGGTTATTCCCTTTTCTCTTTGAGGTTCTCACAAATGCAGTACTTTTCAATGTACTTTGTGATAGTGCTGAAAAGAGCCACAGTCCAAAAGAAAAGATGGCAGCTGTTTTCCCTTAGACATTTCAAAGTCTCTTGTCAACTTTTTGCTTAATTTGCTTTAACAAGCTAATTTTGTTTTTTGTTTTTTGGTTTTTTTTTTTTTTGTAAAATTAAGGGAAAATTCGGTATGATTTTTCCTCCTGAAACTTTTTCAACAATATCCTTTTTTTAATCCTCTGTGATAAAAATAATACATTATAGCTTTTAATAAAAAGCCACCTAGGTTGTAATTTGGGGGCTTTAAGTTTACCCCCTAATGACATAAAAGGAACAAATGTCTTGTGAGAAATTTAAAAATGGAATTTTAATTGATATAAAAATATTTTAATATTTGCTTTCCTATCACCATGCTTACAGGCTTGATCTGGGACTGTCACGTGTAGTTAGGTTTAGATCCCACATTTTTTGAGGATGTTATAGTTTTACATTATTAAAGTAGAATGATTTTGCATTTTCTTTTGTGTATGTGCAAACATTGCATTTAGTTTTCCATTTTTCCATTTTGCACAGCTCACTGATATACAATATGAAGTATTTAATTGCTTATTTCTCCAACTACTGAAGTATATACTTTCATTACAGCTTTAAATTAAAGACTTGAAATCAAACTTATTTCTTTTTTTATGCACATATGAAGTTATGTACTTTGGAGTTTGTAATAAGTAACAACATCAATGTATCCACCAACTAAAACTACTTGAGTAGAACATTTCATTATAACAACAGAATACCTACAGTCTCTCCCTTGGGATGTAATACAAATATTGAGTGGTATTAAACCTATATTAACACAGAAAAATATACCTTGGTTAAACTTGCATATCTTTAGATAATAGTAAAAAGTCAAATTATTCTTTATATGTATTTATGTTTAAACTGCTTTTCTCCATCTTTTGAAATATCAGCACTTTGGCTTTAGCTCATATATAAAAATTTTTTAAAAATCTATAGACAGTGAAATAATTATTTACATTATTTTATAGAATTTTAGCTTCCAGAACTGACAGAAATTTTGCAGTGTCTACTATTAATTATGCACAATTATCTATGAAAGATAAGTACTTTCTTTGGAATTAGGTTTATATCCTTCTCCAATATGTCTTTTATATTCTTTGCCTGAATTTGCCAGTAAATTCAGTGACTATATGATAAAGTTAATGACCAGATACTATAAGTATAAAAATTAATAAGAAGTTGTATATGGCTAAGTACCTCTGTGGGAAAAAAAAAACTATTGTAAGTGTATTGTAACTAAATATATAATAGCTATAATAAAAACAACTAGGGGAGCAGTAAATTTGGGGTATTTTGCAAAGGAAACTGGTATCCTAGAAAAAGTCATTTGGGGAATAACAGGTTTTAGAGCTGTACTCTGCAGCTGTATAGCCTTACAGTTGTTTAGGGTTAATTTAGCTTTCCTCTGCTTTAGTTTTCTTATTTGTAAAATAAAGCTACTGTACATTCCTACCTACTGGTATTAGTGGTAGATTGAATATGATAGTAAGTATGAAACAACTAACATAGTACCTGGCACAGAATAAGAACTAAGGTATATATAGTTTAATTTTATTATTAATTACCTAATCTGAACATACAATTGATCAATGTAGAAATGTTATAAGCCGCTACTAGTAGTAATGAGATGATCTTGCAAGACTAAGCTGTGTTTCACAATATATAGCTTAGGCATCATTGAAATACAATTCCATTGGTCGACACTTGGCATTTTGGTTAGTAACAGGTCACCCAGTGACTCTTATGCATGTCCAAATGTAAGAACCATCAGTTAAAAAAAAAATCAGAAACACCAAACAAAAGATCTTAAAGGTTGTTAGCTCAAAAAACTGATTCCAGAAAGAAAGGAAGAAAAAAGTATTAGACAAAAAGTGCCCTGTCATCATAGAATTCCAGGGAGAAAGCATTCTAGGAAAATTCAGAGTTACTCATCTATAACTCTTATTCTTCAATTCTCTTTTAAAAAGAGAAACATTTCAGGCACATATAAAATAATATAATCTCATTTTATTGCATATGGATTTCCAATTTTACCAGCACCATTTGTTGAACCAGCTATCTTTTCTCCAATGTACATTTTTGGCTCCTTTGTCAAATATAAGATAACTGTAATTATGTGGATTAGTCTCTGTGTCCTCTATTCTGTAACATTGGTCTATAAGTCTATCTTGGTGCCAATACCATGCTATTTTTGTTACTATTGCCCTGTGGTATAGTTTAAGGTCTGGTATAGTAATGCCACCTGCTTCGCTCTTCTTGCTAAGGATTGCTTTAGCTATTCTGGGTCTCTTATTTTTCCAGATGAATTCCATGACTGCTTTTTCTATTTCTGTGAGAAATGTCATTGGGATTTTGATTGGAATTGCATTAAATCTGTACAGTGCTTTTCGTAGTATAGTCATTTTGACAATATTCATTCTGCCTATCCAAGAACAAGATAGATCTTTCCATCTTCTAAGGTCTTCTTTAATTTCCTTCTTTAGCATTCTGTAGTTTTCATTGCAGAGGTCTTTCACCTCTTTTGTTGATTTCCAAGTATTTTATTTTATTTTATTTTGGTGCTATTGTAAATGGGGTGGTTTTTCTCATTTCCCTTTCAGAGGATTTATCACTGATGTACACAAATGCCTTTGATTTATGAGTGTTGAATTTGTATCCTGCTATTTTGCTGAATTCATTTACTAGTTCTAGAAGTTTTCTGGTGGAATTTTTTTGGGTCTTCTAGGTATATAATCATATTGCCAGCAAATAGTGCTAATTTGAGTTCTTCTTTACCTATTTGTGTCCCTTTAATTTCTTTCCTCTAATTGCTCTGGCCAGTGTTTCAAGAACTATGTTAAATAGAAGTGGTGAAAGAGGACATCCCTGTCTTGTTTGAGTTTTTAGAGGGAATACTTTCAATTTTTCTCCATTGAGAATGATGTTGGCCTGGGGCTTAGCATAGATAGCTTTTATAATGTTGAGACATGTTCCTGTTATCCCTAGTTTTTCTCGTGTTTTGAACGTGAATGGGTGCTGTATTTTGTCAAATGCTTTTTCTACATCTGTTGAGATAATCATATGCACAAAACTCAACTCAAAGTGGATCAAGAACCTAGGAATTAAACCAGACACTGCATCTATTGGAAGAAAAAGTAGGCCAAAATCTCCATCATGTCAGATTAGGCCCCAACTTCCTTAATAAGACTCCTATAGTGCAAGAATTAATATCAAGAATCAATAAATGGGATGGATTCAATCTAAAAAGCTTCTTCCCAGCAAAAGAAACAACCAATGAGGAGAATAAAAAGGCTACTAATTGGGAACAATTCTTACCACATGCACATGAGATAGGGCACTAATCTCTATATAAGAGTTCAAAAATTTTAACAGCAAAAAAACAAATAACCCAATCAATAAATGGGCCAAGGAACTGAACAGACACTTCTCAGAAGAAGATATACAATCAATCAACAAATATATGAAAAAATGTTCGATATCTCTAGCAATTAGAGAAATGTAAATCAAAACTACTCTAAGATTTCATCTCACTCCAGTCAGAATGGCAGCTATTAAGAATACAAACAGCAATAAGTGTTGAAAAGGATATAGGGAAAAAGGCATACTCATACATTGCCAGTGGGACTGCAAATTGGTGTGGCCATATGGAAAGCAGTATGGAGAATATTTGGAAAACTGGGAATGGAACCACCATTTAACCCAGCTATCCGTCTCCTCAGTCTATACCTAAAGGACTTAAAAACAGCATACTATAGGGGCGGCAGCCACATTAATGTTTATAGCAGCACAAATCACAATAGCTAGACTGTGGAACCAACCCAGATGTCTTTCAGTAGATGAATGGATAAAGAAAACGTGGTGTATACACAATCGAATATTACTCAGTATTAAAAGAGAATAAAATCATGGTATTTGCAGGTAAATGGATGGAGCTGGAGACTATAATGTTAGGTGAAATTAGTCATTCCCAAAAAACCAAATGCCAAATGTTTTCTCTGATTCACTGATGCTGATTCATAATATGCTGCAGGGAGTAGAGAGGATGGGAGGATTAAGTGAACTGTAGATAAGGCAAAGGAGAAAAGGGGAGAAAGTGGAAGGGAGGGAGAATAGGGGTAGGGAAGAGAGTGGAATGCAATGGTTATTATTACCTTAAGTATGTGTATGAAGACATGAAGGATGTGACTCTACTTTGTGTACAACCAGAGATATGAAAAATTTTGTTCTCTATATATTATATGAATTATAATGCATTCTGTTGTCATATATGACAAATTAAAATTTAAAAGCAATTAAATAAATAAAATAATATAATCATGATTTGTATATCTATCATTAACCTAAAAGAAAAATCACCAAACTCTGTTTCCATCTTACAATTGCCCCTTCTCTTGACACTCCCCTAACCCATGTAACCAGTGTCATTTTTTCCTTTAAATTTTTAATGTCTTTATTAATACATTATAGTTATACATAATATTTAGATTCATCCTAATGTAATCATACAGTCATGGAATACAGTTTGCTCCATTTCAGTCTCCAATACTTCCTCTTCCTGTTCCCCTTTTTCTCTTCCTGTTTCCCTTTGGCTATTCTATTGGTCTTCCTACTATTTCTTTATACTTTTACTTAATTAGGGATTTATAGATATACTTAAAGGTGAAGGTGACATTCCTTGTGGCATATTAATTTTTGTACATAGTATAATTTGGTATTAGTCTTCACCATGCCTCTGCATTTCTTTATACTTGAGTACTTATCTATGTATCTCTTTTCAAAATACGTGATTTAAAATTAAATTTTATCTTATGTTTGCTTCAAAATAAATGTAATCTCAACATCACTTTTCCAAAATCCAACCATGTCAATATGTGTAGTTTATGTTCCTTTCCTATGCTTTATTTTGCAGCCCATCTTATAAGCTGTGTATAATTTGATACTTTTACCTAGTTGATGGATGTTTAGATCATTTTTTTTGTCTTTTGTGTCATGAATATCCCTAATTATAAATATAAGAGTTTATATAACAGCATTGTTTTTATTGATAAATTGCTCTGAAAAGTTATAGCAGTTTACATATTCATCAAGTATACTTTTGGAAGACAGTTTTTCTCATAGTTTCTGTATATCTTGTGCAGAGGCTCTATTTGCCCTTTCATGGCAGCCTATCTTTTCAAGGTCATTTGCACTGAAAGAATCCTCCAAAAATCTAAATGAAAGTGGGAATCTAAAGGAACAAATGAATTTCCTACTGAAAAATCTGGAGTAGAGGACCCTGAGGGACTAGGCTGTGCCATGAATACATTTCCTTGAGGGAATTGTCTCCAGTCTTCTGTGTATACCCACTATTCTATTGTAGGCTGTTTAGCTTGTAAGTGGGATAAAAACTCACTCATTTCCCATCCTTTGTACACTGCCCTGACAGTCATAAAGAGTCTCATTAATTTACATATATCTATACCAAACTTGAATATTGTTGCTTTTAATTTTTTTTGTTTATCTGATGATGGAAAATAGTGTTGTTTAAATTTGTATTTCCTTGGGGCATTATGAGACTTGAGACTTTTCCCTAATTAGTTATTGGAGTTTCCTCATCTATGAAATGCCTGTTCTTCTTTGGCTTCTTTTGCTACTGAACTCTTTGTCTTATTTAGTTATAGGAATTTTTAATATATTAATTTTATATATTACAAATATCTTCTTCAGTGTTCTGGCTTGTATTTTCCTGTTTAATGAAGAATACTGATGAAAACAAATGTTTAAATTGAAATTTTAAATTTAATGTTAATTTCAAATTTGATTGACCAAATTTTTAGCTTTTCTTTATGATCCACACTTTTCTGTTCAAGAAAACAATCTATTACTTGAGGTGATAATGATATTCTCTGTGGTTTTTCCCAAGTGATTTATCCATTTTAAATTTTTTTTCTTAAAATAAAAAAAAATGCTGGGCATGGTGGTGCAAGCCTGTAATCCCAGCTACTCAGGAAGCAGAGAGGATCATAAGTTTTGGCAATTTACTGAGATCCTGTCTCAAAATAAAATTAAAATGTGTGAGGATGTAGCTCTGTGGTAGATCACTTGCCTAGCATGCATGAAGCACTGGGTTCAATCCCTAGTACTGCAAAACAGTTTTTAAGTTTTTTTATGATACATAAAAACACTAAAAATGGACAAATTAAAGAGGTACCATGTTATGTTTTAATATAGGTATATGTTGCACAATATTTAAATTAGATTAAACATATTTATCTCTGTTTTGCATTTTAAAATTATGTATTTGATCATCCTGAGACTGAGTTCTTTGCATAAAATGTGAGAATAACTTACATATTTGAGATTTTTATTTCCAGATAGAGAACAGTATAGATTATATAAGTAGGATTACCTCACCTTCAGAAAACAAATATATAGATATATGAATACATACTTACATACACACATACATACATACAGCATGTATATGTTTGTGTGTCAGTGTGTGTACATATAAGGTTTTACATGTTTATGTGTGCATAGAGAAAGACACACACACATACATACACACACACACACACTCACAGAGAGAGAGAGAAAGAGACAGAGAGAGAGAGAGAAATTACCAGGAAAAAATACTAAAGGAAAGTGGAAATCTAAAGGAATAAATGAATTTTCTACTGAAAATGCTTTTGCCCTCAGCTGTCCACCAACTCACTCAGACTTGAACTTTGATTCACAATGGTTTGCAGTTTTGAGGCAGACAAGAATGAAAACCCAAAGCCCGCTGAAAGCAAGGCATCATTTTCTCCACTTTAATCTATGATACCAAAGGGTTTCGCAATCAAAGTAAAAGTGAACCACACTGTTGATGCCCTCAGGAACATGTCAGAAGAAAGGAACACTTCTAAAGCAAATGTCTTTGTCCTAATCTCAAAGAACCACCCGTGATAGCATGTTAAGCCACATGATCAGCACATAGCCCAAAAAAACCCAAGTAAATACAAAGAATAAAACATCAAGAAGAAGAACATCATATATTCAAAATATGAAAAGTAGCAGACAACATATTATAAAACAAATATATTTAATATCTATCTAAATACAGAGAGTATTATACATGCACACGCAATGGGGACAATTCTTGTGTACTTGTAAAGTTAATCAGCTTGGATGTATCATGCATGGCAGCTAATAAATTTACATTTCCAAACTTACATGGATAAATTTGGTTTATATGTGTGTAATTATTTTTATCATACTGCCTTTAAGGTTTTTTATTTAAATGAAATCAGTTAAAGAATTATTAATATATTTTTTAAAATCTCTGGAAGGTTTGTATAAGATCAGAATGACTTATTTCCTGAACAGTTTACATAAAGAGTCCTATAAAATTTCCTAAGATCTGAGATTCTGTTTTTTTAGTGTGGAAGGTACAGTGAAGCCCATTCTTCTTATTATTATTGAACTTGGATTGAACCCATGGGTGCTTAAACACCGAGCTACATCCTCATCTTCAGCCCTTTTTTGCATGTTATTTAGAGAAGGGTTTGGCTGAGTTGCTTAGGTCTCACTGAGTTGTTGACGCTGGCTTGGAACTCATAATTCTCCTATGTCAACCTCCCAAGCCACTGGGATTACAGGTATGTGCCATATGTGCCACTGTACCTGGCTCCTATTATTCTTTTTACATGTCGGTGGGTTTTCATTTTCATTATTCCACTGGCATCATTTATTTCAAGGGCACCAATGTGTCTATCTTGCAGATCCAGTGGTAAATTCCTAACTTTCATCTTATGTAAGTAACCTGCCAGCATCCTTCCTATAAAGGTGTCCTGGACACAAAATTGCTCACACCAGTGTTCCCCCATCACTCTTGATCACATTGTCATTTTTCATATTTTCTTAATTGCTTATATGACTCTGAAATCATTGTAGGTGATATATGTATTTCAATATTTATTCTCTCTTTTTTAATAGACTGGAAGAAGTCAAGGAATTGGTTTTGTTTGTTTTAGTTCATAATGTCTATAATACATCTTAGCAACTGTTATGTATGGAATACATGTTTTGTTGATATAATAAAGAAATTGCAGGTATTCAAGAGTCTAATATGCCATGAATATGTTAAATAAGAAGTAAATTTAATATTCCTCCAAACTTTTGGATCAAGGATTTTTGTTTGAACTCTCCAATTTTACTTAATATTGGATAGCCTAAGGATTTAAGTCCTTTAAATCTATTTAATTTACCTTTCATAATTTGGCAGTTTTTCTGCTTATTATAGAAAAGCTAGACTTTAATAAAATATGTTTATCTAACATAATATGCTATTTAATAAATTTCCAGACTGTTTTTCCATTTACCTAAAACACAATAAGTACCTCTAAAGAAAAATACTGGAAAAAAATATTATATAATTGTTTTTATTTCAGGCTGGACAGCAGCGTTGGTGGGAACAGGAGATTAAAATAAATGGGAATATTCAAAAGGGAGAGTTAATTACATATAACTTGACTGAACTAATTAAACCAGAGGCTTATGAAGTCCGACTGACTCCTCTCACCAAATTTGGTGAAGGAGATTCAACAATTCGAGTGATCAAATATAGTGGTAAGTGGCCTCTTATTTAAACATATTTATTTATATATTGAACTGCCTGTAATATTAATTTTATACTATCCACCAAATTTCGAAACAAAGTAAAACTTAACATATTGATTTTTCTGAATTATCAGCCAGGTGAACAAAACAAGCAAAACCCAAACAACTTAAAGATCTTAATATCATAAATTTTAGTATTTCTTTATCAATGTTGAGATATATTATAATACTTTAGTTAACACTGAACCTATGTGATGATGTCAATAATCTCTTTGTTTTACAATGCAATGTGTCTGCATGCTATCTTTTCAAATTTTGGATGACCTTAAAACTTATACCATTAAGAAGTTAGGAAATAGATAAAAATTGTTTGTGTGTTTTTAATAATATTAATACACTTCATTTTTAGAGCAGTTTGAGGTTTACACAGAATCAAGTAGGAAGTAGAGCATTCCCTCCTGACCCAATTCCCTCTATTGACATCTCATATCATTGTTATATTTTGTTGCAATTGATTAATGAATACTGATATTATTAAAGTCAATCATTTACCTTAGAATTCATTATGTATATTGTATAGTTATATATGTATTTCAGGAGTGCTTAGTATCATTTCAGTATCATCCTGAGCAGTTTCAGTGCTCTAAAATCCCCTGTGTTGTACCTACCTATCTCTCCCACTCCTACAACACTGGCCAATACTGATCTCTTTATTGTCTGTGTACTTTTTCCTTTTTCATAATATTGCACAGTTGCAACCAGACAGTACATAACCGTGATAAGCACTGGCTTATTTCACTTAATACATATTTAAATTTTCTCAAGTCTTTTATGGCTTCATAGTTTATTTCTTTTCATTGTTAACTAATATGCCACTATCTAAATACAGTTCAGTGATCTCATCTGTTGAAGGACATCTTAGTTTCTGGGAAGTGGACTGGGGCTGTTGGTGGTTGTTCTTATGGTTGGTGGTCACTTTTTTCTCAATTTGTTAATGTAAAAAAGTGAATGTGTATGTGAGTGCTAGTTGACACCTTACATTTTTAACTATATGTATGATTTTTTTACTATTTAAATGTACTATTTGAGTAAAAATTGAAGCTAGTATAGAAATGTGAAAAAAATTAAAAGTTGATCTTAAACATTTTTCCAGAATAAGCGCTCTAGGGAGAACAAAAGTAATAAGATTTGGAATTATTTTAATGTATTAAAGAGATTAATATTTTATAAGTTGAACTTTGCATGCATTTTAAGACTACAATGTTCAATGAGACTATCTGCCTCAGAATTTTCAATGTATTTTTCAGTGTTGAGTGAATCATTGGTAAAATGTTTCATATTTGTTTCATTCTCTCAGTGGAATATTATTCTTTTATATTATTTATTATCAGGGCTTGACATATGGAGATAATAGAATGCTTTCTTTGCTGCTGAAGTTTTCTATTTTATTTAGCACTAAATATATATTTTTGCACTTAAGAGGGAAACAGTGAATACTGTCAAAATAATAAATAAAGTGAAACTATTAAAATTTTATTAAACTCTTGCATCCACATTCAATTTCCACTAAAAATTAAGAAATATAATGTAGATCAGAATATTTGTAGGCAATCAAGTAATATAAAAAGCATTAAAATCATTGTAAATTTTAAACAAAGTCCTCAAAAATTTGTGGATTTTTATATTAGTTGACATAAATATGAGCTCCAAGAGTCTATGAGATAGACAACTATAAAACCCCACTGTATTTTTCTAAGGTATTTCACTTCATATATTTTATAACATATGAATAATTACCTCCTTTTATCTAACATTAATGCTTCCTGGCCTTTGATTATAAAATAACAGTTTTATGGTGGGGCTTTAGAAACTTCATTAGTAGCAATTTCTTCCAAAGACGCAGTTATTAGGACACAGAAATTATTGATGTCCTGCACAACTAAACAATGGTGAAGTGACCCGAATTCATGCTCTTGTAACAGATGATCTTTAGCACTTTGCTCCAAGTTTAGGAGATGAGTATCAATTTTCTTAAAGAGGGAGAAAAAAATTTCATAAGCTTATCAATTTTTACTGAAAATTCTGAGACACAAACTAAAATGAATAAGAGATATGGCAAATACATATCCCTTATAGTTCTGAGTTTTAAAAATTACATTTATATTCTTAGGCATGCATATAAAATATTAAACATTTTAATTAAAATTACATTTATATAATAAATATTTGGGCAAACCATATGATATATAGGCATTGTATTAGTCTTCTTGGGCTGCCATAACAAAATACCATAGGCTGGCTGTATTAAAAAAGCAAAATTTTATTACCTCTTTTTATAGTTCCTCACAGTTGTATACGCTGGGTGATCAAGGACAGTGGCTGGTTTATATTAAGGCCCCCCACTTCCTGGATTGATGATGACTGCTTTCTTTCTGTGTCCTCACATGGCAGAGAGAGAGTTCTCACTGACTTCTCTTTTTCTTATAAAAGACACCAGTCCCATCAAGTTAGGGCCATACTATGACTTCCTTTAACCTAAATTACCTCCCCCTAAGTCCCCTATCTCATATATTATCACACTGGAGATTAGGCTTCAACATATGAAATTTGATTGAATACAATTCAATCTGTGACATGTGTTTGTAAGAACTCACCCATGTAAATACAAATGAAAGAGGAAAATATGGAATAACTGATACATTTAGAATTTAAAATTTTCACTAAGTTAGCTGTGTTGTTTATATAGTGAATTTGGGTGATAAAATATTGTAGCAAGAGGCAAACCTCATTCTAGTCAGAGATTGCATATACACAAAATATTTCTTAGAATTAATTATAATTCAAAGATACTTCTTTGAAAGATAGTACATAGAATTTTTTTAGTTTATATTATTTTCAACATAAAATAACTATTTTTACAGATTTATTTTTCAAATTTAATATACATTGATGACTTGCAAGAAAATACATTATTTTAGTTCACTTTTAGAATAACTACTGTGTCATTCTCTGTATCATTTATTCCATAATTTTTAATATGAAATACAGAATAAGAAAAACAACAGAGGTAATGGGAATTATCTTTTATGTGTAGAAACAATGCAAATAATTGGAAACTCAATTTTTAAAAATTTATCTAAATGTATTAATGCAACAATGAATATCCTTCATGCATGTATATGTGTTTTGACCTAATATTATACTCTACTAGTAATGTGTGAATTTTCATAAAGGTGGTCAATGGCAAACACTAGAAAAATGATAATATAGCATTCTGCAGGGTAGATTAACTTCCCATTGTCATTATGGGGAATATAATTTTGTTCTGCTTCATCAGAATTGAATTTTCCCTCAGGGTGATACATGCCTAATCAATATATATACAGATAACACTTTATCTTGTAAGTTAGATATATTTTTGTTAATGTTTCAGTAAAATCTAAAAACATTTCTTTTTTGGAAGAAGTCTACTCACACATATTGCAACAATTTTCTGAAACACATATTCTTTTTGGTACACAGAAATACAAAATATATTGGTTATCACTTGAGATCTACCTGTGTGCAAAGCATTGCATGTGCGTGTGTGTGTGTGTGTGTGTGTGTGTTAATTTAATTAAACCAAATGACTTGTAAGTACCTTTTTGTTATAGAACACATGACATGATATGAAGATTATTATTTTTGTGCATACCATATTATTCTCAGTAGAAATATATATAATAAAACACAAAGGCATAGTCTCTGTTGGATAATTATTTTCATTGTTAAACTGTCTAGATAACAGGTTGCCCTACTGTCAGCCTGAGTTTCAATTTCTGGATTTTGTACAATTCTGGCTGAGATATGAAAGGTCAGCAACTCCATTCCTGGGAAAATGAACAAATCCCCCATGTTATTTAGCATTGATCTTTGGTACTTTGAGGTTGTTATTGCTGAGATTCAAACTAGATTGCATTCAACCCTCCAGAAGAAAATGGATGGCAAATATAATTCTCCATGATCACAGTAGGGAAGTTCATCAAGTTTTGGTAAGAAACATGAGACACTGAAAAGACTGATCAGATTTTATTTATAAAAGACATTCAAGTCTTGCTAACATTATCTTTTTTTTCTTATCTTGTAGCTCCAGTAAATCCTCATTTGAGTAAGTATATTTTTACTTTAAAAATGACAATGTATTTCATAATGAAGAAAATAAAACATGTATAAATAAATATGCAACGAATATTTAGCGACTGTTCTTATTTGATTAAATAAAATTAAATATACAAAGAATATTTAGCGACTGTTCTTATTTGGTTAAAACACAGTCTGTTAGAATCAGTGGAACTGGCATTGTATGTGAATTTTAAATTTCAAAAATATGGTATAAAAACAAATTAATATTGATAACTTCTATTTATAAATATTCCTAAATATGTAAATAAGAAACTTTTTCTTGGATCTGCTTAATATTTGCTCTTTCTGTAACTGTGAAATTATTTGTTTTTCTTTGTGAGATTGCATTGTTTTTATAGGCTCATTTGATTTTCATTCTTTGAATTTCTATATTGCAGCCATAAAAGAGTGTGGTTACATAGAAAGTTGGTATTTAGATGGTTTGATGTTTTTTCACAAATAACTGTTTTAAATCTAATATATTTGTCTATTTTAAGTTATAAATTTTTAAAATTTATTAATTTTTGAAGTTTTTAGAAATTCTTTTTCTTTTTTTTTAAATGAGTGCAACATGAAATACAGTATGTATATACTATAGATGTTTCCTAGATGTGGGAACATCACTACTTTCAGAAAACAACTTTGAAATAATAAAACAATTTACCATGAAACCTTACTCAAACACATCAGTCATTGAGAGCTTTATATTTTTAATATAAAGTTATATTTTTGAAGGTTCTAAGAAATGAACAAAGAGGGTAGGTGGGCACAAGAGGGTTAATGGGTACCAGGGTTCTTATTCCTGGGTTTTTATTCTTTGTTCTCCTCTTATGGAGGAATCTGGGAAATACAGTAAAATTTTGGAACTCATGTAACACAGAATTTTGAAATATCTTTACTTCTATATAGCTCCTGAAACTCTGCCAAAATAGTATTGTAATTAGGAAACTAGTAAGAATTCAGGATCCAGTCAATCCAGTTCTGTATCTTTGTGAAACTCATGGATTTTATTACTTTCCATTTTATGAAATATTTTAATATTTAATATTACATTGACTTTTGGTAAGGTTATACAGCTCAGTGCATTTTTATTATCTATCAAAAATTCTTTATTTCAATAAACTTTTTATTAATAAGCTTTCTTGCACATATTTATAATTATCCCATTTAAAGCAACAGAATAATCATAAAATTGTCATGGTCCCAAGTCATGGTTTTTTTTCCCTTTTGTCATTATATGTGATAACTTTGATAAAACCTCTCTAGTAATAATCTACCCCCCATAAAAACATATGAAGGGATGTAATTAAATATTTATATTGCACATATAGTTTTATCCCATCTGAATTACTAATTATAATATTGCAAACAACCTATCACACATTAAATATCCTAAATTATGAACAATTTTAGTCATATATAACTTTCTGTTGTTTGTATAAACTATATGATTACTTAATTTCACTATGAGAGTCATATATTCAGACTTTAAATATTCTTTTTCATTTTTGAAGAATAAATATAATTTAAACATGTCCAAATTAAATCACAAAAAGGAAATGGTTAAACAGTGTTATAAAAATCATTATACATAATTTTAAATAACATATATTAAGTAAGATTGATCAGCAGATCTAAAACTGAAATCTTCTATCTTTATATATGTGATTTGACCTCTTTTTTGTATATATACACTATGTAATTAAACAATTGAGAACTTTTAAAATCAAACAGTGCTCTGTAATTATCATAACTCTAAAGCAACAATTAAAAGTATCTCAGATTGTACCTAAAAACTTTTTAAAATCCATTGCATATAACTGTCTGCTGTCACCAACATTGTATCTTTGATTACTAGCCCCTAATGGTTGTGTCTTATTTATATCAGTGACATAAACATGTGTCTAATAGTTTATGTGGAATATTGCTCATCTATAAATTTATAGATTTAGATTCCCTTAAATACTTACATTCCCTGTAAACTACCTAAACAGAATATAGAATATTAATACAAAGAGTTGGCAAATCAATAATTGGACAGACCAAAACAATACAAAAAGTTATTCCTTAAATTTATAAATAAAGCCTTCTCTTTTATGTTTATTTGTGTCAGTAGATTCAATTAATTCAGGGATAAGAATAAAAAGGACTCCATTCCCATGGATATCTAATAAATCTAACCTATTTCAAGGGTTGGAAGGGACTCAAATTGAAGTCTATTAGATGTTTCTCATCTGTGAATTGCCATGAATCTGAATTCTGTTTTTACTTCACCATGTTACAGCTGACTTAGTCAACATTTTCTGTTCTGTGAGCCTCATGTGTAAGGATTGTTGTGACTTCTTAAAAAGTTGTCATTAGGTTGGATGAAATAACATATATATTGTTTAATGTGCTCAATTAATCATATACACTATTTAATTATGTTTCTAGTGGACCTTATCCAGCTTTTTTATCTACAACTTATTTCAAGCAGAATATATCCCAATAAGAAAACCTTTGATATCTAGAAACATTACTACCACCCATATTTTAGAGAAAGTTGAAAATGTCTATCTCTGAAGTTGTGTTGGATCTGAACTCAAAGTATAGTAGGCATCCAAGAATTCCCAATCCCTCTTCAGGCACATCATAAAGTTCTTTTTATTATTTTACTTCAAGTAAATTTCAAACATTTGGCAAACCCACATTCAAATAAGTATGAAAGATGACTGCTTTTCAAAATAATTTGTTATTATCTTGCCCTAAGCTAACTTCCACTTGTGCCAATGGGTAAAAACAAAAGCATCTCTAGACACTGCATGAAAAATTACAAATGCAATGTATAAGTCTATCAAATGCCATCAGGTAAATTAATAAAGCTCATCTTCTAATTTGCAATTTTGTTTTAATTTTCCTTTCTATACTTAAAAAAGGAAAGTTAGGAAAAGTCTCCAGGCATAATTCAAGCATGAATTATGTTTCAATTATCTGGATATTTCTGAGGAAAATGGTTTGAGTTTTAATTATTCAGTATAATACTGATCAACATATAAAAATAATTTATCCTTTTTATTAAAATTGCAATAGTTTTATGTTTAGTTATAATAGTGTCTATTAAGGCTCTGATGTTATTATCATGATCTTATATTTGTCTTATTGTTATTGCTTTATAATGTTAGAAAAGTTTTTAATATAAATATTGTGATGTTATTAATTTAAATTAATCTTAGTTAATTTAATTAAAATTTTAACAGGAGAATTTCACTGTGGATTTGAAGATGGTAACATTTGTTTGTTCACCCAAGATGATACTGATAATTTTGACTGGACAAAACAAAGTACTGCAACAAGAAATACAAAATATACTCCTAACACAGGACCTAATGCTGATCGCAGTGGCTCCAAAGAAGGTATGAGGGTATGCAGTGTAGTGTTCATTACAATCAGAGACCTGAAAAACGTTATAAACGTGAACTATAACAGTATGTAGCCATATATATCACCATTATGGAATAAAACATTATATCTTAGTTATAGGATCAATAATTTAGATAATTCCAAAGTGTGTAGACATTAATTGTTTTCTCAGAACTCTCTGACATAAATAGATGAGAAGTCAGAAAGTTGTTATTGTTTTGTTTTTTTACTAACTCAATTCTAAAATTCTAATTTTCCAGAAGCTTTTGTACATTTTAATTTAAATATTTCTATTTAGAGATTGTTTAAAGATTATTTATTCTTTATGCTAACACTGCCATGGGTCATACATGTGTATGTAAATGAGCTATAAATTCTCCTATTGATCTTTATTTTGTAGGAAACTCAAAAATTTCTCAATGGTTTGAAATTCATGTTTCCCAGTAAGAATGTGCTTAAATGCTTTTTTTTTTTTTGTCTGTTTTAAGGTTTCTATATGTACATTGAAACATCTCGACCCAGACTGGAAGGTGAAAAGGCTCGACTTCTCAGCCCTGTTTTCAGCATAGCTCCAAAAAATCCTTATGGACCTACAAACACTGCATACTGTTTCAGCTTCTTTTATCACATGTATGGACAACATATAGGTGAGATGGCAAGAAGTTCTGTTCTTGTAAAATAAATAGCAAGAAACTGTTTCACACCAGGTGAAAATAATTTTTAGTCAACGAATGCCATCATTGGCTTTTTAAATGACTTACCTACAAATCGAAAAATAAGATGCCAAGAATTTTCTCCCATCATTTAGTTTCCAAAATTCAGATTTTAATTTGAAAATTAGAGCATTCCTTCACTCCTCTAGAATGGTAATTCAGCCAGACCGTCAGTGAATTTCATTCCTCAGGAGATCTTCTGGTGAAATTGACATAGCATAATTTAGGCTGTTTTTTTTTCTAGAGAAATTGGATTAAATAATGACTCAATGCATCTTAGTAATGATGAAAAGGAATTTTGTCATGTTGACAAGTAGTTTTGCTGCACCCATGTATCTGGAATATTGACACAATAGCTTCTTGTTGATAAAGTATGCTTAAAACTTAGAATTTAAGGCCATCGTAGATCCTGAAGAGAACACAAGGGTGAAGACACATCCTTGCCCTTAGAGACCTCGCAAAGTACTAATGAAAGCTGAGATGAGTAAATGCACAACTGTGCGAAAAGAGCACATAGTATTGAAAGTGGATCTATCAAATCTCGATGGGGGAAAGATCATGATCCAAGTCTCCAATTCTGGGGTTTGTTTGTTTTTGTGGACTAGGGATTGAACCAAGGGCCTTGCATGAGTCTCCAATTCGTATGTGTAATTGTAAAATTCAAAGAACTGAACACCAGAATTTTAAAAATTAATCATTTAACAGTACATGTTAACTTGTTCTATGTGTGTTAGAAATAGGTAATATGTACTGTTATGAACCTATTTTTATTCTTAATCCAAATGAATGTGAAAATGTATACTATTTGCGGCATAAATGTTACTGTTTATTTATAAGATTCTGTTCCATACCCTACAAGGCAATATCATATTCTATAAAAGCTATACTCCCTACACATTCTAAAATAAACTGAAACATATCTACCCTCATAGAAGTTAGACAAGGAATTGTGGATCTGTATCTAAGTGAAGAAAGAAGCAACGCTTTAAAAAAAAGTATAATATTTCTCCTAGATATGCAAAAAGCATATATTTTCAATGGGCAGATATTAGCTCAGGAAGGAATAAGGCTTTGGTAATGAAGAAGTAAACTTGGAAAGTTAGGACATTTGTGTCTTGATATAAATTAATAAAAATAATAATATATCTTTGCATTCATAAAATTTGGTACATAATATATATCAGCTACTACCCTATTTAAGCTAAGTCATCCTCTTATTTGAGTTTGTAAAACTAAGCATCACTGTCCATCTCTTGCAGTGGAGAAAAGTGACCCTCAAGAAGTTTATAAGATTTGCCAAGTAATCCTGTGCTGGGATTGAAACTCATGGCCACTATTCTTCACAGTGTAGCAATAGGTGACAGTCTAGAAAGATAGCTTTTCTA
Source organism: Marmota monax (assembly GCF_021218885.2). Lineage (NCBI taxonomy): Eukaryota > Metazoa > Chordata > Mammalia > Rodentia > Sciuridae > Marmota > Marmota monax. The sequence continues at coordinate 11,293,921 of NW_026693777.1, read as the reverse complement.
AAGTTGAAAAGCATTCTCAACACAATATAAACAGACCTGGGCTGGATATTGGCTGTAGCACTCAGTCACTATAAGCCTTTACAGAAATCAGTTAGAATGCCTGACTGTTAGTTTCCCCATCTGCAACATGGGAATAATAATTCATGTTTCAGAAAACTGTGGTTAAATGAGATAGCATAAGAACTATCTGCTGTCAGAGGCAGACACACAATCTTGGATTACTTTGAATCACGAATAGCAGTAATAGCAATAACAAAGTAGTAGTTGACATTTATGTAGCACTCATTATGGATCAGGACACCTCACAAATAAATTTGTGCTCATTAAAGCAATTATCCTATTTCACAGATAAAGAAACTGAGATAGAAAGAATTTTGATTATCATTCTCATGACATAATTGATAAGTAGGGGCAGCAGAATAGCAGCCGGGGGAGATGAACCCTGAATCTTCCTGTTCACCCTGCAGGAAGGCTGATGGGAGTGTCATGAAAACTCAGCAGAGCATGTGACACTTGCTTAGTGGTCACAGTGAATTATCATAGATTCTGTGAAGGCATGGAGCACAAGATCTTTGATTTAGAAAAATACATCTATCTGTAGGAGTGAGTAAAATTATTGAGAAACAGTGGAATGTAAACAAGAAAAGCCCTTAGAAAGCTAGGAAAGCATACCTGGTGTCATGATGGCATAAACTATGAAAGGAAAACTAATCTCCACAGAGTCATTTATTATCTGAGGACTGCTTTATTAACAAAGGTAGGATTAGTCCAGTTCTTCTTAGTAGTTGATCATGTACATTTTATTTCACTTACTCTATTTTAAATGTATTTTGTGGACTTTCATCTTTCCAAGTTTACCTGAGAAGAGGTATATTTTTTTTTACTGAGTTCTAAGAATAGTTTGATTTATTTTAAAGTATAAAATAATATCTTTATATGTACGTATGAATCTTTTAGGGCTTTCTTGCAAAAGCATATTTGTGCTAAATCCCAAGATAATTTAAGATATTTTTAATCTCACAATTTTTATTCATATCCTCTTTGTTGTCAGTCAGTGGATGTATAGTTGACCTTCTCCTAACATTTTTTAGATTTTTTTCAGGGTTGGAGCTCAGGAGAGCAGTTCTCTCTCTGTCAACTAATTTGAACCCTTTAGTACCATTTCTCAACTTTATCAGCTCATTGACAGTTGTAGTTTGGGTATTGGGTCTGTTACATGGGTCCCGCTCAGCAGAACATAGGCATGCTGCTTATTAAAAATCTAGCAAGCCAGGCACTGTGGCACATATCGGCTTGGGAGGCTGAGGCAGGAAGATCATGAGTTCAAAGCCAGCCTCAGCAAAAGTGATATGCTAAGCAACTCAGTAAGATCCTGTCTCTAAATAAAATAGAAAATAGGGCTTGGGATGTGGCTCAGTGGTCAAGTAGCCCTGAGTTTGATCCTGGTACCTCCTGCCCCACCCCACCAAATCTAGCAAACATAACTGTTCCATCCATTGAGTAATCAATTAGGAATAGATGAGAATGGGTGTACTCATTTCATTGCAGTACATTTTATTACATTTCCCAGATACTGCATTTTTTACAAATTGAGATTTTGTGGCAATCCCGCATCTAGAAATCTGTCAGCACTATTTTCCCCAAAACATATGCCTCTTTGTTACATTTTGATAATTTCTACACTATTTCAAAATTTTTCATAGTTATTTTCTGTTATGATGACCAGTGATTTTTGTTGTTATGGCTGTGATTCTTTTGGAACACCACAAACCACACCCACATGAGATGGGAACTTCATCAGTAATGTGTATGTGCTGATTTCTCCAATGCCAGGCAATTCTGTCATCTTTCTCTTTCTGTACTTGGGCCTCCCAATTCTGTGAGACACAACAATAGTGACATAAGGCCAACTGATAATCTTACAAAGGCCTCTAAGTGTTCAAGACAAGAGTCACACATCTGTCACTTTCAATCAAAAGCTAGACATGATCAAGTTTAGTAAATAAAGCATGTTGAAAGCCCAGAGAAGCAAAAGCTCTGCCTATTGTACCAGTTAGCCAAGTTGTGAATGCAAAGAAGTTCTTCAAAGAAATTAAAAGTGCTGCTCCAATGAACCTACAAATGCTAAGAAAATGAAAAGCCTTATTGTGGATGTGGAAAAAGTTGTAGTGATTTGAATATAAGATCAAACCAGCCTCAACATTTCCTGAGGCCAGAGCCTAATCCAGAAGAGGACTCTAACTCTCTTCAATTCTGTGAAGGCTAAGAGGAAAAGGAAGTTTTAGAAGAATATGTAGAACTAAAAGAGGTTGGTTCATGAGCTCTAAGGAAAAGAGCCATTTCTATAATATGAAAGTTCAAGGTGAAGCAATCAGTACTGATGTAGAAACTAGGGTATGTTGTCTAGAAGATCTAAGATGACAGATGGAGGAGGTTTCACTAAACATTAGATTTTCAATGTATACAAACATTAGATTGGAATACAAAGGTATCTATGTCTTTCATACCTAGAGAAGAGCAGTCCATGCCTGCTTTGAAACCATTAATGGTTTCAAAGCATCAAAAGGTAAAAATTAACACTCTGTATTAAAAGCTAATGCAGTTGGTGAATTTACAATGAAGCCAATGCTGATTTAACATTCTGGAAATCCTAAGACACTTATTTTTGTGCCTACAAACACATAATCCGCTCTGAAATTCATGAATCCAGGTGTAATTTTTTTACTTTCAATTGCTATTATTTAAGAATTATATTTTATAAAGGCTTTAGTTGCCATAGATAATGATTCCTCTTTGTACCTGTGTGAAGTAAATGAAAAACCTTCTAGAAAGGATTCATCATTCTCAATGCCATTATGAACATTCATAATTAATGGGAGGAGGAATATTCATTATTTATGTAAACATTAACTGTTAGCTTAGAAGATGTGGTTGATTCCACTCCTTGGATAAGAAGAGTTCAAGATTTCAGTGGAGGAAGCAACTGCAGGTATGGTGGAAATAAGAGAACTAGAATTAATAGTGGAGACTGAAGATGTGAATGAACTGCTACAATCTCCTGATAAAACTCCAATTGATGAGCAGTTGCTTCATATGAATGAGCAAAATGGCTTTTTGAAGTGGAATTTATTCTGGTGAAGATGCTGAAAAAATCACTGGAATAACAAAAAAGGTTTGGGATATTACAAAAACTTAGTTGATGCATCAGACAAGGTATGAGTAATTAACTCCAATTTTGGAAATAGTTCTGTTATAGATAAAATACTATCAAATAGTATCATATGCTATGGAAAAGTCTTTTGTGAAAGTAAGAGTCAATAAATTTGGAGAACTTCATAGCCAACCCAACTTTCAGCAACCATCACCCTAATAAGTCAATAGCCATCAATATGTTGGCAAGATCCTCCACCAACAAAATGAATATGTCTTGCTGAGAATCAACTGTTCATATTTTTTAGCATTAAAAAATTTAAGGTATATATGTTTTTATATGTAATTCTATTGCACACTTAATGAGCTATAGAGTGATGAAAACAACTTTAATACACACTAGGAAACCAAAAAATCCATGTGACTCTCTGATTTATAATATTTGCTTTATTGTGATTGTCTGGAAATGAACCCACAACATCTTTAAGATGTGCCTGTACTTCATTAAGGAGATGTTGCTTTTAGTTAAAAACCTTACCCCTTGGACTAGGTTTGTAGTGGTAGAGCGCTTGCCTAGCATGTGTGAGGCACTGGTTCAATTCTCAGCACTGCATATAAATAAGCAAAATGAAGGTCCATTGACAACTTTAAAAATATTTTAAAAATACCAAAACCTCCAATCTTTGCATATATTATTCTCAAACCTTCATTTATCTGTAAACTTATAGTCACTGGTTTTACAAATTGCATTTTAATTATATTCTTTCTTTTGGAAATCCAGATTCGAGAGTGATTTTTTTCTGGATTTCTAATAGCTCAATTTCATTTATTGCTTGTGGGTAATTTTGAATAAGTCTTGTGGTTTTGACTGTGAATAAATGACAGCATATCATTAAGAAGAATAATCATTGTCTAATAATACAAAAATGGGTAATACATTACCAGCAAGAGAGTCCTATTTGTAATAAACTCAAATATACTATATTACTTACATACTGCTGCACAGCAAATTTTCCCAAAATTTTATAGCTTAAAATTAAAAGTACTTCTTTTTAAAAAATTTTTATAACTCTTTTTCTAAATTTATATGTGACAGTGGAATGCATTACAATTCTTATTACACATATAGAGCACATTTTTTCAACCTCTGTACAGAAAGTATATTCACACCATTTTGTGTCTTTATACATGTACTTTGGATAATAATGTTCATCACATTCCACACCCCATACCCCCATCCCTTCCCCTCCCACCCCTCTGCCCTATCTAGAGTTCCTTTATTCCTCCCATGCTCCCCCTCCCTACCGGACTATGAATCAGCCTCCTTATATCAGAGAAAACATTTGGCATTTGGTTTTTTGGAATTGGCTAACTTCACTTAGCATTATCTTCTCTGGGGATGTAGCTCAGTTGGTAGAGTGCTTGCCTCTCACACACAAGGCCCTAAATTCTAATCCCCAGCACCACACACACACACACACACACACACACACACACACACAAATGTACAAGTACTTCTTATTTCAGAGTTTTTGTGGGTCCATAATATGAATGACTTAACTGGGTGGCTGAAGCTCAAGATCTCTCATTAGGTGGCTGTCAAACAGCCAGACAAATGAATCCAGTCTAATTTAACTCAACTAGCAGGGATACACCTCCAAGCCCACTTGCTGCTTTTATAAGGCTTCCTTTTACTTTCTGGGTTTTGAGGTCTGTTTCTTGATGGCTATTGAGGGGAAGCCTCTCTCAATTCCCTGACTGGCAGATCTCTCCACAGAGCTGTCTCATGACATGGACAGCCTTCTTTCAAGTCAAGAAATCCACATGAGAGAGCAAGCAAATGAATGCTGAGGAATTTTTATAACCCAATCTCTTAATTGATATTCCATAATATTTCTGTATTCTAATGATTATAACTGAGTTGGTAATTCCAGCCCGTACTCAGGGAGGAGATTACATGAGTATTAATGACAGGAAGTTGAAATTATTAGGAGATAATTTAGAGTCTGCCATACTGATATAATTTATGTTAGTTAAATGCTTTATCAACATTTACTAAAGAAAGAAACATTTCCAAATGAAAGATAGTGTGTGTTAACCTTTAGCTGTTGATTTACATGTAAATGATATGACAGCTGGCTATTGATAATAATATATCAGTATTCCTATAACTCCTACTGGGCATTTTAATTCTTAATGAATCAATTGAGTTTCTAATGTTCTTGCAAAGAAATTGAATCTCATGTGAGATCACTAGATATGACATAAGCTTATTAAAAACCAGAAAGATATATACATTATTTGTTTCTACAGAAAGGGATGTGAGATTTAATCATCATACCAAAAAATTAGAGATAAAAATACAAAAGGCATTCATGAATATATTCATTGAACTTGATAAGAATGGTTCAATAAATTTGTGCTTCAAGAAAGTTAATCTCACTGGATCAAATGAAAAGGAAGGGAGCCCAGTATGATGGTGCACACCTACAATCCCAGTAGCTCAGGAGGCTGAGGCAGGAGGATCCTGAGTTCAAAGCCAGCTTCAACAATAGTGAGGCACAAAGCAACTCAGTGAGACCCTGTCTCTAAATAAAATACAAAATAGGGCTGGGGATGTGGCTTAGTGGTTGAGTGTGCCCCTGAGTTCAATCCCTAGTACACCTCCTCCTCAAAAAAAGACGAAAGAAAGGAAGGGAAAGGAGTTCATTAATGAATTCTACTCTTCTGTGAGGAAAAAAAAGAGATAAAATAGAGAGGTGGAGTTGTGGAAGCCTTTTTTAAGAGGAAAAGAGAAAAGAGTCAATAGGGTAAGCTTAATGACACAAAATTCAGGGGTAGAAACTTCTAGGAACTTAGTACTCTGGTAGCAGGGGTCAGCCTTGAAGAAATAAACTAATGTTACTTCCTGTGAGGTGAGAAACAAACAAACAAAAATATTAGTAGATAGGTAGCTTTTGACACATTCCTGGATGGAAGAACAGCCAGCAAACAAACACCTCTATTTTATTTACAAAAAAAAAATATAGAAGTGAATGTTTGAAGGGTAGATAACGTTAGGAGAGTAGTACAGGGGAGTACAAGCTCATTAGAAATATGAAGATTAGAGAGGTTACAGAGGAGGGTATTAGTCCTCAGGGAATTGAGGTGGGTTTTAGGATATAATGTTCAGCTTCTTGTGTTTAGTGCTGCTTATTGGTCCACAATTCCAGGATGAATCTCTAAAACCAGTAACATATGACCTCAATGATATATCATCCTAGGACTTCTCCTTGTAATAACTCTCCAATTCATTCCAGTCACAACTGAAAGTCTTCAAATTGAGCTCTATTACCTGGGCCTTTTTATAGACTCTTTTGTCCTGCCAAATGGATTCATGGTTGAAGCAGAAACAATGTCTGTTGGTACCCTGCATATAAATATTTATTTGAGCACTCAATATCTATTAAAACTAGTTTTTTTCCTCTTAATTATGTGACAGATTAAAACATATTCTCTCCTTTTTAATAATCTATTAACATATTTTCTCTTCAAAGTACAACTGAAGGAGACTGAGACTACTGTTCCTAACCCTTTGTTTCTTTTGTTCCCATGACTCCTGGTACAAATATCTATGTTCATCACACTGAAGCCTTCTTGTTTATAATCTTTGAGAACAGTGAGCATGACTTATTTATATTTGGCTCTAGAACAACAAAGGGTAAATAGGTTTTAAAAATTATACAAACTAGATACTCTAGCTTCTGTGTGTAATAGAAATACAACAAAGGAATTGAAGGTATTCAGTTGATGGTGGAAATGGAAGAAATCATGAAGACCTTATAAGTTTTAAAAATAAGAAAAAATAATAACATAGTTATTGACTTAAATTGAATTTGTTTCTAAGTGCTCTGGAAATTAGAGAAAAACATACTTAGTAATTCCAGAAAGATATAAAACTTGCTCAAATAAAAAAACTCATGTATTGAAAAATCATAATGTACCAAAGAATAAATTTTTTATTTTGAGTTGAAATATTATGATCCAGATAGGTATCATAAGATGACTTCCCAATTTAATACAGAAATGGAATTTTAGGAATCTGGAGTTAACTTGTTGTACAGCTTATCTTAATACAACATTTCAGTTTATTCCTTAGCAAGAATTGGATTAGAAACAGTAAACAAAAGGTAGCCAGAGGTAGTAGAGGTGCTGGGGAATTGATGATATTGGATGAGGAATGGAAGACTGAGTCTGACTGAGCATAGATTAGGACTGTGTCAGGAAGGGAAAGATAGATTGTGGGCTTGGATCTTGGAGCACTCAGGCCTTCAGTGGGGCTGTGGCCTCCTTGTGTCCTTTCACACTGCCTCCCTTTGCTGCAGACTGTCCTTGTTTACTTCTGGCTAGGGTGCTGTCCTCGGAGCTGTTCTCCACCACTTCATGATTTTTCTGCCATTTCTTGGCAAATATGGCATCTGGTAATGCTGTTCTAAAGAGACTGAAATGGAACAGTGCAGAGGAGGATCAAATTATTGAATAGCTTGAGCAGCAAGTGGTTCTTCTTCAGGAGCAAGCAATTTTGCTGGCCCTATTGAGAAAAAAGAAGAAACTTCTAATTGAAAATACTAAACCGAAGAAAGAAACTAAGAACTGAAACAAAAGCTAATTCAAGCAGAACTTCAAAATGGCGTGGAGCAAATACCATTCCCCTCTGGTACTTTACTACAAGTGAATTCCATGATTTCTGAAAATGTGATACAGTCTACACCAGTAACAACTGTATCTTCTGGCACCAAAGAACAGATAAAAGGAAAAGAAGAAGAAAAGAAAGAGAAAACTGAAAGGAAAGGAGAGAAGGAGAAAAAAAGAGCAATCATTAGAAGAAAGTGCTCACTCTAAGCCAATAGATGTTTCCTATCTGGATCCTCAAATTGGTTGCATTATTTCTGCCAAAAAACACCCGATACAGATTTTTGCATGTAGAAAAAGTAGATGTTGGAGAAATAGCCCCCAGAACAGTTGTCAGTGCCCTGGTGAATCATGTTCCCTTTGAAAAGATGCAGAATCAAATGATTTCATTTTATAAACTGAGACCTACAGAGATGAGGGGTGTACCATCTCAAATAATGGGAATGTGTGATGTTTCACCAGAAGTGGATAGTTTGGCTCCTCTTAGCAGGTCTCTTCCTGGAGACTGAATGACTTTTGATACTTTCCCTGGAGAGACTGACAAGGAGCTGAATCCTAAGTAGATGATTGGAGATCAGATCAAACCTGACCTGCACACTAATTAGTAGAATGTGGCTACAAAAAAGGAGCTCCCTCTGAGGAGAAAGGGAAGGGAGCAAACAGGGCTCAATTTATGACCAACAGTGAAATCAAATAAGATAAAGTGCTTCCATTAATGAAATACAGTGGGAATATATTTGTCACTTAAAAAAAAGAGTTGGATTAAATCTGGACAAATATTCTGGTGTTCAAAGATTTTAAACTAGGGAATTAAATATATTTTTGGTTTTTTTTGTGTTTTTTTTAATAATAGGATATAGATATAATCCTATTAATGCAAGAGTGCCAATATTTTGAATTGCTTTAAGGTCCTGACTTTTATTCCCATTTTGGTTAAAGAACATATTTTTTTCTGTTTATATTTAGAAATATCAAAACTCGTGCTAATATCTTGTATTTATTCCTCAACATTTTTGGATTACGTCCACCCCTTGAAATTTAACACTGTATGAGAGAATATTTGGGATTGAAAAATAATGTTAAGATAATATATCTTCACAGAATCAGAGCTTTGAATGCATTGATTCTAGAAGAGTCTTGATTAAGTAAATGTGTAATTTAAAAACTCTTGCATTCTGATAAATTCTCAAAATTAAGTTTCTTATGAAATAAGATATCTGAGGGAATAGATATGGATACTTATTATTCTCCATTTAAATATCAGAGATTAACAACCAAACCCTGGGGTGTTTGGTAATTAAAACTAAGTCACTCTTTCTGTTAAAAACTTCCCGAAGATTTCAGTGAAGTTCTATTTGTTTGTAATACTGGAAATACAATGTCTTCCATATGACAATAATGAAGACATTGGTAGAGTAAACTGCTTTGTTAAATGAGATGTGTTTAGAAAGGGAGAGGAAAGGTAGAATTTAGCCATCATTTATTACCAATCATGAAATAATCAAAATCTTACTACAGACACCTATCACAAACCATCTCATAAAGCTGTTCTGTAATCCCTAGTCTATTTGCCTAGTTCATTTGCCTACAAACGTATTGCCCATACAATTCTTCACTGCTGATGGTTACTTAAACAATATATAGTAGAAGCTAGTATGTTTAAACAAAATTAATGGTATGACTTTATTGAAAAAGGCTATTGTTGCAAAATATAGAAGTATCATTTCAGTGGAAATAGTAGTTAATGTTATTTTGTCAACTGAATAAATGGAAAGAAAGTAGCGGTTTTTTCATAAAGTAAAAAATATGTAACTATTGAAAATAAACACTTGTGATTTTTTTAAACTATAGGTCTTAACATTCACTCATTTCTATTCAGTAAAATAAATTGTACATGCTGTGTGCCTAGTAGCATTTAGGGTTTCATAGAAGATAAGAGGATTATAGTGAAGCTTTCTTATCCATCAAATAGTTTATTTTTCATTTGGGGCAATAAATTAGTAACAAAACAAAAGTTAAAAGTAATACACAACAAAATGTATATCAGGCCCATTCTCTAGGTGAACAAGGGAGAGAATACAGAGGGTATTTTAACCCTCTGTATTAAAATAAAATAAAAGTTTCTATGGAAGAGAAGAGATGCAAAGCATCCATCAGAAGAGGTAAGTAAATAGAAAATGAAGACAGTTTAGCCAACACATGAGAATGGAGGGTGATCTTCTCATGGGAGAGTGGGGAGAGTGATTCAACCAAAGAGTTAAAGGTCTAAATAAGTGAATTGATATAGATCAGGGAAGCAGACAGCCTGATGAAAGCCCTGCTTTAGGAAAAGTTCTTGGATACTGTTGCAAATTCAACTTGATACCAGAAGGTATTGCAACAGTTTGAAGAAAATGAACTGACATTGTTTGAGATATCATTGCAATTATATGTTGAAAAATAATATCAATGGATGCATGTAGTCATTTCTATTCAAGCAGAAAATAATGGTTTTATAATTTCCCACTTTGTATGTGTGTATAAAACAAATGATGCTAACAATTACCTATCAATATACATAGATCTTGCCTAGAGCAAGATAATTTAGACACATCCTCATCTTTCAGGAAATGTGCAACTCAAATTAATGAGTCTGTGTTACTGATTATGATAAAAATGTGATTTATATGCAAGTGATCTCCAGACCTTGGAGTAAACCAAATGACAAATTAATTCTTGTGAACTTGATAATTCCAAGTATCTATTGGAAATGTGTATGCACCTTTTAGGACATATACTTAAATTACTTATCTAAAACAAATATAATACATATTTATAGTAAAATAATTAAAAGTAAAATTATGTTAAGGACTTAATGAAAGGTCAGAAGTAGGCAATAGTAATAATAAGTAATGTTTAAGCAAATTACATTTATACTGTAATTTATATGAAATAATATTAAAAATCATGCTCTTCAAAATTCTATGAAAAATTCAGAATATCATCATTATTCATGATATAAGAGAATATATGAGAGCACTTTGGTCATTTAGCCTGTTGTCTGTAATCATTAAGCAAAAGAGATGAGGAAAGTCCTCTTAAATTCCCTCACCTGATTCTTGGGGGAAAGTGATGAGAAGATGAGAATTTTCTAATTTCCCCAAGTGAGGAAAAAGAAGAAAGAAAGAAAAATATCAATTTTGCTTGGCTATTTCCAGCTGTACAGCATTAGAAATTCTTTGGGGATGATTAATCTTCTAGATTTTAGTATCTTGTGCCTACTAAAGAATAAACAAAATATCTCTGAGGATTTAAAATTACTTTTGAAGAATATTACCCTATCCATCATATTCACTTAAGGAATTTTTTACTATAATAATAATGTGCTGAATCAGCTTTGCTGAATCTAACTTCTCTTGAATATCTTCATGCTATTTCACAAGTTCTAACTTTGTTGACCAAGATAACCCAAGTTTAAATATCTTTTGACACTATATTAATTGTTTTATAAATATTAAGAGCAGAAAATCCTACAGAAAAGGTTTCAAAGTCATTTGCCTAGTAATATAGTTTTTGTCATCACTTCAAAAATACATTAATAAATGTGTAGTTTGTATTCATTGATTGAGACATATATTGCTATGTACATAAGACATTCAACTTGTTTGTAATTTGAAAGCTTTATTTCAATCAATTCTATTGTCTTTTTCTTATAAAACAAATAGCATTGCCTTTTAAAATCGAATCTAACCTAAGTTAAATATCATTCATTTTGTCTATGCTATAACACAACTATAATTCTGAGATAATTCAGACCTGGCTTCTATAAACCTAGGCAAAATATTGTTTACATATTATGTATTCAGCAAACATAGATTGACGTGATTGAAGTCTGAATTTATGTTACGTATTTTAAAAGGAATTGTTAGTTGAGAAATGCAAGAATAATTGCAGGCAAAGTATATTCCCTGATTGAGAAATAACTTATTAAATATTGACATAATAATCTATCATTATTGATATAATAAGTGATATATGGTAATATGCTTTTTATTGAAACATATTTTTTACTTTAAGAATATTCCTAAAGATACTATGCACTATTTGGTTTCAAAATTATAACTTTGTCTAAAAATCATGATCACTCTATTAATTTTAACAAAATATCCAATTATTAATTTGATTATAGAATCAATTTTCTGTTAATTCAATCAAAATGGTCGATTCATGCTACCTAAGAGAAATAAAATTTCCCTATAAAATTGAACAAAAGAAGCTCCAATGGTGGTTGAAGAAAAGTACCACAGAATTACTTTGTATAATTTATGAAATAATAGAGAAAACTGACATAGAGAAGAAAGATGGGCAGACAGAGAAAAGGGAGGGGAGAGAGTCCAATGAAGACTCCATAGAATATGTCTTGTGAAGCACATAATAGAAAAAGCATTGGGAAAGACTAACTTTAGGTGAAAGTAAAATTTGTACAGTATATACCTTAGGTTTATAAAATACTTAAAATATGACCTTTGTCAAACAATAAAAGATAAGAAACTAAAACAGTGGATCAAGAGGAACTTAAAAAAAAAAAAAGAAGAAGAAGAAGAAGAGCTCAGTGAGGTCAGGAGAGAGTGCAACATCCTAAGAACTAAAGGACCAGGGTAAAGGTTTTAGAAACAAAAGAACAGAATCCACACCATGGAAAAATAAAGCCAGCACTGTGGAAGAAAAATCTGGGTTATGTCTCACATCAAAGGGGAAAAAGATAGAAAATGATAGATTTTTAAAACAGAACCTGAAAATGCAAAAAGAAAATGTATAAAATACAAAAAAAAAAGACCTATAAAGTTGTATGGATAAATATACAATCATTCCTTCATTCAATATTAGCTAAATGAATCAGCCTTATAATTAAAGAATAATTGTCTGTTACCAAGTAAAATTTATTCCTTTAATACAATTTTAATTTAATATTATGAAATCTAATATAACTTACCATCTCAGTAAAGTTAACTTAAATTTTTATCTATTGAAATATTGCTTTCATAGTGATTATGATATAAAACTCAAACTCTGATTTCAAATCCTGACTTTACTATTTTCTTGCTGTATAACATAGATTAAATTACTTAACTCCTTTAAATTTTCTAATCTATAATGTGGGGATAATAGTTCCAAATACTTTATAGGAGTGAGAAGATTAATTCTTTATCTGCAGTGTCTAACATATATTATTGTGTTAATATTATTATCATCCTTACTATCATTTCTATTTACATCATACAAAACTATTGAAAGAGCTGTATCAAATGATGAAATAAAAATGATCTTAATTATATGTTCAAATAACTCTTTTAGAAGAACACTGAGACTTAGATGAAATTAATCTGAAAAACTATACTAAATGATAACATAAGACAAAACAATTAGGGTTAAACTATGAGCTAGTCAATACATGATTATATGCTATATTTGTTTCCTATGGCTGCTGTAACAAACAATAAATAATCACAAATGTTGTGGCTTAAAGCAGTACAAATTTATTTTTTTATAATTATGGAGAACAGAAATCCAAAATACATAATATGGCAGGACAAAATCAAGATGTCAGTAGACTAGTTCATTCTGAAAATTCTGGGGGAAAATCCATTTCCTTACTTCTTATAGCTTCTAGAGGCTGCCTGTTATTGACTTGTGGAACTTTCCTCTATCTTCAAAAGCAGCTAACATCTCTACTATGGCCACCTTCTTTCATGTATTAAATCTACTTCTGATTCATAAAGATGTGTGATTGCATTTTGAACCCACTTGGATAAATCTAGAAAGTTCTCTCCATCTGAAAATACTTATTAATTCCTGCAAATTCACAGATTCTAGAAATTATGACACAGTTGCCTTTGGATCATATCATGAAGAGCAAGTTAGGAAATGAAAAATGAAACACTATAACATTCTGCTAATTTTTATTAACAAACAAAGTTGGAAGTGTTTGTCAAGGAGAAGCAAATTTGAAACAAAACCAAAAATAGACAAAATAAAATTTCATGGTTTTATTCTTAGGTGTTTTAAATGTGTATCTACGATTGAAAGGGCAGACAACAATAGAGAATCCATTATGGTCTTCCAGTGGGAATAAAGGACAACGATGGAATGAGGCTCATGTCAATATATATCCAATTACTTCATTTCAGGTAAGAAAAGAAGTAATTTCTGATCATAAATTGCTGTGTTTGAGTGTAACATCAAAGATATATTTTAAGCAAATAGTAAAGTATTCAGAAATTCTGTGATTTGAGTATCACACAAATTACATGGATTAGTTTCTCTTTAGTTCTAAAACCTCTCTTAGAAAAAGAAATGTCCATTTCCCTTATTAATTAGCACATACTAAGTAATATGTTTGAATAATAACCTGTAAAAATTTAAGTGATTTTCCTGAAGAAAATGTTATATATTTCTATAAAATCACATGTGTATATTTCATACAGTGAAGAAAAACAGTACTGGTTTTCATAATAATGGAATGTGGTAATCAATTCTCAATTAATCTGTTTGAATTTTACTTGATGGAATTTTATAGACTTTTAACAAAATGCATCTCTTTGAGATAATGCCCTTTCATTAATTTTTCACTTTTATCATCCTTGTTTTTCATAAAGAAAGGAAGTAAGGCTTAGGTTGATTATAAAAGAGTAATGATAACAGAGCACTTGCCTATCAGGTATGAGGCCCTGGGTTCAATCCCAGTACCACAAAAAAACAAAAACAAAAACAAAATAAAAATGAAAATAAATCATAGAAGTTTCACTGACTATAAAAGTGGCCATCATAGCTAGAAACAATATAGCATAAAACTCTTTCGATAAGTTAATGACACAACTTTAGTGATTCTAATAACTATATAACATATATACATATTCATCTTTATATATGCATATATACATATATAATACCCAAATATTTATTTATTAAAAATATCCAAATATTTTCATATCTTTAAAAGGTAATGAAATATCTTTAATATCTATGAATTCATTAAATACAATCTATAGTACTATTCCTTATTTTGAAAAGATCAAAATGCATTTTATGACAACATATTTATACTGATTTGCATATATTTATAGCATTGAATGTTTTTTTACTATTAGTGATTCATTAGGTGCATTTCATTGCTTATGTGGTAAGAGTATAGAAAATCAGAGACTACTTCAATTATGCTAATTTTTAATTAGTAGCACATCCTTTCTTGTAATATAATCTGTAAAAATCCTAATTGCTTTAGAGGTTAACTACTAAATGTAACTAGGATGATAAAAAGGCATACATTCCTTTACAGTGGTAAAGAATAAGAAAGTAAGACTAGCTAATTACCTACTACATAAAAGCAACTCAGATCATCTGACTATGGGAAAATAGCAAAATTATTTATTTCTATGTAGGACAACATAGTTGTGAAAATTGACTCTGTGTCAATATATCATTAAACTAAATTCAAATGGGAAGACTGAACCCCAAAGCATTACTAATAAAGGTATCCTTAATATTAAACTGTTTATATATATGTAAGAATCAAAGAGACTTTCTTTATAAAGAGTTGATAGATGTTCTTCTATATATAATTTTGCTTCCTATATGACTGCCTCCTCAAGGCAAAATTATTAAATCAAATACAGATAAAACAAGGACTTAAGAGAATAGTTATATTAATATTGCCTTCAGGATAATCTTGTATTGACATTTCTATTACTTTAATGAACATCCATGGGGTACCTAGAGGAAAATCATCTACTCCCATAGACAAGAATTCAAAAATACTTTTGGGGTTTCTACAGGTACATTTTTAGGCATCAGGATAAAAAATTGATTGTTTATCTAGATTGGTGGAAATACACATCTAAATACATAAGTCATATGTTGTAATAACTGCAGTAATAGAGATATACCTAACAACAAGAACAGGGAGGAGAAACAAGAACATATTATTGTATGAGGTGAAACCTGAACTGAGAAGAATTGCAAAGCAGAGAAAGGAGTTCACTCAGCAAAGTACAGATCAAGTCAGGGTCATACTACAGAACCTGCCAGAGAGAAACAATAATGTTTGTCTGGAATCAGTACATAAAAAGCAGTCATGGAATGGTGAGTGATGAGGGTAAGGAACCAAAGGAGATTAGGCCATGAGGAGTCATGAAAGATTTTACTCAGGAGATGACATAATACATGACTCAGCTTGTTGTTTTAAGGTAATGTGGTGCTTAGTATGATGGCTTGTGTCTATAATCCCAGCCTCTTAAGAGACTGATGCATGAAGATCACAGATTCAAGGCCAGTCAGGGCAATTTCCTTCATTGATTCAAAGAGGGAAAAGGGGCTGGCAAACCAGGACATCTTTGTAATGTACAAATAAAATAGGTTGAAGGGATAAAATAAAGAATTGGTACAGACAAGAGGATGAATTTCAAGATATACTTGTATGTAAACCTAACAGAGCATTTTTGTTTGAAATTTTGGAGGTGGAAATGTAGAAATGCATGAATAACAATTTTCAAACTAGGGAGTCTTGAACAATGTTAATGCTTATTATTATTATTATCACTATTATTTATTTTTATTTGTATCTTGTTACTGGGAAATGAACCCAGGGATGCATTTTTATTCTGAGACAGGATCTCACTAAATTGCCCAGACTGGCCTTAACCTGTGATCCTTCTGCCTCAGTCTTCTAAGTAGCTGGAATTACAAGTGTGTACCATCACATTCAGGAACACATTACCTTTAGGAAAGAGAGAGAGCGAGAGAGAGAGAGAGAGAGAGAGAGAGAGAGAGAGAGAGGATTCAAGGATGAATATGTTTACTTCTATATTAGACATTTTCTAAAATTGGTGGAATATTATTTTTTAAACAGGCAAGGGATATTGTAGTTTATGTTTATCTGAAGTTTAGGGAAATACATATTTGTAAGTCTTAAGATTATATATGCTAACAAAGATATACGAATGGTTGATATTAACAAGGAAAAGTATACACATGAAAAAAGTGACTAAAGGATAGAACCATATATAGCACTAACTAATCATTAATCATTAAGATGAACTGAAACAGCATCCCACCAAATGGTATGTTTTAGAGTTAATTGGAAAAAGATTCAGACATCCATGAAATTTAAAGAAGATGATGGAACTCAATTTGAAAAGCAGATTTAGTCTAATGGGACTGTTCCTTAGAATGTAACTGGTAAACTTAGAATGGTTTCATCTAAGTCATAAACATAAGAAATCTTTTATAAGTGGATACAGTGTCCAGTCTTGTGAAATTTGGATAAAGTTGTAAGGAAACTGGAAAAATCAACATATTAATTAAAATGGTTTCACTGTGCAGAATTAATACCATTACCTATAGGTGAATATAAAACTATTGCATTTACTCAAATAGTTTTTTTCTATCATTTTTTTCACATTAGAAAGAGTTCCAATTGTGTTTATATTATTTTATATTGTTTTTGCAAGTGAACCAGGTTCATTATTCAAAATGCAAGAGGAAGAATCCAGAAGTAAATGTTCTGGAATATAAATAATGAGAGGGTTTCTATAGGGGAAAGAAATAAAAGAGGCAAAATGCTACATTCAAGTTCGATGTTGCAGACTTATACAAGGGAGTTGCTTTTATTTGTGATTTGGCCCATCTTATTCCATACTGGCCTGTTTCCAGAATTGCTGATTTAAAAAGTTAACTTTTTGTTACCAGGAAGCATTTTTTAATTTATACTGGTCACTATAAATTCAGAGCAGAAAGTTCTACACTTCACTACAAATGGCAATGTGTTTTCTGTAGCCACAGGTTTTTGTGTACTCAATTACAAAAAGACATGTATAAGAAGGAGATATTCAAGAATGTTCAAATGTATAAAAATTTTATTCATAATGGTCCAAACTTTGGAAAGCTCCTCTCTGCTGCACTCAGCCCTTCTCATTCCAACCTTGAACTCAGAGTGGCCTTCCATAGTTGGTTCTCAGCATGATTACCATTTCTGGGGCTTTTTGTACCTGTTGATAGTTTTTAGAAATGAAAAATTTATTTTCATTTGGTATCAATTTTGTTTTGCCTAAAGGACATTCCTTAGCATATCTTGAAGTACAAGTTTGTGAAAGATGAATTCTTTTCACCTTTTTAAAAAATCTATTTAAACTGCATTTTAAAAAAATATTTCCTCTGAGTATAACCTTCGTACTTTCCTTTCAGAATTTCAAAAATATTCTACTTTCTTGTTGGTATTGTTTTCAGGTATATATCTGTGGATATGCTTGCATTTATTCTTCTGTATGTTGTGTGAGTTTTCTTTGTGGTTGCTTTTAAGATTTTATTTTTATCACTAGTTTTGAGAAATCCAATTATCACATATATGTTTTGGTTTATTTTTAATCTTTTATTTGCTTTGGGGTCATTGAATTTCTGGATCTATGGGCTTATCATTTTCATAACAGCTGAGGATTTTCTAGTTAATATTTATTCACATATTTTTGCTCCCCCTCTCCAAGCCTCCAATTATAGCTACATAAAGCCACTTAAAGATGTTAAACAACTCATGGACTTTTTCTTCCAGTTTTTCTATTTGGTTTTAATTTGGGTAGTTTCTACTGTTTTTATATTCAGTAATCATTTCTTTTATGATATCTATCTTTAATCCTACTCAATGTTTTCTTCATCTCAACCGTTTGGCCTCTCACCTCTATAAATTCAATTTGAGTCTTTTTACAGAACATCTTTATGTATTTAGTTAATGTTTTGAGCACATGAAATCCAGTCATTGTAACTATTTTAGTCACTATCTGCTAATACTAATATCTATATCAATTTTTAGTTGGTTTCAGTTTATTGATTTTTCTTTTCTTTGTGGGTTATTATTAAATTTCTTGATTTTTGCAAATATGGTAATTTGGGTGCCAGACATTATAAATTTTACAATGATGGGTATGGGATATTTGTTCATTTCTCTAAATATTCTAGAGCTTTGGAGGAATGTGGTTAAGTTACTTACAGTCTAATTGTTTTAAGTCTAAATTTCCAGATTTAAGTGAAACTAGAGGGGGACTCTCTGTATGTGTTTCTGTCTCTCTCTAATGCTTTATTTCTGATATTTTGTTTCCTGGATATACTCCAGCTGCCTTGTCTTCTGGGTTCTCAGCTCTATCTTCTCAAGTCAGATTTGCTACCATTTTCACCCTGGTTATATCTACTTGCATCATGGTCTCTAAACAGCAATTATGAACTCACATAGTTTGATTTCCACTTCTCAAGGATCATTGCTTTTCATTATCTCATGTCCAGTGTCTAAACACTGTTGTTTCATATACTGTCTAGTTATTTGGTGTTTCAGTTTGAAAGATATATCCGATTTTAGTTACTCTATTTTGGGTGGAATTCAATTAAAAAGTAAAGATTTCAAATAATTGCATTTTAAGCTATTTAAATTACAAAGGGAAGTAAGGGCAAGTAAAATTTTATTTTTTTTTAATTTTGTCCTCTGTGTTCTCTTATTTCTCAACATATATTTGTGTCCATTGACTAAGGGCTTTTAAAATTTCATAAACCTTGATTATGCAAGAAAACAAAATACACTACTCATCCTATGCCATATTTTTTGTTTTAATTTTGTTTTTTTTGTTTTTGTTTTTTGTTATTTCAGAATTACTTCAGAAAACATATTTTTAATTCAAAAAATCATTTACAAACTATCAAGGTACATCTCTTACATTTTGGAATTTTAAATGGCCTATGACTTTGAGCCTCTGTTTCACTAATACTTATATGTTTCCTTTGTTTGAAATTGTATGCCTTTAAATTAGTTTGATCCATAAACCATTTAAAAAAACAAATACTTGCAGTACTTTGAGTATGGCCAACTAGATTGCTTAACTGAAAATAAATTATTATGTAAGACAAATAGAAGTTTTATTCTACTGAAATATCTTCAGGGGGCTTTTTTCCCCTTAGAATTAGTTTATCATTTCAGTGCTTGTGATAAAAAATAATTTTTGCCCTATTTGGAAGGATTACAGCAAAAATTTCCAAAAAATAAAACTAAATAAGGTTAACAGTGTTAATCTTACAATGTTACTTAAAATTTACACCATACAGCACGGAAAATAGCATTTTTTCTCCATTTAGTTGAAAGGGATTCTTGGAGATTGACTATTCTTATTATCTCTTTTAAATAAATTGGTTTTAAGACAATTCAGATACAAATAATTAACAATAAATAGGGACTGGTAAAGAAATGATAAGCATTCTCATTATATCATCATGGCTTTATGTACTAACTAATAATAATACTAATAATGTCAAAAACACTGTAATCATTAGGAGACATTCCATGCTCATGTAGTTAGATATCTAAACTCCTAAGCCAACTTCCAGGGCAATTATGTATAGACATTATGATGGCTTTGGTTTAACCATTGAAAACAGTTTTCAATTGCAGTTCACAATGTGAGCTATTTCTTAAGTCTTCAACAGGATTCAAAAGCTTGTGTATTATTTCAGATTAGAACTTTGACAACCAATTGACATTTGTCCAGCAAACTGAACTGGCAGTCTTGTGAAGTTATACTCATTATTAATATTTGAGGCAGTCTCCCCATGGAAGATTAACCAAGCTATGCACCTGGTCTGTTGTGCTGCCCCAAAACTCTTTTATAATGGTTCAGAATAACTCAGTTATTTGCTAAACCAATATTAAAATAGAGGTAACATCATTAATGCTGATAGCTGTATTTTCAAATTTATTTATATTCTGATGTTTTTCAAAGGGATAAGCACAGTCACTCCTCAAACTACATTTTTCAACTTTTACACTTGGCTCAGCAATAATGATCAAGAACAATTTATCTCTTGTCAGTAAGAAAATATGTTGTGAATATTTGCAGAAGACACCAAGAACATTATATCAGATCATCACAAGAACCTTATATTCTGGGATTCTCTCACCTACTTTCATTAGTGTTGTATGTAGCTCTTCTCCTCTTGCTGAGAAATTATATTTGAACACAGCTTTGAGAGCATCATCTACTCATATCTATATATTGATATCTATACTTATATACTTTCATGAATTATGTTTGTATGAAACTGTCAGTTGATTAGTTGAAATGGTTTTGTGTGGTAAATTTCACTGTAAAAGTCCACAAGATTGTTTAATCCCCACTTGAATTTACCTAGCAAGAGTTAATTTTTCTTATTATGATGTATTTCTTGAATATTAAGTTTGCTGAACTGCATGCACACACTTTAAACTTTTAAAGTTTACATTTTAAACTTGTTACTTCTGTTAAGAGAAACCACTTTAAACAATATTAATGTGGTTGTGTGGGAAGAACACAGATTTTGCATAATTTCCTCCTCTTTGAAAAAACCTAAATTTCAACATTTTCTCCCTGGGTATCCAGCTGCTATTAATTCCTTCTTCAAGTCAATTAAACCCAATGCCTTTCAAAAGTACAAAGAAAAACGGAACATAGTTTTAGCCCTGTAATCATGATAAAACTTGAGATGAAGTCAGAATCATGATGAAACTTCATAAACATACAATGTAATTTAAAATTTTAAACAAGAGAGCCTCTTTTCTCAAAGCAAATACAATTCACATTTTTTCAGTATATGTAGATCACATCTTCCATGTTGAAATACATCATATTTTAATGAACTATTAATCTTTATTTTTGACAAGAAGTTATCAATTAAGATTTTTTTTTAATAAAGCCTTAAAAGTTCAGTTAAGGAACATTTTTTCAATTTAATACCAAATTTTATTCTTTAATCTACCTCACAATGTAAAGAAAGAATTATACTTAGATCTTAGTTGAGAAGCCATTTATAAATATATTGGAATAAATATAGAATTTAATTATAATAATTCAAAATAAAATTATAGTCAAAATTTAGAATATAAATGAAAATGCAATAAATATTTCTTGTGAGACTGAATCAATTTTAAAAGAATCTATATCTTTTCAAAAGCAAAACTGCCATGCAAATTAAAAGAAAGAATCACACTGTGCAGGACCTTTCTCTGAGGAAGATTACAGTACTTCTCTGGCCTGTCGAATTGGATTCCCTATCATCACAACATTATAAATAAATGTTAAAAAGGTGAATTATGAATCTTCCAAGAGTTTAAATTATCATAAAGTATTTTTATCATACTAGTAAGTAACTACCAATTCCTGGATCTGTTTCCACACAATGTCAAAATGCACTATCAATGCTTGTAAAAGTAAACACATATAATGGCTTTGCAAATCGGTCAACCTTTTATTACTGTCCAGCTTTATTCAGTGTCACTAAGGGCTAAACTGTTCACATAAGGGAGTGTCCTAGGTATAGGCAGCCCTCTGGACACAGGAAAGCTCATCTTCTGTTGATCTGTAAACTGCACATGGGTAGTGTGCCAGCAGGAAGCAGCCCATACATTACCTTGCATCAGACCATCTACTTACTGATGTTCACCACCATCTGCTCCCAGCATTCCCTGTCAATCCAACCACAAAAGTAGCTGTTTTTCAGCCTTCTGTGTTTCAGGACTTAGACCTTCAGCACAAACTTAGATCCAACCTTGTCATTTGATCAAAGTACAAAGGGAGGTAGGAGGAAGAGAAGAAAAAAAAAATTAATAGAAAAACAAGGTGATGAAACATTAAAGGCCGTCACAACACAAGTTTTAAGTGCTTTGAGCAAGTAGTAGTATTGTTCTAGTTAACATATGGATTCCCAAGGAAAGTGACTGTGAAAACTTCAGGAATGATTTTGATAATATATACACATTAATTTTGATTTTAAAATATAATCCCATTCTATTATATTGACTCCTGACTGCAGATAACAAGAACCTACTGATGAAAATAATTATGTACCATAAGAAAAACTAGATAATTTTATCAAACTATTCACCTTTATATAGCTAAGGGAAATACATGTACTTCCAGGTCTGTTTCTCTGGCATCCTTCCCAAGATGAGAAGATTCTGACTTTGGCTTCACATGGGTAAATTTAAATGGTTACAAAATCACAACATTTTAATTACCCCTATTAGACTCCATCTGAATGTAATCCCTTTGTCTTTCCCATGACTACACTGCAAGTTCTGAATCATACTCTACAAGCAGTATTCCCTTTCTTCATCCACTTCCCACTACTATCTATTAAAATTAAAATTTTGGATAATTAAGAAGACTTTTCCTTTACCGAAATTTCCATGCTAAAACATTCTGTTACTTTACTCCAGAATTAAAACTTGACTTGCATGCAGAAATCTACACTACATGCCACTCAATCATTTAAAATACCTACATAAAATAAAACTTATTGTGATGATAAAGTAAATATTTTATTTTTAAATCTCTCTGGGAATATAAGCTACTCAATGGAAGGTTACCTTTTATTATCAAAAGAATTAAAAAGTTTGCTGGAAGCAAGGAGTAATTTGGAGGTTATAGAGAAAATTCCAGAAGATCTGGTATCTTTAAAAAAGGAATATTAAAAATTTGAACTGTGTATATATTGTCATCCTCTCCAGAATTTACTAATAAAGACAGTCTGATTCATTCTTCAATACTTTTAATTTTTAATCATTAAGCTTCAATGACCATCTCTATTGTAGACAATGGAAATTCAAATGTTTGCCATTAAACATTCTACATAAATAGACTCAAATATCTTCAGGTTTTAAAAATTAGAATATAAAAAGTGAAATAATACAGGTAAATCATAGGTAAATATAAGGAACATGAGGACCCTATTCAATCTACTTGCAAAAGAGCAAACTCTTTCAGAAGCGGTAAACCTCAACTCTAGGCCTTAATAAGCATAACAGTATTATAAAGAATTCAGAACTGACTTATTCCTTAAAATATTTCTGGAAAACTAGTGCTGTAAGATATCTTTAGAGGAAACCAGAAGGAATCTATTTCAGAAAAAGATTGCTCTGATACTTTTTTTTTCTTACCACTGAAAATTAAAATAGAATTTTAAGTAGTTACTTTTATGGCATTATTGAATTATATAATTTGTATGTATTATATTATATTATTGACTATTGACAAATTTACATTTTTCTCCTCAATTTCTGAATAGAAAATCATTTGCCAATCAAAACTCCACATTTAGGTTTGTTTCTTTCATATTTGTAGCTCATTTTTGAAGGTATTCGAGGCCCTGGGATAGAAGGTGATATTGCCATTGATGATGTATCAATTGCAGAAGGAGAATGTGCAAAACAAGATCTAACAACTAAGAGTAAGTGTCTTCTCTTCGGATTCTTTTGATTTAATGCTGAAATGCTATAACAATTAAATTAATGTAATCTAATTGTAATAGACAAAATTTTATTTATTTACAAATTTCTTATATTTAAGTGTTAAAGACTAGAAGATATTTTAAATTAAATTTTAATATAAAATAAAAATAATTTTGATTTAAATTACATAAATTACATTTTTACTATTAAATGAAATTTAATCTATTTAAATTTATACTATTTATTTTAGAGGCTTTTTTATAATTTTATTAAGTTATTTTGGAAATCTATATACTTAGTACCACTTTACATAATTACATTTGTTTTTATCCTCAAATAGTTTAAAAATATATTCCCTATATCTATGTTTTACCAACCATTTTAATGGATTCAGTATTGGAAAACAAAAACAAAAACAAAAAACTTTATTATATGTGTTTAGTAATGGAGTAGCCCCCTCTTTTCAGGTATGATTGCTCTCCTCTCTGCCCAAAATCTTATTTAGTAATTTGGTCTCTGGTATTTACATGGGTTTGAATATTATGGTTTAGTGATATGTTCAAATTTAATTTTTTACTACAGGTCCACTTCTTAATAGAAGAAGGATATATAAAAGTGAAAAATAATGCAAAAAGCATTAGAATTATGTGAACTGCTTCTTAAGATCCTCAAACCCTTGTTATATATTTAAGATGTAAATGTAAAATTATTCCTATTAAAAGTCCAATTCTTAGGCACACCTGCAATATTTAATTTTATGGTCATATAAAGAAAGAGCAATCAAATTAAATTTACAACAAATAATTCATCAATAATTTAGCATATATAAAAACATAAAATCCATATTGTACAAGTGTAGAGCAAATCAGAGTCTTTGTTAGCTTGTATATTTAGTGAGAAATTATGTCAGTCTAGATGCTGAAAGTCAAATTTGTACAACTACCCATTGATTGCTCAGATGAACTGAATTGCCTCTATTCTTCAGCACTGAAAAAGGACAAAAACTAAGATTACTTGTAACAATAAGCCATTTTGCTCATAGTTTCTTGTTATTGCACTTAGCATTTAAAATACACATTCAGTAAAGACTTTTCCATGGATCTGGATAATTTTGCTTTAGAAAAGCAACTGCACCAAATAAACCAGGTTTGTCTAATGCACACACAAAAAATTCATTTTCCTCAGAGAATGTGATTTATTTTGAATTCTACAGCTTGAATCAGTGGCAGTAAGATTATATTAACTCAAGGCAGTTACCACTTTATTAAAAAGTTTTACATTTTCCTATTTTTTAATCATTGAAAATTATAAATTCAAATCAATAAATTGAACTGAACTTTCCAAAAGAGGAAAACAAAAGAACATAATTTACTCTCTAGAGTAGATAGCAGAAATGACTATGGCAGCACACTGAGACTTCATTATTACACAATAGAACATTTTTATAATCAGTTTTCTTCTCTCGAACTAGAAAATTGGTGTGTCTATTTTAAATAGGTTAAATATGAATATGCTGTGTATTTTTACTTTGCTTCTGTAAGTCAGGGAAAAGTATCCCAAATGAACCCAAATATTCTATTTGGAATGGGAAAGTATTCTGTTACATTTGTCACTATTTAACTATCACTTATTAAGTGCAGTTTGATAAGTGAACTTTGATTGTTTGATGAATTTTAAATTCATAAATACAGAACAGCATGAAGTTCAAAATCCTCTTCCTAATCCTTCCCAGGCAATAAAAGGTGGGATGGCCCATAGCACCAAGAACTAAGATTATAAGTCTCTGCATTCCAAACCTAGCTCTCTCTTAGGCAAAAACTATTTTGTAAACTTAGGCAGACTAATATATTATCAAGTCTACTATTTGCCCGCTTGGGTCAGGTATGCATTCTAAGAAGCATCACAAGGACAGCAAGCTTTAACTGAAGTATCAAGTAGAGGGATAAACTCAAGGCAGATTGGTGGAAGGAATTATTTAGTTCCAGTGGACTTCAGAATACTTCAAAAAGTTAAGCTAGAGAGAAATTTATTTACATAATTGATAGATAGTTAAACAATGATATAAATATAAGCAATGCACTGTTATAGTAGTGAAATTTCTCTAACCATAACCCATTCCTTCCAACTTGGCAAGAAGAGCAGTTTTTCTCTCAGTTTTCAGGCTTAAATCCTTCCAGAAACTTGGAGGGGAAAAAAAAAAAAAAGAATCAAAACACAAAACGTCTTTTTAGGATTTCTGAGAATTTTCTCCATGTGATTGCTTTCATAGGACTAGCAAAATTGTGAGGTGGTGCTCAACCATAAACCTGTGTGAAATTGTTCTGAAAAGTTTTTATAGAATATCAATTTAAAATCTGCAAATATTTTTATTTATTTGATCAAGTTTATTCCTTTTTTGTTTACCTTAAAACTAAAATCGATAGACAAAACTATTTTCCAAAATTTTTCCTTATATCAAATTTGTTTTTGCTAGCTCGCCAAAGTTGTATTAACATTATATAGAATGCTTATACTTCTTTATTTTTTTTTATTATTATTTTTTATTTTTGGCATTTATTTTCCTTATCTCTAGATTCCGTTGATGGTGCTGTTGGGATTTTAGTTCATATATGGCTTTTTCCGGTTATCGTCCTCATCTCTATCTTGAGTCCTCGAAGGTGACCTTATCTTGGCAG
Source organism: Marmota monax (assembly GCF_021218885.2). Taxonomy (NCBI): domain Eukaryota; kingdom Metazoa; phylum Chordata; class Mammalia; order Rodentia; family Sciuridae; genus Marmota; species Marmota monax. Next base: position 11,267,158 of record NW_026693777.1, on the reverse strand, counting down.
AGGCTATAAAAGATTCACCAGGCACTGGCATGAAGAAAGAGTCTTTGTAAATGGACACTGAAAAAAACAAACTACCAAAGATTCCTCCACTGACTACTGACTCAAAAATAAAATAATAAAAACAAATTTTTTTAAGCACTGGGGATAAAAAGACATCATGGAAGTATAACTTATTCCAAACTACATATAAATGATAATCTTGACCTGAGTAGAAAAGAGACCTTCAGGTGCTTTTGTGGCTAAAAAGATTACAGCATCATCTGGTTGAACTCTGGAAAAAAAAAGAAAAGAAAGAAAGAAAAAAAGCGCTATAGAAATCCTCGTCAAAGCACAAAGTCATGGCTGGTTTTGTTTCAAATGAATAGTTTGCTTGTTACCATGGAAACCTAATGGCCTGCCAACAAAAACCTCACTGTAAACAGGGTACGTGAAGAGCTGGCATTTATTTTCCTTTCAAGAAGGTTTTACGTATAGAATTAAATAAATGTAGGCCCTTTTACCTTTGGCTGTTACCCTTCCTTGAAAATAACCCGAACTCAGAATTATTTAAAGCATTCATATTCCTTCCCACCTTATCCCCACCCACTTTAATTACTATTATTTTTTCCCTCCCATGGCTAAGCTAGATAACTGTATGCTGTCTCTTTTTGCATGCACTACTATCCAGGACGGTAAACCTGGGCTTACATATTACACAGGCTTATCGGAGTTTGCTTGCGGCCACTTGAACACCCCAACTACGTCATCTGTTCCAATGAAGAAACCAAACCACCATCTTTTATAAATTGCCATGGAAACCAAGTGCCTTCAATGAAACAAGCCTGAATAATTTTCAACTCAGAAGCTTGCACTGCTAAGAGTGGTTTGTGTAAAACTATTTTGTAAACAAACTACAGAGCCTAAATGTGCAAATTACAGACAAGACAACAAAGCCGCTTCTGAAGAAGAAAGGACCGAAGCTGCTGCGTAAGCCCATGCAGACAAGATATGTGTTGTTTAACCTCCTAGACAGCCATGGCCTTTCGGCTTATTGTCCATTAGAGAATAACTTCCATTGAGACCAGACATGGGAGCAACACGGTTTTCTTCCAGGTTATTAAATGGGTCAACCAGAGCAAAAGGTTGTTCAGATAATACTTAGCGCAGAAGGTGGTACAATACAAAAGAGATTTTTTTTTTTTTTTTTACTCTAACCTCCATTTGAAATGAAATTGGCCCTAGCTTTAGAGGGAACAAGAAAATGTTTGTGATTGCAGTGCATACAAACTCTACAGCGGAACTGGGCCTGAAAAATCTGGCTTTATTCTAAACACTGAGGGTAATATGCCTCTGCCCTTTAGTCAGACTCTGTGCAAATTGTGAAATATTATTTTATTATTTTACCAAGATTAAAAAAACACTTTTACAAAAAAACAAAAACCTGTAAAAATGATTTTGAGCTACCTGAGGACAAATCATACCTTGAACCAGCCAGTTTTCCAATGCATTGTAAATTTCACTTAAACCTGTTGGTTACGAAAATTTGAAGATCTTTTTCCTTAAATTATCTCAGCTTTTAACTTCATTTAAAAACACTTTTGTCTAAAGAAGAATATTATTATTATATGTTCTTTCAACACCCCAGGATTTAAAAAAAAAACTGATTATGCAAATAATTGGGATATAAGTATTAAATTATAACATTTGCAAATATCAATATAAAAAGCACAACAAAATGTAGTGGAAAAATGACAAAGCTTGATTTTTTAAAAAAACAATCTGTAGAAATGTTTGTGCAAATTCAGTAATTCAACTTAAAATATAATTTTACAGCTATGTTCAATAAAGCCTCTTTCCAGGTAAGGTCTGATGAGCAGTATGTGTGTTTGTTGAGCAATGTTCACTGATCACTAAAATAAGATTAGTTTTACAGTTTACAGGTTATGTTACCATGGGATAAATTCTCAGTGCTGCACACACCTTAATGTCTGCAGGGAGAAATTTTAATAGGAAAGCCCTGAGCACTCTCCTATATTTGTAATACATGGAAAAGAAAAAAGTTGTTTTAAACCATTATAGATAAAATATGAAACAAATGTGAACTTGGAAATTAATGTATTTTGTCATCATTCAGAAGGGGGCCTATCAGAATATTTATGTAGGTAGTGATTATACTGACCTAAACCAAATCCTTTCATTTTAACCAAGGCCTTTAAACAGAAGAGCAAATGAGTTTTATAACTTATTTGAATGAATTAGGCATATTGAAATTTTTTCAAAAATTCCATGTCACCTATTTTTTGTTTTGTTTCATTTTATATTTTGTCAAACCAAAGAAATTCAAGTAAACAATATTTGGGGCATTTAGGTTAATATTTGAAAAATCTACCTTCACTCTGACTTCCATTTTATAGAAACTAAACACTTCTTCTCTCTAACCCCTATTAGATTATTTGTCACCCTTTTTTCCTGCACTCACATTGCCAATAATATCAATAAAGATGTTTTAGATCTAAACAGAGGCTTAACTTATTTTTTTTCAATTATCCTTAATTTGATTTGAGTGAAACTTTGCCAAAAAGAAAAAAACAAAAAGATTTAAAGGAAATGAAACCCTAAATTTAGAATATTTGAATATATATGTGTCTTTTCCAGGAATCAGATTTTCTTTTCCTTTAAGTAATCCTGCACCATTAAAGTGCTATGAGTGAAAGTTTTGATTAGACTATTAAGTATTTATAAAATACTAAAATCTTTTTTAAACTCATATAATAAGAATAAACAAACTTCAGAAGTTCACGAGAACTGGCTGGTACTTCAAAATTAATTTCAATTATTTTTTTAAGAAATTGCAGATGATTGTGAAGAACAAAGGGGCAATCAGAACTGCAAAGCAACCAGATTTATTGGGTTAATAATAAAGTGAAATGTACATCTCAAGTGAGTTCTGGAACATTTATATAAAGCAGCAAACTTAGAATCAGTGTTGTATCAATTCAGATCACATGTTTGGTTGCTTTCATTGAAAGTAAATGGATAAAAATGAAGAAAATTTTTAAAGGTTGGGATAAATGAAATGTAAATTGTATCAAGTAGCCTCTTCTTTAATTCTAGTTATAATAATGAAAACACCTGTTTAGCAACTGCCTTCCTTTTCCTGATATATTTTGTATTTATTATAAGTTGGACTTACCAACATATGCCCCCTTTTCCATTTTAACAACATATTTAAAGTATAATCAATGCCAAATTTGTTTGTTTTCTTGTTATTTTATAGGAAATCATCAGGTAAAGGAGCATGTAGTTTTTTCTGAGAAAGAAAAATTCCATGTAATCTCCTATTGCCAGAGATTGATACCAATTAATTAGGAGAATTACCCTGTTTCATTAGTTCAAAGTACTTGTTTCTCTGTTTTAACATCTCTACAATTGGGCCTATTTTAATTGCAATTGGCAGCTCTTCTGTGTAGTGATTTATAAATAAGTTTCAGAACTGATGTCATCTTAGAATGAAATTCATTTAAGTTTCCAGACAAGACACTAACGTGTAATGTTATTACTTTTCACCAAACCCAACAATGAGAAAAAGATTATCCAATCATATTTTAGATTTGAATGTAAATGCTCATTAACTACGCAGTATTTTAAAACAGCATATTTATTTTCTTTTTTTCAAAAACCTGAGTCCTAGGTATTTTATAGACATAAACAACCTTGCTTTCTCTCTCTCTTTTCCTTTTCTTTCTTTTTTCTTAATACTTATTTATAGTTCCATCTCAAATAGCAATATGCTCTGTATCCCTGGTTTAAAATGTTTCCTGGTTTCAATCACATGATTCAGTCATGACCTACAGTATTTAGTAGGTCAGAAATTTGACCTACAGTTAAATTTTCTTTAAGAGAATTGAAAGATGCATGGTACACCACAATGTCATGCAATTGACTTTGAAACTAATGGTATTTCATTTCACATATATCACAGAATTGACCTTGGCATGACAATGAATTAGAATATTCAGAAGTAGAACCCAGCTAGTTGGTTATATCATGTAATAAATAGCAAAAATAATCCCATTCTTTACTTTTCTATTTTAAAATATGATGAAATACAGATTACAACTGTACTAACTTTTCACCAAACATGCATTTTTATTTTATAGACTTTATAATAAACTTATCTGTCAATAAAATGTGTAATTTGAAGAACAATTAATTCATTTAGTTCTGTACTTAAGACTGATGAAACTGACTGTGGCATTTTTCATGATCTATTTTTGTGTGTTTTTATTAATGATTTGAAAGATGGTGACAGACTAATCTGAATTTCATAAGACTGATTTCAAAGGATTCCTTTGAATACATGTTCTTTATTCCAATTTTTTTTAATGTGCCTTTCAAAGATCAGGGCCACTCAACAGACATGTAGATTAGAAAAATTTTACAACCCCAAATACATTTTCTTCCTGGTTGATGAATACTTCTTACAAATTGCTACATCTGTCTCAACAAGACAAAAGGTATACTCTTCATGCAACTGGGGAGTTGATGTCAATGAGAAGTTATTGCATTTTCTATGAAAACAATAAAATCATAGGATTCAATCCCCAAGTTATTTCCTTTCCTCCAATGTTCCCTTTGTGGCTAATCAGTTAGTTTTCTTAGTGCTCATTTATAAAAAGCAATATTTAGCATTTTCTATGACTTTGGAGAGAAAAGCTACCACAAAATGATCAGAATTTGTTTTCAAATCTATTATAAAAGTTCTTTGCTGAATATCCATAGTATGTTTAAGTAAACCTGTGTTGTTATTACAAAAAAAAACTTATTAAAGACTTGAAATTTTAATCTGAAGTATGTCGATGCAAGATAAATATATATTCACATCTGTTTAGAAACAGAAGTGAGAAAGAGATTAAATATTCCATATTTGTATATGGATTACTTTATTTATATATATTAAGTTAAATCTTAATAAATTATTAGTAGTGAATGCACTACCCTGAACCCATGTTGAGTACATTGAAATTAAAAAACTGGAATTCAAAATTTGGAGTAGGGCAGAGATTAGACTCTGGGTAGAAATTAAAGTAGTTTTTTACAAGTGACTATTTAGAACTGATTGAATTCAATTTCAATTATACTAATTTTCCATGGGTTGAACTGAAATGTATTCCTATTTTTCAATAAAATTATGGGAAATTCTATAAAATAGGGATTATCTTGTTAGTTTCAATTTGTTTTTCTGTGGCTTTTAATTGTTGTCCTGGATTTCCAGGATATTATTTTTATTTTTGAGTCTCACCAATATATTCAAATGTATAGTTTAATCCAACATATATTGTGTTAAATTTATATAGAACATTAGTTACACTTGAAATCTGAAAGTTCAGATGAAACCTAATTTTCCTGTTGCTATATAGTTCAGATAGCTGTATGTTATTTTCCCTTGCATTTTTTTCAATAAATAAAATTATATTAAATACTCTGCTAGTGTTTTGGGGAAATTTCTGTTGTCAATAAGCAATTAAGTTAGAAACAAAAAGATATTTAGAATGCCAATTATATTCGAAATTTGAAATGAAAATGCCATCATTTCTCTCAGTATTAAGAAGCTTTTATCTACTCAACACTGCAGTGAGCACAATTAGCCCATTAAGAATGTGTTGATTTTTACATCCTTTGTGAGAGATCATTTATAAGATTGTATTAAACAATGAGGCATTAAAATCTTCCTGAATTAATGTTATTAAAAAATTATGACTCAGTTTAGTAACTCTGGACTTCTGCATGATATGTGAAATAATTGAAGTTTGATGGTGCTAATGTTATTCAGGAAGATAGTTCAAATCACATATTTCATAGGAACACTATTAACTAAATTTGAGTCTTCTGAGGGGATGAAATAGCATTGCATGACACTGAGGTCTATGAATCAAAGTGTGAATGGATACTAAAATTAACTTGCTCATCCTCTTTTCCCTACTGCATATCTAGCTTATATTTTACTTTATCTTTACTATTATATCTCTAAATAAATCAATGAAGTTTTGGAAATGCAGATACAATTAACATTAATGGGTTCATTAACTATGTTTGAAAAAAAAACCTCATATACCATTTTAGTTTAATATCAAATTAAGAAACTTATCCATATTTTTCTCCCTATAGTACTTACAAAGTATTCTTTAGTAACCTGCATATGTGCTTTCAAAATGACACTGTCATCTCCTCCAGGGCAAGGGTGTGTCTACTGTATCTTCAATAGTCTTTATAAGATTCAGGTAAGTTGTAAGTCTAGGTTCTGTGGAGAACACACAGTGAACTATTACTGAACTAATCCATGACTTAGAGCCATATTGAGAACAGAACTTATTCGATGAGCCTAGGAAATTTCCAAAACTTTCCTCTTCCTTTTATAAAATCAATGATATTTTGTGAACAGAAGATATTGCCTGTGTACTCAGAAAACGAGAAACTAATCCAACTGACCCAACAGTTTAAATGTTTGTAACAGTTTTCTGGCCCTTCTTAGTTTAACGAAAAATTATTATATTTGTTAATAAAAGAGTAAATATATCCAATGTCTTTGCAAGCCAAATTATTATGTGGTTAAACTAAAGAAAATTAGACTAATTCTATATGCTTATGTTAGATGCCAGAATTGCACATAAGAATAGTGTTTTATAGGATCTTTTCTTTCAACTACAATGTATAAATAATAGAAAGTTAAATTTATTTTTGCTTTTGTGAGGTCATATGAACTCTAAATTTAAAGTCAGCCATTTCTAGAGTTTGTTGCAGTATATATTTGTTGACATCTAATCAACTAAATTTGAAATAGAGAATACATAGACATGCAAATCTTTTTAAGAATTCTATAAAAAAATTGAATTGTAAAACAATTATAAAAATAAGAAGACATTTAGTTCTAGGTAATATTTTAGGTATCAAAACATGAATGAAACAAATGGAACAAAACTAATGAGAAACAAGTTTTTTTTCAAAATTAGAAAAAGTACCAAACAAAGATGACTATTAATTTTTGTTATTTTGTTTCTACTTTTAATTGTGTGTTTGGGCTCCTGAAATTAACAATATTCAACATGCCAGTAAACTCAAAAGAGCAGTACAGTGCTAACATGTGTCAGTAAATTAAAAAATAAGTAGTACTTATTTTTGTTTATAAAAAATGCAAACTACTTATTTTTGTTTACTATAATATTTTAGTGTAATAAACATGAATATTTCCTCCTCCACTGATTTAGGCTTTGACACTATGATGTACAAGATTAGGGTTATATTCTGTGTGCATCCAGATGGTCTTTACAATTCAGGGGTGTCTGACGTTACTAAAAGGTCACCTATTCTGGGGGCCTGAAATTCCTCAACTCATCTGTCCATTTTGTCATGCTTATCATTGCTTTCTTCGTTTAACCATTCAAGTTACAAATACTCCCATAGGATAAACACATTTGTTCCTAATATTTTGGTGTAACAGTTATCCCCTCACACTCTACAAACATCTATGAAAATAGGTTGAGAAAGTACTGGACTTACTGATAAGGGATAAGGAAAAATAAGAAGCAACATGCAAAGAGAAAAAGAGAAGTAATTTCAAAGACTGTAGTTATTTCTTGCATTTCCTGAGTACAAGGTCAGATTACATGTCCAATACAGAAAATGTAGATGAGAAATGAGAAGGAAGGTCAAGGTGTCTGATACATGCAAGGCACAAACAACAGAGAGGTAAAGCTTGTAGAACAGAAACATAAACAATGAGGCCACAGAGAGGGCTTGAATAGATGTGGATAATGCATTTCACAATAAAACTAGTCAAACTAGAGTGTTCATATGGGTAGAAGGTAGAGGAAAAGAAATTTCATAATCAAATGCACTTGAGATGCATAATTTTGAAAAATGAAAATAAAGTCTTTAAGTCAAGTAAGTTTGAAAATGAATTGCAAAAAAAAAAAACATATTTGCAAATATTCAACACATGCTCCCCTTGCTTTCTCTTCTTTTCAGTGACTGTAGTACAGCTTTGTTTTCTGCCCACCTTCTTCCTGTGTTATGTGAATTCAGAGCATGTAAGTCGAATCTAGAATAAATTTTCCTTTAAGATTTACTTCAGCGAGCAAGTTCTTTATCTCAAATTGCCCGATCACAATTTTACTCCATCACATTCTTATTATACAATTTTAATCAACTTATTTCATGTCTCTACAACTCAACTTTGTCTCCTGTAAAATAGGGATGATAGCAACAGTAATGATGTGGTGTTTCCTAGGATTGGTGGGAGGCTCAAATGACACAATCTGTGTAAAGCATTTAAATGGTTTCCTAGAAAATAGTATTAACGAGCATCAACTTATTCTTGATACATATGCTATTCTTAGAGGAAAAAAGAGTAGTATTGAAAGTCATATTGTCTATTACACTGCACATGTGCCAAGAAACAAGCATTTTCATGTTATTTCCACTTTCTCCAATTGTCTTGCTTCAGGAACATGCTTGCACACACATTCATACACGTGTGTGGTTGATGTAAATGCTTAGCATTTTCAGAGTGTTTTCAAATACATCATCTCATCTGTTCTAATTCCCAGTGATTGCGGACTTTCTTGAAGCACATATGAATGCAGGTATGGTGGATGACTTTTGGTCCGTGGCATGTAGATGACACCCTAGCACATGTGATGCAGGACTAAGAAGAAGAGTGTTTAATAAACAAGGTTTTATATTTTTTATCCAGTGAACTTCCACATTTTAGCAAATCTAAAGATTATTTTATGTACCACTGAAAATAAATATATATATTTATATATATTTATGTGATATATATATATATATATATATATATATATATATATATATATATAAATTGTGATTTCAAGATTCTACCAGTTATCAGAGGAAGTCCTTTTTCAGAGATGTTAATGCAATATGGCATCATTTATAGTTATACCAGCTATTTCATTTGAACCTAACAGGAAACCTTCTTTTTGTATAGGAATGCAGGTTGGACTCAGATATTTATGTTAATCATAAGCTCCTGGGATAGCTGTTAAAAATTGATTCCATGGTCTTGGAATCAGACTTTCAATTTAATAGATTTGGGCAGAGGGAGAGGAACTACATGAAGGTGTAGTTTTAAATAAGTGGTTAATATAATGGCAATATGTATGATCCCAAACCCCTAAGCCACCTCAATTTGATAAACATCAGTGTAATGGGAAGAACATCTTTTCAAATCCTCATTTTACACCTAGTAGCTGTGTGACTTAAGGAGATTGTTTAAAACCTCTGTGCCTTAGTGCCCCCTACAGGCAATGTAAAGGAGTCAGCTACACTGTCTGGGGTGTTCCCTATATGGTCTCCCTCAGTTTCTTTATTTATAAAATGGAATAGTATGTATTTTAATTAATAACCTGACAAAGTACTGAGAATATTACTAGCATATAAAAAATACTCTGTGTTTGCTCACCTGTGAAAATAGAAAAGTACACACCTCATAAGGGCATGATGATTAAATGCAAGTATTATTAAGTATTTAGCAAAGAAGGAGTGTGCATTTAAAAATATTGACTTAGTAAAATAACATCTTGAATAACTTCAAAAATTATTTTGATGTACAACCCCTATTTCCTTTTCTTTGTTTTATCTTAAAGCTGGACGAGGAAGACTTTTTCGTAATACTTTAATGATCCCAAATTTTAGTGTTCTTAGTTACCCAACAAGAATCATATTGGCCCCTAAATGAAGTAAGTCCTCTGATATCAATATAAATTACTTTTGGATAATCATGCTTATTTCAGAATACAAAAAGTTGTTAGAAAAATTAGGATAAGGTCAAGTTTGTAGTTCTTCAAATTTTAACCATTTATATGAACAAATGTACTTATAGTCCAGATAGTAGTGTTTTGTTTTCTAAAAATTAAACTTTATTTTTGACGTAATTAGGTTCACATGCAGTTGTGTAAGAGATAATACAGAGATCCCCTGTGCACTTTCCCACTTTTCCACAATGATATTTTTAAAGACTCTAGTATAATATCATAACCATATTCCTGACATTGATATAATCCACTGATATTGTTATCTGATTTTATTTGTACTGGTTCAAATGTTTGTCTCTTATTCCACCTATTTTTATCATGTCTGTAGATTTATACACCTACTGCCACAGTTCAATCTCAAGGGTTTCTTTTTTGTTGGCTTTTTATAATACATTACCTTCCCTGTAACTCATCCTATACTCCCAGCAACAATTAATCTGCTCATTTCTACAATGCTGTCATTCAAGAATGACACTTAATACTGCATACATTGCTTTTTTAACTCAGTTTAATTCCCTGGAGATTCATCCCAGTCGGGGTATGTAGCAATACTTTGTACCTTTCTATTGTTGAGTTGAGTTGCATGGCAAGAATGAACTCCATTTGTGCAGCCATTCTCTCACTATAAGGCCTTTGAGCTGTTTCCCATATGGAGCTATTCCAAATGAAGCTGCTCTACTCCTTCATGTACATCTTGTCATGTGATCAGAGGTCTCCACTTCTGCAAGACAAATGTCCAGAAGTGCAAGTGCTGGGTGGTATAGTAGTGGCATGTTTATATAAGAAGCTGCTGAATGGTTTTCTGGACTGGGTCTACCATTGTACAATCCTGTCAGCAATAACGAGTGATCCAATTCTCTACATTCTCATGAACACTTGTGGCCATTATTTTTATTGTATTAATAAATGTAAGGTGGTTATTACTTTTCTTAAGGGTTTTAGTGATATTTTATTGTGGTTCTTGCATTTTCCTAAAGGCCTATAAAGTAGAACTTGATCTTATTTGCCACCTGATAATCCTTTTCTGTGAATTGTCTAGCTATGTCTTTTGACTGTTTTCTAATTATACTTTTACAACAACAACAACAACAAAAAAAAAAACCCTGTTGGGCTTTGAGAGCTATTTTTGTCCACATTTTTATTGGTAATTATAGTTGTGCATATTGATGGGATTTGTTGTTTCATATTTACACATGCACACATTATAACAATATAATTTAGCCAACATCATTCCTCAGCACGTCCCCCTTCCTCTCTGCCTCCTACCCCTTGGTCCCTTTCCTCTACTGATCTCCCTTTGATTTTGAGGAGATCCACTTTCATTTTTTGTTTTCTATTTTCCTCCCTAGCTTCAGCATATGAGAGAAAACATAGGACTCTTAACATTCTGAGTTTGACTTTTTTCACTTAACATGATGGTCTCTCATTTTCCTGCAAATGCCATAATTTCACTTTTCTTTATGACTTAATAAAACTTCTTTGTGTAAGTATAACCCATTTTATTTGTCCATTCATCTGTGTTTGAGGAACACCTAGGTTAGTTCCAAGTTTGCCTGTTGTGAATTGTGCTGCTATAAACATGAATATGCATGTATTTCTGTAGTAAGATGACGTCCACATTGAGGCCCTTTATTAGATAAGTGGCATTCAAAAATTTTTATTCCAGTGCATATTTGTCTTGTCATTTTCTTCACATGATATCTTGCAAAGAAATTGTTTTCTGTTTTGATGAAGTCCAATTTATTATGTTTTATTTTGGGGGGGATTTCACTTTTGGTGGGGTTCACTTTTGGGGTAAAGTCAAAGAATGCTTTGTCTAAGCTAAGAAACTGAGTGTTTTCTCCCTGTTGTTGTTTAAACTCAAGGTTATTCTTAAGCTGGAAAATCACACAAATGTGCAGTCCTGCTGTAGTGTTAGACACATTATTTTAATTCAAAATGATGAAACTTTCTTGTAGCAATAATGGAAGATATAGAATAATGAAACAAGTATGGCTAACAATTCATTTTGATTTTAAATCTAAACTTAGAATGTAGCATTTAGATTTAATTACAGGATATTATCTGCATATTCCATAAAAAAAACATTCATATAAGCAGAAAAAAAATTTGCCTATCTTTTTCCCAAAACACATCCAAAAAATAGCCTTTAACATTTAAAATTACTATTTAATTTCACTTGTAGGAAATATGTAACGGAAATGCTCAGACAGCCATGCCAATAATTATGTATGGGGACTTTGAGTTAGTTTACAATGGTGGAAACACTGGAAACCATCCAAGTGTCCATCAGGAAGAGGAAGTTAAAGCAGTGTTGTGCTCGTCCTGTGTCTACTCTAGCTTCCACAGCTTAGCACAGCCTGAAGAAAGTCACTCCGTAAGACATTTGTTCAGGAACCAGGGCCTGTCCATGGTTATAGTTCAAAAGTGCTAGAAATTTACCACCACCACAAGCAGACACTTTGCCACCATGCTGACCTGACTCCTAGCCCTCAACCAATGGCCCAGTTTTCTAACCCAGAAGAATTACTCTGAGGAGCCTGGCTAAAAACTCCCAGAGTTTTCCAGTGGGACCAAATTGTTACCCACACTGGTCCCCGAATTAAGAGCAATATTTTATTGGTTGTCTTAACTTCCTTTCTTACTTCCTAACATCCCTTCTAGAATTTCCTGGAATTACCATTCAGGTTAAGTACTGCCTTGAAGCCTCTGACTCAAAGATTGCTTTGAGAAAACCAAACTAAGACAGTGAGTGGTTCATCTATAGAGAAGAATGTGTTTTGAAATAGGCCAAGTCTATTATACTAACTTAAAATGTGTTCATTAAATATTTTTGGTTAAAAAACACATAACATTAGATATCATGCATTTATAAAAAATATGTATACTTCAAACTGCTAGCTTACTAATTTGTTTCCTGTTAAATTCCTGGATTTGTTTTTTGTTTGTTTACATTAAACATATGTTAATTTGGTAGTATGAGAAAAAAACTGGGGAGAGAAAAAGAAGGAAGGAAATGGCTTAGGAATAATTATAAGTCTTTTTTCAGATTTTTTTTATTTAATAGTGATTCATTTCTGGATTTGGGTGGCCTAGAAAACATAGCCCTAGGCATTCTATAAGAAGGCATAATACAGTGGGGGAAAGTTCATGTCTGCTTGGCCAGGTCTTAGGGAGAAGCTGGGATGATGGAAACAGAATAATACCAAGGGAAAAATGTCAATCATGCACATTTGGCAGAGGAAATCAAGTAATCTGAAGAGTCAAAATATGTTCTGCTTAGTGAGGCAACTTAATTCAAAGTATACATTGGAAATACTAACTTTAAAAAACGTGAAAATTATGTTTGTAAATTAAAGACAAAGAAAATATGTATATTTAACAATGGGTAATAATGAAGAATTCACATGCCCAGAGAAATATGCAGAATATCTGCATTAGAAGATAATGAATGTGTTCTTTAAAACATTTTTCCCACTCCCATCACTTCCTCCCTCTACAATAATTATCCGTTAATCTTAATTATAGTTTCTCAATTGCATTTATTTGTTCTAGAAAATAGTAGTCTGCACATGAAGGCAATATCCACCACAAAGTGTGTCTTTCTTTTAATCTTTCTACCCTGGTTAGCTCTGCTGATTTGGTCGTGTGCTAATGAGGCCAGAGCTGTAGATTCAAACTCTATCCTAATCAGCTGTGCATAGATAGACAAACTCCATGGATACTCACTACTAGTCTCAGCAGGATATTTAAGCAATTCTTTTTATCTGTCAGAAATGGGACTAGGGTGACATAAAATCTAACAGTAGTTTTGATTTGCATTTCTCTAATTGCTAAAGATGTTGAACATTTTTCCATATATTTGTTGATCACATAACATTAGATATCATATATTTATAAAAATAGGTATACTTCAAACTGCTAGTTTACTAATTTATTTCCTGTTAAATTCCTGGATTTGTTTTTTGTTTGTTTGTTTACATCTCTTCTTCTGTGAAGTGTCTGTTCAATTCCTCATCCCATTTGTTGATTGGGTTATTAGTGGGTTTTTTTTTTTGGGGGGGGGGGTTGAGTTCTTTTTATATCCTGGAGGTTAATGCTGTACCTGAGGAGCATGTGGTAAAGATTTTCTCCCATTCTGTAGGCTCTCTCTTCACGTTATTGATTGTTTCTTTTGCTGAGAAGAAGCTTTTTAGTTTGAATCCATCCCACTTATTGATTTTTTATTTTACTTCTTGTACTTTAAGAGTCTTGTTAAGAAAGTCAGATCCCAAGCCAAAATTGTGAAGATTCAGGCCTACTTTTTCTTCTGTAGGCACAGGGTCTCTGGCCTAGTGCCTAAACTAGACTTTGAGTTGATTTTTGTGCAGGGTGGGAGATAGGAGTTTAATTTCATATTGTTACATGTGGATTTCTACTCTTTCAGCACCATTTATTGAATAGGCTATCTTTTCTCCAGTGAATGTTTTGGTGCCTTTATCTAGTATGAGATGTGGATGCTAATTCACAAAAAGCGTGGGGCTAGGTAAGAACAGAGTTACTTTAGGTAGAGGTGAGTGAAAGAAGGAAAGGACACATAGGGGTAGGAAAGATAGTAGAATGAATCAGACATTATTGCTCTATGTACATATATAACTATATGAGTAGTGGGATTCTACATCATGTCCAACCAGAAGAATGAGAAATTGTACTCCATAATATATGATGTAACCAAGTGCATTTTACTGTTATGTATAACTAATTAAAACAAATAAAATTTTTTTAAAAAAAGAAAAAGAAATAGGACTGGGAATAAATCCATGGTTTTCACTCTCACTATTGAATAAAAATTTCAGAACTTGTTTTTACACTGCTATATTAATACCTGCTGAGTCTCCAGTATTCCTTATGTCTAGAATGGCATGAACAGTGGGTAATGCATAAGCCAGAAACCTAGGAACCAACCGTGATTCCTCCCCATTTTTCCTCCCTTCCAGTTTGTTATTATATGTTATTGATTTTTATCTTTTGAATATATTTCTGCTTGCTTCCATCTCTAATGTCACTAGAACAGACCAAGTTACCTTGAACTCTCACTGGGATACTGCAATAATCTCTCATTGTAAAACTCCATATCTAATCCTGCAACCTTCAGTTTTCTTCATAGATAACTTATTTGATTGTCTTTTTAAAAAAATGCATTCTAATTTGTTTTATATGACAGCAGAATGGATTGCAATTCATACTACACATATAGAGCTCAATTTTTCATATCTATGGTTGTACACAAAGTTAGAATCATGCCATTCGTGTCTTCATACATGTTGATTCTCTTAATATATAAACATAAGCTTACTATCTTTCTGGAAACCTTGTAATAGCTTACCATTGCTTGCCAGATAAAGAGTAAATTCTTAAAGTAGATAAAAAGCCTGCATTCTCTAGCTGCTCACCATTGCAACCTCATCTCCTCTATCTGCTGGGTTCCATTACTCCTCAGTGCATATGTTGCATTGCCTAGCATCAAGCTTACATGGAGGAGCAAGGCATTAGTCCTACCACTCTCCTGCTCATGTTTCTTCAGAAACCAACCTTTTCTTCAGTTTCTCCAGTATTGATTCCATACACTCAGAATGCTGAGTCTACTTTCACTTTGTTTCAAGGGCCTATGCTCTTCTTCTCTTTGCCCAGTTCATGCTGATATCACCTTATATGTGTGTTCCTCTGGGAATCCTTTCTTCATCCTTTACATCAGTAAGTTTATTCTATTATTTGCATCTCTACTTTCTCTTTGAACATTTTTCAAAAGTTTAATTGAATATTTTTGTGTTTTATTATTATGAGTTTCCCTTACAAAAATGGTTTAGGCTTTGGAGAAGCAAATCAGAGGAAATACAATGAAAGGAGAATCTCTAACACTTGTTAAGCAAAAATGAATGGCTATACCCTACCACTGTTGATTCCCCAAGAAGCCAAGTTCAAAGATTTCCCCCAAAATTCATTCTTTTAATGATTTTTTTCCTTTTGATATTGCTTACCACACTTCTCATTTTGAAATTAATTAATTTATATATATATATATATATATATATATATATATATATATATATATATATATATTTGCTGGCTTCTCCTGAGTATTTTGGGTACTATCTATTGCCTCACTTGCCACCTATTGCATCTTTAGTTGAAGCAATTTCCAAAGGTCTATTTTTTGTTTTTGTTAAATCTCATCCCATCCACTAAAAGAACTGTCTCAATGGATGATGTCCAAACTGATCTCTTTCTCCTGTTGTGCATCTGTTATATAGATTCAAAATTATGATGAATTCAACACTTTATAGTCCAAATCAGAAACAAACTTCCTCTTCATTCCTAAAAAGGCATTTATTTTTCCTCCTGAATTTTGAAATTCTTCTGAATTATCTCTTGGTTAATATGACCACTCTTATGCTCCAATAGTTTTTCCAGTAAACTGTATTCAATTATATTCAAAATCTGAAGAATCATCTTTGCCTCTTGAATTTGTGTCTTAAACTTAGTCACTATCACCTCTTCCTTTCTGTCATGTTTAACCCTTTTTAACTCCATTCTTCTGCAGGAATTCAAACTTAAATTTCCACATATCTAGATATTGTAACAGCATCTTAATTCATGTCATTTCTTTGTACCCTATTCTCAAATTTTCCACCACAATCTTGTCTAATTAGTCTTCTTAAATACACTTGTCCTATCTTATAGGAGTGCGACACCTCCAACTTATTGGTCCCCTGCTCAGGGATCCATAGTGTCTACCTATTGTGTACTGACAAAAATCCAAATGCCTAAGTGTGTACCCACAATTTTCTTAAATGTTTATAATATGTATTGCAAGATTGCTACACACTGTGATTTTACTGGAAATTATATGTTCCTGGAACATATTTACACTTTCTAAATTCTTTGAGTTTTGTCTTACTATTCTATTTAAGTGACTCCTTCTAGATTATGATCCTGGGGCAAGGGAGAGCCCCACTCACTCTTTCAAATAATATCTATTTATTTGGTAAGCATTTTAAAATCCATAACAACTTTTAGCACCTCTTTTATGAAAATGATATTTTGCTTCATAGCCCAAATATTGAGTCCTTTTCTTTTTTCCTTAACAGAAATGTAAGCTCCTTGAGAGCAGATATTAATTTTTTTTACTAAGTTTATGTTCCCTGCAATACAATGCCAACCTCAGGTATGGGCATATACTAGGTGCTCAATTAATATGTTTTTAATTAAAATCAAAACTAATAAGAATGTGTACATGAATATATAGAGATACAGATATATATATATATATATATATATATATATATATATATATATATATAAAACAATTCAAGAAACTAATAAAATTTGTACTTCAGAATGTGTAGAATAATTTATTGTTCCTACTGTATCATTTGTTTTATTATAATATTTAATATTATTCCTGTTTATAGGATTTGTCTTCAAATTTTCTAATAAAACCTTAATATGTAGATTTCAAATGATCTGTAAGATAAGGTAAATAATAGAATATGCATTCTATGGACCAGTAAACTGGAGCAGAGATTTTATGATTGACCAACATAAGCTAATATGACTGAAAACAAAACCAAGAATCAAACCATGGGCTCTTGACATGTGTGACCATAACATACTCTCTTCTAATCTCAGTATTATTTGTTTGCAAGCATAAAGTCAATTACTATATTAATGGTGTTTGATGGTTTAAATGTTTTATCTATAACGACAATATTTGTAGAACATATGGTGATATTATGGAAGACAAGAAGACTGGCAAAAGACTGAATGCAAAAGTAATAAATGCCAATAATCACAATTTATGTTTGCAATTCTCTCTATACAGTTATAGATAGATAAAGATAAGCATGAAATTTTTCTGTATACATTTTTATACACTTGACATCATTATTTCTCCTAATCTTCTTACAATTTTAAAATAAAAATGTAAGTGACTGTCTTTCAGAAGTTATGCTGATCTCTTCACAAAGAATAATGAATCTGTTTATCATATAGTCACTCTAGGAAATAAAGTTGGGAAAAAATTTAATGTCATCAAAATTAAATTACCATTGTTATTTTGAACTTATCTATTACATATCAGCATAAAATAAGGTTCCCATAAGTGCATCTACTTCAATTATGTTGGTGGTGTTTGTACACACAGTAGTCTATACATGAACAGGCCTAATTTGAGTCTTCTATGACACTCTACAATTTGGATCTAGGATTACATTAGAAATTGTACAAGGAAGACATGTACTTAAACTCCAGTAGTCTTCATTCATCCTTAGCACTGAACACAGGCTCAAGGGAAAACTTGGAAAAGTCATGGTGAAAACATGAAGTGTTCTAATGACACAAACATAAAAGATATTTTTTTTTTTCTGACACCCTCACACTAAGAATCCTGTGTGACTAAGAGGTTTAGGTGCAAGTGCACTGATGTCACTAAAGACATGACGTGACTTGGTTATAAGGAAAACCTATTTCTGTGATTTCTCTCCCCAAAACCAGTTTGTTGAGAAGCTTATGGATGTTTTCTCTCGGTTATATATATCAAAAAGCGATTTCCAGATAGTTAATTCTCTGTCGAAATTAAGTGGAGAGAAAGTTTATAAAAATAGAATCTAAATAAGTCAAAAGACTGAGGAAATGCTTTATTTATAATGGGGAGACTAGAAAGCATGTCATGCCTTTTCTTAAATGATAGCTTAATATTTTATTACTATTCCTTTAAAAATCTATTTTTTCTAAGATTAAGATTAAAAAATATCAATTTTGCAACTTACTAGGATAAAAACAGTGCCCTCTATGAAATGTAATTCCTTCTGTCAGAAAAGAAAACTGTGAGCTAAGAAATGTTCAGTGAAAAAGGGAATATTTCAGACCTTAAAATTAGTTTCAATAATACAATTTATTTTGTCATTTTTTTTTAAATTATAAGTTAGTTGGGTCTTTTGTCTTGATGGAAAAGCAGATGAGTTTTGGGTATTATCCAGGCTTTACAACTCAGTCATGCTGAGTTTAAAACTGTTCTGCTTCCTGCTCACTCCTGGATTCATTCCTTCAAGCATGAATTCATTTAACAGAACTATATAATGTACTATTAGGAGCTAGGCATGTTGCTAAGAACTGGGAATACAATGTGAACAAGGTACATGACACCACCCATTCTAAGTTAATATCATCAGTATGGATGTGCTTTTGATTTTCATGTTTAAGACTATCTAGACCAAATCTTCTGGATGGGAAACAGTACTAAATCTTGAGTAAATGATCTGTGTATATACTAACAGTGGCTCTATTCAAGTCTCAGTAAATCTTTCTTAAATATATCCTACTTATCCAGGATCTCTGAATGTAGATTCCAATTTTTTGTACTGCAAAATTTAGGAGGATCACATTGAAAATAACACTCCATTTCCACAGACCATTTTTAGCTCATTAACCTAGTATCCCCTCATAGTATGGAACTACTGTAGTGACTAAAATCGGGTGACCATGAATGGAAGGGAGACTGTAGATTTGGAGCAGCAGTGCTATGGGGCTCTGTGTAGCTCAATTGCTCAAAGAACCTTATTTTTCTCAAATTTGATATTTTACAAAGTTGTTAGAAACTTTATAAAGTAAAAGTATTAAAAATTCTAAAGGTATAGCATAAGCAAACTATGTGAGATTAGCTCTGATTTAAAACCTAAATTTAATTAAAGAACTCTCCTTAGGGAATAAAGAAATCTATGATGCTGTACAGTCAACTGAGAAAGAAACAATATTTAAAGAGCCTTTTATTAAATACGCTCATTTCTAAAGGCATTATTATAAGCCTGACATTCCTTATCCCTATGTAAAGTAATACTTAACTGATTAGCTACTATAAGCAAACCTTTCAGAACTGAGTTACAGGTACAAAGTAAGAACAACCTAGAAAGAGAATCACTGAATTTGGAGGACCGTCTATAATCTGTCACAACTATATTCTGTCCTCAATCTATAAAAATTTCTTCAGATAAATGGTTTTTTGAAGTGACAACTTTCATAGTATGTTATAGTCCAAGTCGTTTACTTTTTTTGATTAAATTACTAAATGGAAATAAAATGTTTCTACCCACAAATATTGTGATGAACTTTATTAAGTTGATATACACACTTGTATATCTATCTCTCTCCATTTATTTAACATGAATCACAGGTACTTAACTGCAGAGAGCCAAGTACTATCTTATGTACTAAGAATACAACAGGGTTAACAAAAATACACACCTTTATTTAACTTGTATTCCAGTGGAAGTCGAAGGACAACCACTACTGCCTTCACCACAATCACAAAATAAATTGTATTGAGTGTTAAACAGTGACAAGTGTTTTTATGGAGGAAAAATAAGAAAGCTGGTGGGAAGGAAGTGTTGGCATTGTAGGATGCTGGATATTATTTGCCCTTGATAGTTTTGAGAATACACTAAAAAACAAACTGGTAAGCAATGATAAAGAAATAAAGAGAAAAAAAAAAGCATTCATCCTCTATTCAATCCACCAAAAAAGGAACATTACCTAAAATTTTATCTTTTTCTCTAGTCCCTGTAGTTGGAAGAGCAGAGAAAAGAAAGCCAAGACTTACACACATCTAGGACTAATTAAAAAATCATGTAGCTCTCAAAGGATTAAAGAAAGCTTGAATTTGTTTTTAACAAATAGAATTTTTAAAAATATGAAATCTTAATGTTGAAATTTATATGATTTGAGTTTGCTATTGTTCCTATCTCCCTTGTGCTGTGTGGCATATTTTCCTTTAGATGAATAAAAGTAGAAGTTTTCAGGTAAGCGCTCTCTTTTTGACCATAAAAAAAAAATCAGAGATATAGTTAAATTATTAAAACTTCTGAAGTGTCAAATTCATTTAGAAAGAAGGAAATCAGCACAACAAAAATTGAATAGCTGCCTACTTGTTATAAGGAGCTTCAACATTCAATTCAATATTTAAATCATTAGTTTTTATTTGGAATGTTTGGGTTTAGATAATTCTGTGTTGCCTTTACTACATATTGCTTACTAGATGAGTGTTCAGATTATTCACTTAGTCTAACCTAAATTTTCTGATCCTGTCTCCTTCTCTGTGTCTCTCCAAAAGCACATGAATGTGAAAAAGAAGGCTCATAATTTTAACACTATTTGACTTCTGCAAACACACACACACACAACACACACACACACATATCTTGCTTTTTTATCTTTAAACTTTTCTTCAATCTATATTTCTGGATAAAACCTTCCACATTTTGGAAATATTTCTACTCCTGTCTTTCTTGGCTTCATAACATCACTAGCATCTAGTCAGAAAATTCTAGAAATTTTTTCTTCTTTCCATCTCTTTTGTATGACTTATTTTATACCCTTTGTTCTCCTTAAGTAATTCTGCTCATGCTATTTTCCTCTCCAAAGCATCCTCTCTTCCATCTACACAAAATGGGCTCATACACATTTTACTCAAATGTTAGGTTTTCATGAAGCTGCTGTCTTCCCTGTCACCCACTAAACTGTTCATTGTATTTCACGTTGGGCCTGTTTCCTCATTACTTATGACCATAGTTGTTTATGATTTTGTCATGTTCTAATTAAATACCGGTTTTTACTGATTTGAATTTTGGCAAATGCTGGACATGCTGTCTGTGGCTGACTAGAGTATTAAAATGAAGGGCTAGTGGTTTATCCATCCTCTGAGATGAGTGAGCTCTGAGGAAGGCAGCTATTCTCAGAGAGGTCAAAATCTAATATAACCACCTGGAAGTTTGTCACCCTGTAAAACTCAACTCATGTGTTCCCTCTTCCTTGTATTCTCAGATGAGTGAGTATCAATTTCTTCAGGGTTTCCAAAATATATGGTATATCCACCTAAACTGTTTTATAAATATATACATATATATGTATATATATGTATATATAGTTATAACTTCATATATATATATATATATATATATATATATATACAAACTCCTTACTCATATTTGTCCCAATAACATAAGCTGTGCCAGCCAAATAATGTTTTCCAATTCTTAGATTAATAAGATAAATTCCTTTGAATTAAAAAACTATGATCTAGCAGAACACGGCGGCACATGCCTATAATCCCAGCGGTTTGGGAGGCTGAGGCAAGAGGATCTCAAGTTCAAAGCCAGCTTCAACAACTTAGCAAGGTGCTAAGCAACTCAGTGAGACTCTATCTGTAAATAAAATACAAAATACAGCTGGGGATGTGGCTCAGTAGTTGAGTGCCTCTGAGATCAATCTCTGGTACCAATACACACACACACACACACACACACAGATCCAGTTGGCAAAAGCATTAATTAATGCTAAGCCCCAAAACCCCGCCGAGTCAGGATTCCATGTCTCTTTCTGTCTTGTATCATCTTGGGATACTGCTAAGTTTAAAACCTATGGTTCCCCATTGCAGGAAAAGGTACACTATAGAGAAAGTCTTCTACAAAGAGAAAGAAGCCTTAAAATGGGGGAGGGGGGAAGATACTAAGAGTAAAGGAAAAGAAGTATCATAATGTACCAGAAGGGAGAAGACATGTGGACAGATGCTGAGTCATATAGAAGATAAATCCCAGATTTCAGCTGCTGCCCTGGAATCACAACCAGTGCTCAGAAGGCCCAGCTTTGGGTTAGTATTGTCCCATGAGTTTTATTGTTCTTATTCCAGCACATATCCTTAGAGTGAACCATCATTTTCCCTTAACAAACTCCTCTAGGGGAACTCACCATATCACAGTTTGAGAACCACTCACCTGAGGATATTGACTGCAATGCTGAATAAAAAATAAATAACCAAACTTCAGAGATGCTCAGAGAAGCACTAACTTGCAGGGCTGTGAGACACCATTCCAGCCAGGATGATTTTAGTAATACCTTGAGTGAGACCCACCATGATTGGGAACTCTCCTGCCAACTGAGGATTCTGAGAGTGGAGAAAATAGTTCTTGGTGTTTCCAGGACCCCAGATTTGGGATGTAGGAAATAGATGAGATTTCTAGAGCAAGTTTATGTCACTTTCTGCAATGGGGGAAAAATGATCAGCACAGTGGGAGGTGGGATGCAGCAAGGGAAAGCCCCCAGCTGAGGTCAACTGAAACATGTAACACAAGCAGAAGAAATCCCTAATAGGGCCACTGTTTACAATTGAGTGTCTCAACAATAATATTTTTGCCTTTCTTCTCACTGATTCTATAAACTTCTGTGTTCTATATACAAAATAGATGATATATGAGATAATTTTATTATCACCAAAAAAGGACCACATCTTACCACCTGAAATGTGTGGTTGTTCAATGTGTGGTTATATGTTTCAAGGAATCAGCTTATTTCCTCCTGCATTCAAAAACAGCTTTCCCTCTTCTTTTTTGTACCATCCTCCAGATCAAGCCTAGAGAAAAGTTCAGGGCAGGGCAAGTTCCCCTACCCCCTGCAAGGCAGAATACTGGGATCTTACGGAGTCTGGATTGGGAGAAAGGGAGAAGCATGAACTAAAATATGAATCTGCATTTTAAAATGTGTGGAATAGAATCTCAATAACTGAGTCATGCTCTTTTAATAACCCAAGGTGAAGAACACTTTGTGGAGTCGGACTGAAATATCAAAAAGTGATCTTGATACCGAGCAAAAATTGTGGTAACAGAGCCAAATAAGTAATAATAATAGGGTGAATAGAGACATTATTTTTCTTTAGAGTTGAATGAGATTAAACATTTTTATAGAGCATCACAGAAAATTTAGAAAAGCAAAGCGTTAACAAAGTGGTGTCATGATCAGGCATGAAAGCTGAGTCATGGCCTCCAGAGGCTACAGTTACTGACAATATGATGGACTGACATCACAGCTCCAAAGCTAGCAATAATTTCCAAGTGATTCTAAACCACCAATTAAACTCAGCTCTCCATCAGTTACCCTTAGGGAGGCTTATAGAGTCTGGCTTACCTCTCAATGACTAATTAAGAAGTGAACAACAGGAAATTAGGATGCCTGAAAACATATGCTCAATTCTGCTGAGCTTGTAGTATTGGAATGTGGAGCGTGAATTAGCTCTTCCACAACACTTACTAATGCTTTGGAAAGTGCAGCATCTTAAAGATGCTCCCTCTCTGATTGTCACATTGACAGAGTTGAGACCCAGTATAGTGAGTGATAATGGGTGCCTTTCAATGAGCCATAAGGCAAGTCTATTGACTAAAACTAATTACTTGGCACCAATGATTGACTTTGATACCTGAGTGCTCATTTAGTGCAATACAGAAAACTATATTATGTGATTATGTTTTCAATTTGGGTGAAAGAAAAAAAAAAAAAAACCTTAACCATTATTTCTATGTTAAAAAGTCGGACCTACCAGAAATTCCCTGAAGAGTTTCAATATAGGATTCTGAATTATCACTGTGAGATATAGTCATTTATCTGTCAGAAGTTTTTGTTGAAATTACTTCTATTTCTATGACTTTATTTTTCCACCACTTTATCAAGGTAAAATTGACAAATAAAAATTGAATATCTATAAGGTGTACAGCATGACATTTTGATATACATATACACTGTGAAATGATTACCACTATCAACTAATTAATATATTCATCACCTCACATAGTTACTTTTTTGGTGTGGTAAGATTTAATATCTACTTTTTAAGCAAAATTTCAAGTGTATAATGCAGTATTACTAACTATAATCACCATGTTCTCCATTAGCTCTCCAGAATTTATCCATCCATCATGCATAGCTGAAACTTTGTGCCCTTCCTTTTCTATGTGTATCATATATTTTTTTTTGCCTTTACATTACATTTTAAAGTGATAGCTCAGTTAAATATGAAGGGAAAAGTGTAAATAAAGCACTGAGATATATTGTATATGTACATGGCTTCTCTTATTGCACAGAAGAATAAACTTTGCATTTCAAGAAGAAACAAAATCTTTGGAACATCTTCTGAAATATTCATTATTTAATATTAGATGACAAAGGGGTCTATTATAAATTGAAGAGAGCCTGTCTAATTCTGATGGCTAACCACATAATTCTTTGGGCACAAATTCTTTCTTATTATCATTACTGTGAAAATCTGAAAGCAAATGTACTAACATCATTGGCAATTACAAGTGCCAAATTTATTAAGTGCATTAACGATTTTAGGCCAGCAGAGTTCCACTTAATGCACTGGGGTAGCAATTTGCTAAATGGACTCAAGTAGCCTGAAAGATCTAATGCACCCCACAAAAAGTAAGCATTCTATCATTTTATTACCATTTGGATCATCTGTATATTCAAGAAGAGCAGGATTGTGAAAAATTGTCATTAAGAAGAAAAAAGAAGATGTGCTTTAACATGAGCAGTTCAGAGACTGCATTTTCTTGAGAAGTTAGAGATTTTAAAATGCAACTTTTAAAATATTAAATTTTATGTGACAAATAGTACTTGACAAATGCAGGCTTTTTTGAGTACTTAAGATGCAAAGTAAGAACTATTCTGAAATCTTCCTGTAAACACTAAATGTTCTTTGTGAAGTTATTCAAAGTAAAAAGAAAAGCCACAAGGTCTCATGAGTAGAGAGCTGAACATTCAATATTATTCAATTAACAACTATAAAATATATTTGACCTTATAGACCTAATATTAACTCATGGAAGGATATGTAGAGTATTAGGGTAAAAATATACCCTAATATTTAAAGCAATTTCAATTAATTGGTTTGTTTTAACCAATTTTCATGGTTTTATGTTTCAACTCATATTTCAAAGAGAACATCACATGAAATCTCCCCCAAGTTTGCTTTTTTAACTGAAAATAAGTTTAATTTAAGAATTATTGATTCTGAATTTTGCAACTAGTTATTTTTATGCATGCCTATTTTAGAATTGGGTCATAACTAACAAACATTAATGAATAGATTTAATAATTAAAACTTTTGCATGAATGTTTCTCAGTTATAAAGGTGATCATATATTAAGTGAAAGCAAAAATTCTGAGGATATTTTATAGATCCTCCATTTTGTAGTCTAGGACATTTTCTTAATTGTGTGTGTGTGTGTATTGTACCTTATTTAATTAATAAATTACTTTTTCTGACACCATCAATTGCAAGAACAGTTATTTCAGGTAGTACAGGATAGGTTAAGGATATATGTGGGCAGAAGAATTTCATGTCTATGAAGAAGCACTTTAACATTGCTGGATACTAGAACTCTACCTGAATTCAAGCCTCAGTGAATAGCAGACCTTTAAGAATGTGCTGCTAATGTTTCCCAATCACAGTGACTCAACACTTTCCTGTGTGTCTATTTCTGTTACCAATTTGTGCAATGAATATTTACTGAGTGCCTTCTCTATGCCAGAAGATGTTGTTGTATTGAAAAACATCAGTGAAGAAAACAGCAAAGTGTCTAGACATCCTGAATGTTTACCCTACTGTGGACAAATTGACAAACACATATAACTTTAAAAATAAATAATGTATTGTGTTAGATGGTGACATTTCCCTTGGAGAGGGAATTAAGTATAAGGCAGACTAACTGGAATTTAGATTTTTACTTTAAAATTTTTAAATTTAAAAGAGATATAATTTTGAGAAATTTCTCTTGGTAAGGTGAAATTTCAGCAGAGACTAAAGAAGTCTGCTCCATGAATATCTGCAGGAAGAATATTCTAGAAAAAGAGAGTTAGAATAAAGGTCTGAGTTGGAGTATGCCCAGCATGTCCCAAGAACTGTGAGATAACCTCAGTTATCAGGGACATTAGTAGAAGATGAGGCCAGAGAGATTCTGATGGAAGGCAGAAAGTGAGGGGCCTTATAATTCACCTTGAATTATAAGGGGACATATAGAGATTTTGAAGAGATGTGAAGAGAGCGTTATCTGCCATGTTTTAAATAGATCACATTGACTACACTATTGATAGCAGACTGTAAGGGGAAAAAAGGTTGAAATAAAGGAATCAAATAAAAGGCTACAGTAGGTGTTTGAGTAAAAGATAGTATTGACCAGAATCTCCGGAAATAATAGTGTCAAGTGGTTGAATTTGCGTATATTTTGAAGACAGAGGCAATATTTCATGGTGGTCCTCCCAGGTTTGGGCCTGGGTACCTGGAAGGATGGAGTAGCTATTATCAAAGAGGAAAAGGATACTGGTGGAACAGTTTTAGGGGTAGGGATAGTTAACTGAGGAGTTCTATTTTGAGTATATCTTGTCTTTGAGATACAGAGTTTGCAGATGGTATATATAAGTCCAGAGTTCAGGAAGTAATTCCAGGCTGCTTATCTAAACATGGAACATGTCAGCTTCATTTTTCTAACATAGATGGTCCTTTTATAAATTGAGTTGGGGTCCAACCATGCCACAGTAAATCTATATAGAAAATGGATCTATGCATAGATATACAGAAGCATTCACAGCAAGGAAATTCAATGCATAAGTATGATTAAATGAATGAAATAAAGTGAATATTAGTGATTTCTGGGGCCTCAGTTTTCCATCTTGTTGAAAGAGCAAGGCTTAGTTCTTACTTCACAATATATTGGAAGACTGATAGAGATATAAATATTATGGGATGCATAAAGCACTCTTAGTCTTTCTTAGGTATACTCATAGATTGTGCTATATTGAACTATGATCCAATTGCTCTCCTATATTAATTTAGTGTGACTGCTACCACCACTGACACATTCTTGCCATCATTTATAAATCTACATTCTGAAAGTTAGAGTGATTGGCATAGCTTCTTCCAAAGATTTATATCATAGCATGTTACAGAACTCCATATATTGGTAGTCCCTCCATCAATCTACAGTTTTGTACAGTTTCAGTTATCCAAACCATGTCATCTGAAAATATTAAAAGGAAATTTGAGAAATGATAATTTATAAATTAAAAAAATAGCATGTTAAAATGTTAAATATCTTATGAAAAATTCCTGAAATAAGCATTTGTTTCACCATTTAATCCTCAATTCGGCAAGCACGGATTAATGAGTAATACCTTTGGAATAGCAATAATGAAGAAAGAAGATCATTGAGCAAACAAAAAAAAATGGAAAGAAATGATATCAAAGCTTTAAAAGTCTCAAAAATTACCAAAGCAAAATTTAGTAGAAGGAAAAGGACCAGATGCAGAAGCCAGAAACCTCAAATGGGTGCATCCAACACAAGTTGCACTCAAGACTCAAGAAAAGGAGGGACATCACAAGTCTGAGGAAACCATATAGGTTTAATCTAAAAGTTAATTACTGTGTATCAAATTATGGACTTTTATAGTTGCTTTTACTCCTCTCAGAATTTCCAGAATTACAGTTGTCTGCCTTCCTTATATTTGTCACATGTTTAATATTTTTCTGCAGACTCACACTTTTTAAGTGAATTTATTTTTAAAAATTCTCCATTATATTCAATTTTTTCTTTAAGCTTCTCTGACA
Organism: Marmota monax; assembly: GCF_021218885.2. NCBI lineage: Eukaryota > Metazoa > Chordata > Mammalia > Rodentia > Sciuridae > Marmota > Marmota monax. The sequence continues at coordinate 11,238,880 of NW_026693777.1, read as the reverse complement.
TTCTCTAAAGCAAAACTGAATTTCATTCTGTATACTTATTCAGACATTTATCTTCAATTTGTTGTATTGTTTTATAGTTTATTTTTATGTCATCCTGTAAGCTGTTTCTGAACCAAGACTGCCTTCTTCTCTCTTCTTTTTTAAATCTTTGCACCTTCAGTTCTTATTCCTACTAGAAATTGATAGGTACTTAATAACTACCAAGGAATAACTCAAAGACCATTATTTAACCAGGCCAAAGACCTCCTCAATTTACTCTGTCAGGAAATGAACAAGGACGATCACTGAGTATTCCTGTAATGGAGTGTTAAGTCTTCCACTGCAGAACCTTCTGGGGATTATCTGACCAAATAAGTGTGTGTATCTTTCATTGATTTGACTAGGCTATTTTACATTCAGAGGGATAAAACAATTTAGGTTGTAGAAAATTAATGCAATGCAAATGCTTCTCTCCTATATTAACACAAATACAAATACTGGTTTCCACAATAATCAAGGAGACAAAATCCTTGACATGCATTAATTTTTTAACTTGTATTAGAGTCTCATGGTTTGGATATAAGCTGTTCCCCAAATATTCCTGTCTTAATGCAGGAATGTTCACAGGTGAACATTTGGATTATGAGAACTGCAACTGAACCAATGGATTAATCTATTTGATGAATTAATAAATTGAATGGACAAACTGGGTGGTAACCCTAGGTGACTTGGGTGTGGCTGGAGAAAGTAGGTCATTGGAGATGTGCTTTATATTTAGGAGATGTGGTTTATATTTGTCCGGGGTGCCTTGCCCTCTCTCTGTGTCTGCTTCCTGTCATGAGCTGAGGAGCCTTCCTCTTCATGCCCATCTGCCATGATGTTCTGCCTCATGCCAAGTGGTGGAGTCAGTCGACCATGGACTGAACCTCTGAAAGTGTGAACCAAAATAAACTTTTCCTCCTTCAAACTTTTCCTTCTCTAAATTGTTCATGTATTTTGGTCACAGTGATATAAACCTGACTAACCCAAACTCATCCTTTTACCTTTTTGGAAATTATGGAAAATAACTCTCCAGGAATCTGCAACACTAACAAAGGCAACAGCTTTCCTTATTCAGAAATCAGCTAATGGCTTATTGGATAAGAAAGTCCTAGATGTTTTCTTTTGGGAACAGTTTAAAGATGTCCTTGTGAAAATTTTCTGGAGACACAGTTGTTAGGGTCCGTAAACACATCAAGATGGCGCCTGGCATTTTGCTAGAGGGAGTGGTTTGTGAAGTAACACCAGGGAGCCATTAAGTGTGGAGATTCCTTAATGACTGACTGCTGTATCTAGTTTATGTTAATTGAGTTAAGCTGTGTGTAATTAAGATGATGAGGATTCCTTGATGGCTGATTGATGTATCTGGATGATGTTAATGGAAACAAGCTGTGTATAATGAGTTAGGTATAAATACCTCTGCTGTCTGACAATAAAGCGGCTCCCGCAGTATCAATCTTCACAAGTTGCTTGTCACCCCTCTGTTATTTCGCCCAGTCAGACTGCAGCACAGAGTTAATGCATAATAGAAGGGAATGATAAACAACCTTTTAGGAAATCAACTATAAGAATGATCAAAGAATAATAAATCATTATTTTTTTCATGTCAATTTAAATACAGAATGTACTTTTGAGAATAAGGTGAATAACTAGTCAGTGGGCATAGAGCCTTAAACTACAAACACCTATTAAGGCAGATGGTGAAATCTGTGGATAAATTTCTAAGTTAAAATAAATTAAGTTTCTTTTGAAAAATTAAGATGATTATGAAGGTTGCATGCTATATTCTACTGAGCTAAGTGATTGTCACGGCTCATAATGCAATACTTCAAAGCATGGTGGCTTAGTATGTGGAACACTTTGCACTGAAGGAAAGATCAGAAGCTAGATCTTTCTGTTTTCCTTTTTTCTTCCTCTTACCCCTCTTTTTACTCAAGGAAGACTATAGAAACTCTAAGTACTCTTTCTCAAAGTGGGTTGTAGAAACTAGAACACCTTTCCTCTCAAAGAGCCATAAAAACCTAGAAATTTTATTCTCATCTTCCATTTCCTTTCTGTCTGAGAGTTAGCCATAAAGAAAATCTGTGAATTGCATTGTCTGATAGTAGATCACAAGACTTTCATTACAGATGGGTCCTGACCTATATATAGAAGGAAGGAATGCCAACAGAAAGACCAAAAAAAAAAAAAAATCTGAACCCACAGGATTTCCCACTCAGTCTATTACCCCTTTGCTTAATCATATTTCTACATGGGGGTCTGTTCTTCTTCAAACTTAAGCATAAAAACTGCTCACACTGAGTTTTTAAATCTTAATTTCCAAAGTCTCCCTTATCACATAAAAGTTTAAGTAAATACATTTCATATACTTTTCTCTTGTCAATATTATCTAAATCTAGCCAGGAACTCTAAGAAAGTTAAGGAAATTTTCCCTTTTCTACATTATTGATGTTGACTTTTAAAGCAATTTTTCTTATTAAATTTTTTTTTTTTGAAACTGCACATGTCCCTTTCTTTCTCACCTAAAATAGAAATAATAGAGTTTGGACCTTTCAGTGTTTAACATAGGTATGTTTTTATAGAGTAATTGAATATATTTATCTGAAAGCAAAGGGTCCAATAAATAGGAAGGGAAAGCAAACATTCTTTGAATTAATATATGACTGACAAAATTCTGGCTTCAAAGGTTTCTTTGATGTCCAAATATTCTATTTGCATCATTGAACATAAGCCAGGGCTTTCCAGAAGCTGTTAGTTGAGTTTCTGTGCTTGTGATTGCTTCTCTCTAGTTCTCATTAAAATAACCATGAAAGTGTCAGAAAAGTTAAATGAAAAACAGATAAACAAACTGTGAAAATTCTTTTTTCAAATAAAGACACCTGTTAGGATATAATTCTACAAATGTACACAGGAAACAGGGTTAAGGTAGAAGCACAACACTTGTCCCACTGTGAAGATCTGGACTGAGAAGAGAACATTGTCTTCACAGTGCAATGGTCTCCTTAAAAATATAGGATTAAAAACAAAACAAACAAACAAACAAACAACCCCAGGCATTCTCCTGACTGACTCCTTTTTCTTTCTTCAGTCATTGCTTCTTAGCTTATCTCAGGTTCCAGAAACATTAAGCCTTATAAGCATATCAACCTTACTATAGGAACAAAATAAATTCCTTGAAAAATAAAAATTTTCCAGCAGCAGCAGGGCACTGCAGAACCAGACCTGAGATAATAATCCACCAAACCAAACTTGATCCAGACTGCTGGACCATGTATCTTTCTTGTCCTCTACTTTTCTTCTTTTCCTATGTGATTTGGGGCTTTTGCCAGCCCCCAAGACAGGGTCTAGATTTGGAGTCTCCTGTTCTTTCAGTATTTATTCCTACTGAATAAATACTTTGCCTACTTTACCATCACTCATCTCTCTGATTAGAATCTTGAGATGGGAAGTGGCCAAATCTGTTAGGACCTACAGAGTCAGGCCTTATGTGTAAGAATATGGTAACAGCAACAGGGACAAATCTGACAATGGCCAGATCCCTTAATGGTTTCCCTGGATGCATCTGTCAAGTGACTATGGTGGTCAGGAAAATAAGGGCACTGAACTGCTTATAACTTCCCAATTTGCACATTTCTCCCATCTCACTTAGGTTTAGGTATCAAATAGGGCAGGAAGACAAAAAAGTGTAAGGGGCCAAATTGGTGTGATGCATAGAGCCAAATCCCAAGGAGTGTTCCCTGGATTTCCCACTTAGACCCTTCAGGCTACAGACCTGATACTTGGACCTGAAGGCTTAGGATTCAACATTACTAACCTTTGGTATTCCTGTTTTCCAGAAGAAATAACTCTTCCTTTTAAGTGGACCAAAGAAGGGCACCAGCAGTACTTGAATTAAATAAGCCCCCTGTTAACGATTTATAAAACAATAATGTGAATTGCATGAATGAATAGTTGAAGAATACAGGTTGAGGGTTAAAAGATCTGAATTTAAAAGTGAGAACTTCCATTTGTTCACAGAAACTCACCTATGAAAGTTACTTAAAAATCCCTTATCCTCAGTTTCGTCAGCTGAAAGGGAGTTATAATCATGCCAATTTTATAGAATTCTTTTGGTGTTATCATAAAGTGATTAATTCAGTTTACTCAGCACTGAGCCTAGTGAAAAATGTATTATCACACCTAATTTTTAATGATTATCAAGGTACTTGCAAACAAACATTAGCAAAATGAGAAATTAATCAATTTGTGGACTTTGATGAAAATATCTACAATATTTATTAAGATAAAATAAAAACAATGCATAAAAATCTCACCCCTTAGAACTCTCACAGGAAATGAATGATCATTCATATGCAAATAAAAGAACTGTCAGGAATAGGTTGAATGTTACAGCAAAACAATTAGTATAAGCAATGCAAGAAATACAGGAAAGAATTGAAGCTGCATAAAATTTGATTTGTGAAACAAACAAGACTCTCAAAATGTGGAAGACATTAGCAAAGGGGAAAATTAGCTAGAATTTGACATATTGAAAACAAGCTAGATAAAGAATGGAGATATACACAGAGAAAAATATAAGTGCTTTAAAACTACTTAAACAAAAAGGAATGCTAATTCAGGTAATGAAATACCTGGATGCTACAGAACTGAAGCTAGGAATGGAGAAGGACAATTGTCATAGGCAAAATTAATTATGAGAAAACAAATACTAATGAGACATCATCTAGATGAAATTCAGTTCACTTCAAGTAAACATTTATTGAACACTAACTAGGGAAAATATTATGAGTCTTTTTTCCAACCAAGTATCAGAAACGGATAGAGTTTCAAAGGGGTTAGTTTTATAGTTTTATGTTCTAATAATGCATGCACTCTGTGGTGCTTTTACTCCCCCCCCCCCAAACAATGACCAGTTTCAATGCAAAAGTGCGCATGTATATTTACAGTACTTCTAGAAACTTTATGGTCAACACACAAGTAACTTTTTATATAGAAGTAGGAATCACAAAAAGAAACTTCACTCATTCATGCATGTTAGCAGGTTCTCAATCTCAAAGAAATTCAGATTCTCTTAAATAGAGTTTTTCAAATTCATCCTGAGAAAAAGAGGAAGTATTTATGTAAAAATGATGTATGTAATAAAAATAGTTTCTTGAAAACAGCCATGAATTTAAAAATCAAAATATTTTACAGTATTGACTGCAAATACCTCTCTGAGCATGCCCTGTTTTGATATCTTTGTTCCTGTGAATGGGCTTCTGTTGAAAACCCTGAATTTTGAGTACTTGTTTTTGCTATCTTTTGGTGAATACATTCAAAATGAGAATCAGTGCTAAGAAAAATTCTATATTTTATGTATCTTATGACCATTTAAGAAATGAGGTTTAATAATTTTTACAAAATTTTGTTCAACAATGAAATGTATTAAGTATGAGGTATTTATCCTTAAGGTTATCAATCCTAAAGCATAAAAGGAAATTGCCATTCCCTATTAATATAAAGTCAAAACACAAAGTAAGCAAAAGCAAACTTAAAATTAAACATAAAATTATATGATACATCACAAAACTGTGAAACAATAACAGATACCTGGACTTAGAAATCTGTTGATATTAATTGTGCACTCACTATAGATGAGAAATAAGTTATCCATTTACTTCTTCCTCTTTAATGTAGCATTTGATAGAAATTGTCTATAATATCGGGGGCACTTATCTGCTTCACTTAAAACTTTCTAGTGTGAACTAATTTTAGACTTATAGAGAATTGCAAAGGTAACATAGCTATTTTCTTTATATCCCTCATTCTGTTTCTTTGAATGTTAGTATCTTTTAAAATCACAGTACAATTACCACAAAAGAGGACCTGAAAAATAAAATTTAAAAACATCTCTGACTTGAGCAAAATGAGATATTTCATAATTTTTATTATTATAACACATATTAATGGTACAAATTAATGAATTGCACTGTGATATTTTCATAGATATTTTGTGTTTTGTTCATGTCCACTCTCCCTGCCTTCCCTCATAGTTCCTTTTCTACTTTCAGTCATCTTTTTTTGTTGCTGGTTTTTCCATGTATGAGAGAAAGCATGCAATATGTGTCCTTCTGTGTCTGGCATTCTTCACTTAACATGATGTCCTCTAGTCCCATTCATTTTCCTGTAAATGACAGAATTTCATTATTCTGTATAGTTGAATAATACAACATAGTGTATATGTATCATATCTTTATTCATTTATCTGTTAACAGATAGCTTCACTGATTACATAACGGCTACTGTGAATAGTGCAGCAATAAATTTGGATATGTAGGTATTTCTTTTGTAAAGTGACTTCATTTCCTTTATATATATACCCAGGTGTTATAGAATTGGATCATATGACACTCTTATTTTTAATTTTTAGAGAAACCTCTATGCTTTTTCCATAGTGACTGTTCTCATTTATTTCTCCACCAACAATATGTAAAAGTTCCTTATTCCCACATCCTCTTCAGCTTTTATTTTTAGTTGTTGTTCTTTTGTCTTGTTGATAATAACTATTCCAACTGGCTTAAGATAAAACTACTGTGTAGTTTTGATTTGCTTTTTTTGATGGCTAAAGATATTGAGTAGTTTTTCATATACTTTTTGGACTCTTACCCCCTTTTTCTTTTGAAAAGGGCTTATGCAGATAATTTTGCCAATAATTTTGTCCAATTTTTGGCTGCATCACTTTTTGTTGTTAAGTTTTTTGAAGACTGAATTCAGTTATCCAAACTTCACATAGTAAAAGAAGGAAGAAAAGAATTGGGAGTCTCACCTAAGCCAAACATTGTATAATATAGTGTCCTAAATGTGTTAACCGGAGAGCATTACCCTTCTGCATATTAATTTTGAGAAGTGAATTACTCCATCAATTCCTTTCTTCTACCAACCACTACTTTACACTGAGAAGTATTATATTTCTCTCAGTGAGTAATAAATCTAAAGTGTCAATTTAAATGAATTCCAAATGCAAAACTAATCCCTTAAAAGTATTATAAGTTATTTGTTCATCTAATTATCTCAAAAGCATAGTCCAGGTCTTCTGAGATCACTTGTCTCTATTATTTATGTAGAAATTCATTTAAAAACAGACATAATATTCCACTTAAGAAAAATGGACACTTCATTGTTTTACTTAATATAGAAAGTTAAACATCACTTAGTTTACTCTTTGCATTTGTAAAGATGACAATGTTAGGTTATTATTATCCAAAGAATCACTCACTAATTAATAACCTCAGCAAAAATCTAATTTTAATAAAGGTTAATTTTTTATTTGATATTAAATGTCAATTGCCCTTGAATTAACATTTTCATCTTCTCCAAGCTACTAGCCAGCTTTAATGCCCCTAAAATATATATCTTCTCATTCTATACTAAAAAAGAGGAAGAATATATTTATTCAGAAATGAATTAATTCTCAAATATTAAAGCATTTTATTTCTGAAAAATAATAAAGAATACTTATATGTGTGCAAAGGAAAAAGAGCCAAATAATTTAGACAGAGTTACATTTGAAACATAAGAAAAAATGCATTTTATTTTTTTTTTTTTGGTGCTAGGGATTGAACCCAGGGCCTTATGTATGCTAGGCAAGCAATCTACCAACTGAACTGTATCCCCAACCCCCCCAAAAAAATGCATTCTAATGTGTATAAAACTAAATTTATAAAATTTAACTGATGAAACTGGTCCTCATAAATTATTCTGATATACAACTCAAACAATAGAAAGCCAGATGTATAACTCTAAATATAATAGTGTTTTTGCCCTTCCTATCCCCATATTATTGTAAAGTACTTTCAACAACAGAAGGGGTTACTTATGTCCTACATTCCATTACCACCTAAATACATTTTAATTTGGGTGTAGCATTATTGATCCACAAGTTTTTGTGAATTTACTATAATTTATATCAACATTATATTATGGTCAAAATTTTTCAACAAAATGCTGAAAAAAAGAGGAAATATTTATGGACTCTACATAGATCAATAATTACATTTTCTTGTTCATTTTTTCAGAAATCTATATATCCAATACTCTATTCATTATTTAGTTAATTAGTATACTTTATGCTAAATACTTCAGTATAATAACTTGTTTTCAATATTTACTTACAGTTTCTTTTGAGATAATAATTACTTGAAATGAATTATAAAAAAATATAAGTGCACATTTCCTGCATGCACACATGAATGGATTCACATGTCTATATAATCTTAAAAACCATGAACATTCGAAATTTACCATAATTCCCCAAGTATCACTCCTACTCTTTCTAGTAAAACCTTGCTCCAACTTTTCATTAAACATCCATTGTTTTCTTCTGTTATAAACCTTGATTTAAAAAAATATTATATCAACATATGTATGCATAACTTATTTTGTTCAGAATGTACACATGTACATATTTGAGATCCATCTATGTACATGCATCAGTATTTCATTACTTTTCATGGCAGAGCATTTTATATACATGTACTATAGTTTCTTAATTAAATCACTTATTGATGGGTATTGAACTATTTCCAGTTTTTACCTGTTTTGAATAAAGTTGCAATGAACAGTGATTGCAAGTTTTTATTGAACATTTCTTTAAATTTCATTTGGGTAAAGACTGAGAAATATAATTCTTAGGTAAAAGGGCAGGTATATGCTGGACAGTGTAGAATGTTATCTCATTTTTTTATTATACATTTTAAAACAAAATATATTCAAATAAAAATCTTTATAAAACACAAATATAGAGAACAATAAAATTATAAATAATAGTGCTAACCATTGTTAGTATGTCAACATATGTCTTTCAGAATTTCATCTTGAAATATATGAAAATTTCTTTTTGTACTGTTTTAATTAGAAATCATCTAAAAATGTTATTGAAAGACAAGGATACAGTAGCAAGAAAAACTAAATTTGTATGGAGTTTACATGAAGAATAAAAATGAATATATATATATATATATATAAATTAATATTGAGTAAAAGTTATATGTTGCGCTTAAATTACCTCATTAAATCTGAATATCAAATCCTTGTAGAAGAAATAATGTATCTAAGTTTTTATAACTGCATTATGGTGTTAATAATAAGAAAGTTAATGTTTTCTTAAATAAAGAGTTCCTGGGCTGACCTCAAATTTTTATAAAGATATAAGGATACAGTTAGTGTAAGTAAGTTTCAAGCATGTAGGAATTATTTTAACATTATTGAACAATTACACTAGAAAAAATAGGGATAAGAGGAACATATCTCAACATCATAAAGGCTAATCCCCAGGCCAACATCATTCTAAATGGAGAAAAATTGAAGGCATTCCCTCTAAAATCTGGAAAAAGACAGGAATGCCCTTTTTCACCACTTTTATTTAACATAGTTCTTGAAACACTGGCCAGGGCAATTGGACATATGAAAGAAATTAAAAGGATACACATACAAAAGGAAGAACTCAAATTGGCATTATTTGCTGATGATATGATTCTATACCTAGAAGACCCTAAAAGTTCCAAAGGAAAACTTCTAGAACTAGTAAATGAATTCAGCAAAGTATCAGGATAGAAAATCAAAACCTATAAATAAAATGCATTTCTGTATATCAGTGACAAATCCTCTGAAAGGAAAATGAGGAAACCTACCCCATTTACAATAGCCCCCCAAAATAAAATAATCCGGAATCAAGTTAAAAAAAAGATGTGAAAGTTCTATATAATGAAAATTACAGAACCCTAAAGAAAGAAATCAAAGAAGACCTTAGAAGGTGGAAAGATCTACCTTGTTCTTGCATAGGCAGAATTAATATTATCAAAATGACCATACTACCAAAAGCACTATACAGATTGAATGCAATTCCAATCAAAATCCCAATGGCATTCCTCACAGAAATAGAAAAAGCAATCATGAAATTCTTCTGGAAAAATAAGACACACAGAATAGCTAAAGCAATCCTTAGCAGGAAGAGTGAAGAAGGTGGCATCACTATACCAGACCTTACACTATACTACAGAGCAATAGTAAGAAAAACAGCATGGTATTGACACCAAAATAGACTTGTAGACTAATAGTACAGAATAGAAGATGCAGAGAATAACCCACAAAATTACAATTATCTTATATTAGACAAAAGCACCAAAAACATGCATTGGAGAAAAGATAGACTCTTCAACAAATGGTGCTGGGAAAACTGGAAATCCATATGCAATAAAATGAAATTAAACCCCTATCTCTCACTGTGCACAAGACTTAACACAAAATGGATCAAGGACATAGGAATAAAGCCAGGAAACTGCAACTAATAGAAGAAAAAGTAGGCCCTAATCTCCATCATGTGGGATTAGGCCCCAATTTCCTTAATAAGACTCCTTTGGTACAAGAATTGAAACAAAGAATCAATAAATGGGATGGGCTCAAACTAAAAAGTTTCTTCTCAGCAAAAGAAACAATCTGTGAGGTGAATAGAGAGCCTACACCTTGTGAGCAGATTTTACCCTTCACACATCAGATAGAGCACTAATCTCCAGGGTATATAAAGAACTCAAAAAGCTAAGCACCAAAATAACAAATAACCCAATCAACAAATGGGCCAAGGACCTGAACAGACACTTCTCAGAAGATGATATATAATCAATTAACAAATATATAAAAAATGTTCATCATTGCTAGCAATTAGAGAAATGCAAATCAAAACTACCCTATGATTTCATCTCACTCCAGTCAGAATGGCAACTATTTATTATGAAGACAAACAACAGTGAGTGTTGGTGAGAGTGTGGGGGAAAAGGTACACTCATGCACTGCTGAAGGGACTGCAAATTGGTGCAGCCAATATGGAAAGTAGTATGGAGATATCTTGGAAATTGGGAATGGAACCACCATTTGGCCCAGCTATCCCACTCCTTGATCTATACCCAAAGGACATACTGGGCTGGGGATGTGGCTCAAGCAGTAGCGCGCTTGCCTGGCATGTGTGCGGCCCGGGTTCGATCCTCAGCACCACATACAAACAAAGATGTTGTGTCCGCCTATAACTAAAAAATAAATATTAAAATTCTCTCTCTCTCTCTCTGTCTCTCTCTCTCTCTCTCTCTTAAAAAAAAAAACAGCATACTACAGGGACACAGTCAGATCAATGTTTATAGCAGCACAATTCACAATAGATAACTGTGGAACCAACCTAGATGCCCTTCAGTAGATGAATTGATTAAAAAAGTAGATGACTTGATTAAAAAAATGTGGCACATATACACAATGGAATTTTACTCAGGAATAAAAGAGAATAAAATCATGGCATTTTCAGGTCAATGGATGCAGTTGGAGAAGATAATGCTAAGTGAAGTTAGCTAATCCTAAAAAAACCAAGTGCCAAATGTGTGACTGACTCATAGTGGGGTAGGTAGGGGGAGCATGGGAGGAATAGAACTCTGGATAGGGCAAAGGGGTGAGAGGGGATGGGAGGGTGCCGCAGTCTGGCTGGGCACAAATGCCGCAGTCTGGCTGGGCACACAATCACGAGCTACCACACAGCTTGTAGATTCAAACAGCAACTCTTTATTCCCGAACTCACACCAGCCGTCTACAATCACATTCTGGGGAAATCCACGTTCTCTGCCCAAATCCACTCCCACTGGGCTTCTGTCTCCCAAAAAATACTGTCTGAATCCCGTGAGAACTCAAGGGGAACTCAGGAAGCAGGATACGCCCTATTCCCAGCAGGAATAATCTTAAACCTGGAACACCCTAAACCCGATTATCCTAAACCGGGAACACCCTAATCCGCCCTGGTCCTTGAGCAAGGTCACCTACATGCAATGTCACTGCAAAATGTCCTATTTCCACGAGTCCTTCCACTAAGCAACATGGGGTACGCTGGCAAGGAAATTGTCATACCTACTTGGCTAATGGCTCCCAGCAGGAGGGGACATGGAGTTAGAAATGATGGTGGAATGTGATGGACATTATTATCCAAAGTGCATGTATGAAGACATGAATTGGTGTGAATTTTGTATACAACCACAGATATGAAAAATTGTGCTCTATATGTGTAATAAAAATTATAATGCATTCTACCATTATATGTAAATAAAAATAATAGTAATAAAAAAGTTTTTGAAGCTTTCTTCTTTGAAGAAAAGTTGAAATATGGTAAAACAAAAAAAAAACTCTTAAGTGTTTTTGTTATTTACTTAACATCTGTTAAATGATTTATATATTCTTTCACCTATAATATTTCTATGTTTATATTTTTTGATCATTAGAATTTGTCAATTTTTTTTCCTTGATGTTAGGAATCAACTCAGGGCCTTACATTCTCTAAGCACATGCTCTAACACTGAGCAACGCCTCCAGCTCTGAGTTTGTCAATTGTATTAATACTTTCAAGGATACAAATTTTCTTTCTATCAAGTTTATCTCTTCTAGTTTGCTAATTTTTACTTCATTACATTTTTTTCTGATTTCATATTCATGAATTTTGTTTGTCTCTTCTAGTTCATTGATTTTTACTTAATCATTTCTTTTATTCTATATATTTTATGTCTCATTTGACTATTAGTGAACCACCTTTGCATACCTAGAGTAAATGCTAGATGGTGATTTTGTGTTTGATCACATGGTTAAACCAGGGTACTAAAATTTTATGTAGAAATATTGCATTAATATTAATGAGATTGGTCTATAATGGTGGGCATCCCTAACACTTCAATATTAATATCTGTATATTATTCCCTATTAAAATGAAATAAGACCTGGAGAAATGATTGACAAAGCAAACATGGCAAAACTTAATTGAATCCAGTAGAAGGGTATACGGGTGCTAAATGGAATATTCTTGAAGTATTGTTGTGGTATGAATTTTTTTGTATAAAATGTTGGTAAAATATGTTCAAATATTTATCAGCTTTAAAATATAGTAAATAGGAGTATGAATTATCTCTTTATGTAGTGCAAACAAAAAAATTCAAAAGGAAGGAAATTGTGTTATTCAACTTTTTGTCTCTGTGATCAAAATATCAGATAAGAAAAACTTATAGGAGAAAAATTTTAATTTGGCCTCACAGTTTCAGATTTGGTTAATGGTTGACGGAATCCATTGCTTTAGGCCTGCAGTGAGGCAGAATTCACAGTGGAAGGGTGTAGTAGAGGAAGGGTATTCAGGGTATGTATTTACGAAGCAGGGAAAGAGAAGAGGCCAGAAACAAATATAGTCCCCATGGCCACACCCCCAGTGATCTATTTCCTCCAGATATGCCCATCCTGCCTATCATTTTCACCATGCCCAGTAAATTCACTAAAATTATTAATCCATCAAATGAATTCAGCTACTGATCAGATTATAGCTTTCCTAATCCATTTTTTTTTTACCTCTGATTGTTGCTACATGGCTAAACACATGAGCTATTTGAGGAACATATTTAGATCCAAACTATAAGAGCAATTAATTCAGTATCAAGTTTAAAATGTTATGTATTAAAACAATTACATTGCCATAATATAAATAATTGAATTATTTATAGTATTACTTTTATACTGATTACTAACACGCAGATCATTAATAGTGGGTGCATTTTGACTTCCATTGGCATTAGTTATGTCCACATCTGTCACCCAGAGTCTGAGAATCAAGAAACAAAAATTAAGAATGTGAGTGCCATAAATTTTTTTAATGTAGTTTCAGGGACTTATTCATTTATTTATATTCATTGAAAGCTATTGTTCACCATGCACTATTCTAGGTGTTGGGTATGCATCAACTAAAAAGAAAAAAAACATTAAAAATCCATATCCACAATGAGTTTACATGTTAGTGGAAAAAAAAAAGAGGTTAAAGATGCTAAATAAATAAATTATGAATAAAGATGTTAAATAAACAAATTTTGAAATAGTGTATAAGTTAAAAAGTACTCCAGGACTGTCGTGTTCTGCTACCTTTCCTATCCTCTACTATCCCCCCTCCCCTCCCCTCCCCTCTTCCTCTCTACCCCCTCTACTGACCTTCATTTCTCCCCCTTGTATTATTTTTCCCTTTCCCCTCATTTCCTCTTGTATGTTCTTTTGTATAACCCTGAGGGTCCCCTTCCATTTCCATGCAATTTCCCTTTTCTCTCCCTTTCCTTCCCACCTCTCATCTCTGTTTAATGTTAATCTTCTTCTCATGCTCTTCATCCCTACTCTGTTCTTAGTTACTCTCCTTATATCAAAGAAGACATTTGGCATTTGTTTTTTAGGGATTGGCTAGCTTCACTTAGCATAATCTGCTCTAGTGCCATCCATTTCCCTGCAAATTCTATGATTTTGTCATTTTTTAATGCAGAGTAATACTCCATTGTGTATAAATGCCACATTTTTTTAATCCATTCGTCTATTGAAGGGCATCTGGGTTGGTTCCACAGTCTTGCTATTGTGAATTGAGCTGCTATGAACATCGATGTAGCAGTGTCCCTGTAGCATGCTATTTTTAGGTCTTTAGGGAATAGACCAAGAAGGGGAATAGCTGGGTCAAATGGTGGCTCCATTCCCAGCTTTCCAAGAAATCTCCATACTGCTTTCCAAATTGGCTGCACCAATTTGCAGTCCCACCAGCAATGTACAAGTGTACCCTTTTCCCCACATCCTCGCCAGCACTTGTTGTTGTTTGACTTCATAATGGCTGCCAATCTAACTGGAGTGAGATGGTATCTTAGGGTGGTTTTGATTTGCATTTCTCTGACAGCTAGAGATGGTGAGCATTTTTTCATGTACTTGTTGATTGATTGTATGTCCTCCTCTGAGAAGTGTCTGTTCAGGTCCTTGGCCCATTTGTTGATTGGGTTGTTTGTTCTCTTATTGTCTAATTTTTTGAGTTCTTTGTATACTCTGGATATTAGGGCTCTATCTGAAGTGTGAGGAGTAAAGATTTGTTCCCAGGATGTAGGCTCCCTATTTACCTCTCTTATTGTATCTTTAGCTGAGAAAAAACTTTTTAGTTTGAGTAAGTCCCATTTGTTGATTCTAGTTATTAACTTTTGTGCTATGGGTGTCCTATTGAGGAATTTGGAGCCGGACCAAATCAATGGATGTGTAATTGATGTGATTCTGCAATCTGTATATGGGCTAAAAATGGGAGTTCATAACCCACTTGAAGCAAAGTGTGAAAGAAGATATATCAAGAACTATGTAATGTTTTGAAAAACCAACAATAAAAAAAAGAAAACGTCAGTTATCCAAAAAAATAAAAAATAAAAATAAAATAAATTTACTTATTAATTTAAAAGATTTAAAAAGTAAATTCAAAAATAATACATAAAGTCTGAATTCAAGATAGAATATTTAAGGAAAAGATCCATAGGCATTCTAACATAATTTACTTAAGTACTTGCAGAAACATTATAAAACATTTTAATTATCATTATATTTCCCCCATTCTACCTATTGACACATTTAAATATTTGTAACATTTTCTGCAACATAATTGTCCTATACTTTGTTCTCCTTATCACTGACAGTACTCTGAATAAAAGTACTTGAATAAAACTTTAGCTTCCAAAAAAAAAAAAAAAAAGTACTCCAGGAAAATAATAACAGTGTAAGAATTAGGAATTCTGATGGAAGTTAGAATGATAGTGGGGTTGTGGTTTTAAGTAGGGAAAGTTAGAGAAGGTCTCAATAGTGATTTTTTTAGCAAAACTCAAAGGAGGCATTTTATAGGATGTGTTTATCAAGGGGTGAATTGGTTTATTGATCTACTTACTTGGGTTTTTGTCATTGCTGTGTTTATGGTGAAGACAGGTTTTCTGTTCTCCAAGAAACATTTAGCACATAAATATTTTAACCTCTGCCTCTGGAGAGCAGTGTTATGCCTTTTAAATTCTTTAAAATTCTTAGAGAGCAAAAAATGACAAAAAAATCTATATTTCTGGATAATATGCCTTAAAAAGAGTATAATTATAATGAAACTCCCAAACCTTTAAATATATTTTTTCACACAAAATTTATAGAAGTAGTATTGCTTTATCTGTTTTAATGACAACTTTTGACTTGGGTGAAACTGTTGAAGAATTCTCAGTTGAAGTATGTTTTTCATTTAAAATATGTTCACAGAAGCATGTTCAAGAAGCAATTTGTTATGAGTTACCCTTTTCAAACTGAACAATAGTGAATACTACTAGCAAATCCATCATGCTTCATTGCATACAAAAATCCATTTAGCAAATTCAAATGGTAATTTTAAAGGAAATATATACTATTAAAAACATTCTACATTTGTCTTATGTTTTAGAAATTCTATAACAATAGTGCATTTCTTTCTTTCTGTGTTTTCTGGTTTTTCTATTAAAAAATAGTAACAAATACAATTTGAAGAACCATTTAAATTTTTTGCATAAATTTTTACTCTCTTTAATTTCTGCTAATGAAAATTAACATTTAAAATCAAATGAATGAAATTCTAATCTCACTTTTGCATATTTATAAAATTCTTTGTGCTCTTTTAGTATGTTGAGCATTATGAAGTAAAACATTATGTAGTTTTTACACAGTTGAAAAAGGATTTATGGGTTATGAGTTACTGGAGCCTATAATTTGAAATTAATTTATATAAGTTTGTTGTTCTCATGCTGCAATGCTAAAAGAAATGACAATTCTGAAGGGGCAGAGGTTATATCCTTTCAAGAAAATTAAACACATATAAAAAATTTCCCTCCCACTCCCAAAAGTTAGAAAGTTTTCAAACAATTGAGTAATAATTGAATTTTTATATTTTACTTGTTTTATACAAATTAAATTAACTTAGGTATCACCTACTGCTTAATGAAAGAATATACTACCACCTCTGAAGTCATCTTATTAAACTGCCAATTTATAGAAAATGCAGAGATCAAGAAAACCTATTAAATACCACCCAGAGGAAAGCAATTAGGAAAATCTAGAGAGTAGAAAATTTACTGGACAAAAGAACTGGTTTCTTCAACCTGTAATTTGCAAGAAAAAAAGGACATGGTGAAATTATAGCTTAATAAAAACTTACTCTGCATTCTTTATATGGATTATGACTCAAATGAACAACTGTAAAGATAACATTTTCAAGACAATTGGAAATTTGAACACCAGGAATATGTTGGATGAAAGTACTGATTTTAGAAGAATATCACAATAATATTCTTTTAAAAAAATTAGCAATGCATACTGAGATATACATGCAAGGATATTTATGCTGGAATTCCATGAAGTTGGAGGAAATGGGTGAGAATGTTCTAGGAGCAAGATCAGCATGAATTCACAATTACTGAAACTGATAATTTGTTTATAACATCTATTATATTATTTTTCCTTTGGTCTACATCCAATACTTTTTATAATAATGTGAATTAATTAAAGGCTTTATTATAGAACAAACAATGCCATATGGTTAAAATGTGAGATACTCACAGAAGAATTAAGACTTTACTATGCCATACATTCCAAAACAAGAAAGTTGAAAAAAGACAATTTAAGAGCAAATGCAAATTTAGAATATACCTATTTAACATCATTGACAGAATGGAACTTCAGGATATTACCTGCAGAGAAATGCATCCTAAGAACCTCTATTAGCATATACTAAATTTCTTAATGAATCATTTTTAATATAATTTGGACGAGTTAGAAACAGTTGTTTAAAACTATATATGTTTGAGTGTTACAGATTATGCACCACTTTTGTTCATTATATAATTTGATTATCTGATCTGCTTATTTTGTTGCTTAATTAGAATACAAAAGAATGTTCAGTTCTATGGATGCAGTATAGTCATAATTACATAAATAGCTGCATTGGTAATCTGTTGCTAGGTAACAATATAACCATAAATTTCATGACTTAAAACAACATGTATTTATGCCTGTGATTTAGGAGTCTAAGCAGAACTTTACTGGATCAGGTTTTCAGCATGGGTGGAGGTCTCATCTGACACTTATCTTTGAAGGGATTTGTTACTGCGCTCATTTATTTTCAGAATTCAGCTTTTCACAGACTGCCAGATGGAAAGGTACTGCCAAAGGGAGAGACTCTAGAGTGTAAATACCAGGAGCCTATAAGGAAGTAGGGATCAGGAACATTGCCCTAGAATGTATCCACTGTATTAGTCAAATCAATAATGCTTAAAGAACTAAAATAAAGTTTATAACACACGGTTTTCCTTATTATATTTAATATATTATATTTCCTTATTATATTTATATATATTTCCTTATTATATTTATATATATTTCCTTATTATATCATGCTTCCTTATTATATTATATATATTATATTTAATTAAATCTCTTTCACAATTGAATTGATTTTTAAAGTCAATTTTTACATTTTTATAAGCCAAGTATGATGGCCAATGCCCATTATCTTGGGTGGCTAAGACAGGAGGATTGCAAGTTCCAGACCAGCCCATGTGACTTAGAAAGACCCTTTTTTGAAATGAAAAATAGAACAAGGGCTTTGGAGATTTGGTTCAGTGGCAGAGTGTCTCTCAGTTCAATCCCTAGTACTGCAAATAAATAAATAAATGTATAAGGGGATTTTGCATATATGTATATCACTTAAAATATTTTGTGGGATATCATTTAATCTTTTTGTTTCTTCTAAATTTTATTGAATGGAAGGGGAGAGATTTTTCATTAATTTTTTGTTTTTCAACCAAATTATTATATTTTTTCAAGGAAATTATTTTCACTTTTATTTTTTTATCCAGCTGTGATCATGACCGTGAATTATTGTTTACATTTAGAGGATGTTCAATATCAATTGTAGATCTTCAATGAAAATCTTTAATATTCTTGTTCACTATATGCAACACATATTTAGTTGTAAAATTCTAACAAAGACAACACATCTGTATTTGACAAAATAATAACTTCTTAGTCTTTATATTTTCACAAGGAAGAGAAAGGAATGTAGAGCCATGAAATATGGCTAAGGGTCTAAAACCATGTGTTCAATGTTTCATTTCAATTTCTGTATGAGATTGCACATGTCTCTCTATAATGTGTTTTTGTTAAACCATAAGTCATATTCTTAGAGAAATTTGGAATAAAATGGTCTATCATAAAAAGTCATTCAGAGGTGTGTGTGCATGTGTATGTGTGTATCCACTGTATACATCTACAAGTCCAATATCTATAGAGATGTATATTAATGAAAATATTAAAAACTTATAAATTGCTCAATTTTCAATTGCAGTCAAAAGAACTACTCTAGCTAGTCATAGCAAAAAATATGGAAAAGTAGGCATATCATTTTGAGATCCCAGGAAACATTTCCACCAACAAGAACAATTTTGCATCTCCCATAATTTGGAAAATTTCAAAAACTGATTAATGGGAAGCTATGTGCTAAGAAGAAAGTCATTGATACAACTTATTGCTCCAGAATATAACCACCTCACTTAGAAATTGCCTACCAAATAACCCATCTCTTTCCCTATCTCATTCAGTCTGTCCACATTAAACTCTGTCATAGATGCACCTAATTGGTGGACCAGATGATAACTAAGAGGGAATTTTAAAAAGTAATATTACAGTTTTCCTGCTAACGGATTTTCTTCAAGCTAGAATGGAATATCATATCGAGTAAGCTACTTTACATATCAAACTATATCTGTGAACCAGTTCAATAACAAAATAAACAGTATTATATCTTGTATTATAATTTCAAATAACTTCACTATACTAACAAAATCTTGAAAGAATTAAACTATGGAGTTAGCTCAGAACTTTGCAAATGATGATTATTCACATAATAATGCCTCATGTTATATGTTACTTTATTGTCTTAATGTCCATTTACTTCAATTATAGCACATATTCGTCACTATTGATTATATAACTATGAAGTTGGAACAGTTGGTGTAAATTCTATTCTATGAATAGGTATAGAGAGGCATTAAAACATTCAAAGTATTTTAGATCCTAAAGCAGTATTCCTTGTCCTAAAATTTACTCTCATATTGGGAAAGTATCATTATCACTGAAATTCTGCTTTTCAGCTGACTTCTAAAACAAGATGTTAGAATATGAAGTTTGTTGTATATGAGTGTTTTAGTTTTCTCATTGCTGTGACCAAAATACCTAACAACAATAACTTACAGATGGAAAAGCTTATTTGAGGATCGTGGTTTTAGAGGTCTCAGTCCTTAGACAGTAACTCCATTTCTTTGAGCCTAACGTGATTACTGCAGTGGACTAATTAGACTATGGCTCTCATAATCCAATCATTGAACCTCTGAATATTTTTTACATTAACACAGGAGCTTTGGGGGGAACACTTCATATCCAAATCTTAACATTCCCCCCTAGCCCCAAAAGCTCATATCAATCTTACAATGCAAAATTCATTTAGTACATCTCCACGAGTCCCTATAATCTTAACAGTGATATGATTGCCCAAACTATAAAGTTTTCTCTGAGACTCAAGACAAACTCATGACTTTGAGCCTTTATAAAAGTCAAAAGTGAATTACATAAATTCAATATACAGTGGCACAGAGTGAACATTCCCTTTCCAAAAGGGTGGGATAGGAGCATAGAAAGAATGGATGGGAACAAAACAAGACTGAAATGCAGTCAAGTAAACAGAATCTAGGACACATGCCAGTGAAATACATTTTTCAAGGATTTGTGGAGTCCCATATTTTGGCTTTGCTAGTTGCAGCCCATAAGCTCTCCTTTTTTATTGGTTCTATCTGCAAACAGCAACTTTCCTCAGTGCACAGTCCATATTATTGTCAAGCCTTAATTCCTAGATTCTTCATTCCAGCTTTGGCCTCACTTCCACAGCTTCATACATTACTCTCTCTGGTTTTCTGACCCTCGAACACTTTGTCTGGCCTCTCAGGCCTTCCTCTTGGTGAAAGCCTCCATGCCTGGTTAACTATAGCAATTCGCATTGTTGTAGAACCAACACCTCGTGGATGATACCAAGGTCTACTACCAGCTTGTGCAGTATCTGGGGCCCCTGGGGTCATGGCTGCAGTGGCCTCCAAATGCATAGGTATCTGAGTATGGTGAAACAATTTCTTAGGCTCCCTTGTACAAGCAGGTTGCCCCGAAGGTCTCTTCTCAAAGGAATTATCCTTTCCTCACCCTTGAGCCTGCAATAGTTGTAATCTTACAAATTATTTTTTTAATAAAAGTTTTATTTATTTATTTATTCTTTTTCTTTTTTTCACATTCACAGAGTAAATGGTTTATTGAGAATGTGAACCCAGACATTCTGGTATAGTGTCTGTATTCTCCCACCAGCCCTTTTTTTTAGATTTATTTATTTATTTTAATTAGGCATATATGAGAGCAGAATGCATTTTGATTCATTGTACACAATTACAGTATAACTTTTCATTTCTCTGATAGTATATGATGTAGCAAAGCACTATATGTGCACTTGCCGCAGTCCGGCTGCAGCAAAATAACTGGGGGGTGACAAGCAACTTGTGTACGTTGATACAGCAGGAGTGGGAGCCGTTTATTGTAGGACAGGAGCGGTATTTATACATTCCACACAGCTTATCTAATTAGCATAAACTAGATACATCAGTCAACCAATAAGGAATCTCCACACTTAATGGCTCGCTTTTGTTACTTCACAAACCACTCCCTCTGGCATTTTGCCAGGCACCATCCAGACTTGTTTACAGACTCTAACATTTGCCAGGTGCCATCCTGACTTGTTTACAGACTCTAACATGCACTCATACATGTACCTAGGGTAATAATGTCCATCACATTCATCCATCTTTCTTGCCCCATTCACCCTCCTCTATCCTCCCTCCCACGTGCCCAATAAAAGTCCCTCCATTTTCCCATGCCCCCCAATTATAGGTCAGCATCCACTTATCAGAAAGAACATTCAGCCTTTAGTTTTTTGGACTGACTTTGCTTAGCATGATATTCTCCAACTCTATCCATTTTCCTGCAAATGCTATGATTTTATTCTCTTTTAAAGCTGAGTAATATTCCATTGTGTATATATACCATATTTTCTTTAGCCATTCATCTATTGAAGGACATCTAGGTTTCTTCCACAGGTTGAAGCACAACTTTTCATTTCTATTCATTTCTATTGTGAAAGAGCTGCTATAAACACTGATGTGGCTGTGTTGCTATAGTATGCTGAGGAGTGGGATAGCTGGGTCAAATGGTGGTTCTGTTGTTTTCCAAGGAATCTCCATACTGCTTTCCAGGTTGGTTGTACCAATTTTCAGTCCCACCAGCAATGTATGAATGTGCCTTTCCCCCTACATCCTTGCCAACACTTATTATTGTTTGTAATCTTGATAACTACCATTCTGACTGGTGTGAGATTAAATTTTATTTATTTATTTTTTTTTTAATTTTTTTATTTTTTTTTTAAATTTGAATTTTTTTTTTATTTTATTTTTTTTATTGTTGGTTGTTCTAAACATTACATAGTTCTTGATATATCATCTTTCACACTTTGCTTCAAGTGGGTTATGAACTCCCATTTTTAGCCCATATACAGATTGCAGAATCACATCAATTACACATCCATTGATTTACATATTGCCATACTAGTGACTGTCATGTTCTGATACCTTTCCTATCCTCTACTATCCCCCCTCCCCTCCCCTCCCCACCCCTCTTCTCTCTCTACCCCCTCTATTGACCTTCATTTCTCCCCCTTGTGTTATTTTTCCCTTTCCCCTCATTTCCTCTTGTATGTTCTTTTGTATAACCCTGAGGGTCTCCTTCCATTTCCATGCAATTTCCCTTTTCTCTCCCTTTCCCTCCCACCTCTCATCTCTGTTTAATGTTAATCTTCTTCTCATGCTCTTCATCCCTACTCTGTTCTTAGTTACTCTCCTTATATCAAAGGAGACATTTGGCATTTGCTTTTTAGGGATTGGCTAGCTTCACTTAGCATAATCTGCTGTAGTGCCATCCATTTCCCTGCAAATTCTATGATTTTGTCATTTTTTAATGCAGAGTAATACTCCATTGTGTATAAATGCCACATTTTTTTAATCCATTCGTCTATTGAAGGGCATCTGGGTTGGTTCCAAAGTCTTGCTATTGTGAATTCAGCTGCTATGAACATCGATGTAGCAGTGTCCCTGTAGCATGCTCTTTTTAGGTCTTTAGGGAATAGACCAAGAAGGGGAATAGCTGGGTCAAATGGTGGCTCCATTCCCAGCTTTCCAAGAAATCTCCATACTGCTTTCCAAATTGGCTGCACCAATTTGCAGTCCCACCAGCAATGTACAAGTGTACCCTTTTCCCCACATCCTCGCCAGCACTTGTTGTTGTTTGACTTCATAATGGCTGCCAATCTTACTGGAGTGAGATGGTATCTTAGGGTGGTTTTGATTTGCGTTTCTCTGACTGCTAGAGATGGTGAGCATTTTTTCATGTACTTGTTGATTGATTGTATGTCCTCCTCTGAGAAGTGTCTGTTCAGGTCCTTGGCCCATTTGTTGATTGGGTTGTTAGTTATCTTATTGTCTAATTTTTGGAGTTCTTTGTATACTCTGGATATTAGGGCTCTGTCTGAAGTGTGAGGAGTAAAGATTTGTTCCCAGGATGTAGGCTCTCTATTTACCTCTCTTATTGTTTCTTTAGCTGAGAAAAAACTTTTTAGTTTGAGTAAGTCCCATTTGTTGATTCTAGTTATTAACTTTTGTGCTATGGGTGTCCTATTGAGGAATTTGGAGCCCGACCCCACAGTATGTAGATCGTAGCCAACTTTTTCTTCTATCAGACGGTGTGTCTCTGATTTGATATCAAGCTCCTTGATCCATTTTGAATTAACTTTTGTGCATGGCGAGAGAAAGGGATTCAGTTTCATTTTGTTGCATATGGATTTCCAGTTTTCCCAGCACCATTTGTTGAAGATGCTATCCTTCCTCCATTGCATGCTTTTAGCCCCTTTATCAAATATAAGATAGTTGTAGTTTTGTGGATTGGTTTCTGTGTCCTCTATTCTGTACCATTGGTCCACACGCCTGTTTTGGTACCAGTACCATGCTGTTTTTGTTACTATTACTCTGTAGTATAGTTTGAAGTCTGGTATCGCTATACCGCCTGATTCACACTTCCTGCTTAGCATTGTTTTTGCTATTCTAGGTCTTTTATTTTTCCATATGAATTTCATGATTGCTTTCTCTATTTCTACAAGAAATGCCGTTGGGATTTTGATTGGCATTGCATTAAACCTATAGAGAACTTTTGGTAATATCGCCATTTTGATGATGTTAGTTCTGCCTATCCATGAACAGGGTATATTTTTCCATCTTCTAAGATCTTCTTCTATTTCTCTCTTTAGGGTTCTGTAGTTTTCATTGTATAAGTCTTTCACCTCTTTTGTTAGGTTGATTCCCAAGTATTTTATTTTTTTTGGAAATATTGTGAATGGAGTGGTTGTCCTCATTTCCATTTCAGAGGATTTGTCGCTGATATACAGGAATGCCTTTGATTTATGCGTGTTGATTTTATATCCTGCCACTTTGCTGAATTCATTTATTAGCTCTAATAGTTTCTTTGTAGAGCCTTTTGGGTCTGCTAGGTATAGAATCATATCATCTGCAAATAGTGATAATTAAAGTTCTTCTTTTCCTATTTTTATGCCTTTAATTTCTTTCGTCTGTCTAATTGCTGTGGCCAGTGTTTCGAGAACTATGTTGAACAGAAGTGGTGAGAGAGGGCATCCCTGTCTTGTTCCAGATTTTAGAGGGAATGCCTTCAATTTTTCTCCATTCAGAATGATGCTAGCCTGAGGCTTAGCATAGATTGCTTTTACAATATTGAGGTATGTTCCTGTTATCCCTAGTTTTTCTAGAGTTTTGAACATAAAGGGATGCTGTACTTTGTCGAATGCTTTTTCCGCATCTATCGAGATGATCATATGGTTCTTATTTTTAAGTCTATTGATGTGGTGAATAACATTTATTGATTTCCGTATATTGAACCAGCCTTGCATCGCAGGGATGAATCCTACTTGATCATGGTGCACAATTTTTTTGATATGTTTTTGTATCCGATTCGCCAGAATTTTATTGAGGATTTTTGCATCTAGGTTCATTAGAGATATTGGTCTGAAGTTTTCTTTCTTTGAAGTGTCTTTGTCTGGTTTAGGTATCAGGGTGATGTTGGCCTCGTAGAATGAATTTGGAAGTTCTCCCTCTTTTTCTATTTCCTGAAGTAGCTTGAAAAGTATTGGTATTAGTTCCTCTTTAAAGGTTTTGTAAAATTCTGCTATATACCCATCCGGTCCTGGGCTTTTCTTAGTTGGTAGTCTTTTGATGGTTTCTTCTATTTCCTCAATTGATATTGGTCTGTTTAGGTTGTCTATATCCTCCTGACTCAATCTGGGCAGATCATATGACTTCAGAAATTTATCGATGCCTTCACTATCTTCTAATTTATTGGAGTATAAGGATTCAAAATAATTTTTGATTATCTTCTGTATTTCTGAAGTGTCTGTTGTGATATTGCCTTTTTCATCCCGTATGCTAGTAATTTGAGTTCTCTCTCTTCTTCTCTTCGCTAGCATGGCTAAGGGTCTGTCAATTTTGTTTATTTTTTCAAAGAACCAACTTTTAGTTTTGTCAATTTTTTCAATTGTTTCTTTTGTTTCGATTTCATTAATTTCAGCTCTGATTTTAATTATTTCTTGCCTTCTACTTCTTTTGCTGTTGTTTTGCTCTTCTTTTTCTAGGATTTTGAGATGAAGCATGAGATCATTTATTTGTTGTTTTTTTCTTTTTTTAAGGAATGAACTCCAAGCAATGAATTTTCCTCTTAGAACTGCTTTCAATGTGTCCCACAGATTCCGATATGTTGTGTCTGTGTTTTCATTAATCTCTAAGAATTTTTTAATTTCCTCCTTGATGTCTTCTATAACCCATTGATCATTCAGTAGCCTATTGTTCATTCTCCAAGTGATATATGCTTTTTCCTTCCTTCTTTTATTGTTGATTTTCAGTTTCATTCCATTATGATCAGATAGGATGCATGGTATTATCTCTACTCCTTTATATTGTCTAAGCGTTGCCCTGTGACATAATAAATGATCTATTTTTGAGAAGGATCCATGTGCTGCTGAGAAAAAAGTGTAACTGCTTGATGTTGGGTAGTATATTCTATATATGTCAATTAAGTCTAGGTTATTAGTTGTGTTATTGAGTTCTATAGTTTCCTTATTCAACTTTTGTTTGGAAGATCTGTCCAGTGGCGAGAGAGGTGTGTTGAAGTCTCCCATGATTATTGTATGGTGGTCTATTAGACTCTTGAACTTGAGAAGAGTTTGTTTGATGAACATAGCTGCACCATTGTTTGGGGCATATATATTTATGATTATTATGTCTTGTTGGTGTATGGTTCCCTTAAGCAGTATGTAGTGTCCCTCTTTATCCCTTTTGATTAACTTTGGCTTGAAATCTATTTTATTTGATATGAGTATGGACACTCCTGCTTTTTTCCAAAGTCCATATGAGTGATATGATTTTTCCCAACCTTTCACCTTCAGCCTATGTATGTCTTTTCCTATCAAATGCGTCTCCTGTAGGCAGCATATTGTTGGGTCTTGTTTTGAGATCCATTCTACTAGCCTGTGTCTCTTAATTGGTGAGTTTAAGCCATTAACATTTAGGGTTATTATTGAGATATGGGTTGTTGTTCCAGCCATATTTGTTTATTTAAGTTACTAAACATGGTTTGTTTTCCTCTTTGATTATTCCCCCCCCCTTTACTGTCCTACCTCCCACTGTTGGTTTTCATTGTTATTTTCCATTTCCTCTTCCTGTAATGTTTTGCTGAGGATGTTTTGAAGAGATGGTTTTCTAGCTGCATATTCTTTTAACTTTTGTTTGTCGTGGAAGGTTTTAATTTCATCTTCCATCCTGAAGCTTAATTTCGCTGGATACACAATTCTTGGTTGGAACCCATTTTCTTTCAGTGTTGGAAATATGTTATTCCAGGATCTTCTAGCTTTCAGAGTCTGTGTTGAAAGATCAGCTGTTATCCTGATTGGCTTGCCCCTAAATGTAATCTGCTTCCTTTCTCTTGTAGCTTTTAAAATTCTCTCCTTATTCTGTATGTTGGGCATCTTCATTATAATGTGTCTAGGTGTGGATCTCTTATAATTTTGCACATTCGGCGTCCTGT
Source organism: Marmota monax (assembly GCF_021218885.2). NCBI lineage: Eukaryota > Metazoa > Chordata > Mammalia > Rodentia > Sciuridae > Marmota > Marmota monax. The sequence continues at coordinate 11,211,709 of NW_026693777.1, read as the reverse complement.
AGGCTTCTAGAATTTGGGATGCTGTCTCATTCTTCAAGTCTGGGAAGTTTTCTCGTATTATTTCATTGAATAAATTGCTCATTCCTTTGGTATGGAGTTCTATACCTTCCTGTATCCCAATGACTCTTAAGTTTGGTCTCTTAATGTTATCCCATATTTCTTGGATGTTCTGCTCATGGTTTCTTAACAGTCTTGCTGAGCTGTCTATGTTCTTTTCAAGTTGAAATACTTTGTCTTCATTGTCTGATGTTCTATCTTCTAAGTGTTCTACTCTGCTGGTAGTATTCTCTATTGAGTTTTTAAGTTGGTTTATTGCTTCCTGCATTTCTAGGATTTCTGTTTGTTTGTTTTTTATAACCTCTATCTCCCTGTATAGTTGATCCTTTTCTTCCTGGATTTGTTTGTGTAATTCCTTGTCGAAGTGATCTTTCATTGTCTGATTTTGCTGTCTAATTTCTTCCTTGATACTCCAGATCATCTGAAGCATATATATCCTGAATTCTTTATCTGACATTCCATCTGCTGCAGCTGTTACCTCTTCTAAAGTTGAGCTGACCTGCATTGCTTGTAGTCCTTTCTTTCCTTGTCTTTTCATACTGCTTGCGTTTCTTTCTTCTTGGTGAAACTGTTGTGTTTTTGAAATTTTCCCCCCCTATATATTTATATTGCTCTTGTATAGTTGAAAAGTCTCCCTTGCAGGTGCGGGCAGGGGCTCTGCTCTGCCCCTCCTCCAATTGGTGTGAGGTGTCTACCACCCCCGCGGACCCCTGGGCCTGATCCGCTGTTCTGTCGCAGGTCTGCCTACCTTGCAGGTGGGGGCGAAGGCTCTGCCCTGCCCCTCCTACCACGCCCGGGGACCGCTAGGCCTGATCTGCAGGTTGGTCGCAGGTCTGTCCACCTTGTGGGCAAGGGTGTCAGTTCCGCTCCGCCCCCACTCCAATTGGGGTCACTTGACCACCACACAGGCGAGCCGCTGGGCCTCATCTGGGCGCGGGCTAAGGCTCTGCTCTGCCCCTACTCCAGTTGGGGTGAAGTGTGTACCACGCTGGCAGGCCGCTGGGCCTGATCCACAGGTCTGTCGCAGGTCTGCTTACCTTGCCGGCGCGGGCAGTGGCTCTGCCCTGCCCCTGTTACCACGCCTGCAGACCACTGGGCCTGATCTGCAGGTTGGTCGCAGGTCTTCCTACCTTGCGGGCGCGGGCAGCGGCCCCTCTCGCCTCTGGCTCGATGACAAAGCGAGAGAGACTCGGGTATCTGTGACTCACCCTCCCTACCAGGGGACCAACTGTTTCCGTCGCCGCTGGCACCGATGAAGTTTTCTCCTCGGCCACTCTCCGATGACATCAGATCTCTGCCATGCTGGCATCCCCTGTTCTATGGCTGAATCCCATTTTCTTCTCTTCCAATAGGCGGAGCTGTGCCCTCTGAGCTGAGCTTCTGCCCTCTATGTGCTGACAGAAATCCCTGTAAGGTGGCTACTGGGAGTCTCTCAATCCTGTTAGTCCAGAGCCCTTTCACTTATCCGGCCCCTCCCCCTGTTCCTCCTCCCAGCCAGCCAGCCAGGTCCTGTTCACCAGAGGCGGTTCCCCAAGGATCTGATTACACTTGCAGCCCCACCGCGTGTCCTATATCCCGAACGATGAACACCCTCTCTGTCATTCAATTAAGCCCCAGTGCTGTGGTGGGGTGATCTGGGAACCAACAGTTTAATTTTTCAGGACCCCTTTGGTGGGCACGCCCCCAGAAACTGGCGGCTAAGATCTTGGGTGTCGCCGCTGGTGTTAAGGGGAGGTGGGGATCTGGAATCCCCTCTGCTTCCCTACAGACACGCCCCCGGTGGGTTCCTGGCTGCTTGTATCTGGAGGGGGTGGGAGTCACACACCTGCTAATGTGGATTCCGCTGGGAAGGAATTCTGTTGGCGGAACTCTGGTGATGTCACCACTCTGCTATGGCAGGCCCCAGGCTCCTTGCCAGAGTGTCCGAAGGGAGGGGTGGGACTGGTCTGTCTCTGGTTGGTTTCAGCTCCCGGTTTGCTATTTCATGAAGGCTTGGCGAGAGACCTCTTCCTAGAGTCTCTGCACCGCTCCTGCTGCGCTGCGCCTCGGAGGCTATCCGCCCTGACGCGGGGGCCGCGTGCAGGCAGCCGACAGTCGCCGAGTCCCGCGGGCAGCGGCTGGCGGGTCTGGACCTCTGCGCTGCGTGGCGGAGATTCACTCGTCTAGCGCAGACTGTCACCTCCAAAAATCCTTCCAATTCCCGGCTGGTCTCTCTTTAGTGGAATTTTGCTAGGAGTTTCTCAGCAGGTCATATCTAAGCGTATCCATGCGTCTCTCTGACCCCTTTGTTGAGGAGGTACTGAAAGCGCTGCCTCCCCTCTCGCCGCCATGTTGGATCCCCTCTAGATTAAATTTTAGAGTAGTTGTGATTTGCATTTCTATAATTACTAGAGATGTTGAATATTTTTTCATATATTTGTTGATGGATTGTATAGCTTCTTCAGAGAAGTGTCTGTTTAGCTTCTTAGCCCATTAATTGATTGGGTTTTGTTTGTTTGTTTTTGGTGTTAAGTTTTTTGAATTCTTTATATATCCTAGAGATTTGTGCTCTAACTGATGTGTGTGTGGTAAAAATTTGCTCCCAAAATGTAGGCTCTCTCTTTACCTCATTAATTGTTTCTTTTGCTGAGAAGAAGCTTTTTAATTTGAATCTATCCCATTTATTGATTCTTGATTTTATTTCTTATGCATTAGGAGTCTTGTTAAGGAAGTTGGGGCCTAATATGACATGATGAAAATTTGGGCCTACTTTTTCCTCTATTAGGTGCAGGGTCTCTGGTCTAATTCCTAGGTCCTTAACCCACTTTGCATTGAGTTTTGTGCCTGGTGAGAGGGGTTTAGTTTCATTTTGGTGCTTATGGATTTCTGGTTATCCCAGCACCATTTGTTGAAGAGGCTATATTTTCTCCAATGTATGTTTTCGACTCTTCTGTCTAGCATGAGATGACTGTATTTATTGGGTTTGTCTCTATGTCTTCTGTTCTTTACCATTGATCTACATGTCTATTTTGGTTCCAATACCATACTGTTTTTGTTACTATAGCTTTGTTTTATAAATTAAGGTCTGGTATTACGATGCTTCCTGCTTCACTCTTCTTGCTAAGGATTGCTTTGTCTATTCTGGGTCTCTTATTTTTCCAAATAAATTTCATGATTGCTTTTTGTATTTCTATGTTGAATGACATTGGGATTTTAATTGTAATCACATTGAATCTGTATAGCACTTTGGGTAGTATGGCCATTTTGACAATATTAATTTTCCCTATCCAAGAGCATAGGAAATCTTTTCATCTCCTAGGGTTTTCTTTGATTTCTTTCTTTAGTGTTCTGTAGTTTTCATTGTAGGTTTTTTCACCTCTTTTGTTAAGTTGATTCACAAGCATTTTATTTATTTTGAGGCTACTGTGAATGGGATAGTTTTTAAATTTCTTTTTCAGAGGATCCATCACTGATGTATAGAAATGCATTTGATTTATGGGTATTGATTTTATATCCTGCTACTTTGCTGAATTTATTTATTAATTCTAGAAGTTTTCTGGTGGAGTTTTTGGATCCTCTACGTATAGAATTATGTCATCTACAAATGATAGTTTGAGTTCTTTTTTTCCTATTCATATCCCTTTAATTTCTTTTGTCTGTCTAATTGTTCTGGCTAGAGTTTGATGGACTATGTTGAATAGAAGTGGTGAAAGAGAGCATCCCTATCTACTTCCAGTTTTTGGACAGAATGCTTTCAATTTTTCTGCATTTAGAATGATATTGGCCTTGGGTTTAGCATAGATAGCTTTTATACTGTTGAGGTATGTTCCTACTATCCCTAATTTTTCTAGTGTTTTGTACATGAAAGGGTACTGTATTTTGTCAAATACTTTATCTGCATCAATTGATATGCTTATATGATTCTTCTCTGTAAGTCTACTGCTGTGATAAATTATATTTATTGATACCGATATATTGAACCAACCTTACTTCCCTCACTTGATGGTGGTGCACTATTTTTTTAATATATTTTTGTATGCAATTTGCCAGAATTTTATTGAGAATTTTTGCATCAATATTCATCAGGAATAATGGTCTAAAATTTTCTTTCCTTGATGCATCTTTGCCTGGTTTTGATGCTTCATAGAATGAGTTTGGAAGGGTTCACTCCTTTTCTATCTGGTATTAATTCTTCTTTGTAGGTCTTGTAGAACTCAGCTGTAAATATGTCTGGTCCTGGGCTTTTCTTGGTTGGTAGGCTTTTGATGGTGTCTTCTATTTCCTTGCTTGAAATTGATCTGTTTAAATTGTGTGTGTCCTCTTGACTCAGTTTGGTTTGATCATATTCCTCTAGAAATTTGTTGGTATCTTTGAGGTTTTCTATTTTACCAGAATATACATTTTCAAAATAGTTTCTATATGTCTTCTATCTTTCAATAGAGTCTGTTGTGATATTTCCTTTTTCATCAAAAATTTTAGTAATTTGTTTTTTCTCTCTCCTTCTTTTAATTAGGGTGTCTAAGAGTTTGTCAAGTTTATTTAATTTTTCAAAGAACCAGATTTGTTTTGGTCAATTTTTTGAATTTTTTCTATTGTTTCAATTTCATTGATTTTTGCCCTGACTTTAATTATTTACTGTCTTCTACTACTTTTGGTGTTGGTCTGTTCCTCTTTTTCTAGAGCTTTGAGCTATAAAGTCAGATTGTGTATTTGTTGACTTTTTCTTCTTTTAATGAATGAATTCCCTACAATTAAGCACTGCCTTCATAGTGTCCCATAGATTTTGATAAGTTGTATTGGAGTTCTCATTTAACTCCAAGAATTTTTTTATGTCCTCCCTGATGTCTTCTGTTATTCATGCATCATTCAATAGCATATTGTTTAGTCTCCAGGTGTTGGGGTAGCTTCTATTTTTAATTTTATCATTGATTTCCAATTTCATTCCTTTATGGTCGGATAGAATCCAGGGTAGTATCTCTATCTTATTATTATTTTTGTATTGGCTAAGACTTACTTTGAGGCATAACATAGGTCTCTTTTGGAGACAGATCCATGTGCTGCTAAGAAGAAAGTGTATTCACTCATTGATGGATGGAATATTCTATATATGTCTGTTAAGTCTAAATTATTGATTGTATTATTGAGTTCTATAGTTTTTTTTTTAATTTAGTTTCTGTTTGAAAGATCTATCCAGTGGTGAGAGAGGTGTATTAAAGTCACCCAGTAATAATGTGTTCTGGTCTATTTGATTCGTATAGTTGAGAAGGTTTTGTTTGATATACATAGATGTCCCATTTTGGGGGCCATAGATATTTATGATTGTTATGTAATGTTGGTGTATGAATTCCTTAAGCAATATGAAATGTCCTTCTTTATCTCTTTTCACTAACTTTGGTTTGAAGTCTACTTTATCTGAGGATGGAAAACCCTGCTTGTTTACGTGGTCCATGTGAGTAGTACATTTTTTCCCACCCTTTCACCTTCAGTCTGTGGATGTCTTTTCCTGTGAGATGAACCTCTCTCTCTCTTTTTTTTTTAAAGTGAGAGAGAGAGAGAGAGAGAGAGAGAGAGAATTTTTTAATATTTATTTTTTAGTTTTTGGCGGACACAACATCTTTGTCACATGCATGCCAGGTGAGCATGTTACCGCTTGAGCCACATCCCCAGCCCAAGATGGGTCTCTTGAAGGCAGCATATTGTTGGATCTTTTTTAAAAAATCCAATCTGTCAATCTATGTCTTTTTAAAATATATATATATATATATATATATATATATATATATATATATATATATATATATATATATATTTAGTTGCAAATGGACACAATACCTTTATTTTATTTGTTTATTATTATGTCATGCCAGGGATTAAACCCAGTGCCTCACACATGCTAGGCAAGCATTCTACCACTGAGCCGCAACCCCTGCCCCAATCAATGTCTTTTAATTGAAGATTTAAGGTCATTCACATTCAGGGTTATTATTGAAATATGATTGGTATTCCTGGTTGTTTTGGTTTATTTTTGATTTTTGACTTGGTTTCTCCTTTGATTGACCTTTTCTTTAGTGTAGCTCCTCTTTTTGCTGATTTTCATTGTTGTTTTTCATTTCCTTCCCCTGGAATATCTGTAGTACAGGCTTTATTGCTGTAAATTATTTTAACTCTTGTTTACCATGAAAGTCTTTTATTTGTCATCATATAAAGCTTCATTTTGTGGATATAAGATTCTTGGTTGGCATCCATTTTCTTTTACAGCTTGGTATATGTTGATCCAGAATCTCCTGATTTTGAAGGTCTGGGTTAAAAAATCTGCTGAGATACAAATGGATCTCCCCCTATATGTGACCTGATTCCTCTCTCTTGTGGCCTTTAAGATTCTATCTTTATTCCACATGCTAGGCGTTTTCATTATAATGTGCCTTGGTGTAAATATATTATAATTTTGTATATTTGGTGTCCTGTAAGCCTCTTGTATTTGATTTTCCAATTCATTCTTTTTTTTAATTTAATATTTATTTTTCAGTTATTGGTGGACACAACATCTTTATTCTATTTGTATGTGGTGCTGAGGATTGAACCCAGCGCCCCCGCCCATGCCAGACAAGCATGCTACCGCTTGAGCCATATCCCCATCCCCCAATTCATTCTTTATGTTTGGAAAATTTTATGATATTATTTCATTGAAAAATTGTACATTACTTTGGTTTGAATCTGTATCCCAATAACTGTTAGATTTGGTGTTTTGATAGTGTTCCATAATTCTTGGATGTTATGTTCATGGTTTCTTACCATCCTCACTGTGTGGTCAACTTTATTTTCAAGACCGTATATTTTGTCTTCATTATCCGATGATCTGTCTTCAAAGTGTTCTAGTCTGTTGGTGATGAGTTTTTATTTCATTTATTGAAATATATTTCTATATTTCATTTATTGAAATCTATTTCTATATTTCATTTATTGAAATCTATTTCTATATTTCTTCTATTGAGTTTTTTATTTCATTTATTTTTCCTTGATTTCAAGGATTTCTGACTGTTTTTTCCCCATAATCTCTATCTCTTCCTTGAACTAATCTTTTGCTACCTTTATTTGCTCTCTTAACTTTTTGTTGGTGTGATCATGGTTGCCTGTATTTGCTCTCTTATCTCTTTGTTGGAGTGATCAATTTTTGCCTGCATTTGTTCACATAGGTCTTTCTTTAATTTGTAGATCACTTTAATTATGTACATTCTGAACTCTTGTCTGACATTTCATCAACTGCACTGTCCATGGATTTTATTATTGTAGTATCTTCGTTTGTTTGGAGCACTTTCCTCCCTTGATTTTTTAAGTTATCTATGTGTCTTCCTGCCAATTTGAGGTATTACAGTTTCTACCCTATAATCTTCTAATGTTTCTGTGGATTACCTGTACCCCACCTTGGTGTTGGGTTGCTATTCTCAGGCCATTTTCCCACAATACACACTACTGCAACTAAAGGTGGTGGTAGCAATAGCAGAGTTAACTCAAGATAGCAGTGGGGGTGTCCCAAGATGTCTGCAATCTCTTTCAGAGATGGGGCTAAAAAGGGGGCTGCCTGTATGGAGATGCAGCTGCCTTCAGGCCCTATCTGTTCTCCCAAGATGGAGGCTACTGTGTGTGGGGGGGTAATGGCTTTGGCTGCTGTGTCCCAAGATGGAGATGGGTTAGACTTGGGTTCTAGTGTGGGTCTTCCAGTTGGTGGGGGTGGTCCTAGGCATGTGCCTAAGCTCTGGCATAGGTCTGCCAGTAGGCAGGCAAGTCAAGGTCTCTGGAGTGGGTCTGCCTGTCAGCAGAGTGGTCCTGGACTTAACCTTAGCCTGGGCTCCTGCCCAAATTCTTGGAATGCCCTCTAGCCATCTTTCCTATTGTGTCTGTGCAAAGTACTTAGGATATCTTTAGTGATGATAAACTTTTTAACAACCATAACTTTCTTGGCTCCAGTTTACATACACTTTTCTGACCAAACTAAAAGTTTTAAAAATCCTTCATCTCACTTTTGGCTCCTGATTCTCACAGTAAAACTTGCTAAAAGCTCTCAGAAAATTTCATGTCATTGCCTGAATGCTGTGCTTCCTTGAAATTTCTTTTGCCAAATTAATTAGTCAATCACTTTTAAATTCAGCCTCACACAAAATCTAAAGATATGTCTGAAATGTAGACAATTGTTTACCAGAATATAACATGAATGACCTCTAGTTCAACTCCCATTAGAGGAATTCCTTCTAATTCCTATGAGTACAGTCTTAATTATCCTATTTCTGGTCTTCTGATCTCCCATCAAAATTTTTAATTTTGTCACTTCTACTCACAAAATTCTAACTTTCCTCTACTCTGCATCTCCAAGCTTTTCTAAACTTTTCCCACATACCAGTTCCAAAGGTTTCTGAACCATACAATTAGGTTAAACACAGCAACAACTCTCCTTTCATTTCCGATTTCTGTTTGTCTGTTTTGTGTCACTGATCAAAATACTGGACAAGAACAACTCTATCTCAGCCCTTGGTGAGATAGAAATCATGGTGGAAGGACATGGTAGAGAAGTGCTGCTCCACTCAGGCAGTCAGGATTCAGAAAGATAGGGAGAGAGACAGGGGAAGGGGCTGCAGGAAAGATGAACACTTCCAAAGCATGCCACCAGTGATATACCTCCTCTAATCATGCCCCAATTGTCGAGTTATTATCTAGTTCATCCATTAAAACTATGATGCATGGATTATGTTCTAGCTCTCCCAGTCCAATCATTTCACTTCCAGATATTCTTGCATTATCCTAGGAACTTTTGAAAGACACCTCATATTCAAATCATAACAGAGTATTTTTTGGTAATATATAAAATTACAACTAATTTTTTCATAGTGACATTTTATCAAACAACGTTGCTAAAATTGCTTAGTACTATTCTTTTGAATTTTCAAACTATAAGATCACGATATCTGAAAAAGTAAACAGTTTTATTTGTTTTTTAATGTAGATACTTTCATTTTTGTTTGATTTCTTTAACTTAATTGTACTGAATAGACTCTCCAATACGTTGTTTAAAAGACATAGGGAAACTGCCAAGTGTGATGATTCACATCTGTAACCCCAGCTGCCCAGGACCCTGAGGTAGGAGGAACACTGGTTTAAAGTCTATCAGCAAATTATCTAGGCTCTAAGCAACCTTGCAAAACCCTGTCTCAAAATTTTAAAAAAATTAAACAAAAAGGGCTGTAGATGTGGCTCAGTGGTTAAGCACTGTTGAGTTCAATCCCTGTTTAAAGAAAGAGAGGGGTGTGTGTGTGTGGGGAGAGAGAGAGAGAGAGAGAGAGAGAGAGAGAGAGAGAGAGAGAGAGAGAGAGAATTGTTTGCCAGAATATAACATGAATGACCTCTAGTTCAACTCCCATTAGAGGAATGAGAGAGAGAGAGAGAGAGAGAGAATGAACATGCAAACACCCTCAACTTCTAACTTTTCTAAAGACTCTTTAAGTCTTTTACAATTGTACACAACATCAGCTCTAGAAATATCTATTTACTTTAGATGTTTTCTAAAAGTTTTTTCTTTTTTCTTTTTTTTGCTAGGACTCCTCTATATTCCTAATTTGTAGAGTTCTTATCATAAATGATAGTGAAATTTTGCCATTCATTTTCTTTATTGAGAAGCCATTTCCAAATTATTTATACTGTGTATATATGAGATAAGTTTAGCAGAATATGACATTTTCATAATGTTGTTTGATAATTAAATTTTATATGTATGTTTTGATTTGCCTACATATTATAAATTTTATTTATAATACTGCTTCATGCTATTATACTTCCCTAATTCTAAAGTATTATTCATAAAGTGATAAATCAGTTAGTATTATTTATGAATATACAGCATGGAACCAATATTTTAGAGCTGAAAGATAATTTTAAAATTAGTTAGAACAAGGCCACACATCTTCAGATCAAATCTAAGACCAAAATTTTTGCACTTTTTAAAAAGCTACTATTAAAACTGAGACCTTGTGATGAATATTTATTATTCTCCCCCAAATTTCTTATATTGGGGGTGTTAAGAGTTGACATGAGATAACTTGACATGATCAGAAGCTAGTTTGAACCCTAAATGATAGTTAGCAAATAGTGTTGCATGGTTAACTTGGAAGTATAATTAATTAAGGGCTATTGTTTTTTCTTTATGAATTTCAATATGATTTGAATTTAATAAACAAAATGTGGGATAACTTAGAGTTTGATTAAGTGTATTGTTTTTAAAGGGGGTCTGAAAAGGATAAAGCATTATATTTATTTAGCTGATTTTGGTTTCAAAAGCTGCTCCAACTCCTCATTGATTTCAATTCTTAGAGAACAAAGAAGTCTAGATCTGTATATAAAAACTAGTCAAACCAATACTCAGACTTTAAAATAGCTTCATTAGGATCTTAAAATAACCAACTCATTCATTTTCTTTCAAAAATATTTTGGAGTGAACATATAGATTAAGCTAAAGTATAACATATCCCTAAAACATCAGTGTATTTATGTCAGTAAATTTTTATATTAGAAAAAATGATTCTAGAAAAAATCTGTTTCATTTATTATTTTTGTACTTTCATATGTATTAGTAAAACTTAGATAGGCCTTCAGTTCTTGTTGTTTTTTATCAATTAATTCATCAAATTATATAGTAAAAATATGTAGCATCATGGGAAGTAAATTGTTATCACTATTCCTTCTGTTTTAATGCCTGTCCATGGATCTAATCTATCAATTTCACAATTGATTCAGAGTCTTGATGTATGAAAAAAATGAAGAAAAATATTCATTGGGATTTGAAATAACACATTTTTCCAGAATTGTTGTTTCTCTTCAGTAAAGGAATATATGTAACCACTATTAAATTAAAACATAATTAATACTGCTTTTTAAAATGATAAAGTGGCTCATTTGTTGCAAAGATCTGTAGTCTCTCCAGGGGTGGAGATACTAAAATCAAAAAGTTTCTATCAGAAATAAGTTGTGTGTATCTGAACTAATTTTGATTTTTTTTGTATAAAATATAAAAACTAACTCCAATACATAGGGGGAAATCATATACATACATTTAAATTAATGTAAAATTTTTATATTTTTCCCGTGCGAACTGCTATTGTCTAGAATTATTTCAATACCACTGAATTTCTTCCCACATGGAAATTGAAATTATCAGGACTTTCTAAATGTATTGCAAAGATATTCTAGTTTCATTTCCTACCATTGATTTCAGATTGTCCATTATATCTTGGTGTATTTTCACAGCTTTAGATTGGTATGAGAACCTTGAAATATTTAACACAATGATTTTTATAAAATGCAATTATGAGATAATACACTGGCTGCTGAATTAATCAATAATACTATTTTGTGTAAATATTTGCATGACTTTTTAAAAAACTTTAAATTTAATTTTATTCTTTATTTTACATAAAAGGATTGAATAAATAAAATCATTCCCTCAAAAAGATTTACTCAGTAATTTTAAGGGGCTGAACTTGGATTTGAGCTTACTTAATACTTTTTTCTCTTCATAAAATAAGTTGTTCTTACAAAAATTAAAAAAATAATATCTCAATTTTTTGAAGTTATAGTATGAATACATATATTAGAGTAAAATATGTAGAAAAATTTAAAAATTCTAGGAAATGCTAATAATATGGTTAACTTTCAAGTTGACTTCTAATTATTTTTATTTTTTATTATTTTTTAGTTGTAGTTGGACACAATAACTTTATTTATTTATTTATTTATTTGTTGAGATTTTATTAGTATCTACCTAACCATCTTTTTTTTAATTGATTTTATTTTTTATATACATGACAGCAGAATGTATTACAATTCTTATTACACATATATAGCACAGTTTTTCATATCTTTGTATATAAAGTATGTTCATGCTGATTCATGTCTTTATACATGCAGTTAGGGTGTTTTGTTTGTTTTTGCATTACAATTCTTATTACATATATATACCACAATTTTTCATATCTCTGTATATAAAGTATGTTGACACCCAATTCGTGTCTTCATACATGTACTTTGGATAATGATGTCCATCACATTCCACCATCCTAGCTAATCCCCTGCCCCCTCCTTTTCCCTCCCACACCTTTTTCCTATCTAGAATTCATCTACTCTTCCCATGCTTCCCCTCTCTACCCCCATATGATTCAGCCTCCATATATCAGAGAAAACATTCAGCATTTGTTTTGGGGGGATTGGCTAACTTCACTTAGCATTATCTTCTCCAACACCATCCATTTACCTGCAAATGCCATGATTTTATTCATTTTTATTGCTGAGTAAAATTCCATTGTGTATATATGCCACATTTTTTTTATCCTTTCATCCACTGAAGGGCATCTAGGTTGGCTCTGCATATGACTTCTTTTATCCCAAGAGGATGTCACATATTCTAAATAGACACTGTTAAAGAAAAGTAGTCATAATTATTCTGTGCTTCTTAGAGTAGTTGACTCTCTACATAAATCTTTCTCAGAAATCCATTAGTCTTTTCTTTTGATTAGGTAGATACTAATAAAATCCTACAGGATTTAAACACCAACAGTGCTTTTTTTATGATTTTGACTGATTGTCTTGAAAAGAGTGAAATTTAAAAATTAATGTGGTTTTATTTCCTAAAGGAATGAAAATATTATTTCTATTCCTTATTCAATTTTATATATGCTATAAATGAATCATTTAGTAGCTGTCTGATTTAGTCACTTTTTTTCCACTGTGAAAGACCTGATGAGAACACTTTTAGAGGAGGAAAAGTTTTTATTTGGGGTTCAGGTTTCAGAGGTCTCTGTCTATAGATGGCTGACTCCATTCCATGAGCCTGAGGTAAGAAAGAACATCATGGTGGATGTGTGTGGCAGAGGAAAGCATCTGGGAATGTAGTACCAGGAAACAGAGAGACACTACAGATCAGGAACAAAATATGTATCCCAAAGGCATTCCTCCAATGACTCACCACCTCCAGCCATACCTACCTGCCTACAGCTACCATCCAGTTAATTCCTATTAGAGGATTAATACACTGATTAAGTTAAACTTATCCACTTTTAATCTTTCTTGCATTGTCTCACACTTAAGGTTTGGGAGGAGATCTAGTATCTATACCATAACAAGGCCATATAGGATGGTAGATTTTAGTGATAAAAGAAACTATATAACCCTGATAGATCATTAAGAGAGAGAGAAACTCCTCATACCACATGTAATTATGTCACTTTAAAAATTTGAAGCATTTATGAAACTAACACATATTTTCACCAGAAATACAAAACAGTACATATGTGTGTAGATATATATATATATATATATATATATATATATATATATATATATATATACACACACATTAGATAGATAGATAGATAGATAGATAGATAGAGATATTTGTCTTATAGATCAGGAATGGGTCCTAGTTCCCCTGTTGCTGAAGATTAAACACCTCAGAAACGCAGAGGCAAGCATAGAAACCAGGTTTTATTTAAGAGACAGAGGTAGCAAACTTCTCTGGAGAAGAGGTGCCTACGGAAGTGGATGTGTCTTGCTCTTTATGGACCCCAGAATGCCCCATCTTCTCTTTCTTCTTTGTTTATGTGCCTAAGGGCAGGAAGGAGTGCAATATTGCTTGTGGCTGGGAAGAGCAATCCCTAGAGGTGTTAACAACCTGTGGAGCTGGGAAATGTGCTCCCGAGGTTAGCTGTTAACAACTCAGTGACAACCGGCCATTATCCTCTCTCTAGCCCCATCATTCATTATCTACATACATGCATACATACATACATACATTATCTATCAGGCCTTCTGTCCCTTGCCTCAGTTTGTTCAGTTATGTGAAACTTCCTGTCCACCTCAGGCCAGGCAAGGCTGCAGGCAGATTGCTCTTTGGCAAAGAAAGCTTATGGGGAGTCAGAACAGTGGGCTCATTATCTTCATCTATTCGTTCCCTTATAATATCCTGAATCCCAACCTCAAAACACAGAGTTTATTATACTTTTCCTCCCTTTCAATACTTGCAAGTTTTTTTTTCCCTGACAATGAGGAATAAGTTCTCCAATAATATTAAATTAACTTGTTTCTATGTTTGACATTTCCTTCTATGAAACTCGTCTCTTATCTCTGTCTCCACATTTCCCAGCAAGAATTCCTTCATTTCTGTTGGAAACCAGTACACTACTCTCTGAGGAGCCCTACATCACACTGCTTGGCTCTGATAAACTACGCTGGGCTATCTGCTGGGAGAAGGCTCCAACACTCCAGGAAGTATCACTTCTGTATGGTAGTGTGCTCTTCACACTGTTCTGCCTTTGGTCCCACATCCCTGGCCCATGATTATCCTTATCCCATTTATTCAGTAACATCCTAGACTCACTGTGGCTCTTCTCACCATCCCCTATCCCAGACTAGTTTGGATTCCTCCATTGTGTTACTTCACCTGATAGCTTTGGCATGTAATTATTCAATAAAGGAAAATAAGGGAGAGGGAGAGAAAGAGCTCAAAGCCTATTTTGGAGTTGTTGATATGGTCTTCCATACATATATATTGAAGCATGAGGTGAACATAATAACAACCATAAAATCAATTATTTTATTTTAATTTTTCTAGTAGGCTCTAAGAAAGTGACAACTTTAAAACACAGAATTATGTGTACATGTATTTTATATCTACAGGTGATAAATAGATTGATATAGATTAATATATTTCCATTATAAATAATACGTAGCAAATATGTCATTATTTTACATATAATAAAATAATGTTATAAATAATGATTATTAAATATAAAAAAACAGAATGAATTTTATGCTGTCAATATTTTGGTGAATATTAGAAAACACTTTTAGTTGATTCTCCTGTCATGGGCTGTGTAAGGGGTTGAAGGGACTTGGGGACTGATCAAAGAATAAGATTACTGCAAAGTGGCAGTAACATCACACACACACACACACACACACACACACACAGGGTTTTCTGGGTGGTGGCCTGATGGGTTTTTAGGTGAGGAAATCACAGCTGAAGTCCCTCACAGCATGAGTCTCTCCAGGGGAAAGGATATAGTAAAATGATTGATTCTCAGAAGAGAAGGGCTGGGAAACTCTTGGGAGCGGGAGATGAAACAGGAGGCTTCAAGGTGATGTCACTCAAGAGTATCAGGATAAAGGGATCTCCGGATTAGAGAGTTCTGAAGGGCAGTAGCAGCTTGTACTAGAACCACAGGCTCTATCTTATCAATGGCCAGCAGATGCTACTAGAGGTTACATTGGGTGTGTGCTACAGGAACGCTTTAAATAGCTTTCAAACAATCTGCTTGTTCCAGCTATTTTTAAAATAGTTGGATGTGTAAAAATGTAAGTCTGGAACCAGTGGGAACTTGAGCTAGCAGGTCTTAGCCTGCAATGAAGAAATAAACACCTTAGGGCCAATTCAATGTGGTCAATTGTGGTTTACTTAAATAACAGATTGTAAGATTTCTGAGAGGTAGCATGTGTTAATCAGGGTTCTCTGGAAAAAGAAAACCACCATGTGTGCACGCGCACACACACACACACACACACACACACACACACACACTATTTGTCCCCTGAAGTTGGGAGCTTGCAGAACTTCCTGCAAATACCCAAATCCTAGATACTCAATTTATATATATGTGTGTATGTATAAAAATGGTGTGGTGTCTGCACATAAGCTACAAAATCTGCCCATCTACTTTAAATCAGATCTAGATTCCTTAAAATACCTAATACAATATAAATACTATGTAAGTAGTTGTTACACTGTATGATTTGGGGAATAATGACAAGAAAAAGGACTGCATACATGTTCAGTACAGAGGCGGTTTCTTTTTTTCCCTGAATAGTTTTTGATTATTGCTGGAATCTGCGGAAGTGGAACTCATGGATTCAGAGGGTAGATTCTGTGTATGCGAGTGTGTGTGTGTGCACATGCATTCCTTTCTGTAATGCATGCACAACAATATTGTAAGGAATTTAAAATTACTTTTTCTTACAAAAACGACTAAACTTATGGGCATGTCATTGAGAAATTTATAAAGATATATGATAGAGGTTTTGCCTGATGAAAAAATACCAAAAAAAATTAAAAAGTAATTTTTAAAAATTTTTAATAAAATTGTCTTTTTAAAAAAAATATGAAAAGTTAAGTTAGCAATATGTTGCTTAATGAAAATTAGAGGAGAGGCTAGTGGAATTTCTTTTACTGATGAACTACTATGTTTACTACCAGTTAAATCCAGTTACATTTTATTATATTTCTCAGGAGATATTGGGATGTATGATGCATAATCCATTTGATGCTACATTTTTATGCAATTTTATGTTTCAGATGCAGTGATAATTATGCTAAAAATTGCAGCAAGAGTTCATGATACAACTGTAGTTCAAAACATATTTTACTTCTTACAAAACTATTTCATTAAAAACAGGTAATGCAAGAAGGATTTTCTTTTACTTTTTTACAGTCCTGGGGGTCAAACCCAGGGTTTCACAGATGGTAGGCAAGGCTATACCACTGAACTGTATCCCTGGCCACTGAACACTACCTTAAATGAAAACACATAACAGCTGAAACCTTGCCTAAAACAGCTTATCTCCCTTCTCCCAAAGAATTTATTTTCATCATTTTATGTTACCTCTTGACATCCATACTAATTTAAAATAAACCAGTTTTAAACAATTGTAGCTCTGTTTTCCCGCTTTTGCATTCCCATTTCTCCACCTTTCTCATCTTGCTGATGCAAACTAACTCTAAAAAATGCAGAAATCGACCTTGAGGAGGGAAGATGGCGGCGAGGGGAGTGCATTACCCCCGTGTGCTGCTTCACTGTGTGGGAGTATGACAAGTCAGGACGGCTAAAGGATATCTTGTTAGGAATTTCCAGCAATAGTGGGGTGCGCCGGAACCTGGAGGAAGGATTTCCATCGCATGAGGATCGGCTACGGGGACTCAAACGCGAGAGGTTTGTCGCACGGAGGGTAACACTGCTTATTCAGCAAATCGCCCCGCGGCTAGAGTCTGCAAGGCGCGCTGGGATAGAGACGCAGGGTTACAGCGCTGCAGTTTCTGCCAGACGCGCAAGCACCGCACTCAGGGCTGAATTCTGGGTTCGAGACGGGGAAGGAAGCGGTCCATCTCGGTTCTCCACACCGGTCAGACCACAGAGGAGGCCAGCAGCCACCATGTTGGTAAACTGACATCACCACACCTGTTTTTGACTGACCGCAGCTCATTCAGCCATAGAACAGGTAATTTCAGGCTGCAATTCGCCTGCGGCTTGCAGACAGATTGCTAGGGTTCAGCGCCTGGGGGCTTCTTAAAATCTGATCTTATCGGAGTGAACACGGAGCGCGGGGCGGCCGAGTCCCGGCTCCCGGAACCGTCCCGGAACCGCCCTGGCTCCGGGCTGCGGAGCCTGCGGAGGCTGCTTCTTGGACCCTGCTAATATCAGAGCAAACACGAAACACCAAGAAGCCGAATTCCAGCTCCCGGAACTGAGCCCGCGGGGACTGCTTCTTGGAGCTTACACTTATAGGAGCTTACACCGAGCACAGAGCGGCCGAGTTCCGGCTCCCGGAACCGTCCCGGAACCGCCCTGGCTCAGGGCTGCGGAGCCCGCGGAGGCTGCTTCTTGGACCCTGCTACTATCAGAGCATACACCAAACACTAAGCGGCCGAATTCCGGCTCCCGGAACTGAGCCCGCGGGGGCTGCTTCTTGGAGCCTACACTTATAGGAGCTTACACCGAGCACGGAGCGGCCGAGTTCCGGCTCCCGGAACTTCCCTGGACCGGGGCTAGGAGCCCGCGGAAACTGTGTCTTGGTCCGGGTCCTGCTGAGGGCAGGTCAGGACTCACCCATTGCTTGGGTTGCCTGGCAAGGGGAACGAAATGCTGCCATTCGCATAGGATACCAACATGGCAGAGATCTGATGTCAGCAGAAAGCGGTGGAGGAGAGATCTTCATCAATACCAGCGGTGACATAAGCAGTTGGTCTCCTGGTAAGGGGGGTGAGGCTCAGTCACCCGAGTCTCCTCAATTTGTCCTCGAGCCAGAGGGAAGGAGCCGGGCCGCCGCCAGCCCCCGGAGCAGGCCCAGCGGCTCGCCAGCGTGGTGACCGCGTGACCCCAATTGGAGAGGGGGCGGAGCGGAGCCGCCACCCACACCCGCCAGGTGGGCAGACCCACGACCCAGTAGTACATGGGCGTGGTAGGAGGGGCAGGGCAGAGCCGCCCTTCGCGCTTGCAAGGTAAACAGACCTGTGACAGCCTGGCGGGTCAGGCCCAGTGGCCTGCCAGTGTGGTACACACGTCACCCCAACTCGAGTAGGGGCAGAGCAGATCCTTATCCCACGCCCGGATCAGGCCCTGCCGGTGTGGTGGTCACGTGACCCCAATTGGAGTGGGGGTGGAGCGGAACCGCCACCCGTGCCCGCAGGGTGAGCAGACCAGTGATCAACCTGCAGATCAGGCCCAGGGGTCCGCAGGCGTGGTAGGAGGGGCAGGGCAGATCCGCCGCCCGCGCCTTCAAGGTAGGCAGACCTACAACAGACCGGCGGATCAGGCCCAGGAGCCTGCCGGCGGGGTACAAACACCACCCTAATTGGAGTAGTGACAGAGCAGAGTCGCCTCCCTTGCCAGGAACAGACCCAGCATCCTGCAGGCGGGGTAGTCACGACACCCCAATTGGAGTAGGGGCAAAGCAGAGCCTCCACTCGTGCCCGAAAGGTGGGCAGATCTGCGACCGACCAGCAGGACAGGCCCAGTGGCCTGCTGGTACGACAGACACGTCACCCCAATTGGAGTAGGGGCAGAACAGAGCCGCCACCAGCTCCCAGAACAGGCCCAGTGACCTGCCGGCGTGGTAGCCACGACACCCCAATTGGAATAAGGAGAGAGCAGAGCCGCCGCCCGCACCTGCAGGAAAGATACGCAAGCAGTATGAAAAGACAAGGAAAGAAAGGACCACAAGCAATGCAGGTCAACGCAACTTTAGAAGAGGTAACAGCTGCAGCAGATGGAATGTCAGATAAAGAATTCAGGATATACATGCTTCAGATGATCTGGAGTATCAAGGAAGACATTAAACAGCAAAATCAGACAATGAAAGATCACTTCGACAACGAATTACGCAAACAAATCCAGGAAGCAAAGGATCAACTATACAGGGAGATAGAGGTTATAAAAAACAAGCAATCAGAAATCCTAGAAATGCAGGAAGCAATAAACCAACTTAAAAACTCAATGGAGAATACTACCAGCAGAGTAGAACACTTAGAAGATAGAACATCAGACAATGAAGACAAAGTATTTCAACTGAAAAAGAACATAGACAGCTCAGCAAGACTGTTAAGAAACCATGAGCAGAACATCCAAGAAATATGGGATAACATTAAGAGACCAAACTTAAGAGTCATTGGGATACAGGAAGGTACAGAGCTCCAAACCAAAGGAATGAGCAGTCTATTCCATGAAATAATACAAGAAAACTTCCCAGACTTGAAGAATGAGACAGAATCCCAAATCCTAGAAGCCTACAGGACGCCGAATGTGCAAAATCATAAGAGATCCACACCTAGACACATTATAATGAAGATGCCCAACATACAGAATAAGGAGAGAATTTTAAAAGCTACAAGAGAAAGGAAGCAGATTACATTTAGGGGCAAGCCAATCAGGATAACAGCTGATCTTTCAACACAGACTCTGAAAGCTAGAAGATCCTGGAATAACATATTTCAAACACTGAAAGATAATGGGTTCCAACCAAGAATTGTGTATCCAGCGAAATTAAGCTTCAGGATGGAGAATGAAATTAAAACCTTCCACGATAAACAAAAGTTTAAAGAATTCGCAGCTAGAAAACCATCTCTTCAAAACATCCTAGCCAAAGTATTACAGGAAGAGGAAATGGAAAATAACAATGAAAACCAACAGTGGGAGGTAGGACAGTAAAGGGGGGGGGAAACAATCAAAGAGGAAAACAAACAATGTTTAGTAACAGAAATAAACAAATATGGCTGGAAGAACAACCCATATCTCAATAATAACCCTAAATGTTAATGGCTTAAACTCACCAATTAAGAGACACAGGCTAGTAGAATGGATCACAAAACAAGACCCAACAATATGCTGCCTACAGGAGACGCATTTGATAGGAAAAGACATACATAGGCTGAAGGTGAAAGGTTGGGAAAAATCATATCACTCATATGGACTTCGGAAACAAGCAGGCGTGTCCATACTCATATCAAATAAAATAGATTTCAAGCCAAAGTTAATCAAAAGAGATAAAGAGGGACACTACATACTGCTTAAGGGAACCATACACACCAACAAGACATAACAATCATAAATATTTATGCCCCAAACAATGGTGCAGCTATGTTCGTCAAACAAACTCTTCTCAAGTTCAAGAGTCTAATAGACCACCACACCATAATCATGGGAGACTTCAACACACCTCTCTCGCCACTGGACAGATCTTCCAAACAAAAGTTGAATAAGGAAACTATAGAACTCAATAACACTATTAATAACCTAGACCTAATTGACATATATAGAGTATACCACCCAACATCAAGCAGTTACACTTTTTTCTCAGCAGCACATGGATCCTTCTCAAAAATAGATCATATATTATGTCACAGGGCAACTCTTAGACAATATAAAGGAGTAGAGATATTACCATGCATCTTATCTGATCATAATGGAATGAAACTGAAAATCAACGATAAAAGAAGGAAGGAAAAAGCATACATCAATTGGAGAATGAACAATAGGTTACTGAATGATCAATGGGTTATAGAAGACATCAAGGAGGAAATTAAAAAATTCTTAGAGATAAATGAAAACACAGACACAACATATCGGAATCTATGGGACACATTGAAAGCAGTTCTAAGAGGAAAATTCATTGCTTGGAGTTCATTCCTTAAAAAAAGAAAAAACCAACAAATAAATGATCTCATACTTCATCTCAAAATCCTAGAAAAAGAAGAGCAAAACAACAGCAAAAGAAGTAGAAGGCAAGAAATAATTAAAATCAGAGCTGAAATTAATGAAATCGAAACAAAAGAAACAATTGAAAAAATTGACAAAACTAAAAGTTGGTTCTTTGAAAAAATAAACAAAATCGACAGACCCTTAGCGATGCTAGTGAAGAGAAGAAGAGAGAGAACTCAAATTACTAGCATACGGGATGAAAAAGGCAATATCACAACAGACACTTCAGAAATACAGAAGATAATCAAAAACTATTTTGAATCCTTATACTCCAATAAATTAGAAGATAGTGAAGGCATAGATAAATTTCTTAAGTCATATGATCTGCCCAGATTGAGTCAGGAGGATATAGAAAACCTAAACAGACCAATATCAATTGAGGAGATAGAAGAAACCATCAAAAGACTACCAACTAAGAAAAGCCCAGGTCCCGATGGGTATACAGCAGAATTTTACAAAACCTTTAAAGAAGAACTAATACCAATACTTTTCAAGCTACTTCAGGAAATAGAAAAGGAGGGAGAACTTCCAAATTCATTCTATGAGGCCAACATCACCCTGATACCTAAACCAGACAAAGACACTTCAAAGAAAGAAAACTACAGACCAATATCTCTAATGAACCTAGATGCAAAAATCCTCAATAAAATTCTGGCGAATCGGATACAAAAACATATAAAAAAAATTGTACACCATGATCAAGTAGGATTCTTCCCTGGGATGCAAGGCTGGTTCAATATACGGAAATCAATAAATGTTATTCACCACATCAATAGACTTAAAAATAAGAACCATATGATCATCTCGATAGATGCGGAAAAAGCATTTGACAAAGTACAGCATCCCTTTATGTTCAAAACTCTAGAAAAACTAGGGATAACAGGAACATACCTCAATATTGTAAAAGCAATCTATGCTAAGCCTCAGGCTAGCATTATTCTGAATGGAGAAAAACTGAAGGCATTCCCTCTAAAATCTGGAACAAGACAGGGATGCCCTCTCTCTCCACTTCTCTTCAACATAGTTCTCGAAACACTGGCCAGAGCAATTAGACAGACGAAAGAAATTAAAGGCATAAAAATAGGAAAAGAAGAAATTAAATTATCACTATTTGCAGATGATATGATTCTATATCTAGCAGACCCAAAAGGCTCTACAAAGAAACTATTAGAGCTAATAAATGAATTCAGCAAAGTGGCAGGATATAAAATCAACACGCATAAATCAAAGGCATTCCTGTATATCAGCGACAAATCCTCTGAAATGGAAATGAGGACAACCACTCCATTCAAAATATCTTCAAAAAAAATAAAATACTTGGGAATCAACCTAACAAAAGAGGTGAAAGACTTATACAATGAAAACTACAGAACCCTAAAGAGAGAAATAGAAGAAGATCTTAGAAGATGGAAAAATATACCCTGTTCATGGATAGACAGAACTAACATCATCAAAATGGCGATATTACCAAAAGTTCTCTATAGGTTTAATGCAATGCCAATCAAAATCCCAATGGCATTTCTTGTAGAAATAGAGAAAGCAATCATGAAATTCATATGGAAAAATAAAAGACCCAGAATAGCAAAAACAATGCTAAGCAAGAAGTGTGAATCAGGCGGTATAGCGATACCAGACTTCAAACTATACTACAGAGCAATAGTAACAAAAACAGCATGGTACTGGTACCAAAACAGGCGTGTGGACCAATGGTACAGAATAGAGGACACAGAAACCAATCCACAAAACTACAACTATCTTATATTTGATAAAGGGGCTAAAAGCATGCAATGGAGGAAGGATAGCATCTTCAACAAATGGTGCTGGGAAAACTGGAAATCCATATGCAACAAAATGAAACTGAATCCCTTTCTCTCGCCATGCACAAAAGTGAATTCAAAATGGATCAAGGAACTTGATATCAAATCAGAGACGCGCCGTCTGATAGAAGAAAAAGTTGGCTACGATCTACAGTCGGTGGGGTCGGGCTCCAAATTCCTCAATAGGACACCCATAGCACAAAAGTTAATAACTAGAATCAACAAATGGGACTTACTCAAACTAAAAAGTTTTTTCTCAGCAAAAGAAACAATAAGAGAGGTAAATAGGGAGCCTACATCCTGGGAACAAATCTTTACTCCTCACACTTCAGATAGAGCCCTAATATCCAGAGTACACAAAGAACTCAAAAAATTAGACAATAAGAGAACAAACAACCCAATCAACAAATGGGCCGAGGACCTGAACAGACACTTCACAGAGGAGGACATACAGTCAATCAACAAGTACATGAAAAAATGCTCAACATCTCTAGCTGTCAGAGAAATGCAAATCAAAACCACCCTAAGATACCATCTCACTCCAGTAAGATTGGCAGCCATTAGGAAGTCAAACAACAACAAGTGCTGGCGAGGATGTGGGGAAAAGGGTACACTTGTACATTGCTGGTGGGACTGCAGATTGGTGCAGCCAATTTGGAAAGCAGTATGGAGATTTCTTGGAAAGCTGGGAATGGAGCCACCATTTGACCCAGCTATTCCCCTTCTTGGTCTATTCCCTAAAGACCTAAAAAGAGCATGCTACAGGGACACTGCTACATCGATGTTCATAGCAGCACAGTTCACAATAGCAAGACTGTGGAACCAACCTAGATGCCCTTCAATAGACGAATGGATAAAAAAAATGTGGCATTTATACACAATGGAGTATTACTCTGCATTAAAAAATGACAAAATCATAGAATTTACAGGGAAATGGATGGCATTAGAGCAGATTATGCTAAGTGAAGCTAGCCAATCCCTAAAAAACAAATGCCAAATGTCTTCTTTGATATAAGGAAAGTAACTAAGAACAGAGTAGGGACGAAGAACAGGAGAAGAAGATTAACATTTAACAGGGATGAGAGGTGGGAGGGAAAGGGAGAGAGAAGGTAAATTGCACGGTAATGGAAGGAGACCCTCAGGGTTATACAGTGGAGGGGGTAGAGAGAGAGGAGGGGAGGGGAGGGGAGAGGTGGGGAGGGGGGAGGGTGGATGATGGGAAAGGCAGCGGAGCACAACAGACACTAGAATGGCAATTTGTAAATCAATGGATGTGTAACTGATGTGAATCTGCAATCTGTGTATGGGGTGAAGGTGGGAGTTCATAACCCACTAGAATCAAAGTGTGGAATATGATATGTCAAGAAATTTGTAATGTTTTGAACAACCCACAATAAAAAATTAAAAAAAAAAAAAATGCAGAAATCAGGACACAGGATCCCTTGCTCATGAATCTGTTTACCCCATGCCTGGAGAATCAATACACAGTTCTCAATAACATTTAAGGCTTCTTGTTGTTTGGATTCAGCATGTCTATCTGATTTTTTCTTCTTTTCATATTCCCTCTATGTTGGCACACTGGATTATTAGTAATTCCTAAGTCACCGAGGTACCAGCAGGACCCTGGATGGTCCTTGAGATGATGGTGTGCTGCCATTTTGTTAAGTTTAAGTGCGTGGGAAACACCTTAGAGTTGTAGCCCACATCCAGTTTATTTCTCTCAAAGCATCTGTGTGTCTCCCTTTCATTTGAATCAGATTCTGGTTTTATGAGTCCATGAAGCTCAAAGAAATCATAGCAGCCTTGATAATGGTCCCTCTCACTTGGAAAAAAAAGAAAAGATACAATGCATTCTTCCACATGAGATGAAGAAGGGGGCTGTTTGTGATGCACAGGAACCAGGCAGCTCTCCCTAATTATTCTTTTCACAAGTCCTTAATTGTTATATTTTATTGAATCTGGAAGTGGAACCCAATTCTTTCTGCAGAAACTCACTTCCATAACTTTCCTCCAAACCTTAACCATTTCATGCCCTGGATGGAGTTAAAGACTTAAAAGTTGTGTAGTGGTCTTTTCTAGTCACCTATTTTTGCTTGAGCCAAATTCTAACATGATGCTACAATTATCTTTTTGCATAGCAGTTTCTCCCCTCGTTTTGTAAGAGTCAGATAAAACATTATTATTATTTTTTTTGTAAAAGCTTCTCTGATTCTTATCCTCCTGAATTCTTCTTGCTGCTTAGAAAAGTAAACCACATTTTAATTTAAAATTTCACTCTATTTTGTTAATATTTATTACAAACACTTTACTACTAACTGTGAATATGTTCATGCCTGCCAGTCTTTTTATGTATTATATTCATAAACTACTGACTGGAAAACAGGCACTGTATCTGTTGAAGGATTGAATGCATCAAATGTTAAAAAATAGGAAGCCTTCTTGTTATGTCAGTCAAGACCCAAAAAGGTTGCAGTATTTTTTCGTGCTGCCTACACTATTAGTGATGGCATCTTTAAGTGTATGAATTTACAAAATTAATTTTAATTGATCTAGAAACAACCAGGTTTTTGACTAAAGACATAGCAAATTCAACTCTGATTTTTTTAATCCTAAAAATGCATTAAAATACACAGCAAAGTGGAACTACCATGCAAACAAAAAAATCCACACAACATTGCTAGACTCCTTTTTCACTTTTAAGGATGTTGACAAAGGAAACAAGATTATGACAAGAAGTTGTTTATCAACCACATCATCATTATGCATCCCTTCTAATTTGGAGTCATCTTCTATCATGGATATAGCTGGAGAAGTATTGGTGTCTCTAACTAATCAGGTATTTCTTATTCATATTATGTTTTACTCAACTGTTTCATGACTGTGGCCAAAAGACCTGAGAAGAACTATTTTAGAAGAGAAGTTTATTTAGCGGCACACAGTTTCAGAGGTCTCAGTGCATAGATGGCTGGCTGATTCCATTCTTCAGGGCCTGGGATGCGGCAGAACTTCATGACAAAAGAGTGTGGTGGAGGAAAGCAGCTGGGTACATGGTGCAAGGAAGCAAAGAGAGACTCCACTCCCCAGGGATAAAATATATACCTCAAAGTCATGCCTCTGATGACCCACCTCCTCCAGCAGCATCCTACCTCCCTTCAGTTACCACTTAGTTAATCCCTATCAGGGAATTAATCCACTGATTGGGTTAAGGCTCTCAAAACCTCTAAACCTTTTAGCTCTCAACTGCTTATATTGTTTCACACATGAGCTTTTGGGAAATACCTTATATTTATACCACAACATATTACTAGTTCTAGTTCTTTATAAAATTTACAATTATCAAATTTATGTTGCTAACTACTTTGTTGCTCACAGTGTTCTCAACAACCCCCTCCCCCAATTGGATAGAGATGACAAAATATTCTCATTAAGAATCCATTTAAAGACTGTTACTTAGAATGTGATAATGCTGGAAGCATGGTCATTTTATCTTTATGTGTCACTTTTTATAGTATCCAGTTTTAGAAAAAAAATTCTATCTTGATATTGTTTCATTCTAACTCAGAGGTTTCACAATAATTGCCTGCAATGCACAGCCATTTAAAATTCTGCTCTATAAAGAAGAAGGGTGTGTGTGTGTGGCGGGGGGGGTTATACTGTTAAGACAGGGTTGCAGTATAATTGAGTATTATGGGGTAAAATGACTAAGTACATATTTAGAATAAGTAATAGGATATATTTCTTTCTTAGGAAATTTATAGGACCATAGAATAATTTCTCCTGGGATTTTCTGTGGAAAAATTGAGTATATTTGCAGTATTGATTTTATTTCAACCTAAGCAAGTGACTCACTGAATTCTATATTAAGAGAGAAGTAATCCAAGAAAAAGCTGTGATAAATCTAAAATTTGATTTCATCTATAAGAGTAAAATGATTCACTAGAAAATAAAGTAGACTGTGATAAAAATTCTTGATCCTACTTAGTTATATATATATTCTATGGTTTATTCAATAACCAACCAGATAATTATTCCTAAACCAAAGTAGTTTTGTATTTTATTTCTTATGAATTTCTTTATTATCACTTCAAAATTATATTTCTAGTAAATGACAAGAAAATTTTACCAATATATTTTTTTTAGATTTTTCAGTTGAATAATGTTGTCATTTATTTTTGATATATTACCACCTAGGCCAAATCATCAAATTAAGTTATGATAACTTCATCTAAAGACAATTACATCCCAATCTCTTCTTTGCTTTATTCAATAAAAGAGAAATTTTATTTTATATTATATTGTGTATCTATACGTTTTAGCTATGCATTTCTTGTGAAAACTAGTGTGAAGATGAAATTGGTCTACTGCTGAGGTTGTAGAGAGGAATGCTGTTTTATGTATGTTCTAAGTTACAACTAACCATATGCTTCTGGATAGAAAACTCCTATGGTCACAGCTGGAGCTCATCCATTGGGTGGCAGTTCCCCAAATGGAAAGTGGAATATTTTTTTATTTCCTCTGCATGAAATCTCTCTATAATTTTCACATGAGAGATTTTTTTTCCTTAACTGACACTTAGTAAATAGAGTTTTTAAAAAGCAAGTTTCTACTATTGTGCTTTAAATAAAATTTCAGGAGAAAAGATGATCATTGAAAAATAGTGGACTATGTAGGAATGAATTGCCATAACTTATCATCAGTTCCTTTTCTTTCCCCAATGTTTTGATTGCAAACTAACTCTGTTTTCTTATTACTTGGTGAAAAAGTAATTTCTTCCAAAAATGTGGTTGTTTTCCAAAAATATATTGTTTTTTTTGAGAGATAAAAGGAATAAAAGATGAAAGACTGTCACTAATCTTGTTAATAAGATATGTGTAGGTGTGTCTGTGTGTAAAAATATATTCCACCATTGAGTTTGGTTCTTCTTATTGTAATAGAAGGATTTTTAAATCATTTTTCTCTTCCTGTTTATAGAGTCACTATTTGTAGAAAACAATGCTTATTATTCATTTTATATGATTATATATGTAGTCTTTCACAAATATTAAATTTCCCTGAAGGTCACCAACTGATCTCTTTTAATAAAATATGCTACCGATGTTATACATTCATGAAATGTTACACCCTGTTAAAATAGGTATGTCCTATCTACGTTTTATATATCTACACATATGTCTCTGTTCTATAGTAAAACTGTATAGTTGTCAGATCTGTGATACAGTAACATGATTATGAGGTACCTTTCAGAAATGTTTCAGAGATCACAGTGTAGTTCAGTTTTACATTTTTGTTCTCTTGCTTTTTGTACCTATTGTTCTTACAAGAGGTAGAAAACTCTCAATTATAGACAAATTATATAAGAAAGTGGTTTTTTTAAGCAATAGGATTCCTCAAGTTTCTGTCATGTTAGATATATTTTCTAGATATTAAAGCAAAGCATACACCTTAAAGTTCAAAATTGCCATTTAAAATTATTGTCAAGGGCTGGGGATGTGTGTGGCTCAAGTGGTAGCGTGCTGGCCTGGCATGCGCGAGGCACTGGGTTTGATCCTCAGCACCACATAAAAATAAATAAAGATATCGTGTCCACCTAAAACAAAAATAAATAAATAAATAAGTATTAAAAAATTATTGTCAATGTTTATAAGATCTTACAATAAATTAAAGAACATAAAACATTATTTAAGACATTTGATGGTCATAGATAAGAAATGATGCTATTTGAGTTCAATAGTTTTAAACATAAATATATGTTCACTCAAAGATCTTGAATTTATTGATATAGAAAACAGATAAGTTCATGTCTCAAGTTTAGAAATAAAAAAACTAAGCTAGGGTGGCTTCATAAAGATTAGCATTAAGACATTGATCTAAAAGGTGTATAACTATTTCCTAATATTTGTTTTAGTGCTTGGATAAATTTCAATATAAAATAAATGTCACTCTCTGATCTCATGCTCATTATCTTCCTGAGAAGTAATACTTTTGATAGACAACAGAATTTTTGTTGTGCATATTAATTCTATAGAATTTTGTGTTTCTTTGTGGCATATTGACACACATTATAACATAATCTCATCAATTTCAGTCTCTAATATCCCCCTTACTCTCCTCTCCTCACTTTCTTCTTCTTATATTCTGTTGGTATCCCATCTGCTTTCATGATATTTTCCCCCCACTATATTCTACATACCTAGCTCACATCAGTTAACATGATGTTCTTCAGATCCATCCATTTTCCTGAAATTGAGATAATTGTATTCTTCTTTATGGTTGAATAAAACTCCATTGTGTATATATACACCAAATTTTCTTTATTTATTCATCTATTGAGAGATACCTATGCTGTATCCATAATCTGACTGCTATGAATTGTGCTACAATAAACATGGGTATGCATATATCTTTAAAGTATGTTGACTTTAATTTTCTTGGATAAATACCAAGCATTGGTATAACTGGATCATATGTAGTTCAATTTTTATTCTTTTGAGGAAACTCCGTCCTGATTTCTGCAGTGGCTATACTGATTTACATGCCCACCAATATTTGTATGCATATCAAGTATACTTATAAACTTTTGTATCCCCCCACATCCTCACAGCAATTATTATTTATATTCTTGATGCTTGTCATACTGACTAACTCATTAGGTAGTCCATTCATGGCAGGGATTCACTACAGTGAAAGCATGCAAAGCAGCAAATAGAAAAGGTATACCAGGTGAAATCCAGAAGAAACAAAAGATCCTCTCCCAGTGGAAGTCTTGTAGAAAGAGCTCAATTTTTCCATTAGCTAGTAGTGAACATATGTGAAGTGTGGTTTCTAAGGGAAATTCTCCTGAGTCTGGGAGTCCAGGGATTTTATCAGGGCTTGGTCATATGGTTGACAACAATCATTGAAATTCCAGTGCCTCTGAAGGAAAACAAATGTTCAGCAAAATCACAGTTTTTTGTTTTTTTTTTTTAACAGAATAGACATGCATAGTGAGCTGCTTTTGTTATTTAGCAAAGTTTTATATCACTGTAGGAAATTATTTATCATCCAAATTTTCAGATACCAACAAAGGGCCAATCTGGCAAGAAGCCTTTCTGAGGATGTCTCAGGTCTTCTATGTTCATTGATTTTTTTCCCACTTAGATACAAAAGAAAAAAGCAAATGACAACATTTGTATCAAAATTTATAAGGAATATTGTTAGGATTTTCTTTTCATGGAAGGAATTGAAGGGCAGATACTATTGAAGGGCAGATACTATGTTTATATAGTAGGTGTGTTTGATAGAACTTAAATAGTACTTGTGTTAGTTATCTTCCATTTTTCCCATCTCTGCTATTTGTCTCAGGGACATCTCTGAACTGCACCAATCAGCTCTCCTACCCTCTGGCTTCTATTTGAATTCAAGAATTGGGAGGCAAACCAAAAGACTGAATGGCAGTAAGTAGAATGAGCTCATATTTCTACTGTATTGAGTCCACAGAACTTCTGTCAGGGGCACACCTAATGTGAAAATCAACAGTGGCTCCAAGACAGTCCTTCAGAAGATTCTGGAAACCTTCTTTGAGAAACAACATTGATAGCCTCCTTCTGTGAGAAATAGAAAGTCCTGTAGTCCATTTTAAGAATATAGTATTTAGCTTCATTGGGATGTAACATCCCACTGTGGTTGTCGCCATTTTGAGCTCTCCAACTTGTGTCCAATTGTAGCCATTTTAACTACAACCCCTTTCCTTTTGCCCTCCCTGATTTTAAAATTAGCCAATTGTGTAGACTGTAAATCTGAGCTGCTCCTATCAGAGCAAAGAGGCAGTGTTGCATTAGGGGTAAAAACAGGCTGATTGCTTGCCCAAGTGTGTTTGCTTGCCAGACTTTGTTCAGTAGCACACCCTTCTGCAGAAATAAACTTTGCCTTGCCGGGCTGCTTCTAAGCATATGTTTGATTCCTTGTGGCCCTTGGGAACTTCTGAGACTTCTGAGGGATAATGACATGTTTATAAATCATGCCACAGAATGAGATCATTAATATTCATATTACCACTGCTTGTTCATGGGATGCCATCGGATGTTGAGTAGATGGAGGACAAAAAATTGAGAGGTCAAGGAGTTGTGGCAGTTAGTCATGATGGTGACACAAATAACTATATCAGTATCATGGTTCCCTTTGATGACCTGAGAATATACAGAAAAAGAAGAAATTAAAGGTTGTGAGTATCCAACTCAGAAAAACAAATGGAATATCAGTAACTTTGAAGGTACGTTAAAGAAGTACCTCATCTTCTATTGTACTAGGGCATATGTAGTGACAATCACACCTTTGTCTTGGTTGTAAGAGTTGCAGAGTGGCAGACTTATTTAAATGTTCGACCATTCCTGGACAATAAAGGAATGAAGTCTGAAGATACATTTTGATGGGGACATCTCAGGAAACAAAAAAGAGGTTGAAAACTTTATACTCAATTTCCCTGCAAGCTTCCCTGATAGAAGAAGCAGCTGATATCCTCATCCACCATTTTAAGAACATCAACCTTTCCTTGTGTATACTTTTAAATAAAAGCGACTATGTCATTTGCCACACATGGAGACTTGCACTAGCCACAGGACATGGCCTTTGGTCCTCTAAAAGAGTTATAGAACCTTGCCAATCTATGTATGCAGAAACCTTGGAAACAGACATGGGATGGATTCTAAGTGTGTTGGACCAAGAGTGGTGAGTTATAGAACCATTCAGGCTGAAGTTATCTACTCTGCTGTAATTAGTTGCTATTTGAATTTTCACAGGTTGGCTTGAGTACCTAGGAGTAGCGTTAATAACCTGATAGACCGACTATTTGAAGCCTGAAACAATTTGTGGCCTACAGTCAGTGTGCATGAAGATCTGGAACTCCTCTGGCATTCTGTCGAACACTGCCTTTTGAAGATTAATGGGTACTGGAATTAAAGGAAGATATTTTTTCAGATGCAGTTCTTACACAGTAGGCCTCAGGTAAGGACTGAAATTCTGCATTTCTAGCAGAATTCCCAGGTGATCCTCAGGTGCCAGTGTTGAGCTCACACCTTTAGTACAAGATTTTAAACTGCATCTTAAGGACAAATAGAAATTAAAAATAAAAGTTTTAATTCTCCCTGTTGAAAAATAAGAAAAGTTATTACCCTCTCATCCTTTCTCTTAGAGCATCTACTTTAGAACACTTACAAGTCATTTTTCCTCTCTTGGAAATGTATCTAAATCCTGTTGAAAACTATCGTAAGCTTTATGACCCAGGAACTCTTCCTCAATAAGCCTGGGACCTCTTTTTGAAATGTAAATATCAAAGGAAAGGGCAACTCTATCTCTCCATTTCTTTGAGAGGGAGAATCTAACTTGGGTGGGCATTTTGATTCAAGCTGCAAAACTACCTCCTGTCATAAAGATAGGAGGAATTTATTTATTTTTTCTTTTGTTAAAGTCAAATAGCTAGCACAGATGGCTACCCCACTACCAAGGGAATTTAGGAAAGGCTGTGCCTGATGAGAGCTGTTATCAAGTCCTCCTACTGGAGGATTAGTTATTGTTTATCTTTAGAGCATGAATCTAATGACTTGTATCTGCATAGGGTAGATTTCTGTTTTAGCAATCTCTTTGTGGACTGCCTACCATGTGCACCACATTCTGCTTATTCAATAATACAACTCTCTATTACCTTTGTGGAGAGGTTTTTTTTTTGGGGGGGGGGTCAGAGAAGATTTTGATTTTTAATTACATTTTACCAACACTCCCTACCCCATAACCTGTGGACACTTGTTGCCTGGTATATCTCATCATCAGTAAGTTTGACTTTCATCTGTCATTTTTTTTTTCTCCAAGGCAGAATTAAAAATGTTCCTAGGTTAAAGCAGCAGCATCAAATGCTCCTGATGCCCAAATGTCATATGCCTTCACTTTGTCACACCCTTACAGGATTTCTTTTATTCTTCTGAGCTTCAGATTAGTGTTTCTTATACAGAAGCTGCTTTTGCCAGTGCTGAGTATGCATTCAATTTAGCAAAAATTTGCCTATTCAACATCATTGCACTTGACAGCAGAGCATTAGGAAGATGTGTCTAATCCAGGAAAACATGTACATTTTTAAAGAATCTGGACACATGAGGGGTTCAGAATCAGATTATTTTAAATGAAAGGAATGCCAGTTTTAGATTCAGAGAGAGAGACATTATTCATTAGTACAGAGACTATTATGGGCAGGAAGGAATAGGTATGTAAATGACAGTTAATGAAGTAGCCAGTCCCAAGGCCAAGTAGAAAATCCATAGAAAAACAGAGGTGACAAGATATTATAAGTCCCAAGTTCTGGAAAAAAAGACTTTCTAAGTTTAAATCCAGGTTCAACCATTTACTTTGTGACATTATTAGCATTACCTTATTAAATGCTCTAAAGCAGAATTACTCTTCGACATCTACCAAGATAAAATCTGCAAATGACTAACACTAAAAAAAAAATACTCTGCATTTAAAGGAGTAGCAAAATAGAAATTCAAATTAGGAGAAAACTCAAAACTAAATTGAAATTAACCCTCAAACGATAAAGAATCAATAGTTGAGGAGAGTGAAATAGTCATTAAGTTGCATTATATGTTCAAGAAGCAGTTTGAAAGTATCAGGAGAGATATGAAAAATATTAACAAGACTGGTGGAAAATAAAACAATAAAACCTCCCCCAAATGAAACAAAGAAAAACTTAAAATTAATCAGAAGGTGATGTGGTTACTCATCCAGGGCTCAGCCTCCATGTTCATAGTACAGTCCTCTAGACTTCAGCTTGAGATCTGTCATCTTAAACTACATCTGTATCCAGAGAGAGCTTGGGATACTAGGAAATGTCTACGAGGGAGGAACATGGCACCATGTTATGGGCTGTTCTGTCTAGAGGCCCTGAAAAATAGATTCAAGACTCTCATTCACAGCCAGGGAGGAACTGAATGAGCTTGGATGCATATTCTATAGCCCCAGGTCAGCCTAGTGAGGATGGCAGTCCTGGTCAGCACTCTGACAGCAGACTCTTGAGAAACTCTGAACCAGAGCTAGCCAACTGCTTCCATATCCCTAACGCTAAGAAATGTGTAAGGCAGTACATATGATCAAAAACTTGAAAAAAGCTCTCTAATTTTTAATAGCATCAGAAAGTTTGAAATCCTTAGGAATCAATCTGGCAAAAGATATGCAGACTCTGCACTCTGAGAAGTACAAAACTTTTGCTGCAATAATATAGGAGATTCAAATAATTGGACTGTTCATTAATCTCAAGATGCTGCCTCCTTAGATTCTCTCTCATGTATTGGGTCCCTCTGCTCCTGTGTCATGCTATAATTTTGCAGGGAAGTGCTCCTCTTTGCCACTTGTAGACCATTTCTCTCCTCCCTTCCCTCCCACACCAATCCATAGCATTGAATTTCTTGTTTCCAGTCTATATCACAGGATGAATCTCCTTAATGTGGTCATCTACAGCAACCAGTTCCTGACCCTTGACTCCTTGAAGATTTTCACACTATAGCTCTGACACAATTATACAATTCTTAAAATTTTTAAATTAGTTCCTCTGGCAATATCCTCATCATTGCAAAAACAACCAACCAAACAAGCAAACAAAAAAACTCACCTCCAACAACAGCTCCTCCCTCCTCCATCATATCTATCATCTCAATTGCAAGTATTTCTCTCACTCTGAAGCATTTCATCTCTTTATGGATCACCTGTTTTAGTACTGTTACCATTGGGATGTCCAGTGGAAGTCCAGGTCCTTGGTGTCATAAACAAAGAATTGAGCAAGACACAGAAGATAAAGATTTATTGAAGGTAAAGATAGTATTCCATTAGGTAGAACACAGTGAGCTGAGCAAGAGAGAGAGGCTCAAAGCCCCAATGTCTGGAAATTAGGGTTTTACATCCTGAACTATGGACAATCTCTTCCTTATACAGACCTAATTGAAGACCTTATTCCATTTTCTCCCATTGGTTATCTTATGATACCTTATTAGAATACTTTCCAATTTTTTCCCTATTGATTACTTTAGAAAACCTAATTAGAATACTGCCCACTTTATTTCCATTGATTATTTTAAAATTTGAACCTGTGGTGAGAGTTGTCATTGTGATGCTATCAGTGATGAAAGTTGTCATGATAATAGGATTTACTGTAAACAGGGACAGGACTTCTCTCCTTGTCTTGTCCTCCAGTGGCTTCTTTCTAATATCCTTTCTCTACCATCTTGGTGTTCCTAAATTCCTACCTAACATTGAGCCCTGAGAGATGTGATCCCAAAATTATTTTTGGATGGCTGAGGGGCAGACAGTCTCACCTTCTTATGACTGCTTTAGGTTGACAATAAACTACTGCCTACTTGGGATTCACAGAACTCTTACCTTATCTGGTCAAGATGAGACAGTGGACTACTGGTGTCCATTTGTAGGATTGGTTTATAATCTTGCCATGATATCAGCTTGGGTTCGAGGGCTTTTAAACGAGAAGAAATAAGTCTTGTTTGTAGATTTAAAAGGCAAAGTCTGAACAAAAAAACCACAAGGAGCGTCAAAAGGGGTCTCATCAGGGACAGTATCCAAGACATCCAGTGCCACAATTTTGACCATAATCCCCATGACTCTGACAATTGTCGTAGGATTCTGGAGGCACAGTCTATTAATTATTTTGCTGCATCTATAACAATTTCCTAATGGTTTGCATAGAAGCAGCATTCATTCTCCAAGAAGAGATATAATCCTCCTTTTCTCACAGTTAGCAAATCTAGTCCTTCCTGTTTGGGAGAATGACTGCTGCTAATGAATCTATCTGACTTTGGATAGTAATTATGCTTTTTGCTATTTCCTCTAGGCTATCAGAGAGATCTTCAGACAAATTCTGAAAATAAATGAGGGAAGTAGTTCCCTGCCACCCCTGTGCCAATTCCCACAACTATTCCCAATCCAACTAGGAGGGGAATCAGTTGTGTATCTCTAGTAAATGTCATTAAAGATATGATTGGAGATTGATTGTTAGCAGCTTTATCTATATTTTGGGCTATCTCTACTAGGATACATGTACCTGTCCAGTTGTATAATACACAGGAGTAAGAATTTGTTCCACATAAGAAGATTCCAGATATTTCCATATAGAAGCCAAGATTGATAGAAAACATATGAATTGTTTTATTATTTTTGGATTCCCATGTGGATAGGGTTCCTGATAGTACAACCCCTGTCAGAGTTTGAAAAGGGCCAGGGGGCTGGTCTGGATTGCCCCCAAGGTTTATTTTCCCAATGCAAAAAAAAAATTCTTTTTAAGTCAATGATATATAGGGACAATGAATCCCTTGATAATTAGGGACAAGTAAGCACTCAATCGTGGCTGGATTGGAGCAGGCTTCCCAAGGGAAGATGTCTGTACAGGTAGAGGGTCTATTTTCACTATAGCCTGGTAATAACACATTATTAATAATGTGTCCTTCTTTATAAATGATTTCCATGAGAACCCTATTGGTTTGCTAAAGGTGGCAGCTAGGATCACCATCACCATGGAATTAAAGTGCCCATTCTGTGGGGTAATTTTTAAAGTATGGTTGCAAAGATGCTTTCTAATGTTCCCAACTTATACCCAGGATGTTGTTCCCTCTGGATACAAAATCATGCCTGGAACTTGGGCCTGGTTTGGGTTGTAATAGGATGAGATGAAGTTTAATAAGATTATTTTGAAAGGACTGGAGGAACTGAACTGCTCTTCCAGTTATTGTGTTTTTGGTCATCTCTGTAATTTGGAAGTTGTATAAATCATCTAAATCTTTATCTGGAATTCATGATCACCTTCATATTTAGGATGGAGAGTCATTTTGCTAGTAGTCCAGGAATAAAGATGGTGGTGTTTTCTATAGAGGTTGGTTCAGGCATATCCAACAGTCCTTAACCAACCCAGGATTTAATTGGTTTAGGAGATAGTAGGTAAGGCTTAAGGTTTTAAAAAGGTACTTGGGATCCAAAAATTCTCCCAGATGTTGGCTTGAGCCAATTACTGGCCATAAAGTGAGAGTCAGGGTGAGAAATGGGGAAAAACAGAATGAGGTTTTTAATATGATAGCAATCCTCTGGAAAAGTAACCCCATTTTAAACAGACAGCAAAGGGCCTTATCCTTGAGAATATAGTCTTAGGAACAGCAGAATCCCAAACAGAAGAAACACATAGAGAAAGATAACTTCCAGAATTGGAGTCTACCTCAGGTTGGGTACAGGATCAAGATATTCACTTATCTTGTGGTATTTGCTTTTTGAAAAGGAACTTGAGGTTTCAGCGGGCT
The DNA here is from genome assembly GCF_021218885.2 of Marmota monax. Taxonomy (NCBI): domain Eukaryota; kingdom Metazoa; phylum Chordata; class Mammalia; order Rodentia; family Sciuridae; genus Marmota; species Marmota monax. The sequence continues at coordinate 11,174,485 of NW_026693777.1, read as the reverse complement.
CACTGGTCCAAGTTTCCTCAAGTGGTATGTGATGGCCAGGCAGTGCTTGCTTCAGCCTTGACAGATTAATCCATACTTTGACCTCCACTACTTTTATAGCTATGTGGGTAGCCAGAATTACCTGGTAGGGACCCTTCCATTTTGGCCTCAATTGATCCTCAGGGGATCCTTCCTTCCAGGTTTTTATTAACACCTGTTTTCCGAGTTTTACTTAAAGGATTCCTCCCTCTACAGAAGTTGGAAGGAGGTAGTTTCCTATGGTTTAAATAGCCAGTTGGAATTTGCCCAAATTGGTTGGATATTTAACAAGTTCAGCAGTTCCAGATCCACCACAAGTTCTTTTGATAGAAAGGACTGCCCATATAACATCTTATTACCTGGGCATTGGGTGCATTTCAGATTCTCCTGAGAATTATGGGACATAATGTCACTCATGTTTCAGAAGTTTCTTGACAGAGTTTAGCTAGAGCCTATTCCAGGATGTGGTTAATTCTTTCTACCTTCTCTGATAACTGGGGTATCCAAGCTGAATGTAGATGTTATCTAATTCCCAGGCCTTGGCAACCCCTTTTGTGACCTGGGACATGAAAGAATGTCCATTATCACTCTGTAAGCTTTGGGAAAGTCCAAATCTAGTAATTATTTCTTTTAGTAGGGATTTTGCTAATTCGGTGGCCTTTTCTGTTCTTATAGGCTAGCCTTCAACCTATCCAGTAAAAGTGTCTACTAGGACAAGTAGACAGTTAAATTCCTGGCAAGCAGACATATGGGTAAAATCCATCTGCCAGTCTCCTCCTGGGTATATTCCCCTGAGTTGTATAGGTTCAATCAGTGAGGGAGTGTGGACACAGGGTTATTATAAAAGCAAAGAGAACAAGCCCTGAAGACATATACCACTGTTTTATTTAGGTATCACCCAGAAAATGTAGCCTCTTGCCCGAGGTGGAAAAAGTCATGTAAGGTTTTAATGGTCTTCCATTGAATTGACCTGGGCTGTGGAAGCCACTCTGAATGATCTGTGTCTTCAGTCTTGGAGCCAAGAGGCTTTGACCGTCACTACAGCTCATAGTGATGTGATACCAGATTCGTGGGACCTCCAGGAGCCGAATCCGGTGTAATCACACAAGAGTCTTTATTGCAGCCTGGACTCACAACTGATTCCAATGCAGCAGTCAGTCCCAGGGAGTGAGTCCTGGTCCTTTATCCAGTGAGATTTTATTTGGGGATACTCTATGCGTCACAACATCACACAGCAATGTCCCTTGTAACTCCACGCTTTCTTACCTTTTTTGGATGGAACATTCTAATAATGAGGGTCCTCCCAATAAAAGCCCACTTCCAAATGTTCTCTCTCTCTCTCTCTCTCTCTCTCTCTCTCTCTCTCTCTCTCTCTCTCTCTCTCATCTCTCTCTCTCTCTCCCCCTCCCTCCCTCTCTCTCCAGCCTCTTGTCAGCCTCTCCTGACCATCCCTTGCTCTCCCATTTGGGAAACTTGATGCCAAGAGCAGAGAAGCCTTCCTGAAGTTTGTTTAAAGGTAAAGTGTGTGTCTGTGTTTTTTTTTTTTTTTTTTTGGTGTCCCTGGAAATTCACATGAGAGACCTTAAGTTCAGCTGCCCCTGCAGGCCAGGGGCAGCACTGGGCAGATAAATCTGTGTGTCCTTTTCCCACCATTTTCCTTCTTTAGTAACTCCTGCCCCGAGAGCAGCCTGTTCCTCCTCTGGAGTATGGACTGTGTGTAATTTGTCTTCCTAGAAGGGGAACAGAGCCAGAGCCAGAGTTGGACGTACTCTCATGGCTGCCTCCTGTACTATTTGATCTGCTCTTTTATTGCCTCAGGGTGCTTTTGACATATTCTTTTGATGTCCCTGGCAGTGTAGGTCATCTACCCTTTTGAGGAGAGTCACAGTTTCCAACAGCTGTAATGTTTGTTCCTTATATTTAATGGGGAACTGTTGACTTGTCAAGAGGCCTCTGTTCTGGTTTGGATGTGATTTGTCCCCCAAAAGCTCAAATGTGAGACAATGCAACAAGGTTTGGAGGAGAAATGATTGGGTTATAGCCTTAACCTAATCAGTTTATTAATCCTTGATGGGATTCATTGAATGGTAACTGGAAGCAGGTGGGGGTGTGCCTAGAGGAAGGGGTTCATTATGGGTGTGGCTACCGGGTATATATTTTGCATCTGGAAAGTGGAGTCTCTCTGCACGCTGATCAACATGGGAGCCACTTCCCTCTCTCATACTCTTCCAGCATGATGATCTGCCTCACATTGAGCCTTGAGGAATGAATCCAGCCTTCTATGAACTAAGACCTCCGAAACTGTGAATCCTCAAATAAACTTTTCCTCTTCTAAAATTGTTCTGGTCAGATCTTTTATTCATAACAGTGAAAAAGCTGACTAAAACAGTTCTCTTTCTTTCTAAATGGCTGTATGGACATGTAACATTGAAAATGCATTATTTGGATTTGTATATATATTGAGCACTCTATCTCCTCTTTTTATTAGGGCTCTAGTTACAGCATTAGCTCAGCTTTTTGAGCTGGGGTCTCTGGGGGCAAGTGGTGAGCTTCTATTAATTATTCTAGCTAACTACTGCACATCCAGCCTTCTTTTGACCATTTTAGACAAAATTACTATCATCCATGTACCATTCTTTCTCTGGGCTAGGTAGAGATTGGTCAGATAGGTCTGGATGACTGGCATAGGTCTGGAGGATTACTTTCTCACATGAATGTTCACCTGGGAGGTCACTGGGAATTTGAGAGGCTAGATTGAGAGTATTACATGTCCTGATACTAATGTTAGGACTATCCAAGAGAATTGCCTGATATTTTGTGGGATCTCTCTCCTGTCATCCATAAATGTTCTTTTATTTCCAAGGTGGTTTTAACCAAGTGTGGGGTGAAGACCTTAAGAAGTTGCCCTAAAGTAATCTTATTAGCCTTTATTACAAGGAGAGATATTGCTGCTACCATTCGTAAATATCCTGGCCACCTTACAGTTACCCTGTATAGTTACTTGGTGAAATAAGCCACTGGTCTTGGGTTAGGATCCCTGTGGCTATTCCTTTTCTTTCTGCCACATAAAGAGTAAATGGCTTAGATATTCCTAGAGCTGGAGCCTGGCCAAAGGCCTGCTTTAATACCCCCAAAGTTGCTTCTTTTTCTGAATTCCATTCTAGAAGCTCTGAATCTGGCCCTTTTATGCTTTGATAGAGTGGTTTTTGCAATATGGCCTAAGTTTGGGATCCAGATTCTACAGAAGCCTGCCATTCCCCAAAATAATTGGAGCTGTTGCTTATTAAATGGTGGACCCAACTCACAAATGGCCCTTATCCTGTCTGGGGAAATTTGTCTGGTCCCTGTTGTAAGTATATATCCCAAACATGATAGCTTCTGTTGGAAGATATGGACCTTCTTTATTAGATACCTATATTCTCTTTCTGCTGTCCTGATACTAATGTTAGGACTATCCAAGAGATAGTCTACTAAGAAATTGACTGTTTGTATGGTATTTTGTGTTTATATGATATATTATATTGGAGATCTCCTAAGTTGGACTACATATTAGCCAGTCATCTGCATATTGAAGGCTCTCTCCCCATTTGAGCTTGAAATCCCTCAAGTCCCTTGCCAGGGTCCCACCAAAGAAATGAAGGCTATCCCTAAACCCCTGAGGGAGAACTGTTCATGTATATTGTCTTCTTTCCTTATTAAAAGGATTTTCCTATTCAAGAGTAATAAAAGATATTGGGATGACAAATGCAGTGGAATTGAAAAGAATGTGTCCTTGAAATTCAGCATTCTAAAACAAGTAGTGTCTCCTGGTATTTGGAGACAAAAGTACATAAGTCTGCAGCTAAGGGATGTACAGGGACTACAGCTTCATTAACAAGTCTCAGGTTTTGTATTTTTGGTGTTCCCAGTTAGGTTTTAGGATGGGCAAAGGCAGAGTCTAGAAATTGTCTTCAGTTTGTGGCTCCATTTGGAGTTTTTGTAATTTTATCCTAATATCAGGGACCAACTGGCTAATGAATTATTGGTCCAATGGGGCAATGCCTTCTACAAAGGAGGGGTTCATATTGGTATATTTCTAGAAGGCCTCTTCTAACCTTTCATAGAACCTGCAGGGTTTTCATCTTTTCCTTGAGCAATATTTCTTAGTTTATCATAATTTATTTGGTTTTGCGTGCCCTTTTTCATCTCTTCCAAGAGGGCTCCTATCATCTTTGTTTTCTTGTCATTCCTGCAGGAATATTATAACCCCAAATAGGTTCACTTACTGAAGCTGTTTCAGTCCTGGGTGGTTTACCTCTGGGGTATGAACAAATATTTCATCAGCTTCTCTGTTGATTCCTTAATGATTAATTCCTTCTCTAATGGGATGCAGCATACTGTTAGGATAAATTGAATGCCTACACAAGACAAATCAAAGGCCTTGGGTAGTGCCTGAAACCCATCCACAAATCTGTTTGGGTCTTCTGAATATTTACCTAGTCTTGACTTACACTATTGAATGTCTGTAACAGAGAAAGGGACTTGAACCTTTCAGTACTCTCTGCTGCAGTCACCTTCCTGGGTGGTAGCATGACCGCAGGGGAGTCATAGGGACCATAATGAGTCCAACTTCTAGTATATTGAGAGCTTAGAAGCTTTGGGGAATGGGGAGGCTTACGAGGTTCCTCCCTGGAAGGATCCTATGGAGGAGGTTACCATAGATGGTTTCCCTGAGACACAGGAGGGCAGGGTAACAACAGGTCATCTAGGATATAGGGGTGGTTTCCTTGGGAGTTCCTCATGAGGTCTTTTCATAGCAAGGAATGGATTTGGAAACAGGGCCATGAGGGCCGGGACACAGGGGACTTCTGACCACTTGCCTTGTTTCCTGCAATAAAGGTCTAGTTGCAGGATTGTATTATAATTTTTGCTCCCATTCCAATTCCATTGTTCTAAATCAACTAGCTCATATTGGGGCCAAGTATTATTACAATAAAAATGAGTCATTTTTTCCCCTCAAATTCTCAGGATTGAAGCATTTCCAGTGATGGAGGATACATCTAAGCTGGGAGTCTTGTGGAATGGAGGTGGTCCCTTCCATGTTGGCTATTCTGTAAAAGGGACAGTTTTTTAGGTCCTGTCACAAGGGCCCTGAATTCCACCTGAGACATCTTTCTGGGGAATTAGGGACCTTGGGATTGTATATTTCCCAGGTGTCCCCATAAAAATCCCACAATAACCTTTGTAGCCAGATGTCTCTGCCCCCTGTGTTGATTGTGCACCACTTTCTTTGAGTCCCTATGACCAGGACCATACACACTCTCTCTCTACCAATTCTGGGACACAGTGGTATTTTATTTTGTTCCTAAAAACTTGGTAGAAATTTCTTCTCCTCCTCCTCCTCCTCCTTCTTCTGTTTAGTCTCCCTACTCATAGAACCAAAAAGGACCCATGTAGTTCTATTTATGAGGGGCTATTAAATGGCATCCCAACTTGTCCCTATTCTACCTTTTGTAATGTTATTAAGCCCATAAAATGGGGGGGGGGATGACCTAGTTTTATTTTGACCTGCTGCCCTTTGATTGAAGGTTGGAGATATGGGTAATAACCACAGTTAGCAGCTCCTATTCCACATAGGGAATTTCAGGAGAACATTTAAAGAAAAGGCAATAGGTTTTTTGATGGAGGTGATGCCCTCAGCCTGAAGAAGTGATAGACAGAGAAGAGGGAGAGTCCATAGGAGGTGAGAAAAGGCTGGGAACTGAGTAGATATGGAAACAGTACTGGGTTGAGCTCTGATTCAGCTAATTTCCTTTTGTAGAAGCCATAGGATGATTTTACAATGTGCCTACATTGGTGAGCTTTGTCTTGTGTTCCACACAGAATAAGTCTAACTGTGGCTCCTCATTACTGGATTATGCAGTCATAGGAGTCTTCAAAGGGTAGGCTTCAAAGTGGCTTTTAACTGCCTGACCTGTGCCTGCTCAGAGTGCAGCAAAGAACCAGAAGCTTTGACATGACATTATGATCAAGTAAAGTGGAGAAACAGAACACAGGCTCATGAGGATATAGAAAATATAAACAATTAAACAAAAAATCCCCATAAGCCAGGTCAAGCACATGGTGGGACAACTGAGCAGCACTATGGAATTCCCTGTGGTCTCAGGATCTCCACCCTTCCTGGCTACAGATTTCCCAATATTCTGAACAGAGATGCCTTCTGATCGCCCCAGGGATGCCTCCTGGGAGGTCAGTTGCTCTCAGTCTGTATGTGGTACTGTTGGAGGAGAACCTGATAGAAAAGAGAGGTAACTCATGAGAGTACTATGGAGTGTCCCTATAAAGTGGCTTACCTCCTTCTGGACTTGCCAAAATGTTATCATTGGGATGTCCTTGGTGTCATGATCAAAAAATGGAGCAAGACACATAGTAGTAACAGATAGAATACAGATTTATTGAAGGTGAAGTTAGCATTCGATTAGGTAGAACACAGTGAGCTGAGCAAGAAAGAAAGGCTCAAGGCCCCAGGGTCTAGAAATTAGTTTTATATCCTGAACTATGGGGTGTTCTCTTCCCTATACAGACCTGATTGAAGTCCTTACTCCATTTTCTCTCATTGGTTATTTTATAATACCTGATTCGAATATTTTCCAATTTTTCTTCCATTGGTTACTCTAGAAAACCTAATTAGAATATTTCCCACTTTACTTCCATTGGTCATTTTAAAATTTGAGCCTGTGGTGGGAGTTGTCATGGTATGGGATTTATTGTAAATGGGGACAGGACTTCTCTCCTTGTCTTGTCCTCCAGTGGCTACTTTCTAATACCCTTTCTCTGCCATCTGGATATCCAGGATATGCCAGCAGGATTAAAAAGGCAAAAACTTAACTGATGATAGATAGAAAGACTATTCTACTAAACAAAAAAATTAACAAAAACCAATTAGTCACAGGTTGAAAGGGCCTCTGTTCCTTTCTTTCAGTGGACAGACGTGACTAATCATCTTATATCCTACTTGCAGGGAACGTTCCATCCTTTTGCCATGCTCAAATTTTAGACTAAGACTTTTCTATAACCAGACACAAAAAGGAGCTCTTAGAGTTTTGATTTTGCTAGTTCAAGAGTTTTGTTGACCACATTTCTTGAACTTGAGTTATCTCAGTTTTTAGCTTCATAGAACTCATGCAGGTAATTTTTTGCTTCTGGATACTCTGAAAAATGCTTCTTTCAGTGAATGATTTCCCAGAAATGATGTCTACTAAACTAGCACTGTGGTATTTCTGTTCTCTGTCTCAGACAAATTTGTGCCCTTGGCCAGATTCCTGTGTGTTGTGATGGAGCTGTAGCAAAGTGTGAGATTATAATTCAATTTCTTTTGACAGAAAGATTAAATTACCCATTGGGTCCACACCAAAAAGAATCCTTTCATGTACAGAAACATGAACTCCTTGTTACTTGCTGTGTAACGCCATTACACACTCCTTTTGACTATAGCAACCTACTGTGCAACCCTTTAATCACTGTCTTATTGGCTAGTGTTCCCTTACACTGGGCAAATGTTTCTTTTTAGACTTTATAACTCCCTGAAGTTATCAAGGCCACAAAAGAATATCCACCTAAACATTTCCCCTTCTCTGTCACAGGTTGGTTTTAGCTTATTGTAGGCACCAGAGAACTCTCTGCCCATTGAAGTAGTGGTGGATCAGAATTGCCTGGATGCTTGTTTTTTTTTTGTTTTTTGTTTTTATTTTTTTTTTTAAAGAGAGAGAGAGAGAGAGAGAGAATTTTAATATTTATTTTTTAGTTTTTGGCAGACACAACATCTTTGTATGTGGTGCTGAGGATCAAACCCAGGCCGCACGCATGCCAGGTGAGTGCGCTACCGTCTGAGCCACATCCCCAGCCCTAGATGCTTGTTAAAACACAGATTCTTTGGTCACACTCCTTGAAATTTTGATTCAGGAAGTCTTTGGTGGGGTCTGAGAATTTGGGCTTCTAGCAAGTTCTCTGATGATGCTGATGTTTCTAGTTGAGAATCACAAATGAACAGTTTATGCTCTAGAACAATGTCCCACTTCAGCTTGAAAAATGTTAATAGCATCCGTTCTGCCTGATCAAAGTAAGTTTCAAAATTAAAGCAGGCCCTTCCATCTTGCCACAGAAGTGTGGTTAAAATGGTGTTAAATCTTTTTTGAATCTGAAAATTGGTCAGGGAGGCATCATCATGCTCTCTGTACTATCATGAGAGGCAACCAGTCATGAGGAACATCCTTGAGAGGTTAGAGAGATTTCTTTCTCTGTAGTTATTCTGAGACATCTATTCCTCAGCAAGTTTGCGAGTCTCACAGCGCTAAAAAGTGCTTGTTAAATTCATCAGAAGTTTGTAAGAATATTCAAAGCTTGATAGAATGGTCATCATGACACAAGCAGTTGAAAGTTCAGCAATAAAATGGTTTGAGTAATAAAATGGCATTTGGTCTTGTCGATGTGGTTATTTTAACAAGGAAAATATTATGGCTCAAATACCATGTGTTATGGTTTGGGTATGAGGTGACCCTCATGTGTGGAATGATGCAAGAAAGCTTAGAGGTGACATTATTGGATTAAGGGAGCCTTAACCCAATCAGTGTATTAATCCACTCATAGGGATTAATTGGGTAGAGACTGTAAGCAGGTATGATGTGGCTGGAGGAGGTGGTTATTGGGGGTACATATTTTGTCCTTGTTAAGCATAGCTCTCTCTCTCTTCTTCCTGGTACCTTGTCCTCAATTGCTTGTCTATGCCATACTCTTCAATGTCCTGCTTTCCCATGAGCCCTCAAAGAATGAAATCAGCTTTCTATGGACTGAGACCTATGAAACCGTGAGTCCCCAAATAAACTTTTCCTCATTAAAATTGTTTTTGTCAAATCTTTAAGTCACAGCAGCAAAAAATCTGACTAAAAAATCTGACAAAAAATCTGACTTATGAGAACATAAGTCATGGATATATTCAGTTATATTCAATATGCATAACTACAGGTACTTGGAAATAGTAGGATGAAAACCTCTCCTCTCACTTCCTGCATTTCTCATATGGTTTAAAGAAATGAGACAATCAACGAAGAGAGCCAAACATTGCTGATATCAGGTTTAAAAACAGTCTTTAACCTCAACCCATTCTGTTAGTCAACATATTTATATTCTTTTAATCCATGAAATCTGAAGCAAACAACTTTTGTTTTCATCCATGAGAGAAAATAAGAAGTAATCGGGTATTAATGAAATTTAACAGTCATGTACTAGGGCAGTGGCTTTTGGCTATACACTAAAATAAGCTGGGAAAGAGAGAAAAACAAAATCTCCATGCCCAGGTAACACCTCAGATCAATAAAATCAGAATCTCTACAGATGGGACCGAGACCATTTTTTTCCTTTTAATCTCCCTGGTGATTATAGTCTGTGCCAACATGGGCAACAACACCTGTTTGGTCTTCTGTTTCTTTGTTTAATTTGTTTTCAGCCACTTGCGGTATGTGTGGTAAAACAGAGAACTTGAAAAAGCACAAATATTTATATAACAATATGTTTGTAGGTAGGGAAGTTAAAGATAAAGTTGAAATCATGAGTTGTAGATCTTCTAGTCAAATGTCATTTCTTTTGTTTTTCTTGAAGTACAGTGTCCCCCATCCCCTTATTTGTAATTTTATCTTCTACAATTTTAGTTACCTGAAGCCAAATATAATTTAAAAAATTAAAAGGACAATTGCGGAAATAATTCATTAATTTTAAATAGTGAACTGTTTTGAATAGCATGATGAAATTTTCTACTGTTCTACTCCATCATGAATGGGATGGGAAGTATCCCATTGTTCAGCGTATCAATGCTGTATATGCTACCCAGTCTTTAAACAACTAATGGCTGTCTTCAAATCAACTGTCACCATCTTTGTATTCAAGTAAGAAGGTGAAGAATAGCCCATTACCAGATAACAATGCCTTCATCTCATCAGGTGGGCTTTGTATCATCTCACATCATCATCACAGGAAGGGCGAGTGTAATATGTCTGGATATCTTGAGAGACTGAGAGAGACCACATTCACATAACTTTTACTACTATATATTGATATAATTATTTAATTTGATTATTGTTATTAATCATGCCATGTTTAATTTATGAACTAAAGTTTGAAATAGATAGAACAAAAATAGGAAGAACAAAAACAGAATATTTTGTTATTTTCTAGGGATTCATGCATCCACGGAGGTCTGGAAATATACCCTCTGTGGATAAAGGGGAACTTGTATACTTTATCAAGCCAGCTTTTAATCCTCCACTGGTGTTCGGTTTCCTTCAGCCTAAACTTTGTACCTTTTATTTTAGATGCAATAAGCTTTTCAACAGATTGAAAGCTGACACATTTTAAAACACTTAACTGGCTCATCACTTCCAAATATCAGGTACCTATATGTCTCTTTTAAAAGCAATTTCTAGAATCACATTTTTTCCTTAATGTGTTTTCACAATGGAAAATTACTGTTTGAGAACTGAAAATGTGTTTTTCAATAACTCATATCTGCACAATCAATTCTTTTCAACCATTTGTAAAAGTTACTTTATTCTATCAGTAATGATGAAAAAGTTACGAACATGTTCATAAGTGCTTTTGAAAGTAATTGAAGCTTGCTTTCTAATCCCAAAATATTTTGCTGATCCTACAAATGACTGAATGAGTCTTTTATTTTACATATTATGTAACAAATATTTGTTAATATTTATGTAAGCTTTGCACCAAATATTATAGAATATTAAAAATCTAGCTGGCTGTATTATTTTCCTTAAAGATAGAAGAAGACAGAAGAAACAGAAAACTGGTTTTCGCCTACAAAATTCTACAGTATTGAAAGCAATTATTTCCCACCTGGTATGAGCAGAACCACTTTTCTGTATACTCTCAATTCTTTTTGGTGCTCATTGGTGATTAAAAATACTGGCACTCAGAATATATTCTTTTTTTTTTAAAAAAATTATTTATTTATTGGTATGTGGTGCTGAGAATAGAACCCAGTGCCTCACACATGCTAGGCAAGCGCTCTACCATTGAGCCACAACCCCAACCCCCAGAATGTATTCTTAAAACTCATTATAGTTTGGATATTTTCTTATCCAAAAGATTAGTGTTTATCTACTCCTGGCAAAATCATCAAATAATTAATAGCATTCTCTGTAGCTCCAAAATTCTGAGTAATAATCTACTGCTACAGAGCTTTATATTTAAAGGTCACAACCTAGAATTCCTATAAATATAAGACCAGTAAATTAAACAGGTAGGAGACAATAGAGAATGTGGAGGCTGTGGCAAGCTAAAACCACAGGTGGTTACATGAGAATATAAATGCCATGTTGCCAGATATTCTGCTTTTTATAAATCAGTAATAATCTGGACATCACATTGGAAATTTAATAATTTTTCAAATGTTTATAGACCAAACAAAGATCACCAAAAAGCAGTATTTGGTGAATCCCAAGTTTATGAGTGTTGGCTTAAAACAATAGTCAGCTAAGAACAACGAAAGTAGATATAGACAATGAGAGTAACTTGCAATTGGATTGTAGTTATAGACATGGAGAGATACAAATGACTTAGGGAACATTTTTGAAGATAAAATTCACTTTATAGTAATTTGAAAATGTATGATGGGTTAGTATTATATAGAATCTTCACAGTAACCCCATGAAATAAGTGCTCATTATTATTCCCAATTCATATGTAAAGAATCAGTGTACCAAAGATTTTAAACATTTAGGTGCCATGGACTACTTTGGCCCATCTCACGAAGCTTATGAACTTCTTCCCAGAATAATCATTTTAAACACTAAAATAAAGTGAGTGCAAAAGGGAAACAATTATACTGAACTATAAATAACAACATTTAGTAAAATTATAACTGCTTCTTTATAAATACATTAAATAACAAGATGGGTAAAATATCTAATGATCCTTGTAATTCCAAAAGAGTGGTGATCAGAAAATGTTTGAGATACCTGCAACCACCATGCATAATATGGGACTATATGATATTAGTAGTAGTAGTGAAATCACAAGTGTGGGGAGCCACTCTGAATGATTCTTCTGTCTTGGAGAGGAGAGGCTTTGACCTTCACTATACCTCCTAGTGACTTGAACATTGCCCTGGTCCTGGAAGTTTGAGGACAAATGTTCAGACATAGGTGTCGCCCTACAGCCCTTAGGTTGAATTACACTCACATGTCCCTTGTAACTCCACTCCTTCTTACCTTTTTTGGATGGAACTTTCTAAGAATGAGGGTCCCCCCAATTAAAGCCCACTTCTGAAGGTGCTCACTCTCTCTCTCGCCAGCCTCTGAGTAACTACCCTTTGCTCTCCCATTTGGGGAGCTTGAGGCTGAGAGTGGAGGAGCCATCCTGAAGCTTGTTTAAAAGTAAAGTGTGTGTCTGTGTTTTATTTGGTGTCCCTGGAAATTCACAGGAGTGTTACCGCTGTTGACCAGTGACGAGTCCTTGCCTCCCCAACGTTGAAGAATAACACCAAAGAAGCACGCCGAGGCAAGGTCAGAGTGGAAAATTAGAAGTTTATTAAAGGACAGCAGAAAAGACTTCTCCTGGAGGAAGATGGGGACCCAAGAGGTGGAATCCGTTGAAGGGCGAATGTGTTCCCCTTTTTATAGTTTTTGGTGATGGAATGTAGGTGGGAAGGGTTGGGACACAGGTGGGCCAAAGAAGTAATGTGGGCACTTCCTAGTCAAGTTTGCTGTTCATTAACATTTCTTTGGGATGGGCTATCTTCAAATCTGTTGGGGGCTGTTTCCTGGGCTTTATCAACATTTCTTTGGGATGGGCTGTCTTCAAATCTGTTGGGGGCTGTTTCCTGGGCTTCATTAACATTCCAAGAGTTGCTCAACTTTTCCGGAAATTCATTCTCAACAGGGCCTCCATTTTAGATTTCACTCGATATTAGACCCGATTTACCTAACTACACTGACTACCTAATTTTAAATCTGGCTTCAGGAGCGACCTTAAGTTCAGCTGCCCCTGCAGGTCAGGAATGGCACACAAGCACTATTTTTACTACTTGAACATGTTTTTTACATTATAATGAAGAAAATAATAAATTTATATTAAATATTACTAAACTGAAAGTTAATTTTGTTCATTAAGCTTACTGACCCTGTATATTTCATTGAAAGTCTTCTCCACATAAGAAATCTGAATAAACACACCCTTCCCCAAATAATTAAATAACCTGAGGTAACAATGCTCATACATCATATTGATATATCATATATATGCTAATGTGTCATGATACTAACTTGCAATCTGTCTTCCTCTAAATATGTTTTTAATTTAGTCACTGGAAAGGGGAGAGTTTTCATGGTGGTATAACTTTTAGGCATAGAGGTTCCTGCTTCCTATTTAGTCAATGTCAAAACTTGAAATTTCTTCTCAAAATGACTAAAATTCAGATAAGAACTGAACTTTGTTGTAAAACTATATTGTCTATATAAATCTTACCCCCCATGATTTATTCACTGACTTAACATTTTTGTTTCCCAATAGATATTACCTGAAGTGGCGACTATGTGGTGGCACCCACTCCTCCATAGAAAATCTTAGCTAAGTTTCTCCTGAAGTCTTCACCATAATTGATCTTAGAACTATCAGCAAAAGGATCTGTGCAAGAGTTCAATGTAGTTAAGTTTCCTGTTTCCTGTTGTTCTATCTTACTTGGCCAAGAATCTGAAAGAGATCAGCACTCCAGGTGCTGAACACCCCTTAACTATTTTTTCACAACTATGAACTATTTTGTATTGGATATATAACAGTTTGTAAAACATTTCAAGCCAGGAAGTGTGTTTGCAAATGCAAAGAATAAAAGAAATACAGATCCTTTAACAAGGCCTCTGGGCTTGGGCCAGAGCCTCACAGAGATGTTTACATTTCAAAGATAGGATGTTACTAATTGGGCTCCATGGTAACAGCTGGTAGGTAGAGGGAAGAAGGGGAAGAAGCCACTCTCCTCTTCTCAGGTGCTGTCCTTGAAGGGTTAACTTGCCCAGAACAGTGAAAGAAAAAGTTGCTTTTGTGTGAACTTCTGCAGATCCTGAACTTCTGAGCCTCTTCCCTTACACACTGGGTATAAAGTTCTGAAACTGCCTGAACTCAGGGTTCAGGAGGATTAATTGTTTACAGTGAATGCTATTCCCTTTGAACCTGGTTGCAACCATAAATAAACAATAAATATGCTTCCTGCTGCCTTTGGTGTCTTGCCTCATCTGTTCCCACAACAACTATAGTGAAGTATCCATTTATTCATTCTCTTCATTATAAAAAAGTTAGGTGACTACCCACTAGGAGAACAACTGACCATACTAATGTGATAAATCATATAAGGAAACACATTCTTAGTTCTCTTTATTTTTTCTTTTTAATATTTTCATATACCTCTTGCTCAGATCTCTCAGTTAATTCATCATTTTGTTATGATTTATTAATTTCTGCCTTTCTTTTCAAAGATAACCCGAGTTTAGATATTTCATTAGGAAATTTACAGCAAATGAAATATATGTATATGTATGTGCATGTACCTATGTTTATATGGAACACATTACATCAAACTGCTGTCAAGTATATAGTAATACTGTTATAATTCTAAGGATCCTTCAGTTCCCAAGTTGAGGTCAGTGGAGGTCTGACAATCATTGGGGATCATTACTGCAGTGAGTTTTACCCATGAGACAATGTACTTGAGGGAATGTGGCATCAGTGACATAGGTGGATAGAGAATACTTGGTAGGAAAAGCATTTGTTTTGAAGTGAGCTAATGAGAATAGTTCCCTGCTTTCATGTTGTCCATCACTGACTTTTGTTATTGGGTATATGGAAATAGACACTTAACCTAAAAAATACCTTTTCTTAAAATCTTGCTATGAAATTAGGAATAATCTACCAGTATCTCTATTGGTAGAGTGCTTGCCTCACATGAACAAGGCCCTGGGTTTAATCCCTAGCACTACAAAAAAAAAAAGGAATAAACCTTAAGAGGATTTTAGCTGGGTGCAATGGCACACAACTGTAATCCCAGCAGTTCAGGAGGTTGAGGCAGGAGGGTCTCAAGTTCAAGGCCAGAATCAGCAATTTAGGGAGGCCGGAGTAAGACTGTGTCTAAATAAAATAGAAGAAAGGGCTTGTCATATTGTCAGTGGTTAAGCACACCTGGGTTTAATCCCTGGTACCAAAAAACAAAAAAACCATCCATAAGAGAGCTTTTAAAATAATGTTAATTTTATGGAGAAAAAAAAGATAAATATAATGAAAGCGAGTTTATTACATTTTATAAACAAATACTTATATTTGATATTTTATTTTTGCCCAAAATTGAATGTCATTGAACTGCTCATGTGAATGCAGATCACATAGCTCATGGCCAGTTAAGATGGGGAAGCAGTGAGCTCCTTCCAATAATTTTGAAATTAAGACTTCAGGTGAGGATCATGATTTGCATTTTACTAAACTTTTGTCAGGGTAAATAATATTTTAAAAATTATTTCTGCATAGTCATATAATATACTACATGAATTCTTCTATATATTGTTTAGTGATAAATCCAGACCTTAGTTATCCAGTCTCTGCAAGAATAATTGACACAAAGGAATAATTGTGTGCTTGTTTCATTGCATTCTAAAACATTTCAACAATTATTTCAGAAAATATATATTAGGCTTGCTTATATACTAAGTGCTGTATTGGATACTACGAAATTAAAAGGTGTGTAAGTCAGAAGTTCTCATCCTTACAGAAGATCGCAGCCAAATCCATTTTGAATTCATTTTGTTAATTTGCCATGGAGTTAGAAAAGTCCTTATATTACAGAAAGACTACTGAAATCAAAAGTCATGTATTTCTGAACTGACAGAGTTCTCTATTAAATACAAAATTTATCCTTCAATTTTAATAAAATTTTTGATATATCTGATAGGAATACTTATATTCATGTCAGCAGTATATTGTAGTATCAGCAGCTGGCAATAAAGATATCACTTTCAAATAGTAACAACTATACATATCCTAGAACTATTATGTGTTAGCCAGAGCACTATTCTAGACACTGTTACCTTCTGCCTTACAAATGGTTTAAATGAGGAGAAACTCCTCTAATCACACCATGTTGGCATTGCAAGTTTTGCTGTCAACTCTGAGAAAAAAGTGTGAAGTCTGTGAAATCTGTCTCCTCAGTCCTTTACTTTTTGTCCTCCAACTTTCTGGTTCCTCTGCTTTTGTATGCTTAGATTTATCACACATCACTTCTACTCTCCTGAGACAGTTTTGATCTCCTTAGTAGAAATCATATGAGCTTGGACTAGCTTTCTGTACTCCACAGCTCAGAACTATCAACAATCCCAGAGAGGTTATCTCCATCAAAGCATCAAAGAACTCTTTCAGGTTAGAATTCTAGACTCTCATCCTTAGAGTCCTTCTCTTCTGATGAATCCAAAATAGCCTCCAAGTTACAATCTATTACATTACTGACTTGCATCTCACTTTTCATTATTGAAATGCTTTTATTTATGTATATATTTTTTCATAATCTATTAGAAATCACATTCTAGTTCTGAGGATTTCATATAATGCCATTATCATTGTTTCCTGAAGTCTAAAATGCCATCACATGTCAGTTTCTCAATACATTTTGTGTGTTAATGGCTAAAAGAATAACACAGATGGCAGAAATGTGCTTTGTTTTATTACAGGCATACATTAACCAAGAGAGAAAAAGTTATCAATGCACAAATTCACATATGACAGGGCTGAACTAATGAAGATTAAAAGGTTC
This sequence comes from Marmota monax, assembly GCF_021218885.2. NCBI lineage: Eukaryota > Metazoa > Chordata > Mammalia > Rodentia > Sciuridae > Marmota > Marmota monax. The sequence continues at coordinate 11,157,636 of NW_026693777.1, read as the reverse complement.
AGGGACACTAATTACTAATATAATTCAAACTTGGATTGGGTGTTTCACTGCTTTCCAACTTAAATTTTACACTGAACCACAGCTATGTCTTTAGTGTCCATGTCCTCCTCTGTATGCTAGTCTTTTAATTTGGATATGTACAAAAATGTTCTACTGGGTTCATTAGCACATGAGGTTCACATTATAATGGATGACACATACAAAATGATTTGAGGTACTCAGAAAGTTTGATGCAACTAAATGACCCAATGGAAGAAGTAGCTCCACTTGGGAAACTTAATGTACCAGGGCCTCACAGTGCTGGTAGCCTTTAAAGATAAGGCCCACTACAGAGATTCTGTGATCCTTCTGCTGTTCTCTTCCACCTCTGAGAAAACAGAAACACATTTCCAGGGAAAGAATTAAGCTAGCTTCTGCAGTAATCTCAAATACCTATAATTAGCAGTGATTATATTGTTTCAAACTCAGTGATTGGAGAGGCTTTTTATAAACAATAAAGTACAATAAAAGTTTTTAGCATGATAAAATTTATCTCAAGCAAAGAACCAGTTTTCTGTTTCACACTGAAAAACCTTACAGTTTTATATAACAGGTGGTACATCAAAAATAATGACCATTAAACATATTTAATATTTTTCTGGAAGTACTAGTTCATAAGAAATAAAAAGAAACCAGTAAGAGAAAAATGATATAAATTAAAAGTGATATAAATATTACATGATCATATATTAGGAATCTTCATGAAAATGTAACAGAAAAACTGAACATAGGAATTCAGTATACTAGCAATAACCAATCGAAAAATTTAAGATAGAATTATTTTACTTATAAAATAGAAAGCACCGAGTAATAACACTTCACAAAACTATGCAAGACCTGTACAATGAAAAGTGCAAAATTTTAGTGAGAAACCTAAAAGAAGTTTGGGTTAAATATGCACTCCATCTTCTTGAGTGCAAAAATTCAATATTAAACAAAAAATTTCCCAAATGAATCCACACATTAAATATTATACCAAATGAAATTGCAGATATTTGGGGGAAGATTGCTTAATAAAATAATAATAAAATTTGAGGGAAAACAACAACAACAAAACTGATAGAAGACTTATTTTTTTATGACTAAAGTGCTTGATGCATGAAACGAATGAGTACTGTATATATATATATATATAGTTTCCAACCTACATGAAGTTGTGTGGGAGGACATAGAAGGAACTACAGAATGAAAATGGTACTGAATTTGATGTAGAAATAAATCAATGGGATAGAAAGCCCAGAATCCATGAATACAGACAAATTTGACTCAAGATAAATTGGCATTTTAAATAAGAAAGGAAATGATAGGTAATAAGTGATTTAAAGACAGATGAAAATTTCATAGAAAATTAAGTTAAGTACTAAAATGAAAGAAATAATCTACATGGTATTTGAATTGCAGGGAACAAAAGCTATCAATTGGTATGAGTGAGACTAGCATCATGGTGAGGATGAGAATATGACAAAACATTTCAAAAGGCTTACAATCACCATTTTCTAGGTTATTGATTTTTTATTTGTAGAAACCAAAACTGTTAAAAATCATGCAGGTACAAACATATCTGTTAGCAAACATATTTACCAAAGAGTTAATAATTGGAAAGAAAAAGGAAATGGTTTATTTGTCCAGCAGGAAAAGTTAGGATAACTCTATACTGGTACATGATTTATTTGTGAAATGAACTACTACACAGTAATCAAAGAATATTATGAAAAAATATTTACTCTCAATTAGGTTTTACCATGAAAAGACATTATAAAATTTACAAATTAATAAGCATACACTCTGTTTCAAAAATGTATAAATGGCTATGCATATGTATGTATAAAAGACAGATATATACCAAAACATAAAAGGTGGTTATCACTGAAGTGAGATTACTATAGAATTATTAAACTTTAATTTTTATTTATATTTATCAAATTTTTATAGTCAGCATATAATACTGTCATGAGGAGAAAAATGAATTAGGAAAAAATGGTAAAAGTTGACACCATATAATTATACACACACACACACACACACACACATATATATAAAACAATTTTTTAGTTTTTCTGAAATATAATTTTAATTTTGTTTTTAGGATTTCTTTCTCAGCCCATCTTTATGAAAGTATACATCATAAATTAGATGAGTATGCTAAATCTTGAGAGCAGAATCAATTAAGAAGTAGTATGATTTAAGAAATGGAAATGGAAAAATCGCACCTGTGACATGCTGCTTATAATCATAAATAATGTTATTTATGTTTTCTAGATGTTTGATGTTTGTTTTAATCTACATTAACATGGAGTTTGAATTCAATAGTAAATGGGTCTCTTTTAGTGCAATGGGACTTTTAAAGTGATCCTTTATAGAGTTCCTTAGTGTTTTAATCAGCTTTTTCACTGCTAAACTGAAAGACCCCACCAGAACTACTGTAGAGGAGGAAGGGTTTATTTAGGGGATCCCAGTTTCAGAGGTAGACAGCATGCTCCATTTCCAGGGGGCTCAAGGTGAGGGAGAACATTGTGACTGAAGAGTGTGCCAGAGGGAAGTAGCTCACGTGATGTTCAAGAAGCACAGAGAGAGAAATTCCACTCACCAGATACAAAATATATTAGCCTAAAGCCATGGCCCAAATTCCCACCTCCTCCAGCCACACCCTACCACTTTAGTTGCCACTCAGTTAATCCCTATCAGGGGATTAATTCACTGATTGGGTTAAGATTTAGGACTCAATCATGTCTCACATGTGAGCTTTTGGGGAACATCTCACATCCAAACCATAACACTTCCCACATATTTCAAAAGAACATAAATCAGTTCAATTTTTTGTGCCATAGAAGCTACTGAAAATTATTAATGTATTATCAATCAACATTTTTAAAATTGTCTAATTTAAATAGATGATTTTTATAAATGCTTTAGTTCTATTTCTGTTTCTTTTGTTAATATATACTAGCTTGAAAAGCTATGTAATTTTTGAGATCTTATACTTAGGAATTTGTTTGTCTCCATTTGGTATTCTTCTGTTTTATTCACAGATATCTATAGGCTATATGTTTATATTGAATAATATCTCAGATATTAACAATGAGTTAATTCTATTTATGAATTTCAGGTATGGGATCTGATTACACCAATTATGTCAGAAATATTTTGTTAGGTTTTTAGTTAATTGATTCTACAGTAAATACTTTAGAAAACATAAAACAAGATTTTTTTTTTTTTACTTTCTGAAGTATATACAACACATGATAAGTTGTAGTACACCTTGCGTGCATATGTCAACTGGAAATATTGTTAGTCATTATACTAAGAAATGGAACAGGAAAATTATCTACATCTTAGGAATCCAGTGTAAGAACTAAATTATGTTCAGTGACTAGTTGTGTGGTCAGAGAAATAAAAACTTAGGCAAATGTTGTTGAGGCATCTAGTTACTTTGTCTAGACTTTTGAGTTTAGGTAATTGTTCATTACTTAATTTCTAAAGCAATCATAAGTAAAATTCAAATTTGATATTTGCAGTTTTAATTCCATTTTTAGCCATTGCTATTGCTAGATGATGCCTTGATTACACTCTAGAGGCAAGTAATTTTGTTTTCAAAAGCTGATTTTGTTCATTTGGGCTTTTCTTTTAAGTAGATTTTTAAAATGTTTGTATTTTTCTCAATGTAGATATTCAGTTTTATATTTGTGACCTAGCTTATTCAAGATATATACAATATTTATCTAAATTTAGTGAAAAAATTATACATCAACTTCAGTATTTTCAATATTCTTTTAGTTATAATAAACTATTAGTTTAATAAACAGGTATAGTTTAGTATATGAACATTTGAAATAAACGATACTTGCCACCTCATTAATGAAATAGTTAAACTGCATCTCTGGGACACAGAAATTCCACTTTTCATTTTAAAAGTATCATTTAATATTTAATTTTAAGAGTAATTGCATATCATTTCATAGATATTTTTGATAATGTCCTCATAATGATATATACTTGATTAAGAAATGATATGTTTTAGATTATAAAATTAATTTTTGATGTTAGTACTCTTAGCTATGACTTTTGAAAAACAGCAACTTTTATTTCTATACAGAGATTTTGTAATAAATAAATGTATAATATTATAGAGGAACTTCAAGAACTTCAAATAGGAATCCAATGCAATATCTTGAGTATTTAACCTGTTTTGATTTTTATCTTCAGTCTTCTCCAAGCTTTTACAGGTAATACAACCTTTTCTCCACAGTTGACATTTTTAAAGTCATATGATTTTATATCAAAAGACTGAAATAGGGGAAAAGATATAAGTGACAAATTGAAGAATTTAAAACATTGAATAAAAATTAAGTATAGAAATGTGTTTGACAAATATATAGTATATTTTAAAAATATTGAATGATTGAATAAATTAATAAATGTTGCAAGTAAAAAAGGAAATTTTAAAAAATAAATATTTATTTTGAGTTTTTTATTCATTTTTTCGCTTAGTCAAAAATTGTATATAACTTTTCATTTTGAACAATTTTAGATATTCAGAAAAATTGTGAAGATGATACACAGAAATTTATACCTTTCTCCCAGCTTCATTTCAATCATCTATGGACAGGATATATTGCTCAAATCTAAGAAATAAACATTGTTACTGTACTATTAAGGAAATTATAGTTTTTATTTAGATTTCACCCTTTGTTTGCTACTAATGTTCTTTTTTATTTCAAGATCAAATTCAGGATCAGGATACCACGTTTCAATTACTCTTCAGGTTTCCTATGAGACCCTACTCTATGACTATTTCTCAAGTTTTAATTTTTGGTTTATGAGTTTGTTATTTTTTAATAATATCAGTCAGGGTAATTTGTAGATGTCCCTCAATTGAGTTTGTCTGTTTTTCACAATCAGACTGAAAAATGATGGATATTTAGAAAAAATGTTACAGAGAATGAAAGGATCTCCTCAAAGCATCACACAATGATCTATGAACACAACTAATTATTTATCACGTGAACTTTGATCATTGGGTTAAGGTAGTGTCTGCCAGAATTCTTCACTGTGAAGTTAAGACTGTTCTTAACTCTTGATTAGAAATAGGTCCAGCCCAGAAGCCAAGGGAAAAGAATCAAGCTTCTTCTTCTTACAGGATTAGTATGCACATATATTCTTTGAGATTACTCTGTAATTGTTATTTCTTGTTTCCCACTTATTGATGTGTTCATTTTATTTATTGTCAGTATAAGATTATAGATATTTATTTTATACTTTGGCATTATAATTCAGTATTTCAGCTTTTTATTTTGTTCCAAATTTGACCATCAGGATCTAATTTTGAATATTTTTTAAAATTTGTATTTTAAAATTAAACAAAATTAGAAAAACACATAACACATGACATTATAGATTAAGATAAGAATACCTGTATATATTGAAAACAAAAAGTAGAATTTTTACAGATTCCCTTTAAGTCTTTCCTTGATCCCTGTCCCAATCATAGCCCCTTGTTTTTGAAGTAACTTTGATTCTAACTTTGTTGTGATCTTTTCCTTGCATTTCTTCATAGTTCTATTTATCAATATGTGTGTTTCTAGGCACTGTACCCCAGTCTTTTCCATTTTTAACTTGATATATTTTTTAAAAGTTTTAAATAGGCCCCATGTGATTTCTTTTAAATATCATTTTACCTAATGAGAAACACAGAACATTTAAGCTATAGAGTTTCTCCAAATCCAGATTTTTCCTGATTGCACACACACAGTACAGCTCTACACGCTTGTTGGTCCTTTGTATACCAGTAAATGGCAACAGTAAACTAAGAGACTTTGTCATACTCATATTCAATTCCTTAGCAAAGACTATAACACTATACATATGTATGCATGAACAATACATTACAAAAATAAAATAATAATGAATTCACAATAATATTTCCAATTCAAATTCAAGACTATAGGGTTTTATTTATCTTCTTCGTGACATTTTTTATTTGTTTTATGCCATGACAATCTCAAGCTCATAGAATTCTGAACATTATCTTTTTCAATGATTGGATGCCTAATGTCTGATTTGTTTACTGCCCAGGCCCAATTCATTGGAGTATGTAAAAATTTGATATACAATACTATCATGTTGTTTTCATTTGTTATGTTATTATCTAAAATAATTTTATAAGGAAAGAGGAAAGATGACTGCATATTTCCTGTCATTTGCACAGTTTTAAAAATAGTTTATTAGTTCCCTATCATGTGCAAAAGTCAACCTATTCCGGTTTTCTGAATGTAAACTGCTGCAGTCTGGCTGGGCACAATTCACGAGCCACTTATCAAGCAGAAACAAACTTTATTTTTAGAACACACACACCACACCACACAAGCTCTTCAGGAATTCCCTCAGAGCCCAGCTGCCACCACTGGCTTCCCACAAGCCTCTCAACCCCCCCCCCACTCCTCTTGCTCTTGAGGCGGATTGGCTGGATCGTGTGGGTGGAGCCAAAAAAGTCCCCCAATGAGCATCTCTATGGTCTGAAAGGGCGGGGAAACAGCCCAATGAGCATCACCACAGAGGAGCCAATCAGCTGGCAGCTAGAAGTTTGCTGGGGCTGCTGTGAGCCAATCATCAGCTGGCAGCTGGAAGTTAGCTGGCAGCTGGAAGTTTGCTGGGGCCCCTTCGGCTGTGGCTCTCAACATCTCCCCCTCTCTGTTTAAACAACAAGCATGTGGCTTAGGGACTGTGCCTGCCTTAGGTTGTCCAATACTACATATGGTGCTTACCCATCATCGGATGAGCTGACCTCAAGACGTCAGCCTCCTGTCTTAGGTTGGTACCATTGCAATTGGATCTTACCCATGATTGACTACCAGTCCGGCATACAGCTACACTTGTGGATAGGTCTTTGTACCAGTGTGGGGGGGTGAGGTTCTTTGCCTCACCTCTGTTAGCCCCCAAATTTTAGCTGAACGACCATCACAAGCAGAAGGGAGGAGGATACACCAAGCCAATTGATGGCTCCTTTTGGAAAAATTGTACCACCGATGAAACCATCAGCAAAAATACCCCAACACTACCACAAGTCCCTGCACCAACAGATAATTCACAATGCATACAAGTGAGTTCACAATGCATACAAGTGATACATAGCCCAGGCAAGTTCTGCAAGCAGTTCAGTGATAGCTATTGCAGAAGCTGTAGATTGGTTTTATCTTTGTCTTCACTGGCACTGGGATGAAGATAGGAATTCTGGCAATAATGGCTAAAGAAAAAATTATGTAACATTCCAGAAGGCACTAAAAGAAAACAATTTTCTGAACAATTTGCATAATCTTGAACAGAATTATTAAATATAATGAAAAGGAAAGGTGAAAGTAAACAAACAGATCTGTTAACCTCCTTTTTTGTTCACATATTAAAACAATCCTCAACAGCTGTTTTCCCAATTTAAATTAAACCATTTAAATCACGTGAATAAAAAAAAATCTGGATCCATTTTTTCATGAGCGCACATCATATATGATATATGGACATACGTACATACAAACATACAACACAAAACACAAGTGTGCACACATAATATAATACATACAACACATAATAGTAAAGGCCTTATAACTTTTTACAGGTGAAATCTCCATTGCAATGTTTAAAAACTCTATAGTCAAAAAATAGAACTGATCAGCAAAACATTAACCTAGGTCTGTATAAGCTCAAAAAACAAAATAGAACTTCATGATGTGGGAAAGGGCAATAATAAAATAGATATTGAAAAAAGCATCCTGGTTCTATCGCAGATGTAAGGATAGCCAAACTGGAGTTCTGGATATCAGCTGTTATGAATTTGAGCCAAATCATCTTTTTGGTCTGTAGAAATCACTTTAGTTAATCTCTCTGGAATCCAAATTGGCTGCTGTTCTCCCTGTGGAAACACACAAACAGACCCCCAACTCCAGACAATCATTGCGTCAGGACCTTTCCATTGTCCTGTTAGAATATCCTTCCAAAGTACCTTGGGCTTATGTACATTTTTTGGACACATATGCCTTTCTGCAGCACTAAGCCCTGATGAATCCAAATTTAAAAAGTTTAGAGTAAAAAGGGTTATTTTAAGTTTATCTTTGGGGAATATATACCCCTTCCCAATTCCCTCTTTTTGCTTTAATAGTACATTTTAATAGTTTGATGAGTTCTTTCAACTATGCCTTGTCCCTGTGGATTGTATGGGATTCCTGTTATATGAGTAATGCCAAATGATGAGCAAAATTGTTTAAAAGAGGTTGAAGTATAACCAAGGGCATTATCTGTTTTTAACTGTTTCGGAACGCCCACAGTGGCAAAATTTTGTAAGCAATGAGCTATAATATCTTTAGTTTTTTCTCCGGCATGAAGGGAGCTCATCAAAAATCTGGAAGAAGTATCAACTGTAACATGCAAATATTTTAATTTTCCAAATTCTGGCAAGTGTGTGACGTCCATTTGCCAAATATGGTTAGGTATCAGTCTTCTAGGATTGACTCCAAGATTAACTTGTGGTAAAAAGGTCACACAATTTTGACATTGTTTTATTATTTGTCTAGCTTGTTCCTTAGTTATTTTAAAATGCTTTTGTAAAGTATTAGCATTGACATGGAACTTTTTATGAAAATGTGTAGCTTCTTCTAGTGTAGAGAAAATATGTATGTCATGTGTAGTTTTATCTGCTAAATCATTGCCCAAACTAAGGGCTCCAGGCAATCCTGTATATGCCCTGATACGTCCTATAAAGAATGGATCTTTTCTGTCCCAGATTAGACTTTGTATAGTGGAAAGCAAAGAGAAAACAGTAGAGGAAGGGGAAATCCTACCAGCATCTTCAAGGGATACTATAGCATTAACTATATACTGACTATCAGAAAATAAATTAAATACAGAATCTTTAAACATCACAAAAGCTTGTAATACTGCATTAAGCTCTACCTTTTGAGCTGATTGTTTGGGTACTAAAAATGTAAAAGTTTGATCAGGTGTAACTATTGCTGTTGTACCATTATTTGACCCATCAGTGAATATATTTGGAGCATTTATGATAGGTGTTTTTCTTGTCATTTTTGGAAAAATTACAGGATGTGATGACCAAAAAGACAATAAAGGATTAGATGGTAAGTGGTTATCAAATGAAACATTAGATTTGCACATGATTATTGCCCAAGTATTTAACTCATTAGCTAACTCATCAATTTGATCCATAATATATGGAGTAATAATTTTATTGGGAGAAATTCCAAACACTCCCTTTGCTGCTTTTATTCCTTTGAGTATTAATTGTCCTACAGCCTCAGGATACCTAGTAAGAATAGTGTTAGGAGAATAAGATAAATGTATCCATAATAATGGACCTTCTTGCCAAAATACTCCTGTAGGAATATTTTTTTTAAAGAGAGAGGGAGAGAGAGAGAGAGAGAGAGAGAGAGAGAGAGAATTTTAATATTTATTTTCTAGTTATCGGCGGACACAACATCTTTGTTTGTATGTGGTGCTGAGGATCGAACCCGGGCCGCACGCATGCCAGGCAAGCGCGCTACCACTTGAGCCACATCCCCAGCCCTAGGAATATTTTTTGTTGGTAGTATAATAAATAATAAAGGCAAACATATCAATTCTATCCAACTGCATATTTTCCATATATGTTTCAATGATTTTTAATGCCTTTCTTGCTTCAGGAGTTAACATTTGGGGTGAATTTGGATCTGATGGACCTTTTAGGATATCAAATAAAGGTCCCAACTCTCCTGTTGGTATGCCTAGATAAGGCCTTATCCAATTTATGTCTCCTAATAACTTTTGAAAGTCGTTAAGTGATTTGAGTTGATCTACTTGTATTTGAATTTTTGGTGGATGGACCATGGTGGAGGATAATAGAACTCCTAAATGATTAACTGGAAAATTTAATTGTACTTTATATATTGCTATCTCTAGATTATATTTTTTTAATAAGTTTGTAAGTGTGGCATAACATTCTAGCAATGTGTTTTTATCTTTGTGTGCTAATAATACATCATCCATATAGTAAAATATTTGTAGTTCAGAATTTTGATTTCTAAGTGGCTGGATTACTTTGTTAACATAAATTTGACACATAGTTGGGCTGTTAGCCATCCCTTGAGGGAGTACTTTCCATTCATATCTCTGTTCAGGACCTTCATAATTCAGTGCAGGGATAGTAAATGCAAAACATGGACTATCCTCAGGATGAATTGGAATTGAAAAAAAAAACAATCTTTAATATCTATAACTAAAAAATACCAGGTTTTTGGCAAAGCAGACAATTGAGGCATCCCCGATTGAGCAGGTCCCATAATAACCATGTCATTATTAATGGCTCTTAAATCTTGCAATAATCTCCATTTACCAAATTTCTTTTTGATGACAAAAACGGGAGTATTATGGGGAGATACAGAAGGTTGTATATGTCCTTCTGCTAATTGTTGTTTGACCAGGTCATGGGCTGCTTGTATCCTTTCTCTAGTCAGGGGCCACTGAGGAACCCATACTGGTCTTTCTGATTTCCAAGTAATTTTTATTGTCTCAGTGACCCCTCCTGAAAATCTAATCCATGTCTGTCTGTTCCTTGATCTATTTGTATTGGTGCTGCTATACCTTGTTCTTGTTCTAATCTTTTTCCTTTCCTAAAACCTTGTCTAGCCATAATAGTGGGGGCATTTGGATTGATGTTATTTGTTAATGTTAGTCCTAATTGATCTAGGACATCTCGTCCCCATAAATTTACGGGAAGATGATCCAATACATATGGCTGTATTGTCAGGGGCTAGAAGGAAATTCTCCTTCAAAGAATAGCCTGACACTTACAAGAAACAGCCCCCTGGGAGACATCTTGCCTGAGAGACACCCTGCAGCCTTCTATCTCCCTGAGACATCCTGCGGCCACCTATCTTCCTGAAACATCCTGCGTTATCTCACCTTGTGAAGACATCCAGCAACTGCCCATAAGAGAGCTCCCCCATTCCCAGCCCATAAATACCCCTGTGTGAACAATAAAAGTTTGCAGCTTGATCAGAACTCCTGTCTTGCTGTCATCCTTCTGTGTCTCTTGTCCCTTCATTCCTCCCCATCTAGGTTTGCTGCCCTCGTTGATGTGTCCTGCTGGTCAGGACACTGCATAGTTCCTTCACATCCTTCAGGATCCTTCCAATCTAATACCATTGCACTTCTATGGGAATTAGTCGCCACTCCTAGGCCTCGAAGCATTTGAGTAGCTTGTTGTAACAGCCAATGTTTCAGCCATTCTTGACAAGAGATTTGATGCTAAGTTCTGCACCTGTATCCAGTAGCCCATTAAATTCATGTCCTTGAATATTTAGTTTTAGCATGGGGCGAGAATCTAAATTTAAAGATAGCATGGCCCAATCTACACCTGTGGAGCCTAATCCCCTGAACCTCTTTCTACAGTACGACTGGAAAATTTATCATATAGGCTGGGTATTATTAGTAACTGTGCTATTATATCTCCTGGTGAAATTACTGATATACCCTTTGGAGTACTGGTATAATTTTTATTTCACCTTCATAATCGGGATCAATTACCCCAGGACTTATCATAAGTCCTTTTAGAGTAGAAGAACTGTGTCCCAATAATAAGCCTACTGTTTCTTTAGGAAGAGGTCCTTTTACCCCTGTGGGAATGATTTGAACTCCCATCTCTGGAGTTAGTACTGTTCTGGCGGAGGCACAGATGTCCAATCCTGCGCTTCCTCTGGTTTGTCTAGTGAGGGATCTAATGGACAATGTGTCCTGGGCACTACCCTAATGGGGTTGCTGGGTTCCTCCAGTGCCCTGTATATTTGTGGTCTTGGGCCCTGGAGCATTGGGCCCCCCAGTCCATTTTTTGGCAATGGAGCCTGATGCCTTTCTCCATGATATCGTGGATAGACACCTAGTCCTTGTTCGTTTTTTGATAACGGAGTACCCTCTATGGTGGTTTGAGAACAGCATTCATTAGCCCAATGTCTCCCTCTATGGCATCGTGGGCAAATACCCGGTATTCTACTCCTTTGATACCTAGTTTTGTTAAGTCCTCCTCCTATGGGGCATTTCCTTTTAAATTGTCCTGTTTGTTCACAATTGTAGCATGTTTTTGGCCTGGCATCTAAAACCTGTTGTACTGCAGCTGCCAAGACTTGCCCTTGTTCATTAATGTCTCTACATAATTTAATATATGTGTTTAAATCTCCATGTTTCCATGGTCTAATGACCTCTCTGCACCAACAATTTGCTTGCTCATAAGCCAGTTGTTTTATTAATGGCATTGCTTGTTGTGTATTCCCCCAAACTCTGGTAGCTGTTTGAATAAGCCTGTCTACAAATTCAGCGGAAGGTTTATTAGCTCCTTGTATTACCTTAGATAATTGACCTTGTAAACCTCCATGTCCTTGTAAAGTCTTCCATGCCCTAACTGCATCTGCAGCAATTTGTGAGTATATGGCAGGATCATATGCAATTTGTTGCTGCTGATCCTCATAAGGTCCCTTTCCTAACAACATATATAAATTTCTCTGAGGATAACCAGCTGCTGCATTTCGCCTAGGCGTCTCCTTGCAAAATTCCTCATTGGCAACCTTCCATAACAGGTATTGTCCTCCATTTAGCACAGCTTTACACATATTAGCCCAATCTGCTGGCGTCATGTTCAAGTTGTTAATGGATTCGACCATGCTTACAGTTAAGGGTGCTTGAGGACCATAGGTTGTTACAGCCTCTTTTAGTTGCTTCACTGTTTTGAAATCTAAAGCATGGTGAATTTGCTGCCCTCCTGCCTGCTCAAATACAGGGCATGTTAATATTTGAGGTCCTGTCTCAGGATCCCATCTATCAACTACGGGGGTTGGGGGCCTCCCAGCATATGGAGGTGGCGCTGTTGGTTGGACACTTACGCCCTATGGTGATAGAAAGGTGTTAGTAGTAGTCTCCTGTTGTAACTTCTCCTGATGGCTTTTTCTGCTCTAAACTTTCTTCCTCTTTCTGACTAGCTCGAGAGACCTTCTGTTTTACTTGAATCTTTTCCTCTGTCTGACTAACTTGAGAGACTTTCTCTTTTACTTGAATCAATATGTCTTCTCCTTCCTCTACCATTGTCTGAACGGAAGGCTTTGGACTAAGCAAACAAGATATGAACGTCCACAATGGCAATGTGCCAACTGGCAGAGTCCATGGGCTTTTCTTTTATATTCTTTTTAAATCTTCACCATCATGGTTCCATTGTGATATATTTAACAACTCCTCCTTAAAAAGCCATGGGCTACATTTTTGTATTGTATCAACGAATGCCCTGACTGCTCTTGATTTTACTGGGATGCCTCCTTCCTCTAACAATTTACTTAACACTCTTTCAGTTTGTTTTTTTACTAATTTATGATCCCATATTTCTACTATAATACAACCCAACAAGATGACGCCAAACAAAACTGAAACAGAATGAAACAAAAGTGGAACAACAAAAAATCATTATAATAGCCTTTCTATCCTCCTGAAATGTCCATCCGTCCTTTCTCCCTATCTGTTTAAACAACAAGCATGTGGCTTAGGGACCGTGCCTGCCTTAGGTTGTCCAATACTACAGTAAACATTAGCTTAGATTATAAACATTTGATGAGTATTCCACTGTGGTTTGCATACTAATTAAATTTCAAGTTGTCCCATATTTTACCTCTAGGAGACTATAAAATTAGCTCCTGAACTCTTTAAAATAGCCATAGTGAATTTTAGTAACTTGAGATCTTATTTATCAGATCTGATTAAAATGCTACATCCTCTTATATAATTCTTGCTCTTGATGAAAGCAAGTATCAAACATTACCTTGTAAAGATTTGGTTCCTTTATAGGAAATTATATTTTTAGACTGCAATTTGGATGCTTGGAATATTGGATTGATTATGTCTCCAGATGTTTAAATATATATAAATACACATATGTATGCATGAACAATACATTACAAAAATAAAACAATAATGAATTCACAATAATATTTCCAATTCAAATTTAAGACTATAGGGTTTTATTTATCTTCTTCATGACATTTTTTAACCTCTTTTATGCCATGACAATCTCAAACTCATAGAATTCTGATTCTCAGAAATGTCAGTTATGATAGAATTAGAGAGTATATAAAATAATCTGCTTTATCTTGTTTTATACATGGAACCATTCTTATTGAAGATGCTATTATCATCCTTTAGTGTTGCTATCTAGATGCCATTTTTAGTTTAGTTTAGTATTGTTTCTGTTTTCAATGTGGAGACTTGGGGAGATTCAAAATCTACATTGTAACTATTTTTTATCCTCCTTGAAGAATATTCCTAGTTCTGTTTGAAATCAATATAAATTTATGGTAAAACAATATTAGTGATGAAGGGCTCAGAAACAGGAGTTATCTTATGGTGGAAGTCATGTTCACTTGTCTTCTTTTGATCTCTGGAAGTTCTTCAACCTTCATTATCTTTCATTTTCTCATCTATATAAAATGAAAATTATGTTGGTATCTAGAGCAGGGCATAGTTGTGAAAACTGAATGAGTTAACAATGTAAAGCTCATAGAATTCTAAATAAAAGCTAGTGATTATGATGATGAAGTGCACTGCACTAAGTTCCACAAAGACTACAGAGAAAATAGCAGATATAGTTCTTGTTTTCACAGACTTGCCTAGTGTAGTTAAAAATAAATTCATGAAATGGGAAATGACAATACAGTTATATGACAAATCCTACATATTATACAGAAAGTATAGAATGTGAAAAACAGATGTACCAGACAAAAGAGATGATTTTATTGAGGCTATTGCTACTGAGAAATGGTAAATTAATTAGGAACAACTTGAGGCCAAGGAACAACCTTAACCCCGTGAGGTTTCAAAAAGGCAGAGAATCATTGAAGAAGGGGGAAGGTGGGCTTATCCAGAAATATGACATGGCATGGTGGTTATTTGCAGACAGAAAATTTTCAGAAGAAAGAGTCCCAGGAAGATTTCTCAAAAATCTCTGCTTTCTGTGAACATAGGATTCGGTTCACTTTGAATAGTTTCCATAAGGTACAACACCAAACACAGTGATTTAATTTATATTTTGAAGGTCACAGAAGGCTTCTCAGAGTATGTGAACCTTGTGTGAAGTTTTAAAAATGTATTAATTAAAATTTATTAGCTAGATAGGGGAGGTGGAAGTAAGAAACATTTAAAGTCCTGAAGGCTAGCAGTCACAGATAATTGGACAAAATAAAGTTCAGTACAACTGAAATCAACACAAGAATGGTAGAGATGGGAAGGATGAGGTACATGTTATTTCACAGGTAAGCAGAAACCTGAATGTTCCAGGACTTGTTGGACATTCTTAAGGAACATAAATTTTAGTTTTGGAAGTGATAGCACAATGGTAGAGTGCAAGCCAATCATGTACAAGGCCCTCATTCAGTCCCCAGTAGTATGTGTTCACACATACACAGTGTTAGGACAACAGGCCAATTCTAAAAAACTTAAGGACATTTAATGATGGATAGATGGATCAGAAAAGTCATTCTGCTAGCAAGATAGGGAATCAATCGAGTACCTAAAATTAGTAGTGCAAGCCAGGGAGAAGGGATTTGTATATCCATGTGAGAAATTATGAGGAATATGAGAGAGAAATAGTTTTCATAAATATTGGTAAGTGTGATTTTTAACATTTTGGATCTGAGGTACCTCAGATATTCATATGGAGAAATTCGGTAAGTAATAAAGTGCACAGGCTTGAAAGTAGGTAGATAAATCTATAGTGGAGATATAGATTTGGTCACCATCATATATGAGTGACTGTGTCTCCCTCACTTATACCTTTTTTGACACACACACACACACACAGCATCATCACTAAAGAAAAAAAAAAAGGAACAGTAAAGTACTATTTTTCTATATGCCCCATTTTTGTCCCCCAAAGTCTATTCAAGTTAAGAGAATAATGAGAGCAAGACTAGACCCGAAAGTCCAGAGAAGGACAGTGGCTTTCTCCTAGGCACACCTGAAGCTAGGGCAAGTTACTTGGAGAAAGCTGTTGTTTGCATGTTCACCAGGACAGTTGCTCCTCAGCATGCTGGTCAAATGAGCAAGCTAATCATGCTGATGTCACTGATTCTGCAGCCTAATATACAAAACCCCTCTCTGAGTGGGGATGGGAATGAAACGGGGGTACTGTGAAAAGCATATATATACTTAACCAGTCAGCTGCCACTGGACAAAGATTTGTGAGGGACAGAGGTGCTGTCTGTCTGTCACCAGGGAACACTTTTTGGAACAGTCACTGATCTCTTATAAGTTTTCCTCAATAAATCATCTCACCATCTCAAGCACTTCTTTGGCCTCTCCAAAATCTACTCACTGTGCCCCCTGCCATGACTTGGCTATGGATCTTGATCTCCATACCCCGGTCTCTACTCTGCACTCTCCTACTCTGCACTCTCCTTCTCTCTCTCTCTCTCTCTCTCTCTCTCTCTCTCTCTCTCTCTCTCTCTCTCTCTCCTTTACAATCCTCTCCAGGACATCATACCTAATCAAGACTATTCTTATAGCATCTTTCACATTTAGAGAATAAATTCTAAAGATGAGTCATGAAAGTGAATATAACTTGTCTCTACTATGAAGACTCATTTAATGTTATGAAAATACATTTTAGAGCAATAAAAAAGCATAACCAGAAACATGTGCCACTTTAACGTGCCCTTAAAATTTTCTGTAAAAGGAAAAATGACTGGTATTTTATTTTCATCTTTGCTTTCTCTAGCTATCCTCTAGGTGCGGAGTTTTTTGGTATGTTTACCTATTATGGCACAGTGAATCTGATTTTAGTTTTATATGCTTATAAATTTATTTTATCTGTTTCTTGTAGTGAAAGTGCATAAAAATCCTAAAATAAGTTATTTTCATTATAAAAATATAGCAGTAGTTTTAAATGTTACTACAGGAATCTAGAAGAAAATTCTTGGAATAAATGAACAATTATTTCTCCAACTATTGGTGTTTGAAGAGACCTAACAAATAGATCCTCTTTCCTCCTTCCAAATTCTAAAGCATTTGAGAAGATGAAAATAGGTCAGAATGAAGCTAAAAATATAATTTTATTCCTGATAATATTGGTATGAAAGAAACTGTCTTAGCTATATGAAAAGTCTTTTTCATCTTGAAACCCCAGAATTAGGGAAAATTACTCAGCCTGATACTGGTAGCACCAGTAGACTGTGGGAGTGCTCCTATGTGGACTTTAAAATATTTGATGTAGCTGAAATGGACCCCCAAAAAATGACTTCTAAAGGACACAGGTATCAAAGGGGATGAAAGGAAGGAGCTATGCAGCCTCATCCAACTTTCTAATAGATCCACTCTTCTTTCCCTCAGGATATGACTACAAAAGAGGGAGGTAAAAAAATAAACCGATTGATATCCTTCACAGAAATGTAATAGTGAGTGCCTAACAATATTTTGATCCACAATAAACCACATACCCCATTGGGATTATATAAGACTAGACTGCCTAGTAACATTGTAGCCATCTTCATTTATGGCTACATGATGTTCCCACAATGATGAAGTTGCCTAACTATGCTTTTGTGTCTCTGAATGGATCCATATTGCTAAAGCAAGAGGAAAGGAAATTTATCCTCTTCCAAAATCAACTCTAGAGGACCACTTGTACCCCTTGGATTACTCTGGAACAAATCTAAGATGGGTAGCTAAGGAAATACTTCGTATATGTTTTTAACAAAATTGTCTTTGGTACCTCAGAGAAACCATATTGTTTTCTAGGAGTTTTCTTGGTCTCTCAAGTGAATAAATAATAGACACATAGCAGACGTAGCCCAGTAGTTCTTCAGACATTCTCAGACATGCATGAGCACAACAGTGCACACACCTTCAACCTAAGCAGAAGGGTTTTTTTCCCAAATATTTCTGTTTGGCTCATGTTTCTCATTCATTTGGTCTGTCCTCCTCTAAGTTAAAGATGCCTGAATATTACTTATCCTTCCATACGAATTCCAATTTCAAATTCCTAAAATTTTTCTGAATCACATAATTGAATATCTTAGAAAATAAAGACTCAGGGTCATCTAGTTCTAATACATATCTGCTGATTGAAGTCTCTCTGTGATTTCACAATCAAATAGTTATCTTGTTTCATTGCAAAATATTTTTCTTCTTCCTGAATAAGTCTGTTCCTCTTTTAAATAGTTTAAATTTCAAAAAGTTATTTCTTACTTTGAGTCAAAGTATAATTACCTATAGTTCACATATATTAGTTCTAACTGATCTTGCAGATACACAGAACAAGTTTATTTTTACTTTCAAGTGATATTTTCACAAATGTTTAAACATATCCACCATGGTTCCTTTCTTTACTTTTAAAAAAATTCTTTTCCAGAATGATTGATGTATAATTAATTGACAGAAATAATTGTATTTAAAGTGAATCACCTGATGTTTTGATATATAAATACATTGAGATAATTAATACAGTCAACATAGTTAACATTTTCATCATCTTACATAGTTGCCTTATTTATTTGGTGAAAACACTTAAGATGCATTCTCTCAACAAATGTCAAGTACAGGTATACTTCAGAGCTATTTCAGGTCTTGTTTCAGACAACCACAATAGAGTGAATATCACAACAAGGTGTTTTTTTTTTTATTCCCAATGCACATGAGTTATGTTTATACTATACTGCAATCTATTGAGTGTGTAATATAAATATATTTAAAAATATATACACCTCAATTGAAGAATATTGACAAACAAAATGCCACCAATCATCTGAACCTTTGGTGAATTGTAATATTTTTCCTGGTGGAGAGTCTGGCCTTGATGTTGATAGTTAATGACTGAACAGGGTGATGTTTGATGAAGATTGGAGTGATTGTGGCAATTTCTTAAAATAAGACAATAATGAAGTTTGCATATTAATTGACTTTTTTCCCCCACAGAAGATTCCTGTGTAGCATGTGATGTTGAATGGCATGTCTGCCACAGAAAAACTTCTTCAAAATTGGAGTTAATCCTCTGAAATCCCCCTACAGACTTATCATCTAAATTCATGTAATTTTCTAAATCTTTTGTTGTTTATTCAACACCATTCACAGCATCTTCACTTAGAGGAGATTTCATCTCATAAATCATTTTCTTTGCTTATTCATAAGAAGCAACATTTTGCTTGTTAAAATTTTATCATAATATTACAGCAAATCAGTCACAACTTTAGGCTTCACCTCTAATTTTAGTTCTCTTATTTCCTCTGTATCTGCAGTTACTTCCTCCCCAGAAGTACTGAACTCTTCAAAGTCATCCAGGAGGGTTTCATTAAATTTCTTTCAAACACTTGTTAATATTGATATTTTGACCTCCTTTTATTAATTGCAAATGTTCTTTTGGCATCTTTGATATCAGAATAGTTAATCCCTTCCAGAAAGGTTAATCTCCTTCAGAGGGGGTTCAATTTACTTTTTTCAAATCCATCAAAGGAGTTACTGTGTATGGCAACTATAAGCTTATGAAACGCATTTATGAAATAATAATATTTATCAAGGGTCATATGTTTTCTCTCATATATGAAAGACAGGGAGCAAAAAGAGAAATAAAGGATTTCATAAAATTATAAAGGATACCAGTATCATAAAGGAAGGGGGTTAAGTGGAAAGAGAAGAGGAGATACTGAGGAAAGAATCTGACAAAATTATATTATGTGCATCTAGAAATATATCACAATCAATCCCATACTTATGCTTACTTAATATACACCAATTTTTTTTTTACAAAAGACTTGAAATTTAAAATGACTCCTTGATCCATTTACTGCAGAATAAATGTTATATTAGGAGGCATTAAAACAACATTAATCATGTTACATTTCTAATCAGAGTTCCTGAGTGATCAGATACATCTTCAGTGAGTAGTAATATTTTCAAAGAAATCTCTCCTTTGTTTCTTCTGAGCATTAGTACTCCACAATGGGATTACAATATTCAGTAAACTGTGCTGTCAAGAGACTTGCTATCATGCAGGCTTTATTTTTTCGTTTTTAGAGCACAAGCAGTGTAGATTTAGTAGAATTCTTACGGTCCTAGAATTTTCACTGTGGGAAAAGAGCATTGCCTTCAACATGAATTCATCAACTGCATTAGTCCCCAAAACCTAATGAGTGTGCCGTTCTGTCCTTTGAGGCATTAAAGCAGGTACTGGTTTTTCTCCTCAAGCTACTGAAGTGCTAGATGGCATCTTCTTGCAATAGAAGTCTGGTTTGTCTGTATTGAAAATCTGTCATTTAGTGTAGTCACCTCCCTCAATTATCTTGGCTAGGTCTTCCAGATCTTGCTGCATTTATTAAATCAGTACTTGTTGCTTCACTTTACACTTTTATGTTACAGAGGTAGATCCTTTGCTTAAGCCTCATGAACCAACTTCTGTTAGCTTTGCATATTTCTGCTTCAGCTTTGCCCTCCCTCACGTCTTCACAAAAATGAAGAGAATTATGGCCTTGTTCTGAATTAGGCTTTGGCTTAAGAAAACATTGTGGTTGATTTAACCTTGTATTCAAACTATGAAAATTTTTTTCTATATCAGGAATAAAGCTCTTTTGCTTTGTTATCATTTGTGTAATCACTGAAGTATCACTTTAAATTTCTTCAGGAATTTTTTCTTTGCATTTATAACTTGGCTTATTGTTTGGGGCAAGAGCCTGCCTTTCAGCCAACCCCATCTTTCAACATGCCTTCCTCAACATGATTAATTAGTTCTTAGCTTTGACTGAAAATGAGAGACACCTAACTCCTTTCACCTGACCACTTGGAGACTATTATAAGGTTATTAAATGGCATGGTTGCACTATTCTTGAGTCTCAGGCAAAAAAAAAAAAAAAAAAGGCCCAAGGAGAAAGAGAGAAGGACAGAGACTAAATAAAGGGCCTGGCAGTAGTGCATTCCCAACATGCACAACATTATCAATTAAATTTGTCATCTTATGTGAGTGTGGTTAGTGATGCTTCCAAACATTTATAGTAGTAACATAAAGATCACTGATCACAAATTACTATGACAGATATAATAACAATGACAAAGCTTAAAACATTGTATAATTACCAGAATTAGATACAGAGACATGAAGAAAGCACACATTGAAAAAAAAAAAAAGCTCTGAAAGACCTGTGTGACACAGGGCTACCACAAACCTTCAGTTTATAAAAACAGTATCCACAAAGCTCACCAAAGTGCAATAGGATGAGATAGGCTCGAATACAGAGTAGTATTCTTTGTTAGAGTTACCATGTAGGACATTAGACTTCCAGAATTTACTAATCTTGCACATTTGAAACCTTGTTCCATTTCACCAACATCTTCTAGTTTCCCACACACACTCCAGGCCCTGGCAACTACATTCTACTTCTGTGAATTTGACTGCTTCATATCCTCCATGTAAGTGAGATCATGCAGTGAAATATTTGCCTGTGCCTAGTTTCTTTCACTTAGCACATATTATGACAAATGACAAGAATTCCTTATTTTTTTAAGACTGAAATACATATATATACACACATATATAATATATGCATTTAAAGTGAATATATATATATATATAATATATATATATATTTTAAAAATATATATTTTTATTTATATGTATATAAATAAAAATTTAAAAATATATATTTCACTTTCTTAATTCATTCATCTGCACAACCCCTTTTTTTGAGTAAAATGTTCCCATTTATTTTACTTTTGCCTCGTACTTCTTTTTCTTATTTCTATAATACTTCTATATTCTTTATTCTGAATATGCCACTTTGTATACCTTACTGTGATTCCTACAAAGAACTTTTAAATACTCTGATTCTGAGTTGACAAGTACAGGTAATTACTCTTTTGAACTTTGCAACATTTTCCTATACCTACAGTAATACTTGTTAATGTCTTCAATATACTTTTATTCGCTTTTATAATTGTTTTTTTAAAAATTCAGAAAACTTTACTGACATTTTAAACTACAGAGAATTCTACGTATAAAGAGCTATTAATATTTGTTGTTCTTGAAAATGCTACTGATGAGTTACACAAATATGGGCCTTTATGTACAGGAATTTAATATAATTTGCTGACATGTTGGCTCCAGAAGTAAAAGTTGAATTTTTGTCTTTTTTTTGCTCTAAAATGTTTTATTTTTTATATATGATTATACATAAATGTGACACCAATGTATGTATCTAACATAATTTGATCAGTTTCATTCCCCAGTACTTCCCATTTCTTTCCTCTCTTTCCTCCACCTGATCACCTTTCTCAATTCTTCTGGTCTCCTTTCTATTTTCATGAGGTCTATTTTTAAGTATTTTTCTCTCTCCAGCTTCCACTTATGACAGAGAACATATGTGGAGTTTCCGAGATTGACTTATTTTGCTCATCAAGATGCTCTCTAGTTTCGTCCATTCTCCTGAAAGTAATATAATTTCATTCTTTATCACTGAGTAAAACTCCATATACCACATTTTCTTTATCTATCCATCTGTTGAGAAATCCCTAGGCTGGCACCATACTTTGGCGGGTGTAAATTATGGTGCTATAAACATGGGTATGCCTGTAGCACTATAATATTCTGATTTTAATTGTTTTGGAAAAATACTGAGGATTAGCAAACTTAAATTTAGAAGAATCTAGTTATTTTTAAACTTTACTACCTAAAACATCAGTGAATTTATAATTGGTCCCCAATGATATCGGAATCCTTGCCTTTGGAATCCATGAACATGACCTTACATTGGAAAAAAAAAAAAACTTTAGAATTGTAATTAAGTTAAACATCTTGATGTCACAAGCTATCCATGGACTTTGTGTGGATTGTGTTGGAGTAGCCTCTTGAAGGGACAGGCCTGGCTCTGCTAGCTCCCTGTCAGGGATTGAACACATGATGCAAGTGTGCCTCCCCCTCTAGCTCTGCCTAAGATCCCACACAGCACCTGAGATGGGTGTGACACACCAAGATGTCAATCAATCTGCTGACCAGGACACATCACAAACCAAGACTCCCCCCTTGAAACCTTATCCCCCTCTGATGTCTCCACTATAAAGTAAAGGAAATGTGGGCTCACACTCTCTTTTCCAGTGCTCTTTCCAGTGTGGAAGGTGACTCTTAAAGTCACAGAACCATCCCTTCCTCAATCTGAAAAACTGTGTCGCCTGAGTTTTCATACCTTTCTTAGCTTAATGTTGCAGCCAGCTCTTTTGAACCCAGATCATCTAGTCTACGTGGGTCGTTGGCAAGATCTTGAGATGGAAAAATTATTCTGGATTATCTAGGCAGATCCAATGTAACCACAAAACAATGACAATGTAATGATGGAAGTAGAAACCAAAACTATTCTGGGCTAATATTTTAGGAATGTTGGCAGCCTCTAAAAGATGGAAAACACAAGGAAGTACGGTTTCCTACTTGAGAGGGAGCTTATCCCTCTGACCTATTTTGAACTTCTGACCTCCAGAACTATAAAATAATAAACTTGCATTATTTTTACCTACTAAGTTTTAGATCATGTGTTACAGCAGTAATAGGAAACTCACATAGAGTGGAATAATAAAGACTATAATTTCAGGGATCATCTCTATATTTTGTTACCAGAATGAAGTGATTAAAAAAAATCACTGTTAAGTCTGTCTGGTTAAATGTTGTTCTGAAGTAATAACTTTAGAAAAAGTTTTTGTTTTGTGGATTAATAAAATACACAATAATCAAGATGACCTATATGATACAAATGCTGTTTCTCTAATTGTGTTTATGTAATATTTAACTGAAAACAAAAATTTTAAACATATCATAAATTACTTAAATGTCTATTTCAATGGATTCTTCTTTTTTAAAGAGTATCATTTTATTGAAAATATTTTCACTTGCAGAAAGAAATATAACGAGTAATAGTGAAATACTCAACTTCACCAATTCTGTTAATTAAAAAATAATCACAGTCAAACTGAAACTAAAATAACCAAGGCTTAATATTAAAAATAACTACACTAACAGATTATTATAGTTCTAGCAACCTTTTCACTAATTGGTTTCTCCAAATATACAAACAGAAATAGTATGTGACTTTTTCATTGCTCATCAAATTGCTTTTAGAGTAATAATTCCTCTTTTGTGGTCAGAATACTTCACTCAGTGCACCATTCATTTGTCGTATCTCTCAAGAGGGTATTGATTCTAACAGCTTTACATGAGGAATGGAAAGTCAAGAGGAAACTCCATCCACCAACAGTCTATTATGGAGCCAGAGTCTATAAAATTCCTTTAACTTATTCATAGTTGCACTTGAATTACAATGGAAAATCAATCAAGATTTTATTTTCTAATTTACAGTTCATATTAGACCACATTAGTCAATCATTCTCTTAGTGTATGAGAAAATATATTCACAATAGATTGCATAGTGATATGGAATCAATTTCAAAATATGTAATCTATAAACAGTGAAAGGCAAGAATTTACTAGTAATTATCATGTGTTTATGTTTATGCTTGGTTATCCTTTGACTTAGCATTGTTTCCAAATTTTATGATATGGAAGAAAAAGTGAAGGAATCATTTGAATAATTCAAAACTTGCCAATGTTTTACTAACTTCTTAAATACATTATACAGTATTGCATTGATGACACCATGAGGTCAAATCATATTCTCAATTATTAGAAGAATTTTATGGATTGAAATAAGTGAAGAAAGTCTTATAAAAGTAAAGGTAATATTTACTATATTTGCAGATGTTCAGAAGGCTTTTGAGAAAAAAAAGAGATTTTGGTTTAAACTTTAATAGTTTGAGTTTTATTGAATTTTTTAGCTTGTTGGCTATAATCTAATCATGCATGGAATAAGCATCACCTACATTATCTTATCATGATGACTACAAAGATATGAACAAGAGCAGGATTTTGTTCTGTGCTGTTCACTACTCCATCTGCAGGGACTAGAACCATTCAAATAGTTGGTTCTTGTTTTAATATTGTCGAATTAATTTACGAACAAATGATCATCATGTAAGTTACTCAGTAAATACAGATGCTAATAATAGGCATATAACTTAATTAATTCTCAGCTTCCTTATGTTTCATTCTGTCTTCGGAGATACCAAATATCAGAGATAAGCACTTGGTTCATGATTATGACCTGATTTCCTACATTCTTTTGCATATGATCATGAAGAGTATGTGCTGTGTGTATTAGAGTAATCTAGGTGATGTAATATGTTAAGTTTGAAGTTTCATATTTTGCAATAGAAATCTAATATGTTCTCTTGTAAAGTCTTATCAGTGTATTGGGGGAGATAGAAGAATAATCCTCAAATATCCAGTTTCCTTCCCGCAGGTGGGTCAGCCCTTTTGTATACCTTCACACTCTTCTCCATTCTCCCAGTGGCTGAAAAGTAACATTTAAAAATTCCATCCAATTTCCATGTTGGTAATTTAGTATATAGCCATATTTAACTTCAAGGGAAGATTGGATAAGGAGTATGGTTCTGTCCCAAACAGAAGAACCAGGTTTGGTGAACATTAATCATTCACTATCATGATCATTCATTTCTCCTTCTACACACACTCATAAGAAACACAGATTTTTTTCCTAAATAAAATGGTCAAAATCTCCATCTAGTCATACATCAAGAAACATTCCAGATCTCTTTTTGACATGCCCTCCTTTCTATAAAATCTGGATATACTTCTTTAGATCTAATGACTTATTAAATAAAAGAGAATGCCAGACATGGTGGTGCACAACCTCCACTGGCTTGGGAGGCTGAAGCAGGAGGATCGAAAGTTCAAAGCCAGCCTCAGCAATTTAGTGAGGAGCTAAATAACTGAGTAAGACCCTGTCTCTAAATAAAATACAAAATAGGGCTGGGGATGTGGCTCAGTGGTCAAGTGCCCCTGAGTTCAATCTCCAGTTCAACCCCCCCCCAAAAAAAAAAAAAAAAAGATTTCTCCCCCAATACCTTATATGAAATGGTGAAACAGATATAGAAAAATTGTAATACAAACTCATTCAGAAAGGAGATTAAGGAGATACCCAAGTCATCACTGTTTCCTATCAAATATGATATTTTGCTGGGAAGCCATTTGGCATATCCTCTGCCCTAGACCTAGTGAAATTTTGTTAATTCTACTCAAATTCTTATTCCTGAAAGTTTCTTCCTTTTCCATTATCTCCCATGAACTTACCAGAAGTAAGTGTTGGGGAATATATATATATATATATATATATATATATATATATATATATATATATATATATATATATATATCACACATACACACACTCACAAACTTGTGAAAGTATCCCAGGATTCACAGCTGGTTTTCTACTTACATGAGTTTGGGAGTTTGAGTTACATTAAATTTCAAACAATTCAAGATGTTTTATTTGGGTGTGCATAGATGTGCACCTGTGAGCCTGTGTGTAGGCTTGTGCATGTGGTACAATCCCCTCAACTCCTTATAGTCAGCTTCTCTTCTATTTCAATATATTTCCAGTTACCAGTAGCTACATCTATTTCCTCTTAACATAATTGTCTTTTTTATTGCTTTGATTCCTTGTCTTGATGTTATCTCTTTAAACTTAATGGATTAATTCCTTATTAAGTTGAGAAGGCTTACTGTGACATTATAGTTCAAAAATTTTTCATCTTAATATTCTTACTGCTTTGGTTCCTATAGCAGAAGGCTTTGACAAGCCTTTACAGCCCAGCCTATATTCTCTCAACTCTGAAAATCAGAAACATTTTATGTTAAAGTGTCTCTTTCATGAAAAATATTGCCAAAAGAATAAATTAAAAGCCACACATGTTATACCTTGACTATTTCCAAATGCTATCCCTTGATAGGGCCAGTAAGCTAACACAAGTATTGCTCTTTATAACTTACAATATCAGTGTCTTTATGGCTTGATTATACAAATCAGTATTTGTCAAGGTCTACTATAAAATATAACCCAAAATATCTGTGGCTTAATACAACAAAAATCTATTTCTTGCTCTGACAAAGTCTAATCCTTGGATGATGGTGTGAGCAGTATTTCACTCAATGAGACTCCTCTTACTTACATATTGTGAGACTGCCATCCTCCATATTTATGGATTTTTTTAATAGCCAAAATAATACAGATGAGAGGGGAGAAAAGGAAGACTTATGAAGAAAAGTTCACGGGCCATACCTGAAGGATTTACATTACCTATTTCCACATCACAATAGTCAAAGGCTACCTGGACAAACATGACTGCAATGTGTACTGGGAAAGTTGGCCTAGCTGTGTGCTCAAAGGAAAATAAAAATGGTTTGGTGAACAGCTAGTTAGTCTCTCCCACCACAGTGTGTATGTAGCATACATTTAAAGTAGCTTAGAGTTATTTGAAGTTTGACAAGAACACATTGTGATAAGTTGTGACCATATGGCTTTCAGTCTAATAACAATTTTTCAAAGTCTGTAGAATAAAAATATAGTCATTATGAGAGTAAAGAAGAACTTAATGAATTCTAAATTCTACCAGCATAATAAACTAGGACATCATATTAGTATCTAATTTTTAATTTCACTCTGAAATAATTTATTACTGTTTTTCTACTATAGTCTTTGTTGTTGCTAATCTATAATAGCAAAGAGGCAGAAACACATCCACTTCTATGCTGTTCGCATATTTGTTATTTTGATCCAGAAGTTTGAGGAGCATCTGGTGGTATTGCCTAACATTGGCAATGAAGAATACCTTACCATCAATGACACTAAAATTTACCAGCGACAATGTCAAATATAAAGTGTACCATTCAATGAATTTATTCTGCAGTGTCAAGATGTTATTATACATTTCCAATTCACCCAGAAAGCTCATTAATGTAATTTATATTGAAGGGCAGACAATCTTAGAGATTTGGTTTTATTACTGACATACCCTTTGGTAAAATCAAATCTTTACATTTCCAAAGCCACTATGTAAGTTTCACAATGCAGGGTTCAAACAATTGATCATATATACAAATGACCTCTGTATCTGAGTGTTGAATCTGTAATTTAAACCAAGCACAATGGAAAACATTCAGAAAAAAAAAAGTCAGTGCTGAACAAGTACAGACTTTGTTTTCTTGACATTTCCCCCTAAACAATTACAGTATAACAGCTATTTACATAGAATTTACATTGGATTAGGTGTTATCTGTAATGCAGAGATGATTTAAAGTACATGGGAAGATCTTCATAAGTTTGATACAAATACTCTTCCATCTTACAAAAAGGACTGGCATTTACAGATTTTGTATTCCATAGAGGGTCTTGGCATGAATCTCTCACAGATACTAAGGAACAGCTACATTAGCTTATGTATTTGAAAAGATAATATTGGTTTATAAATACAGAAAATAAATAATTTAGAATGACTTTGCTGTCATTGATGACCATTTGGGGCATAGTTCAGATGATATTCAACATGAAGGAAAAGATGAGCTAAATATCATATTTTCACTACAAAAAGGACAAATCTTCTATATAAGCCTAATATTAAAGCATGTATCTTTTATATTTAATCATGAAATATAATTTTCTGCTTTCACTTTTCAAGAAGCATTTGGTATTCAACTTTACCTCTCATTGTAAACAACTGTAAAGGTATAAAAATATGAAAACACAGTTTTCAGATACTGAACAACAGTCAACACATGACTGTGATTCATGAGAGAAGGGAAACACTTGAGGGATTCCTATAAATGCCAATTTTCTACTGAGAAACCATTATTCGTACAGGGAGGGAAAACCCAGAAAACCAGCAAGTCTTGATAAGATAAGGAGACAGTGATCGGAATTTAGGAAAGCTAACAAAAATGGGATTTTCAGAGCAGAGTACCAAGGTTGGGGATATATTCTAAGAAAAAGCTTCAGAAATTTGTATGAGATCTCTTTCAAGTTTTCTCCTAAGTACTAATCTGTACACAGGGTCAAACTCCATTAGGTCAAGAAAAAAATAATTTCCAGGAAACTTCAACCTTAATAATTTTCTGAGTTCACATAGACATAGGAGATGTTCAGATTTTGACCACCCAGAGAGGAAAGAGATCTTGAATTCTTGGGGCAATCAGAAAAACTCGTAAATTCATGCCTTAATAAGGTGTGAATTAACATTAAAATGAAAAATATTTTGACTCACTCAAACAAACTGGTACACAAGTAATTACCTGTAAAACTAACTTCAGTACTCTATAAACCAACAGAAAAAATGACCTATACCTAGTTAGAGAGTATATGTAATGATTTGTCCATCATGGGCTTCATATATCAATTTTTCTCACTTCACTTTTAATTGTAGTTTATCTGTAGCAAAATTTTAAAATAAGTATTAATGTTTAAAGTATAAATAATAGTTAAATGTAAAAAAGATTTTGTACAGTTGTTTTTCTCAGAAAAGAACTAAATGTGTGACTATTGGTTTTAAAAAATTTTTTACAAAATTTTTTTCAACATCTTTAAGATTATTCAATTGTATATTAAAAATATTTTATAGGCATAACCACATATTTTAAATAGAAATAAGTAAAAAAAGAAGTAATAATTAAAACAGTTGTTTTCTCACTCTATTGGTAGAGTGTTATTTTCTCACTATATTGTTTTTCTCACTCTATGGCTAAACTATGGAACCAACCTAGATGCCCTTCAACAGATGAATGGATAAAGAAAATGTGGTACAGATACACAATGGAATATTACTCAGCCTTAAAGAAAAAGGAAATTATGGCATTTACAGGTAAATGGATGGAGCTGGAGAGTATCATGCTAAGCAAAATAAGTCAAACCCAATAAACCAAAGACTAATTTTTTTTTTCTGATAAGCGGATGCTAATCCATGATATGGGAGTGAGTGTATGGGGAAGAATGAAGAAAATTTGATTGTGCAGAGGATGTGTGGGGAGGAGGTATGGGGATGGGAAGGATGGTGGAATGAGCTGGACATTATTACCCTATACACATGTATGATTACACTCTGTATTACACTACACTATGTTCAGTCAGAGGAAGAAGTTGTGCTCCACTTGTGTACAATGTGTCAAACTGCATTTTACTGTCATGTATGAATAGTTAGAACAAATTTTTAAAAAGTTTTTTAAAAGTGCCTTTTAAAAGATAAACTATAATTTGCATATGCAGTATTGTATTGGTGTAATTATTTACAAACTCCATTTTGGCTTCTGGCCCAGAAACATATATTAATGTTATTCAGTTACTGACTTTTTGTAAATACAAATTTGGGGATTATTGCTCCCAAATAATTACTGTTCCTAATAAATGCATAAAAGACCACCAATGAATTTGCTAGAATGAATGACTACATTTGAGTTTGTTTCTCAACCACTGATTAATTAAAAATCTGATAGTAAAGAGAAACAGGATCATTTAAGGAATTATTACAAGAATGTCATGCAAAGTATTCACTTACAAGAAGAGCATGAACTACTGGCACAGTGATGTAATTTGCACATAGTAAGTGGGATCTGTGCTCCCTGAGATTCTAAGAAGGATAACAGAATCAGCACTTATTTTAAATTTGGTTTCACATTAATTAAAGCATCACTTATCACTTTCCAGATAAAGTCAGGTAATTTAAAGCAGTGTGTAATAGTAATGGTTGGAATTGGTATATAATTTTCTTGAAAGGTCCATTTTCAAGTACTATACTAGCACATTTTTCTTAATATCATTTTCAAGTATTTTTGGTCAAAAACTATTTCAAAAGTAACACCATACCAAAAATTTCTAGGTAAATAGGTTTTTAAACCTGATTCATTGTCCACTTTTCAAGGACTATAACATCAAATAAGAGGAAAAAGTCTTTAAGTTTATTGCAGTTGGTTTTAATTTTCATGTTCAGTTTTCCCAGGAGATTATGTATATATATATATATATATATATATATATATATACACTCCTCTTGGGAAAGACCAGCATTTGTGTGAGGGGTGTGTGTGTGTTTAAATTTTTGATTTTTAAAAAAATTACTTTTCTACAAGAGTTTAATCTTTAAAATCTTATAACATTTCCCTTTAAAAATATCTTACTTGTTCATGCTAACACAGAAATCTGGTAATCAATGGAAATAGAGGACATGGATTATAACGTGGACGGTAAAGTTGGAAAGATGATTTAAACAAAAAAATGTTTAAGGTCAAATCTAAAGTAGGGATGGTAAAAGCCATAGATACACGTGGCATATTAAAGTTTTAGTTACTAGGGAATTAAAACTATGAAGGGTGACTGATTACTCTCAAACCTGATCCATTTTACAACTAGATGGCGCTACCTTTAACCTCTTACACATTTACAGATGAGAAAAACGAGGACCAAGCTAGGTAGAGAATCCTGCAAAATGTAATTTATTTATTTATTTTAGAAACTGAAATAGTTATAAAGTCAAATGTCTAGCTAGTGTGTAAACTGGATCTTGGGAATCTCAGTGTTTATAATTTTTTATTTATTTGAAAATATTTCACTTCAAAATACATTTCTTAGTTCAATCTATCATTTTTTTTAGATAGGACAAAACACCACAGAATGAATGCTAGACTAATAATGATTTTTCAGTCCCCATTCATTTGTCAGCCAGTGTAGTGACCTTGCATAATCTAGTAGATGGTTTGCATATGAAAAATGAATTTTTTAATGAATTTGAGTCCATAAATTATCTGAAAATCTAAAATTTAATAAAACTTCACAAATAAAAGCATTTATTTCATAAATTACCTTGTTTACTTTCTCCAGAAGGATAATTTTGCAAATGACAATTTAATTTTCTAATAACCAATGGCTTATCTAAGTATTAGTACCCAATAAATATCTTTAAGATTGTAGATTTTTAGTTATATTTTAAGATAATTAAAAGAAAAAATCAACATTTATGTTATAATCTTTATATATAAAATATTGTACGTTTATTTTTAGAAATACATTCTTTCATAAATAGGCAAGTGATTTTTGAAGAAAAAAAAAGCAGAATAACTGTCATGTGTAACTAATAAAAAATATTTACATATGAAAAAAATAACACTTATTTGTTAAATATGGAAATGATATGACCAATGGAGGGGTTTCTTAGTCTGTCTGAACTATTGCTATAACAAAATATCATAAATTGGGTGGTGTATAGACAACAAAAGTTGTTTTTTTTTTCCCCACATCTATGGAAGTTGGAAGTGCTAAGTCAAAGTTCTAGCAAATGTGCTGTGTAATGAGGTCCTGCTTCCTAGTTTGTAGATGGCCATCTTTTTTGCTGTGTTCTTACATGGGGACTGGAAAAGCCAGTCTCTAGGAACTGTTTTCTAAGGGCACTAATCACATTCAAGAAAGCTCTACCCTTGTGACTTAATCACTTCCCAAAGGCCTCACCTTGATACCATTATTGAGAGGATTAAAATTTCAGTTGAACATGGGGGGAAAACGAAGTGAAGAGGTAATGTCAGTGTCACTGATTTGAATGAATCAAACTAGTGTGCATTGTCCCAATGTATAGAGTTTAGGGCTTTACTATTTTCTGAGGAATTAACATGAAATTCTTATCTGAATCCTAAATACTACTACTACTACTACTACTAATAATAATAATAATAATAATAAACCAAAGACTATAATTGCTTAAGCTAAAAAGTAAGAAGACCTCAAACACAGAAACCATTTCCTATTCGTACAGAGTGAGATTCAGTCTTACGACATACACCTTTAGAGCAAGAATGTTGCACAAAACAGGTGAAAATCACCTGTGGATATAACAGAATTGCTTACTCAAAAGTGCTGATGGAAAAACCTAAGTGATGGTGTTTATTATGACCCAAAGAAAATATTATTTGTGATGGTGTTTATTATGACCCAAAGAAAATATTATTTCCCACATGTCTGATTTTCAAATAATTTCCAGGAAGATAAATTAAAAGGCAGAAAGGAAGAGGCATTGCACTATCATGTGGACAACAGAAGACACCTTTTTATTATTATTATTAATATTATTATTTTCTATTGGAATAACTCACAGAAAATAATACAAATTCAATGCAATCCCATACAAATGACATTCTTCACAGAATTATTTTTAAAAGTTCTAAAATTCATTTGGAAAAGTAAGAGACCCAAATTAGCCAAAGCAACCCTGAGCAAAAAGAACAATGCTAGAGGCATCACAATACTAAGATAGGAAAGGATAGGCAGTGGAGAGTAGGGAAGGGACAGTAAGGTCGACAAGAGGGCAAGTGCGGGGACAGCCATTTTAACATGTCCAAACATGTTATAAGAGTTCCTGTTCCTCAGAAAGGGCATAAATCTCCATCTTGCCAAAAGCAGCAGCCAAATCCATAATCTAACCTGTTCTTCCTGTGGGACAATTGAAATATCAAAAATCAATCAAGAGGAGCTTAAAGGGGCTGGAGTTGTGGCTCAATGGTAGAGCGCCTGCCTGGCATGTGTGAGGCACTGGGTTCAATTCTCAGCACCACATATAAATAAATAAAATAAAGGTTTGTCAACAACTAATAAAAATATTTTTTAAAAAGAGGGGCTTATCTACTTCTCCTTATGAGCTTTTAAAAGGAGGAGCACTGTAAGATTTATATGGCACTCCTGCCCCTCTCAGAAATAATTCAGTTAATAAGTGGGCAAGAGTACTAAGTAGACACTTCTCAAAAGAAAAAGTACAAATGACCAAAAAATACATAAAATATTATTCAATATCTCTAGCAGTTAGAGAAATACAAATCAAAACTATATTGAGATTTCTTCTAGTCAAATGGTAATTATCAAGAGTATAAATGGTAACTGTTGGAGAGGATATGGGGGAAAATGTATACTTACATATTGTTGGTAGAACTGAAAATTAGTGCAATCACTCTGGAAAGCATTTTGGAGATTTCTCAAAAAACTAGGAATGGAAACACCATATGACCCAGCTATCCCACTCTGTATATATTCAAATTATCTAAAATCAGCATACTATTGGAATATAACTACATCAATGTTTATAGCAGTATAATTCATAGTAGCGAAGCTATGGAACCAGCCTAGATATCTGTCAACAGATAAATGGATGAAGAAAATGTGTTATAGATTCACATGGAATTTTACTCAGCCATAAAGGATGAAATTATGGTATTTGCCAGTAAATGGATACAACAGGAGACCATCATGTTAAGTGAAATAAGCCAGCTCCAGAAAGTCAAAGGTGAAATGTTTTCTCTAATATGCAAAAGCTAACACAAAACAAAGAAAAAAAAAAGAAATTAGGGGAGAATTCCATCAAAATAGAAGGAAGATCTATCTGTGAAGTAAAGGAAGGGGATTGAGGAAGAGGGAGGAGGAATAAAATAAAGAAAGAGCAGTGGAATGAATCTTACCTAACTTCCCTATTTCCTATTCACAATCACTTAAAAACATACTTACAAGCAATTAGTAGAAAGATCAGTAGAGGGAGAGGGAGAGGGGGAGTGAGGAGAGAAGGAAAGGGGAAGCACTGGGGACTGAATTAGAGCAAATTAAATTCTGTGCTTTTATAACGATGTTGAAATCAATCCTAATGTTATGTGTGACTAAAAAGAACGGAATAAATAAATAATAAAAAAACAAGATAACTGTGAGAGTTAATCATTGTTGAAACTGATGACACACGGGACTTCATTTATCTTTCCAATTTTATATGTTTGAAAAGTTCCCTAATAAAAAGGTAAAAGTAAAGAAAAAAAAAGAAAACACAACTAATATCAGAAATCAAAAAAGTATCTTTCTGTTGACAAACTGGATGTTGCATGGCCTAATGAGAAGTCATAAAATAGGTTCAGAACTCGGTGTTTAAAGCTCAGACTCCAATAGCTTTGGGTTTCAAAAGCAGATCTTCCATCTATGACTGTGTGAGTTTGGGGAATTAACATCTACCTATGAAGGTACTAGTATACAAACAAGGAAAATGTTACTGCCAAGACTGGCGAGGTAATATAAAGAAATTTGTTCTGCATATGCACTTAGTATGTGCTTCATATCATTATCACTAACAATGGATAGAGGCACCCATCCAGTAAGGAAGATCATCTTGAAACTGGGAAGGCAGCAAAAATTAAAGCTAAAATTTATGTTTTGATGTGAGGAGTAAGAGTTTTCTTTTCTCCACCCAAATATAATCGATTCACAAAAATAAATAAATAAATAAAATCGGACTGACAAAACAAAGGTGA
This sequence comes from Marmota monax, assembly GCF_021218885.2. Classification (NCBI taxonomy): domain Eukaryota; kingdom Metazoa; phylum Chordata; class Mammalia; order Rodentia; family Sciuridae; genus Marmota; species Marmota monax. Next base: position 11,122,343 of record NW_026693777.1, on the reverse strand, counting down.
CACATAATCTATCACTTTTACATGATGAGCTATTATTTCACTAGAACATGTGTGCAATGGGAGAGATGATGGTATATGATTGCCTTCAAACAGTGCACCACTGTTTGAATGTGACTGTGGTACTCTCAAATTATTGTTTACAAAGTATTTTCAGATGCATTGGACTTGTGGTGAAGAGCAGGCTGTGCTCCAATTAGGTGCTTTGCAGACTGGCTGCTGTACTTACGACTGTAGTCCTTCGGAGAGGGTTGATGCTCTAGAGGAAAAGGCAGTCTTGATTCTGACGGTTAATTTCTGTGTCAGCTGGACTGGGTTAAGGGATACCCAGAGAACATTAAAACACTCTTTCTGTGATAGTGTTTCTGGAAGAGACTAGCATTTGAATCAGTAGCCATAAGAATGATCTGCCCTCACCAATGTGGGCAGACATCACCCTGTCTGTGGAAGGTCTAGAACAAAAAGATAGAGGAAACAGGAACCCACCCTCTCTTCTGGAGCCGGGAGGAGGTAATGTTCTCCTTGTACCTCAAGATTGCAGATGCTTGGCCTTCAGAGTTTGGCACTTATACCAGTGGCCTGAGTTTCCTCAGTCTGAAGCACAGAATTACACCTTTGGCCTCCCAGGCTCGCAGGTCTCCAGATTCAGATTAAATTACACCAATGACCATCTTGGTTCTTCAGTTTACAGAGAGCATATCATGGTAATTCTTGGCCTCCTTAATCACATGAACCAAAACCAATTCTTTCTTATTTATTTTTTATTTGTTATTTTTTAGATATACATGACAGCAGAGTATATCTTGACATGCTATGCATACATGGAGTCTAACTTCCCATTCTTGTGGGTGTTTATGATGTAGAGTTACCTTGGTGGTATATTCATAAAGAACATAGGAAAGTTATGTCCAATTCATTCTACTGTCCTTCTTGTTCCCATCCTATCTCTCTTCCCCTCCTTCCCCTTTGTCTAACCCAATGAGCTTCTATTCTTTCCTGCCCCCCTTATTGTGTGTTTTCATCCACATATCAGAGAGAACATTTGGCCTTTAGTCTTTTGGGATTGGCTTATTTCACTTAGCAGGATAGTCTCTAGTTCCACTCATTTACTGGCAAAAGCCATAATTTCATTCTTCTTTATGGCTGAGTAATATTCCATTGTGTATATATATCACACTTTCTTTATCCATGCATCTGTTGAAAGGCACCTAGGTTGATTCCATATATTATTGTGAATTGAGCTGCTATAAACATTGATGTGGCTGTGTCACTGTAACATGCTGATTTTTAACTCCTTTGGTATATACTGGGGAGTGGGATAACTGCATCAAATGGTCTTATCACTAAAATACCAAATTACCTGATCAATAAATGGGCAAAGGAACAGAATAGGCACTTCACCAAAGAAGAAATACAAATATTCAACAAATATACTAAAAATTTTTCAACATGTCTATCAATTAGAGAAATGCAAATTAAAACTACACTGAGATTCCATCTCAGTCTGATCAGAATGGCAATAATACAAAAAACAATAAATGTTGGTGAGGATGTGGGAGAAAAGATACACTCATACATTGCTGGTGGGACTGAAAATTGGTGCAACTACTATGGAAAGCGGTGTGGAGATTCTTCAGAAAACTTGGAATGAACTATTTCTTATAATAAATCACTTCTCATATATCTGTGAATCTTATTGGTTCTGTTTCTTTGTATATTAGTGCTCTAATATACTGTTTTTATGCTAAAATTGAAAGGTTTTTTTTGTTTGTTTGTTTTATTTTGCTTTGTTTTTAAAAAAGAAGACTTCCAGTATTCTTGTGGACCTGGGATGCTAGCTGTCAGAAGTGGGAGTAGATATGAATAGGAAAGAGGGTAACTAAGGCACCTGGTATTTCTAAGATTTGCCCCCATAATACCTGAATCCCAATTTCCTTCAGTGGGTCTATATTCAAGGCTTCCTGTAACCTGGTTATTGTGATTTGGATGTGGTTTGTACCCACTAAATTTGTGTTAAAATTTGGTTGCAAATGTAGACCTGTTGGGGGTGAGGCCTTTGAAAGGGATTAATGTCTTTCTCATAAAACTGGATTAGTTTTTGTGAGAATTTAGTAGTTCTTGCAAGAGTGGGTTGTTACAAAATAGCTCAACTCCTTTGACCCTCATCTTACCTGTGTGTTCCACACACACCCGTTTCTTTTGCTGTTTGTCCGTGTAGCATGGAGAACTATGTGTCTCTCACCAGAAACCGAGAAGATGCAGCATCCTCCTGATCTTGAATATCTGTGCCTACAGAACTGTGAAGCTCAGTGAACTTCTTTGCTTTATAAATTACCTGATCTCAACTGTTATATTATAGCAAAGAAAATGTAGTAAGATGTAAATCCTCATCTTCTATATTTTTCCAAATTTTATTTTCTCCACTTTACCTATGTTCCAGCAACCTGAGCTTAATTTATTCCTCATTGATAAATCATTGCTTATATTCTCTCTGCCAAAATCAGTTTTTCTTTCTTAATGCTGTATATAGAAATCATAACTGAGTATAAAGATTTAGATTAACTTTGATATTTTCTATGATCTTTCTCTCTTCCTGGTCCCTTCCTTTCTTCTTATTCCTATAGTGGCCTATAAATTACCTAGCAGGAACACCTTATGCCTTACCTTTAATTCCGTAAAAGTTCACCCACCTTTCTGAAGATGCTTACCTTTTCTTTATTAAGATCCTTGAAGTCTATGCATGTGATTATTAAATTAGAAAATTGATAGATAAATGAAAAGACAGATGGCCCTATTTTTGGAGAAAGAAAAAGCTCCATGGAAAAGCTGGGTTTTGACCTTTCACCTAGGTCCTTTAGAGAATGAAGATAATTTGGACTAATGGAAATGAGGAATAAGGTCAGTTTGGCTTAAGAAAATAACATGAGTAAAGAAAATAGGCAAGGGCAAGTAGGAACCAGAAAACAGTTGGATAAATATAGAGTATGGGTTGGAGATCCAGGAGACATAAAACTAGAATAAGAATTCAGGGCTAGAACTCACACTGTAGCACCAGACCTATGTGTTTAGCTCATCTTTGATTGCCTGGAGCTTTGGCAAGGGTCATCTAACGATTCATACCTGGTCTCTCAATTCCCATTTTCACACATTTTCCTCCCTTTTTTTTGATTACATCCATGATTCATCTGAGAATGAGTGATTTTCTAAAACATAGGTCTGATCATATCATTTCTCTGTGTAAAACTCTTAGTTCTTTGTTTAATGTTTCATTGTAGTGATTTAAATCCAAGCTGTTAGACAGGATGCATGATAAATTATTAGTTCATGCAATATTTTTCAGCTTTTTCAGAGTTTCCCAAACCAAATTTCAGTGCTTGCTTTTTTCTTTATGAAAAAAAAATTCAACATCTTTAATATTGTTTTAGTTAATCTTTAATTTTTTTTTTGTCGCTGTGACCAAAAGTACTGTCAAGAATAACATACAAGAGGAAATCTTGGAAGTATATGAGTGCATTCTATTGTCATGTCTAACTTATTAAAACAAATTTTTAAAAAAGAAGAGGAAATCTTGGTTTCAGAGATCTCAGTTCCTAGATGGCCAGCTCGTCAGCTCTGGGCCGGAGATGAGGCAGAGCATCAAGGCCTGAGGCATGGTGGAGGAAGCTACTCAGGACAAGGCAACAAGGAAACAGAGCTCTGCTCATTAAGACAAAACATAAACCCCAAAGGCACTTCCCCCAATGACCTTCTTCCTCCAGCTACACCCAACCTGCCTGATGTTTCTGCCTAGTTACTTCATACCAGAGGATCAATCCACTAGTTAGGTCATACCTCTCACGATCTAATTATTTCACCCCTGAAAATTCTTGCATCATCTCACACAGGAGCATTTGGGGGACACCTCATATTTAAACCACAACACCCATTAAGAGACTTTAGATGCTCTTTACATTAATCCCCTTGCCTTTAGCACCATGCAAGCCTATGTATGGTTGAACTGGTAACACATTTTAGTACTCGCTTTCTGGTTTTTCCTCTTTAACATAACAATAAATCTTATTTATTTATTTATTTTGTTGTAGCACTTGGATCGAAGAATAAACTCAACACAATTATAAATACTTGCATAATTTTAAAAAGTTCATGAAAGTAACATTATTAAAATTGATCTTGAGGGAGATTTCCCTGCCAGGAAAAACTGGAGGTCAAGAGCCCAGTTGTAGTGAAGAGTCTGGGTAAATCAAACTGGTTAAGCTATTTCTTCTGTTAATTTGAGAAGCTGGTTAGCATTGTTAAATATAAATACAGGGAAACAAAAAAAAAGATGGGAATTTTGAAAGTTCAAGTGATTTGTTATATATCTCATGAATTGACACTAAAACACATTTCTTACAGCAGATTCTTCTCAAGAGCAATGAGAAAACATTCCAAAAAATATTCAAAAGAGATCATTTGCTTTTTCTTTAATGCAGGCAAATATAAAAATTTAACATTTTATAAGCTGGAGATAGGGCAACACTTTTGAGTTTCATTAATTCCACAAAGTGCACAGATTAGACCAAATAACCTTTATCAATAATTTAAATAACAGAATTTAGAGCTTAAGCATTTGAGCATATACCCACAGGAATATGATGTGCCACACCCCTGCTAATTACCTGCAGGAAGCCTACCCATTCATATAGAATCATGTAGAATGAATATGGAAAACATTTACACTCTTTTTTTTTTCTTTCTCAATTCTTTTTTAAATATTTTTTAGCTGTAGGTGGACATAATATCTTTTTTTTTAATTTCTTACATACATGACAATAGTGGAATGCATTACAATCATAATTATCCATTCACAACACCATTCTTTTTGACAGCTTGCTTTTAAATAGTGGTCCAACACTTCAAGTCAACAGAAATAGTCTCGACTCATTTTGTTTCTCAAATATATGAAAGTCTAATACTTAAGTGAAATAGAAGTTTGATGACAGGTCCAGAAATGGGTTTTAAATTGAGTACAACCAAGATCACAATTGATAACACTACCATAGCCTATTCTCTCAGTCAATAAAGAATATTTGAAAACACATCACTGCTATTTTCTCAGACATTTAAGAGGATTTTCTAAGTGTGAACTAGAAGGGTATTAGACAACGTGCTGTTTGTTCTCACTAAAACGGGATTGAATTGGCCAAACATATCCCCAGTAGGACTGCAGAATAGCTACTACCAGAACATGGTGCACTAGCAGTTTTTATAGCTCACTAAATTAAAAAAAAATAGTATCTGTTAAAATAGATATAGGGAAAAGATAATAAATAAAACATTTTCTGTTCTAGGGGTATATTTGAGAAAACATAATTTTGATATAATACACTAAACAAAAAACACAGCTAATTTTCTAGTTTCATCAACGAAAGCATATAATGGATGTTCCACTGAAATAAAGTAGGCTTTAAATAATGGCCACTGAAAAAGATATAAAGGACATATATCTTTAGAAAAAAGAGAAAGCTCAAATTTAAGTAGGTATTTTGAGTGTGCTTTAGGAAGACTAAGGAATTCTATCCATTCACTATTTAAATATATTGAGGATTGTAATCATCATCATCATCATTATAGTATCGGAAAAAAAAAAAGAAAAGAAAACTATCCTCATATAATCCTTGGCTCATTTACAGAGTTACGCTATTGAGTTGCACAATATAAGCACTCACTTTGGGGGACAGCCCACAATACTTTATTTTTCTCCATCACACAGAAGTATGATGGGTCTCGGGTGCTATGCTTGGGGTTGTTCCCTGATTTCTGAACTCTCAGGGGTCCTTTCCATTTATAGCAGATACTTCAGCCTCTGTCCTTTGGGTTTACTTCCATTGTCTAGTTGACATGCTAGCTTTAATTAAATATTTCCGTAATAATTCTTAAAATTCAGTTTTTATTTCTTCAGATCTATTTTGTAGAGAAAACCCAGAATTTCCATGTACAGATGTAGGATTTCTTTAATAATGTTACCCTCAAGGCTTCAAGTCCACTGCAGCATCTCAAAAGAATAAGATTCTTGCACTCTCAGAATTCTTCACAAATCTCTGCAGATACTACCTTAACATCCTCCAGTTTCCATTGCTTCTTTCTTGCTGTGCCATGAGCTTAGACCAGCCTTACCTCCCATAATCATAGCCAGTCTCCAAAGTCTTATTCCTTGCTGAATCATCAAGTTTGTCATGCTATGTTACATAATTCTGGCCAACGAGATATGACCGTATTGGAGGGTTTCTCATAGACTTTCTTGCATTTAAAAATAGTTGGATAAGGTCAATATCTTTCTAACTCTGCACATTGTGATGAGGTGATATTTGGAATCATGGAAGTCATCTTGGAACCTGAAGAGGCCTGCTAAAGAAGAAAACCAAAGCACAAGGCTGGCAGGGTGAAAAAAACAGGAATCACTTTTGTTTCTTCTTGACCAAAAGTGTTAATATCACTGAATGTTTTTACTTCCTTCTTCCTGTTTCCTTGTTAAGAAGAGTACCTAATCTGCCTTTAATCAGTTTTTTTTCCATTGTTGGTGTTATTAGAAATTGAATGCCTCCTAAATCATATTTAATAATTTTTCTCATAGATATATTTTACCCAGTGCCTGTGTGTTTTTCATTATATTTATGGAATTAACTATATATCAGCTTCTTTTCCACACTTACCTTTTTGACTGGTCATGCACTATGTATTTGAGAAAATTTAACTTAATACAGAACCTAATTAAATGGTTATTTATTACAGAAATTCTTTTAGGGATATCAGCATTACTTTTCATTTACAATATCTTCTTAGTCTTAACATAATTACTTTCTCTTGATTTTTACATCCCTATGTCCAAATAATTCATACTTCTTCTGTGTGGCTTTTTAGTAACAAAATTACAAATATAATTCTTAATATTTGATAGTCTACACCTATCCTTAAGACAACTCTGTTTTTGAAGAAAAACAACCTTTTAATATTTTACATAAATTCTTAGGTATATCATGCATTTATTTCTTCTTGATGTAATTTCAAGGAAAGAACATAACAAACCGTCACATTTTATATAGCTTTGTACATTAAAATAATAATTGAATTACTTTTCTAATTGAATTATTGTATGATAAACTAATCAAAAATAAATAATTACTTTGATTCTCTATGTATAACTAATATTTTAGATTTTAAATGAATTGTGTTCTAAGTAGATACAGAATGTCAAAAATCCTAGGATCTAAAGCGAGGGAATCATTCACTCTCCTGCACACCTCTGTACCCTTGTACAAATTACACAGATGGAATCACTTCAGGTTCATTAAAATATCCACATAACAAGGAGTGGATTCTTTCAACTTGGATATTTTGCTATGAAAATTTTCACAAATGGATAGTTACAAATTTGCTCCAAGTTGCATTGCCTTGTATTTTATTCCTTTGTTGAAAATATGTTGCAAAATAAATTCTTCAACAAATTAAAAGTTTCTCTAAGTAAAACTTCTACCATCATTGGGCCATCAGTACCTATATCATATACCATATACTGTGTACTTTAAAAAGCAATCATTCTTGTTATTATAAATAAACCAAAAAATTCAGTGTCTCATAGTTAGTTTCATTGAAATTTCTGTTGGTGGAAATGCAATTTTAGTTCAGGCTTTCTATAAACATAGACAGTCTTTTTCATAGTATTCTCATAGAAAATGTATTGAATTGAAAATTGAATGTTTAGGGATAATGATTTTCTATAATCTGGGGTATAAGCTTTTATTTACTTTTAGTAAAACAATTTTTTTATTAAAAACATATGCTCCCATTTAGTTGAATTTTTTGGAAAAGAAATTTTCTGTCTTTATATTTGTCTATAATTCTCTGATGCACACAAATGTCTTTACATTTCTAAATAACAAATCATTTTCAGAATCTTACAAAATTGAATATTTTAAAATAGTTTCTATTTGTTAAAGTACCAAATAAAACACTACAAAAATTCCCAATTTTTTTAGTGCCTTAAAAGTAAATATACTGTAAATTTATAATAATGTGGAACTTGTTTTAAGTTAAAATGAGTAAAGCAACATTTAAAAAAATATTCAGCAATAGAAAACTGAGGTGCAAATCTTTACCTAAATATAAAAACTGTGATACTGTGGAAAAATTTTGCAGAGAAAGTTAGATAAAAAGTAAAATACATATAGTTGGAAGGTTAAGAGTACATTACCCACTGTAATCCTAGTGGCTTTGGAGGCTGAGGCAGGAGGATTTTGAGTTCAAAATCAGCCTCAGCAAAAGCAAGGCACTAAGCAATTCAGTGAGGCCATCTCTAAATAAAATACAAAATAGGGTTAGGGATGTGGCTCAGTGGTTGAGTGCCCTGAGCTCAATCCCCAGAACCCAACCCCCCAAAAAAAGGATACATTAATAATGTAACAATATTTGAGATATTAATTTTATGTATCTCAATGAGCATGCTATTAGTTACAAAATTATTATAGAATTAGTTAAATAAAACTCATGTATTACATAATTAGCATCTGTATGGATGATGTCATCCAAATATACATCCTATAGCTGAGATCACTACAAAAGAATTAAATGAGAAACAAATGAACCTGGGTGCTGTGGTACACACCTGTAATCCCAGCAACTTTGAAGGCTAAGGTGGGAGGATTGCAAGTTCCAGGCCAGCTTCATCAATTAAGTGAAGCTGTAAGCAACTGAGTAAGACCCTGTCTTGAAGTATAAAATACAAAAGGGCTGGAGGTGTATGGGGGTGTAGCTCAGTGGTAGAGCACCCATGGGTTCAATCCCCAGTAAAATACACACACACACACAAACACACACACACACACAGAGAAATGAGTGAACTAGTTCTCCCTTCTAGCTTATTTAAATAATTAATGTGATACAAGAAAGAAATTATGACCTGAAAGTTTATTTCTTCAATTTTGACCCTTTATTGTTCAAATAGTAGTAACTCCTTGTTCTCGTTCACTTTCTCTGAATAAATTTATCAAATGTCATAAATGATCTAAAAATAGAATTGTATCCAAATATTATAACTTCTTCACATTGCCTACAAACCCAGCATAAATAAAAACTATCTAATAAGTTAAGCCATCTTGGTCTCATAGGCAATTAGATTTCAGAACCAAATATAAGACACTAACTGGTCAAAATAATATAATTTCATCAAAATGTACTAATTAGTATGTTGGAAAATCACAAAAATAATTGAAATGTTTGAGTGTATTTATGGCACAATTATGATAAGGGACAAATACAAATAGGTTCTTAATATTGACTAACCAGTTTATCATTTTCTTTTTATTCAAAAGAGGATATTAATTAAGACAGACTTAAATGGCATATACATTTTTTTAAAGAAAGAATAAAAATATTTCCATGCCAACTTTCATGTTGGTCATGCTAAGTTCAATTGCTTATAACATTTATTTTTTTATGTAGACTCATTTGAATAGTGAAGATCCTTTTTGCATTCAAAAATTTTCAGTTTAACAGTTTTAACAATTTTATTTTAGTAAAGTAGACATTTGAATAATTATTCAAACACATGAAATCCTCATGACACTTTCAACTGTGTTCCTATATCAGGACTTATTCTTGGAGGTTTACTCTGAATATTAACTTGAATTCCAAACTTTGTGGATAGGTATTTATTAATTCATTTTATAATTATTGATTTCCTGCCCTGCATCAAGAATTGGAATATGAACTCTTTTAGAGGAGAAAACAATGCCCTCTGCTCAGAATTACCTCCTAGTCATAAGACATGTTAGCAGAACAGTTCAAGAGAATGAAGTAAGTTCTTCTGAACACAAAACAATAAATTATACCATCTCAATAGATGCACAGCTCTGCCTGGAGGAACCAAACATGGATTTACTAAAAAGAAATCATTTGATCTGACACATGTGAAGGATTCTTCCAGGTAGAGAGAGAGAGAAACCAGAGAATTCTAGACTAAAAAAAGTTATATCTTATAATTAAAATATGTAGATGCAACATATGCAGTTTGAAGCTTTTAGCTTCATATAACGTGTACCTTTTTTTCAGCTAACCTAACTTATATATTTCTCATACTATTTCTTTTTAAATTAATTTTTAAATTTGTGTATTTCTCATAATATTTCAAAATTTGCCTCTATGCAGTCATTTTTGGGTGAGTTTTCCACCCTCCCCATCCTCTGCTGCATGATGGGACTTGTTTCATATCTTTATTACATCCCCTCTCACATTATGCTGTAGGTGTTGGGGTACTTATTCCTACATTGTAATAGTTATCCCTATTACCAAAGCACCTAAGTCAGAGCCTTGGTCACATTAGAAAATCAGCCTGGGGATGTTAAATATATAGTAGGACTAATGTCAGACCCTATAGAGAGAAGGAAACATGAAGTCACCTCCACAGTTGCCAGGTAAACCCAGAAGAGAAAGAAGAACAACTTTTTCTTTAAAGCAGGAATGAAAATTCAATAATCACTCATTTTTAAAAAGTAAAAAAGTTCATGATGCTGTTCTTTGCAATTAGGAGACATATTCGTTGCCCAAATGTGACAAGGACAGGAGCTTAGGCAATTGAATAATGGTGAAATAAAGACTGCTGAGCAGAGATGTAAGCTGAGCTGAAGTCGAAAAAATCATTACTCATAGCACTATTATTCATGAGAGGATATTTTACTCCATTAATGCTTGACAATCAATTCACTCTTTTATTCAAGCATGTTAATGAATTCATCATGCTAAAAATATTTTAAATAGAATACATTAGCTAAATATAACATATATCAAATAAAACCCTAGTACCTTAAGATAGCTCTCATCCTAAATTTTCTGTTGGGATTCAGGAAACAGTTGGGTCCTGGTTGGGTTATTCTGTCTGAGAGTCTTTTATGTGGTTGCAGTCAGGATGTTGGTAAAGACAAGGGTTCATTTCCAAGATGGCCTTTGTTATAGTTTAGACTTTAAATGTCTTCGAAGGCCAAGAGTTGATGGTCATCCTGTGGCAATACAAGGAGATGGTGGAGCTTTTAGAAGATAAGGCCTGAAGGAAGTTAGGTCACTAGGGGTCATGCCCTTGAAGGGAATATTGGGACTGCAGCCCCTTTCTTTCTCTGTCTTTACTTTCCAGCCACCATGAGGTAAATAGGCTTCCTCCATCACACATATCACGATGATGGGGTCAAGAAACCATGGACTGAAACTTCAGAAACCCCAACCCAAAATAAAGCTTTCCTCCTTTTAAAGGTTGTTTGTCTCAGATATTCTGTCACAGTGATGGAATGCTGACTAACACAACTCCTGTAAGTGACTTTTACTACATGTCTCAGTTCCTCACCACATGACCTCTCTATCTGCTGATTATTTTCACAATATGACAACTAATTTCCCCCAAATTGAGAGGAGAGAGAGAGAGGTGGGGGGGGGGAGCTACATTTCTTCTATGACCTTGTCTCATAAGTCCCACATTATCTACAGTAAACTGAATGTTTATATAACCCTCATTTATGTGTTTGAACTTAATTTCCAAAGTGATGGCTTTAAGAGGTGGTGGGTGATTATGTCATGGTGATTATGTCATGAGGCAAAGCCCTCATGAATAGGATTGGTGCCCTTATAAAAGAAAACTTAGAGTGATTATTCATCCTTTATGCCGTGTGAGGTTAAATGAGAAGATGTTCATCTGTGACCCAGGAAGGAAGTCATCACCAGAAACCAAATCTGCCAGTGCCTTGGTCTTGTACTTTCTGTCAAAACTTTGGAAAATAAATTTCTTGTTTTCAATCCACCCATTCTATATTTTAGCAGTTTTTGACATCATTTCTACTTTTTAAAAAATTTATTGAAACCAAGTTATTACATCTCAGCTCCACTCTTTGAAGGATTTGTCAAAAAATACATGGACATTTTCAGTTTTATTTTATTTTACATATGAGAGTTTAATGTTGATTAAGGCAGAGAAAACCTGGCTCTTATGGAGACTGTACTATTCTTCAGGAAGATAAAAATAAACAAACAAACCAAGAAATAAAATCTAGAAGCAAGCTAGTTTCAGATCCAGTCTTGTGAAAGCAATGAATAAGTGTTTATGCTGCTGGGGATTTAGGAGATGATGTGGGTCAAGGTAGATTGCTCTGTGGGGGTGAACTATCACCGAGAACCTAACAGATGAGGAGGGTGAGAAGCCAAGCAGCAGGCCTGTGAAAGAACTTTCTAGGGAGAAGAACATATCCAAGGAAAACAGCTAGGCAGATGTGAGCTCAGAAGTGAGAGGACCAGAAAAGATGCTATGCTTGTGATGAATCACTCTAGTTGGTACCGAAAGGAAGAAGACACAAACTAATGCAGATACTTGATATCCCAGGGAGGGGGGTAGGGCTTTGAATATGTACAGAATAGACATCGAAGAGTTTATACAGGAGGATGATATGACTAGCAAACATTTTAGAAATCAAAGTAAGAATGACAATCATATAAGCATGGAGTACTCCTTGTAGAATAACATGAATATTTTTTATGAGAATTTTTGTGCAAAGTAGAGTGTGCTTCATCTTACTCTGCAGTTTCAAGGGGAGGCTTGATCTTCTCTTCAAACAATAACGAGGTGTTTTAGCTTGAGAAAATGAGGAAGAGTGGTCAAGTCAGATGTTACAAATACACACAGTGATCAAAAAGCATTGGGTAGTTGTCATGTATGTGCTTTTTTAGCAAGAAAAGTGTTTTTATATTAAATCTGTTAAACTTTCAAAGTTCTCCTTTTGAATAGTTACTCTCATATCTGCTTGTAGCTTGTCTCAGTTGATGTATTATATTCATATTCAGTAAATATCTAACCTAAAATCACAGCAACTGTAACAATTGTCTTCTTATGTACAGGATCTATAGATTTTTTTTTTTTGCAGGTGAAACAAGTAAGCACATGAAAAAGGAGTTCAAAGTATGAAAATGCAACATATATGTGCAACTTTTTCTTTACTTATTGGATATGGTAATGGAACCATTATGCCTCGCTGTGAATTAGTAAGTTCTCTCAAAACTTTGTCTTTCCTCCCTTTCTTCTTCATCCCTCTCTCCCTATGTACCTCCCTTCCTTCCCTCTGTCTGTCATTTTCTGGTTAATTCTATTATTTTTCCATTCATTTTTTTCATTATATCCTCTGTTCCATCTTATTCCAAAAGCCTTGAAGTTAGAGTTCAAATTTCACTTAACATAAACAATATAAAAATATTTCAAACAAAATAATTCCACATTTATTTATATGCACTTAACTAATACTTATCTGGAGCTCATCAGGAATTTTGCTAGTAACTGGTGCTATTATACCATCAAAAACAGATCCCTATGAACATTACAGACTAATGTGGCAAATGGAAATTAGTTAATAATTCTAATTTATATATAATCTCATATTATATATAGAGAGAGGTTCATGAGGCAAGGAACATACATGTGGATACTTAAAAGAAGGGAATCCTACCAAATTTGTAGATTGTAGAATTTATTGAGAAGTACTTTAAGAGTTGAAAAGTGAGTAGGATTTTATTAGATGGAGAGAGATATAAAAGCATCCTGTCAATGAATTGACATATATCAAGTCCTATGCTGCTAGAGGAGGCAAGTGGTGAGTTGGAGTGGTCCTGAGGGAGAAGTAGGATTAACCTGAGGAATTAAAGAGCCTGCAGGCAAATTAGAAAGGTATACATTTTTATGGAATAATTCTTGAGTGGTTAGCACTAAACACATCTTATGGGGTGCTTGCTAGTGTGCTAATTATCCAGCTTCATTCAAAAGTGCTAAAACAACTGAGAAACAGACACAACTATGATAGGGATAAAATCTCAAGTTTACTGCTAAACAAGAAACTAGAAAGCACAGTTTGAATCAGTTTTCTACTTGTTATGTGTGGAATTATTTCCCCAAAGACAGTATGTGAAGTGCTAGCCTTTGGTACCTAGAATTGTGAACTTATTTACAAATAAGGTCATTGCAGACAAAGTTAATGTCATTGTGGAGTGGGGCAGGTCCTTAGCTCTGTATGACTGATATTTTCATAAGCAGGAGAGAGACACAGAAGCACAATGGAAAAGCGCCTCTTGAAGACAGAAGCAGGGACTACAGTGATGTAGCTGCAAACCAAGGAACAAGAAGGACAGTGACTGCCCAAGAAATCAGGAGGAAGTGAGGAAGAATTCTTCCCCACAGCCTTCAGAGGGATCACTTTCTTGCCAACACCTTGATCAGGCTTCCAGCCTCCATATTTGGGAAGCAATACATTTCTGCTCTCCTAAGCCAGGTTTCCGTATGCTGTAACTGAAGATCAAAGTAAGCATAGGTAAAATAATAGGCCTTTGTTTCCTTACATAACATGAAGTTTAGATGGAAGGTCACTGACTTGAATTAGTTTCAGCTGTGACAACTCAGTGCTTTCTATCTTTCTGTCCTGCCACATGTGGGAAGCCATGATATCCTACAGTGTGGACACATGATGACTCCTACAATCCCAAGCATTGTGTGAAGACAGAGCAACATCCAAGGGAGTCCTGAGAATGTTTTCTTCCTATTTCTCTTTTTGTCTAGTGAGACATTTTCTAAGAAAAAAAAGATATCCAATTTGTCCAATATAATGATTGTAACTAGTATCCCTACACAAGCCAATCAATGTTCAGAGTAATGAGGTTTTATGACTGGTTTAGACTGTTCACACCTGTTTCTAGAGGAAGATGGAGACTATGACCATACCAGAGACTTTGAAGGCATGGAAGAAGATTACCCAAGCATAATTAATGTGACTTTCTTGATCTTCTCATAGAAACAGTGGAGGGTGTGTCTGTTGGGAGGACAACCTAAAGCAGCTGCCACAGTAAATGAAACCATTCATTATAAGAAGTGGGCTGGAATGACATACTGAGGATTGCATACATGTTTTAATTTATTTTGTTTTTTTTTTTTTTCCTGTAGGGAAAAAACACAATCTATGCTTGTTGGCTTTGGGAGATAGAGAATGAAAGTGAATCCAAAGGAGAGAATAAATGAATTAACTATTATTCTAGCAGAGTAGCCATGCCTTTGAGAAATAAAAACTAAACAAGCTCTTTGATAATTGCTATTATTGTTGCTGTTGTTTTGCAATGAGGAGATGGGCCTCTTGCTGATTGGAGGTCAGCCTTCATTGTGGAGAGGCAGAATGCACTCTTTGTGTTTCCAGGAGTTGCTAGAAAAATGCCAAAACCCTAAAATGAATCCTGGAAGATTCAGAAAAAGGACAAAGATGGTGAATATCATACATAAACGGTGGTTTCTGAGCATTTTGAATTATGTTTTCCCAAGATGTAAAAATCTTAAAAGAGAAATGATCCCAATCTAATCTGTTTTATATTACAAAAATTATTTTCATAGAAATTCACTAAAAATTTACTGTAATTCAATGAAACTGTATTAGGCAATATATGTTTTTTTTCCTTTCCCTCAATTTTTCTGACTTTTGTAAATGATGTGAGTGACTTGGTAATATGAATTTCAATGCTTGGGAGTTATTCTGTTTTTGTTTCTCTGAGATATTTCATGTGTCACAGAAAAGTCTGAAAAATTATGACTTTAGCTCATTTAGACATGCATGGATATAAAGGGAGTAATTTCCTACAGCGACTCAGGATAAGCAGCCTACTATGATCAGGTACAGGAAGATGTTGGTCCCTGATTTCACTGGTTGTGACAAAATAGGTTGATTTGTCATTGTTGTTGTTTGGTTTATCCTAATCTATAATTGAATAATAAATTATAGGTCCACCTAACCAAAACAGGGAAGATATTCAGATGTCTGATAACTAAAAAGATGACAAATATTCACTGTGCAGTAAGCCAAATTTTAACCCAGCTTAGATTAAATTTCGTTCTATAAATATCAAAATGTTATCTCCCTCCAAATGAACAATATGAAGTACTGGTTTATAAAAAATGAAACCATTGAAATCATTTGAAAACAATCTAGAATCCTGATTCCTCAATAAATCAGTTTAACAAAGGAGCCTTAACAGAAAACGAAGAAACACCTATCTTTTTTTTTACATAAGACAGTTTCCTTCAGGGTAAAAAGGAAATTATTATTTGCCAAAATTTTATCATTAGAAAAAAAACTGAAGTGATCTCAGAAGAGATGTCTTCCTAGAAGAGTCTGAGGAGTACCTGGAGAGAGACGTAACTTGACTCTGGAGCACCAGGGATCTTGGCTTACACAATGGATAAACAACCCAACATGCATCAGTAGGAGGCATGGATGGAATTCATTTAGGAAAGCAAATACTTAATCAAGGGAGAATGCTGAGCCTGTTGAGTGTGACAGACCTGTTTTGGGGGTTCTCTAGTCTTATTTTAAAGGAAACTTGGTGAAGACTGGGTATGGAAAGGTATGTAGGAATTAGATCAGATTGGTGATCTCAAAAGGTTTCTGGTTTATTTTCAGGATCCTCAGCCTAATATGGTCTTCATAATCTGATCAATAGATAGTGCTGAAAAGTCCCTTAAATTACACATTTCTCAAAATTGTATGTCTCAATACTTAAAACTATGTGTTGGGAGATAATTAAGAGTGCCCAGATAGTTTTTAGATTTCCCAGGAATTTGGGAGTAGCTTGTCTGGGAGAGAGACTGATTTAGAGAGAACTAGTCCTGGAAAAGTATGCATAATTTTGTAATTGAAACCAACTTTCTCCTGTCTACCTATTTCTTCTTTCTTCTGTCCTATCTCAAAATGAGAATAAAATCATAAAATCATCTTTTTTTTGCCTTTAATAAAATGTTCTACTTACTGAATCCAAAGAGTGCCGCCCCAAATTTTATAATCCAATAAATCTTTGTCCTCTTGAGATTTATGATAAGTAAGGAACATCTTAGCATTTTTCTTCTTAGAAAAAAAGTATTAAGATCCATTTTGCAGTGCATTTTGATAGAGGACATCTAACAAGGATCAAGAATGCTGTACAGTCTCCCCAGTACAGAGAAATTTGGGAGCAAGCCATTATTATCTCCTATATGTATAATAAGATTCACTTCTTTATAGATTTGAATAGGACAATAATCAAAAGTGCCTCTCATTGAGCACAGCCTCCTTTTATCCCTTAGAAGGAGGATGTCCTAATGAATCTTTCATATTCAAATCATTTAGCACATTCTGCTCACCAATTACCACAAAGGTACCCAAGAAATATCAAAACATCAAATTGAATAGATAGTATGTACAATAAGTACTTATCAGTTAAAAATAAAACTAAAAAGAATGTAATCCAGGCAAAAACCCTGATTATCATTGACCAACTCTTTGCATAAAATAATTTAAGGAATAGGTGAAATTTTTGTTATCCCTGACAGTTCTTCATGTCTATGCTCTAGTTTGGATCACAGTCATTATCTAAATAGTCAACTTGCCTAGAGACTTATTCCCTTTGCTATATTCATACTGGAAGAGTGATCAATATATTTGAAAGGTTCCTTTGAAACTGATATTCATCTGTTTAAAAGAGACACAATTATCCACTGTTATCATGATAAACAAATAAATCCAGAGACCTCATTCTTGAATCTCTGTATGACATCTTCAGTACAGTCATTATCTTAAAATATATCTTTTAAAATATGTTAGTGAGATTTGGGGATGACTCCAGGATTTTAAGGTAAAATTATCTTCCCAAACTAAAAAAATATAGAAAAATTGTCAATTCATGAATAAGATGAGCCATCTGTGATGAATACCATCCTAACAATTTTCTAAATAGGGATACAAGAAGGTTCATAAATTCTTAAAAGTTATTTGTGTATGCCTAAAGGGCTATAATATTTTAAAGTAACTAAAAGCATCATCTGATAAATTTTATTATATTAATCTGAATAATGTATCAAGAAAGAAAGTCAATGAAGAAAATAAAAGTAATAAGTTCTGAATCATAAAAATTTGATTATAATAGCTTCCAGGTTATTTATCAAGCAGCAGAATTTCAGTTATTTTGGTAAGTATACTTCTATACAAGAACTGGATAATTTAGATGAGCATATTTTATACTGCTAGTGTTAAAATAATCCATAGAATGTCCTATGATCTAACTCCATATCCACCAAGCAACCTTTAAATACAATTTGTGCATTCAACTGTTTTTTTTTTCTGTGTATATTTGAGGAGAGGTAGGATGTAGAGGTGGTGTGTACTATAATCTGTTGTCAAAGTAATTGTTTTGATATTTATATTTCTCACTTCATTAGTTTTCTGATTCATACATTTGTCATGTATACATAAGTCTCTTATAAGTTTTGTTAACAGGCATTAAGAGGCACTTATTGATTACATACAATCTGTGTCCCCAGAACTGAGAATAAACAAACCATGATACAAAATATATTCAAGATGCATGCTGCCAAGAAATAGATCTCTAAAACCAATGGGTGAATACCTTATAATACACAAAAGTAAGGGCTGTGTGTAATTTGTAGTCAGATAAAGTTAAAGAAAGAATACAGAAAAAAATCTATTGAATTTATTTATTAAATAAAGTGAATATTCATATTTATGGCACAGGAGTATAGTAGCAAATAGAGCTCAAATGCTGCACTTTCTTTTTTTTTTTTCCAGTGGTGCTTCAGATTGAGATGCTGCACTCTTAAAGCTTATAGTCTAGGAGGAGTGCTTGCCAGGTTATTATAATATAGAAAGATAAGTGCTATAAATTCCATTTATGCATTCACATAAAAGATTCATACATAGGCAAACGGAGGGACAAATTCCAAAAAGTTTGAAGTATACTTTCAAGGACATGAGGACATGAAACCATGGCACATGTATAGACAGGCAAGTAATTTGATACAATTAGGTCAGAAATTCTTAAATTTTATTATGCATATAAATCACTCAGATAAAAATTTAAAATACAGATTCAATCATCCTTTGATTCTGTAGGTCTCCAAGATTTCTATTCTGTAGGTCCAGAATAGAATCATCCTTTATAACAAGACCTCTAGACAACTGATGCAAGTGGTCAATGGATCACAACTGAGAAGCAATAGGATGGAGTAAGGAATACAAAGTTTTTGATGGTGTTCAAGAAAAAGATAAACCTGATCTTCTTGTTTTATTTTAGTTTTTGATTTTTTTGTATTAGGTATTGAATCCAGGGGCACTTAACCACTGAGTCACATACAGTCCTTTTTATTTATTTATTTATTTATTTTTTTGAGGCAGGGTTTCGCTGAGTTGCTTTGGGCTTTGCTAAGTTGCTAAAGCTAACATTGAACTGAGATTCTCCTGCTTCAGCCTCCTGGGACACTAGGATTGAAGGCATGCACCACTGTGCCCAGCTGATATTTCTCTTTTAATAAAAAATTAATATACATGTGTATGTATATATATATATATATATGTATACATATATATATATGAGAAATTTAAATAATTTCATGAACATATTCTCATTGTCAAAGCAAATTTTGATGATGATGTATATTGCAAATCACAAATTGTGTACTACTTTCCTGTTGCTCCTGTAGGAAATTATTATTAACTTATTTGCTATTATGATTTGAATCTTAAATGCCCCCCAAAGGCTCATATGCTAAGTGCTTAGTTGCCAGTGTGGTGCCACTGAGAGGTAGTAGAGCCTTCAGGAGGTGGGGCCTAATGGAAGTACTCTAAATCACTGGGCCCGTGCCTTGGAGCCTGGGCCCCTTCCTCTTTCTTTTGCTTCCTGGGCACCAAGAGGTGAGCATCTATCTTCTAGATATTCTCTCCTGTCATGATATTCTGCTTCATCATAGGCCCAAAGCAGTGGGCCAAGTGACCATGAACTGAAACTTCTGAAACCATGAGCTAAAATAGACCTTATCCTACCTTTCCTTTGATTTTCTTAGGTATTTCAACACAGCAATGGGAATCTTATTAAGATGGTTGGTTTAAAAAAAATTACTTTACAGTTATTTATATAAAAACATGATACACAAACCTCACCAGAGAATCAAGGTGTTGGGCAGAACTGTGGTCTTTTCTGGAAACTGCAGCAGAGAGTCAATTTTCTGCTCATTCAGGTTACTGGAAAAATGCAGTTCTTTGAAATTATAGACCAAGGTCCTTGGTTTCTCATTGCTGACAACTTTTTAGGATATGGAAATGGGCACGTGTCCTTCCTTTCCTACAGACAGGTCATTCTGGTGACAATTTGAAATTTAGAACATTAAGCATTTCTGCTACACTATGGTCTGAAAGCTTCTTCTCATTGCCCTCATCCCCTGCCAATGGATATGTTGAACACTAACCCAAGGGGATCATGTTAGGAAGTGGGTCCTTGGGGAGGTGATTACCTCATGAGTGTAGAAATGTCATAAGTGGGATTAGTCCCCTTGGTGGGGGGTGGGGAGTGGAGAGACTTTAGAAACTGCTGCTTCCTTTTACTGTCTGCCAGTGAGAAGATGGTCTTCTTTGAGGGAGCAGACCCCCATCAGACATCGAATCTGTGAGTTCCTTGATCTTGAACTTCTCAGCTTCTGTAAATGTAAGAAATTAATCTCTGTTTATATTAGTTATCCAGTCAATGGTATTTTATGATATCACACCAAAAAGATCATTTGCCTTCTCTTAAACAGATGCGTTATCTGTCAATGGATGAGTAAGTCAATGACTTACTGGAGTATATAAAGAAAATGACATAAATCTGGAAAAAATGACAAGAGTGGGACACAAAATCCACCAAAATAAACAAAAAAGAAATAGAGAATAAAGGATGCTACCAAGAATTTTTGGGACAATAAACAGCCTATTTGGAGACTTTTCCTGGCAATACTACCCTGCTTAGGGAGAAGTAGTTCAGATAGATTTTGAAAGTGAGTTGTTTTCAGAGTTGATATAGTGAGGATAAGGAAGAAAGGACTTTAAGAGATCTACTAAGGAAAGTCATTTAATTTAAGTGGTTAGTAATAGTACTAGGCTTTACAGAAGGGGGTTTTCTTCAAAGAGGGGTAAGTGTGAAAATGTGAGAGATCAAGGAACTTAGTCTTGTAGAATAAGTTGATAAGGATGAGAAAATTGGACCGATAGGAGATTGTTGGGGCACAAGTTTTAGAATAGCAGCAATTGTAAGAAAATTGCAGTCTGAAGAGCAGTTGTTAGAATGGACTGCTGAAGTTGGAAGTGGAGTTTACTGTTGTTTGATGATTGACAGACTAAGAATGCTCTTAATCTTTAGTCCTTACTTGGGTAGGCTCCAGGATGTTCATTTTCCTGGGGAGAAGAGTTCATAGCTATCACTACGTTTTCAAAACTTTTGGTTAAGCCTCAAAGTATAAAAAACCAAATTAGATAACCAGATGAGTCTACATTTAAGGAAATTGCTATTTCTAAACTCTTTGTGTGTGTGTGTGTGTGTTTATGTTGTTTTGTTTTTTTTTTTTTTTCTGCCATAGTGGCTGTAATTATCTCCTCTCCTACCTGTGCCTTACTCTTTGTTCATACTTGTGTGTTTTCCTTCACAAGTTTCAGGGAGAAATTTTGATCAGGGTCCAGGATATATTTGCTTTGCTTTTTTCAGTAGTCAATTTTATTTTTCTAGGAACATAAAATATTATTAGTTGTGTTAGAAAAAATCATGTTCTTTTGAAATACAGAATTTTAAAGGAAACTATTATAATTTTATTTATGTGACTATATATGATCACAAACTAGCTAAAATACCTTATTGAAAATGGAACAGAATCACATAACATCTTACATTTTCCTTTCGTTATCTAAGTTTAATTGTTTGGAAGGTTTGTTCATAAGTAAGTTAAATGATTATAATAAGACTATACAGGAAGAAATGTGTTAATTAGATACTTCATAGTGATGTAGCTTAATTTGATTTTAAGAACTTTTAAAATCATTTTAAGTTTTTAAACTTGATTTTATGCTTTGCTAATTCACTGGAATCACCAATGAATATGGGGCTAGAGTTATTTGGAAATGCACAAGGCATTTCTTTGTGCCTACCTTTGTGGAAGAAAAAATATGATAAGTCTGGATGCTATAAACTGTTTTATAATGAGAAGGAAATGATTCTCATAAAAGGGAAAGAACTGATCATTTCTAAGCTTGAAATGAAACATTCAGAAAGCTTACTTTTGTAACAAAAATGTAATCCTAAAATTGACACTTGATAGATTTTACAAATACCTCATTGTATGGAAATCCATCAGGAAAATGACAAAATGATAAAAGAGAATGTGGCACAGTAATATTAGTGAAGATTGAAACTTGTGCTAAAAAAGCCATCCTACCGCTGAGAACATCATTAGAGCTATTAACTAACCAGTATGCAGTGCCAAACCCACATACTTGGAGTGATTGATTAGGAAGAAACTGAGTTTATACTTTGTGCACTCACCCAAAGGATGGAAATAATATTAACCTGTGTAAAATACTAGTTTTTTTTTTTTTAAATCAAGGAAGTTGTATAGTTTATACAATGAAAAGCTGAAATATTTCTAGGGAAGTCACCAATATTTAAAAAGAAGAGGATATAAAAACATAGATAGGAATAAGGAACAATAGTAGGGGAAAATTAGCACCTTACTTGTTTCATAATTTATTGTTACTTCCATTATAATGCCTAACATTCGCTGATCACTTTCTTCTAGCCCTCACTCTAAACATGACATCTACTATAAGCCCCACTAAAATCCACAAAGTTGTATTGGTTTGCATGTTTTGAAAACAAGGAATCAGATTAAAAAAAAATAGATGTTGAACTCTCCCCCTAGTGCATAGTCAGAGAGTGGTAGAACAAGAATGTTCCACCAGTCTAATTGAAGAACAGGTTTTTATTTTCTAACCATTCAATAATGATGGGTTTGATCACTGCCAAATAATTTTACATAAAAGAACCTTATTCAAAAAGTACATATATATTCTTTCTGAATTTAAGAAATTTACAAAGGAAGCACAGATACAGGATGTACATTAGTGGCATAGTAAATTATTTGCAGTTAGAAACAAAAAAAATTATTACAGATTTTAAAATCATTGTGAAGGATCATGAATATAAGGCAGGCCATGTTACTTTTGTATGGAAGCAGTAAGAGAATTTTTATTACACTTAAAAAATCAGAGCCAGTTTCTGTATTAGATATATTCAAATCCCAGTTGTTCCACATAGAAGCTGTGTGGATGCTATTATGTCATTTATCTCATCTCTTCAATGGGAAAACTGAACTAATCTATTTAACAAGGTTATTTTGGCAATTGCATAAGTTAATGTATATTGAATGCTTAACAAATTATCTGGCAAATAGTGAATAATTAAAGCAACCAGCATAAGAATTTAGAACAAATAACAAAATACACAATTGCTTCATTTTTACATTAACAAATTGAATTGGAAAATAATTACAGGTTCATTTATGGAAAATATAGTATATTTTAGAGTAATGTATTACTTTTACTAAATTTTTCATTATATCTATCATTTAATATTAAAATTAAGAGTAGTATAGTTTTAAAGAAGTGATAATTTGAGAAAGAATTCTAGTCTATTAAAATCCTATTGATATGCTAGCAACACATCAAAAATTAGCTTATGCACTTAGAGTTGAGAATAAGTCTTAAGTAACAAGAATTAATTTTAATTTAATGTTTAACTTTGAATCAACTGCAGATCTCAATTCACTACATAAATAAGGACTCATTGTCAAATTACTAATCAACAGGTTCTCAATACATGCACAAATAAACAGATTTGTTTGGCAGTTAATACTTTTCCAAGATAAGCTTTATTTTTATCCTTTATAGCCTTATTTTTAAAGTATTTCAGTCTGCAAATATTGACAAATGCTGACACTGAACATTATCAATTCAATAGCATATGCTTTACTTTGCTCTAAACATTTCAGTCTTTGAGTTTTGCTAAATTGAAATATTCAAAATTCTTTCAAATATTAGCTTGAAAGAACTTCAGCTGTTTAAAAGTACTTTATACTGGAAATGCCCTGTAGCATATATTTTAATATATTTGCTTCAGAATTTTTGCCTTTTAGTTCCATTAGTGGAACATCAACTATTTTAAGTAAAATAGCACTGTTTATCCTGTGTTGTGTCCAAGGCCATTGTATTTTATATTTTTACTTTGTTGTTGTTGTTGAGGAGTTGTTTAATTGGCATTCTTTAAATTTCCTCTTTAAACATCTGATGAAATTATGAACAATTAAAAGAGGAACATACCATTTAGATACATAAAATCAACTTAAACTAGGTTAGAATGTGTTGTCAAAAATAAATCCTGGGGCTGGGGATGTGGTTCAAGCGGTAGCGCGCTTGCCTGGCATGCATGCGGCCCGGGTTCTATCCTCAGCACTACATACAAACAAAGATGTTGTGTCCGCCGAAAACTAAACAATAAATGTTGGAAATTCTCTCTCTCTCTCTCTCTCTCTCTCTCTCTCTCTCTCTCTCTCTCTCTCTCTCTCATCTTCAAAATAATCCTAATGCATTCAAAATTATTGTTTTGTATTAAAATACCATTTCAAATCAGTGATAAAACATCAGATTACTCAGGGCTAAAGACTAGACAGTTGGGTAACAGTTCTAGTTTAAATGTTTTTTTTTTTTCTTTTTGTTGTTGCTGTTGGCTCTTTTTAGTTATACACGACAGTGGAATACATTTTGATATAATTATACAAGCATGGAATGTATCTTATTCTTGTTGATGTACGTAATGGCGGGATTCACTGTGATGTTTTCATATATGTACATGAGAAAATTATGTCAGATTCATTCCATTGTCTTTCCTTTTCCTATCTCCCCTCCCTTCTTTTCCTTCCCCTTGGTCTAATCTGCTGAATTTGTATTCTTCTCCTCCCTCTACTTATTGTGGGTTAGCATCCACATATCAGAGAAAACATTCAAATTTTGGCTTTTTTGGACTGACTTATTTTCCTTAGCATGATATTCTCCAGATCCATCCATTTACTGGGAAATGTCATAAAGTCATTCTTTTAAGTGGATGAGCAATACTCCCTTATATATATTTACCACATTCCCTTTATCCTCTCATCTATTGAAGGGCACCTAGGTTGCTTCCATAGCTTAGCTATTGTGAATTGAGCTGCTATAAACATTGATATGGCTATGTCATTGTACTATGCTGATTTTAAATTCTTTGCGTATATACCAAGGAGTGGGATAGCTGGATCAAATAGTGGTTCCATTCCAAGTGTTTTGAGGAATCACCATACTGCTTTCCAGAGTGGTTGCACCAATTGGCAGTCCCACTGGTAATGTATGAGTGCACCATTTTGCTCATATCCTTGCCAACATTTAATATTACCTGTATTTTTGATAATTGCCATTCTGACTGAAGTGAGATGAAATCCCACTGTAGTTTTAATTTGCATTTCTGTAACTGCTAAAGATATGGAACATTTTTTTCATAATTTGTTGACTATTTGTGTTTCCTCTTTTGAGAAGTGCTTGTTCAGTTCCTTTGCCCATTTATTAATAGGATTTTAAAAACTGTTGTTGTTGGGGTTTTTTTGGTATTAAACTTTTTGAGTTTTTTTGCATATTCTGGAAATTAATGTCCTATCTGAGGGGCAGGAGACAAAGATTTTCTCCCAGTCTGTAGGCTTCCTCTTCACATTTTTGATTGTTTCCTTTGCTGTAAAGAAGCTTTTTAGTTTGATGCCATCCCATTTATTGATTTTTTATTTTAATTCCTGAATTTTTTTGAGTCTTGGTAAGGAAGTCAGTTTAAGTAACATTTGTTGATTATCAACCCTAATAATAGTATACTTTTATACAATTAAATACCTGCATTCTTACACCTTTTCATTGTTATATTTTATGAAAATTTAGGAGATTTATCTGATTTTACTTTTTATAAATTTGTATTATTCATATGACAAAGGGCCAGTTCTCTTCATTTATTCCTTCATCACATTGTCTATCCAGAAGTTATGTTTAACTTCTGTGAAAACCCTAAAAAAATTCCATTGTTTTCATTGATGGAATCTTCTGAAAATCCAAACACTGAATGAATGACAAGACCTTTGAAACTCAGTTTCTACATTATTTGAAAAGGTGCTGCCATGCTCTTTCTACTTAACTTTTCCTAGGCAAACAATGGTAACTGATCTTGTCAGTTGGTCTTTCTTACAGAACCAAGATGCCTTCAGAACTTTTCATTCAAAGTGTGTAGGCTTTAGATGTCTTCATCAGGCAGATAATCACCAAAGCTCATTTGCGTTCAAACAAGATTTTTAAAACAAGACTGTATTTTAGAATTATGTACATTTAAAACTCACTGAAGTGTATTTTCCTAGTCATTGACAAAAGTTTGCCTTAAGAGTTTATTTATGGGTATGATGCAGAAACATATCTAATTTGTTGGAGTGATAATGTGATATTGTTTTGCCAGGATGTTTACAAATAGCACTAAAGTAATAAATTACTTATTGTAAAAATTTTAACTTATAACATTCTTTTAAGCTTTAAAAGCATCCGATGTTTTACATATAATCTCATATATTCCATTAAATTGGTGTAACATATTACTAAAATTAAGTTGATCTGATTTGGTGTCCTTAAAGGTTGGTTAGGAATTACTTGTGGCTCTTCTCTACGTTTTGTAACTGAATTGGGTATAAAGCCAAGGAGTTAGCTTTTTCAAGCACTTATTTCAGTTAATTGATACATAGCTAACAACTTTCACAATCTGTCAAGATATGAGCCATTCCTTGTGAATATACACCCATTTCAGTCTGCTACCACATTCTCTGAATAAGCTCCAAATTCCAAAGTCAGAGTACCTATGTATCTCACCTCTAATAGGTGATTTTCTTATCTTTCTGATATTTTTTTATTGTTCTCTGGGTTTGGTATCAGAATCCTTTTCAGTACAAATTGAAATTTTAAATTGACTTCTCTTTCTCCTGAATAAGAGCTCTTTGAAGCCATTCTCATTCTAACAGCCAAATGACAGAATAAATGCTGTCCACACCAGGGTGGAAGGACTTGACTTTGTTAGAAATAGGTAACTATTAGCACTATTAAAAAGTCTCTTTCTCCCTGGCAGTGAGTCTAAATAACCTGCAGAGTTCTTTTCTGAACCTGTTCTTATTTTGAACTAAAAAGGATACTTTCTCAAATGTCGCTCCACCTGTTATTTCACCTTCCTTTAGCAGGGATGACTGAACACTTGCCTGCTGTATGCCAGAAGAGCCAAGTACTTGCTTCTTCACCAGCACATCCATTAGAGAATTTTTTTTTCTTAAAAATTCTGTTTGTGATTATCTAAGCTTGGTTGAAAGAAAATAGTATCGGTTTTTATAATCTACTGAGAATAACATTTTGTTTTTGTTTTGTTTTGCTTTAGCCCTCATAAACTTGTTTCTCTACATCAGCTACAGAAACTAAAGTGGTAGTTACTAGGCCATCTTGACCATGTATGTTAGTTAGGGTTCTCCAGATATAAAATTAAGATCCACATGGGGGAGACCCAGGAGAGCTGATAAGTGTTTCATTTCAGTCTGAAAGCCAGTAGGCTGGAGATTCAAAAAGAATAAATACTTCAGTTCTAGCCTGAAAGTAACAGAAGACTGATGTCCCAGTTGGAGCAGTCAGCCAGGAGAAATCCCCACTTTGTAATGTGAACATTTTTACATGAGACCATGAACTGATTGCCTGAGGGGTAAACGTATCAGGAGGACAATCTGCTCTATGTCTATCACTATTAATCTCATCTAAAAAGTAAACTCAGCTAGAGTAATATTTAACCAAGTATCCCAGCATTTCATGGTCTATCAAATTGCACATAAAAATGATCACCAGACCATGTCTCATCTGATCTGAGGGAAAGATCTAATGAAAGATAGGGACCTTGCTTCTTATATAAAGGGACTTGGAAGAAAAGGTCAATGATAATTTCACTGTAATACAAAGGAGAAGAGCTGGGGGAGGGAGCACTAACAAAAATTTAGATCCTGTTTATAGAATGCAGCTGTGAAGACCCAACTTGACCTATCAGTATGTCCATATTAAAACAACCACCACAGCTGGGCACGCGGCCACATGCCCATAAGCCCAATGGCTCAGGAGGCTGAGACAGGATGATTGTGAGTTCAAAGACAGCCCCAGATATTTAGCAAGGCCCTAAGCAACTCAACAAGACCATGTCTCTAAATAAGATCCAAAAAAAAAAAAAAAAAAAGCCTGTGGATGTGGCTCAGTAGTTAAGTGCCCCTGGGTTCAGTCCCTGGTACAAAAACAAAACAAACAAACAAACAAATAAAACCAACCACTACAAATCACAAAACAATGTGGAGATCAAACATTGTCAAATTCTGATCCATCTGAGCTTATACTACTAGCCAGATGTACTTTAAGAAAGACAATCCTGTATTTGAGAATATCCTACTGTGGTACCATAACTGGAGGATGTCATTGTTCTATATCTATCTATCTTACCCCATCCTACAATGATGAAGCTTTCTCCATATTAGTATTGAATTAGGTGCTGAAAATATTAAAGTAGAATGAAGCACAGTAGTGGGCTGGAAAAGACTGGGTGGGCGGGGGCTCTGTGTTAGCCAGTCAGTCAGGGCAGAAGCCATTCTGCAGCACTGGCTTATCTCCCAGGCTTGAGATAGAGCCACAAAATCATTTATTTAGGGCAGATGCACTATGTGCAGATGTGACTTTCCTTTTAAATCTACTCATGTCATACCTTAAAAAAGACTTTTATTATTAGTCAGGGGATATGGCTCAGTGGTAGAGTGCTTGCCTAGCGTGCACAAATCCTAGGTTTGATCCTCAGCACAGAAAAAAAGAAACTTTTTATAGTTTTTTTTAAATATAAATAAAATACACTTACATTTTGTATTGATAATATAAAATTTAAGTATAGTATTCACAAGATAGGTTACACTTATAAAATGCAAAAATATATTTTTACCAACATAACATACCCTGTAAACATGGCCAGATAGACAAACAGAAGCTTTGTAGCCACCAGAGGTACAACTTTTGCCTTGCCCCAGTCATTAACCACCTTCTGATAAAGGTAAACATTGTTTTTATTCTAAACTGATAGATTCATTTTGAATATTTTTGTGCTTAAATGTAGTATGTTTTAATTTATTAAGAACAATTTTAAAAGCAGTATTGAAAGATCAACTTTTATATTTTGAAGCTACTTAATATCACAGTTTTTTTAAACAAGTTCTTTAGCCCATATTACTTTTCTTGCTTTAGACAAGATTGTCATTTGTCTGAATTAAGGTCTCAGTCCTATATTGAGCACTTCCTTATCATTTTATTTACCTTAGAACCTGCCAGCAGAGCTAGAATCTTGACTGATGTTTCTTTCCTTTTTCACTTAACTACTTCAAACCCTGTGTGCCTCTATTTCCCAATACCCAGTTGAATCACCATTGTCAGTAAAACTTACCCCACCAACAAAGAAAAAATAATTTTTTAAATTTTTAAAAAAAATACACTTTTAAAAAAATTAAATTTGATTTCAAATCTACTCATTTATTTCTTATTTTGTGGCACTAAGTTGTGGTAACCATGTTTTCTTATCTCTTACACCTAACCTAAGGGACATAAAACTAAGATAAGTGAAGTATTGTTAATCTCAAATTAAGCATTAGTTAGTTGAAGATTGAAGTATATGGGATATTTAGAGAGTATACAGCATATATACATGATTAGAGTATATACTATCTATTTAGTAGTAATCAGTAATTACAATCAAAACTGCTAAGATTTTTTTACTATGTTTTATTTTACTTATTTTATCATTATTTTAAATACATGACAACAGTGGAATGCATTACAATCCTTATATATAGAGCACAATTTTTCATATCTCTCTATATAAAGTATGTTCACGTCAATTTATGCTGTTATACATGTACTTTTTTTGCATTACAATTCTTAATATACATATATGCCACAATTTTTCATATCTCTGTTTGTATATAAGATATTTTGACACCCAATTTAAATCTTCAAGTTTTTAACAACCTCTAGTGAGACAAAATAATAAAAACAACAATGTGTAGTGGCATGAAAAAGTCCTAATGTTGAAGTTGTGGATTTTATTTTTATTAATAGTTTTCCAAGAGAAAGGAATAAAACTAGAAGAATAAGGTGCTTTATAAGTGTGAGAACCAATGTGTAAATGGAAAGATTTGGTCTGGTGATAATTTAGTGTACCTGTTTATCTAATCCATTCCTCTGCAAAAAGACTCAGATTCAGTGTAATGCCAAACCTCTTGAAAGTATAAGGTATGTCAGGCAGGACCAAGGGTGACAAATAGAAGTAGTTTGCAATTCTCCATTAAGAGGTGATGTGCTTAAATGGAAAAACATTAGCATGGGCTACAGACCCTTATGCTTGTTAAAGAAATGAGGAAGTATTTTCTAGCTTGGATAGTTTCAGAAACTATAGAAAAGATAAATTTTGCTCTCTGGTAGCAAATAAAATAGATACAAGGAAAGCTGACTTTCACTTTTCTTCCTACTGGAACCTCTGGGTCTTATTAAATGTCTCCATCCTGAGCTTCTGGGAACTACCTGGATAAGAAAGAGTATATGTGTGTACTTCTGAACAATCATTTATTGTTAAATGTATTGGGAACCTAACGTGTGTGCCTCATTGGTGATGCATATTAAGGGTTCTGTCTCAGCACTTCTATTGTAAAAGATTACATGCTTTCCAGGAGTTGTAAGGTACTGTAACTGAACAAGAAGAAAGAAGGGAGGCTTTGTGAGAATATAGAAGATTTAAAAACAAGCTTTTTGTCAGAAATTGGAAGCGTCAACTTAGAAGAAGCAAAAGATGATGTTTGGATTCATGATTGGAACTTCTGTAGAAGGTTTTCTCAGAACAAAGAATAAAATAACATGGTGCCACACAGCATCAATGTGAGCCTTGTACAACTGTAACATTGTTGCTACTCTGTAGAATAGACATAGAACGCCCAACCAGGAATGTGTATTACCTTATATGGGAGACAAAGAACTGGTATCTAAAAGGAAACTAACAATATATAAGGCTATGCACCCCTACACAACAGGCTCAGCCTTTGGATGAAAATCTGCTGAGCCAGCGCTGGCACTGATAAACACTGCTCCCTGCTGATAACCCTGGTATCTCCTGTCTCTATCTAGAAATCCCACAACACTTTCATAAGGTGTTTATAACCATCTGTATTTGTCACATTTCCATTGCCATAACAGATACCTGAGATAGTCAGATAGTAAAAAGAAAATTTTGGCTCAGAGTTTTGGAGGCTTCAGTCCAAGAATGGTTGGCCCTGTTGATTTGGGGCCTGTGTTGAGGCAGTACATCATGGTGGAAGCATGTGGCAAAACTTTTCAATTCATGACCCAGGTCCCAAAAGAGAGGAAGAAGAAGGGACTGGGATCCCAATATCCCTTTGATGACATATCCCCAATGAATGGAAGATGTCTTACTAGACTCCATCTCTTAAAGGATTCACCACCTTTCAATAGCACCATGGACTGGTGAACAAAGATCTTAACACATGAGCCTCTGGAAGACATTTATCCAATCCACACCACCACTTAAATTTAAAGAACTATAACTTTCCTCCAACTTTCATCTTTCTAATTGTGTATACCAATTATATTACAATATAATTAGAATTATAGTTTGTCTTGAAGTTTTTATTTACCTTCTCAATTGCATATATCTCCCCACTTGGATTTTTCTGCATCTGTTCCTCATTATGTCTTTTTATACATTTGAAATATGATAGAGTAGAAGTGAGCATTAAGTAATTAATAGATCTTTGTTGATTGATTAAATCATTTTAATTCCATAAAAATTAGTTTTTTAAATTCTATAAACATTTACTGATTTTAATTTGATTAGAATTAGAATGAACTAAAAAAGAAAGAAAATATTTTCAAACAAAAATGTTATAAAAAAATTCTGTTATGAGGACATATCTACAGAATTAATCTGGTAGCATGGATTCTCTGTTCTTTCAAACTAAAAGGTATTCTGCTTGTTGGTAATCAACAGTTTTAGTCAGCTTTTTCACTGCTGTTACCAAAAGACCTGACAAGAACAATAAAAGGAGGAAAAGGTTAATTTGGGGCCCATAGTTTCAGAGGTCTCAGCCTGTAGATGGCAGACCTCATTTTTTGGGCTCTGTATTGAAGCAGAACATCATGTTGGGAGATGTGGCTGAGGAAGGTAACTTAGAACATAGCCACAAGCAAGCAAAGAGAGAGATATAACTACCCTCACCATGAATAAAATATAAACCATAAAGGCACATCCCCCTAAACCACCTCCTCCAGCCCAACCAAACTGCTTACAGTTAACACACAAGTAATACCTATGAGGAGATTAATGCACTAATTAGGTTAATGCACTCAAAACCCAATCATTTCACCTCTCTATTTTCTTTTTATTGATTTTTTTTTATATATAACAGCAGAATGCATTACAATTCATAATAGAGCACATTTTTTCATATCTCTGGTTATGTATAAAGTATATTCACATCAATTTGTGTCTTTGTACTTGTACTTTGGATAATGATGTTCATCATATTCCACCATCATTTCTAACCCCCTGCCCCCTTCCTTCCTCTCCCACCCCTCTACCTTATCTAGAGTTAGTCTATTCCTCCTATGCTCCCTCTCCCTACCCCACTATGAATCAGTCTCCTTATATCAGAGAAAACATTTGGCATGTGTTTTTTTTTTTTTTTTGGAGGGGGGATTGGCTAACTTCACTTAGCATTATCTTCTCTAACTCCATCGATTTACCTGCCATGGTTTTATTCTCTTTTATTGCTGAGTACTATTCCATTGTTTATACAAGCCAAATTTGGTTTTTAATCCATTCATCTACTGAAGGGCATTTAGGTTGGTTCCACAGTTTAGCTGTTGTGAATCGTGCTGTTATAAGCATCAATGTGGCTGTGTCCCTGTAGGATGCTGTTTTTAAGTCCTTTGGGTATAGACCGAGGAGAGAGATAGCTGGGTCAAATGGTGATTCTATTCCAAGTTTTCCAAGGAGTCTCCATACTGCTTTCTATATTGGCTACACCAATTTGCAGTCCTACCAGCAATGTATGAGTGTAGGTTTTACCCCACATCCTCGCCAACACTTATTGTTGTTTGTCTTCATAATAGCTGCCATTCTGACAGGTCACCTTTCCATTTTCTTGCATTGTCTCATACACAAACTTTTGGGGCACCTCATAGCTAAACCATAACACTAACATAGGTAAACCACATGAATATCACAACCCAAGGTAATTAAACCTGAAGATTTTGTTTAATAAATAGAAAAGGATCAGAACACTGAGATTTAACAAGTTTGCGGCTCACATGGCCACAGGTTGTACTCAAGAGACGGTGTTTGATTCACTTTGTTTTGGTTGTATAAGAAGTTGCCACTGTTATAATTAGGAAAGAATGTGTGAATCTGGATGTGTTAAACAGTGAAAGTCTTTCTATAATCATTTTCCAGGAGTATGAAACCATACCCATCTCATAGAATGAAGATAATTTGGGGTAGCAATATTGGATCAATTATGAGAATTAGAATTTAATATGCCTCAATATCAAGGTCTTCATAGGTTTTTACTCTAAATATTTATACCATTTTTTCTGAAGGAGTCAATTAACTACTTTGTAATAATCTAATCATCACAGTGAAATGCTTGGCTGAATTTTTCTTTTTCAAAATTATTAAGAGTTACATTAAAGAAGAAGTGAGAGTTAGGGAGTATTAATTCATACTGACCTAAATTAGGATTAATAATGTATTTGCTTAATGTTTCATACTTCTTTGAAGGACTATTCTTAGATTTCATTTATCTACATTTTATTGTTTAAAATGTACAAAACAGAGTTGTTAATCTTCATTCTTAGAAAAAAACAACCTGAGCAAAACTTGCATAATTCAGAGTTCTTCAAAATATCTTTTTCTTTTGTTAAATATATATTTTGCTTGTATTAAAAATATCAAAGAGTATAGGAAAAGCATCTAATCCAACTTCTGCTGTGTTATGCTATTAATGAAGATTCTGTATATATCTTTATATTATTTCAACCTGCATGAAAGCAATAGCTAAAACTATTCAAATATACATTTTGAAACACTTCAAATATGTACTAGCATTTGATTTAGGTCTTTAAGAATTTGTTTAGGTCAAATAATATGCTGATCAGTTGGACAGATATATAACAAATATTTACTCCATTTGTAGATTATCTTCTCACCTTTATTTATCACATATTCTTTTGGTATTGAATAAAAGATTCATAAAATTTACAGGTATACTTTCTCATAATAGTTTTACAAAACTTTCAATTCTAATATTTAGGTCTGTAACTCTTTTTGAGTTCATTTTTTTAATGTAATTTGAACTTTTATCTATATTGATGAAGAACATTGGTCTGTAGTTTTCATTGCTTGTGATTTTGCTTCTTTCTATGAATTTTTTCTTTTCTCACCTTCCGCTTCCTGGTAGATTTCAATTATGCATATACCAGAACATATATTGTGTCCCACAGGTGTCTGAGAGTCTGTGAATTTTACTTTATTCTTTATTTTTCTTTGTGATGATTAGATTTGAGAACCTCAGTTGATCTATTTTCAAGGTTGCTGATCGCTTCTTTGCAAAGTGAAATATGCTGTTGAAGTCATCTAATGAATTTTTTTCATTTGAACTGTTGTACTTTTTGACTCTAGAATTTCTGCCTTGGTTGTTTTATAACTTATATTTCTTTAGTGATATTCTCCATGTGGTGAGACATGATTATAATACTTTCTTTTGATTCTTTAGATATATTTCCTTTAGTCTTTGAATATACTTATAATAGCAGAGTTGAAGACTTTTTCTAACAATATTAACACCTACACTTCTATAAGGACCATTTCTATTGAATATTTTACCCCTTTATTTATAGCATTACTGTTTCTTTGAGTTTCCAGAATTTGTTGTTGTTAAAAAATGGACATTTTAAATAAAATATGGCCACTTTGTATCTCGACTTTTTCTTATTGTTATTGATGTTTCTATTGTTGTTTATTTGACTACTGGCATCCCTAGGGTAATTCTTTAAAGTTTTTATTTCATGTTGTCATTGCCTATTAAAAAATGCACAGGCAGGGTCTGTGGTGCCGATAATCCCAATGGCTCGGGAGGCTGAGGCCCAAGGATCACAAGTTCAAAGACAACCTCAGCAAAATGGAAGCACTCAACAACTCAGTGAGACTCTCTAAATAAAATACTAAAACAGGGCTGAGGATGTGGCTGAGTGGTTAAGTACCCCTGAGTTCAATCCCTGGTACCCTCCCCAAAGCAAAACAAAATAAACAAAAACTACTCCGTTACTTTAGGTATGCTGTGATTAACAGAAATGTTCTTACTTGCTGTAAACCAGTATGTTTCTACTCTTGGCTGAGTGGCTCTATGTATTTGGATATTGCTTTAATGTTCTATCAGTTTACAGCTCTGTAACAGGTTCACTTCTTGTTCTTCTAGGGCCTCAAAGCCAGCCAAAGGCTAAAAATTAGGGCCTTCTCAGGAATTTCCTTAGTTTGTGTGTGCATTCTTCTATAGACCTAGGGGATTACATTAGATTTTAAAGGCTCTTTATGAACATCTCATTCCCAATAATTTTCCCCCAACAGGTATTTTTTATCTCAAGTACTTTCAAAGTTAAAATAGTTGTCACTGATTAATTATTTCCTACGGAGCCAGCTCTGAGTTGGATCAAAAACAATGGCCCTGTGTATCAGGTTTTATCAAGGAGCCAACAAGTCAAATAATGACACTTCTTTGAAGATGAAGCTTTTGAACAATCACCTTGTTACTCAGTCTGCCCCGTCTAGTGCTTGCTTGCCTCCTGGTTTCAGAGGAGGATCAGTGTTGGATCAGTGAAAAAGATGGGAATAGGAGAAGCTAAAGCACCACAAAGCTCATTCTAATGAGAAAAAGCAATTTCTTTAGAATGTTCCTTGGACTATTTTAGCCTTATTTTTTTTTTCAAAATCCTGAAAAAAATAGATTTGGGAAAATTTTTCTCAATGCTTTATTGACTTTAGGAAAGCACATTTTCATAGGTTCTTTTTTCACAGTTCCAGAAGTCTTCTTGGTGACTAACCAAATATTGTAGCAATGGTACTGCATGATTTCTGAAATGAGGTCACAAAGGATCACCCAGGACATGCCTAAATCCTTCTCTTGGGATCTATCCATGGAAACAGAAATGGTACGTCAAGGAATCTTAGAACACATGAAGAAATTAACTGTAGAAAATTTGACCAACAGGCACAGTGGTACATACTTATAAATCCAGTGACTCTAGAGACTAAGGCAGGAGAATCACAAGTTCAAGACCAACCTCAGCAACGAAGCAAGACCCTGCTTCAAAAAATTAAAAAAGAGAAAGAAAGAAAGAGAGAAAGAAAGTGCTGGGGAGGTGGGCCTGGGATGAAGATGTAGCTCAGTGATAAAACACCCCTCCTGGGTTCAATCATAGTACTTCAAAAAAAAAAAAAAAAAGAAAAAAGAAAGGAAGGAAGGAAGGAAGGAAAGGAAAGGAAAAACAACTGATCAACAGGTCCAGGTGACAACCTAGTCCACAGTCAGAAGCAACTAAAACTATATGTGTTAGAAGATGTCAAGTTGCTTTCAGTCTCCATTTGACAAATTGCATGGAGAAACCCTGAATAAGTAGCTACTGGTTGAACCTAACCAGCTATCAGAAATCTTAGTAAACAATAATGAAAAATGATTGTTTATGCCACAGAGTTTGGGGTCACATAGTAACATATTATTGACAAAGATTTGGATATTAGAAGTGTAATGTGTAGCCAAACTTTCAATATGTGGCATTGCCTTTGTGAACCAGGGGTAGAAAAATGTTGGAAAAGCCTTGAGATTGTTGATGGAATTTGAAATAACTTGACAAAGCTTTTGATGGCTTATCTAACAAAAAGTGAGAAGATTCTTAATGGGAGTTAGAGGGAAAAAAATCCATTGTTATGTCCTGGCAGAATGTTTAGCAACATTGTTGCCTTTGGGAGCATAGAAAATAGAAATGGGCTTAAGGAACTGGGTATCTGTTTCAAGAGATTTCAGGCAAAGTGTTGAGAATACCACCTGGATTAACCTATTTGTTTATAATAAAATGAAGAGAGAGATTAGTTAATGAACAGATAGTTAAACATAAAAGATGCAAAATTTGTACATTTCAAAATAAAACTGTTTCTCATTCCCATATTCTCTAAATGGCAAACAATTTTTTAATTCAGAAATAGCTTCCAGGCAAAGATCAAGCCCAGAGCACTGCAGGGAAAACACACTGTCTCAAGTCAATAATGCATGACTATTAAACCCCTTGTTAAATCCCAGAACATGTTGCCTGAGACCCTTTCAAAAGAAGTTGTACTCTCCAAGGATTTTAAAGGTATGCCTTATTGGTCCTCTCAATGAAGCACTATGGTTTCCAAGAATCTTAATGTTGTTTCCCTCCATAGACTCTCAGAGAATATAAGGTAGAATAGGATTTATCCCAAAGAGATTTGTGAATGAAGCTGTTTCTCTTGTTGTGAATAGCAATACAACTCACAGAACCCCAAAAGTGCTTAAGTAAATTGGATCACTGGAAATACATTGGACTAAAGAACACAGAGATAATACAAAAGGAAAACAGGTCTTTCGACCCTTGAAATTCAGTGGTCATGAAGAAGACTCAGAAAATACTCATCTGTAGGCACAAGACTCTTTGGGTAGAAGATGAAAGGATATTCAGAGGGCAGATACAAGAGCCTCATAGCCATAGCCAAGATGTTTTGAAAATTATTCCCAAGAAGTAAGAACGAACCATGCTTGAGAACCTGGCAACATGGGTCTGGATGGTTTTCAAATTTTGTGTGGACCCGTGTCACCTGTGTTCATGCATTGTGAATGGTAGTGTCTTCAGTAGTGTGATATACTTGCTGTACTATGGAATTTTGGTAGCTGTGAGGAACAGGGAACTTGCCTCTTTATTCATGGATATTCAAGTTAAGAAAAAGAAAACTCATTTATACTTGGGTTTGAAAACTAAAGCATGATAGATGCAT
Organism: Marmota monax; assembly: GCF_021218885.2. NCBI lineage: Eukaryota > Metazoa > Chordata > Mammalia > Rodentia > Sciuridae > Marmota > Marmota monax. The sequence goes on along the minus strand of NW_026693777.1, from coordinate 11,084,186 downwards.
CTTTGGGAGGGGAATTTCTTAATGAAAATCGGTAAAATTTACAGGGGGTAAAAAAATAAATTATTTGTGGGCTGAAGACAAGTTATGGTGGTTTTAAAACATGTTTAGCAAATTTCAGCACCTCCTCATGATGAAATTGAGTAAAATTCCTCCACCCTTCAACATGGGCTAGCATTAATAACTTACATATAATGAAAAGCATGTGACAAAAATGATGCTGTATTTCTGTGATGAAATTGTTACCACTGTTTACCCGTGACAAGTCCTTGCTTCCCGAATGCTGAAGTATAACATCAGAGAAGCAAGCAGAGGCAAGTGTAGAGTGGAAAGTAGAAGGCTTTATTAAAGGACTGCAGAAAAGACTTCTCCCCGGAGGAAGAAGGGGACCCGAAAGGCGGAATCCGTGGAAGGGCGAGTTCTTCCCTCTTTTATAGCTAGGGTCTTCTTTCAGCTTTCCCACACTCCTGTCCTTTGTTTCCCTTTATCTTGCAGTGATAGAATGCAGGTGGGAAGGCCCAAAAGGTGGGAGATAGGTGGGCTGAAGGAGTAATCTGGGCAGGAAGGGCCTGGGGTGGCTTTTGATTGGCACTTCCCTGTTTGCTGGGAGCTGTTTCATTTACAGTTCCTTAGGATGGGTTCTGGGCCTTGGGGACATTAACATTTCAATTTCCCCAAGTGCTGCTCTGGTTTCCTGCACTCCATTCTCAATAATGGCCTCCATTTTCTTTATTTTACTCGATATTAGACTTGATTTACCTAACTACACTAACTACCTATCTGTAAATCTAGTGTCAAAATGATAGAATATGCACCTGGCTTTCTTTCTAGGAATTTGTGCTCTGAGGAGCCTAGTCACCATACTGGATGAAGTCTAGGTCACATGAGAAGATACATATTATTGTTCTACTTATAGGCTGCAGTTGAAATCCCATCTAATAAATAACATTAATAAGTAAACCTGGAAGTGAGATAGCCTTAAAGATGACTTCAGTCCCAGAAACCACATGACTTCAATATCACCCACAGACCTTAAGTGATAACTCATTTAATGAGACTTGTATATACAGATATATAAGATGTATATTTCTTGTTTAATCTTACAAAAATTAATGTTTTGAAGTCACAAGTGTTCCTTCTATAAACTTCTGGTTTTTGTATCCTGATTCAAGAGTCTTTCTCACTTTAAGAATTTAAATAAATTCATGTATTTTTTCTTCTACCATTTTATTTCATTCTAATCTTTAGATGATATATAATCCTTCTGGCATTTGTTTTTTTAATAAATATTTTAGTAAGTATCCAGATGCTTTTCAAGTGGCAACTTTATTTTTCTTTTCCTTAAGTAACATCACCTGCTCAGAAATGGAATTAGTTCTAAAAATAAATTAATGGAGCTTCAGATTGGGGGGCTTAATTTACACAGACCCTTTCTAGGGCCCTGGTATTTGGGGATCAGACTACAGGGAAGTTATAGGACAATGCATTTAGAATGGTCTTACTAGGATATATTTATGTGTTTAGTAGCCACATCAATGTATGGACAAGTTACTGCTAGTTGGTCTGGTGTTAGAATTGCTTCCAAGAGTATTATTACAATTCCCTCTGTTGACTAATCTAATATACATATGAATTGTAAAATGAAGATGTATAATTAAAGAGCTAACTGTTTATTTAAATAATCAAAAAAGATGAAATGCACCATTTTTTACTGCAATTGAGAAAGACATTTTGGAATACTCTGCTTGAAGCAAATGAAAAATATAGACTTCTCATTTGGCAGTAATTTCAAATTTATTTATTAAATAACTGAGAGAAAAATTGGAAAAAACTAATGGACTATAAAACAAATGAAGATAAATAACATCAGCAGAAAGTATTTTGTAATCAAGATGCAAACTATTGTCAAAACGAATTTCAGATCATATCAATAGCTTTAATTAATTAAGCAAACATTTTAATTGAAGGTATAAATAGGCTCTTGAATTATTTCATAATTCGATTAATAGAGAAAAATTAATTGCTTGAGTTCATTAGAAAAAGACTTACATATCTGGCTGGCTTGACATGAAGTACACCAACAAAGGAAGCATATAACTTGGGAGAGGATATTAACAATGACATGCTGGTTTCTGTCTCTCCAAGAAAAAAAAAGTCCTGGTTTGTAGTTTTATCAAATTCTGTAAACACCAAGGCCAATTCAATATACCAAACAGAATCCAACAGCTAGAAAGAGATGAACATAACAGACTCTTTTGGGTACAGATGATATGAGTGGTGTTTCCTCATAGCTCACCACTGCTATCACAACAAGGATATCAATTATAAACTGGTTCATGAGGATCCTCCATTAACATTTGAGGACAGTTACTGTCCAAAGAAATTTGAAATTCTTTAAAATGCTACATTTTGCATGTGGAAAAGAGAAGTGGTCTCCATTTGAGAACAATCCTAGAGATACACATGATACTTCATTACATTGAGTTAGCAGAGGAAATACTAAATTGAGATTTTATTCCTCCCACAAAGATATTAGAAAGTAATGAACAATGAAGAGGAGAAAAGAATACCATCCTGAAAATATAAAGAAGAAAGATTATGAGGAAAGGTGAAGCAATTTATAATTATGAACATATAATTTTTTAAATGCTCTTCATGTAAGTGCTGCATATTATTTATAATTTACAATTTTGATTTATTTTCTTATGTTAAATAAATATTTTCTTCATCTCTAATTTTGTATTTATAATTTGCTTTCTTTTTCTTAAAGAAGACACTCAGAATATCAGTTTTACACCCCACTGGCTCTGGATGTGCCCATAGTGGATTCCCAATTCTACTTAAATCCAGCTTAAATTTTAGATGCAAAGTGATAAAAGTATTGTTGTCACATAAAAATGAATTTTAAAGTGAAATAGTTTTGGGAAAGAGTACTTGCAAATTAACTGAGGTTTTTTTTTTTTTTTTTTTTACCATCTGATATTCATATATTTTATTGTTGGGTGAGTGACTTTATGTTTTTGTATTACTTTAGTCAGAAAATCAGGTTAAGAGTTTGGGGTTTTGGTGGGGGCATTATCCAAGGCAATTATTTTGGGTAATTAAGTGATACAAGGGAAATTTTTTATAGTTCAAAAAAATAACATATCATTCCAGAGCCTAGTTTTATTCTTATTTTAAAAGTGTAAGATATGCTATACTCTATGATGAACTTCAGCAGAATGAACGAGAAATTTTCTGCATTTCTGGGAATAAATCAGGGATGTAATTTCATTATGATAAAATAATCTATTCAAATGAAATTTTTAAGTCACAAGTTTCCTAATTACAATGCTTACAAACATAGACCACCTCAATTCAAAGGCATAAGGGATTTTCATAAAGGAAGAAGTGACAGGATTTTAAGATATACCCTGCTTTTGAATGCCTTGAAACTGTCTTCAGAAACTTTTTTTTTTAAAGTATTTTATGTATCTTGAAGAAGAAATAAAACTAGTATCTTCTTGATTCTGTCTGGAATTTTATGAAGGCCCTTGATGTCCAGTAAATAATTAAGAATTCTTATTTCTTTGAAATCAGTATCATTACCAATATTTGTCAGATCACAAATTTATTTTGCTCCGTTTCATTCATGTTGCTGCCTGTATCATGGTTTTATTTTAGTTTTGACAGGGTTTTTAGGCTTTGTTTTGTTTTGTTTTTTAATTATGGGCACTAGTACTGTTTCCACGTTTTGTTGCTTCATGATAGATGAGAAGCCTCAATCTAAAATTATTACTTTGTCAGACATAACAAGTCTTTATTTATGAAGAGTTGGCTCTTGTATGTTGACCTCAAGTCAAATCAATATATAAATTGAAGGGTTCTTTTGCTATAGCTCACTGGTACTGGCTCTTGAAAATATGGACAGAACAATGAAGTAGATGACCAGGAAGCAAACGTGCCTATCTGTCCATATAGAGACCTATAATTTAGCATATGAAGAACATATTTAGCCATTATTCAAATAAGACGACTATTTAGACTTGCAGAACATGTTTAAGAAAATTCAAGATATAAAAATAATTCACAAGAAATTATTGCAAGAAAACATGTCCAAATCCTAGCAGTTAATATTTGTTTTTCATCTTGATTATTTTTCAATAAACATGTTTTTAAGCAGTTAATAAATTTTAAAGAAATCTTTACATAACATTGTCAGCTTCTTTCTATTTCCTTCTGATTTGGTGCCACACCAAGTACATAGGGTTTATGAGATTAGTAAGGATGTGGGAAGGAAATCATGGAGAATTTGAGCAAACTGCAGTTAGAAGCCATAGTCCCTACGACTTCTCTCACTTTTCATACCAACTGTAAATTTGAAGGGCCCCAAACCATTTTCATATTTGAAAATTGATTTTATGAACTTATTTTTTTTATTATTTTTAGATTTTATGAACTTACATAAATCACAAAAAGCTATTTTGCAAATGATTATGGTTTATTGCAAGGGAATGATACAGGTTAAAATCAGGCCAGAAAAGAAGTATAAAGGATGATTTAAGTATAATGGATGACGTTAAAAAGTCCAGGAAAAATGTTTAAAGAGGAGCTTCCAGTGTTCTCTCCCCACTTAACCAGCACATACTTCTCTTTAGCCATTAACTTGTGAGAATATTCATGGAGTATTGCCATATAGAAAAAAAAATATCTATGCCTCAGTGTTCAGAGGTTTTATTGGTGTCCATTATGTAGATACAGTTGATGAATAATTACCCATGTTGTTGGTATCTCTAGATGACTGATATTACTAATCCAAAGGACTGTTAGTCCCTCCCTGAATTAAATGGTTATCTGGTTCAGAATGAACAAAAGCCCTAGGCAAAGCTACTATTATATTCTAGAAGCCTAGGATCCACTTCCAATTGAAGATTGTTGCCTTCTCCTATCTTCACAAGGTAGAAGGAGTACTAGAAAATTCTCTGAAATAGCTTCATGAAGGTACTGATCCATTTTTTTAAAGAGATAAATATTTTATTTAAAAAATAGAAAAATATTTTGAAAAAATAATACAACAGCAGAGAATGTCTAACCCCAGAAATGGAAGCTGTTTCTGAATGTACACATGATGGAAAAAATTGAAATGGAAAATATTGTTAAGTTCATGCACATACAAACTTGAAATGCCATAAAAAACATAAATTAAAAACCAGAGGAAAATATGCCATAAAAATGACAAATAGGTTAATAGTTTTAAATAAGAAGTCTTACAAATCAGTGACAAAAATACAAACAGCCAATACAAAGATGTAAAAGATCCCAAAGATAAAATTTATGGAAAGAGGAAAGGCACATAAATATATTTTTAAATGTTCACCTTGACAAGCAATCAGAATGATGGGAATTAGAGCAAAGCAGCTCTGCCTTGGCTTGTCACTGTGTCTGTCCCAGAGCTGGGGATCAACATGCCTGGCCCCGCCTAGTGCCCCTGGGAACACATTTCATTCCTGGCCACATCATCAGGAATATCAATCAAGAGGCCTAGAAAATTTCACACCCTGTGGCACAATCATGGCACTTCATTCAAAATTGTATTATTTAAACTCAAATCATAGGAATAATAAAAATATTAACAGAAGAAAATGCTTACCTCTATTGAGGCATGCCTAAAACTAAAAATAGCATGCAGCCATTGCAATTATGTTGTGGAGAACGCTTAAAGATGGGAAAATGCTAATCATATAATTTTTTACTAAATAAAATCAGAATGAAAACTACATACTTTGTGAATCTAATTACATAAACAAAGAAAAAGACAAAATAGCTCTCTCTACATAAAAATTAATAAATATTAATTATGGATAATATAGAGCATATAGGAAAGTAAAAATGAGATGATTTTAAAAGCCCACCCCCAAGATGTAAGTAAGCCTCTTGTTTGGGATCAGAAAATGTATTCCCAAAACAGACACTTTGATACCTAGAGACAACCCAGAAGCTGCCTCAGAATCCAGGTCCCCCTGACCTCATCCTGTTGCCCACCCACTACCCCACCCAAGTGCAGGTGGGGCTTTCTGGAACACCCTCCTCTGACCAATGAGTGGATGGAGTACCATTTATTTCTAGCCCCCTCACTGGGAATCTCATCAGATAACCAAGAAAGATGAACTGGTGGGGAAAGAAGAGACTAAAAGTCTCCATGCCTAGGACACCTTACCCAGAGAGATCTTCATATATTCTTCTAAGGGCATTCATTTTATTACATGTGAATTTCCAGTTTTGCCAGCACCATTTGTTGAAGAGGCTATCTTTTTAACTCCCATAAATCAATTGGATTTCTATACAATAGTGATGAAAAAACTGAAAGAGAAATTAGGAAAACTATCCTATTCACAATAGCCTCAAAGAAAACAAGATATTTGGGAACCAAACAAAAGAGGTGAAAGACCTCTACAATGAAAATTATAGAACACTAAAGAAAGAAATTGAAGAAGCCCTTAGAAGATGGAAAGATCTTCCATGTTCTTGGATAAACAGAATTGATATTGCCATAATGGCCTTACTACCAAAAGAACTATACATATTCAGTGTAGTTCCTATTAAGGTTCCAATAAAGTTCTTCATAGAAATAGAAAAAGCAGTCATGAAATTCATTTGGATAAATAAGAGGACTAGAATAGCCAAAGCAATCTTCAGCAAGAAAAGTGAAGCAGGAGGCATTAGATTTCAATGCATATTCTTTGAGAATAAAGTCAGGTTTTGCGAACTTTGTGAAAAATATGAAATGTGATATCAAAGAAAAAGAAAGTGCTGCACTAAACTGATACATAGAACTGACTTTTCTTTCTTCAAATTTGCTGACATTTCTAGCACGGTTGGGTGCTAATTCCTCATACTAATGGCAGACTCAATGCATAGCTTATGACCCTAAATTATACTACAGAGCTATATTAACAAAAACAACATGATTGGCGCCAAAACAGACATGAAGACTAATGGTACAGAATAAAAGACACAGAGACAAACCCACATATAGTTATCTTATATTAGACAAAGGTGCCATGAACGCACTGATCCATTTTTGAGGGCTCCACCCTCAAGAACTAATTATCTTCCAAAGGCCCCATCTCTTAATCATCACCTTGGGAATTAGGATTTCAACATGAATTTTGAGGGCATACAAATAGTTGGGGCACAATAATAAGTGAGGCACAGTTTTTTCTTTATAAAGCTTTCAAAAGTCACTTCTTTCTCCTTTGGAATTAGTGGTTTCATAAATATAGACTCCTTTGATCTAATTATTAATGTTGATATCTCAACTTCATAAAGAATCTCTGTGCAATGGATAAAGTGGTCACTTATTAAATGCACAAGATGCACCTAACCTGAAAAAGAATTAGGTATTACAATACAAATACCTAAAAATAATCTGAACATTTAACTAAATACTTGCTTCATTTGTTTTTGTAAACCCCAAACTACATATTATTGGCAAGGAACTTGTTTGGTAGGGGGAAAACATTGCTCCCATAATTACAAATTTTAAATAAATAGATGGGGATTTGAATCTATCAGATAGAAAATGCAAGCATTCAATATGTGAGGCATCCAGCACCCTAACCCCAAATAACTGTTTCTCAGATTGCAAATTGGACCAAACTCTTTTTAAGAGAAAAGGTTTTTTAAGTGTAGATTATATTGATGCAAGTCATCTTTATTATAAAAATATCATATACCATAATTATAGAAGTACATAAATATTTATAATCTTAATACTACATATCAATTACTTACTATATAAAAGTAATTAATGACTTTTAAGTTTTATAAAATGAAACATAAATAAGTAAACTGAACATTCACAAAAAGATGTTGGGGCTCAGTTCAGTGCTAGAGTGCTTGCCCAACATGCATGAAGCCCTGGGCTCAAGTCCCAGTACTGAAAAGCAAAAGAGTCTACAAGAGAAAAAATCCACTGCATATTTCCATATTTGTAAACTACCTTTCCCTTATGCAATCTTCACCTTCCCCCATTTCAGGAAAAATGTTAAAAATCATTAATTTTGGATGAATTCATTCTATACTATCAAAGAAGTACAAAGGTAAATGTACATACTCAATTTCTATATCCAAAAAATTCAAAGGAAGGATTATAGTAATGTAGAAATCATTGGTCAAAAAGAAGATGCACTGGGTCTCCTGGAACTAAAGAGTTAAAATTATCTGACTATATTCCTGTTCAGAAAATGTGCATTTGTCAAAAAGATAAGGAGACTACTGTGAATCAGGTGCGTGAGAGACAGTCAGCATGACCACTCATTAGCCATGACAATAGGCACAATCGGCTGACTTTGAAGCAAGGCCAGTCATAACCATGACTCTTTTACATTCACTACTCAGCTCCAGGAATATATAGTCAAATTGCTCACCTAGGCTCTTAAAAATATTGAGATTGCAGTCCCCATGAAGTTACTAAGAAATGTAGATGAAAATGACTGTTAGTCATCAGTGGAGCGTTCACACTCATTGAGAGCCCAAGTGGGAACATGATCTCTGAATCACAGCATATTGTCAAACACCAAATGATAGAACACTATATAATGACTGAGTGATCAACAATGCAGAAGTTTCCTGCAGAAGGAGAGGATATCCAGGGTGTGAGTCACACAATACATTAGATTTCAATGCACATTCTTTGAGAATAAAGTCAGGTTTTGCTCTTTGTGAAAAATCTGAAATGTGATATCAAAGAAAAAGAAAGTGCTCCACTAAACTGATACATAGAACTAGCATGGTTGGGTGCTAATTCCACGTACTAATGGCAGACTCAATGCATAGCTTATGAATATGTACAGGACAGTGCAGGCCTCTTAGATCAAGACTTATGAACTAGGACAGAGATATGGGAGAAAGAATTCTTCAGTCAAAGCTGAATCATTAAGTCTAGATATGTGGGCCTACCTGCTTTCGAAGGATGCCTCTTTGTGCCCCTTCCCAAATCTCTTATTTCAAGGTATGTATGCATTGTTAGCATTAACCAAGGTTGTCTTTTCCATTTTTCTTGTGTAAATATAGCCAAATGGTAGCATACTGCAGACAGTTAAGGCTCTCTGTGCTCAGAAACATTATTCCAGTGTTTAAAATTGATGACGGAAGGGATATTTCTATCTCATAAATCAGCAAACACTACAAATTATGGATTTCTCCTTTGCACTGTCAACTCCTCGCATACCACTGCACCTCAGTAGTGTGTGCACTCATTGTGCCATGGTTCACATAATTTGACAAAGACATGGGAAAAAAGAGTGAACCAGACTGACATACTTCTTGTTCTCATAGATCTGAATAGTTTTACATAGTTGTGATGCTGGAATTGAACTCAAAGCTAGGAAAGATCCCTTCCCCTGAGGCACACCCCTAGCTTGCCTCATTCTTCCTTTATTCCTTTTATCTACTTTTACATGTTCTATCCATTAATACATTTCTATTTTACATGGTAGTCCTGGTTCCATTTCCTAAACGTTAATTTTCATTTATCAGAGTAACAAATTCACCAAATAAGAAAAATCTAAACCATTCCCTATATATTGTCTTCTCAATTATATTTCAGGCTCCTTCAAAGAAGCCAAGTTTCACACATTTTTGGCAAGGTTTGCTTAACATGATGCACAGTATGGATGACAGAAGTAGGAAGGTAAGGGAACACTCAAATTTTTGGAATTGAGAAAAATGCTTTTAACATTTAAATGGAATACTTTGGTTTATGCATTTTCCCCCAGAGCCTCCCAAATATTTGTAGGGCTAAGAAAAGGAGTATAAATGGAGGGTCCCAACTTGCTCCCCTCTCTTCTCTTTCCTCCCTCTGGCTGTCTTTATAAGAAGGAAGGGCTACATGCATGAGCTTGGTAAGGTAACCAAACCTCCAATTTTGTCTGACACTGAGGGGATTTGCAGGACCCAGAACTTCAAATACTAAAAATGGTACACTCCCAAGCAAACTAGGATTGGTTACCTGTATTAAATAACAGGCACTATCAGGCAGGTCCTGATAGTGACAGCATCTGTGGGCAAAAAAAGTCAGAGTTTGGAAATGCAAAGCATGGTGCAGTGAGGAAGAAATGTGTGGTACCACAAGACCTAATACTGGGCATCTTCCTTTCATCTCATAGATCTCTCTCTGGGCATTATGTTAGATTTTGGACAGAAAGTAGTAAAAAAAAATACAAGCACAATTTTTACATGAAAATTCTATGCTTAATTTCTTTTTCTTTTCACATTTTTATTGGTACATTATAGTAATACATAATGATAGGATTGGTTGTTACATATTCATTCATGCACACAATTTAGCAATATCATTCGGTCAATATCACTCCCCAGCACTTCCTTCCTCCTGCCCCACCTCCTAGCCCCTGGTCCCTTTCCTCTACTAGTCTCCTTTGATTTTCAAGCATTCTCTGCCTCCTCCCCACTTTTCTTTTCCTTTTTCCTCTCTAGCTTCTACATATGAGAGAAAAACATGACCCTTAATCCTCAGAGTTTGGCTTATTTAGCTTAACATAATGTTCTCAAGTTCCATCCTTTTTCCTGCAAATGACATAATTTTATTTTTCTTATGGATGAATATATTCCACATTTTCTTTATGAATTCATCTATTGATGTACATGAAGGCTGGTTCCATAGTTTGGCTATTGTGAATTGTGCTACTATAGACATGAGACTTCATGAATCACCATAGTATGATGACTTTAATTCTTTAGGCCAAATACCAATGAGTTGTACACCTGGGTTATATGGTGGTTACATTTCTAGCCTTTTGAGAAACTTCCATACTGTTTTCCATAGAGGTTTTACTAATGTATAATCACATGAAAATGTAGAAGTGTTTCTTTTTCTCTGTATCCTCTTCAGCATTTATTATTATTTTTATTCTTGATGACTGCCATTCTGACTGGAGTGAGATGAAATCTCAGTGTAGTTTTGATTTTCATTTCCCTAATTACTAATGTTATTGAACATTTTTTCATATATTTGTTGGCCATTTGTATTTTTTTGAGAACTGTCTGTATAGTTAATTTCCCCATTTATTAATTGGGTTCTTTGGGTTTTGGTGTAGTGTTTTTTTTTTTTTTAGTTCTTTATATATTTTAGATATTAATCCTCTGTCAGAAGAGTAGCTAGCAAAGATTCTCTCCCATTCTGTAGGTTCTCTCTTCATGCTCCTAATTGTTTCCTTTGCTGTGCAGAAGCTCTTAAGTTTTATGCCATCCCATTTATTAAATCTTGGAATTATTTCCCAAGTATAGAGGTCCAATTAAGAAAGTCGTTGCCTGTACCTATATTCTGGAATGTTCACCTTAAATTTTCTTTCAGGAGTTGCATAGCTTCTGGTCTAATTGCTAGGATTTTAACCTATTTTGAATTGATTTCCTATAGGGTGAGGGATAAAGATCTAGTTTTATTCTTTTACATATGAATAACCAGTTTTTCCCAGCACCATTGTTGAAAAGGTTGTCTTTTCTTCAATGTATGTTTTAGGCAAATTTGTCAAAGATCAGATGACTGTAAATGTGTGGGTTTGTCTCTGTGTCTTCTATTCTGTACCACTGGTCTATGTCTATTTCTATACCGGTACCATGCAGTTTTTGTTACTATAATCATGTAGTATGATTTGCAGTTAGTTATTATGATGCCTCCAGCATTTCTTTTTGGTTTTTAGGGTTGTTTTTTGCTATTCTTGGTTTTTTATTCTTCCAAATGAACTTCTATGAAGAATGTCATTGGTATTTTTAATGGGTATTACATCAAATCTGTATGTTGTTTTTAGCTATTACAACATAAGGTCATTTTAACAATATCAATTCTGCCTATCTAGGAACATAGGAGGCCTTTCCATCTTCTGAGGTCTTCCTCAACTTCTTTCTTAAATGTTCTATAGTTTCTATTGTAGAGGTCTTTCACCTCCTTGGTTAGATTGATTCCTAGATTTTTTATTTTTTATTTTTGTTATTGTTGCTTTTTGAGGCTATCATGAATGGAATTGTTTTCCTGATTTCCCAGCAGGTTCATTGTTAGTATATAGAAAAGCTATTGATTTATGTGCAGTGATTTTGTAAACTGCTACTTTGAATTTGTTAACTCTAGGAATCTTCTGGTGGAGGTTTTTTTTTTTTCCTCTTCTAACTATAGGATAGTATAATCTGCAAAAAGGTGATAATTTCACTTCTTCCTTTTATACTTTTAATCCTTTCATTTCCTTCTCTTGTCTAATTGCCCTGGCTAGAATTTCTAGCACTGTATCAAATAGGAGTGGTGAGAGTGAACATCCTTGTCTTATTCCAGATTGTAAAGGAAATGCTTTCATTTTTTTCCCATTTACTCTGACGTGGTTTGGGTTTTTCATATACAGTGTTTATGATGTTGAAGTAGGTTCCTTCTATCTCATCTCTAGTTTCTCCAGTTTATGAAACATTTTTGTAAAGTAAAATATCTTAAAACACTTTCAAGTTATCATTTCTTTCTCTTTTTTGTAGTATTACAAAGCCCATTTTTTCTGATATCTCTGTATGAAGTTGTGGTTTATTTTAATCTATTCACCATACTATAGTCAGATGATAAAACCTGTGTAAAGCTTTTCAAAGGCTTTGCTTTTCCTAACTTGGTAAAAAGGGCCCCAAATTACATGCTAGGCCCTCTCACACATTCTGGATTCATGCTATGTCATTCACCTCTTACAATCACATTGGCCTTACTTTAGTTCTTTAAATGTTCCATACTTCTTCCTGCATCAGATCCTGTGTATATACCAGGCCCCATGTGTCAAAGTCACTACATGCAGTCTCTTCCCTAACGAAGTCGTTCCTTTCCATTTCTCCATCTACATCAAGACCTAATCCCAGGGTCTCAGAGAACACTTTGTTTTACTCTCTAGCTTATTTTGTACATTGTAAAATTATGATATATTAAATATTATTTAGATTATCATCTAAATCCTTAGACTTGTAAACCAGTGAGGGATAAGATTTACTTGCTGCTTTAGCTCTGTACTCAAACAGTAAATAGAAGCTATTTGAGAAAAACAAGAAATAAATGAAGGAAGAGGAAGCAAGTAAGCTTCCATCTACTGTGGAAAAGTTTCCTATAATGGGAGTTTAAATTCTTCTATTCTAATAAGTTTCTTTAAAAAAAAAAAAAAACCTACCTCACTTTAATGGCATGAGTTATTTTGTTACAACTATTTTTCTGCTCGGTTAAAGAGAAAGGATTAATAGAATATGTTCACATTGGCAGGATTCTGTTGCATGATATGGATTTATGAAATAACACAAAGAAATAAGGAAAGTTAAAAAATGCAAGTGACATTTACAAACTATTTATAAATTCTCTTATCCTCTTTTTCCTCCTTCCCTACCTCCTGATCCAAATCTTAATATTTTACAAAATGTAATAAGATTAAACTCATTTCCAGTAATGTAAAAGATGACTAAAACATGATCACTCTATATAATTTATAGCAGCTTTAATACTTTACAAAGAGTCCGAAGGCGGGGGTGGGGGGGTGGGGGTGATGGACTCAGTTGGTATTTCACTTTCGTGAATACCATTTTGATAATTAAAACATTCCATTAGACCAAATAAGTTTTGCGTTTAAAAACAATTATTGAGCAACATATATAAGAACTGTCATTTCTCTTTATTCCTGTTTCCATCAGAGCCTCATCAGAGCACTCATGCCACATAATCACTTTATCTAGAGAGAGTGGTCATCGTATTTTTCAAGAAAGAGGAACTACTCTACAATTACTGACAGCAAGATACATGCTGTGGAAAATGGATTATTTAGCCAAACCACAGAGTACATAGAATAAGTAAAGGGAAATTTTGTAAGCTCTCAGAAATATGCGCCTAAGGCAAAGCCTAAGGTCAAGGTTGCAAGCCCCAAAGCGCCAGCAGGAAGTAAATAGCTTCGGAGTGGTTGCAGCAAGTCAGGATCCCTTACCCTGCCCTCAACACCCTATCTGAGCATCTGAAACCAATCCCACCGAGGCGGCGTGGCACTGTGACCGCGGTTGAGAGGTCAGGTCTTCACGTCTTAGATAAAACTCTATGGTTGCGGCGAGGGACGATGGGTAACGTATATACTTCGCGGGCTCCCACAAACCTCCTGCTTCAACCCACCGCCAATTCTTTAGGTAGCCATGGGCCGCCGCCCAGCTCGCTGTTACCGGTATTGTAAGAACAAGCCTTACCCAAAGTCTCCTTTCTGCCGAGGTGTCCCAGATGCCAAGATTCGCATCTTTGACCTGGGTCGGAAAAAGGCCAAAGTGGATGAGTTCCCACTCTGTGGTCACATGGTGTCGGATGAGTATGAGCAGCTGTCCTCCGAAGCCCTGGAGGCCGCCCGCATTTGTGCCAACAAGTACATGGTGAAAAGTTGTGGCAAAGATGGCTTTCACATTCGAGTACGCCTCCATCCTTTCCATGTCATCCGCATCAACAAGATGTTGTCCTGTGCTGGGGCTGACAGGCTCCAGACAGGTATGAGAGGTGCCTTTGGAAAACCTCAAGGGACTGTTGCCAGGGTCCATATTGGCCAAGTCATCATGTCCATCCGCACCAAGCTTCAGAACAAGGAGCACGTGATTGAAGCCTTACGCAGGGCAAAATTCAAGTTCCCGGGTCGCCAGAAGATCCATATCTCCAAGAAGTGGGGCTTTACCAAGTTTGATGCTCACGAATTCGAAGACAAAGTGGCCAAGAAGCGCCTCATTCCTAATGGCTGTGGAGTCAAATACATCCCCAATCGTGGCCCTTTGGACAAGTGGCGGGCCTTGCACTCCTGAAGGCTTTGGCAGCACTGCCTCCATGGACCGTGCTAATTAATTAATTTTCCTGTTCATCAATAAATTATATTCACTGACAAAAAATGTTTAAATCTTTGTTTTAAAAAATGTTTGTTCAATTTTTAAACTAGAAACTATTAGAGAAATAGTTTTTTATATTAATGCAGAATGTTGTAATTGAAAATGGTACTTTCCTTATTTAAATAGAAAAAAATGCTGTGTGTAATTTAGAGAAATTTATTGGTATTCTGATCCAAACTTTAGGAGCATATGAGGAAATATGTTAAAAGTTTTGTTGGTAATAGAGTCATAAATTACACAGCTATTCTTAGATTAAAAATAGCTAGAGAAAACCCAAGATTTGTGTGAAAAAAACCACACTCATTTATATCAAACAAATAAAGGTGAAAATAGTGTTAAGCATTAGTGATATTTTAACTACATCCTCCTTGAAACTGTTCTGTTTCTAAATTTGGTTGCTTATGTTTTCCTACAAATTTTTTTGCATTATTTTTGGAATTTCCTAAGACTCCAAATTCCAGCCTTAGGACTATTGGGTATACTGAAAAAGGTTTTTCTAGACAAGTCTTACATTATCTCACACTCGGGAGACAACAGTCCAATCTTTTCTTCATCATAGAAAGGTCATAGGTGACAACAGAGTTCATATAGCTTGTATTTGGACCCAGTAGAATCAACAGAAGAAAGAAAATGATACTTAATCTGTTAGCTGTACTCTAAGAGGACCCTAGAGAGAGTTTGCAATCTGTAGGTGTTTGCCCTACATTAGCGTTATATTGATCACAGGGGTGATTTTTGTTTTATTTTAGAAACTACATGAGCTAACATTCCTTGATCTGTGCTGCTGTTTTGTTGTCTCTCTCCCTCTCCCTCTCTCTCTCTCTCTCTCCCTCTCCCTCCCTCTCTCTCTCTCTCTCTCTCTCTCTCTCTCTCTCTCTCTCTCTCTCTCTCCTGTTCTGTTCTTTAAATTGATTTAGTCTTTGAAATCTCAATCTTGCAAACCATGCCTTCAAATTTTTATACTGACCACTCATTTTCAGAGACAACACATTTAATGAAAGCAGTAAAAGGAGTTCTATACAACATGAAAACATTGCTAAACATAGTTTCCATTTAAATTTCTTTTGTCAGTTCCAAGGTATTACATTTGCCTTGATAATTCTTTCAGGTCCTCATGTAAGATGTTCTCTATTGGAGTCCTTTTAAAATAATATTTTAAGCTATAATGATTTTCATATAAGTAAATTATTAGAAATAAATTTGAGAAAGATAACAAGGTAAATGTACTGAAAGAGTTCTTCAGTCTAAGAAGCACTAAGTTTTACTTGATCCTTGAAAACTCCTGAAATTATCTTGGAAATTTTCCTGAAATGGTCTTGGAAATTGTTATGAGAAAGATCTGTCCAAAGAGCCAGATTTTTGGACTACTATCATTCCTGTTCACCTTATATTGTATTTCAAAAAATCATGTGTTAGTATACCCATGATCCAGCTTTGAAAATATTTTCCATCTTCATTTATTCACCCTTCGATTTGGTCTCAAAACAAATATTTTAATTTACACACTTGGAACACTTCATTCACTAATTGTACAAAGACAAAAGAGACAGTTAAGTCTCCTTATGAAATTGGATCTAAGAGACTCTTAAGTAGGATTGTTTACATACATAGATAATGTGAAAATAGAGCTGGGGAGATAGTATTAGAGTGCTTGCCCATGCACAAAACCCTGGGTTGGATTTCCAGCACCATAAAACATAATAATAATAATATAATAACAATAACAACAATAATAATAGATATGTGAAAAAAGATATAAAAACTAATCATTATCAATAATGTTATTTGTCTTGTTCCTGCAGTTTTACATTATAAATAAAAATAATATTTAGCTTTGACATAAGGATATTTTTACGTATTTTTTTTCCTTAACAATCCTATGAACTTGTGTTCCCTAAGCCTTGATTTTTTTTTTCAGTATGTGTTCTGACTTTAGGGTCATTCTAGTTATCAAAAAAAATTGATATGACAACTGAGCTGAAAGATAGTTATATTTTGCAAAGCTCTGTTATTTTAAAATGTTATTCAAAATGGAAAATTTAATTTGGGAATATCTGTATTCATATATTTGTATTCATGCATTACTGCAATAAAACAACACTTTGCCCATTCAAAATAAAAAAAGAAATAACACAAGTAAAGTTAATTGAATTGAAGAAAATACTGTCCAATAAAACTTTTTATTTAATTAATAGCATTTCCAGATATATGGAAAATACTAAAGATGAAGAAAATAGAGTACTATGTACTCTATCAATTAGTTATGGAAGTTCATTTCACAAATGAACATAATAATCCACCATTTTTGGCCCATTAAAATACAGAATTATTTTAAGCAAACTTAGCTTCAAATATTTAATTTTTATAAAACTATATATTAGCTCTGGCTAACTAGAACTTCTAAAAGCTAATATTGGCATTATTATAATATTTGTTCCTGCCTCACTGCTACTTAGCTCCTGATTTTAGGTACTTGTATCATTTGTTATGATTTATGACCTTAATATTCTGTTTTACAACCATAATTTCCTCCACTTAAATATACTTTTAGTTCTAGATTTAATTAGATTTAGTGTTCTGGTTCAAGTTTTTGACATTTTTTATGATAAGTTGTTTAAATTTCATTTTCATGTCCTTCTATTTTGTCTTCTACTTTTGGAGCTCCTTTAGGAAAAAACAAATGTGCTTTACCAAGTAGTCTCTACATATGACTCAGTTATGGGGATTTGCTTTATTGTTCTCCATTGGATTTTTAAAAATCTAACTTACTCATCTCTCTTATTCAATATTTCTTTATTTCTGTCTCCTTTTTCCTCACGTTTGTTTTCAAAGATGTGATTACAATCACACCATTATTTTCATAATTTTATATGATGTAATATAGCTTTCCCAGATCTTGTATTTAATTTGGAAGACTGGAGAAGAATCTTTCTCTTTCACTAAGTTTGGTCATTTTCTTTTTTGTGGATTTAGTCTTCTCTGTGTGTGTTATAGTTCAAAGGCTGAATATTGTTTTCTATCTTCTTTCCCACCACCTAGAGATGAGAAAGAAAATAGATAATTTGAAGGGTTAAGTATAGCCTTTGATGGATGTCAGGTTCTGATTTCTTTACTGAGAGTCCATTAAATATTCTATACCCAGGTGTGTGGTCCATACTAGACCTAAAAATTCCTTGACCTGCCATTCAAGGCAGAACCTTGAAAATGGCAAGCCCAATTTCTCTTGGGAAAGAGACAGAATCTTTTGTGCAAATGCAGTGTTCCTGGAGGAGAAAATGTCCCCACTTCTCTGAGTAAGGACGTAAGGACTGGGACAGGGCATCAGATTGCTTGGAAATGATGATTTTTTTTTTATCTGAATGTAAGTACTGAATCAAAATTAAAACAAAACAGAACACAACAATTGATAACTGATGGTAGGTCAGAAAAGATGGCAGAGCTGAGATAGAGTATGTCTGGGACAGCCTTTTTCCCTAGTCTCTGGCATTTTATGGATAGGATTTAAATTTCCTATCAGTGTTGGGCTATTATGGTGCTTTTAAATCAAAGCAAATTGTTGGTTCTATGTCTACTCCCCCAAAGTGTTGTTTATTGGAAGGGAGACCATAACAGCAAGAGGCTACAGAGAGGTTTTCCTCCATGATGGCTGCTGAAGGTAGAAAGTGAAAGAGCCAGGATTCCTTAGCCAGATTTCCCTTGATGGGCTTGATCAGGGAGATACAGGATACTCCAGTATTCCCTAAAGAACTGACAGACCTCTAATAGAATCAACATATGAAAAGCTCAGAGGTAGTCAGTAATGTGAAGAGAACCAGTAACAAGGAAAAGGGAATCTGCCTCCTGTAATCTGGAATCATTTAACAAAGAGAATATTGTCTCTACTTATCTTCTATTTTTAATAACCTAAATTAAGGAATGAAGGAGAGAAGAGTCAGAGGAAACAAGAAAGCAGGTAATTCCCCCTTCTCCATCCTAAGTAATTGAAATCACTACTCTGGACCATACTAATGGAACAGATGAGAGTTTTGAATGAGCTTGATAATAACTTTAATACTTAGCTGGGCATGGTGTATGCTTGTAATCTCAGCAGTTCAGGAGGTTGAGCAGGAGATCGCAAGTTCAAAACCAGCCTCAGCACTTTAGTGAGGTACTAAGTGACATAGCAAGACCCATTCTCAAAACAAAAAATAAAAAGGGCTAGGAATGTGGCTCAATGGTTAACTATCCCTGGGTTCAATATCTGATATCCAAAATAATAATAATTATTATTAAATAATAAAATAATAATAATAGAAAATAATGAAATAAAAATATAATAATAATAATTTTAATGCTTGACAGTGATTGAAAAGTTATGAAATAAGGATTAGATAGTGTTAAGAAAATATGCTACTAAAAAAACAAAAGAACTACAATGAGGCACAGTTGGTAGTTGTTACAGGAAAATAAAAATTTCATGTTTACTTCAAATTCTGCCAAACCTGTTTACATAATTATTTTGATGAAAATCTTTCACAAACAATAATAGCAAATGTCAAAATTACCAAAATTTAGGAAGCTTATTGAAGTTTCAGAAAAGTAAAACCTCATTTAACAAAAAAACTTCTATAACACTTCTCAAAAACACCCTTAACTTCTGAAACACTTCCTAAAAACACCTCTACTCTTCCACTCATATAAACACTTGAAATATGAACAGATTTTAAATTCTCTTCATGGAAACCCATGTTCATGTGGCTCTAGTCAAATTTTATATCTATATCTATATGCTATAGATATATATGGGCAGAATATTATGACAAAGATAAAATATTATTATCAAGTAATATATTTTATATAAATATAATTTATATGAGAGTTATTTTATCTACTTATATAGATACCTCCAAAATTAACCATAAACAATGTCAATATTATCTTCCATCTAATTGGTAGAGATTTGATTTACACATACAATAGATTATTTAAATTTATATGAATATTTTTCCATTTTGAGCCAAAGTTTGAAACAAAATTTTCAAAAACTGGCACTAAGAAAAGTATCTTTTTAAATTTTATACATTTTTAAAGATTGTATAAAGTAATTAAAAGTTATCAAAATATTCCACATGATCAAAATCACTTTATCTAAAAGCAAATTTGATTTATTTTAAATTTTTTTTGGGGGGTACCAGGAATTGAACTCAGGGGTGCTTACACTTAGCCATATCTCCAGCCCTTTTTAAGTGTCTCAATGAGTTGCTTAGTACTTCACTAAGTTGCTGAGGCTGGCTTTAAACTTGTGATCCTCCTGCCTCAAACTCCCAAGCCTCTGGGATTACAGATGTGTGCCACCCCACAGTAGCAAAGTTAATATTTTAGAACTTTGATTCTCAATATATATAGCTAATGACATTTGCTGCAAATACTACCAGTACTTATTGACAACTAATGAATTTGAGGCCTATAAATTCTCTAATTTCAGAAAATAATTTTATATTACATATTGCATATGAAAAGGCTTTTGTTCTAAGACTTGATAATATCACTTTAAATATCTATTCTGGGAAAAAAATTAACCATATGAATCAAGTAACATATGAATAAAAGCTTCCAAGAATTGTTCATGAGAGAACAAAATATATTATTTTTTTAATTTACATAAAACAATAAATATATCTATCATGATGTATTCACAATGGATGATGCTATAAACAAAATAAATTAACCATAGCCATAGCCACATACATGGATAAACCTCAGAAAAAAAATGTTGAATAAAAAGAAAAAGAAATTAAGACTTTAATTATAATGCCTTTTAGAAAAATCTTAAAAACAAGAAAAGCCAGAGGAAATATTTTGTATATTTAAAGAGATGTGAGGTAAACCTAGATAGCAAAGTAATAAAATCATAAAAATTTAGGAAACTGGTGGCATGGGTGGGACATATCATGGCCGGGGAGGAGCACAGAGGCCTGTGGAAGATACTTCACATCAGCATTTTATTGTTTAAAGTGATCCTTTTCAGCTCATTACTCTTAATGTGTCAGGGCTATTCTTGAACTCTTCTTCTCACATGGATTCCAAATCAGAGAATCAGCTTTTCGAATTACCACTCTGTTGCCCTCAAAAACTCCTGATATGATTTTTATTGAACTTAGAATAACTTTGTACAGTAATCTAATGTCTATGAAAATAAGTCCTTCTGTTTACAGAGTAAACATCTGTATTCATTAAGTCTCCTTCAGTGTTTTTCGACATATATTTTTATAATTTTTCCACTACTGTTGTGCACATCTTTTGCTAGATTTTCTTCTAGATGTCGTATACTTTTTGGCTGATAATATTTTAAATTTTCATTTTAAGTATGCTCTTTAATAATCTTTCTTTTAGTTCTCTGGAATTTTAATATATACCATAATATTCCCTGTATGTATTAGTCATTTGGTCTCTCCCTTTCCAATGCTAATTAATACATATTCTTGTTCTTAGTGAACTAAAACTCTTAAATATGATATTATCAGAAGTGGTAATAGTGAACAATATTCTTACACTAATCCTGAATTTAAGGAAATATTGCCTCTAACTTCTTTTTATGCCATAATAGAAATTTAAGCCATTTTCTATTTTGGCAAAACTTAATTTTTAAAAACTATTCTCTTTTTCTTTTCCAAATCAGGAATAATAGCTGAATTTATCGAATGTTTTTGTGAATATGTTGAGATAATTTTTAACTATTTCTATAGAAATATATATGATTTATATTAAATTTTAGTAACACATTTTGTCATGATAAACTATCTTTGTATTTCTTGAATAAATCTAATATAAATCAAATTTGGATGTGATATTTTTGTAATCTACTGAAATAAGTTTTCAATTTTGCTATTAGTATCATATTGCTTCAAGGATATCCTTGCCTTATATATCAAGTTAGAAAGTATTATTCATTCTCTTCTATTATGGAAAAGACTTATAAAAGATTGAGAATAATCTTTCCTGGAAGGTTTGTTATAATTCCCTTTAAAATACTTGAACCTGGTGGGTTCTGTCTGTGTTTGTATGTGATGTGTTTGTGTGAAGATTTTAACTAATGATATGTAATATCTTTAATGATCATGCAAATATTCTGACTTTAAATTTTTGTAGTGATATATATATATATATATATATATATATATACACATACACACACATATATATATTATGTAATGTATAATAAAACACATATATAGCATATGTGCATATAATGTAAATATATGTGTGCATGGTTTGTGTGTTCCAGTCTGTTTTTGTTGTTGTTGATGTTGTTGTTGTTGTTGGCATAAAGATGTTAAAAGAATTCACTAATTTTATTTTGAAATTTTGCTATATTTATATTTAAATATAGCATTTCAAACTTTATTTCATAAATAGATATCTAGCTACCATTTTTATGCTTACTCTTTGTTAAACAATCCTGATTGTTGTATCTTCTTTCTATATCTGCATTTGTAGAGTTTTGCTCTTTTATCAGAGGTCTTACCTCTGCAGGTTTTTTCATCTTCTAGTTTTGCTATTTAATCTTTCTGAAGCTCAGATTAAACCTTTGTTAGATCTCTCTGCATCCCCTCTGTAGCTCAATATTTCCTTCATGATTTCCTATATCTTTGTATACGTTCATGGCATTTGAGTGATGCCTATATATCTATTTTCCAGTTAATCATAGATTTTCCAGCTTACTTTATTCTGTTGTTTAGCTTGTACATGGACATTTCAATATTTGCAATCGATTTTTGATTTTCAAAAGTTATATCCACTTATTTCATAAAATAACTACCTCATCTCTTTCTTTATTCTATATTTTATTTTTTTATATTTACATATATAATTACTTTATATTTTATAATGGGTAATTTCAGAATCTGAGGTCTTAGAAAATCTAAATTTATTACTTATTTCCTTTGTTTTTGTTCCTATTTCATAACGGCACATTTTCTTTTTACTGTGGACTGTTTTGTACAAATCATTCTCTGTTATAACAAGGCCTATTTGGGGTATTTTTTCCAATGCAAAGAATTCATAGTGTCTGTTTTATTCTGCTGCCCTTCCTATCCGCCCTTCTGTAGTGTCATGTGCAACTAATAAAAAAAAAAATCATAGTGGATTTTGTCTGTCAACTGGATTGCTACCATCTTGTAACTAATTTTTCTCTTTAGGAAAGACCAAGAACATACGTTTCTTTGTTGAGCTTTCTTACATTACTGTACATTCATGTTTCACAAGGATTATGGATAGTTGTGTGTCCCGTGGAAGTACCCTTTTTTGTACTAACCATTCATAGCTCTATGCTTGTTTGTTTCTGTTTTTAGTTCCTTAGAGGTTTCCTTATTTTCTCTTTAACCATGAAATGTATTAAAAGATAACACTGTAGGCAGAATCTAGTGTTATTTTAGTATGAAGATCACTTACAGTACATATTCTTCCTTTCTGCTTAGTGGAAATTTTTTGACATTTGAAGTCTGGTACCATGGTAACTTCACCCTAGGATCTTTTTAATATATTCAGACTTCACACATATTGGTGTCTCTAAGTCCATTGCATACTTCCAAATTACAGATCTAAAAATACTGTGTGAAATATGGATTTTTACTGTGTGTGTGTGTGTGTGTTTACATAAGTTAGAAATATGTTGCCTAGAATTTTCTGTAGGGTGTTCTATCACAATGAAAATTCACATGAGATTTGGAAGACAGAGATGAAATGAGAACAACTATGGAGTTGATGCCCAGCCCGGGCACCAGGGCAGTACATAAATGTTAGGGTTGATCAGCTGGCTCACCTGACTGAAGGATGGTAGCATCCTAAGGTCAGTTCTTCCAGTCCCTGCTAGGTGTCACCCTACACTTTCTCTGAGTCCCCACAAGGCATGCGTGCAACTGTACTAAAGTAACATGGCCTTCTGTTCACTGACAGTGTTGAAATTTGATGCGCTGACACACCTGGATTCCAGATTATCCTCCTGGGTTCCAGTTTCCCTGTGAGACCCAGTTTTTCTATCCTTTCCTTCACTTTCCATGTGAAGTGACATGCCTCCCCAGTTGCCTGCCCTATTGTCTTGTAGTATGTCTGGCTCACAGCTAGAGAGAGCCAGAAGTTCAGTAGACTTCTTCCTTGTTCCTGCTTGGTGCCTTTGGTCACTTTTATCTGATCCCAACTATCTCCTTCAGGACTGTTTTTGTCCCCAGCATTTCCCACTGTTCTAAAAAGTCTAGTTCCTGCAATAAATATCTTATTCCATATTACTCATACTACTAAAGTAAACTGTAATTTACATTATCATAAAAATCCAAAAAAAGATCAAAATACAGTTTGGTGTAATAATTAAAAAAGAAAATATTTTGGTCTACATAAATTTTTGTTTGGATCTTGATTCTTCCTTCTGCTTTCCCTTTCATCTTGAGCAATGCACTGACTCTTCCAAAGGCTTGTTGAATTGTCTAAATTTTAAAATAAAGTAATTCCAAAGATGAAATGAAGATCATAGTAGAAATTATGACAACATACACTTAACACATCTTTTGGGATATAGTGCACACTCGATTTTTGTTGTTTATTATTATTGATATTGATTATTAAATGATTAGCTATAAAGGAGGTTCACTATACATTAGCTATGTCTATTATTAATATTACTCTGGCTACAAACTGAAGTCTAATGGTATTTAATTTTAATTACAGAGTCTCAAAACCTCTTCATGTTATCTTTAAAATTCATATTTAAACTATCTTGCTTATACTTTTCTAAGTAGACTCAATAATGACAAAGCATTTGAATTTATGTGTTGAAAAGTTTAATAACCATCATACTCAGTATTGCTTAGAAGATTAATTTTGATTTTCTACTAAAGACACATAAAATTTCTGTGAAATAACTATTGCAGGTTATGAAATTCTGCCATATTTTAACTTTGTAGTACCTGTAAATATGCACTTTAAGGCATTTGACTGTAATCTTAATTATACAAGTCATTATTTGTATGTTAAAAAATAATATTATAAATTATTTTTATGGAAGTTCAGAAAACACCAAAATATTTTAATATTTCCAACTAATAAGTTACAGAAGCATATTGGTAGATATTATTTTAGACTGAGTGAGCCATGAAAAGGTAAGATTAGCTTAGAGAAAGCATTTTAATTCATTATCATGTATTTTTAAAGGTGTATTAAAATGTAAGAATGAACTGACTAAATTAACTCCTTCAAAACCATGGTCTATGATTGCAAACTCATAAATGTTGGCCTAGAATTTGTCTTTCATTTTAGATTTAGTGCCACCAATGCACTAAATTTATACATAATTGCAATAATTCTTCATGCTAGATTTTGATTTGATTCTTTTTCTCTCTACATCTGTCTTTACTACCCATACACATATAAACACACATAAATACATACACGTGTGTGTCTTTTTCACACACAGGTGAGATGGTGGGATTTTGATTAGAATTTTCTTGAGTTCATAAACCAAGAAGGATAACTATTAAGGATTTTAGATCTATTTTTCCATAAACTTGTTACTTCTGTCCATTAATTTTGACTTTCTTAAAGTCATTTAATAAAATTTCATACTCTTTTATTAGGAAAATTTGTCAGATTTATTCCAAGATGATATAGTTTTATTGCTATTATAAACTACATCCTTTAATTCCAATTTTCTAATGTTTATCTTATTGAATTATCCTTTGGTTGTACATAGGCAACCATATCTTCTATAAATTATCATAGCTGTTTTAACAATCAAATCATTATGTGTGTGTGTGAGGTTTGGGTTTTTTTATTTTTTATTTTTTTAGTGTGCTTAAGAGGAACTTCAATGTATCAATGTATTGGACAGAAGTGGAGAGAAGTACGTTAGCCTAGGTCCTTAAGAAAGTAGAGTTTGAGATGATAACTTTTTTTTGTGAAGTGAAGGACAATGTTAAGAGTGTGAATAAAAGCAAGCAAAAGTAAAGTAAAATGGAAAACAGTAAAATAGAATGTGTTGCAATAAGCTGCAAAGAGGCCTAGAAGATTGCTCACTAGGTGCATGAGTTTGGTATGTGGTACTGTTTCAGAGAAGGAGGAACTGCATGTTAAAAATCATTTCCAGAAGAAAGAGAATAGGGAAAATGCATCTAGCTCCCTCCTGTTCCTCTCTATTTAATGGACAATGTCCATTAACAATGAACTTCTGAGTTATACCATCTGATGGCATGACCTTTCTCATTACCCTTGGTGTATATTATTGGGTCTAAGTATTAAAATAGAGGGTGCTAGCCAAGAGGGAAGAAGAGTGTCAATGGAATCTGTTAAGTTCCACATATTCTAAAACCCAACAGAACATCTTTGTTCTGCTCTTGAATTTATAGACTGATAATAACATTTACTTTTATTTTTGTTGTATGACTCAATAGATATATTGAATTAAGGAAGTTCTTTTCCATTAGAAAATAACAAGATCATGGCATTTGCAGGGAAATGGATGGCATTAGAGCAGATTATGCTAAGTGAAGTTAGCCAATCCCTAAAATACAAATGCAAATGTCTTCTCTGATATAAGGGGGGTGACTCAAAATGGGGTAGGGAGGAAGAGCATGAGAAGAAGATTACCACTAAATAGGGAAGAGAGGTGGGAGGGAAAAGGAGGGAGAAGGGGAATTGCATGGAAGATGGAAGGAGACCCTCATCGTTATACAAAATACATGTATGATGATGTGAGGGAAAAAAAAAAGAAATATGTCACATTAGATTAGGTAGAGAGAGGTGATGGGAGGGGAGAGGAGGGAAAGGGGGGATAGGAAGGGCAGCACAATAAAATAGACAAAAAAAAAAAAAAAGAAAATAGACCAGAGAGAAGAAAAATATGAACAAAGAGAAAAAATCAAAGACATAAGAATATGACAAAAATGCAAAACACCAAACATATATTATTGTCATCCACACACTGATGCATAAAAAATTCCTGCTCCAAATATGGTAGACAGATTAGTGAATCAAAAAATAAAGTAAAATAAATATTGCTGGAAAGTCAAAAAAAAAAAAGAAAATTTTTATTAAGAATGAATGTTGGTCAAAATGGATCAAAGACATAGGGATTAGACCAGAAATTATGCAACTCCTAGAAGAGAATATAGGGTCAAACTCTAGCATTCAGACAGAGTCAACAATTTTCTCAATAGGACCACTAAAGCTCAGGAAATAATGCCAAGAGTTAATAAATGATATGGCAACAAATGTAAAAGTTTCTGCACAGCAGAACAATTAGAACATGAAGAGAGAACCTACAGAATAGGAGAAAAATCTTTACTAGCTACTCTTCTGTCAGAGGATTAATATCTAGAATATATAAAGAACTAAAAAAAACCAACTTTACACCAAAAACCCCACAAATAATCCAATTAATAAATCGGGAAATTAATTGAACAGACACTTTCTCTAAGAAAATGAACAACAAATATATGAAAAATGTTCACCATCATTAGCAAGTAGGGAAATGAAACTCAAAACTACACTGAGATTTCATCTCACACTAATCATAATAGCAGTCATCAAGAAAACAAATAATAGCTGGATGTAAAGGTGCATGCCTGTAATCCTAGCAGCTCAGGAGACTGAGGCAAGAGAACTGCAAGTTCAAAACCAGCCTCAGCAAGTTAGTGAGGCCCAAAGCAAGTTAGTGAGATTCTGTCTCAAAATTTAAAAAAATAAAATAAAAATAAAAAGGTCTTGGGATATGACTTCATGGTTAAGTGCCGCTGGGTTCAATCCCTGGTATCAAAAAACAAAACCCCAAATAATTATAAATGCTTGAGAGGATATGAAGAAAAAGGAACACTTTTACATTTTTGGTGGGATAGTAAATTAGCACAAGCACTATAGAAATCACTGTGGAGTTTCCTCAAAATATTAAGAATGGAACCACTATATGACCTTACTATACCATTCCTCAGTAATTATTGCAAAATATTAAAGTCATCATACTACAGTGATATATGCATACCGAAATATACATGCCTACTTGTAAATTTCACAATAGCCAGACTATGGTACCAATCTAGGTATCCATCAATGGATGAAATGAATAAAGAAAATGTGAAATACATACATAATGGAGTTTTATTCAGCCATAAAGAAAAATGAAGTTACATAATTTGCAGAAAAATGGGTGGAACTAGAGAGACCATTTTGTTAAGTGAAATAAGCAAAATTCAGGAAATCAAGAGTTGTATGCTTTCTCTCATTTGTGGAATCTAGAAAGGAAAAAGGAAAAGAAAATTGGCAAATGGATCTCATGAAAATCAAAGAGAGATCAGTAGTGGAAAGGGACCAGAGAATGGGAGGAGGAGAGGAAGGGGGGAAATGGTGGGCAGTAATATTGGCTAAATTGTATGGCTATATTGTGTGCAAGTAACAAAAAAATCCCATCATTATGTACAACTATAGAGCATCAATAAAAGTGTGAAAAAATAAAATATTCAAGTTTCAAAAATATTTTTAACATAGAAGGAATATACTCTAACAATAAAATTTACAAACAAGTTAATAAAAAAAGAATAAATGTAGGGCGAGTGATGTCAACAAGAGGATGGAGTGAGAAGCCCTAATCCATCCTTCATCCCCCAGCCAAATCTACCAATCAGCATAATAACTGTACATGAATGGGACCCTACTGGGGTCACATTTATTAAATGTGTTGATATTGTTTGTGTTAATTTCCTGTTTATACAAAGTTATGTTTTAAAGTAAAGTAACTGGCCCAGAATGAGAAAGCAGGTGTAGGAGAAATCTTGAATTGGTATAGACAATTATATAAAGTTCACAGTAATCAGAGTGGTTATATTTGTTTACAACAGTTTCACAAAAGGTGATTCTATTTACATTGTCACAGGAGTATTGCTCTGCTCTTATCAATAATTTATGAAAGTTTACTTTCCCTTCAGAGTAACATACCTAGTAGATAAACAATCAAAGTTTTATCAGAATAATTTCCCGCTATTTTTGACCTTTTTTTGTTCACCATTATTTAAAAAGTATTCTCATTTTTGAAGATCTGAGATTTTTTTTGTGATTGTGTTATCACTATATTTACTTTAAAATCTTTTGTAGTCACTTTGTTTCTATAAGTGAGCAAGTATTTTCCTCAATTACCCATGATCCTATCTTTAGCAAATATTCAAAACTCATAATTTTCAATATTTTGCCTCCCTACAAACAAATTTTAAATTGTATCTTTTGAATGTCGAATGGTCTTTGAGAATTTCTAAAGAATTCTCTGGAAAAGCACATGGGATTTGTTCTTCCACGGTGTGAAAAAAAGAGGAGCTGGAAATAATTAAGCTGTTTGATTCATTATCATTGATGAATTACATGGAAAATAGTTTTGAATTAGAAAACATGTTTAGCCTTCCATAAGTTACATTTTATGTGTATGACTAATAATACAAATATTTCAGAAATTATATGCTCTATGGGAAACTCCTATAGCTTTGTCCATGCCCTTACTGTCAATAGTATACTTCCATTTATCACAGTCCTGGTGCTCCCTTGCCTGAAATCCGTAAAGAGTATAGTGTTATCAGTCATAGTTTTCTATATTTTTAAAAATGCTAATTTGGCCAACCTGGCTTCTTTAATTTGAGTTATGAATATTCTAAACCAATGGTGTACAACTGGAGCTTTGCCTCACTTACAGTGTGGGCTGAATTTTGTACCCTCCAAAACTCATGTGTTGAATTCTTAACCCCTAGTACTTCAGAGTGTGATTGTATTTGGGGAAAAAATGTTTAAAGAGATAATACACTTATAGTGAGGCTATTAAGGTGGATGAGGGTTCTTATAAAAAGAGAAAATTTCAACATAGATAAGTCAGAGGGGAAATGATGCAAGGACATAAAGAAAAGTGGCCTCTCTAATCCAAGGAGAGAAGATATCTAATAGATGCTTACCTCATCGACTTCAGAAGGAACCAGTGCTGCAATGCCTTGGTCTCCAGAACTGTGAGAAGATAAATTTAAGAGGGTTAAGTCACCTAGTCTGTGGTGCTCTGCTGTGGCATGCCTAGCAAACGAATATGCTTAGCTATGGGATTTTACTGTTACACAGACATTTGGGTCTCCAAACCTCTGAATCCCTTTACTAGAAATTATTGGTTCATTTTTCGTACACTCTATATGCTTCGCATATTCACAGTAACTTTTGTATTTGATTATTTTGTATCTGAAAAAAATTTAACAAAGACTATATTGATTTATTTATTAGCATGATATGATATGTACTCTTCTTTGAAAGAAAGCTTAATTATTATGTTTATAGATATCCAAAAGCCTGAATGTTTTTTTGTATGCTCAAGACAAAGAAATTTTATTGTTAGTTACATTATTCTTGTCATGAGCTTTCCTCAAATCATAAAATTTTGAAAATTATATCAGCAATGACTTAACTAAAGTTGTCTTTGTTTTCTATAGGTGACCTTGTTGCTTATTCTTATGTTTTGCAGTGAACTCTTTAATCAGTGACATGACTGATTTCAGCAAAGGACAATCAGAAAGACTTCTGGAAAAGACTATGCAAGCAACTCTAGGGTAAAGACTTTTGATGGAAGCTCTGAAGCAAATTTGGACTATACCAATGGACTGGATCAGCATTTCCAGAATAGTAGCCAAGAAATAGATGATATTTATAACAGTGATTGAATAGAGCAAGAATTGATTGCGTAGAACTTAAAAATTGATAAGGGATGATTGTGGTTTTCTTTGGAATATTTTTGAACTTTTAATATTCTATTTATGGATATCTTAGGAAGTCTGTCTTTTAAGCTATCTATACTCCTATCATTTTAGTAGACAAGGCATCTCCAAACAAAACTATAACATTTGTAAATGATTTTCTCCCTAACTAATCCTTCCAGAATTTGAAAATTCTTACAGATCTTATTGAACATTTTAGATTTTATGGCAACATAATTATTTGAATAGGTTCAAAACAATATTCTCTGCTTCTTACCTGGACATAATTGAAAACACTGATTATGCAACCAGTCTAGCCTGGAATATCATATTTCACAATGATATGGAACCAAAATTACTATGTTCTCTGGGGAAACTGACTCAGTTTCTAGATCACAAAACTTCCAGCCTTCCAAAGGAGTAAGGAAGTCCCCTTCCCAACATACCCAGAAACCTTGGATTTTTTTTTTAATCTTGAAAGGGATTTATTCAAATTTATAGATATACTAGGAAATTCTGATGGTAACTTTTGCTTTTACTTTCTAGTCTTAAGTGTTTGTCAAATCTGAGATTCTTTATAAAAACATTCGGTATGACAGTGAAGACCAATTTGGTAAGTTAGCACTTTAGCTGGATGGATCTAAATAATCTGGCCAAATCTAATTAGACCAGTTATATTTTGTGATCAAGAATAATATTTATTTGAAATTATTTTTGGTTAAAATGAGGAAGACTATAGGGAAAAAATTGTTTCAATAGTAAACTATAGCACATCCTTTGGGATTATCAGCTCCTACACTTGTTCATTTTCTTGAGCATTTTGCATTTTTTTTTTGTAAATTGCAGCTGATTGAAGGCTATGAAAATCTTGGATTATTTGGTAGAAATTTATTTTAATTCCCCATGACCACCACTGTGGAAAAATCAGTTTGTGTTCCTGCTTTCAGTTTGTACTGTATCCTGTTACTTTGCCTAATTTGTCAATCCTTACTATATTTTCAAATCTTCCACTGTCCTTCAAAGTTAGGCTACCATTACCAAAACTAAGTTTTCCAATAGTAGTATATATGATGCTTTTCCAGCACTGTACAAATCTCATCTTTGGCACTACCGCTTGCCAGTGGGCTCAGCTGACTTTCCAGTAGCAACACAGACCTGCAGAGACTATTTCTTACACCCTACCCCACCCTACGCAGACGTGCTCAGTGATGATATTCATGTTTAGAAAGGGGATCTAACAATGTTGAAAGTTAACTGGGCCATGCTCCTGGAAAGCCATGATGTTTTGGGTTGTGGTTACCCCTACAGGATCAGTATCTTCAGGTACTTTCCTAAATAAGACCCACCTCTATCCTTGTCAAAGATTCCTTTATATAACCTCAGGCTCCCACCTTTTCTTTGAGTTTTGTTTGCATTACACAATGCTCTCCTTGTTATAATATCTTGAATAACATAATTTTGTTAGTGAGTGCATTTTTGTCTTTTAACACACACACACACACCCCTTAAGGGAGAAGAGGGGAAAGACATGTATTGAGCAAAAAGGAAAAGAGATTCAGGTGTGCTAGTGATGACTTTCTATGATTACTAATAAATAGTGTTAACAGAGAATTTTCAAAAATGGTGAAATTATGACTCTTATCCAGATATAAATATAAAGGCGAGATTACTACGTTATTTAATCATGATGAGTAAACTAGGAGCTATTACAGTAAATTCAAAAGAAAATCTAAAGAACAGAAACATTAAGCATAAATGGAGGCCAAACTAACTTCTTCCACAGTGAGGAAGTCAATTGAACAGGCACTTGACAAGCCAAGTTTTTATGTCTAAGAATGTGCAATTTACAAATTTATCAAATAGATGCCATAAAAGCAACTTGGATTAAGTGGAATGTTGTGTTACAAAAAAATGCTCAGCTTTCATTGAAATGATCATTTTCTCTATAATGACATCAGTCTTTTAGTTCTGTTCACTTAAGTGATCAGTATTGTCACATGTAACTCAGAGACATGACTTTGTGTGAGGGAGAGATGACATTGCAATGTTAATTTCCCCCCTTTTTGTTGCCATTGTCTCCTGAACCTTTGGAATGCTCACGTTAGCCTCTTTCTACCACATTTTTATAACATCTTCAACCTCATTATATCTCCTTTTACAAACCTATTCAGACTTGAAGTTTCCTTACACCTATGAATACTTTGTAGTGCCACAGAGCTGAAAAAGCAGAAAGACCTCCTCACTTAACAAATGATGTGTTTTAAGAAGAGAGATCTACTCTACTCTTATAAGATAGCTATGTGATTTGTAACTCTGGGCATTTTCAGATTGTGTTTTTTGTTTTTAAATGTCAATATATCTCCTACTACAATTGCAGGACTTCTCTTTCAAGACGAATCTTACTTACAGTTATTTAAAAGCTGTTTTACAGATGAAGACAATCTAATTTATTTTCTAGGAAAGGGTTTCTTTACAAAGCAATAGTTGGCCATTTCTGAATTTTAATTTGTCAATGTTAAGTAAGAATACCAATTTTACTAGTTAGTTTTACAAATTTATGGCAGAATCCAAGTAAAGGGCTAAATGGTGTGCATGAGAGTTTCTACCTCCTGATTTCCACATAACAAATGCCCTTCTGTCTGGTTTATTGCCTTGTTTTTAGCTGCTTTTGGTTCATTTCTCACTTTCTTGTTTCAGTGATGGTGTTATTTTACTGTTTTTTTTCTTCTTTTCTATGTAGCATTTGATTGCTTATGCACAGAGCACATTCTTGAGTTTCTATGGTCACTTAGATAATGCAGATTTATGGATTTTGTTTCATGTCTTCATCACTAAGTAGTTGCTTAAATTCCTGAATTTGTAGTTTCTTCTTAAGCAAAATGGACATAAAACTAAATTATAATTATAAATATATAATTATAATATCTGCAAAGTACTTACTATCATGACATAAGACACTCGATGCTAAATAATTATTACCTGCTGTTATATTAGAATTCCTTGCTTACCTTTACCATGGCTCTTGGATCTTTCCATATCTTTGAATATAAAATTATAAAACTAACACTACTGAACAAACTCAATAATAATTATTCTCCTTATTTTTAAAGCTAATGTTTACTAGGAATTTATTACAGTCATGCCCCCTTTAATCACAAAGGTTAAGGGGAACACCCTAAAATCCCTAGTGGATATCTGAAATAGCAGATAGCACTGAACCTTATATATAGTATTTTTTTCCCTATACATACTCTTATGGTTTGGATTTGAGGTATCCCCCAAAAGCTCATGTTTGAGACAATACAAGAGGGTTTAAAGAAAAATGAATGGGTTTCAAGAGATTTAACCCCATCAATGAATTCCTTGGTGGAGTAAACTGAATGGTAACTGGAGTCAGGTAAGGTGTAGCTGGAGTAGGTGGGTCATTGGGGATGTACCTTTGGAATATATATTTTGTATCCAGTAAGTGGAATCTCTCTCTCTGCTCTCTGATCAACATGTGAGCTGCCTCCCTATGCCACACTTCTCCATCATGATGCCTTACCTCAAGTCCTGAGGAATAAAGCCTGCTGTCTATGAACTGAAACCTTTGAAACTGTGGGTCCTCAAGTAAACTTTCTCTCTAAAATTGTTCTTGTCAGGTCTTTCAGTCAGAGCAGCAAAAATAAGCTGACTAAAACATACATACCTAGGATAATGCCTTTAATTTATAAATCAGGCATAGTAAAAGTTTAAAAAATTAACAACCACTAACAAATAAAATAGAACAAATATAACACTGTACTATCATAAAAGTTACATGAATATATTCTCTCCCTTTAAAAATTATTGTAGACATTAGTAATCTTAGCACACAATTTTTTTTCTTTTCTAATTAAGATGACAACTTTCATCCTTTTATATGAAGGAAGCACTTTATGCTTCTCTTTGGCATATTCAAATTGCCAACATCACCACTCTTGCACTTGGGATCATTATCAAATAAAATAAGAATTAACTGAACACAACCACGGCAACATGGTGACATGTGGGTTGGTGATCAAGATGGCTAGCAGGCATTTTGTATGTTTCGCCAGGATACTCTAAACAAGGGATGATTCATGTCTCAGGCAGGACACAGCAGGACAACATGAGATTTTATTATACTACTAGAATGGGGCATAGCTTAAACTTTGTGAATTTTTAATTTCAGAGATTAAAGCAGCTCCCATGATAATCAGAGAGCAGAGAAAGATACAAAATATATACCCCATAACCATACCCACAATGAACCACTTCTTCCAGCTATACTACACCTGCCTCCAGTTCCCATTCAGTTAATCCCATCAGGGTTTAATTCACTGATTACGTTAAGTCTTAGATGAATGAGTAAAATAACACAAAAATCACTATGATAAGTAGTTTAGATTGGCGTCTTCCAAAATCTCATGGGGGACAATGAAAAGTTTAGTGGAGACATGATTAGGTTATTCATTCATCTAATATTACTTATTTAGGGCATTCTTCATCCTATTGAAGGTGTAGGATGGCACCCTCAACAGGATAGACAAAGTCTTATCTCTCAGTTAAACTCCAATAAGAAGGACAAATGATCAATAATCAAACAAATGAATAACTATAAGAGCAAATAGAAAAAAAATTTTATAAAATATTGAAATTGAGAGTGAACAATTTGAGGCATTTTTAGTTTGATCAACAATAAAGGATTCTCCGATGAAGTGGTCTTTGAACTAAAACCTTAATTACAAAAAGAGCCAACTCTGTAAAGATACGTAAAAAAAATTAAAAAGTACACTAGTACAAAAGTAGTACTAAGTTACCTGAGGTGAAGTTGCTGACCTAAGACTTCTTTGTGGATTGTAAAGATCCAAGAACAAAGATGGGTGGAAGATGACACTTAAGAAACAAGAATTTGATCACACACAGCCTTGAAGGGCTCAGAAGAACTTTAGGAATTTATTTGTTTAATGTAGGAAGTTATTGGTACATTTTAAATAGGGAAGTGGCATGATCTGATGAAATTTTTATGATGCTTATGGTAGGATAGGATGGATTTTGAGGGGATAAAGTGGGAGTAGGGAAGAGCCCATTTCAGTGGCACAGATGGATGATTTTAACTCAAAAAGCTGAAGAAAGAATAGTGTCCCTGCCTTACAAAAGGTATTCACATCCTAATCTCTCCTGTGAGCATTATATGTTCAGTGGCCAAGGGAACTCAAGTTTGCAGGTAGAATCTAATTTAAAATTAAATTATTCTGTATTATTCAGGGTCCTTAAATAGCAAAGAGAGAAAGAGAAAACTCAGAACCAGAGAGCTGGCTTTTTAATGAGAAAGACTCAATTGACAATTTCCATCCCTGAAGATGCAAGGTCCTCCAGAGGATGGAAAAGTTAAGAAAATGAATTCTTCCCTAGAGTTTCCTGAAAGGAATGCTGTTACTGACACTAATTTTAGCTGGATGGAACCTGGCTCAGACTTTTGATCTCCAGAACTGTAGAACAATAAGTTTGTATTAAGTCACTAAATGTGTAGTAAGTTGTTACAGTACCTAGCTGTTACTAGCTCCAAGTTGAGCGAAGGCAAGACATGTGGAGTAGTGAAGCATTTGAGGAAGTATTTTAGGGGCTAGGAACTATGAAACATGCTGGTGGATGAGACAGTGTGGGGTCAGAAAAAAAATAAACAAATTAAAATTTGCCTTAGGAAGCTATGTACCATTAGCTGAGATGGGAAAGAGTGGAGGGAAATCAATGTTCAATATAAGGAGAATACCAAGAGTTCTGTTTCAGGCATGTTATTCTGAACTCCTTGACATCCTTTAGAGAAAAAAAAAATCTGCCAATGATAAAACTTTGGTGAAATGCTGAAATTCCCATAAAGTTACTAAGCTTGAAAAAGTCCTGATATTTAGTGTGTTCTAAAATAGGGATTGGCAATTTTTTCTGCAAAGGGTGGAATAGTACATATTTTATGTTTTGTGGGCTATATGGTCTCTGTCACAACTACTCAACATTGTTGTTGAAATGGAAAAGCAATCATATACAATATGAAAACAAATGGGTTGGTTGTGTTTTAATAAAACTCTATTTAATACAGAAATGCATTGCACTTATTTTCATTACATTATTCTTCTTCACATATGTTTATTTCATACATTGCACGTGGATGTGGGAAAATAAAGTTCATCTTTAATAAACAACAACAACAATAAACTCTATTCAAAAAAAATCAGCTGCAATCCTGAGTTGGTTGAGAAAATGTAGTTTGACAATTTCTAATGTAGACTATCAGAACATTTATTTGAAATTTCCCGTTTTCTTACAAAAGTATATGCCTTTTCATAGAGATGACATTAATATCACAGCCAGAGAGAAAAATCTCCATTATGACATGCATGGCAAGGTAACACAATAGATTATAGATGGCATTTACTATTAGTAGTAGTAGCAGCAGGTCTAACATTTGAGCATTTAGAATAATGCTTGTACACTTAAGAATTTTTCACAAATACAATGTTACTTAAGCATCTCAAAACTCTATGAGTTACCTGTTATCATCATCCTTAATTTTATAGATTAACTAACCAAAGCTTAGAGGGTAAGTAAATAACCAAGGTTTGCTTTGGAAGGATGTATGTTCCCTATTAAACAATCCTTTATTCATTATTAAATGGCCCCTTTTAAGGCTAGAAAGTGGCAGAGCTGACTCTAATCCAAATCTACCATATCAACTCAAATGTCCCACCAAAGCATTGCAGCTTATGCTAGTACTGTGAGGACACTTGGCCAATTACCTCTAGAATTATGTGTTTATCAGGATGTACAATATTTAGATTTTGGAATTCTTATAGATGATTCTGATTAAAAACTAACAAGATCTCTTTTTAAAAATCACTAATCCTGAACTTGTGAAAAACCCACACCTGATCTAATCAGAACAGTTACTTCCAATCTTCTACATACAAGATAACAAATCTAGCTTCACTGTAAGTTAAGGACATGCAGATCTAAGAAGTATATTGAAATCCAAGACACTGATTAACAGTAAAAAAGGAACATATCTCAGCCCATATTATGATATAGTACTGTCATATTCAGCTCTCCAATTTCAAGAGCTGCTCTGCTTTAAAACATTTTCCTGCTTAATTCTTTTGTTTGAAAGGAATGCTCTTAATGTATTTTTCAATGGTTTCAAATGCATCTCTGAGAAGTCAGTCTGTAACCCAAACACACTCATATCATACTTCTTTTTAAAAAAGTAAAAATTTTAATTGAATATGTTGATTTTAGGTTCAAGGACAATATTAACCAAACTCTGTTCAAATATATTTAATTGTTGGTGTATCATTGGAGTTGATTCTTTTCAACTTACCTCTTAGAAATGAGTAATGTAGTGAAGGTATATGTTTTTCATGTAAACAAAACTGTGATTTCGAATGTAAAGTAGCAGGCTGTTGACTGGTGAATGGGTAGAGAAGACTGTAGAAATCTTCTGGTTCTGGATTTTACCTATAGCACAGAATACACTTTCATGTGAATTTTGTATAAGTAAAAAATATTGATAATCTAAAGTATGGCATATTGTCATCAGCAGTATCAGAACAATTACATCACTGCATTTATTTTCTATTCAAATACTCTTAAATCTGAAGCCTTTAGTATCTTATTTATTTCATTGAATACAGAAAATCCTTCATCTTCCTTTTTTGGCAGAACAAATTCCATTATGTTTGATAAACATAAACAAGTGCCAGATTATGCTCAATGTCATCTCCCTCTGTTAATCCCTGAGTTCTTCCCTCTGGAGGTTTTTGAGATCACTGTTATATTAGAGGAAAAATCTCTTGATTCAATGAAATAAACCTTTTCTTTCCTTTGAATAACATTACTATCCAAAAAGGCATTATTGTTTAAAAATGCATTAGCTTTGAAGACAAGTGTGACTTCTGTCTGAAATATAGATAAAAACTTTAAATCACATTTTCCTTTTAAAATGCAAAATTGGTTGTCTATGAGTTATACAAAATCAGGGAAATAAAAATAGAAAAAGTCAAAAGCACAGATAGGTGGGAGTTCCACATTTTTTTTAGTTAGTTTTAAAGATGAAAACAAAACAGCAAAGCCTCCCATGTTCCTTGGATGCTCAGACTGCAGGGTCAGAAGGGTGGCGCATCATGCAATGGTACACAGCAAAAACGAGCATGTGGGTGAGTTAGAATTTAGTTCTACAAAATATCTAGGTCAGGGTTACTGTGAAAGTAGCTAAGTGAGAAATATATCAGACAAAGAGTATTTGCCTGGAACCAGCTAATATAGAAGGAGTAAAAATGCTAGGTAAGCAGAGGAGGCAAAAAACATTGTTCTTGCTCACAGTAATGGCTCAGCAGCTTTCTAGCACACTAAAACTAGCTGTAATCACACATTTTCGTTTGCTACTCTCCATCACCCTGATGGCCAATTTATCCACAGTAGCGTATTTACAGGCCTGTTTACAGAATTGAAATTCTTCACCAGAGCTGATGCTACGTTGCCTCGGAGCGCTATAGGATTTAATTGAACCAGCGTGAAAGAACTGATGAATGGCTTTGCTTGCAATGTAGAAAGTGGTGC
The DNA here is from genome assembly GCF_021218885.2 of Marmota monax. Lineage (NCBI taxonomy): Eukaryota > Metazoa > Chordata > Mammalia > Rodentia > Sciuridae > Marmota > Marmota monax. The sequence goes on along the minus strand of NW_026693777.1, from coordinate 11,044,947 downwards.
AGGGCAGAATTTCAATGGGGGATGTTAGCCCATACTTACTGGCTGGGATACAAAATTGCCAACTATTGAAGTGTTATCTTCTCTTTCTCTCCTAGTTTACATTTGCCTAATTATTATTTTCTTTGTCACATCCCTTGTTTTTCTTTCCATTATGTTTCCTGTGCAATCCACCCTCTGCTCAAGTCTTTGTGGCAGGGCCAAATCAGATATGATTGCAAACCTTGGATTTCTATTTTACGAGGCCTCATGAAAACACTCCGAAAGAATAGTATTTTCAGATGCTACCACTCGTGGAGTTATTGAGATGAAACATTGGAAATCAACTGTAACCAAATTAGGTATACCTCTTATACACCTTGTTTTGAACTGCATGAATGTTTTGTCTCATTAGCATTCTTATTTATGCCTATTTCCTTCAGCTGCTTCTAAGTCTTTATTCACCTCCTTTGTATATAAAATATTTTTAAAGTTGTTTATTCTCTTCTTTTATTTTCCAAATTAAATATTTACTACTCCCTTGGACCTGTCCTTCCTTAAGGATCCTGATGGTCAATATGTACCTGTACAATTTCCATGTTGCTGTTTTTGTTTTGCTATTCTGTGGCAATATTTACTCTAAATCTCATAAAGTAAATAATTTGAACAGGATATTTCCTTAAATCAACAGTTTTTCAAACATTCATTTCTAGCCTTGGGGTTTCAAAGTTTGGTCATCTTCCTATATTTTTTTCTCTTTCGCCCATTTGAAGGGATTGATTTTGTTTTCTCATGTTACTATGTAATAAAAACTATTTTCTTTCTTTTCAAATATTTTGTTGTTCACTCGTTGCCTTTAACCTTGACTTTTCAAATTTACAGAAAGTTAAAGTCCTTAGTGGAAGTGGTTTTCCTTAATTAATTTGATGAGCTATAGAACTAATTCATATTTGTTTGTTTGTTTCACTATCTTATTATAAGCAAAAATAACATGTCATTTGTATTTTCTTTCCTCTTTCATTGGATATCATTTTCTACTCTGACTTTTTACTTTGATCTTTTCTATTTTCTTACTCATGACACTTTAACTATAAAAGTTTTATTTTACTTTGATTTCATGATTCCAGGCCTTAGTCTTTGATTTTTCACTCCACTTTACCTGCTTACCTGTTGTTTTGGAAATGTCTCCAAAGTTGTTCTAATTAAGCACTGGTCTCTCTCTTTCTGTCTCACTATCTCTGTGCCCACACTATCCCCCCCTCTCTACACACACACAAACACACACACACACATACATATATATATGTATGTGTGTGTGTAAATATTATATGTGTGTATGTGTGTGTGTTTCTTATCTGGATGTTTCTTGGTCAGTTATGGCTTGCTTTGTCCTCTTGACTGCCACCAGGTATGTCTTCTGATTTCTCTGTGTTTTCATTTACCTGCCTACATCGGACTGCATAATTGCTACCCTGAATTTTGAATCTCATCAGTTCACATCCTGTTTTGTGTATTCAGCACACACACATATTCTATCAAATGGAATGCATCTGCTAGACATCTATACGGCTCAATAGACAGCATGGCCATTTCCTCTTCAACATTTATAATGATGCCCATCTAATAATCTGGCTAACTCTAGGAGTAGATATGAGGATAATAAAAAATAATATGTAACATAATATGAAATTTGTCTTTGTCTTAGAAATGATCAAAGTTACTTTTGAAGATTGTATTATCTGATATTCAAAAATTTATACTGTGCACCACCCTGGCTCAGATGGTATCTGATTTCTGGCATACTTATTTTGACACCTTCCTACATCTTTCTATGGACAAACCAGAATATGAAGGGTCTAAAGCATCTTAAGAAGAGCTGACTCCTTTCAAGCCTCAACTTGAGCAAACAAGGTGAGATTTCCTTCTTCTTTTAAAAAAAAATACTTATATCCCCCAAAGAGAGTAGATGACGTGTGTTTTTAACTAAACAGGAAAATATTAAAGATCACCTAGGCAAAATGTGAGCAAAATCGGTTCTAACACAGAGAAAAACTTGGAAAATGTTGTGGTGACTGAACATGAAGCAATATTTTCTCTGGATTGCTTCTCCCCTAACCAAATGTGCTTATTTTCCTTGTAGTTTATTTTATTTTTATTTTAGCCTTTACTGTAAGCAAAGTACTTTGGGCCTTAATTTCAAGTCTTTGAGAATCTATGCACATGCGTCTTCCTCAATCTTACTGTTAACCATTTAGAAAACTGAATTTGATACCTAAAATATCCCACCACGAAAACAGGATACTCAGTACAATAACAAAAGTAATAAAATAATTTAGCCTTAACCCCCAATTCCCATAGCAGAGACAGAGAGAGAGAGAGAGAGAGAGAGAGAGAGAGAGAGAGAGAGAGATTGAGTGTGTGTGTGTGTGTGTGAGTGTGTGTGTCTGTGTGCGTGTATGTATGTGTAAATGGATAAGAGAATGTAGTGGCACCCCCTTTCTCCTCAGAAAAGTCTTATCTCGGCTTCTCCAGAAATCTTCACCATGGCTGATTTTAGGACTGTCAGCAAGAGTCTCTACAAAGAGATCAATGTAGATAAACTTCCAATTTTTGTGTTGCCCTGTTTTACTTGGCCACTGGCTGGGAAGAAACCAGCATTCCAGGTGCTGGACACCCCCTTACTAGTTTTTCACAAACATGTATCCAGTATAGTAGTTTGTAGAAATGTGTGAAAAAGGCCTCTGGCCTTGATCTGGGGCTTCACAGATATGTCTACATTTCTAAGATAAGAGAAGTTACCAACTGGGCTCCATGGTAACAGCTGGCTGGGGGAGGGAAGAAAAGGGAGAAGAAGCTCTCCACTTCTCAGGTGTTGTCCTTGAAGGGTTAACTTGCCCAGAACAGTGAAAGAAAAAACTGCTTTTATGTGAATTTCTGCAGACTGTGAACATCTGAGCCCCTCCCCTTATGTGCTGGGCATAAAATTCTGAAATTACCTAAACTCGGGATTCAGGGGATTGATTGATTACAGCAGAAGCTGTGCTCTCTGAACCTGGCTGCAGCCAAATAAAACTGTTTCCTACTATCTTTGGTGCCTTGCCTCATCTGTCCCTACAATAAGGAGAATGGCAAAGATAAACCAAAGAAAGAGTGTTTGAAAGAGGAGTGGAATTATATGTGAATTCTGGGAATTAAAGGGAAATACAAAGCACCAACTTCAAAGAGATTTTTTTGAAGGAGAAGGCAGAAGCTGAAGTAAAGGATGTGAAACCAGATAGGAAGTGAGTTCTGGGGAAAATCAGTGTGGAGAGTCAAGAAAGATCCTCTGATGTTTGAATTAAGTGGAGTTACAATGGTGAGGAGAGATTGTTGAAGGCATTATGCTAGTTTGGGCATTTCATATGTCATAAAATAATTGAATTCAACAAATGTTCCACGAATTCCTGTTAAAACTTGTGCTGGACAAGAGTGCAAGGATAAATGAATGAGGTGTGCTTTCTGTGCTTGAATTGTTTATAGCTGCTGTGGGAGATGAGACATGTATGCAGATGGTGAGGATATGGCAGAGACTGACAAATTCTGTATTGCACATAATGTTCAAAAAATATTTTTCCCCATTGGAATAGTTGAAGAATACAATATAAAGTAGAATGTGAGTTGATCCTTCAAGGATGACTTACATTTTGGTGTTGAGGTGAAAGGAAAAGTATTCCAAGTTAAAGCTCTATAGCCAATAGGTATAAGGGACCTAAATGGATAAAGGATGTCACTTACCTGTGAAAATGTCAGTGAAAAGTTTGTTTCAACTATGCAGACCATAGAGGAGGGAGTGATTGGGACTAGATAATGATGTTACTATTATTTTTTATTGGGCAGATCAAAGAAAATAAAAAGCAAGAAACCTTTTGACTCAGGGTATAGCTAGGGTATAGTTTTTTATTTCACTGTTCTGGGCAAGTTAACCCTTCAAGGACAACACCTGAGAAGTGGAGAGCTTCTTCTCCCCTTTCTTCCCTCCCCCTGCCAGCTGTTACCATGGAGCCCAGTTGGTAACTTCTCTTATCAGAGTATAGCTTTAGAAATTAGCTTTGCTATAAAATGGGATGGTAAAGTGTATGTGGAAATTAATGATTGGCTAATACAAAGTCAAAGAGAGAGAGACAAAAGGAACAAGATTGATTTTAAGAACAGGAAAGAAATAGAGTTTTAGAGACTGCAGAATTAATTGAGGCTTGACTATACAGAGGAAGTAAATGAAAAACAGTGACTCAATGTAACCAAGCTTGAATGACTGTAAAAATGCAGTTCTCATTATTTGCAATGGAGATCCAAGGGAGTAAAAATGTGGTTGGGATACACAATACAAAGAAATATTTCAATACATCAGATAAATATATTATTAATGTCTTGTTTAAATACAGTTGTGTACTCAAAAGCACTTATTTGTTTTATTTTCTGTTTTGTATTTGGCATCATAAAAAGACCAATAAATATAGGATGAAATTGCCAAAAGTCTGGCAATTTAACAGATGAGAAGAATAATTATATACCAAACATCATATGTGTCTGCATTTTAACATTAGTTGTATAAAATGTATTCTCTTTGTTGAATGTTATTATGTATGTTGAAAATAACATAAGAAAATGTTTCTTTAAAATTCTTTCAGTTGAAGGTCATTGGTATATCTAGCAGTCAATTGTGCATATGAATTTCTATGTAGTGCTTTTTAAATATGTTTATTAAATAAGTGACTCAAATGCAGGCAAAAAACAATAAAATAATCTTCCAAACATAGTAGACTGTATTACAACTTTCATGTTGAAGAGGGTTTTGCCAACCATGAAGCCAAAACCAGAACCTAGAAAGGAAGCATCTAGAGAGATTAAATGTTCACAAACTACATTTATGTTAGAAAAGCATAAAAACAATAAATTCTAAGCAAACTCATTATAAATGCAACTTCTTAATGATATCTTAAAGTCCTTTTTACCTGCTTGGTTCTTATATTAATAAGATAAATGTAACAACTTATTATAAAATGGAAATAGAAAATCAAACTCATAATTGATGAAAGATCTCCATGTAAAAATTTAATGAGAAAAGTGTTGTTGTTTTCATGGGGAAAGTTTTGTTGTTTTTATATCATATATATATATATATATATATATGGCTGTTACATATTAGCTGTGATTTTATCATAAGGCAAGCACATGAAGTTATTTTTATTTTGTAAAGAAACTTAATGTTCCAACCAATAAATAGGTAAAAAATAAACATTCTCAAATTAATAGTAGATGGCTCATATTCAAATGTTATAAATAGAAATTACCAATATTTCCTCTATATGAAGTGTATAATGTCATACTAAATTAAAACTTCAGATAATTAAAATATTTTAAAGTCAAATTTATAAAGTAATTGCTTTAATTGAATATTTTATATTTACATGTATGTAAATATTGAATGTATAGTTCTCAGTAATGATACATTTTCCAATTCCTGTGGGAGAGTATTCTGCATAGTATTTTAATATAATTTGCATATAACTTGCATCAATTTTATGTAAGATAGTGTAAGAAAGCTTATTTCTTGAAAAGAGGTGAATATGTTTTAAACTTTAATAGAAGCCTATTTACAAAATTATAGATGCAAAGGAACTTCATTCAAATCATGATTATAAAGTAATATAAGGCATCAAGCCATTTCTCCTCAAAGAAAATTTGGAAAATCATCCAGTATTTCCCATCCTAACTGCATATAACAAGTGATGTTATAAATTGAAATTTGTATTTAAAAACAACATATGTATATTTATTCAGAACGTATATGAATAACATGAAGCATTTGCAATAATTTTGGAACTGACTTTTCTAATGGTTTTATTTCTTCTCTTGTATGCATACCTCCACATGAAGTAAAATGCTTTCTGGTGTTTAAGCAATACAGTACTGTTCAGAAAATATGTATTTTGTCAAGATCCAGTCTTGAAAGGAAAAGCAAAAGGGGCCAATGCCTTGAATAGAATAGCTCCCCATAGATGTATATATTGATTACTAGTGAGCCACTGAGTGATGTGTCAAGTCACTCTCTTAACAAGTGTGCAATACACATGACTGAAATACAGACTCCACAACAGAAGCTGCTGCAAAGCAGTGGAGCCTGAGCAGTGAAGACCTCACTGGAGGGGTACTGTTGGCCCTGCTAAGACATACAAGCTGAAGTCCAGGACTCACACTGGCATATTGACCAAACTATGAGAAGGAACTGAGACTTTCTCCCACATGTGTAGAAAGTTATATAGATAAGGAGGCTCCTCTAAAAGTACTGAGAGTTTGCTTTCTCTTCACCTATGTCCCGAAGTTCTTATGTCCCAGAAATGACTCCAGATAGTGCACAAGGGCAAGAGGGTTAAAGATCTCTAAAATCCTTTCTTCCTTCGATGAGAGAAAGCCCAGTTTTCAATCTCTTCTCTATATTTGACTTCTCTAAAGGATTTGTTTGGAGAAAGGCTTTGGTAGTTAATTTACTTTTCTTTGAGAGCTTGGTTTAAACAGCTTAATGCTGTGAAATGCAATCCTACATATTGAAATGTAAAGTGGTAATATTTTCTAACCTTTTTACATTTCATGTATCTGGAACTGTAAATTCTTTGGAGAAACAAATTAACCAAACTGAAAGGGAGAGACATCTGGTTTCTTGCATTTTATTGTACTTTTAAAATATTTACACTATGGTACATCAGAAGAAAAAGTTATTATTAACTTGCAGGACTTTCTCCTCTGAAAATAGAAAAATAAATTTAGAATTACAAATATAAACTGGTGAGAAAGTAGAATAAGGGAAACTATGTCCACTTGATATTTGTTTCTTTGCTCTAAAGATAGCTGCTGCATCTTGTCATTTTTTAGGCCATGGGCTATTACTTTTTAGCTCCTCTTTGTTAATCAGTTTTTTATTTGCCTGTCTTATTTTCTTTGTTTCCAATGAGCATCCCTGCAGACATGAGGCAAGTACTGTGGAAAGATCAAGTCAGAAAAATATGTGAGTCCATGAATAATGACTAATAATTTAAGACAGATTTATAAATATAAAGCACAAATTTTAGACAACATAGAGAATCAAAATATATTTCCATCATTAACTTCAATCATTGGGCAAATTTATACTCACAGTTTTAGTGTTTTCTCTGTGTACATATGGAAAATACGCAATATGCTGTTTAATAAGAATGTACACAGTGAGAGGCTTAGTACAGTTGAAGAAATTAACCTCTTCATTGCCTTACACAGTTACCTGTGTGTGTGTGTAAAAATACCTAAAATCCACTGTTAGCATCTTTTCAGTATATATTATTTTTAACTACATTCTTCATATTGCATATTGTATCTCTAGACTTGTTCACCCTTTAATTTACCCTACCTATTACTTTCCTTTATTTCCTTCTTTTTTTCACCACTGGTTAGTCACCTTACTATTCTCTGTTTCTCTATACTTGATTTTTTAAAAAAGATTACACGTATAAGTGAGATAATTGAATGTTTTCTTTCTATGACTGGTTTGCTTGGTATAATATCTCCTCGATTCACTCATATTGTCACAAATAATAATATTTTCTTTTTAAGGCTGAAAGTATTAAATTATGTGTATATGTGTATAAACATACACATATATAAAACATAAATTGTGATATATAAAAAAAGTTCACATATATATATATGTGAACTTGAATTGTGAGTACCTTATATATTTTGAATGTTAACCCCTTATGAGACCATCTCTTACACTATATCTTACATAATCCATATTATATATATATATACATATATATACTGTATCTATAAAATATACATATATATAATATACATATATAAAATATACATATATATAAAATATACATATATATACTGTATATTTTCCATTCACCCATCAGTGGACACTTGGATTGCTTCTTTATCTTGGCTATTGTGAAAAATGCTACAATGAGCCAGTGAACATAGGAAGGCAGGCGTTTCTTTGTTTCCTCTGGGTCCATATCCAGCGGGGGATTTTTGAGTCCTATGGTACCTCTGTGTTTAATTTTCTTGAGGAGCACCCACACTCTTTTCCATAATGATTGTACACTTACATTCTCACCAATGCCAGAGGTGGACATGGTTTCCCTTTATTCTACTTTCTCACCAGCACTGTTATCTTTTGTTTTTGTTTTTAAAAAAAAATTACAAAGATATTTTTAAAATATCTGTCTGAACAGGTGTGAGGTTTCATTGTGATTTTAATTTCAGCTTTCCCTGATGATTAATGATTTTTAACACCTTTTCATGGTGTCTATTGGCCATTTCTGTGTCTTCTTTGAAAAAATGTCTAATAGATCTTTTGTCCATTTTTAAAGCAGTTCATTTTTTAAAAAATCTTGCTCTTGAATTGTGAATAACCTATACATTTTGAATGTTAACCCCTTATGAGACCATCTCTTACACTATATCTTACATAATCCACAACAATCAAACCAAAATGGACAAAAGATAGAAATGTAAGACACAAAAGAGAAAAACCACTTAGGAAAAGACATAGGGAAAACTTCCTTGATAATAACATTTTGGAGATCATGCTGAGAACTCAAGTGAGAAAAGCAAACTAGACAAGGGCAAATGCTTCAAACCAAATAGCTTCTGCATAGAGAAAGAAACAATTAACAAAATGGGAGAAAATACTTGCCAATCATAAGTCTGATCTTAAAACCTAGGGAAAATGAAGGAACCTGGGAGGAGTTGCTGGGATGATGTGCATTTGTTCCAGCCACATGTGCAAGGGTATTTTCGAAAGGATATATGCATGTCTCTAGAGGAAAATGACAAGTGGGTGAGATCTCTGTTGTAATTACTGCAGTTCTCCGTTTCAGTATGTAAATAGCTGCTAAATTATTTCTGGTGGGATAAAACTATTAGGTGTGGGGAGAACATAGATAAAGAGAGGTTGGATGTGAGCAATGCAAGCTATATGCCTGCGTGTACCAGATTAATATGTATAATTATTACATGTTAATCAAAATTGAAAGATTAAAAACTAAAGTGTTCATTGCAGCAAATTAAAAAACAAAAGAAATTTTTGAGACAATTTCCAAATTTCAAGAAAAAGAGGGGTGTGTATGTGCCACGAGACTACTTAAAAAAAAAAAAAAAACAGTATGTGTTAAATGCCTATTCAAAATATGGGCAAGTGAAAAAAAGAAAGTACTTCTGTTCTGTACCTACACTATCAATATCTGTTAACTTAGTTATCACATCTAATTTTTACAATCATTCTGTAATACATGTGTTATTGTCACCATTTTACAGGTTAAGGCATGGAATTTCTGAGATGTATATTGCCCAGTGAAGTCCATTTCTAAGCAGAAACCAATTTTTAGTTTATAACTTTCTTAATGTTCTATATGGGCTTGCTAATGTTCTACATGGGCTCCCAGTTCCAATCAAAAATAAAATCCCACTGAAAAAGAAAACAGATAACTTCAATAACAGCTGATTTAGGCATTTCTGGTGACTTGCGGCATGTTGATACATGTAAGTATCCCTGTAACAAATTTATATAGTTTCATCTCCCACTGGACATGCCATGTCAACTGGAAATGCTTTACACTGCTTAGAAATTATCAGACAAAGTTTTGCAACATCTTAGGAGAAAGAAAATTTAAAATGACACATTGTATCTTGTTGCTTTTTTCTTAAATTTATACCAGGTAGGTAGGTAAAAAATAGAAGCAAAATAAGGTTTTAGGTTTCTACTAGGACGTGATTGTCTGAAGCTTAGCAGTTCTCACTCTGGTACAAAATTGAGATGACATATTTTCATTAAATATAATAATATCTTTAAATTAAAAAAATAAAGAAGTTTTATGCAATTCCAAATTGCTTTCCCGTGTGTTTTCATCTTGAGAACAGTAGGTGAATATGAACAAGTTCAAACCTATTTTTATTTTCCAGTAAATCCCAAATGCCTTAGCTTTGCAAGCTAATAGCATTCAAAAACATGCTGATCTTGGCAGTAAAGAGAGTCCTGAGAGAGACCAGGTTCAGTAAAGTAACACAGCATTGGGATTTTATGAGGAAATTTAAAAGCAATCAATGTAAATATGAAAACTTTAAGGTTCATCTCTTCCTAATTCCAAAATTTGAAAGAAGACATGTTAAATGAATTAAACTGAATTTCTTTTTATCCTGGATGAACATGCATTTCAGACTAAACCCACTTCAAAGGAATATGAAAACAAACACCAGGTATACATACTGAAATAAAAGAATTTATAAATAAATAAATTTTGGTCCTCCAAGTACATGTGACCCCACTTAAAGCAGTTATGAATAATTATGAAACTGTGGACATATCCAAAATTATGTTCTGTCTGAAGTTTGCAGTCTAAATATGAGATTTATACCAGGTTGCACTTTTTGAGAATGTATTACTGAGTTTTGCAATTCTGAACTCTTTCCAAAGAAAAATGCTAAATAAAGATTTATTTATTTTCTGCTCCTCCGACCATGTCCTTAAAAATAACTGTCAGCTGGGTGGGTGGTGCACGCCTGTGATCCCAGAAGCCTAGGAGGCTGAAGCAGTAGGATCACAAGTTCAAAGCCAGCCTCAGCAAAGGCAAGGCACTGAGCAATTCAGTAAGAAGACCCTGTTTCTAAATAAAATACAAAATAGGGTTGGGGATGTGGCTCAGTGGTTGAGTGCCTCTGAGTTCAATTCCCAGTACCAAACAAACAAACAAAAACCTGTCATTGTAATTGAGCACTTGTCCCTAATTTCTATGTTTGCTTGTTCAATTATTTGGGCACAGGAAAGTTTCTTATAACTGCAACAATAATAATAGATTTTTTTAGAATGAACCTACATTCCTATTGAGATACTGAATGAATGAATGATATTGTTTGCTGGGTTTTGCTTCATATGTGGACGGGAGATGAAAATTTTATACCTTATTATACTAGGAATATTTCTTCTATTCAAAAAACACCACATTACTCTTAGTGACATAGACAATATATCTTTTTTCATATTTTTAATGAATAACAGAAAACCTTTCAAATAAAACTCTTTTACCATTTGACAAATATGGCAATGATGATAGGAAAAATAAAATTTCTCTGTGGATAGCCACATGAACTATTAGAAATTGATATGTCTTTAATAAAATATGAATAGTTGGAGTATGTAAAATTACAAATTCCCATAAGGGTTATTATAAAGAAAATTCAAAAAATATCAAAGGGCAGAAACAGTCATGGGAATATTTCAAGTGAAACATGAGATCTCTTCTCTTTCATCTTCATTTGGGACACCTTTGGGAAAGGTTTTAAAGAAAAGTGGGAAACCAGCAAGTTTCACATCTGCTGTTTCAGAAGTTAGTACCACCTTTTTATAAATGGAGGATTTGAGGCCACCCCTTACCTTTTAAAAAGTTAACAAAGGGGTGAGCCATGATCTTAGCAGAGTCATCTCAGAAGCTAACGATGTCTAAGAGCTCACAGTGCTGCCACTCAAAGAAGTTCTGTTTTTATTATTATCATATCTTTGTCAAAAAGAAATCAGCTTGGGCTGGAGATGTGGCTGAAGCGGTAATGCGCTCGCCTGGCATGCACCGGGCGCTGGGTTTGATCCTCAGCACCACAAAAAAATAAAATAAAGATGTTGTGTCCACTGAGAACTGAAAAATAAATATTAAAAAATTCTCTCTCTCTCTCTCTCTCTCTCTCTCTCTCTCATCTTTTTTTTAAAAAAGAAATCAACTTCCCTTTCTATAGTTTCCTGCTATACATTCAAAATATATTAAATATATGCTATTTCTTTCATCCAAATGGAATGTGTTGCTTTTAATAGATGAATTATTTTTGGTATAGCAAAAATAAAGAATTTCAATGTTTTAAGTTACATATAAAGCAAAGATCAGCAATATCAATACTATCCAATAGTCCAGTGGGAATTAAATTTATTCTAAAATACATTATTTAGGCTATAAATTCAAGAAAACATCTTAGACAAATTTCAAGGGAAATTTCTTACGCTCAAATAGTTGCACAAGCCAGGTGTGGCAAGCACATGCCTGTAATCCCAGTAGCTCAGGAGCTGAGGCAAGAGGACCATAAGTTCAAAGCCAGCCTCAGCAACAGTAAGGCACTAAGCAACTCAGTGAGACCCTGTCTCTAAATAAAATATGAAATAGGGCTGGGATGTGGCTCAGTGATTGAGTGCCCCTGAGTTCAATTTCCAGTATAAAAAAAATAGTTCCACAAACAATGAATTCATGGGTGCATATATAGACCAAAAAAGATACATATATTTGCTTTCTGGATTTATGCTTTATGCTTCTGGGTCTTTTGTGACATTTGGGTTGATATTTGCAATTTTTTTTGGATATTCACTTATATATCTCAAATTTCAGTTCACCAGTTAGTAAACATAACCGAATGTCAGAAATGCACCTGCCAAGATAAAGGACACTGTCATACACTATCTTGGCAAAGACATAGAGCCCTATATAACCTATAGGCTAGTGATGAAGACAAGACAATGATATTTGGGAAAAGTATTTCAATTTTCTTCAGTAATTATGTATTGTCAAAACGGTGAAAACATTGCAAACTATCATAAGATTTACTTCATCTGGGAAATACAGGAAGATGTCTGAGAGGCTTTGACATTTACATTGGGACCTGAAAGGAGAAATGTAGGCTGCTAATGTTAGTGTGTGTTAGATGGTGAGGCCCCAAAGACAGGATTGCTCTGTGAATGTTCAGAATAAGAAAGAAAAAGGTTTAATAATAGAGTTCTTTACGAAAACCAGCATTATATGTTGGAGAATAAGAGTGCACAAAGGTAGACAACAGTGCCATATAATGAAGAGAACCACCATAAGGAACAAAGACACCCAGAGTGGAATCATAAAAACTATATAACTATATATATATATATAACTATATATATATAGTAGCATACTTCTTCCTCACAGATGCAGTGTATTTAGACATGAGAAAACTAAGGCATAAAAATTTAAGCAGTTTATCCAAAAGTCATAAAGCTATCACTATCTCATAATGTTTATTTCTTTTATGTTGGTGCTTACTTTTTACATTTCCTAGGTTTCGATTTCCTTGACTTTGTAAACTAATGTGCAAATTCAGATAATGACTCTCTGCAAGGACATTAAGTTTCTTAGTATATCACACGTATCAATCACTCTTAGAAACAACAGAACTGCTTCATATTTGTAATGGTTATCAGATTATCAAACATGCTGGGCTGGGGTTGTGGTTCAGTGGTAGAGTGCTTGCCTAGCACGTGTGAGGCACTGGGTATGATTCTCAGCAATACGTATAAATAAATTAATAAATAAAGTAAAGGTTCATTTAAAAAAATTTTTTTTAAAAATCAAACATTCAAATTTAATCCAATGTAAATTATGCAATGGGTATGATGAGTAGGTATCTAACATATTTCTGAACACACTCACATGAAGTTGTGCCCAGTGCAGTATTCTCAAGTTGGGTAATAAAAAAATACTAAGGGTTCTCCTCCTTCTTTCAAATTTTGAAATAAAATATAGTGAATGGAGAAAACTATAAATTTCAAAATAGAATTTACTTTTGTCTTTGAAAAGCAACCATGAGTAATAAAAATGTGAGATAAGATTTTTTATGTGGGATTTGGCTTTGTTTTAATAGATAAACCATTTAGTCTTTGAAAAAATTAATTAAAACTACAAGGTCAGTGTCAAATCTAAATAATTTACCTTGCCATGAAATTATCACTTGACTTTTTAGAAAACGTGTAAATAAGATCCTGTTTACCTAGATAACAAGAGAGACAAGACAGAATATTTGTCAAAAACAAATGTTTATGATGAGAGTAATAGTAAATTTGTCAGATGATCAGTTTAATAAAATTGTTTTCAAGCCAATTAATGACATATCTAAGAAGATATTTTCACAAATATGCAAATATAGGAATTAAAGTATTAAACTTAAGGTGTTTGTGTCTTCAAGAAGTTTTATTTATTTATACTTATGGGGACATGAAAGTCTACTAACAGGTGGTCTAAGAATTTTTGACATCCCAGGATTGCTAAGAAACCTTTCATTTTTAGTTCATTCTGGCTGTTCAACTGTACATAGCACAAATTTTACAGTGTCATTATAAAGAATGGGATATGTATTCTTTCTTGTGTAACTCTTTTTGGACCATCAGGGATAAAGAGTATAGAATCACAGTTAACAATATTGCTAAGTGGTGAGCTAGACACGCTGAGCAAGATGAGCTCTTCAATTAAAACATTAAGATTCTGTGAGAAGCAGGGAGTTGTGATAAAAATGGCATGGGCTTTGGATTATTTGCCAATTGCATTATCTCAGCCAGAAAAACTTTTCGAGCCTCCATTTCCTTATCAATAAAATAAGATAAAAATAACTGCTAGGATTGTCATAAATTTATAGATTCTGGTAAAAACTTAGCACTGGGTCTTGAATACTGTTTAAGGTAGCAACTATTGTATTTTAACCCACTAATTTAATAAATTTAGCATTATAATTTGCATATCTGCCTGTGTCTATTTAATGCTGCTACAATGAATAACACAGAGCAGGTAATTTATAATGAACAAAACTTTGTTTGGTTTATGGCCTGGAAGCTGGGAAATCCAAGAGCATGGTGCTGGCCTCTAGTGATGACCTTGGCACTGAATTCCCCCATGTGCAGCAGGGAGGGCAAAGAAGGGTAAGAGCAAGAGAGGGCTGAACTGGCTTCACAGCAAACTCACTCTCATGATAATGAACCCACTCCTGGGATAAAAGTCTTGCTCCCCAATGCTGTTGTGTTGGGTGTTGTTTCCAACCCATGAACTTTGGTGGACATAAATAAATTGTGGATAATTTTAATGCAAGCTCACACTATCTTGTTTTAAACTTAAGGGAATTTTTAACCACTGTTCAGAATTTTGAGTTGATTTTTTAACATTTCTTTTTATTTTGGAATAATTAAAGGCTCACAAGAGGTTGCAGTAGAGACTTCCCCATTACCATCATTTAGCTTTGCCCAATGTGATAACTTACATTTCCATAGGATATTGTCAAAACAGTAAACTGATACTGGTACAGTATTAACTCAAGTACAGAACCTTGAATTTATCTTTGCATGTCACATTTTCTGTTTTATTCTGCATTTATATCATATATGTTAAATGCATAGTCAGTGTGTAAATTAGAATAAATATTTAAAACAATTATTAACAAAAATGCAGCATGTATTAAGTCCAGGGTTTAGAGGAATCATTTAGGTAGACCAAATTATTTTTCTATCATGACTTAAAAAATCACATGTATTTTATCATTTGGTGTTTCCATTCTAAGATGGAATCTAAGCACTTTACTTTTCAGCTGTATAAATGTGGGCAGATTTAAATTTACCTTTGCCATAATTGTTTTTCTTTACAAATGAGATCCATAATACTATACTATCCTATCATCATGTTGGTAAGATAAGTTCATGTATGAATGCTAGTAAGTTACCTATTGTCTTTCAGCTCCAGGCTTACTATTCTGGCCTGTGATCTGTGATGTGGAGACAGGGAATCTATAAACTAATTTTCTCAACACTTTCATATCCAAGAAAAGTAAAACACATTATTAGATTTTGCCAGTGGAGGCCCAAGAAGGAGATTGGAAGTGGAGAGGATGGAAGAGAAGTTTTCTCCTATTTTCAAGTCCTGGACAGTATCATTTCACCCACAGTTTTTAAGTCTCACCTTGCACTGTACCTCTTGACAGTCAGAATGTATGCTTGGTCATGTTCCCCTTCTTGGAATACAAACACCTTCATTCTGAACATTTGTTGGTTACAACTCTTTTTCAGGTGTCTGAGTTTTAGCTGTATAATTTCCCCCAAAGAGCCAAGCACTATACCTACAGTTCTCCCCAAGTTCCAGGTTATGGTCCTCCATTCCTGTTTCCTTGTCTCTCCCCAGAGTTAGAAGTGATAGCTATCTCAAACAACATTTTAGAAAAGTTGAGCATCCTTTCCGACTTCAGCCTCCTAACACTTCTGTAATTGATTCTGTGCATAAAATCTTCCTTTTTTGTAAACCTAATGGGTCTTGTTTTCCTAAATGGACCTACAGTACTAGGTATGGTATCACCACAATAGTACTGCTTCAATAACCAGGAGTAATTCAAAGGAGACAGACAAATATAGGATTCTTATAGTAGTTTGTTTATGTTTTTGATCTGGAGGGCAAGATCAGTTTTGGCTGAGCTCCTTGAAAAGAGAAAATAGTATTCTATGGATGAAGAAATGTGGTATGTATACGCAATGAAGTTCTATTCACCCATAAAGAAAAGTGAAGTTATGATATTTGCTGGTGAAATGGATGGAACTGGAGAACATCAAGTTAAGTGAAATAAGCCAGACTCAGAAAGACAAGTGTCATTTTTTTTTTTTACTTGTAGAAGCTAAAGAGAAAAAAATGAATAATATGATAATATGAAGGAGGATCTCACAAAATTTGAAAGAAGAAGGGAGTCAGAGGGAGGAGGATACTGGAGAAGTAAATGGAGCAAATTATGTGCTTGTATAATTATGTCACAATGAACCCCACTGTTATGTATAACTATAGTGTACTAATAAAAACATAAAATAGAAATGAAATAGTATTCTGGTAATCTCTGCCATGCAGTGGAAAATGAAGTGGAATAATAGTTAAATCATTACCACAGTAGTTTTTGGTGGAAAATCTGTTAAAATAAAGAAATGAAGTGGCCACTGAAGTTGACTGTAATTGTAGGAATTCTGATAGTAAAGGCTATGAATCCTGGTGCCTATGCCCAGCTACATAGGGGAGTTTAAATAAAGAGAGAAAGTGAGGATTTAAATAACGTTAAATAATGGTTATAGAAAAACCAGAGGAATAGAAACTTTAACCATTAATAGTTCTACAGCAGAGAAATGTCTTCTGCCCAACATTATTTTCAAATATCCTATCATATTAAACCCACTAAAAATATGAATAAGTAACACCCAACTTTTAAGTAAGCTTTTTAAAATTCCAAGACTATATAGGAAGTTTGTTATGAAGATGAATGCTTAAATAAAATGAATGCTTAAAACTTGAAAAGACTTTTTCTCAAGATTATTTTATAATCTATTAACATGGAACATGCTATTCATATAGTATAACATCGCCATCTTAATAAAACATGAAGACTTATCTCCTAGCACACTTACTACAAAAATCAAGTCCTATTGAAAATATTTAACAAAGAAATATATTCCTTTTAAAAAAATTTAAAAGTTTTTAAATTTTTCTAAAAAATAAAACCCTGAGTTACTTTGGATTTTTATGAATAAATACTATAAAATAAACATAATTAATATTATAGAATCTTATATTATTTCTAGCCGATTTCATTTTAACTTATTGAGAACTATGATCAAATATCTATAATGAGAAGATTTTTTTTTCCTATATTTTTCTGGTACCAGGAATTGAACTCAGGGGACTCGACCACTGAGCCACATCCCCAACCCTATTTCATATTTTATTTAGAGACAGGGTCTCACTGAATTGCTTAGTTAGTCGTTTTTGCTGAGTCTGGCTTTGAACTCAAGATCCTCCTACCTCAGCCTCCCAAGCCACTGGGAATACAGGAGTATGCCACGGCACCTGGCTAAGAAGACTATTTCTTAATATTAGTTCTTAAAGTGTAGTTGAAGCTTTATGCTTTTAATTATTCAGGAAGTTTACATTATGTACGATTTTCACTTTACAGTTGTTAAAAGTCAAACTCTGTATTGAGCAGGTCAAGGCCTGTAAGTGTGCATGTAAGACTGCATTAGCATTTTAGAGCCCTTATTGCCATGCATAATAGTGTGCACAAAGACAATAACTTTTTCTGTATAATTCTGTTGATTTTCACAACTAAAAATTTGGAATCTGGGCTGGGGATGTGGCGCAAGTGGTAGCGCACTCGCCTGGCATGCGCAGGGTGCTGGGTTCTATCCTCAGCACCACATAAAAATAAAATAAAGATGTTGTGTCCACGGAAAACTAAAAAATAAATATTAAAAATTTCTCTCTCTGTCTCTTTCTCTCAAAAAAATTGGAATCTATGTTTGTATTACTTATTTAGACTATGGGGCTCTCAATTATTGATAATACATCTTTAAACTTAACACATTTAAAACTAAACTTACTTCTTCCCCAAACTGACCATCTCAGTTACTGAGAACTCAATGCTCTAAGGAGAGATAAACAAACTAGACATAAAACATTAAAACTGACAAACCAAAGACACAAAACCAAAATGCAACCATAGCAGTGCTTTAGTCTATCCTTAACATATTTCTTATTGTCATAACTCAATCTACTAGAAAATATTATTGACTCACTTTCAAAATTATACTCAAAATTTATCCAGAATCTAACCACTTCCCTACAACTCCACTCTAAATTAGTTCAAGACTATTTTCTATTTGTCTCTATCTGTATGTCTGTCTGTCGTAAATTATTGCAATAAACTTAACACTTGTTTCTCTGCTTCTATGCTAGTCTCTGGGTCTGTTTTCAATACAGCTTTGGTCCTTTTATGACATAAATTAGGTCATGACCTGCACCTGTTCAATGCTTTCCAGTGAAAAAACTTTTACTTTGTTTTTGAGTAAAAGCAAAAGTCTTTGCAGCAGTCAGTGTGGCCCTATAACCTGGCCTCTGTGGCCTCTGTGATTTCCTTTGTATTTTCCTGCCCCTGTTACTTTCCTGTAACTGCTACCCTGTCCACTTGCACATTGTCAAACATATCTCAGGGCCTTTGAATTGACGAATGGCTTCTGTCTGGAAGGCTCTTTCCACAAAGAAGAATCCTTCCCTTGAAAACTTTTTCCAATGTTTGCCAAAATGTTCTCTTTTCCTGAACTTATACCACCACTCTACTTGCAGTTACAAAGACACACTCCTCACAATACTAGTGCCCAAACTCTATTTTTCCCCACAGTTAGCTTTGTCAAAGCAAATATTGCACCAGACAAAGTTAAACAAGTGTGAAAGACTTTAATCAAGGCTACTGCAATAGGGGAAAAAGACCAAAACAGTGAACTCAATTTTACTGAAACAAAGAACTGAAAAGTTTTTAAGAACCGGAGTGGGAAGGATTAGATACCATCTTCATTTGCTAATTTGACTTGCCCTAAGGAAAATTAAACTTCTTTAAATCTTTATGATAGGACCAAGATAGCCACCTAAGTTGTGTTCCTACCCTCCCACAGAGACTGGAAGATGGGCTACAGTCTTTCTTGACAATTACATTTTGGAATGTGAAAAAATTATATCTCAAAGTAAAATACTCTTGGGCTGTAAAATTGGTAAGAGGTTATGAGAGAATATTTATATCTCTAAGGGGAAAAGAAAGAATTTATAAATGCATGTTTTCTAAAGTTTGCTATTTAAAAAAAAAAAAGGAAAGTAGGGATCTCGGAGATTAGACTATCTGGATTCTGTAAGCACCTGAGGAAAAGGGTGTTCAGGTACCTATAGGCCAGAAGAAACTATTCTGGAGTTTATTCATGCTGAGGAAAATGAAAAGTCCAACTTGTTCACTTATAATTGCTCATTAGCCTCCTCTAGAATGCATATTCCATAAGGACAGAAGTATCTGTTTTGTTCATTGCTATTAAAAAAAATCCTGAGAAAAATCTGTGCTTCTATATGGGACTAAGGTAGTGATATGATTCAGACATTTTAATATAACAAAACTTTTGATGTTAAGAAAAAAATTGGTGATGAAAATGTAGTGAGTTAAAAGACTAATGTTAAAAGGATAAAGTTAGTTTAACTTAGGCATGAATAAACCCTCATAAACACTAGTAGTTATGTTTTCCTTAAAATTCTTTTTAGCCTCTTTGTCCACATGGATCTCTGCATTTGTTTCCCATCATAGTAGGAAACCAATGTGTGTATGATTCTTGTTCTGACATTTATTTGTGTTTATTCCTTATGTGTTCTATTTTTACAACCACTGATAATCTGAGCACAATGAAATAGTGATGAAAACGCTTTTATATGAACTAGAAGACTTCACCAGTACAACCAACATAAGCAAATCTAAACTTCTCAGTGTTTCTTGTACAGATGAGACATATTTATGGGATGCTGAGAATCTAGTGATAAGACAAACTGGAGGGTAGTTATTGAAAAGTGGATACGTAACTCTGACAGGCTCATCTTCAGAAAAAGGCACATATAAATATTAGGGGGAAAGTATACACTCCCTCAAAATATTCTTTCATTAGTGAGTGAAGAAAGATACATTTTAATCAAATAAGCTCTATTCTAATCAATTAAAAGAAAACTCAACTATTACCAAAAGATAAAGGTCCATGTGGCCTAAATGTTTAAGATTTATTTTATTCTCTTGATATTTATATATAGATTTTTTAAAGTGCAAAAAAATTGAAAAATTTAATAAGTTATGATAATTTGAGTTTAAAATATGTGGAAAACATCCATCTTAACAATGAAGTACACTTAATATATATTTTAGAGGTTAAGTATTTATAGGAAAGCAGCATTTGCTTACATTTCTAAAACAAATGTAAATCTTATATCTGAACACAGTGTCTTAGTGAAAGTCCTTGGTATTTTCCAAGAAAGAAAAATGAGGCTCCAGAAGATTAAGGGGTTTGCACAAAGTCACATAACTCATTAAAT
Organism: Marmota monax; assembly: GCF_021218885.2. NCBI lineage: Eukaryota > Metazoa > Chordata > Mammalia > Rodentia > Sciuridae > Marmota > Marmota monax. The sequence continues at coordinate 11,024,224 of NW_026693777.1, read as the reverse complement.
GGGAAAAAAGGGAATACAATACAGTTTTCCCAGTCTGGTGCTAGGGAAGTTACTGCATGGAGCTCTTGGTGTGTGCTGGAACTCAAGAAATCTTAGATCAGTTCTGACTTCTCATTTATGTTTTGCCCATGTCACTTTTAAAACCTTTCTTCTGGTCCTCAAAGGAAGGGCATACTTTGTTGGGGGAAGTTAATATCACTACTGTCACTTGCAGAAAATAAAGTTACCCTCTCAGATGTTATAATTAAAGTCCTCAGATGTTTATTATCTTAGCATTATAAAGTCCTCAGATGTTTAGAATCAGAAGAGGTACATTTCAATTATCAGCAAATGGTTGACCTTGTAAATTCCTTTATAGATGATCTTAATTCTTAATTAATGAGCTACAAATACTCAAGAGTTTTAAATGAGAACTACATTTATTTTTTCCTTGAGAAAAAAAAGTATTTCAACACCATTTGACATGCTATGAAATATTTAGTAGCCTCTTTGCTACTAAAAAAACAGAAAGAAGCTGAGTCTTGTATTCCATAGTTTAACTACAGGAATAAATTTCAAATGCATTCTGAAATGCTTAATTTGAACTTTCCTTTATTCTCTGAAACCCTGTAGGGAAAATCTGTGTGGATTCTGAAGAAAACATTGTTTAAAAAAAATTACCAAACTGATCTGAAGTTCGGCAGTCAATAAGGCCTTCCCCTGGTGCACTGTGATTTTTGCAAGTCACTCTCAAATTCACCACACTTTAAAAGGACCGATGTAGGGAACATTTGAGTAATCTATATTTTTTTTCTATAAAAATTATTTTAGAACTGATTTCTACTGTTTGTATTTTGAGAAACAAAATGTTATCTAATAGGTGATAAAGAGACTATAGAAACAAATTAAATAAAACCATCAGAACTGAATGAATTTTTTATTAGATATATAAATCTTCTGTCCTTTTATTAAGTCCTTCAAAGATTTATTAAATTTTCCTTGATTTGAGAAACACTGCAGAATTGTAATAACAAAGATGGATGGATTTTAATTCAGTTTTTATAATGATCCAGTGTTGATTGTAGCATTTTGATGTAGAGAATATAGAGATATTACAAAAAAGATTTATTTTTGAATTACAATTTTTAGAAGTTATAGTAGGTTCTTCAGCACATTCAATTGCCATTAGCCACTGTATCCTCTCTTTAATATCTTCCAATCAATGACCAATTTTTAATTCAGATGAATTATACAGAGAATATTTGTGAAAATATTAATCAAAATAACTCTAAAGTGAATTACTTGAAATCATTGCATTCTTGTGATATGTGCAAATATAGGCATACTAAATAAAAATAAAGTAATGCTATATTTGCTTTATGAATTCTATGCTGTTTATAATAGTACCCTCTTTATTTAGCCCTGAGAAAAACATTTTCTCCATTTTTGAGTCAAATTTATTGTGTTTTTCAAAAAGCTCATTTCTTTTATCTATGGACATTGTGTGTGTGTGTCGGGGGGTGTTCATGAAAAGAAGAATCACATTTATAACTCATTCTAGAAACACTAAAGGACTATGATGTATGCCAAAGGGCTGGGGGGAGAATACTGCTCTGTTCCTGCTATGATCCATTGATCCCCCCAAACCACTTGTGTTCCAGATTCCCTTAACTGCCTCTCCTAACAATTGGCTTACTGATGCAACCAAGGGTTAAAATGAATCTGTCTTCTTTCATCCATCTCATATTTTACTCTCAATAAATATGAGTAGGAAGACCTCTTGTAGGTCTTCCAGAAAATACCTTCCCCTCATAAGGCTTACAATTAGAATCAGTAGATAGACAATGCACAAATAGATAGGTCAAATGATAATGAGTGCAATGAAATTTGTTAATGAGGTTAGTGAACTACAGAGAGACTATTACACACGGCATTCAAGAAAGTCCACTTGATAAGTGACTTGAATAGAGACCAATAGGAAGAGAGGGTTTGAATCAATGTGGATATCTGGGGAAATAAGATTGGCTTATTCAAGGAAAGCAAGGGATCACAGTGGCTAGAATAGACTGAAGTGGGTAACAGTAATAGAAGAAAAAGAATCTAGTTTTGTATCATTGTACAGCCATTGTATAGATTTTGGTTTCTCCTCTGCATGCAATCATAAGCTATTGGAAGGTGTTGTGCAGCAGAGTGTTAACATTTGATTTAGATTTCTTTATAAGGATCCTTCCCAGTGCTCTTTGATGAAGAGATTTTAGAGGTGCAAGGGTAGAGAATGAAAACCCAGAAAGATACGACTTGGAATTATCTGAGTTGCTGGAAGTGAAGGTGATAAGATATGGTTGAATCCTGAAAATATTCTGAAACTTTGTTGATTAGTTACAAATAGGACAGAAAAGAAAAATGTGGAAAAGATCTCACCAGCTTTGGAGCTTGAGCATGTGAAATAATGAAGTTGTCATGAATTGTGTAAGGGGAGTTAGAGAAAGAACAAATTTGGGAGAGTTAGTAAGAATTTTTCTTTTCAAATGGTATGTTTGAGATGCCTATTAGACTGCCAAGCAATTTCAGGTAGAGATTTGGGTTAAAAGTTTGGAATAAAAGAAAGAAGACCCAAGTGTAAATTTGTAATTACTCAAGTACAGATGATTTTGTAAGAAGATATGAGACTGCATAAAATCATTTATAGAAAGTAAAGAGTAGACATGAAAACCATTGAAGTTCAAAGTTGGTGAATAATGAGGAACCAGCACTATATTTTAATTGAAGTCATTGATTAGGAGAAAAAATAAGAGAGAATGAATTTTCCTTATAAAATAATTGCTCAAATGAAAGGTATCCTACTTTGGATTCCCTTGAAAGGAGAACCTCAAATAAGTATTAAGAAAGGGGATTTTAATTGAAAAGTCATCATAAGACAAGCAAACTATCTCTCAGTCTTATGGGGTTAATAGACATAACAGAAAATTGGGAATTAAAAAAGAGTAGACCAGTGTTCAAGGCTATAGAATTAAGATAATCCACCAGGAGATGGGAGGCTGAGAAGGTGGCTCAGCCTTTTGAGACTATATGGTCAGCAGAAATATAAAAAAGCCAGACAAATTCACTAAAATTAAACCCACTGAGACAGGACATTATTGTGCCTAGTAGTAAAAATGATAAGGACTTTCCCAAATGATCAGGAGCAGTTCCAGGTGATTAGAGGCAAATACACACACAGGTCACTGAAGTAATCTGAAATTCTCTTTACTTATTAGCATAGCAAAACTCACACCCCTAGGTGGAGACTTCAAATGATATTGAGACATGAGGTTCAAGAAGAAGCATGATGAAGAAGAGTGAAGGTACTAAAACCCCCATCTTTCCATATGATGATATCAAGAGATTAGAGTCATTTGGTAGAAGTGTTTGAACCAAAACTAGAAATTATTCAGGAGACATTAAGAATTTTGAGAATCAGAGTTGTGAAGCAAAGATGAGATTTTTTAAAAAAAATTTTAATATTTATTTTTAGTTATGGGCGGACACAACATCTTTGTTTGTATGTGGTGCTGAGGATCGAACCTGGGCTGCACACATGCCAGGCAAGCAAACTACCTCTTGAGCTACATCCCCAGCCCCGCAAAGATGAGATTAAGCTATAAGCTATAAAGGACAAAATGAAGCTGGGAGTTTGAAGGAAAATGAAGCTTCCTTCTAAATTAGGTGTTTCTGAGAATTTCAACCTGGATGACAAAGATAATGAGGAAGACAGACTAGATAAATTCAGATATTAAAAAAAAGATGATGAAAAATGAAGCTTCACTTTCATTTTTTATAATGAAATTATCACTTCACTTTAGGATGCATCACATTGAAAGTCTTAACTTCCAAGAAGTTCATTGAGATATAACTCTTAAAAGCAAAACATTTCAGATTTAGGAATTTGTGATTTGAACTAAATTAATTGATAAAATAAAAAATAGCTTTGTAGAAGTCTGTTCTAACTAACATTCTTGTAGGGTATTTAATAAAAATTTCACCAAGGAAAATAAACTCCTTCTGGAAGAATCAGAAGAAGTTTTTGCTTAAGATAGTCAAGATTGACTAGCCTTTCAAAAATTTTTGACTCTAATACATTCAATTTATCTCACATAGGTAGTATTATGCTTCAATAGAAAAGACAACCATCTATGTTTTTCACAAATTAATCTTTCTAAAAATTAATTCAAATCTTACACTAAGTTTAAATTAAGAATTAAAAGTCAGGAATAAGAGAGTTTCATTAAGCCAGTATTAGTATAATTAAGTGAAAAAAATGAATGCAACATAAAATAGATTTGATACTCCATGTCAATATATGATGGATGAAAAAATATTTGCATATCAAAATAATTTAACAAAATCATTATTTCTATGGGAACTGAGTGGTTATTTAATTTTATTTTTAATGAAATAAATTAATAACTTAATTTATAAGTTTATAAAATAATTTTTAATTTATTTTTAAAAATCAGAAGAATACATATCTCATTCTAATAAAAATATATTCACAATAAAATGTAATGAATACAAATATTTAAAGGAAGAAAGAAAACATGGTAGAATCATAACCACAAATAGCCTCTATCCAAAGATAAAAAATATATTTAGTGTGTTACTCTATTGGGAAAAATATATACTTGAAAAGTAGAAAAGGAAGTGTTTAATTAAAAAGTATACATATTATTAATAGATATTTGCATTCCTGACTACCCAAATATTTCATAAGCTTCCTGAGTCAGAATTTAGATCATATTTCTATTTTGTCCCTATTAATAGACATTCATGTCCCATTAGGCAACCAAAATATGGTAGTTGATTTAAGTAAACAAAGTGAATAAGTTCAAAACATAAAGGAAACTCATGTATATTAGCAAATAAAAAGAAAAAGGTTATTGTAAAAGAATCATAAATTTTCATTCAAACAATGGAGTTACTTTGACAAATTTCAGTTCATTGTACCTTGGGCATTATATGGAATGGCTCAGATATTCAAAGGAAAAGCTACTGATATAAGCTCAGTAAAGGCAGAAAGTGGTACAACTCTGGGGCTCACAGATATTCAAACAAAAGCAGTCTTAGGAGAGTGTGCATCCATCAAAATGAACCAGGTGAAGTTATTTTGGGTTTGTGTCTCAATATTTAATGTTTACAGAATAGGCTGTGGCAAGCCTATCTACTCAACATGGACTTAGAATAGAAGGAAGATTGCTTTTTTTCACAATAGCTACTAGAACAATGAGAAAAATACTGGATATCCCAAAGCAATAAAGGTCAAGAACAGAAACCATTAATCAACATTTAACATAACAGAAATAGATTTTATAATTGATGTCATATGTAATATGGTATATGTATTCTCACATGTTGATGGTAGCATTAGATTTCCTCAGTCATTTAGGAGAACAGACTTTTTATACATAATATGAGCTCTAAAATCACTCATAGATTTCACCAAAATAAAGCTGATTAGAAAATGGACTCTAAGGAATATCTTTCCAACTTCCTCTGTCCCTCATCTTTTTTAAAACTTCTTAGAAGTGATATTTATTATTTTGAATTTTTAAAAAAATCTCAAATGATGAATAATAAGGTATGGATATACAAATTATCATATATTCTTCATAATAAAAATGATTTTCACCAAATCTATTTGCACAATGAAAATCTCTCAAGAGAAGTGACTATATTTTACTTACTTATTTCTTTTAAAACAATTGTGTATGTGTGTTTTTCTTTTTCAGTTATATAGTTAATGAAAGGTAGTCCCACTTCAGTATGGACTACTAAGCATCTTGCAGTCTATGCCTTCATAGATAACAGCCATAAACTCTGGGAAAATTAAAAGAACAACTATCTTAAGGCACTAAAGAATAAACAAAAACGGGTAGACATAGAGAATAATTTGCTCTTGGATGCAACAGGAGTTCAATATCCTATCTTTATGATTTTCACTATGCAGGCAGTTCCCAGTTGAAACTATGTGGAATATCCAAAGCTCTACTGAAAACCCCATTTTATTCCTTTCTCAGAGAACCAGAGAACAGAATTTAGGGAAACATAATTTTTGGAGAGTAAGGAGTAATTTTTGGAGAGATAGCCAGAGAGGAGGAGCACCAAATTCTGTGAATAATCCCTGTTCAAGTTTTTGGCTAATCCCTGACCATGTAAATTAACTTCGTATTGTAATGATAACAATTCACCACTTGGTGACTTCTGTGGCACAAAGCAACACAAAGTTATCAAAGTTATCACAAAGTTGTGGAAGTCATTAGTTCAAATGGGGTTTACTGAGCTAAAATCAAAGTGTTGGCAAGGCTCTATAGGAATTCATTCATTTGACTTTTCCAGATTTGAGAGGCCATCCAATTCCCTGGCTTTTGCCCTTTGTATTCTATCTTCAAAGTTAGCAATATTGCATCTGTTTGTTCTTCTATAGTAGCATCCCCCTTGACTCTGATTTCAGCTAGGAAAGGTTCTCTACTATTTTAAGGTTGCATATGACTGAATTGACCATACCTTAACCTAGGGTGATATTGCCATTCTAAAGTCATTCATCAAATCTGGAAAGCTTTTTTTTTTTTTTTAATGAAGGAACCATATCCACAGGTTTCCTGGTTATCATTGGAAGGTTCTTGTTCTGGCTACCACATCATACATGCAAAGTACAGCTTTGAGAACCTAGGACTAAAATAAACAAACTGGACTTTCAGTTTCTGTCAATCATGAAGAAAATGGAGCTTTACCATTGATCTTAGTTGGATTTTTGCTTAAAATTAAAATGAGGGGCTTGAGGTTGTGGCTCAAAGGTAGAGCGCTTGCCTAGCATATCTGAGGCACTGGGTTCGATTCTCAATACCACAAAAAAATAAATAAAGATCCTCTAACAACTAGTAACATATTTAAAAAGTTAAAATTAAAACATTTTTCAAATTTTGGGATAAAATCCAATATCACTTGAATTATGAGGGAATTAGAAAATAAATAATCTACTCTAAACAGAAACAAGCTAGGAAGACCAAACCCGAGTTGATTTGCATGTTGGGATTAACAGACAAGAATTTTTAAAACAGTTTTATAACAGCTCAATGACATAAGAGAATATATATTAACAAAACAACAAAATTTAGGAAATAGAGATATAGAAATTATACAAAAAAGTCAAATGCAAATTTTAGAACTGAAATGTACAAATAATGTATCTGCCTTTTTACTGCTCAAAATGGTCATTTGAACCTTCTTTATTCCCTTGATCTTATGAAATAACATAATAAATGGATTAAATTTTTTTCTAAATTTTTGTTGAAATCATGAAAATATGGAAAGAACAAGCTACTCTCAGAAACATCTGTATTAAATGAAGCAGAGGAGTCAAGTTGAAGGGCAAGGCCACACCCATAAGATCATTCAAAAGAAAAACAGCAGCAAGAGAAATGAGTGAAGAATGTCCTCCTAATATGTCCCAGCCTGAGGAAAGCAGTAGCTGAGAGCATGAGCTCTGGAGTGGGGAACTATGTGAAAACTGGGTGGGGACAAAAGAATATTGAATGACCTCAGCACAGGCCTTTGAGTAGCAGTTCCTCCTCAGATTTTCCTTAACCACTCAAAAGGCAAAGTGAGGAATTTGATATTAAAGACCTCTTGCATTGCATTGCTTTGCTAGTATGAAAGTGAGATGGGGCAGAATCTTTAAATACTTTCTTTTTTATATTTTCTTGTTGTAGATGGACATAATATCTTTATTTATTTATTTGTATGTGGTGCTGAGGATGGAGCCCAGTGCTTCACATATTCAAGGCAAACACTCTAGCACTGAAAAACAACCCCAGCCCTGTGTAAATACTTTCAATTTGTTAAAATGCCCAGGATTGATAAACCACTGAATTGAACAGGTTTTCATATAACCCTGGTTTCCAATGGTAACTTCAGCTCCCACTTAGTGAATAACTCTGAACAAACCACAGCCAGACTATGGGAACCTTGGAAACCTGAGGACCTGACTGCTGCATTTTATGAATTTTGTCCCCAACTTTATTTGTTAAGGAAAGAACATTGAATGAACAGAGGTTTAATATTAAACCAGCCTCATTGCCAATACTTGAAGATTGGTCAGATGATCCTGAAGCCCACAAAGGAAAATCAAAGATATAGTGATATACACAACCAAGCAAACTGTCGATATATAAATATAAAGAACTTTTCCTGAATCAAAAGTTGATATAATAATCTCCTGAGAAGATCTCTCAAAACACACTGGACTATCGCCCTCTATGATTCAGGATATACCAAGTTATTTCCAGCAAATACATTTTTAGAAAAATGAACTCTCAGGATGTGATTATGAAGCACAACGCGTGTTACACAGTACCATTTGCAAGCAGAAGCAGGTAATGCACTATTAGCATAATCAAGAAAAAAAAAAGGTGACTTGAAAGAGAAAAATTAAATTGATCCAGGATAGGATGTGGGTTCCCAGAGAGAGAGTTCATGTAGAATTCAGAAAAAAATTTAAGCTGTCTTAGTGTAGGATACCATAGCAAAATACCATGTACTAGATGGCATTTCCTCAGTATTCTGGTGGCAGGAAAGTCTAAGTTCATAATTCAGTTCCTGATGAAAGCTCTCTTTCTGGCCTGCAGATCTTCTCATTTCGTCCTTGTATGGACGAAATTACCCTAATTACCCTCCATGATCCATTTCCTGATGACATCATGTTAAGGATTTTGGCTTCAACATATGACTTTATGGTGGCAAGGATACAATTCAGTCTATAGCATATTATAATTTCAATTCTCAGTGTGATTCAAAATGTAATTGAATTAAATAATCCAAAATAGCGATAAAATAGTGAAAAATAAACTCTAGGAAGGTCTTCAGAATAAACACAGTGCAGGAAATTCTAGTTTTAAAAACAGGGCAATAGTGTTCAAACTTGCTTCACATTTTTATTTTTGCAAAGTTCTATCAATAGGAAATTTTATAACCAATAATAAAATACAGTTGGCCTTAAGGTCAATAATAATGTACAAACATGGAACGATACCCATGGCATACTGGTTAGTTAAAAACCGATTATAAACTGGGTGCGGCGGCAAAAGCCTCTAATCCCAGTGGCTTGGGAGGCTGAGGCAGAAGGATCATAAGTTCAAAGCCAGCCTCAGCAAAAGCGAGGTGTTATGCAACTCAGTGAAACCTTATCTCTGAATAAAATACAAAATAGGGTTGTGGATGTGGCTCAGTGGTCAAGTGCCCCTGAGTTCAATTCTCAGTATCCAAAAAAAACCCCAAAACAAAAAAACAAAACATTATATAGCAATATACATAGTATAATTGGCTTTCACGTTATAACACCAAACAAAAAAATGTTAGTTGATGAAGAATGTGTGGAAGAGCTTTTAATGTCCTTTTACACACATATCTATGCTACTTGAATTTTCATGACAAGCATGCACTACTTCTGAGTAATCAGCAAAAGCAAAAATATTTTTATCATAAAAGAGAGTAAAAATAAGATAATTCAAAAATTATGAAGAATAAACAGAGACAACGAATAAGACCCATATCATCTTGATCTCTCCTGAAATACAATCACTAGTAGCATTTCAGTGGGCCATACTGTATTTATCTTTGTGTCACAGAGCCTAACACAATGCCACAAATATTTGCAAAATAGAATTAATCTAAGATGCTATGAGAAAACTTATACATAATATTATGTTAGTTAAAAAGATTCTGTGCACTCTTCACAATATCTGTATTGATTGCAGTTATATATTAAGTGTAAATACCCTTGGATACCCTATTGAACAGTCAGGAGTCAAATTATGTGAAATACCATGTTTATTATTTTAATGAAAAAAGCACTGATTATCTTCTATGCATGTGGTCCTAATCCATGTGTTTATAATGGTAATAACAAGGTGATCAAGTTCTTGCCTTGCTGTATCCTAAAATATGCTGCAGTAGATAATTATGGAGGAGATAATTAGGATAAATTCTATAACAAATATAGAAGAAAACCATCATAAGACACATGACTAGGGTGGAATTTATAGGAATCAAGTTCAAAGGTTCAAAGGTTCCCAAACTGATGGCAAATTCAAGGAAAAATACACTAGAAATGAATAATGTGAATATCAATGCTTTGTGGTACCATAAAAGGGACTGAAGTTAGAGAAATGGGAAGATGCAAGGAAATCTAAAAACTTGTTGTTACAATAAAATGTTTAGACTAATTCAATGTGTCATTAGAAACCAGGGGAAGATTTGGCATAGAGTGATATAATTTGACTTAAAATTTTGAAAAGATTGTTTTGCTCTATAGAACTTTGCAAAGTTGAAGGGTAGAGGCAAAGGGTAGTGGACAATTAGAGTTTAGTTAAAATTATTTTATATAGTCCAAATAAAAGACAATGTTTTTGATCAGATTTGAGAATTTCAGTTTGGGGCCTTAATACATTGTATTGAACATGTAGAGCTTACAATAATTTTTTTTATGAGAATATGAATGAATTTTATTTTTGTGATGAAGATATCTTTCAAACTTATTTATAAAAGTTAATGGTCTACCATTGCACATTTTTTTTTCTTCTTTTTTGATACCTGGAATTGAACCCATGGGCACTTAACCACTAAACCACACCCAAGCCCTTTTTATTTTTTAAGTTGCAATCATGAAATTCATATGGAAAAATAAAAGACCCAGAATAGCAAAAGCAATTCTAAGCATGAAGTGTGAATCAGGCGGTATAGCGATACCAGATTTAAAACTATATTACAGAGCAATAGTAACAAAAACAGCATGGTACTGGTACCAAAACAGGCGGGTGGACCAATGGTACAAAATAGAGGACACAGAGACTAATCCACAAAGCTACAACTATCTTATATTTGATAAAGGAGCTAAAAGCATGCAATGGAGGAAGGATAGCATCTTCAACAAATGGTGCTGGGAAAACTGGAAATCCATATGCAACAAAATGAAACTGAATCCCCTCCTCTCGCCATGCACAAAAGTTAACTCAAAGTGGATCAAGGAGCTTGACATCAAATCAGAGACTCTGCGTCTGATGGAAGAAAAAGTTGGCTCCGATCTACATATTGTGGGGTTGGGCTCCAAATTCCTTAATAGGACACCCATAGCACAAAAGTTAATAACAAGAATCAACAAATGGGACTTACTTAAACTGAAAAGTTTTCTCTCAGCAAGAGAAACAATAAGAGAGGTAAATAGGGAGCCTACATCCTGGGAACAAATTTTTACTCCTCACACTTCAGATAGAGCCCTAATATCCAGAGTATACAAAGAACTCAAAAAATTAAACAATAAGAAAACAAATAACCCAATCAACAAATGGGCCAAAGACCTGAACAGACACTTCTCAGAGGAGGACATACAATCAACAAGTACATGAAAAAATGCTCACCATCTCTAGCAGTCAGAGAAATGCAAATCAAAACCACCCTAAGATACCATCTCACTCCAGTAAGATTGGCAGCCATTATGAAGTCAAACAACAACAAGTGCTGGAGAGGATATGGGGAAAAGGGTACTCTTGTACATTGCTGGTGGGACTGCAAACTGGTGCGGCCAATTTGGAAAGCAGTATGGAGATTCCTTGGAAAGCTGGGAATGGAACCACCATTTGACCCAGCTATTGCCCTTCTCGGACTATTCCCTGAAGACCTTAAAAGAGCATACTACAGGGATACTGCTACATCGATGTTCATAGCAGCACAATTCACAATTGCTAGACTGTGGAACCAACCCAGATGCCCTTCAATAGATGAATGGGTAAAAAAATGTGGCATTTATACACCATGGAGTATTACGCAGCACTAAAAAATGACAAAATCATGGAATTTGCAGGGAAATGGATGGCACTAGAGCAGATTATGCTTAGTGAAGCTAGCCAATCCCTAAAAAACAAATACCAAATGTCTTCTTTGATATAATGAGAGCAACTAAGAGCAGAGCAGGGAGGAAGATTAACATTAAACAGATACATGAGGTGGGAGGGAAAGGGAGAGAAAAGGGAAATTGCATGGAAATGGAGGGAGACCCTCACTGTTATACAAAATTACATATAAGAGGTTGTGAGGGGAATGGGGAAATAAACAAGGAGAGAAATGAATTACAGTAGATGGGGTAGAGAGAGGAGATGGGAGGGGAGGGGAGGGGGGATAGTAGAGGATAGGAAAGATAGCAGAATACAACAGTTATTAATAGGGCATTATTATTGTGTTACATTTTATTTTTACAGTGATATGTGAGAAGGTGTCCATCCATTTTAAAAGTGTACCCGATGGGACACTTAATGTTTTAATTTGTGCTTCTTGATTAATAAAGTTAGATATTACTTATATATCCATAAAAAAAAAAGTTGAAACAGGGTCTCACTAAGTTGCTTAGGGCCTCGCTAAGTTGTTGAGGCTAACTTTGAACTTGAAGTCCTCCTGCCTCAACTCCTGAGCCACTGGAATTACAGGAGCACATCACTGTGCCCAGCAGTGGATTTTATTCAATGTATCATTATAAATCTCTGAGGGATTTAACATGGAGTGATGTAATTGCACAATTTTAAAAATGGCTTCCTATAACTATTGTTTTGCACTTAATATGAATATACAAGGACATTTTTATTTTTCTAAGGTTAAATAAACAAGTACCAGAGCATTTTATCTTTTTTTTCTAAGTTGGAAATAAGTAAATAAATAACATTATAGTTATGGAGCTTCCTGCATATCAATCAGTAAACTATTCCTGACAGCACATCCATTGGATGGGTTCATTAGTCTCCTTTATATTTTGAAGCATGTCTCCCAACTTTACATTTTACAGTCTCCCAACTCGGGCTGCCCAAAGTCCCTTTAGTTTTCTATGTGCCCAGCATCCAAACATCTACATGAATCAGTTCCCTAACCCTCTCTGACATCACTCAGCTGTCTGACACTCTATTACAAGTGTTCCTGTTGTTATTGTTATCAAAAATTGTAGATGTCAGATAAGTGTCTTGATACAGTTCCATTACATTGCTGCAGGTCTATCTATTAATCATATTCCATGAAAAACAAGAGCATATTTAGGTATTTCAATTACAACACTCTTCTGTAAAAGATTTACTTTCCTTTTGTAACAAAAAGCCAAATTCCAAGACAAAGGTAAAGGAATTTGTAGTACTCAGGCTTATCCTTTGTTTAAGCAAGAATATCAATACCTCTTCAAGACATAAGATTTGTCTGATGTTTACAGAAATATGCCATGATTTAGGAAGAATTTTATAATAGATTATCTCCAGTGTTTTCAGTCATCTTTTTCATTTCAGATCTGCAAACCAAATCATGTATTCTGAGCCTTCCAATATGTTTCTATTTCATTCTTAGACATGGCAGAGCTTAGCTCCAAAACCAATTTTTTTCTTTTATTTTTTCTTTAATGTGAGAAAATGGAATCTTGTTACTGACAGATTTTTATGCAGAAAATTTGGCAAATAGTCTTATTATTAAAGACAGATTTTAAAATTCATGAATGTAATCTTGGTTTAAATTGTTATTGCATTTGCCCCTGTTGATTCAGAGAGTAATATTTGACATAAATATAAGTTAGGTTAGTTGAAAAAAACATTTTCTGAATTATTAACATGCAAGTATTTTAAATAATAAAATGTGATGCTTATGCCTCTACTAATATTTAAAGTTTTTCCATCATCTTAGATTTAAAAATTTGGGGTAAGAAAATGCATTATTCAATTATAAACAATGAAGGATAAACTGTCATACAGTAATAAATATAGGGGTTTATAATTTTCTATTGTTTTGAATATTATAAAATTAGACTATTAACTGTTTAGACACTGAATCGTTTTTTAGTTCTCTATGATGCTCAATGTACCTGCTGCATATATTAGTAATAGGCTTAGCCTGCAGAGCTTCTAACTGAAAAATCTTTGAGTATTTGTGGCTATAGTAAATATTTCCCCTCTGATGGCATAACCACCAATAACTACAAGCCTATTGCTTTTATCATTTTCCATGTCCCTACTTAGTTGAAATTCTTTAACAATTACTATAGCATCCTCCTTATATATACTCTCAACTTTCTTGTCATATTCTCACTTTGCTACATTTTCTTGGCAAAACATAAGCCCTAGTTTGTACCCATCATGTTTAAGCTAAAAACAAAAACACAGCCACACAGAATTATTTTACTCTAAATCAGATGATGGTAACCTTAAAAGGTTTGCTGAGGCTGCCTAGAAATCATAATCACTTTAGTCCCATAGTCTCCTTTTCTCATTGACACACCTTATGTTCTTTTGTTAAACTAGTGGCACTCCCCTAATCCCATTGTCCTTTTGATAATCATTTGACATTTCTTAGAATATGGAGGTAATTAGAAAACAATGTCAATGGGCTGGGGATTATAGCTCAGTTGGTAAAGTGCTTGCCTTGCATACACAAGGCCCTGGGTCCAAACCCCAGAACCAAAAAAATAAAACAATGTCAAAACTCCCATCATCTTAGCCATCAAACTACAGCGTGTGCCTGTCCTTATTTCATCATGAATAACTACAGTTGCCTTTATGGAAAACCAACTGCCCCACTATGTCCTCTCACAAAGTCCAGCATATTGTTCAGCAGTCACCCTTCTCTTCTGTATTATCATTTTCTTCTTTCTGTTTTAGATACTCACTTCAGCATATGCAGATCTTGAAATTTCTCCCACCTTAAAAAGTCTATTTTACTCCGTTTTACTTATAACTACAGTTCCACATCGCTGCTCCTATTTATAACACTCTTGGAAAGAGGGTTTATATTCCCTTAGATTTTTCTGTCCCTTCTATCTTAAGCTGATACCAGCCAGGCTTTTATGCTCACAACTCCACAGGAAATGTTCTTTCCAATACCACTACTGTCTTCCACCATAATAAATCCACTGAGTATTTTCCAGTCTTCATCTGGCTTGACCTTAGCAATGTTTGACAAGAATGATCAATCTGTTCCCTGAAACTTTTTCATAACTTCCTACACAGAGCAATGGAGCACATACTTTCATGTGGCTTCTGGTTTTACTTCATGAACTACTTCTTTACAATATCTTCCACAGATTCAACCTTATCTCTCCTAATCAACTTATTTGATCAGGCTTCCCAGAGCTCAGACTTTGAATTTCCTCTCTTTGCCTCTTTAATTCATGTAAAGTGGTTGATTGGCTTCAGTCCCATGACATGAAATGGCTTCCATTCAATGGAGATTCCAAAAATTGTAGCTCTTAACTCAGACCTCGACTTTGGAATTCAAACTTCCATAGTTATATAACAACTAGGAAGTCCAATGCCATCTCCATCTTAATACACCAAATCCCCAAATCTTGATTTTCCTTTCTCCTGCCTGCTTCTCCTAAAGATTTCTTTGTTTAATGAAAAAATTTCTTTCTGTTACTCAGGCTTAAAACTTTACTTTCTTTCTTCTTTAATCCCCTAAATCTAATCTGTCATCAAAGTATGTTAGTTATTTTTAGGAGAAGTAAAAAGTTAAAATCTGAGGCTTATTTTTATTACTATGTGTATATATGTGAATGCATGACCAATTTGATTCTGCAGCCTGTATGAGATATTGTATCCCATATGATTCAAATGTATGATATGTCAAGGTCATTGTACTGCATTGTGTAACTAATTAAAACAAATTTTAAAAATAAGGAAAAAAAATTCTGCCTACTTTCTTTATTTATTTTCTTTATAAAACTAAACTTGCAATTTTAAGTATTTTCCTCTCCTTGAAAATCTACTATGCATGTTAGATATTTGTTAGTTTTCTGTTCGTGAATGTATGTGTGCTTGTGTGGTGCTGGAGATCAATCTAAGGCATTAGTTATGCTAGGCAAGTACTGGGCCACTGAGCTACATCTTCAGTTCAGCCCTTATTAGTTTTGTGGGCTTTTTTGTTTTGTTTTGTTTTAACTAGTAGGGTTTTTTGTTTGTTTGTTTGTTTTTGGTCAATTTTATGACCTAGAACTTGGTAGCCATTTCTTTCCATTGCAAATAGCATGGGAAAGAGAAACCATACCTCCCAGTTTCCATGGGAGTAGAAAAAAGCTAACTTTTGTTGGCATTTTGCACTAAGTTGAAAAAATATTTCTTATCATAAAAATGGAATGATATAGAGTAAGGACAAATATCATCTACCTCATTAACTTTATACCTAGTAGTTTTTAAACACCTATTAATAATCCTTTCCTATATCAGTTATTGCCTGGATAGAAGCAAATGGTTAATTCTGATAATTTTGTATCAGGATTTTACATGTATTAGCATATTCTGAACATAGATTCCTTTCTAGTATCCCTCTATCATTGTAGCACTTTGACTCCATGAATTTATTTTTAAAAATAATTTAGTTCTATAATTCATTAGTCAGTATCTATCAAGGAATAAGAAACATTTCAGATATTTTAACAAAAAAAATTGACATAAAGAATAATTAATCATATGAAGATACTGTCCAGAATCTGAAACATCAAATAAAATGAATAAAATATCAAAGTATTCTGGAAGTAGTGACTATGTGAAGCAATGATCATCATAAAATCAAAGGGAATTAAATGGTAATTGAATTAAAAAGGAATCTAGGAATCCAAAGAGCTGTTTAACAACAACAACAAAAAAGGGTAAGTATAGGCATTGTGTTTTTATTGCAGAATAGTATCAAAAATATATATTAGATATTCCATTTACCTATGCTGGGCTGGCATATTGATAACATTATTTTGATAAAGTTTCATGAGAAGCAAGTCTCTACTATAGAAACACCTTAGTGAAACTGATACAATCTTGAAAGTCATAGATAGGATTATAAAAAATCAGGGTCCTTCACCACAGAGAACTGTCTGAGGTCCAATGGTAACAAATATTACAAAATAAAAAAGATATCACTACGTAAAGAGATAATAAAGTAAAAGTTCACGTGGAAAATGTACATTTTATGATTCATGGAGGGGACTCAGAAAAAGAAAGAGGAAAGTGCTAGAGTCCCACTTGACACTACAAGAGAACACCCTTTATTATCTAAAACTTCCCACTTCGAACATCTCTTAATAACACTGCTCTGGAGAATAAGTCTTTAATACGTAGGCCTTTGGGGGACACTTAAGATTAAAACTAGAGCAGGTACCCAAACAATGGAATATCATTCATTCAGTAATAAAATGAAAGGAGTTATCAATCCATGAAAAGACTTGGAGGAAACTTACATGCTTGTTACTAATAAAAGCCCATTAGAAAAATCTGTCCACTGTATGATTCCAATGTTATGAGATCCTTGAAATGCAATATTATAAAGAGAGTAGTGGTTTCCAGGGTTTCAGGAGTGAGATGGATAAAGAGGCAGAGCACAAGAAATTTTTAGGGCTGTGAATGTATTCTGTATACTGTAATGATAAAAACATTTGTCTATACCCACAGAACATACAATATCAAATAATAAACTCTACTATAAACAAAAGCAAATGAAAATAAAACAAAAGGGGACCCTGCATTCGTGAACATTCCCACTCTTTATAGTTCTTTTTCACAAATAAGATATATGGGTAAGGGAAAGAGACAAGTGCCAAGGTTGGAAGAGGAAGTGAGAGAAACCATTATCATGATATGAGAATAGAATCTGAACAGTGGATGCAAAAAGGTCAATGTTGTTTGAACATGGTAAGTCAATATTGTTCTTCTTTGTTGTCACTACTTAGTTCAATAGTATCAGTACTGTGTATTTTCTTTCTTTTTATCTTTCTTTTGAAATACCCGGGATCAAACCTAGAGTCTCATGCTTGCCAGAAAAGCTATATTTTTTTAATTAAGTTGGATTATTTTGCTTTAGAACATTTCCTGTATGATAATAAAAGCAAATGTCCAAAAAATTATGAGTAAGTAGAACAATAAAAATGGCAAGTAATGGAATAATCTGCAGATCAACTTGATCTTATGATTTCTCTTGAGAGTTTTTTAATTCACATCATTACAAACTGATTTAGAAGTCATCTGTTAAAACAGCTTTATTGAGATAAAAAAAAATGACATTTAAATTAAAAGCAACCTACACAACATTAAAGAGAACAGCATGAAAAATGTGGGCATATGTGTACACTCATGACAACATCACCAACACAACCAAAACAATGAATATCATCCCTGAAACATTCCTTGTACACTCCTGTGGTTGTGGTTGACATTTTTTTATGATTCACAATATTTCCTACTTGTGGACACTGAAGGAATGTACACTAAAGGAGGATTCATTTTTCTGGCTTAGGGAAGAATGTTCTGTAAACATCAATTAGGTCAAGTTGGAATGCTTTTATCTTTATGAAACAAGTTTCTTATTCCTGGTAGTGTTCTTTGCTCTTAAAACTACTTTGTTTGAAATTAAGAGAGCTGTTTTAACTTGATTTTGTTTAGTGTTTGCATAATGTATCATTTGCCATCTCTTTACTTTTGGTTTTCTTGCGCTTTATATGTTGAAGTATATTCCACACAGAACTGAGACACTTTGGTTTTGCTTTTTTATCTATTTTCTCTGAAGGACTTTCTTTAACCTGTCTTCTAGTGTGAGTCAGATGGTAAAGGATTCTATTCACTTTACAAATTAGTATGTCTTTATTTTATCTACATTTTGGGAAAAAAAAAATTTCCCCCATTGGATGCCTTAGCTCGGGCTTCCATAATAAAATCCTATGGATTGGGTGGCTTTAACAGCAGAATGCTATTTTCCCATAATTCTTTTTTTTTTAATTTTTTATTGTTGGCTGTTCAAAACATTACATAGTTCTTGATATATCATATTTCACAATTTGATTCAAGTGGGTTATGAGCTCCCATTTTTACCCCATATACAGATTGCAGAATCACATCAGTTACACATCCATTGATTTACATATTGCCATACTAGTGTCTGTTGTATTCTGCTGCCTTTCCTATCCTCTACTATCCCCCCTCCCCTCCCCACCCCTCCCCTCCCCTCCCCTCCCCTCTTCTCTCTCTGCCCCCTCTACTGACATTCGTTTGTCCCCCTTATATTATTTTTCCCCTTCCCCTCACTTCCTCTTGTATGTACTTTTGTATAACTCTGAGGGTCTCCTTCCATTTCCATGCATTTTCCCTTCTCTCTCCCTTTCCCTCCCACCTCTCATCCCTGTTTAATGTTAATCTTCTTCTCATGCTCTTCGACCCTACTCTGTTCTTAGTTACTCTCCTTATATCAAAGAAGACATTTGGCATTTGTTTTTTAGGGATTGGCTAGCTTCACTTAGCATAATCTGCTCTAATGCCATCCATTTCCCTGTAAATTCTATGATTTTGTCATTTTTTAATGCAGAGTAATACTCCATTGTGTATAAATGCCACATTTTTTTTATCCATTCATCCATTGAAGGGCATCTAGGTTGGTTCCACAGTCTAGCTATTGTGAATTGTGCTGCTATGAACATAGATGTAGCAGTGTCCCTGTAGCATGCTCTTTTTAGGTCTTTAGGGAATAGACCGAGAAGGGGAATAGCTGGGTCAAATGGTGGCTCCATTCCCAGCTTTCCAAGAAACCTCCATACTGCTTTCCAAATTGGCTGCACCAATTTGCAGTCCCACCAGCAATGTACAAGTGTACCCTTTTCCCCACATCCTCTCCAGCACTTGTTGTTGTTTGACTTCATAATGGCTGCCAATCTAACTGGAGTGAGATGGTATCTTAGGGTGGTTTTGATTTGCATTTCTCTGACTGCTAGAGATGGTGAGCATTTTTTCATGTACTTGTTGATTGATTGTATGTCCTCCTCTGAGAAGTGTCTGTTCAGGTCCTTGGCCCATTTGTTGATTGGGTTGTTTGTTCTCTTATTGTCTAATTTTTTGAGTTCTTTGTATACTCTGGATATTAGGGCTCTATCTGAAGTGTGAGGCATAAAGATTTGTTCCCAGGATGTAGGCTCTCTATTTACCTCTCTTATTGTATCTTTTGCTGAGAAAAAACTTTTTAGTTTGAGTAAGTCCCATTTGTTGATTCTAGTTATTAACTTTTGTGCTATGGGTGTCCTATTGAGGAATTTGTAGCCCGACCCCACAGTATGTAGATCGTAGCCAACTTTTTCTTCTATCAGACGGCGTGTCTCTGATTTGATATCAAGCTCCTTGATCCATTTTGAATTCACTTTTGTGCATGGCGAGAGAAAGGGATTCAGTTTAATTTTGTTGCATATGGATTTCCAGTTTTCCCAGCACCATTTGTTGAAGATGCTATCCTTCCTCCATTGCATGCTTTTAGCCCCTTTATCAAATATAAGGTAGTTGTAGTTTTGTGGATTGGTTTCTGTGTCCTCTATTCTGTACCATTGGTCCACCTGCCTGTTTTGGTACCAGTACCATGCTGTTTTTGTTACTATTGCTCTGTAGTATAGTTTGAAGTCTGGTATCGCTATACCGCCTGATTCACACTTCCTGCTTAGCATTGTTTTTGCTATTCTGGGTCTTTTGTTTTTCCATATGAATTTCATGATTGCTTTCTCTATTTCTACAAGAAATGCCGTTGGGATTTTGATTGGCATTGCATTAAACCTACAGAGAACTTTTGGTAATATCACCATTTTGATGATGTTAGTTCTGCCTATCCATGAACAGGGTATATTTTTCCATCTTCTAAGATCTTCTTCTATTTCTCTCTTTAGGGTTCTGTAGTTTTCATTGTATAAGTCTTTCACCTCTTTTGTTAGGTTGATTCCCAAGTATTTTATTTTTTTTGAAGATATTGTGAATGGAGTGGTTGTCCTCATTTCCATTTCAGAGGATTTGTCGCTGATATACAGGAATGCCTTTGATTTATGCGTGTTGATTTTATATCCTGCCACTTTGCTGAATTCATTTATTAGCTCTAATAGTTTCTTTGTAGACCCTTTTGGGTCTGCTAGGTATAGAATCATGTCATCTGCAAATAGTGATAATTTAAGTTCTTCTTTTCCTATTTTGATGCCTTTAATTTCTTTCGTCTGTCTAATTGCTCTGGCCAGTGTTTCTAGAACTATGTTGAACAGAAGTGGTGAGAGAGGGCATCCCTGTCTTGTTCCAGATTTTAGAGGGAATGCCTTCAATTTTTCTCCATTCAGAATGATGCTAGCCTGAGGCTTAGCATAGATTGCTTTTACAATATTGAGGTATGTTCCTGTTATCCCTAGTTTTTCTAGAGTTTTGAACATAAAGGGATGCTGTACTTTGTCAAATGCTTTTTCCGCATCTATCGAGATGATCATATGATTCTTATTTTTAAGTCTATTGATGTGGTGAATAACATTTATTGATTTCCGTATATTGAACCAGCCTTGCATCCCAGGGATGAATCCTACTTGATCATGGTGCACAATTTTTTTGATAAGTTTTTGTATCCGAGTGGCCAGAATTTTATTGAGGATTTTTGCATCTAGGTTCATTAGAGATATTGGTCTGTAGTTTTCTTTCTTTGAAGTGTCTTTGTCTGGTTTAGGTATCAGGGTGATGTTGGCCTCGTAGAATGAATTTGGAAGTTCTCCCTCTTTTTCTATTTCCCGAAGTAGCTTGAAAAGTATTGGTATTAGTTCCTCTTTAAAGGTTTTGTAAAACTCTGCTGTATACCCATCCGGTCCTGGGCTTTTCTTAGTTGGTAGTCTTTTGATGGTTTCTTCTATTTCCTCAATTGATATTGGTCTGTTTAGGTTGTCTATATCCTCCTGACTCAATCTGGGCAGATCATATGACTTAAGAAATTTATCTATGCCTTCACTATCTTCTAATTTATTGGAGTATAAGGATTCAAAATAATTTTTGATTATCTTCTGTATTTCTGAAGTGTCTGTTGTGATATTGCCTCTTTCATCCCGTATGTTAGTAATTTGAGTTCTCTCTCTTCTTCTCTTGGCTAGCATGGCTAAGGGTCTGTCGATTTTGTTTATTTTTTCAAAGAACCAACTTTTAGTTTTGTCAATTTTTTCAATTGTTTCTTTTGTTTCGATTTCATTAATTTCAGCTCTGATTTTAATTATTTCTTGCCTTCTGCTTCTTTTGCTGTTGTTTTGCTCTTCTTTTTCTAGGATTTTGAGATGAAGTATGAGATCATTTATTTCTTGGTTTTTTCTTTTTTTAAGGAATGAACTCCAAGCAATGAATTTTCCTCTTAGAACTGCTTTCAATGTGTCCCATAGATTCCGATATGTTGTGTCTGTGTTTTCATTAATCTCTAAGAATTTTTTAATTTCTTCCTTGATGTCTTCTATAACCCATTGATCATTCAGTAACCTATTGTTCATTCTCCAAGTGATGTATGCTTTTTCCTTCCTTCTTTTATCGTTGATCTTCAGTTCCATTCCATTATGATCAGATAGGATGCATGGTATTATCTCTACTCCTTTATATTGTCTAAGAGTTTCCCTGTGACATAACATATGATCTATTTTTGAGAAGGATCCATGTGCTGCTGAGAAAAAAGTGTAACTGCTTGATGTTGGGTGGTATATTCTATATATGTCAATTAAGTCTAGGTTATTAATTGTGTTATTGAGTTCTATAGTTTCCTTATTCAACTTTTGTTTGGAAGATCTGTCCAGTGGTGATAGAGGTGTGTTGAAGTCTCCCATGATTATTGTATGGTGGTCTATTAGACTCTTGAACTTGAGAAGAGTTTGTTTGATGAACATAGCTGCACCATTGTTTGGGGCATATATATTTATGATTGTTATGTCTTGTTGGTGTATGGTTCCCTTGAGCAGTATGTAGTGTCCCTCTTTATCTCTTTTGATTAACTTTGGCTTGAAATCTATTTTATTTGATATGAGTATGGATACTCCTGCTTGTTTCCGAAGTCCATATGAGTGATATGATTTTTCCCAACCTTTCACCTTCAGTCTATATATGTCTTTTCCTATCAAATGCGTCTCCTGTAGGCAGCATATTGTTGGGTCTTGTTTTGTGATCCATTCTACTAGCCTGTGTCTCTTGATTGGTGAGTTTAAGCCATTAACATTTAGGGTTATTATTGAGATATGGGTTGTTCTTCCAGCCATATTTGTTTATTTATGTTACTAAACATGGTTTATTTTCCTCTTTGATTATTTTCCCCCCTTTAGTGTCCTACCTCCCACTGTTGGTTTTCATTGTTATTTTCCTTTTCTTCTTCCTGTAATGTTTTGCCATGATGTTTTGAAGAGATGGTTTTCTAGCTGCAAATTCTTTTAACTTTTGTTTATCGTGGAAGGTTTTAATTTCATCTTCCATCCTGAAGCTTAATTTCGCTGGAAACACAATTCTTGGTTGGAACTCATTTTCTTTCAGTGTTTGAAATATGTTATTCCAGGATCTTCTAGCTTTCAGAGTCTGTGTTGAAAGATCAGCTGTTATCCTGATTGGCTTACCCCTAAATGTGATCTGCTTCCTTTCTCTTGTAGCTTTTAAAATTCTCTCCTTATTCTGTATGTTGGGCATCTTCATTATAATGTGTCTAGGTGTGGGTCTCTTATGATTTTGCACATTCGGCGTCCTGTAGGCTTCTAGGATTTGGGGTTCTGTCTCATTCTTCAAGTCTGGGAAGTTTTCTTGTATTATTTCATTGAATAGATTGCTCATTCCTTTGGTTTGAAACTCTGTCCCTTCCTGTATCCCAATGACTATTAAATTTGGTCTCTTGATGTGATCCCATATTTCTTGGATGTTCTGCTCATGGTTTCTTAACAGTCTTGCTGAGCTGTCTATGTTCTTTTCAAGTTGAAATACTTTATCTTCATTGTCTGATGTTCTGTCTTCTAAGTGTTCTACTCTGCTGTTAGTATTCTCAATTGAGTTTTTAAGTTGGCTTATTGCTTCCTGCATTTCTAGGATTTCTGTTTGTTTGTTTTTTATAACCTCTATTTCCCTGTATAGTTGATCTTTTGCTTCTTGGATTTGTTTATGTAATTCATTGTTGAAGTGATCTTTCATTGTCTGATTTTGCTGTCTGATGTCTTCCTTGAGACTCCAGATCATCTGAAGCATGTATATCCTGAATTCTTTATCTGACATTCCATCTCCTGCAGCTATTACCTCTTCTAACGTTGAGTTGACCTGCAATGCTTGTGGTCCTTTCTTTCCTTGTCTCTTCATACTGTTCGCGTTCCTTTCTACTTGGTGAAACTGTTGTGCTATTGAATTTTCCCCCTATATATTTATATTGGTCTTGTATAGTTGCAAAGTCTCCCTCGCAGGCGCGGGCGGCGGCTCTGTCCCTCTGCGGGCCGCTAAGCTTGTTCTGTCGGTGGTCACAGTTCTGTCTAGTTTGCAGGCGCAGGCAGTGGCACTGCCCCTCTGCAGGCCTCTGGGGCTGTACTGCCAGTGGGTCGCAGGTCCGCCTACCTTGCAGGCGCGGGGGGTGCGGCTCTACCCTTCCTCAGGCCACTGGGCCTGTTCTGTCTCTCGGTTGCAGGTCTGGCCTGTTCTGATGGTGGTCACAGTTCCGTCTACCTTGCAGGCGCGGGGGGGAGGGGGTGGCTCTGCCTCTCAGCAGGCCGCTGCTCCTCTTCTGCCGGTGGGTCGCAGGCCCGCCTACCTTGCAGGAGTGATTGGAAGCTCTGCCACTGCACGGGCCACTGGGCCTTTTCTGTCAGTGGTCACAGTTCCGCCTACCTGACAGGCGCGGGGGGTGGGGGGCGGCTCTGCCCCTCAGCAGGCCGCTGGGCCTGTTCTGTGGGTGGTCACAGTTCCCTCTACCTTGCCGGCGCAGGGGGAGGGGGCGGCTCTGCCTCTCAGCAGGCCGCTGCTCCTCTTCTGCCGGTGGGTCGCAGGCCCGCCTACCTTGCAGGAGTGATTGGAAGCTCTGTCCCACCGCGGGCCACTGGGCCTTTTCTGTCGGTGGTCACCTGGCAGGCGCGGGGGGTGGGGGGTGGCTCTGCCCCTCAGCAGGCCGCTGGGCCTGCTCTGTGCGTGGTCACAGTTCCCTCTACCTTGCCGGTGCAGGGGGAGGGGGCGGCTCTGCCTCTCAACAGGTCGCTGCTCCTCTTCTGCAGGTGGGTCGCAGGCCCGCCTACCTTGCAGGAGTGATTGGAAGCTCTGTCCCGCCGCGGGCCACTAGGCCTTTTCTGTCCGTGGTCACAGTTCCCCTACCTGGCAGGCGCGGGGGGTGTGGGGCGGCTCTGCCCCTCAGCAGGCCGCTGGGCCTGCTCTGTGCGTGGTCACAGTTCCCTCTACCTTGCCGGTGCAGGGGGAGGGGGCGGCTCAGCCTCTCAGCAGGCCGCTGCTCCTCTTCTGCTGGTGGGTCGCAGGCCCGCCTACCTTGCAGGAGTGATTGGAAGCTCTGTCCCGCCGCGGGCCACTGGGCCTTTTCTGTCCGTGGTCACAGTTCCACCTACCTGGCAGGCGCCTATTTTCCCATAATTCTGGGGATTGGAAATCCAAGATTAAGCTGCCAGCATATTCTGTTTCTGCTGAGCCCTCTCTCCTTGGGTTACAGATTGTCACCTTCTCCCTATGTTTTCAGCTGGCAGAGAAAAATTTTTGAGAGAGGGGGCAGGAGAAAGACAGAAAGCAAGCTCTTCAGGTCCCCTTTAAGGGCACTAATCCCACCATGAGGTCCCATCCTCATGACCTCATCCAAATCAGATTATTTCCTGAAGGCCTCATAAGGCCTCACCTCCATGTACCACCACACTGAGGGGTAGGGATTCAACAGTACATTCCTGAAGTATGAATTTAACAGGACACAATTCAGTTCACAGCACTGGGTATAGAACTCTAGATACAGTTTTTTCTTTCAGTACTTTAAATCACTTTGTGGTTTTCTTGTTTTCCTGTATTTTAACAAGTGTGCTGTTTCCTTATCAATGTTCCTGAATGTAATATGCCTTTAATCCCTGATTGCTATTTATATTTCTTCTTTATAATTGTTCTTGAGCAATTTGATTAGTGTATTATTTATACTGTTTATTGTGATTGGGACTTGTTCAGATTCTTGTATTTATGGTTTATATTTTTTAATCAAATCTATAAGATTGTCTCCATTATTTCTTCAAACATGTCTCTCTCTCCACCAGTATCTTTCCTAACTTTAAAGGACTCCAAATAGATGAGTATCGGGCCCCTGGAAGTTCCACAGCTTTGAGGCTGTCTTTAGTTCTTAAAACTTTTTCTCTTACTTTGTTTCATTTTAAATAGTTTCTGTTGCTGTGCAGTAAAGTTCACTAATCTTTTCTCTCATAATGTCTACTCTACTGCTTACAACATCTAATGTGTTATATTTTATCTCAGAGATTAACTTGATTTCTAGAAGTTTAGTTTCAACCTTTTATATAATTTTCATTCCCCTACTTAACTTTTTGAACATATGGATCACAGTTTGAATAACTAATTTAATATCCTGATCTGCTAAATTTAGTGTCAGTTTTGGATCATTTTCATATTATTTGTTTATTTTACTTCCATCCTCTTTATGGGCCCTATATTTCTGCTTATTTCAATGACTGTTACTTTTACATTAGATATCCGATATCAAAAAAATTGTCTGGTTAGGTTTCCAATATTTTTGCATACCCATAAATATTCTTCAGCTTTGTTCTGTGACTCAATTTCTTGGAAATAGTTTGATTCTTTCAACTTCGTTCTTAAAATTTTTTATGTGAGTCTAAAAAAGATTTTGATTGAAAACTGTTACCCTCTTTTGAGTATGTACAGTAAAAGACAATAGCTCATGCAATATTCCATAGATCAATCAGGTCCTGACCTGCTCCTGACAGTTAATTTAGACTTAGTCAGCATCATCACAACTAATTTAAAAGTCGCCTTTACTGGTAAGTTATATAATTTCTGTCAAATCTTTTAGAGTTGATGAGTACTGCCATTTCTATGTGCATCTTAATAGAGAAGATAAAACACATTTATTGGCATGGCACATGACAGATTTTTTTGTCTGTTTCACAGTCTTAACTCATTTAATTTTCATTTTCTTAATTTTCATGTAATGATTGTATATGGAATACAGTGTGATAATTCAAAACATGTACATAATGTTAATGATTAGGTCAGAGCAATTTGTATATTGTGTTGTAAAGATTCAAAATACTAATAGCTAACAAAATATACAATTAATTGTTGTCATCTAGTTACCTATTGTGCTACAGAGCATTAGAAATTATTTCTATACAACTACATTGTTATGGTTTAGATGTGGTATCCCCCAAAAGCTCACATGTGAGACAATGCAAGGGTTGAAGGAGAAATGATTAGGTTACAGTCTTAACCTAATCAATGAGTTGATTCCCTCATAGTATTAACTGAGTGGTAGCTAGAGGCACGTGAGTTGTAGCTGGAGGAAGTGGTTTACTGTGGGTGTGGCTATTGGGTATATATTTAGTATCTGGAGAGTGGAGTCTCTCTTTGCTTGCTGATCACCATGTAATCTGCTTCCCTCTACCACACAGTCAGCCATGATGTTCAGCCTCACCTTGAACCCCAAGGAATGGAGTCTGCTATCTGTGGGTTGAGACCTCTGGAACTGTGAGCCCTTAAATAAACTTTCCCTCCTTTACAATTGTTCCAGTTTCGTCCTTTAGTCCCAGCAGTGAAAAAGCTGACTAAAACATATACCCTGTTACCTGTTAAGCATCTACTCTCCACCCACCTCCTTACTCCTCTTCCTAGTCTGCAGTAACCACTATTCAACTCTCTACTTCTATGAAATCAATGTTTTTAGCTTGGACATATAAATGAGAACATGTAATATTTGTCATTCTGTGGTTGACTTTTTTTACTTAACATATTGTTCCATATATTTTACCACAAATAACAGTATTTATTTCCTTGTATGGCTGAGTGACATTCTATTATGTATATATACCATATTTTCTTTATCCATGCATTTGTAAATGGACACGTAGGTTGATTCAGTATCTATACTATTGAGAAGAGTACTGCATTAGACACAAGTGTAGGTATCTCTCAGATACACTGAATTTTATTCCTTCACATATATAATAGGTAGTGAAATTGATGGATCATATGGTAGCTCTACTTTGGGCTTTTTGAGGAATTTCCATACTGTTTTCATAATGGCTGCATGCATTTATACTAGGTGAGTGCTGTGTCATTTTACTAATTCCACAGTGAAAATGCTGTTTTTCTGTAGGCGACTCTTATGGTTTAGACATTAGGTGTCCCCCAGAAGCTCATGTGTGAGACAGGAAGGTTCAGAGGTGAAATGATTGGGTCATCAGAGCCTTAACCTAATCAGTGCATTAATGCATTTGAATGGGCTAACTGGGTAGTAATTATAGGCAGGCAGGGTGTAGCTTAAGGATATAGGTCACTGAGGGGGTGTGCTTTTGGAGTGTATATTTGGTCCCTGAAGAACAAAACTCTTTCTGCTTTTTTGTTGTTATGACCTGAGCAGCTTTCCTCCATCACTTTCTTCTAACATACTGTTCTGCCTCATCTGAGACCCAGAGCAACAGAGTTGGCCATCTAGGGATTAAGACCTCTGAAACTATGAGCCCCAAATAAACTTTTCCTCTTCTAAAATTGTTCTTATCAAGTTTTTGGCCACTTCAGTGAAAAAGAAAAAAAACTGTCTGAAACAGTGAATAATATTGGGAAATAGAAATATATATTTTTGTAAAACTTGAATTAGCCCAAGTAACTGTGTCTGCAAGATATAGTTTTATTTCAAAGTAACCAAAAAAATCTTAGCTGCTATGATTGAGATGTGGTGTTCCCTGAAAGTTCACAAGTGAGACAATGCAAGAAGATTTGAAAGAGAAATGATTGGTTTATAGCCTTAGCTTAATCAGTGAATTAATCTCAGATGAGATTAACTGAAGTGGTAGGGTGTGGCTGGAGTGGATGGGAATTGGGACATGGCTATGGGGTATATATTTTGTATCTGGAGAGTGGAGTCTCTCTGCTTCTTGAGCTCTGTGATATGAGCTACTTCCCTACACCACACTCTTCCACCATGATGTTCAGCCTCACTCAAGCCCTGAGAAATGGAGCCAGATTTCTGTGGACTAAGACCTCTGAAATCATGAACCCTCAAAAAAACTTTTCCTCCTCTACAGTCATCCTGGTTGGGTCTTTAAGTCACAGCATTAAAAAAGCTGAATAAAAAGTTAGCCAGAATTAAAATTTAATTTATTGAAATATATTTCAAATATATCAATATTTTGAACAAGAATATTCACTCTTTCATGAACATACTTATCAGAATAAGAAAAAAAAAATGCAAAATAAAAATAAAACATCTTAGGGGGCTGAGGTTGTGGCTCAGAAGTAGAACGATCACTTACCATGCATGAGGCACCAGGTTGATCCTCAGTACCACATAAAAATAAAATAAAGATATTGTGTCCACCTATAACTAAAAAATAAATGTTTAAAAAAAATCTTAATTTTTTTAAAGATTCCTGAAACATTAAACAATTGATCAAAAATTTCTAAGGAAAATATACAGATTTTTGTTTGTTCTTCTTGTAGCTGTTGCCCATAAGGAATATTATAGGTATTAGAAAAATTAACATATCACATAAGAACAGAAGTTATGATATCATCCATATGGTCTTCGGAAAAATAGTAATAAGACATATAAATACATATGCATACACTGAAAAGTTTTAAAAAGTCTGCATGTATAATATTATTTTTAGATGTGAGATTTCATATTATGAATCCTCCCTTTCTGTGTGCTAGGACTCTAAAACAGTAATTGGTCCATTTGCTATGCAAAAGATCAGTAAATATTGTTGGCCTTGTGAACCATATGTTCCATCATACAATCCCTCCAATCTGTTATGGTGAAAAAGTGGCTGTAGACAATATGTAAATGAATGGCTGTGTTCCAATAAAACTTCAGTTACAAAAGCCTGGGCAGGTGATAGCCTCTAACTCCTTCTCTAAACTGATGAATGCATTCATTTGATTGGTTGTTTTAAAAATATTTATTAAGCTACTATTTTATGCTAGGATAGATTCTAAACATTAAAGATAAAGCAACAATCAGAAAATGACCTGTTCAGAGTGACAATAAATTAATAACTAGTAAATAAGAGCAATAAATTAACAACTCAATACAGGGTACAATGGGTAAGGATAAGCACCAAAACCAAAAATATGGCAGGCTAATGCCATAGAATGTGAAAGGGCAAGGAAAGGCTTGCTAATTTAGAAAGCAGGGATAGGGGCAGGAAATTCCCTGATGAGTGACATTTGAGAAGAAAACAGAATCAGGTGGATGCTGGGACCTTGTTGATATCAATATCTGTAGAGAATGTAAAAAAGTTGTTTTAATATTTTTTTTTCTGTAATACATGTTAGTATTGGATTTTGTAATACATTTTAGTAATATACGATACATATATATATATATATATATATGTGTGTGTGTGTGTGTGTGTGTGTGTGTGTGTGTGTATACACGCCAAATGTCTATGCATGGTTGCCATTTGATATAATCCTTCCTTATTGGGTTTTTATTTTTGTTTTTGTTTTTTTAGTACCAGGGATTGAACTCAGGGGCACTGGACCACTGACCCACATTCTCTGTCCTAATTTGTGTTTTATAAAGAGACAGGGTCTCGCTGATTTGCATAGTGCCTCTCTTTTTTTGCTGAGGTTGGCTTTGAACTTGCTATCCTCCTGCCTCAGACTCCTGAGACACTGGGATTTACAGTCATGCACCAGGACGCTCAGCCTGTCCATTATCTTTTTGACTGCCCCTGATTACATAGGCAAGGTGGAGAATGTCTTGCCTGAAGCAGAAGGCTGTTGAAATACCCATGTACAATCTCTAATATTGTGTGAACTGAGATCAGTCCCTAATGTACATGAAGATAATAACTCTCACCTCAAACGCAATCTAGAGATGATAGATATGAACCATCTTATAAATTAGAATGCCCATATTTTTCACTTGTGTGTTTTCTTAAACAGAGTATTATGCCAGGTTAAAATATACGCCTGAGAGACTTCTGTAGTTGTGTATTAATAAATAATTTTACTACATTGAAAGATTTTCCAGAAGTATAACAAATATTTAAAATTCTATATGATTTGATACACATCATACACTTGTATAATATTAATAATAATTCAAAAATATAATTTTAAATGTTTATTTTATTATTAAATTTACACCACTTTCTTATAGTTGTTTCTCAGATCAGTACATAGTCTTACACTCTAGTGCTAATGCCAAATAGTCTACTGGATGTTTCTGCTTAACAAATTCTGCTCTAGGTCCATGACAATGCTCCTAGGAGGGGCACATGCTTCCACCTCCCACTGTTACAGACAAAAACTCACAAAGGAAGACAGCCAGTGAAGATAAAGGCATAGACTGGAAGGATGTAGCTGTAAGCCAAAGAATTCCAGGGATTGTTGGAAGGAAAAGGCAAAGAAGAATTTTTTTTTTTATTACTTTCCCTAATGCCTTCCCTAATGCCCTATTGAAACTTGGATTTTAAACTCCTAGCTCCCAGAATTCTGACAGTGTGATTTTGTGTTGTTTTAAGCCACTTCATTAGTGATAATTTCTTACAACATTCCTAGCAAACCAATATAGGTGGTTTCTTCTTCCACTGCATTGAAGCGTAATATATTCCACAGAGAGCATCCCACCAATGCTGAGATGCCAATACTGAAGAATATACTAGACACTTTCCCTATCAGGACTTTATTCAACAAATTAGGCCCAGAACCAAGCCTTACTCATGCCCTAACACATGTTTTGGAACTTGAACAATGATTTTTATTTCATAGCACAGATGTTAAATCCATGAATTCATTATTTTCCAAAGAATTGTAACCTTGTTATAATTCAAGAATGTGTGACCTCCATGGTTACAACAAACTAAATCTTTGATTTCCAATGCATCTTTAGTTTTGAAAATTCTCTAATTATGCTTTATAACTAATTACTATACTACAAATAAACTTTTATTAACTCTAAAAAAAATAAGAAAAAGTTACCATGATCCAATTATTATATGCTTAATTACAAGAAATTTCCATTATTTTTTTCCAACAAATTATCAGAATTCAGAATAAAGTTTTCTTTTTCAAATAAGCCTAATTTGTTTTTTAAAAAAGGGTCAAAGCATGACCATAATTTATCCGAAACTTTTTATGAACTTTACATTTAATATTTCAATTCACATGAATTAAAAATAAAAATCAAGTTAAAGAGTCATTAAAGATGTCTTCAAATATAGCCTCACTACTTATATCGTTTTATTAAAAAATAAGGAATATCTCTTCAAAAATACTTAGTGAGGTTTTGTTATCATTAAATTAATTCTATGGTAAAAAATGTACTTCTTTTTTCATAAAAGTTAAAACTAAAGGTCATTATCTAAATAGAATATTATTACCTTCTTCTAAAAGAAAGAATGAGCCTACTGAGGACTGACAAGGGCACCCTACAAAGTCAAGGGCATTAGAATTACCAAAGAGTGAAATGATTCTTTTAGAGTATTCATGAGAGACATTAATGTTGCAAAATGATCACACAAGGAGTCAATCACTTTGCAAGTTACTGACAGTTGGGGCCCCTTTTGTGATGAAAGAGAACTATGAAATATTCTTGAGTCCAGGATTTGGAGGAGTTAATCTTAGAATAATAAAACAACTAAGAGAGGAAAAGTGATTTTATATATATATATATATATATATATATATATATATATATATATATTTTTTTTTTTTTTTTTAAACAAACATCATTGCTTTCCAGTCAAATGAAAATGTTTGAACTGTTTAGAAGAAGATGGAGCAATGGATAGTCATTAAAATGATAAAAATAAAAAGAACCCATTACTATGAAAAAAATCAAAAGCTCAGAAAATATACTGAGAACAAACATGATACTTAAAGGTTAAGTTTGACTCACGAGGATAATTTAAAAAGTATTAGACTAATAAACAAAGAAAAATCACTCTGAAAAAAAGTGACTATATCACATTGTGCTTGTTGCTTTCTTCTTTTGGATTTGAAGTGGGGGAGTGGATGTCATGCACCAAAATTTAGCAAGGTATTTAGCAAATACTTATGAACAAATGGAGAATCATGACCCAAATCCTAATATAATTGTATAAGTCAGTTTTTACTAAAACAGTGCCTAAATATTCCATTTAAAATAGAAAACCTATACATTGTCACTTTGGCCTTATCATTTCAATATTCCTCCAAAGTGTTGGATGACTAATAAAATATATAAATATTAAAATTACGATGTCTCAAAGATTAAAGCATCACAAATATAGAATGAGTGCAAGTGTGAAACCAAAAGAAATTTCTTGTTTTAGTCATTTTAGGTGAAAGAAGTATGTGTAACATTTAAATTGATTGATTTATGAGTCATCAGACGTTTAATGGATTTTGGAACTACATCATTACAAGAGTACATCTAAAAACATGTTAGTGATTGCCTCCACTCTACCAGAATATACCATTTTTATACTTCATTACTGAATAGATGGTCTTAATGTTTCCCTCAGCTTGACTAAGCATTAAAGAGGTTTCTCCTAATTATGGGTTCATTATCTCTCTTGGAGCATTTCCTTCAGAAAACTTGAGATTGTGATTTTTTCTCTGCTCCTTTGAAAGGCAAATCTTCTGATAGCCTCCCGACAGTTTTACAATCCCTGAATACTTTTTTTAAGGATCTGGAAAACATATTTTTGAAATGGAATCATGCAACCATCAAGAAAGATAGTGCCCTTATCTCCCAGATCCTTTAGGGTCAGATAATACCAATTGGATAAATACCAATTAACAAACCCAAATGGCCTACCAACATTGGTCCTGCCCAATAGCTTCCAGTGTTTCCACACTATTTCACCCCAGCACTTAGCAAACTTTCTGCCTTTAAGTTTGTGTTTAAGCAGAGTTGAGTTCATCTTCTTTACTATTGCAATTGTCTTGATGGTCTACCTTGACTATCTACCTTAACCAGTGCAATTTTCAACAAAATTTCTAAAAACTACACATCAAAGATGTAGACAAACTTTCACATATTCAGACAAGGGACAAAAATGTAATGGAAAACTGAAACTGAAGTAGTAACTGAAGTAGTAGTGGAAGTAATAAGCGTTTGGCCCTGTCTTTGCCAACCTTTTAGTTTTAGCCTAGCTTAAGGTATTTCAATTTTGTCAGGTCATTGCTCACCTGTTTCTAAACAACTTTTCCCCTCCAGGTGCTAAGATCTGATTTAGAATTCTATCTTAAACTACCATCCAGACCTATCTTGAAGTATCCTGAATGATCATTGGGAAACAATGTGTTCCTATGTGTTTGTAAACTTCTTTCCTAATCCATTAATTTCTTTTTTAAAGGAGGCATTTTCCTTGATGTTTTGTTTTGTGTATCACTTAGAATTGGTATCCATCTTTCACACTTAATCTGTTACCTACCAGCCTCCTATCATAGAAAAAATAAATATATTCCCTTAGACCTTCTGCCCCTTTGGGGTACTAAAATATATTAATATGAAATGACCAAAAATGCTGTAAACACACCTCATACTATTACCTGAGGCTGTGTCTACTTTTGTATATCACTCTTCAGATTAGATTTTGTACCAGAGATTGATAGCTTTGCTAAGTGTTCATCAAAACAAAATTCACTTTTTGTTTGTGCAGGGCTACATACTCAATCTCCACTGCAATTTGATGTGGTCTTGTGACTAGCTCCTGTCAGTGGAATGTGTCCCACCTCTAGGCCACCAGTCTTAAGCTGTGAGAGATACTTGAATATTAGAAGTTTACAGGTGCGGGGGAGGCAGATAAATTTTCTTTTAGTTCATATGTCATTGAACAATGAATGATGACTCTTAATGCAAAACAAACAAACAAACAAACAAAAAACTTGGAATCTGAACTGAATGCAGTAAATAGAGAGGAGTTGGGTTGTCTCCCTTGGCAAGGATATGTCTTGTATATTCTAGATGAAGGTAGCAAATAGATAATTAGTGAATAGCAAGTCATTGTCTAGCATCCTTTGCAGTTAGACGTAGCCATGCAATTTACTTGTAGCACTTTTTTTTTTTTGGGGTTTAGATATTAGACATCCCTCAAAAGCTAATGTGTGAGACAATGCAAGAAAGTTTAGAGGTGAAATGATTGAGTTATAAGAGTTTTAACCTAATGAGTGCAGTAACCCAATGTTAGGGATTAACTGGGTGGTAACTATAAGCAAAAAGGGTGTGACTGGAGGAGGTCTGTCACTGGAGCATTCCTTCGGGAATATATTTTGTGCTTGGTGAGTGGAATCTCTCTGTGATTTCTGATTGTCATGTGCTGAGTTTCTTTCCTCCACCAGGCCATGATGTTCTATCTCACCTTAGGCCCAAAGCAATGAAGTTAACCATCTATGGACTAAGACCTCTGAAACTATGAACCCCAAATAAATGTTTTCTTCTCTACATCATTCTCATCAGGTCTTTGAGTAACAGCAGCAAAAATGCTGACTAAAACACCAATTGAAAATATATTAAAGTCATATAAAGGTCAAGCTTCTAAGGAACTTTAGTTATCTTACCATTTTTTGTGGGTTAGCCAGAGAATATAAGACAAAATCGGAAGCCCTTATTGAAGATCACTGAGTCTCCTTCAGTCTGGATGCTTGAAAGAGTGTGTGAAGGAGAGATGACTCACCAATTTGTCTATCTTTCCAGATTTATTATGAAGTGAATTCCTAATGTGTCTAAACCATAATGAGGTTTGGAGATTCCTCTTGCAGTTAGTGTTAATCCAATGGTGATCAACTAGGGCCAGTTTTGTCCCCTGGGGATATTTTATAACATATGGAGATATTATTAGTTGTCAGGAGGAGCTTAAGGCTACTGATATCTGGCTAGTAGAAGTCAAGGAAATGAAATATCCAACCATGTGCTGCAAACTCCTCCACCTCCACCACTAATAATGATTTATCTCATAAAAGATGTCAATAAAATTTAGGTCTTCCCTAACTGAACATTATTAATCTATAGATTGATGCTGTTTTGAATGTGCTATCTCCATTTGGAGAAACTTATCAACTCCATTTCCAAAAAATTCTTTACTGTGGATATGTATGTATTTCTGAACTTTATCCAAACGGTGGCATATCAATAATGTTTAAATGCCCACAAATCTGATATTAACCAAATCTGTATCACACAAACAACATTTTCAAAAGTCAAACAAATATACTAGAGCAATGGAGAAGATTCATTGTTCTTAGAATAATGTTAAAAAATAATATTTTATTGTCCTTATTTAAATTCCTGAAGGATATATTCTAATCAAACAGATTAAATATAATCTGACTTTATAATGTGAATATGAAAGAATTCCTTTGAAAACCAACAGTACATTTTAAGATAGAATGTGACAGGGATTATCAATGCAACAATATAAAGATAGGGAAAAACTGAAGAGAGAAAGAGTGAGATTGATAGATCTGAGTTTGGCACAATGACTAAAAATGGAAAAAAAAATAGCTTAAAATATGGGAAAGAGTATGTTCATGCCAGGAATAACATGAATTAGGAACTTTTAGTTTCCATTCGATTCAGATTTATGGAAGTGGTGACAATTATTGAGCACCAATAGATACTCAGTTTCATTAGAATCTTTGACCCCAGAACAAATGATGTACCTAGATTTACTAGAGGTAATTTTGACATAGTGGGAAAGTTAGGGCCATCTCTCTTATTACAATATGATGGCATTGAGGTCTCCATCAGAACTTGAGCAATGCCTAGTCTGGACAGAGACTGCATTGGACTCCTATAGTTCATTCTGGGTCCTTCTAAAGTGGAGGAAAAAAAGTACATGTCTTTTATTTTTACTTTTTTGTTATTTTGACTGTTTTGAAGCTGGAATGGGTTTTTCACAAAGAGAATGATGTAAAAAAATGATCATCCATGTTAAACTTATTTCCATTATGTGTGAGGTTATTTTAAAAATAGCTGTTCTACATTCATTATAAATAGTAATACAAAGTTTCCTCCAAAGGGGATGGCAATATTTCAGGAAAATTTGGTAAGCTGTAAAAATTAAATTATGATAATTATTTTATTATTTAATTATGTTCAAGTCACTAAAACATTAAAACTTTCAAACTACTAATTTTTTTTTTAATTTCTACACCTCATGATGGAGCTTTTGTCATTTCTTCTGAACTCTGGTAAATATACATCCTTATTAATTTAATTGTTCATCCTTGCTTTTACTGTTTTAAAACTATACTGACTTTAAGCCACTGGCTATAAACATCAATTATTTTATTTAATTCATTTAAATGCACTGAAATAATTAACATACTTTCATGGGGCAATCATAAGTATCAATCCAAGTACTAGACAGACAGGCAGTTACAGAAAGTGATGAGTACATGTTGTGAGTGACATTAAGTCTAAAATTTCAGGGAAAATGTTGGCAAATCATTTTGATGCTTTGCCAGATAGCACCAAAAACAAATACTTTTCAACACTTGGGTATTATGAAAAGCAACTAGCTAAATAACTTCCACAGTTATCTAGTATTGAATGGGATATTAGACATCTTTTGATGGCATGCCAGTAAAATGATAGGTATCACTTCTAGGCCAAGGCATGGGGGTGTGGATGCGTGTATTTAGGAGCAGCAGATAATTCTACCTTTAGTCACTAGCACAGGAAGGAACCACATGTGAATCATGCAGATTGGAATCTGCATCATCCTGAAGCCCTGGGGTTTAACTTCACAGTGTATATCTTAGCGAGGGGATCGAGGTATTCCCCAACATCCCTTGTCATTCTGTGTGGCAATATCACTTGTAATTTGAAGGCA
Organism: Marmota monax; assembly: GCF_021218885.2. NCBI lineage: Eukaryota > Metazoa > Chordata > Mammalia > Rodentia > Sciuridae > Marmota > Marmota monax. The sequence goes on along the minus strand of NW_026693777.1, from coordinate 10,986,405 downwards.
TGGATACTCAGTGGCCAAGGCTTTTAAGAGGAGGATGTTCCTCCTCCATATAATTTTGACTTCCTTGCTTATGTTTTGAAATTTCCACATTACAATATATTTATAGATTTATTTGATGTTACAATAAAGGAAAGGAAACAACTTTGTTTACTATTCTCCTAACTTCTCAGAAGTTCAACTACTTAGGAAGAAGCTAATTGGGAAGAAAAGACAACAGAACTAATAGACAAAACGTCATTTTAGAAGAATAATGGGAAATTGGTCTGATTAAATAACAGTTTTCTTATAAATGCAAAATACAAGGTAGAAGAAAAGCTACAATGTGTGGCTAAATCATCACTATAAACATAAAATTCTATTCTATCTTATTTATGGTCTGACTTACTATGTGCCTTGAATAACTCATAAGAGCAATAGTACTTAGAGGACAGAAAAAATGCTTGGGAGTACATAAACTTAATATATGTTAATAATTATAGAGGTGGTTTTTCCTAAATGCTTATTTAAACAGTTATTAAAACAATTGTACTATATAAACATATGTACTCTATGTTTATATAAAAAACATAGTACGCCTCCATTTTAGTCAGAAGACTCACAACACTAGAGCCAAAATAAGAGCCAAAATATGTACTCTATAAACATATGTACGCTATAAACTTGGACTCTAATGAAGAGTATACTATCATTTTTAACACCATTCAACCATTCAATATTAAACAACTTTTCTGAAAATATTTTGGAAAAGGCCCTTGCTGTTCTTTCATATTGCATATATTCTATTATTCTCAACCAGTAAAGCTTGGTTGAACATTCTTATATGCACAGCTGAAATACATCTTTAAATGGTATAAACATTCTGTAACAGAAAGTTAATATGACTAAAATAACTACTCACCTCTCTCTACTTCTCTATCACCCTATCTACTTAACTGTTTTTCCTTCTATCTTCCCCATACATATATGTATGTAAGACACAGATTATTACTTTCATTCTATACTTGGCTCTCCAATTTTGGTAATAAACAATATCCTATGTAGATTCCTTCATGGGATAGTATTTACCTACTTAACTTTTTCTTCCTCAGATACTACTTTATATTAAAACAATGTTTAATAGTAAATTAGAGATGCTTATTGAAAGTTTATCTAAAATAATACATTATTGAAATGTTTAATTAACTATAAGTAAAATAAAAAAATGTATAAATATCAAAATTATAAGAAAATATGACAGAGATTAGTAGGCTTGCATATCTATGAAATTGAATGGATAATACCTAAAAAAAATGTTAGAAAAATATTAACATAATTCCTTCTTAGATTTAAAGTTAAAGCTGGATCCTTATCTTTTAAATTTGGGGCTATCAACCAGAATTATATGTGCCTGGGTTAATTCCCTTCACAGAGTGCTGCACATTTTCTTGCCTTTTTTTTCTTTGAATCTCAATTCTGTTATAGTAAGACTCGCCTTTAGAGGCCTTTGAATGCAAATTCAGCAACTCAGTAATGAAGGTTGTTTCTCTTGCTGATTCTTGTTGAAGTGTTTTCTGAGCATCATTTCAGTTATGCAACTTCAATGAACTGGTGTGTCTTTTGCAACTTGTTGTGGTAAAATGAAACCGATTAACTCAGTGAGCTTTAAAAATGTCTAGTACAGTTGTCTGATTTGCCTTTTCTATTTTCTGTCATTGTTTGCTACACATCTTTGTTCCTCTAAATATCTTGCTAGGTTTATGTGGACTTGAGGAAGAAAATCTGCATGCTTATGTTTTGAATATGACTAATTTAAAAAGAAAATAACAAAATCTATCATATGAAAAATGAATTTTATAGCAACCCAATTGAATATATAATTTCAATATTCCCTATATAATATATAACTTCAACATGTTAGTTTATTTTATATTAGGAGGTAGCAATGATCTAGATATACAGATTCAAATCTGGTCTGCAAGAAAATACCTTTTTTCTTTTTTAATACAGCTGCCATATTTTTCAATAAGTTCAATTTTTTTATGATATTCCAGCTTGAAAGAGAGACAAAGTACGCCTCCATTTTAGTCAGAAGACTCACAACACTAGAGCCAAAATAAGAAGTACAGAACTGATTGCTTGATGATTATGTCTAGAATAATCTGAAATTATTCATTTTAGAGTCAAGAAAGCTGCAGTATATTCTAGCTATTATAGTTTGCATATGAGCTGACCCCAGATGTTCTGTGTTAATGCAGAAATGTTCAGAGATGAAATAATTGGATTGTGAGAGCTGTTACCTAATCAGTCCATCTGATTTGAATGGACTGAGTGGTAACTGTAGGCCCGTGGGGTGTGGCTGGAGCAGAGTGACCCACTCACTCATTCCCCATGAGTTGGAAGGGTTTATTTTCTCTGCAGCCCCTCCCCCACTCCTGTTTTCTTTTTCTTTCTTTTTTTTTTAAAAGAGACAGAAAGAGAGAGAGAAAAGAGAAAGAGAGAGAGTCAGCTGTGAGAGCAGCTTTTCTCCCTTCTGACACAATGTTCTGCCTCACATAGAGCCCAGAGCAATGAAGTCGGCTAACAATGGACTAAACCTCTGAAACTATGAGCCAAAATAAGTTGTTTTTGTCAAAAACTAACACAGTGGCTATTTATGCTGAAGGGGTTCTATCGGATTCTTTCAGAGCCTCAGTTTTCCTGAACTGGTTAACTAATATTCGGGTATAAAGACAAACAGCAGCAAAAAAGTATTCCAGATGATAATACATACAACCAGCTGCCAAAGAGAGGTATTTAAATTGAAAAGGTGAGATAGAATAGTGGAGGTGGTATTATAAAATATTACAGAAATGTTACAGTTAAAAATTCAATACAGCGTTCATGGCAAAAAATATTGAATGCCTTTTTCATCATTGTATTGCAAAATCCAATGAACAATTGTTAATAGTATTCTTCAATATTTAATAAAGTTATACACAATTGGTATTGTGCTTAATTTCCAAGTTTTATTTGTAGGAACCTGACCTTAAATACATTGTCTTATACTGGACACACAAATTAAGGAATATAATGTTTTTGACCAGCCAGCTACTTTTAGTTGCAATGTAAGCAAAATATACTACATATATTAATGACCATAATTTAATTTTTATTAGGACTACAGAAGAGGCACATATAACTAAAATCGAGAATAAAAACCTGATAATAAAACAACATGGATTGAAGATAAGCTTAAAAATATGTACGGATAGAGCATTTCCCTATTAAAGATCTTGAGATTTTCCTTTAAAATATAAAAATAATAAGTCTAAAAATTAAACAGGAAATGAAGCTTCTGAACCAAATGAGGATGCCCAAGTGTAAATAAATTAAAATATCTATGACTAATCATCTATCTAAATAGTTAATTGAAACAGTATGTGTAGGGAGAAATCTAAAAATTTGAAAGGTCAGCTTTAAATGAGGGCACACAGAGAACTAATATTCAATGCAGAAAATGGAAGCATTAAGACAACAGTTCCCACTGGGATGATGTTGGCTAGAGTATATTAAATAAGACAATAAAGTTAAAGAAGCTCTTGCAAAGGTCTCAGACAAGGATGAATGTGTTTATCAGTGGTCAGCAATGAACTGTGATGTGTGTGGAATAAGCTGAGAAATCATGTATAAAACATTAGGATCCACAGTGCAGTATGCAAGATTTTGGTGTTCTTTCACTGCTATATTGCAATTTCCTTGAATATGCTGAACCAATCTATTAATCATTGCTGCTGAGAAGGCCATGTTAATAGGTATGTGGAAGTCTGAATGTCTTCTTCCTTTACCTATTTCATGCAAAACAGAATTATTGACTGAAAACAATTTATTAAAATGTATTTTAAGTATATGATAGACTTACTGAAATATAAATTCAGCAGAACTTCTGTATTACTTTGAATAGATGACAAAAATATCCACCAATATAATTACTGAGCATATGCTCTGAGAAATTCTTTAATAGGTAAGTGTGAAAGGGCTTTGTAAGATATAAAGGTTTTTCCAAACATTAGTTATGCTATTTAATAAAGCTGTAATGACCACCAAGCACTGAGCACTGAACAGTGTGTTTGACACAAGAACCATAAATGTAAATGTGACACAGTCAGTGTTACCAAAAGCCTAAGAGAGGAATCACAGAGACATCAGCAAGTTAATGATTGCAAGAAAGGTGCATAAGGGTACTCTAGGGATACAAAAAGAATGTCTACCTTGGACTTGGAAATGAGGGAATGATGCTTTGGAGAGGAGTAAGTGTTTGGGGAGTTCCAGGGATGACTCAGTCATAGATAATTGATAGGAACATTGGGTCAAGACCAAACTTTCTGACCCTAACATTTTCCATGTCATACCAAATATTTATTTAACCATAAATAGAGGAGCCTGCTGCTTTTTCATCATTTTTCATCTCACATTATTAAAACCAGCTAGATTCACAGACTTACTAAAATGCTACACAATGTGTGGGAAGGCACTTGCAGCTGGACTAATGTGAATGGAGAGCACATGCAACCAGGGAAACACACCTGACCTACTGCTTCAGGGACCTTCAAGTTTCAACTTTATTTAGAGCTTGGACTGGAATTTCACCTACTACAACCAGTAACACCCACCCCAAATCACACCTCACCTCCAACACCACTTAACAACTAAATCTCCCTTCAAAGGAAACTTTGTACCTAAAATGACCCTATCTCCAGTTTGCCTAGAGGAGTCTTGGGGAACTTGTAATGTCCCAGCAAAATTATCAAAACACCCCCCAACTCATCTTGAAGAATGTTCTGTTTTGGTCAAAAACATTACATAATAAATGTGTAAATTAATTTGAGTTCTTGTCTCTAGGATTTGGGAAAAATGTATTATTTCACCCTTCTGATTTTGCCCTGCCATGCTCCTCAACTCCCAGGAATAATTCATCATTCAGAGGTTTGATATAAGTATTTTATTTTCTTCTAATTTAATTCCAATGGCCCAATCTACACAATAGTCATAAATAATACATAATATGGGAGCAACACCTGGCTTTGCCTTAGGATAACAAACCAGTCAATTGTTGATAAGTAGTAAAGATGGATTTTGCAATGATGATATGGCTTAATCCTCTAGTTATATGAATTAAAAATGATACAACATAATCCTTTAGGCTGTTACATAGAATTCAGTGTTATGCCTGAAAAAGGAAATAAAGGGCACTATTGCTATGTCTGTTCCTTATAGCACTGCCATAAACTACATTTTAGTACCAGGTTTTTATGTACATAACTGCAAGAGAGAAATAAGGCAATAAAAGTTAAGATTTTGAATTATTAGAAAGAACAAAGAAAGAGGAACTGCTATGGAGAAATATATATGTGTGTGTGTGTGTGTATTATATATGTATGTATGTGTGCTCATCTAAAACATGAATATACATGTTTTAGATAAGCACACATTACATTATCAGTATTTTATAATAATAATGTCTAAGTTTGTTTATACACCCTGATTTTTAATATTTTACAAACACATTCACATTTTTTTCCTACCTGTGACCCTATATGGTAGGTGATACCGTAATTTCCAATCTTACCATGAGGAAACTAAAACAGAGAACAAGATATTTGTCAAAGATCACACATCTCATGGCTAAGATGCAGAACAAGTCATTTGACTCCTAAAGTCTGTGCTCTAAAAAATATGCAAGCACAATATTTAAAAGTAAATACATGGAGTAGAAGCGACAAAGAAAAATGCACAGCTCAGTGATTTTTTAATTTTAAACAAATTCAACCAGACTGTACATGTACAGCTATTGCACACCCATAATAAGAATAGACATTTTTGGCACCTTAGAAATCATGCTTATCCTCATTTCTGTTGTTTTTGTACCCCTCTTCAAGTATAACTACTAGATTAGATTTTCCAGATTTTAACCCTGGGTAAGTGGAAGCATATCAAGTGTGAATCTTGTTGTTGTTGCTTAAAATTGTTGAGACTCACTCACATTGTGGATCAAATGAGATCTTTAACCATATTTCTGTGGAATAGTTTATTAAATGATTATGTCATAATGTATTTTGTGTTCATTCTCTGGATACTCCTCTGAACTGTTTACAGTTTGAATTTATCTCAAATGGTGTGTTTTGACTGTCTTGTGCATGAGAACAATTTAGGTGTCCATGTGCACTTCTACCATGTAGAACTAGAAGCAGACTCTCTCAGTCATAAGGAATCATGGCACCTGTGTCATGGTTTGGATGGGAGGTCCCTCCCTCAAATCTCATGTCTGAGACAAGGCAAGAAGGTTTAGAGGAAAAATGATCGAATTATGAAAGCCTTAACCTAATCAGTGAGCTGATGGCCTGATGGGATTAACTGAGTGGTAACTGAAGGCAGGTAGGGTATGGCTGGAGGAGGTGGAAATTGGAGTTGTTGTGCCTTTGGGGTGCATATTTGTATCTGTCAAGTAGAGTCTCTGTCTCTGCTTCCTGATCATCATGTGAGCTGCTTTCCACCATCACATTCTTCCAACATGATATTTAACTTCATCTAGAGCCCTGAGGAATGCAGCCTGCTATCTATGGACTGAGACCTCTGAAACTGTAAGCCCCCAAAGAAACTTTTCCTCCTCTACAATTGTTTTAGTTGGATCTTTTAGTTACAACCTGTAAAAAGCTGACAAAAACAGCCTGTGTACTACTGCCTTTAGTAGGCGCTGCCATTTTCCAAGGTGCTTGAACCAAAAATACTAAGAGAGTGCTCATAACAAGCAGGATGAGTTCTGCTTCCTTTATAACCTCCCAGTCCTGTGTATTTTCTGTCTTTTTCATTTTAGCCACTCTGGAGATTGTGCATTATGTTGTGATTTTAATTTCTCTGATGACTAATAGAGTTGAACTTATTTTCATGTTTATTGGCTATTTGTGTATCTACTTTTGTGAAATGCCTATGTTGGGTTTTATGGCTTTTTGTTAATTATCTGAAGGAGTTCATTATACATTATGGATGCAAATGCTTTGTGCACTGCAACTTTAGAACATGCCTGTGAATTATAGTCTGCCCTTCCTTATGACCTGTCATTAGGACTCGTGGCTTTGTGGTACAGCATTGGCTGGACCTGTCTTGAGATTTTGGATTTGCCTGACCTGCCTCAAAATCACTTCAGAAAATTTCTTACATTTCAAGCACATATTTTCTACTAGTTTGTTTCTCTGGCTGAACCTTGCTAGATACAATGTCATTCATCATATTATAAAATTTCTCATCTATTCTAGTTTATTTATCATAAACAGATGTTGACTTTTTAAATATATTTCTGAATCCTCTGAAGTGATTGTATGGCTTTATTGTATTAATCTGTTAATGTACCAAACTCTACTAAATGATTTCTTAATCTAAACATTCATTTCTGAAATAAACTTCATTTGATGATTTTGATGACAACAAGATATTCTCTGTATAGGATTTTAGTGTCTATGTTCATTAGAAATATTAGCCAATAATTCTTACTAACATCATTATTAGGTTTCATTAAAAATTATAGCATCTCATAAATGAGCTGTAGGTTATATTTTATTTGAAGGAAATCTTTGAAAGAGTATATTTGGAATGATTTATCAGCATAATCATCTAGCCCTGAACTTTTCCTTCTTCTGGTTCAATCTAATTATTTGAGCTATCTATTCTGTATATCTTCAGTAGAGAGAAACTTGTTCATATTTGTTTTTCTTCTAAGGTCAGTTATAGTAAGAATTTTTTCCAGTTTTGTCACATTGTCAAATTTATTGGTATTTTAGATGTATTAATTTATTTATATTTTAGATATGTTATCATAGTGGTTTCCATTCTTTCATTGACAGCATTAATAATTTGTATTTTCTTTCTGATTAACTTGAAAGAATTTCCTTTTTGATAAGCTGGTGAATTAAGTCAATTTTTACAATGGGGGTCATAGCATAATTTCTAGGAGGCCTCCATCTTCCCAGCCTTTCTCAGGGCTGCCTCAATTCATGGTCTTGCTTACACACCAAAAACATAACAGCCCCCTAGAAGCCTTGGTGAGGGAGCTTCCCTATGGCCATTTTGGGCCTGCCCCAACTCCTTGCATAATCCCACTACAGATAATGAGGCCTCAGAAGACCTGTGCATATGGAGTAGGTTGAGGCAGCCATATTGCTTCAGGGCTTGTGTTGCACCAGACTGGGGCTGAAACAGTTCATTGTCTAAATGTTATACATACTGTTATATATACTTACATTCTGAAGACTTGGAATCTCACCTGCTTAGGGGAGACGTGTTTTAGTTTCATCAGTTCAGTCATTAGAGGGTTCATATTTTGACTCAAGGCTATACTGGGAAAATAATATATATGTGTACAATTCAATGTGATGGTCAGCAAAGGAATACTAAGAGAATAGCATGCACTGGTGGAAACAGAGAGGATGCCTTAAAAAAAAGGAAAGAAAGAAAATAAATCAACTTTTATTTCTATTGATTCTTTTGACCATACATTTTGCATCTGGCAGTATCTGTATATTTGGTTTCTGTTTTCATTTTATCTTCAGTATTTCTTCCTACTTTTCCTGATTTAAGTTTGATCTTCTTTTACTATCTTCTTAAGTTGGGAATTCAGAACTTTGATTTTTACCACTTTTTAGTGTAGATATTTGGAGTCATCAGTTTCCCTCCAAACACTGGCTCACTACATTTGTGTAAGTGGCATAATGCTTTTGTTTCCTGAGAATAATTCTAGGAAGTCACAAATTGACCTCAGCTATTTGTAGAATAATAGATACACTTAAATGGCACCAACTCCTGGTCAAGTCGTGGACTATATTGATAAGCGCTTCTTTGTAATCATGTATTCAAATAAAATTTGAGATGTGTTTTATCTGCTTGTTAGCATTGTTTATTGGTAATGGTGAGATTGATTATGTGCACCTGATGTCACTGGAACCTTGGAGATTTCTGGCTTTGAAAATGTCTGCAAAAAAAAAAAAATTACTTCATAACCTAGGGAATGAAGAAGCTGTAGTTCAAATTCCATTTTGGGCTCCTTGGTTCCACTTGATGATGATCTGAGAAAGGATGTTCACTAGGACCCTATAGAGAAAAAAATATTTGGAGGGTCAGATCAGCATCTCCAGACCTTTTAGAGAGAGGAGGCCTTCGCCTTACACTTATTTGTTGCTATTTTGCTTTAATTTTGTCTAAAATAAATTGTTGATTTTAAGTGTTGTCATTTGGGGTCCTGTAAAACTTTTAATAACGAAACTGTTTCACTGTTATCATTAGTGAAGACCGTTTTTATTATCATTTGGTTCAATATTTTTTCTGAATTCCATTGTGATTTCTTATTTGACTACTAAGATTTTTTAAAAAAAAACATTTTTAGATGATGATGAACCTTTCTTTTATGCATTTATTTATTTGTGGTGCTGAAAATCAAACCCAGTGCCTCACACATGCTATGCAAGTACTCTACCACTGATTCACAACTCCAGCTCTGATTACTAAGATTTTTAAAACAGTGTTCTTTAAATTCCAAATTTGGGGGGTTGTCTATCCTTATAAAATAATCCAATTCCATATATTCATCCTACTAAAAAAAACTGAGAAATTTATTAAAATCTTAACTCTAGTTGTGGATTTGTTTGTATCTCCTTTTATTCCTTTATATTTTTGAAATTTTTTTAGGTAGATACAAATTTTGTACTTTCACATTTTCCTTTGGAATCGACATTCTTATTACTATGAAATGTCCCTTGATTTTGGTAATTACATTTCTTAAAGTCTGCTCTGTATGAGTAAACTAGCTTTTCCTGTTTTATCATTATCATGGTACCTTTTTATCTCTTTTTTAAAATATTTTTTTGGTTGTAGATGGACACAATATCTTTATTTATCTTTATGATATTGGGGATCAAACCAAGTGCCTCACATGTGCAAGGCAAGCAGTCTACCACTGAGCTACATCCCCAAATAATATCTATTATTCCACAAATAGCTGAGGTCAATTTGCAACTTGCTAGAATTATTCTCAGGAGACAAAAGCATTAGTACATCCCCAAACCCCTTTTTATTCTTTTATATTTAATCTTTTGTCATTAATAAACAGTATAATAGCATATAATTTATGTTTTTCTTATTCAGACTAAAAAAAACTGTTATAGTTTTAAGTATGTGTGTGTGTACACATATATGATAAATAGATAGTAGATATAGATATTGTTATGGTTTGGATGTGAGGTGGTGAGATGTCCCCCAAAAGCTCACGAATGAGACAGTGCAAGAGGTTCAAATGAGAAATGATTGAGTTGTAAAGTCTTAACCCAATCAGTGATTTAATCCCCTGATAGGGATTAACTGAGTGGTAACTAAAGTGGCAGGGTGTGGCTGGTAGGGTATGACATTGGATCCTGGCTTTGGGTATATATTTATATCTGGCGAGTGGAGTCTCTCCCTCTCTCTCTGTGCTTCCTGATCACCATAATGTGAGTTGCTTCCTTCCACCATACTCTTCTACCATGATGTTCTGCCTCACCTCAAGTCGTAAGAAACAAAACCTGCCTTCAATGGATTGAGACCTCTGACACTGTGAGCCCTCAAATAAACTTTTCCTCTTTTGAAAATTGTTCTGGTCAGATCTTTTAATCACAGTAGTTAAAAAGCTGACTAAAACAGATATATATATATATATATATATATATGGATATGGATACATATAAAATAAGTATATTTACCATATACTATAAGGTAATATGTATGCACAATAGGTATATATATATAAATATACATATGTATGGTTATAATCATACAGTGATGTACAAGTCTAACACGGTGTGGATTCATTTTTATGTATCCCATCTATTCTTTTTTTCTTATTCTTTCTTTTTATTGTTCTACCTTCTTTACTAATATTTTAGTCATGTATTATCTTGCTCTTTTTTGTAGTTTACAAACTACAAAAATAAATTCCTAATTTTCTACAGCATATTTATCATTTTGTAAATATACTATAATCATATAATTTAATTCAATTTATCTATTAATTAATTCTGTGTTAATTCTTATATCCTTTAGTCTCATATTATTGTTGTTATTTATTAAACATCAGTATAAGTTAGAGAATGTTTGCTATAGCTATAATATTACAATTTTCTTTTTCAGATTGCTCATTTTACTAGTCATGAAATTGAGTGACAACAAGAAGTGATTTATCCAAAGTTATCCTTAATTAAGCTTGAAATCTATTCAGACTTTCAGGCCAGTGCTCGTCTATTTACAAAAAGCATTAAAATATTTTGAAATGGAATCATAGCTTTTGTACCTATGGATATATGTATGGCTATGGATATACATAAAGATTAGTACTCATAAATTAAATATTTATCAAGCAACTACTAAGAGGCCAAGCATCACACAAGAGTTTTAGGATTGAATTACAACTTGTATCCAAATATGGCATTTTTCTAATTCATATTGTAAAGTGAGGGAATTACAAATATGCCACCTAAATTATTCCATTCTGGAACAAGTTAAAGGCACTTGAAAAGCAGTTGATTCAAGAATATCACAGTAAGCTTATGTAATTCCTTAAAAGCAAGAAATGAAAGTCCCATGTGAAAAATGTCCTCCCTATACTAGAAGGAAAACAGCTTTCTTATCATAAAAGAAAGTTGAGGCTGAAAGAAATTTGTATAAACACTGTTACCCTAATGCTAAATTTCCTATTTACTTCTCTACCCAATTTAAGACCAAGCCCCTTCTCCTTATCACATTTTATAATTTATAATTTAGTAGTTTTTATCCAAAGCAGTCAAAGCAGTGTACATATAATTGAATATAATTGACTATAATAATTTCTTCTATGAAGACTCTGTGCCACCAAGCCAAATTAAACCAAACCAAACCAAAACAACAAAAGCAAAAACTTCTCTTAAGTAAATTCACCTGATTTTCTCCTGTTATTTTGTTTTATATCTATTTAATTATCTGGACCTGGCACCCCAACAGGATGGAGGTAGAATTCTGCCTATCTGTTATGGTTTAGATGTGAGGTATCCTCCCAAAACTAATGTATGAGACAATGCAAGAAAGTTTAGAGGTGAAATGTTGGGGATGTGAGAATCTTTATGTAATCAATGCATTAATCAATGCATTAATCCCTGCTAGATATTAAATGTGGAAACTGTAGGCTGGTAGGGTATGGATGGAAGAACTGGGTCATGGGGAGACATGCCTCTGTGATGTATACTTTGTCCTGGATGAGAAGGGCCCTCTCTCTCTTTTTCCTGGAACCATGTCCCTAGCTGCTTTCCCCTATTACACTCTTCTACCATGATGTTCTGCCTTGCCTCAGGCCCTGAGAAATGGAGCTGGCTGTCAATGTGAGCTCTGAAATCATGAGCTCACAGATAATATTTTCCTTCTCTAATTGTTCTTCTAAGGTCTTTTGTTCACAACATTGAAAAATCTGACTAAAACACTCCCCTACAAAAATGCTACCAATATGCATTAACACCTACTATACAACAGAACATATGTTGCATCTGGAAATGTCTCACTCCAAGGACTTGATGTTTCATGTGATAATGTGTATACTCCTATTGTTCTTGTCTTGGGTACATTTCAGAAAATAGCCCCAGGAAGTTTTAAATCTAAATTCTAGACTCCTAATTTTCAAACTTAAATTTCATGCAAAAGTACTTTCCAAGAAGATAAGCTCAGGGAATCAGGAACTACTTTTAACACTTTATAATTCAGTATTTGTTTTTCTCTTGCCAAGAGGAATTCAACCAGTCACCAAGTTCTACAAAATAATTTACCAAATATATCTAAGAAAAAGTTGGCCACTTCACTTGTCAAACACTTCTTTCCCAGGGAGAGTTTGAGCTCTTTGGAGGCGGTACATTTATAGATCACAGATGCCCAGTGCTTCTTGGTGCTGGATAAGCACATGTGCTAGTCTTGCTCTGTGCAGAGTCCCATAATTAAATGTCACATGTGGCAATTTTATGTTGACTCTTCATCATAGGTATCAAATACAGCTCCATGTGAAAACTAGGATTTTCAACTTTAAGAGACAATAAAAACAATCAAATTGTCAAAAAACAAAAAACAAACAAACAAAAAAAACCCCAAAACCACTCCAAGGTATTGCACTCTCTATAGATGCTACTCTATCTTAACATCATTTGTAACAAACATTAATATACGATTAAAGCACGGTAGCAACTTCTCAAAGGGAAAATATATCTTATTTCCTGAAGAGCTATACAATATCTGAAAACGGAAGTTGAAAGATAAAGAAAATAAAAGAGTGGAAGACCATTTATAAAAAAACAAAAAACAAAAAACAGCAACAACAAAAAAAACCTAAGGAGGCAATATAAGAAAGCACAGTTCATTTGAAGGGTCTCAGGAGCTCATCTAGGCACTGATCAAAAGCCAGGTAAGCAAATGAGGAACTCCTTGCTTCAAGGCAGAAAAGCTGATTCAGTTTCAAAGTTCTATGTCAAGGACTTGTATTGACAAAATGTGATGAGTTGCAACACTACAGAGAGGGAGGAAAAAAAACATTTTATTTTCAAAAGTTACCAGATTTTCAAAAGGAGAGCAAATGAGGTAATGTAAATGTGAGCTACGGTTTCAGGGGTGCAATTCGAGATCTTTGATTAAATAGAAGTATTGCTAAAACACACTTTGAATTGCAGGGGTAGACTGATTTCAGATATACTCTAAATTAATCCCCTTATATTACAAAGGCAATAAATCTTCACGAGAGCAAGACATTCCCTGAGGCTCTAGAACTCAAAAAAAAAAAAAAAAAATCAAAACTGAGGGTAGAACTTTGGTTAATCTGAAATACTTCTTCATCCCTGTCATACATTCCAGCCTGGAGAATTTATAATCATCCTTTCTGGAATATATTAGGCCCTTCTCTCTTGTGGGGTACTAGATATCCCCTTCTTTTGGATACCACTGACACCACAATGGTGTTTATGTTATTTGGCTTCTGATGTTGCTGGGAACTAGACTGTCTCTTGTGATCCATACTGTGTTTCCCAGCAAATCACCCTTCAGTTTATAATTATTTTATATTAGGATCTTGCAAAACAGCCAGTAATTGTGCTATGGAAGAAGAGAGTAGGGGTATTGTGTTGCATCTATATGAATCTCTGTCTATCACTTTTCAGGGTTTGTTTGATATTTTAACATTATATAAAATTCCCTGGAACGTCAGGTTCATTTAAATTAAACTACCTTTATTAATTCACTCTTCTGAAGAAATTTGGAAGTTGCCCTTGGCTAAAAGCTTAACTTCTGAGTCTCATCTATTGCATTTGAACAAGAAGTGTATTTTACTTATAAGATGGCTGTGTTAGAGATAAAGATGGGTTATAAATTATACAGCACAGAGATGTTATGCTAGTATTTTACAAAGTTATTGATTTCTCTTTTTCATTTTATCCTTCTTGTGCCATCTCATTTACTTTCAAGTTTTCAATTATCCAAGATATGCTGGGAAATTATAAATATGTGTATCTCTCAAGACCACTCTAATTAACAACTTGTAGAAATCTCAAACACTTGCTCAGAACAAAGCCAACTGTATTTTCATTTATCCTGGTTATGCTTTACCTCTCCATTTTGTTTTATACAAATTAAAAATGTGTATTTCACCCTTGCCTTCTTTCTTGCTTATTCCCTAATATATGTTCAGTCACCAAATCCTGTCAACTTCACCTCATCAATAGTTTCTCAAGTCTGTACATTTATCTCTATCCCTAACACCTTCATCATATTCCATGATGCATCATATTCCATGATGCAGCAACCCAAATATGATGATATTCTCTTCACAAGAGTTAAAGTAATCCTCTTAAACACACACATGTATCACTTCCTTGGTGAAAACTATTTCACTAATAATAGCAGACTCTCATGTAGTGCTTAACATATGCCAGGCACTGATGTAAGCTCCTCAAACATCATATTCATTTAGCTTTCATGAGAGCTGTATGAAGTAGGTTCCTCCTCCTTTTCTTCTTCCTCCCATTACCCACACCATTTCTCTTCTTTTTCTCCTTTCTGGTGAGGAAACTAAAGCACTTCTCCAAGAATACAGAGCAAATAAGTGGACAAAGTAAGGAATCCAAATACATATGTCTATGCAGCTACAGAGATAATCTCTCTGTATATACACATATGCATGCATACACACATGTATGCACCTACATATGATTGTGCCAGTAATTTTATATCGTCATACACTTAAACATAGATATATATATATAGATATGTACTTGCACATACTCATCATACTACTTTATCCAGTTGATTATTGTACAAATATGCCAAAATGAGTTGATACCCTTTCACCGTACCCATTAAACTGTTACTATTTCAAAGTTCAATCCTTCAAAGAAACATTTCACATGAACTATTTGTGCGAAGACTGCATGATTCACATCTAATATTTCAAACAATCCTTCTTATAACAACCTTGATAAGATGGCACTTTTATTTCCAAGTTTACAGGTGATGAATCTAATGGGAAGAAAAGTTAACTTTTCAAAGGTAACAGAACAAGAATTGTTAAAATAAAGTTTCAAATCTATAGTTTCCTAGATGGTACTTGGTTTGTTACTGTTTTATACACCATCCTAAACACTGATCATAATGCTTTTATTTCCATTCCACATATTTAATATAATAAAATTCTTATTATACTTTTAACAAATTGGCATTTCTAGTTATGTTTTCTAATGTAATAATATAAAGTTTATTCTTTGAGTTATTCTATAAGTTACTTCATTGCTATTTTATTAGTTTATAGCTTTAATTTTTTACAAATAATAAGTACTTGATTATAATTAGCAATAAAGGATAATATCAGAAAAGGGAAAACAAAAGAGTAAAAAAGTATTAATGCTCCATTAGCCTACAAAAATATGATCTCAATGTCCATTGCCTAATATCATAGTCAATGCCAACTTACAGCTCTTGGGCATTTGAAATGAGACTTGTCCAAAGTGATGTTTCTGTAGTCTCAACTATATCTGTATTGGAAAGTCTTCATATGACAAAAGTATGTTAAACACAAAGTTAATCATCCTTATTTGATTATACATTGAAATACTCATAGTGTAAATTGAATTATATTATTTTAACTACTTTTACTTAGTCTCATTATTTTAAATGCGGCTATCAGAAAACTTTAAATCACAAATGTGGGTTACATTTTTGGCTTACTTTCTCCTACTTATAGTGCAAATTAGACTGGGAAATTTCAACTGATTGATATTTACCAAAAAAGAGTTTGAGAGTATACAGAGAAACCTGAAGGAGCCCAACTTCTTCATTATGAAATGATAAATTCAAAGAAGTTAGTTTTTACCTTGGATAACACTGAAAATTAATGAAAGAATCATTTTAATGAAACTCAAAGCACTCTTTCTAAAGGAGAACATCTCTCTTTCAATTGTTTTTTTTTTTTTCCTCTCAGGCCATGTCTAAACTGCTTGCATACTTCTAGAAGCTGGAGCCTTGGAAAAACATCTCACAAACTGTATTGCCAGATGGCTTCTTATTATCTAATACCAACGAGAAAAAAGCTGTTAGATGAAAGAGTGAGGAAAAGGAAGACACCTTTGCTTCTCCTCTTTGCCCTAAAACTGCCACACAACAGCAAGGGTGGATATGACCCTTGGTAGTTCAGCCATTTAGAACTGGGAAACAATAAAAATAAATTTGTATGTGTAAGTTAGATGGCTATTTTTTGTATTATTAAAATGAAAAGTTTCTTTTCCAAAATCTCATTATATGACCTGAAGAAAAATGGTGATTTCACTTATTTTCACATATGTAAATAGTAATTCAAATATTGTGGTACTCACAATTTGAACCTTTTTTTAAATCTTGCATCAAATACTGTTTTTAGAAACAAAATACCAATAATATAACATATATGCAAACTGTTGGGAATTCAATATCTGAGTTGAGTGAAATCCAAATTTATTATCATATTTGATGTTTGTGTTTCCCTCTGTACTCAGAAGTTCTTTTTCTGAATTTGTTGCAGATGCTGAGTACAGAAGAGGCCTGTGATGGTTAGATAATTGCAGCCCATTCTATAAGCTCCAACAAATAAAGCTTTTGATTTAAGTTTGTTTCATCTCAGAAAGATCAGTATAGAAAACAGATTAAAAACATGCATGAAGTAGCTTTCAAAAAGAAGCTACATTCAGCTCCAAAGCTAAGCAATGGCAGTTCTCAAAAGATAGCTTCATGATGTGAGCTGGAATCAAAGGAATGACTCCATTCCTTTGAATTTAAGTGAGCCTTTAAATCAGAGGGTGAATGTATCAAACACTGTTCTTTGTGAAAGACTGAATATGAGCCAATGCTAATTTTATATCACTACTCTTTCAGGAATCTTACTAATGGTTATAGTGAAAAGAAAATGAAACTCTCCTTATATTTTTATTTTATTTGTTCATACCAGTAATTGAACCCCAGGGTGCTTTGCTGCAGAGCCACATCACCAGCTCTTTTCTTTTCTTTTATTTTAACAATTTCTTACTAAGTTGCTGAGACTGGCCTTGAACTTGGGATCCTCCTGCCTCAGTCAACTGAGTCTCTGGAATCTCAGGAATTGTGCACCACCTCACCTGGCTAAATTCTCCTATGTTTTAAAGACAAAATTCATTCTGACAAAATTTGTTTTTGTTTAACCTCTGTTTCATTGCCAAGCTACCTTAGTTCACAAGAATAACAACAATAATGACAGCAACAAATGAAAATATTTATTCAGTGCACGCTACGTAACGGGTACTCTTTTTAAGTATTTTGCATGAATTAATTTAATCCTCAAAATATCACTGAATAATTATCTCTATTTTATAGAAAAAGAAATGGAGCAATGAGCATCTTTCCTAGATATTCTTGAGCTATATTCTTTTGGTAATTAACAGCTGAAAATGTAGCTTTCATCATTCAAAACTAGGATTATGTGATATATAATATATGATTTGATATATCACTAAAAGTCTTTCACACAACATAGTAGTTAAACTAATAAATGGAAGAAAATCTAAATTATAGAAAGAAATACATTTACTTGGAATTAATATCATAAATTGATTTATTTCACACAATCTAGCTCTCCACACATAGCTAGACTTGTTATCTAGCTAAAACAAAACAAAACAAAACAAAAGACCCACTTTCAATAACACTGATGTCTTGAAATAAAAAGAGAAAATCCAAATCACAAGATAATTTACCCATATTAAATATACCAGTAGAACAAGACTTATTTTTATGTCTGGGCATTAAATTTACTATGTTTCCAAGATTCCATAGCAAAAATGTAAATCAAGGAAGATGTCATTCTAATTATCTGTCCAAGTCAAGTCATAAAAAAATAAAATATCTTCTAGTTTTAACCCTCAAAACAAATATTTCTGGGAAGATTAATTTCAGAATGTTACCATGAGAACTGCAGACATGTATTTCAACAAAAAAGTCCATTAACTGGTGAAAAACGCTTAAAATTTAAAAAAAATCAGTTAAAGTCTCTAAAAATTGTTAAAAAAAATTAAGCAAATTGAGACACATTTTATCATTAAAATTTATCTACTCTCTGTATCTATAACTAGTCTGCTTTACCTGAGCCACAGTCACTACCTCTGTCTCCTAAATTCACTATGACAGACTCTCCACTACTGGTAGGTGAGGAGAAGACCAGGCACCTTCTCTTCCCAGATCCTTTTTCATCCATTCTCATCAGGAGGAACAGCTTTCCAGCACTTCTCATTTCCTTAAGCTATGCTTTACATGACTGAACTCCAAGAGAGATTGGCCAAGATATCAGAATGGGCTTTATTCTTCCAACTGGCTCCTATTTAAAGTGCAGAAACTCTACCCCCACGCATCACAGACCAAGGAGACTAGAGCTCTAATACCTGTGCCCCAAATTTCTCATGATTTGGAGGTTCCATAAAGGAGAGGCAGGTGGGGAGCACTCTAGAATACTGCTTCTATTGCACATCCTACACATAAAGCAAGGATATCTTTATCTGATGTGACACTGTCATGCCTGTAGTTTTGGGGGAGAGGATTTGGAATTTTTACCAAAAGGCAAAGATATAGGAATAAAATGCACTGAACTGACTTTATTTAAAACAAAATATGGAAAATCTGTAGACCAATGGAATTTTCAAACACTTTGGAGATTTGGGTGAGAAATCAGGAGGAAGAGACTGGTAGGTCCATGAGAGCAATAAACTAAACTGTAGTTACTATACCAGAGAATCATTGCCAAGAAATGAAATGGTAAGAATTGTCCTAAAATGGGATTTGTAATGGAGTCAAATTTTAATTGGATCAGAACATGGAGTAATTTATGCTCCAAAGCAATGTTTGCAAAGAGAGAACAAAAGAAAAACTAGCTGGAAATTTGGGAAATTTACAAATATGTATAACTTAAACAGTATATTCTGAAATAACTAATTAGTCAAATAAAAAATCATATATTAGAAATTAGAATTCAAAAATATTTTGGTATGAATGGAAATAAAGATCAGCAGACAAAGGATCAATAAATGTTGTATATTTGTGCAATGGAATATTAATTATCAATACAAGCAAGGAACTAATGGTACATGCTGAACCATGAAAACATTTTGCAAACTGGAAGAAATTAATCACAAAAGACTATATTATACATGATTCCATCCATCTAAAATAACCAAACATAGAGACATAAAGTAGTTCACTAATTGCCTAGTATTAGAAGTGTTGGGGGGAAATGAACAGTGATGTGAATGGGTACAAGATTTCTCTTCAGGTTGAAGAAAAATTTCTAAAATGTATAGTGATTATATATATATATATATATATATATATATATATATATATATATATATGAATATACTAAAACTATTAATTTGTATGCTTTAAATGTTTGAAATATCTGATTCTAGAATAATTATACAAGGGCAACACTAAGTTAAATTTTCAGATTTCCTAAAAATATTATTATAGCTATTACTGATTACACGAAAGAACTCCAAACACCACTTGATCCTAGAAAATATGTGTTTTCCACAACATATATACTTGTGGCTTTCTGAAGTTTATTTGTAAACCAATGTATTGAATCAATTAAGATTTCAGAGTTAAAATATAAAGGCATTTGTAAGAAACATAATGAAAATGAAACAAAAGGAATTTTGGCTTTCAAATGTTTGACATAGTTACAATGAAAGAAAACAAGTGGATTTAGAATAAAATTATAAGTTTTTTTTTCATATTGTTCAAGAGGTAATCCTTTTTCATATTTTTCTGGGACTTTTGTTAGACTTTCATGATTTTAGTTAATATTTATTAATAATACTGGTTGTTATTAGTGATGTAGTTATGTTACAGAGAAGGATACAAAGCAGAGACACAGAAATAACAAATGAATCACACAGCAAGTAAAACATAGATGATAGGACACATACTGAATCCATATCTCCCAAGCTATGCTGACACAACAACAAAATATTCAGAGTTAAACTCTTAAGGACAGGAAGATCAAGGGAAGAGAAAATGCCAGCAAATTTAGAATCCCCAAAAGAGGAAGAGTAGTGATCAATTTAGCAGATTGTGTAAAACTGAAAGTGTGATTCCCAGATCAGCATTAGCATCTTCACCAGGGGATTATTAACATTTTTAGGCTCACTCCAGACCTGAAGAATCAGAGTCTTCAAGGAGGCTCAGCTCTGTTTTGACAAGCCCTTCTGATGATTCTGGTACACGTCATAGTAGGTGAACCTTTACTCTAAACCACCAAAAGCACCAGCTGCAAACAAGGTAGTGCTGAAGACAGAAGATTAATTGGAAGGCTTAAAGAGGTGTTACATTCACCCTACTGACTATGGTGACAGGACATCTCTACCCTTGAAAAGGACTGAGAGCCATATTGAGTTTTAATATTAGGAGTCAATTAGAGGTTGAGCTTTTGAACTCTCAGAAAGATGAGAGCAGGAAGAACATGCTGTGTCGCACATAGAGAAGCTCGAAAACTCTAGGCACTTGTGCTTTTTATGACTCAGGGTTTCCAGTGTACTACCATCCAGGCTTGTAACAAGCAGGCACAAGGAAACCATATCAGCCCCAGCTACAGTTTGAACATTTTGTGCCCCTTAAAATTCATATACTGAAAACTCATTAAAAATGTGATGCTATAAGGAGATAGAGCCACTGGGAAGTGAGTTCTCATGAATAGAATAAGTGTCCTTATAAAAGAAGGTTCAGGGAGTTCATTTATTCCTTTCTACCATGTGAGGACACTGGTAGAATAAAACTTCAATGAGCCAGAAAGTGGGCTATCACCAAACTCTGAATCTAACATCATTTTCCATTTTGGACTTTTCAGCTTCCAGAACTATGTGAAAAATCCCATTGTTTATAAGTCACTTAGTTTATGGCATTTTGTTGTTTAGACTGAATGAACGAAGCTAGCCCCTTACCCAAAAGTCTTGCAAGCACTGACAAGGTGGTCCTCCTGCACAAATGGCTAATTCCCCCATCTAATTGGTCTAGAGCAGAGATAAAATTATGTGCAGAGTGATTATTTAACTAAAAATAATATACCATACGAGAATGAGAATGTAAAATTATGCGTATGTGAACAAGAGGTTAGGAAAAAATTCTAAATGCCCTTCTCCAGGATAAGATCTATTTAAATTACACTTAGTAATCCAAAGCTGCTATAACTGAACACCACTGCTGGATACCACACTGCTTAGTCCAGTCACTGTGAATGCATCTTTGCTTTTTGTTATTCTGTCCTCTACTCAGACCTCATCAGTCTTAGGTCACATGTGCATGCCCTTGGTGCCAAGTAGTGGGCAAGGGTTCCAAATGACCCCCCTCAGCAGATGTACTTAGAGGCAAGATTATATCAAGAGTCACAAAAACAAGAAGCAAGTGGATGTGAGCAGGTAAGTATGATAACAAACAACCATGGCAGTGTAAAATGGTATGATGGAAAGAAACCCTCATCTGCTTTAATAATTAAAGATAATCACAGCAAATGCCCCTTTATCCAGTAATGAAGTTGTAAGCTAGGACTGAATCAGAAACCATCTTCAGCCTAAGATCTTTTGAAATCATCCTAGAATACTGAATATTTTTTACTTGAAGAAGTATTCAAACTAGAAGTGCAATTCTGAAATAAGAATAATCAAGAAAGGAGCTGAAAAATTATACATCCTTCTTATGCTAACAATTAAAGCACACAGTTTAATATTTTGAATTTTATTGGATGGGACTACCTCCTTAGCAAATCTGACAGTGACATGAAAAATTCAGGCTAGGGATAAAGATACAGTGGTAAATTTGAGCACTGGAACAAAAACCTTGAGACAAAGAATAGAAGCAGCACAGGGTGGAAGAACAGGGATCCATAGTGGGCCATAAAAGATATTGGTCCCTAAGTATCCTTACAGATAAATTCCTTTTTTTTTTTTTTTTGGTACTGGGGATTGAAACCAGGGCCACTTAACTCCTGAGCTATATCCCCACCCCTTTTCTTTATTTTATTTAGAGACAGGGTCTCACTAAGTTGCTGAGACTGGCTTTGAACTCACAATGCCTCAGCCTCGGCCTCTCAAACTGCTGGGATTATAAGCATATGGCACCATTCCTGGCTCTTACAGCTAAATATTTACACCAAGCTAACATTTTCATCTGCTTCTTACTGAAGAGCTGGAAGTTTATTATTCTACCATCCCATGCAATCTTTGTTTTACTATGTACCGTTTATTGGTATATAAAATTTATATAGCCAAGCCCAGTGGTGCACACCTGTAATCCCAGGGGTTTGTGAAGCTGAGGCAGGAATATTGAGAGTTCAAAGCCAGCCTCAGCAATTTAGTGAGGCCCTGAGCAACTTATTATTTATTATTTAACTTATTATTTGTGAGACCTTGTCTCAAAATTTAAAAAATGAAAGGACTAGGGATGTTGCTCAATGGGTAAGCACTCCTGGGTTCAATGCCTGGTACCCAAAAATAAAAATAAATAAATAAACAAATAAATAAACTTGTGGAAAGTGGAAGTAAGGGGAATAATATTTTATTTGAATTTTTTCAATTGACCTTTTGGAGATTTTAATCTACCACTACATACCACCCTCTCTTAGTGCCAATAAAAAAATAGGAAATATTAAAACAGATATGAAAGATCCCAAGGACAGCAGGCTTAGGGCCTTGCTAAATTGCTGAGGTTGACATTGAACTCATGCTTTTCCTGCCTCAGCCTCCCAAGCTGCTGGGATTACAGGCATGCTCCACCACACCCAGCAAAACCATCCTCTTTCCCCACCACCTTCATCCTCAGCCAACTATTTATCTTTTTCTTGTCATTATTGGTTAATTTACATTTTCTAGAATTTTATGTAAATGGAATCCTATACTATGTGCTCCATTTCAAATCTGAATTATTTCCTTGAGAATAATTATTTTATGATTCATTAAAGTGTTGTTTCAAGTGTTGGTAAACCTGTTTTGTTTCTCCCAGAAGTGTTCCATTTTATGGGAAATATTTTATAAATACATTGATTTGTGGAAGATGGTTGGGTTATTTCTAGTTTTGAGTTTTATAAATTGTATGGAAGTAAATCTTTTTGTTTATCAATATTTGTGAAGGGGCTGGAGTTGTAGCTCAGTGGTAGAGTGCCTGCCTAGCATATATGAAGCATTTGGTTTGATCCTCAGCACCACATAAAAAACAAAAAACAAAACAAAACAAAAACTCTAACTAAATACATAAATAAATAAATCAAATAAAGGTATTTGTGTCCATCTACAACTAAAAATATTTAAAAATAATGTTTGTGAAGATGTATGGTTTGATCTTTCTTGGATAAATTCTTAGTAGTGAAATGTTGGATTATTTTGTAACCATATGTTAAATTTTTATAAAATGACCAAACACTTTTCTAGAATGGTTATGCCAATTTACATTTCCACTAGTAGTATGTGAGAATTCCAGTTGTTCTACTTCCTTAACAACACTTGGATAGACAAACTTTTCAAGTATTCAGGTCTCTAGAACACATTTTAATTATTTATTTGTTGAAAGATGTTTGGGTGGTTTCTAATTTTTTTGCTATTGCAAATGAATGACTATGAATATTTGTTTCCAAATCTTTGTCATCGTATGTTTTAATTTTTATTTTTCATTTAAAACAATAAAATTGTGAATGAGTCAGAATTTTATTGTTTTAAATATCAACAGTTTTGAATCATGGCATGTGGATATTTTACTGTGTTTACACCAGAATCTCTTTTTTTTCCCTGTCAATCATTCATCTTTTTAGAGTTACAGTGTGAGGTGTAACTCTAAAATTGACAAATTTCATCTTCTGTGGGTGGTGATTCAAGTCTCCATTCCATTCTTTATCCTTTGCTGAAGTGCTTTGTGTTCCATACTTGGCAGGGTTCATGGATAAATCTGATGTTGTCTTCATACACAGAATCATGGGATCTTGTTCTCTATTTTTCTTTCCTGTAAGAATCTCTGGTCAGGGTTATCAAGAACCCTTTTCTTTTTATTACCTCCAGAAATGAAGTGCTGTTTTTAGCAGAGGTTAGGTACCTGTGAGGTACTATTCTGCATCTGCAGCCAGTTGTCAAAGAAAGTTATAAGAAAATGGAAAACTGACCCCATCCTTGTCACTTCTCCAAGTTTGATTCCATTACACAATTTTATTTGAGTACTCAGAAAATTGTTTTTGAATTTTCTGTTGTCCAGAGCTTATAGTTGCTATCATTGGGATGGTTGGTATGATGAGGGATTATGCTATCATACTGAATGACAGTATTTAAAATCCAGTTGTAAGATCATCTCCTCCCCTCTCCTAGGGCAGGTTAAAGTATGACCAGAGATACTTGATGGTGGAAGAGACATGATCTCTTTATAAGTATTTTATATATTCGTTTTGGGGGGGGGTAATGGAGCAGAGTGGAGTGCAAGAAAGATTTTAAAAATGGAAACTAATGTTTCTTCTTTATTGGGCATTTAGTCATTAATGTTTATTGGTTACTTTCTTTCTCACACTGGACAACTATTGACATCCTTAAATCCAGCAACTGTTGATTGTTATTCAGGCAAACTCTTCACACTGTGGTTAAGGGGGATAGGTGTTATCAAGGAGATGGCTTGAGGACCTGAGCATTAGCAGATGTACAGCTAAAAATAGGTGCTGATTTCCCCATCAATGGGCATCTTCAAATTCAAAAAGTCGATTGTTTGGACTTCTTTTATGGAGTTGGGGATTATGCAGAGAAAGAAAAGTTTCAGTACCCCTTTCTAGGCTAAGAGCTCATAATTACAACATTATTTCTTCCTCCACTTACTTAGTAGTCATTCTCAGAAAGGCTTAAGTTGCTTCTAAACAAATTATCAGGAAGACTGGCCCCAGGTTTTTGTAGTTGTCTTTGGAATGTGATTTAGCTCTTTCTTGTTTCAGATTCACATCCAGACAATGGAAAAAGTCCCACTATATATCATGCTTTGTTGCTCAGAGAAGTAATATGCCATCAATAGACATGGGTAAATAAACTTCAGTGTCTCAATGGTATGGAAGATTATTCAACAGTTAAAAAAAAATCTCAGAAGGAAATGTCTATACATACATGGAAAAATATTCATACAATGTGATTAATAAAATAGCAATTTATAGAACAATTATGTTTTAATTTTTGCAAAAAAGTCACTTGCACTTATATTCAGGCATGTGTGCCTCTTTTCCATGTACCTGCCATGGGAATTTTGGCAAAGTACTTCATCCATTTGTGTCTGTATTATCTTGTCTATAAAAGAGTTGTATTTTTTCTCAAGATATAATAGTAATAATAGAAATCATTACAATAAAAGTGTTCTGACTTTTTATAATCAAGAATAAAGAAGTATAATCAAGAATCATTTTTATGAATAAAAATGACCACTCAAAAGCATTCTAGTTATTTTTTTTTTTTTACATTCAGCTGAATTTTAAGCAGTAGATGTGTTCACATTACTTCAGTAAATGGGGGATTGCTTTAAAACCCCTTCTCCCCCAGAAAAGAAAGAAAGATCAATAGCATCTCAATGGCTGCTTGGCTCCATGCATAATGAAGCTGTGTAATTCCATTCAGGTTGCATTCAGTTCCAGCCACCTAGTAATGACAATCCTGCCCTACTCCCTCCAGGATGTGTCCCGTGTTTAAAGCTCTATAGTTCCAATTATGGTCATCAGTTATTTCTGCTTTGACTTTTATGTCTAATGCAACTTTTCAGTGACCACATACTCTCTTTCCCGTATTGTTCCACTGATGGCTTTTGCTCACCCATGGTTTCTGTGGTTTCACACCTTCCATTTTGGCTCCCCTCTCTGTTTCTTTGAGTCAGCATCAATACACTTCCTGTTTAATCTCTGTCAACATCCAATCCCCATCCCAAGAGAGAAGACTCGATCAATCAATCCCTTGGTAGGTAATACAGAATTTCTTTGTTCACCTGTCAGGGAACACTTGGCTGCCCACATCAGTAAGCTGTAGCGAAGTCACATTGTGAAATACACAACAACTTATATTTAAGAAATCCTTCAAAAAGGGATACAGGAATGGGAAATGGCAAAAGGTTCCTGAGAAACCCCTATTTGACTTTTCTTCTTGTATTCTATGGTAAAGGGCATATTATATATCATATCCACAACATCATTATTGTAGCTCATGCAGAAAATTGTCCTAATGATTTTTATCTGCAAGACAAGAAGAATTTTTAAAAATCTAATTCATTGGTATTTGGCTTAGCTTTCTAAGCCAAAGTCAATGATAAAAAGAAATTCACTGCTTGTTACATTTCTGTATGAAAAAATTCAACCCCTACCAAGAGAGAGAATTTAACTGTTCAATTAGTCACTAGGTAGTATAGAATCTCTTTGTTAATCCAAGAGCTCACAGAAGTCATTTTGCAATTAATTGAATGACAATCTATTGAACTAAATTTTAATTCCAATAAAAAGTCTAATGGTTTGCACATAAAAATAAGTCTCTCTTTTTTTTGTGAATTTCGGAATTTTTAAAACTAATTTTAAATTCATCAACAAGGATTGATTAGATAAATTTTGCTAATATATATGTTTTTAAATGTGACTTTCAAATTTTATAAGTCATTATTCCAAAATTACACTCTATACAACTTTTTCTATGTAACATATTTAAATATATTTAAGATAAATATGTCTTTCTCTTTTAATTTCTTTCTTTCTTTTTCTTTTTCTTTTTTTTTTTTTCATGTGGTACTAGTTATCGAGCATAGGGTCTTTACACATGATAGGGAAGTGCTCTACCACTGAGCCACATCCCAGGCTCTAATTAAATCTCTTAACTGTCTAATTTTGTTACTCAGCAACAAAACATTGGTAATTAACAATACCACTATATTATCATGTATTTCTGATCATTTATAAAAATTGCAAGAAATAATGTTTATTGAGGAGCACAAGAATGAGAATGAGTTGATGATATTGTTTCTTTAGTTTGGGGATCTTTGTTGATTCACGGTTGGATTTGTTACTTTAAAAATCATCACACAATAAGGCAGAAGTAGTAATGTTAGTACACAAACATAAAAAAGAATGGAAACCACACCAAATCCCAGTTAGCACAATGGAAGTTATTTCTCATACTCGAGTATAATAAGGATAAGAAATAGGAAAGGGAGTCTGCAACCTAGAGATACTTGACCATCAACACAGTATGACCCTGAGCACATGTCTTCAAAATGAAGAGAGACATGAGACAGATCAGTCAGGAGGTTTTTATGGGACAGGCCTTCCACTTTCTGTCACTCTCACCTTATATCTGTAAAATACTAGAAAGTGTAATTTTTCTCTGTGTCAGAAGAAAAGGGAAATAGTACATATTTTCATTTCATTCTTCCACTGACACTTAAAAACACTTATTTCCTTCAGAAGTAAGCCAGTCCAGAAAACTGCTGAGAGCCATAGCCAAGTAGGAATGACGCATGGCAATTTTCTTGTCAGCCTACCCAATGTTGCTTAGAGGGAGGACTCTCCATTGTGGAAATGGGCTTGCCTTGGACCCAGGTCATTTGCAGTGACATTGCATGAATGTTTGAGAGTTTTGGTTGAAAGGTGACCCTGCTCAGGGATTAGGGTGGATCCGGGTTTAGGGTGGATCCTGCTGGGAATAGGGCGGTTCCAGATTTAGGGTGGATCCTGCTGGTTTAGGGTGGATCCGGGTTTAGGGTGGATCCTGCTGGGTATAGGGCGTATCCTGCTGCCTCAGGTGCCCGCTCCTGGAGTTCCTGTTGAGTTCTCCCGGGGTTCTGAGAGTATTGGTACACAGAGCCCGGTGGAGGGAGTGTATTTTCCCAGAGTGTGGGTGAGAGTTCGGGAGTAAAGAGTTGCAGTTTGAATCTACAAGGAGGTGTGGTGGCTCGGTTATTTTGTGCCCAGCCAGACTGTGGCAGAAAACCAAGTAGTCATTAGATTAGCTTAATGCTCTGAATCTTCAGATCATTGACATGTCTCCTTTAACATGTCAAGGTATGGCTTTATACAACCAAGAAATCATGAAGTAGAAGGACAGGTGATCTGTCTCCCAGATAATAAACTTAATAATTCTATTCAACTAATTTAATATTTCTACTTTGCTTGAGTATTTAATAACATGGAGAAATGTTCATTTTCCCTTAAGTAACAAAGAGTAACAAGGAATGATACACAACTCTACCTACAATATGAACACAATTTTGTTTGTATTAACAGGAAGAAAGAAAATTTTAAAAATAGGTAACATTTGTACTCAGTCTATTCTTTATGTAACTGGATAATAAAAGCGAGTGGTTCTCTTTGTTCAGCATTTTGAAAGAGACTCTGGAGTCTAGAAAAAAATATCATCAGTTGATTCTACATACATTGCATTTTTAGGAAATGGATTTGCAGAGGGTATAGTCCCAATCAAGCTCTGCTGGATCTGACTTATCACTCAATCATGGCTTATGAAAGAGTGGTGTGTAGGAGGCCAGAGGAAGAGGAAATACTTTGAGGGACTTCTTGGTGTGCTTTACACATTAAGGCAATTTATGCTTACCTCAGGTGAAAGGATTCAGTGGGATCACTCAGGGATCTTGGAAAGTGACCTTAGCATTTGGGGAAATAGGGACTGTCATTAGACTCATATTTTAGAGATCAAGAGGTATATAACATAGTTGGTGCCCAAGGTCGAAATGTGGACCCTGTAACAGGGAGGCTGATTGTGTAAGGGTCAGGCGAAACATCAGAGAAAGAGACCACCAAGTGACCACTCATGCAATTGGCAGAAGGGGATTTATTGAACCAGCATGCTGGGGCTCTGTGCCCACTCAAGAAGGGAAAGCAGCCCAGAGCCCCGAGCAGGGGCTGAGCACTGCTTAAGTACACTTTTTGGGGAGAGCGGAGGGCTTTGTATACATCAGAACAAATCATCATGAGGCACGGGAAAATTGAACAACAACTCCTAAACATGATTAGTTCATTCATTGGTGGGAACAGGTCAGGCTGGAGTGATAGGTCATTCCTAAGGAGAGTACACATTCAAACTGATTGGTTTAGGGCCTAAATGACTACGTGACCAGTTACACAGAGCCCTTCAGTTATTAAACAACCAAGTAGTCAGGGGAAATATTTACTGGGCAGTTCCAAGCATTGTCTTAACAGCTACAGAAATTTCAGGTTTTGCAGGTAGTGTAGAAACCTAACAATACCTAATCCTTTACATTTTAACTCAGACCTTGCAGCTTAGAAACTTTACAACACCCGGTCTTTTACCCTTTAACTTTTACGCTTTAACTTCAATTTCTTTTACCGTTACATTCCCCACTCCTTTTTCTGACTACTTTTAATCTTAAAAGTAATGCATCACAATTATTGAAGGGTTTCACATTTCATGAGTTGTTTTGCGTTCCCTGGAATCATTTTCAGCATGGCCTCCATTTTAGATTCCACTCGGTATTAGACCCCGATTTATCTAACTATACTGACTACCTAACTTTAAATCTGGCTTAATTCCCTCCTCTAATTTGGGAACTCCTTACTGCTCTAAGGAAGGGGGGGGCGAAGAGAATCTTTCTGGCTTCTTCAGGCTGAAAAGGGACAGTGTGGGGCAAGCAGTTTGGAGTCCCCCTTTAAAAATATCGGGTCTATCGAGTGGTCCATGATAAAAGTCCAATTGAGAAGTATTAGGCTGGAGGGCCATTCGAGGGATAGGTGGTCTCTAAGAGAAACAAGAATTCATTAATTTATTGGAACCATATTGATGCAGCAATAAATGTCACAGCACAGGAATATGCCAAGGAGTATAATGGCCAAGACAGAGACTAACAATGTTTTTCACCAGGAAGTACCAAGAACCAGAAGCTAAGATATTGTTTCCATGACAAATTTGCTGAGGACATGGCTTCTATCTGAGCATGTAAATCTTTAAGGATATGTGTCACCTTGCCAGAAATGTCAGGGATGTAAACACAACAACTAACATTTAGGTTTACAGATGTTCTTTTCTTTAAGATATAGTCTAATAATTTAATGTCATCTGATCTTGTAAAATCCTTTTTACTAGTATGACCTATGTCTAATAGAGAAACCTTTAATTTTGCTACTTAGGGCTGGATAACCATACTAGCAAACACCAAGCCTACCTGTGTAGGTTAGGAATAAAGGCCTTAACCTTAAGCTAAAACTACTCTGGCAGTTCCTTTTAATAGTTATCAGGCATTCCTGTCTGAGAATCTCTTTTGTAGCCTCC
This sequence comes from Marmota monax, assembly GCF_021218885.2. Taxonomy (NCBI): domain Eukaryota; kingdom Metazoa; phylum Chordata; class Mammalia; order Rodentia; family Sciuridae; genus Marmota; species Marmota monax. The sequence continues at coordinate 10,955,557 of NW_026693777.1, read as the reverse complement.
AGTTTACTTATTTTTGGAAGTTACATTTAATTATTATTATCATTTAAAATGTCCAGGAACAGCTGTGCTTTGGCTTTAACTATCTTTGCTAAGTGTTTAAGATGAAGCAAGTCAGACTGACTTTTGTTCTTATCTATTGTCAACAGTCAGCTGAGTTTCCCTGGGAGTCCTCGTGGAACTTCATAGCAGCTTCTCAGTTCTGCTAGTGCCATTTACCTTAGGATGGGTCCAGGCCTTGCTTGACCATGTGGCTTCCGTCAGAAGCATCAGGGATGTCTCCCTTTTCTGATGACCCTCCTGTTCACAGCAAATGCACCGATTGGCCTCCTGTCCTCCACTGGTCTCATTAATCTCCCTGTTTAGGAGGTTATGTGGCCTAGAGTTGCAGAGCCCTTTGGAGAAGTCCCCTATTCCCTGATTCAGAATGACTCAGAGGGCAAGAGCCAAATTTTTAATTTTAAAACTTAATCTTAAACATCCAGCAAATAAGTTGACAGCCTTCTATTAAGAGCACTGGGCTTTAATGTCTATCTCTCTGTCCTGTAGGTGATAACTCCTTATCTTAAGTTGACCCAGGTTGTGAGTTCTTAAAGCAGTACCTCTTTAAAACATTAATAGGCAATCCTTAAACCATCTATAAGCAAACTACAAAACAAAACTAACTAGGGTAAAAACATATTTAGCTTACATAATAGCTACCTTGAATTCTGGCAGGGTTATACATCATAATTCCCTATTTGAGATCCTAGTAATCTTGGCAAAAACCTACTTTTGGACACAACTTTAACTGTACTGAAATCTGGCCTACTTCTTCCATAGTCACTTTCACATGCAGTGAGACGGGACAGAGCCTTATCTCAAGTAAGGCAGGGCTCTTTATAAATCTCAAGTACTATATTTCTGAAGCTGATCATTTTACAAAGTTTACATAAATTGTTGTTCAAGTTTACATGAACATTAGCTAACACAACATAATATCACACCTAAAACATGAATTAAAGGCTGAAAGCTTTTAACCTTTTGTAGAAAAGTAGCAAAGTACTTTTCTGTTTTACAATAAAACCTTCACCCAAATTAGGCTCTCATTAACTTAAAAATACATAAATTGTATCTCAGAGTAGAAAGTAACATGGAACCGTACATATCTTATTGATAACAAGTCCAATTGTAGAACACAAATGATATAAACAAATCTTCAACATGTTTTTTTTAAGCCTAAAATTACCATACAACTTTAAAACACCAGCTTGATACAATGTTCTTTTGAATCTTCTACCTTACAGACTTGTATACCTGGAAGATATGAACACATTAACAGCACCATAATTACATTGATGTTTTTATATTAACTGAGGTTAGCTTTTAAAGTAACAACATTACAATATTGAAAAATAACAGCTGTTGTTTAACCATAGTTGTATAATCTTTAATTTCTTTAAGATTACTTGCTTAAAAACTTACCCACATAACCGACTTACACAGACCTTTTTTAACACTTATTTAAACCTTCTTAATTACTTAATCACATAGACTCTCTTATCCAGAAACACATTTTGCCTCTATTAAATCCATATCTAAAACTTTCTAGTTTTTTTTTCCATCTGTTAACCTCCTTTTGTTCACACTTTAAAACAATATCTGTAAATTTCTGAATTTAAGCAGATTATTTTATAGACATCAACATTTTATCTGTTTACCCAATTTAAATTGAACCATTTGAATCACGTGAATCAAAGATATTTGGATCCATTTTTAATTTTTTTTATGAGCTCTCCTCATCTGTCAATTGTCATATCACTGCAGGATATATGAACATACACACATACAGACATACTGACATACAACACATAACACAAGTGTAACACCCTAGTAGCTTTTTCAGGTGAAATCTCCATTGCAATGTTTAAAAACTCCATAGTTGATCAGAAATAGAACTGATCAGGAAACATTAACACGTCTGTGGGATTAAAATCATGAGCTCAAAAAAAAAAAAAATACAGAATCTAAGAAAAAGCAAGAGTCCTAAAAAAGATGACTGGCTAGTAATTAGTAAATACCATATAATTTACTTTTTGGTTGGGGTCTAGTTTGAGTTCAGGTAAAAAGACACTTTAACTCTTTTTTTTTCCTTGGGTCAGAAATCTGTCTCCTGCTGAGTGCCCCAAGCTTCTTCTATTTGCATATCAGCTTAAGTCCTGGCTGAGGTCTGGAAGGAACTGGGAAAACTGGAATTCTGAGCAGAAACCTCATGCCTAAGGAATTTTAGCTATAAGTCATAATTTTCAGGTTTAAGATGCAATTCTCAAAATTTTATATCTTTATATCTCTTTACATTAGAAACACTTGCCCACACAAAACTGAAAATAGGATCTTTTTCTGATAATAAAGGCCACCATCAGAGGAAATTTCCTCAGGATCATTAAGCTGCTTCCTTTGTTCTGAAGTTCCTAAAGTAGTATTAAGTTTTATCATGTATATCCAAAATTAAGCCTTAAAAATTTCCAAGACTGTTGCTAATTAATGTCATTTCAATAAGCCAGACCAACGTTTTAATTTAGCACCCTTTTTTTTCCTGAATCTTACACACTGAGGGGAACAGATATCATATCATAATTTATTATCTTTGCCCAAGTTAATGCACTGGAATACCTAGTGAAATTTTCTCAGGCTACCCAGTTCAAAATTGAAACTTTCTATTTTTTTTTACCCTAAGTATTTAAGTTTTCTAGCATGAACTATCTGAAATCAAACTAAACAATTGCTTAAACCCAACTTTTAACTGCAAGATAGTGCAATGCTTTAGAAACCCATTCAGATACCAAATTGTTACAATAAAAAAATTATCTTTTAGATGCACATTTAGCCAAGATCATCCCCAAGAAACAATCTATAACATCAACACATTACTGTATTTATTGTCCCATTAGTTAAGTAAACAGAGGTGGGGTAATCCCTAAAGTGCAGGTAAGGAAGGAGGAAACTCCCCAAAGCAAAATGGCTTTGGCAGCTGCTGGGAGCCCCTTAGTTCCACCTTTTACTTATAGGATTAGTTCCTCTGGCTTGGTCTGACCCCAGGCACGAGGCATTTCTCACATCTCCTAACTTCTCAGTAGTCAGCTTCCCAAAAAGCTCATCTTCTGCTTGCAGTTGTTTGAGAAAAGTTTAAGCGAGATATCAAAGTTTTTAGACCCCAGGCATTTCCCTCTGCAGTCGGTGTGCTCAAGCCAACTACCGGAAGAAAAGAAAACACTGCTTCCCTAATCTCGCTTAACAAGAAGGGGGGTAAAGTTTATCAAAGTTCTTTAAAACACAGCTAAGAGAGGTGTAAAAGATGAGAACAGAAAAGCTGGCGGTTCTATTGACTTTTGGTCCCTCACAGGAGAAGCATTAGGTTAAAATTTAGCTAAAGTTACTTCCACACATCTAAGGCCATTTGGAATTTGGGACTCTGCATCGGTCCAAAGTAAAACAATGCCATCACACTTAACAGAGACACAGACAAAAAGACACACAAAGATCATCATGCAGCTCCCGTTCGTTCACAACCCCAAGATCTACAATCTTGTGACTCAGGGAGAATGGAGGGAAAAGGGGGAGGAGCAGAAGGATTGAGTGATAGGATCTTGGGGGAAGGGGTCGGAGTGGAGGCAGGGACCAAGAAAGGCTTCAGGGACAGAGGCGTGGAATGGCTTTGTCCCATACTGGGAGTTACTCAGGCAGAGACAGGGACAATACAAACGTGACACAAACACGGACACACAGTAAATGTTTAACACAAGTTCAGAAGCAAAGATTAAAGGCAGACAGTGAACTCAACCTGAGAAGAAAAGTAGCCGGCAAGACCTGACGGGTTGGCAGCAGAATCCCTTCTCACCGAATGAGGGTCCATCCGCCCCTCCCCGAGCCCTTGCAAGGACGTGGCCTGTGGCTTAAAGGACACATCTGCCCACCATCTCCAGGGGGAGTTCACACTCTCTTCTAGCCACTCTGCCAACCCAAACCGAGAAACCGAACCCGAACAAAAAAAGCTCCGAGAGCTCACGCTCTCCACTGAGCCAAAAACCAAACCTGACCAAAAAGCTCTGAGAGCTCACACTCTCCACCGAGCCCAAAACCAAAAAGCTCTAAGTGATCGCAAAGGAAAAAACAAGAAGGAGAAGAAGGAGGAGAGAAGAGGAAGAAGAAGAAGAAGAAAGAGGAGGAGGAGGAGGAGGAGGAGGAGGAGGAGGAGGAGGAGGAGAAGAAGAGGAAGAAGAAGAAGAAGAAGAAGAAGAAGAAGAAGAAGAAGAAGAAGAAGAAGAAGAAGAAGAAGAAGAAGAAGAAGAAAAAGAAGAAGAAGAAGAAGAAGAAGAAGAAGAGCCTTACTTACCCCCTAAAGGAGTCCGTTGGAGGTCTCCTTGTGCGGCGATGCGCTGTTCCCGACCAACGCACCAAATGTAAGGGTCAGGTGAAGCGTCAGAGAAAGAGACCACCAAGTGACCACTCATGCAATTGGCAGAAGGGGATTTATTGAACCAGCATGCTGGGGCTCTGTGCCCACTCAAGAAGGGAAAGCAGCCCAGAGCCCCGAGCAGGGGCTGAGCACTGCTTAAGTACACTTTTTGGGGAGGGCGGAGGGCTTTGTATACATCAGAACAAATCATCATGAGGCACGGGAAAATTGAACAACAACTCCTAAACATGATTAGTTCATTCATTGGTGGGAACAGGTCAGGCTGGAGTGATAGGTCATTCCTAAGGAGAGTACACATTCAAACTGATTGGTTTAGGGCCTAAATGACTACGTGACCAGTTACACAGAGCCCTTCAGTTATTAAACAACCAAGTAGTCAGGGGAAATATTTACTGGGCAGTTCCAATCATTGTCTTAACAGCTACAGAAATTTCAGGTTTTGCAGGTAGTGTAGAAACCTAACAATACCTAATCCTTTACATTTTAACTCAGACCTTGCAGCTTAGAAACTTTACAACACCCAGTCTTTTACCCTTTAACTTTTACGCTTTAACTTCAATTTCTTTTACCCTTACAATTGGAGTCACCTTCTAGGCAATACACCAGTAAGAACTGCTGTGTACTAAAGGGAACACAGTGGAAATGGCTCTGTCAGAAGAGCAGAAAGGATCAGGCTAAGTAAAACCCACATCAGAAATATTTGCAGCAGTCCTCTCCCCACAGAAGAAAGCTAGGAATTGTCCATCAACACACAAAGGAACCAGATCCCAGACTGCAATTGATCCAGCTGTCAAGAGCTTGGTGTTTTTACCCATTGTTCTAGCTCAAATGGTTGTCAGAAACAGTGGGAAGACAGGAGAGAAGCCCCAGCAAAACAAACCAGCCACACCCTGCCTCAAGACCTGCTCTCCACTCAGGGGCAGGCTGGCTCTGGCAGAAGGGAGTGAGCGTTTCAAGGAAGATGTGATTGGAATTTTTATTAATGCATTGCATGGGGATTTAATTACTAGGGGGGGAAAAGCTATTTCTGCAATGAATAGCAACCAGAAGACTTCATAATTTCTAAAAATATTTTTTAAAGCATGGAATCTATCTGGTGTTTTATTATGTGTCCAGAAACTAAATTATCAGACAGTTAAAAAAAAAGTGCTTTCTGCTTGAAGCTTAAGGAGAACATCTCATGTCACAAACCAGTTATATTCATAGTCACTTGGATTTTTAAATTTCCTACAAATGCATTTTTCTTGTGAATAGAACAGTTGTCTATTGTTTAATAGTAGAACAATTGTCACTGTTTAACTGTGGATAAGGGTGTGTGTGTGTGTGTGTGTGTTTGTACAGGTATGTGAATCCGAGGTATATTAGTGTATCCATCTACCTGATATTAAGACAAAGGATCAATTCTGATGATTCAGAACCAAAATGTCAAATTAGATGTTTGGCAAGAGGTGGGTATAAACAGCATCAGCATTGACTGAATTTTTAACATTTCAACCAGTTATCTGAATGTCAGAGAACAAATATGGAATGTGGTAAGCCAAAATCTTTAGCAAAAAGGTTGTGCTTTTTAGACGCTTGCATTTTATGCATTATAGATTAATTTACTAACTAAACACTTTACCCTGCTTACCCTTTTACTAATTCAGAGGAAGTGTATTAGGTGCAGAGAAAAAGTTCACAACAATTAGTTTCAAGCAAATATTGTGGAACTGTATAGCATAAGGATGATTTTGCAATAACCAATTACCAAGATGTGGAGTGCATCATTCATCCAAATCTACTAATTAATTGTTACATCTTTTTCTACTCACAAACTATGTAGTCATTCTTGCAGCCCCTACTCCTCTACTTCTAAGACTTTAGCCATACAGACAGTGGTGGAGAAAACAGTAGCCATACATGAAGACATGCATTTGCTATATAATATGAGCTGTTTTTGTGCTCTAACCTGTGTCTCATAATTCACAGCAAATAGATGAAAATATTACCATTGGTAAGCTTCTCGGATCTCTCATCCCTTACATTTTTTATTCTTTACTTCCTTTCCATCTCTCTGTCTTCCAAATAAAATTTTTCTGAACATGGAAAAATTCATGCAAGTAATTATAATTCAAACTAATATATGCTAAAAATGGGATATATATGCATTTCTAATTATCACAATAAGAGCAAACTCTTGATGTTTTCCTGGAAAATTGAGGATAGCTCCATAAAAGAGGTTATATTCTGATTCTATATCTGAGACCTTTTGAATAACACTTCCTGATTAAGAGAAAAGCTAGGCTTTCATTTTTAATTTTTTTATCAATGATTTATTTACATAGTAAAACATTTATTCAGTTGTTTACTTCTCAAACATTTATTCATTTTTTACTAGTCAGTATCTATTGAGTTGTTTACTCCCTACTCTAGGCTAGACAGATAACAATCTGAATTTTTATAGTCAGTTTCAATAATAATGGATTCTTAAATTTTTTTTTGAAAGAGTAATTCATGCTGAACAATAGAATTAGAAACTTAAATAGGGTTTTGTTTTCAGGAGCCTTAAAAATATTACAAACTCCTTAAATGAATTTAGCTTTTAAAAGAATTATTGATAATAGTTCTTTAGCATTTCCCATGTTCTGTAATTCATTTATTTTCCATCACAAGTGAACATATGCATTAAATCCCAAATACTTTCTGAAGTTAACAATTTTGATAAGCATGGTGTTTCTATTTTTGCCTAATTTACATTCAGTTTATGACATATATTTCTTGCCATTAGTATTACTCAAATTGAAAGAAAACATACAAAAATTGGCTAAAATAATCATGCAGATTCTGTTCTTTAGAAAACATGTTGACAGATTGAAATGCAACATTCTGCTGAGTGGCAGTGATGCTACATGTGGGGAAATCAGTTTGCCCCCTACTTATAGTGACCTAAAATTCTTTCCCAATATTTAAGATAAAAACATGGTTATCTTATATATATTAACCATAGTGTTAGATTCCTCTGCAAACAACCTGTTATTTACAGGAGAAATGCAGGCCTCAAATGCCAATAAGAACACAAGTTACCTTGAAGGGCTGGGGGGATTGTATGACCCTTACACAGACCAGATTCCAGAGCTCAGGTAGTTAAAGATAATTTCCCCTAACCTTAAAATCTGTAAGAACATTGTAAGAGTAAAAGAAATTGAAGTTAAAGTGTAAAAAAAACGGGTATTGTAAAGTTTCTAAGCTGCAAAGCCTGAGTTAAAATGTAAAGGACCAGGTATTGTTAAGTTCCTATGCTACACCCCCAAAACCTGAAATTCCTGTAGCTGTTAAAACAATTCCAGGGACTGCCCAGTAAATATTCCCCCTGACCATCTAGTTGTTTAATAACCTAGGACCCTCTGCAGCTTGGCACGTAGGCATCTCAGGGCCTAAACCAATCAGTTTGAATGTACCCCCCCTTCCCGCCCGACCTGTTCCCACCAATGAATGTGCTAATCAAGTTTGAGAGTTGTTGTTCGATTTTCCCGTGCCTCATGATGATTTGTTCTGATGTATGCAAAGCCCCCGCCCTCCCCCAAAAGTGTACTTAAGCACTGTTTAACCTCTGCTCGGGGCTCTGGGCCGCTCTCCCTTGTTGAGTGAGCCTGGAGCCTCAGCACGCTGGATTGGATCCTCAATAAATCCCCTTTTGCTGTTGCATGAGCCGGTCTCTTGGTGGTCTCTTCCTCCAATGTTCGCTGGACCCTTACATTACATGTTTCAATTAGAAGCCATAGCATAAACCAAAGTGACCCGAGTTGCCCTGGGCTTTCACCATGTGCAGTGGGAACTTGGAAGTTTGAAGTAATCCTGCTACAGTCAAAAGTTAAGAGGTGGACCTGGGTGGGACTCTTTGGAAACTTCCCTGAGGGCCCAAATAAAACTGAAGGGCAGGTAGGGAGCATTGTCCCCCTCTCTGAGACAACCTTTCCCTTCTTATAAACTTTGCTATTCTTTTACTAAATCTCCTGTCTTGCCTGGAATTTTCTAAAGCAAGAACACAAAAATCCAGGCCAGGGGCCTCAATGTCTGCCTCTTTTGGACTTGGTCAATGCATCTCCTTAGCAACAGTAGTAAAGCATAATAAGTTGAATATAGAGTAGAATATAACTCCCAAAACAAAAATAATTACATAGGGGGCTAAGGATATAGCTCAGTTGGTAGAGGCTTGCTTACCAAACCAAGCAGAAAAATATTTAGTTTCTAAATATCAGGAGCTGTTCCATTAAGCTCTGTATTTTTCTGCCTAGGTTCAATCCCCAGCACCACAGGAAGAAAATTATATACATCCAGATGATATTTACTTCATAATGAGATATAATGTGGTTACCAAAAAGTCCATTTGTCATAAACAATATGTATTTTTATAACCCCTTGAATAATGCTACATGATCTTAAAATATTTCTTGTCTTTAATATAGTAACAAAAAATAAAGAAACCTCAAAAATCCACTAAACAGATATATCTTCGGTGCATTATAAATAGACGTTTAGCTGAATAAGGAACAGTGCCTATTTTCATTTCCAGAGAAATGTCAGAGAAGTGAGGGAAACTGTGAAGTGCTGGGATTATATGTTCCTTGACCTAGGAACAATGGAGAGACTTCTCATAGAGGCTGAAATGAAAGGAAGCAGAGGTCATCAAAGAGGCTTACTTGTTGACCACATTTATTTAGCTAAACTAAACTATGAATATTATTTAAATTCCCCTCTCAGAAGAAGTATATAAGCGACAATATGTCCATGCGATTGTATATTATTGAGGAATAATTGTTAATTTGGAACACTGTGTCAATTTTAAAAATTCAGCCCATAAATATTGATAGAGCATGTTCTGTGCCAAACACTTGTATCAGAAAGAATAGGGAGCTTAATGGAACAGCTCCTGATATTTAAAAACTAAATATTTTTCGACTTAGAAAATCCCTCAGAAAATGTATGCACAACACACATATTCAATGTCCTTTTACAAATTTAAAATAAAATAATGTATGCATGCACATAAGTGTTATGTATACATATAGTTACACTATATAAGCTTTGTATATATTACATAATTGTATAGACAGACACTTCATAGATGGTATTTTCTTTGTATTTCTACAGTTTTAAGAAATAAGATTGTCAGAGTAGTTTTACATACAAGACTATTATTTGTATTCCTGCTATGAATTAGAATGGGAAAGCTCATTTTGGTTGAGTAATCTTGTCTACTTTGCTACATGTATATCAAGTATTTTTGAGGGCTAACATGATTTTTTAACAGAAAATTCTTCCAGAATATATAACCAGAACAATCTAAATTTCATGAGGATGAAACTAAATTGTATAACACTAAAGTTTGTTATACTGCTGTATTTCATTTGTATTTTGTGGGAGGCCAACCTTACTGGTGACTGAGTTACACTCCCCAGCTGGGTGCTGAGGTGCTCAGTCACAGAAATGGGTGTGTCTTGCTACAGCCCCATGGGTGAAGCTATGCTCACCTGTTCCTTTGTAATATAACCCCTTGCCCTGTTTAGGATAGAATCTTCCATGGAAGTGCCTTGTGTGTGTCCCCTCCCCTTACTCTGCCCTTGGGTGGCCTACCCAGGTGTCAGTCAACCTGCTGACAGTGGACATCATAAAGATAGACTCAGCCCCCTGAAACCTGACCCCTTGCCTCATTTGAATAGCTTCTCCTCAATAAAAGGGGTCAGCGTGTGCTCTCTCTCTCTCTCTCTTTCTGTGGACCCTTAAGGTCAGAGGAGCCGTCACAGCAACCCCAAAGAAAAAGGTATTTGTGTCTCTTGTGTGGTTATTTCATGCAGCCCAGTTAGCCCAGTTTAACTAGAGTGACCCCTGAGCATTTTAGTCTCGAGAACAGAAACCTGGCAGTATTTCAACTGGAGTTTAGAAATTACAAAGTTAAATTTAATGATGTGCCATTATTTTAGAGAGTAAGATATTTTAAAATCAACAGTCAATATAAACCTATTTTATGCTTTTTTATTAAAATTTGGGCCAATATTTAAATGGTTTATAATAATCATTCCAAAATAATAACATTACATAATTCAGTTAAGAATCCATTGAACTTTTATAGTTTATGCTTTTGCTATTAGGAGCAGACTGATGACCTCTCTACTACAATGTAATTGTAGAACAACAGCATCCTCAGGGACAATTATGGGAAGACAAATAGATATACAAATGGGAAGGTATATAGATATACATATACATATGTACAATATGCATTTATATATACACATATATGCACAAATATAGATGGTACATAGATAGACATATGAACATGTATACCCAAGAAATAAGCTATCTACACAAATAGATAGGTAATTACTGAAGCCATATCCACTTTTTTACTCCTTAAAATATTAAAGCATTTTTAAAAAATTGATCTTGAAGCCATTGGATTTACTTTCTATGTTCCTCTTGACACTTCCATCTCCTATCATTTTCTGAGACAATAATTTTGATATGTTTAATCATGCCCATTGTTCTTACTGCCTTAGCTCTTTTTTCCTTTTGATTAACAAATTATTTTCAAGTTGTATTATGATCACTTCCAAACATCTACCTCTCTATATTTTCTGACAAGAAAATAAAACAGTATCACAGGCTACATTTTTTCTCCTACCAAAATACTGTAGCATTTGTCACCATAAAGCCCCATTCAAATCCCTTTATATACTACCTTTTGCATCCTCCCCTTGATTCTTTTCTGAAAAGATCCTTTATTTGGAAGGATAATTCTAATATGAAATGCTTTTTTTCCTTCTGAGCTTTTATTCAGTAAACAATTCTAAAGAAAGATAAATTATCTGAAAAAAAAATGTTTTCAATTATTTAAAATCTAATGGTTTTCTCTCCAGAGGAACTTTTAATCATTCTATTCCTGATGGATTTTTCTATCAAGAGTGTTCAATGTCATGAAATTTAGTACAAAAAATAAAATTAGCTAGCTTTTGCCTATCCATTAATCAGAACCCAATTCATTTCTTGAGGAAAATGTAAGTTTTCTTTATTTGTGCTGGCTAACTATCTGATTGCTTGTAGAACATTTTAAGTGAATAAAACTCCTAACCTCAAAAGGAAATGAAATCTATATGAACCTTCCTCTGTCATAGTTAACATTTATTCAGCTCTTTTTCTATAATGCACGAAACCTGAAATATCTCTTCCCCTTCATCACTTTCTTCACTCTTATTATTTTTTCCCTTTTCTGATAGTAAAAGACAAAAGATTTTGATTTAGAAGGAAGATATTTCTATTTAAGTTTAAGATAAAATTTTGAAGGGAATAGCATGCTGGCAACATTTTTAGAACTCATTAAAAGGATCTCATTGAATTGAGGTTGTCTTTAAAGTTTGTGTTTTAGTCAGTTTTTCACTGCTTGATGGGCAAGCAAAACAAATGAAAAGAACAATTTAAAGAAGGAAGAGTTTATTTTGGCTCACAGTTTTATAGGTCTCAGTCCATGGATGGCCAACTCCATGGCCCTGGACCCAAGATGAAGCAGCATGTCATTGGGGAAGGATGTGGAGGAGGAAAACAGTGCGGAACATGGTAACAAGGAAGCAGAATAAAAACTCTGCTCACCGTGGACCACCCCAAAGGCACACACCAGTGACCCACCTCCTCCAGCCACACTATACCTACCAATAGTTCCCACCCAGTTAATCCATTCAAGTGGACTAATGGAATGATTCGGTTAAAGCTCTCATAACCTAATCATTTCATCTGGAATTTCTTGCATTGTCTCACACATGAGCTTCTGGAGTGAAGCCAGAATTAAAGATAGGCAATCAGTATAGATGATAAATCAGATCAGATTGAGAAAATGAAGGACAATTTGGGTCTCAGAAGTTGGAGACTGCCCCCTAGAGAGAAAGACTGAAAGGTTAATAATGTCTTCAGAACCCTTCCTCCACCCTTATCAAGATAACCTGCCCTTGCTCCAACCTGTTACTAAAGAAAACTGTCCCATGGATTGTCCCTCCCAACAGGGAGTTATGAAAGTTGTTAATTAATGCACCCAGGGCACCCTTCCTGACCAGATCACTTCACCTTGGGCCCCTCCAGCCCATCTGCTTCTCATCTTTTGACCAGTCCCCCAGAGCATCTCCTGGGCCTAGGCACATATGCCGGAAGGAGAGATAAGGGGGAAGAGAGAAGGAAAACAACAACAAAAAATCTAGAATGTATAAAAGAGGCAGAACACTCTCATTTCTTGATATACCAGGATACCAGCTATGGCCCTCCCAGGAGAATTCTGTATTACCCCTTTTTAAATAAACTCTGCTTTATATGCTCGCCTCAGCATGCTTCTCTACTTCAACATGTGAGGGAGCAGAACTCATCACTGATAACCAGTGGTATCACAAGGACACCTCATAGTTAAACCACAACAGTGTGTGACTAATAAAGTTAGAAATTCAAGAGAGAATGTTCACAACAACTTAGGTGCATACATTCAGCTAGCTGGAAGGGATTTTAGAGCTGCCATTACATTGTTTTACAGATAAGATCCTGGAGGTTCAGGGCTGAGAGGTGATGCTCTCCTTATTACCCTGTTCACCAGTTTCAACATCAACTGTTTTTTCTCTTTTGTCCATCCACAGGGGGAAAGGTCTACAAAGGCCCCTTAATCACAAAGATGCTTCTTCATGTCATAATTCTTCCGTGCACAGAAGCCACTAAGTGAAGAAGAATTTCCAGAAATGCACCCTAAAAAAATAGATTACTTTTGTGAATCTATATAGATTTTCAAAGTTTGATTCTTACAACAAAATAGATGACAGTTTAATTTCTACTGACTATTTTGGTTAAAAAATGCTAAATTAACAGTAGATGCCAGTATCTTCATTGTAATGAAGATGGTGATCAATATGTTAACTAAAATATCTTGGGTTGAATTCTAGGTCTGACATTTAATATCTTTGTGAATTTTGGCAAGCAAAAATTCCTAACTCAATTTTCCAGCTTTAAAGTGGGGATAATAAGCCAGGCATGATGGCACATGCCTGTATATCCCAGCAGCTTGGTAGGCTGAGACAGGAGAATGTGAGTTCAAAGTCAACCTCAGCAAGACTCTGTCTCTAAATAAAATACAAAACAGGGCTGGGGATGTGGCTCAATGGTTGAGTGGTCCTGAGTTCAATCTCTGGTACCACCCTCTCAAAATGGAGATAATAAATATACGTTTATCTTTATGTTATTTTGAGCATGAAACAAGTCCATACATACTGAACTCTTGAAATAGAATCCAAAGCATATTAAGGCCTCAAACATATAAATTAGTAATAAATTAATGTCACATTGAAAAATGCTATCATTGCCATATGTGTCTTATTATATCTTGTCCTCCCAGTGATCCTAGTTCCTGTTCTCTGCCTACTTCATTTTTCCCACAGTTCCAGAGTGAAGACAGTAGTAACCTAATTCTGTGACTATTTTCTTGGTTGTATCTCTGCCTTCTATTTACCTTGCAGCTCTTTCCTCATTTTGCAACCAGCTCCTAATATTTAGAATTCTCTGGCATGAATTCAGTTTCATTTTATTACCTTCATTATTTTTATTTATATAACTTATTCAGCATTTTTAAAATGTTCACAAGAACTGTGTATTACTTTTATAATCAAGAAAAAAATTATATCTATCTAAACAGGCTAATATGTTAATTACTCATGATTTTGGAGCATTACCTAGAAGTATTAAACATATTTAAAGATATTATATATTGTCTATTAATGAAAATCTACCATTAATTCTAATACAAATAATGCTGAGTGTAAAAAATGATATCCTAATGCCTATATCTAGAGGAATCTTAAACTGGAAGTTATATTATTTTAAAATGTTACAAATTGAGAAACTTGAGTCTGGTTATTTCATTTTAGTTTTTGCTTATTTACATATAACCACAACTCATTTATGGTTCTTGTTACCTCTAATCCTCAAGCAATATGATACTTAATGAAAGGCATTCAAATCTCTTACCATTCCTTCAAAAACTATGGGAATAATGTCAATAGTGATAATAATAAAAAGTAACACATATCTATTACCCATTATTACTTTTTTTTTTTTTGGTTTCAGGGATTGAATCCAGGAGCACTTAACCACTGAGCCACATCCCCAGTCCTTTCTTACATTTTATTAGGGACAGGGTCTTGCTGAGTTGCTTAAGGCCTCACTAAGTTACTGAGGCTAGCTTTGAACTTGTAGTCCTTCTGCCTCAGCCTCCCCAGCTGCTGAGGGCCACCGTGCCCAGCACTTTCATTTTTATTTATCAATTACCAACTATTATATTAGACATAGAACATTTCATTTAATTCTCATTACAACCCAATGGAATACTACCATCATTTGATGGACAAGGAATATGTAGAATGCAAATTAATTTGGGTTCATAAGTCATTAGGTGGCAGAATCTAGATTCAAAAGGATTCAACACAAAAAAAAATACAATATATTGTTAGACCAGGACACAAGAAAAGATCACTGACTCCAATTAAAATCAAATTAAAGCAAGCTTATTATTTCAACTGGCCGGGCTGCCTCTCCCTCCCAAAATGGCAGGAACAAGACAGCAACCCCAGCTTTCCTGCAGCCCAGCTTTATAGCCCAGAAAGTTACACAAAGGGGAGGTTATAGATAACAGAACTCTGAGGAGCATAACACTGATGGTAGTTTACATTTTTTGCTGGCTCCAACATCAGAATTTATGAGGACCATTAGAGCCTCAGAGAGGGTTGTTGTTTGGCCAGGGAAGGCCAAGATTTGTAAGGCGTCACTAAAGTTTCAGAGAGGGCTGCTATCTGGTCAGCGAGCCAGGCATGGGTGAGTTCAAGGCACGGGCAGGCATTCCAAGCAGGTTCTGAATTTGCAGTAATTTATAGTAAAGACGAAATTATCTTTTCATGGCTTTGTGGCAAGATGGCTCCCAATTTTAAGAAAAGATCAGGTTGGGTCTATCAATATCAAAATTCTTATCTAAATACAGTATTTCTTCTTTTAGGAGAACATTCTTAAGAAATGAGCAAACCTCATGTATTCAGGCAAGAATGCCCATACAAAGGCATGAATACAACACTAGATATAGACTGTTCCTTTTAAGGATGAAAATGTTCCCTGAGGTATAAAAACTACTAATTACTCTCCAGTTGCCTAAAGTCAAATCTGCCTCCATCTTTCACATTCCCTACAGGCATGCCTTTAGCAAACAATGCAACTCTAGCACTTCAGAAAGAAAGAGTCTCCAAGGAAGAATTATAACGCTGTGTGTTAAGACCCCAAGCCCTTTAAAATCATTTCTTTCCCTAAATTAATGGCTGATATTTGTCTATGAGAATGTGCTATTTGCTATAAATGTATTGATCAGAACAGACAGAAGAAAGTAACCTATGGAAGAAGAAAGAATAAGTCATTAGGAAAATTACTTTGCCCAGCATAGGGAGGAACCTACACATTATGGGTTGGCTTCCAATTCTCCCAAAGAATCCAAGCTATAATAAGTGTGTCATCATTTGATGGACGAGAAACATGTACAACTAGAGAATCAGTTTATCTCTGCATCAGCAACACCTCCAAAGAGAGAGGGGAAGATTGTGAGGGAGAGGGAGAAGAGGAGAGAGGGCAAGAAAGAGATGAGATTTGTCTTCAGACCTACGCTGAAAGCAGCTTGAAAATAATTTTAGAGGCACTATTATCACTGAAATGTAAGCAGTACAGATTTATATGTTTAAAATTATTCTTTCATTTTTGAATATATTGAATAACTGCCTCAGATAGTCTGAGAGTGAGACTTTTTCTTTCTTGTGGGACATAAAAAATTATCTTCCCCTTTAAAAGAAGAGATGAATAGACTCAAATACCAACAAATTGCTTTCTAAAACGTTTGTTATTTTACTTTCTTACAAATAGTATAAGACTTTTCCTGTATCGTTCAAGTTTAAATAGCAATACTGTTGTTTATCCCTCTTATTTTTTTAACCTTTTTAAATTGATACATTATGGTATGTATTTATGGGGCACAGTGTGATAATGTGATACATGTAAACAACCTTTGATGGTCAAACCAGGGTAATCAGCATATCCTTCTTCACTTCTTTCTGTTGTTTCAAACTCTTCTGTTCTTACTATAAGTTATATAGTAAATTATAGTCACCCTACTGTACTGCAGACCATTACAACTAGTACCTGTTATCAATTTCCTTCTACCCTCCCAACCACTCACCTTCCTAGTTTGTAATGAATACCATTACCATCTATCTATCCTATTTCCATCTACTCTATTTCTATGCAATCAACATTTTTATCTTCTACATATGTGGGAAGATATTCAGTGCTTGTCTTTCTGTGCTTAATTTATTTCACTTAGCCTATTATCCTCCAGATTTATCATTTGCAGCAAATACTAGGGTTTGTTTTTCATAACTGAATAATATTCCATTGTGTGTTTGTAACACATTTTATTTATCCATTCCCATTCATCTGTCAGTGGACCCTTCTGTTGATTACCTATTGTAAATAGTAATGTGGTTTGTTGCTAATTTGATAATTTAAAATGATAATTCATTTATGCATTAATTGGCATTTACTTTTCTGTTACATTTGATACATTTTCATGCATTTAGCATTCATATGTTTTAATTCACAATCTCCTCTTTGTAAATTTTTTATTTTCTCAGTCCATCAAAAGCGGGTGTTGATATTTTGTTCTGAATGTTCTCATTTACTATAGATATTCCAATTGCCTTATTACCAAGAGTAAATAAATTTATTTTTCAGCTTGTAGCTTTAATTTTTTGGTATACAGATAAAATTCTAATATGAAGATATCAAATCTATTAATCTTTCTTTTTAGGATACAACAGATCACTTTTATGCTAAGAAAGTAATTCTCATCCATAGATTATTCACTTTTTTATCTGTTTTTTTTTTCACATTTAGCATCTTAGTTTAATTGAAATTAATTTTTAATGCAAGAGAAAAAGTTTCATACTAATTCCTTGCTACCCTATTTTTCCAATATTCCATATAAAGTAAAATTTTACAGTATAATAGTGATAATCATGAAATAATAAATATAAAATGAGAAATCACAGAAGAAAATCAAATACACTCAATGGTCAAGATATCAGGAGAAGGCCAACATGCCACATCTAAAACTCTTCTTGGCAAAGCACTTTTATGATAAATGTCTAGTTCTAGTCCAAATCCTGACTTGTCAACAGATTAAAAATAGGTTTTTATTTTAGATATGATGCTTCTAAACCACACTACCACATATTTGATATGCAAAGCCAGATGCCAAAGAATTCATGTTATGTCACATGAGAATTATAACTGCCATGGTGACCATGCTCAGTTTTCAGGATCATTATACTCTGTGTCTTTAAGGTAGTCTGCCACTTAACTCGAGTGATAGTCAAGATCCCTGGTGCGAGTATGATTTGCTGAATTAGTTTGTAAAACTGTTTGATATTTTTTTTTGTGTGTGTGTGTGTGTCATTAGGTTATTGATGCTTAAAAAAGTACACAATTGTATGGCTCCTTTATGGCGGTTTTTATGCACAACAATTTTTTGCTAACTTAATAATTCAAGCTTCTGACAGCAAGTTCTTGTATTCCTAAGCTGCTAGAAATATGACTCACTCTAATACCAAGATGGTGATAACATTTCTGCTGCTCTTCTAAATTTGTTTTAGTCTGTCTGCTTATTTTTGTATCAATTCCACTCTCGTTTACCCTTGCTAATTTTAGAGTACCAGAGTTTTTGAATAAGAAAATAACATTTTGAGATTATTAATAAAATTAAATTAACTAAATAAATATTAGAAGAACTGAGATCCTTAGCCTTTCCAGCCTTCTGATTCACAAACACAATTCATTTTTGTTGACTAAAGGCTTTTATATTAATAAAATATTATTATCTACATCCAGGCCCTACATAATGTCCTAATATTTTATATTTTCCATAGGGATTATGGATGGGATTCTTTTTCTATTGTCACTTAATAATGCTGGTATCTAGGAAAGATATTTATTGGAAATATCCATTTGATGTAGTCCATATCCAGGAAATTTATTAAACTTTCTAGTTATTCTTTACCTTTATGTCCACCAAATCCAATTTCATCTAAATGCTTTTATTAATGGAGGAAATATTTATAACCATGTACCCAGGCACAGTGTGAAACTCTGAAGGTTCAGAGATACAGAGCTTCGAACCAGTGGTTGAAGGGAACTTGTTCTAGTGAATGGAAAGGATGAAAAAATAAAGTGGATGAGAATGTATCTTAGTCAACTTTTTTGCTGCTGGGACTGAAAGATTCAAACCCCTCAACCCACCTCCAACAACAACTGTAGAGGAGGAAAAGTTTATTTGGGTGCTTACAGATTCAGAGGTCTCAGTCCATGGACCGCAGGCTCCATTCCTTGGGGCTGGAGGTGAGGCAGAAGAACATCATGGTGGAAGTGTGTGGCAGAGAGAATCAGCTCACATGGTGATTAGGAAACAGAGAGAGAGACTCCACTCATCAGACACAAAATATGTACCCTATCGCTGTGCCCACTTCCTCCAGCCACACTCCACCTTCCTGCAGTCACCAGTTAATTCTATCAGGGATCAATTCATCCATTAGTTTAAGGCTATAACCCAATCATTTCTCCTACAAACCTTTTTGCATTGTCTCACCCATGAGCTTTTGGGGGACACCTCATATCCAAATGATAACAGAAAAATAACATTGAAAAGTAGAACAAATATGAACCTAGGGATTTGGCACATTGCCTTGTGGTGCTTCACATTGGCCTGAGGTTCCTCTGCTCATTTTCGTCTATTTCATTTGTACGTACTCATGTTCATTTGTATAAGAAGTACTGCCCTTCTTAATTTTCAACAGAAACTATATTAATTTAAAGAATTATCATTCCAAATATTGATGTCCCTATGAATCATTAGTTAGATATTTTTGAATTTTTGGACTAAGAATCAAATGGGAATATGGATAGATCTTATAAGAATGACAGAAATCTGTCTGGAATATAGTGGAACAATTGCTTCCTTTTCTACCATCAGCAAATTTCAAGGAATGATTGATCATTTGGGAATAAGGGCATTAAAAACATAAAGCCTAAGGAAATAAAACAAGCTCTGGGAAACCATGAGCAACAAATGAACCCAAGACAGTTGATGGAGAGGATGTCGCTATAATTAAATACTGATCTTTTCCAAACAAAATAATACCAAAATTCATCAGATTAGCTGATGTTAACTTTTTCAAATTTCCTTGCACTTCTTATCTGCAATATCTCCTATATTCATAAAAGAAATATATTCTTCACTTAGAAATTCTTCCAGATAATTTACATTCAGCTTTCTATTTTCACTTTTCTTTCTAGTCTTAGGTAAGTTGAATGGAATGCATATTTTACATGGTAAGGAGAAGACTACTATACTTCTATTGCCCTATGCCTTCTTTATTTTAGCTATAAAGCATGATTGAAAATTCACAAATAATTCCAGTAAGATTTGGGAATCACAGAAGCAGTGGAAAAATATAGTTGTTGGGTTCTTTGCTATGTTATTAGTGCTGCTGTGCTTCTAATTTGAAAAGAAAATTAAAGAATGTTGTCACTCTGGCAGCTTTTTGATATATGGCCAATATCTTTTTTTTTTTTTTTTTCTGGCACAAAGGGTAATCCTGGGCATTTTTTTTTAATTTCCTTAATTTTTTGGAACCAGGGATAGAACCCAGGGGTTCATAACCACTGAGTCACAACCCTAGTCCTTTTTATTTTTTGAGACAGGGTCTAGCTAACTTGATTAGTGCCTCCCTAAATTGCTCAGACTTGTGATCCTTCTGCCTCATTGTCCCAAACTGCTGGGATTACAGGCATGCACCACTATGCCACGCTAACATTTTGCTTTTGAAGTTTCTAGAAATGTGAGTATTTATACATGAACTATATAAGAGAATATAAACCTTTGTTATATTATGTACAAGGTAAGATTTTTGTAGTTCATGGGTTATTTTCAAACATTTCAAACTCTGTACTGAAATCACAAGGAATCACAAGGACCTTCAACTGAGTATTCTACTTATGCACAATGTTAGTCCTATTAAGTGTTTCCCACCATCAATTATCTGGCACAGACTTAACTAACCCACAGTTTTTGTTTGTTTGTTTGATTGTTTTGGATTTTTAAGAATTACCTCTTTCTGTTACTTCATGAAAAAACCATTTATTAATTTAACAAGCAACATAGGAACTCAAAGAGTTGTTAAGGGACATGTGATGTAGTAGAATGATTCTTCATTTAGAAATCAAAAGAGGTTGATTCCAATCACATTTTCACAGCTGACTTACCTGTGTGACATTAGGAAAATCAGTCTTGGTTTTAAAAGTCTTGCTCTACAAGACAAAGTGATTGGAATAGATAATCAATGCAGAAATATTTTGATATTGTCACATAACCATGTTCAACGACTGTTGGATGTTGTAGATCAAGAATCAGAGGCAAAGTGTTGGTTGTTACATTTACCATGATGAAGAATCACATAAATGAACCATGCATAAGGATCTGAGTTTGAATAAATAAAACTTTGAGATTTTTAAAGAAAATTATTTTAGCTCTTCTCCTTTCATTTTACCTTCTATAATTATGTGATCCCACAAATTATGATTAATTTACAAATAATAGACAATACACTACACCATGTCACTACATAAACTCTAAGTAGATTTCCTCTAGCTGCGGTGAATATAACCAAAGACTGAAGTCTGAATGCATATTATTTTGTTGCATATAGAAATTGCCTTATAACAAAATAGCTTGGCTCCTTCGAGGCAAATTTTGGAATGTGTAGGAAGAAGTAAGGGGAAGTTTTACTATTGCAGAGACCAAATTTTGCTGACTGGGACTCTGCCACTGTACCTCCTGATTCAGAAGAGAATAAGCAGTTTATAACTGGGCTCTGTTGAAGTAATCGCCTTCATTAGCACGATTTTCATCTGACCCTGAATTGACCCTGGAGCTCTAATCACTTTAAGTTTAAGTATAATTGTGAACATAAGGTAAATGAAGAATACATGAACCTGAGTGAATTTACAAAGTCAGCTCTGTAAAAACAGATTCTTAGAGGTCAAACTAAACTAATATGTAAATCCATAATGATTTTCACCTCCAGAAACAGAGGTTATTCTTTCCCTCAAAATAATTACTATCATTCTGGCTTCATAAGTGTGCGTTGTTATTGCTGTGTAAGACAAGCTGATTTCAAATCTTACTTTTGCCTCTATTTTATAATCCTTATCATAGTATTTTTATGTTGATCTTCTCTCATTTTTAAAAATGTTGCTGTTTTTGTAACACAAGCGCAATTGACCTTGTCAACAACAATCCTGTTTTTATATAAAATTTCAAGTTGGTGAAAGCTAGTATTAAAAGGAAAATGCTGAGAGCAGGACTTGCCGTTCAGTTTGCATACTATTACATCAGCATCCCTAAATGTTCCTCTTTACCCCACTAAGTACCTCTCTTATGTTTGCTCTTTCCAAACTGCTTTCAGTTTCGTTAAAAATTCAAGTTGTGACTGCTCATCTGCAGAGCAGAATTCAAGTAAATACTGTAAAGGAATAAAGTCTTTGCCACAGACTTTTAATATGATTATGCAATGAAGTTCAAAATTATTTGAAATGCTAAGAACTGGGCATTAACCTAGAAGTTGACTGAGGAGGCTAACATCAGCAGTGATTATTGTCATTTTATCTTGTAATGTAAAAAGTATTTACAAAAATATCATATATATTTTCTCTCCATTACTATTTAATATTAATAACAGTCGGCTATGATTTATGTATTTTCTCTGACTGGCACTTTCATTGTGAATAATTCAACAAGATTATCTTTTACTTCAAAGAAATAGGCATTTTCCTAATAGTCTTTGTATTAACTGATGTATATGTACGAAAACCATTTTAGTAGCTTACAACCAATTATAGTCTGTTTTGATATAAAAAATAAAGACCAAGGAATGATGATAGAAAAGCAATTATAAGACATTTCAAGGTTAGTTTTTGATGAAATTAATTGAAAGTAAAGAAAGTACTTGATTTAAATCAGGCAAATAGAATCTTCTTTGCTCAAAGCTCAACCTTTTCATATTTGATATTAAAACATTAAAGGAAAGGATTAAAATTTCCAAACACATTTGCCAACAATCTAATCATTTTATATGATAACAAAACCATGGCCTCAATTTTCTCCCAGATATGAAATCCAGATGCTTTACTAACTCCTCCATACTCTAGCAAAATCACCTGACAACAAATTAAGATAAAGTATACTAAACCTCAATAAAATTAAACAGTATACGAATTTTTGAGAAGGAGGAAATATTAAAAAAAATTATAAGAAACCTTGAGTGGGCTGAAACAGAGTGGGATGGCAGACTGAACTGATGAATAATATTGATGCAATAACATGTATGAATGACCAAGCCCACTTGGCTAATGAGGATGAACCAACCAGCAGCAAAGGCCAACACACTCAACCTCAATGTTACTATAAAGTCCAGCACCAAGGCATAAACATCATGAGCATGATGTGAATTACAATGTTACACACTTCACTCAAATTCTCATTTTGTTTATTAAATAAAGTAGTTTCTTCATATCTGGGTCCATTTTACCTACTAGTTTAGCCACAGATATCCATGATTCCTGTGAAACAACTGTGCTGTTCCTTTGTAGTCCTTACAATGAGCATTTCTATAAAACATCCTATTAACCAGATGCATACACAGTAGAAATAAAAAGGAATAAAAGTTGTGTGAGCTCTTTCTTATCCAGCGAAGAGGTCCACGGAAAAGGGTAGAGGAGAATGTGGCTGCAGAGTCATGAATCAAGACCTCTGGAGACCAAGCTGGAAGCAGGTCTGATTTTATTGCCTAGTTACCATGTATATATACTTGAGCAGTAACTAAGCAGATTATAGGCAACCACCAATACAATTTCTGGCCAACTGTCCTTGCAGCAACCAATGGAGGAGCGGGCAGTGGAGCAAGTGCTGGGACCCCAACATGTGGCCTCACGCTCAGGGTGCTGAGCCTCCTGGGTATGTAGCCTGCAGCTCAAGCGTCTAGCACACAGGAAGTGGGCTGCCACTCAGGAGCCCTTAACTTATGCCACTATGCAGTACTCCATGCACCTGTCCCCACAAAAAGTCATTTCTGCTACCTAAAAATGTACTGCACACAGCTATTCTTGGATTTTAATAACCATGACCAGGAATTCAACAAGATTTAAGGTATACAATATTTAAACTTTATTCACACTAACAAAAAATATTACATTGGGTATTTAGACTTCTCTGGTGAGATTAAAATGAATGCTTTCCATAAACATAGCTGCCAGGTTTCAGTTCGTGCGACTAAAAGGCTCAGGGGTCACTCCAGTTGAACTGGGCTGACTGGGCTATGCAAAATAACCACACAAGAGACACAAATACCTTTTTGTTTGGGGTCGCTATGACAGCTCCTCTGACCTTAAGGATCCTCAGGAAGAGAGAGAGCAAGAGCATGCGTTGACCCCTTTTATTGAGGAGCTATTCAAATGAGGGAAGGGGTCAGGTTTCTATCTTCATGATGTCCACTGTCAGCAGGTTGACTGACATCTGGATAGGCTACACCCAAGGGCACAATAAGAGAAGGGGACACACACAATACACTTCCATGGAAGATTGTATCCTAAACAGGGCAAGGGGTTATATTACAAAGGAACAGGTGAGCCTAGCTTCACCCATGGGGCTGTAGTAAGACACACCCATGCAGGAGACACTGACCCTTGAAACCAAGAAGGGTGGGGAAAACTCTGCCACATTTCTGTGACTGAGCACCTCAGCACCCAGCTGGGGAGTGTGACTCAGTCAAGTGCAAGGATGGTCTCCCACACATAGCATTTCAAATTCTATCCTGAATAGATACTTGCATACAGTGATGTCTCAAATTAAACTATAATTTCTGTTTTCCTCAAAAGTTTTATTATGAATTCTCCCTGTTATTCATTCTTATTCCCTAAAATATGCAAAGTAAGGGTATTTTATACAAAGTGATAAATATTTTCTGCTTCTGGTGAAATTAATCTCTTTTGTCTTTCTGAATGTAAAATATCTGGTCATTACTCTTTATGATACAATCCCAAGTTCTTTTGTTTGGTGAATGTTATTAAGTACCACCTTAGTCCTATAATTATTATGTCTACAAATAAATATTTGGAGAATAAAATTAGTATTTGAATTTTTTTTTCTTTCTTCTAAATTGTGTATTTTTTAAGCTGTAGTGTTCTGCAATTATGGTATATATTTACCAATTTTTTTTCTTATTAAATTTGTTTCATTTTGGTCTTCTCACTGATTTAACAGTTGAATAAAAATTAGAAGAATTGTAAGAAGGCAGCCTAATAATTTATTACAATTCTATATTCCTTCAACTCTGTAATTTCATCCATTTAACAAATTATAGAAAACTTGGTATATAAAAAGTAATTCAGGAGCTTCTAATATTTTGCAGCTTATTTAATTGTTGAAAATTTTCAAATACTAAAAAAAATAAAAATTTAGAAAATGAATAGGAATTAATTTTAGAAATTTAGTAAGGACAATAGAATAAATTCAAATGAAATTCAAAAAGCAAATAATACTAATAAAAACATATAAAATGGATTGGATCCAAACCAAAGATTAATTTGTGATAGCTATTTATTGAAAGAAACAATAAATTACACATATCAGTAGAAACAATTGCAGGAAATAAAAAGACACGAAGTATAAAATATAAAATTTGCAGTGAAAAAAGAAAGCATTACTGTGATTGTACAGAAATTGAAACATGTAAAACAGGAACCAGAACAATCACAGGCCACCAAATTTAGGAACTTAAATATAATTGGTAGTTTTATATGAAAATACTAATTATTAACTTTGACTGTCAACACAAAGTAATAGCAAACTTTAATAAAATATAGTCACTAAAAATAAATTTGTAGTAACCAATCTCATGAAAGGTACTGGGAAGACTTTATTGATATCTCTTAGATAACGCACAGTTAGTTCATGTTGTCCACAAAATATTTCACACATATACAATGTTGGAAAGGTATCCAGCCTACATAGAAAGAGTATTACATCAAAATCAGAAAAAAGGCAAGAGAATTTTAAAAAACTTTTCACTTCTATTTAAATACAAAACACTAAACAAAATCTTTGCAGGAAAATATCAAGCAGAATACTAGAAATTGTATATCAGGCCAAAGTAAAAATCCCTTAACAATGAGCCATTCACCATCACAAAAATCATGTATTTCATCCCATGAACAGAAAAATCATTCTATAAAATCCAATACTTCTAAGTTTAAAAAATAAATAAAAACTAAAACAAAACATAAACCCTAGCAAATTAGGGATACATGAGAGATTTTCTATGGAAAATTGCAGCAAATATATTTTGGTATATTTTGCATATTTACAATTTCTGTATGGATTAAGGTAGTTACAGGTTGCCCTGATTTATGTTTAAAATTCATGACATGGAATAATTCTTTCAACTCTTCTACTTCATTGATTTCTTCTTTTATCTTTAATATGTATTTCATTATGTTCTTTAGTTGTTAGTACAATTCATTTTACATAATTTCAGTGATTAACTGCTTTTAGGTTATGAATTTCCTGTGACCGCTTGCTTTAAATCTAAGTATCGAATTTAATATGTAATATTTTATTTATTATGCTGGCATAAGGATTAGTATTTCTAGGGATATTAGTGGACTGATTCTCACAAAATGCTATTTAAATGGAAAAATTTCTGCAATGGTGTATTATATAGCCATAAATAAGAACAAATTTATATTATTTGCAGAAAAATGGATGGAACTGGAGAAAATTATGTTAAGTGAAAGACAAAGAAAAACAAATGCCATAGTTTGTTTTTTTCTTCTTAGATGTAGGAGATAAAAAGGCAACCTTAAAGTAAAACAATGATTACTGGAAATTGAGAAAGGTATTGGAGGAAGAGAAATAAGTAATTAGGTTTGATCAGTGCACACTGTATGAATATATGGAATTATCATACTGAAATCCATTAATAGGTACAATTAATATGTTAATAAATAATTAAAAATTAAATAGCATTAATTAAAAAGGTGTAATATTGGTTCAAATTCCGATGCATAATAAATAGAATTTGAGTCAGAAAGACATGCATGAGCGTTTAAGTGAATTTAGCATTTAATTTTTATCAGTAGAAAAATGGATTATTTAATAATTAACAAGGTTTGGATCTTTGATCATGCAAGGGAAAGCTAATCTCTATTCAATTACATACCAGCAAATTTCTTATGAATTAAAGATTTATATATAGAAAAGTATAAATATGCTAGAAGAAAACAAAGGTTTTATTTTATTTTTTAATCTTCAGGTGTGACAAAATATGCATGTGTGTGTATATGTATGTATGTATATACACTTAAGAGTTTTTACGAAGTAAATGTATACCATCTTAATGTGAAGAAATGACCCATAAAGAAAATAAAAAGACTGGTGAGTCTTTTTAATAAAAGTTTTGAAATGGGCAACCACACAATTTATGTTCAGAATCTAGAGAGAACTTTAAACAATAAATTAAAAAGAACAAACAACTCTCTAGGAAAATTATATAGTAAAATCCATTTTTAAAAAGACACCTCTTTATAAATATTTCAATATGTGCATGTGTGTGTGTGTGTGTGTGTGTGTGTCACATATAAGAATTTAGTGCTCCTGGTAACAATTAGAAAAATGTCTGTGTCTGGTAGAAGGAAATAGAAAAAAAATTAAAAGATTGAGGTTTATCTACATTAAAAGATTTCAAAGAAGTATATGTTTATTGTCTATGTGCCTATGTAGTGATAATAAGAGAGAGAATTAAAGAATGATTATCTCTAAGGTATACATCAGGATGGACAAGGGAGAATGTCTCTATTTACATAATTTATTGTGCATAATATTTAGTGTTTGATATTTTACCAGACATAAAATTTTAATTAAAAGTAAAGTATTAATATTAAAATACTAGTTTGAATTCAATTTTTGATTTATCTTACCTTTCATGTCTAATTGATGCCGTGGTTTGCAATGTCTTTTCAGATGAACACCTATATTTCTAAAGTTAAAATTTCTAGGTCATATTATTAAAGGGCAGGGGAGATGTTTAAAAATAATTTAGACATTTAAGGAGAGGGTCATCCATTTTTGTATCCTTTGCAGAGTCTTGTAGAAAGTTCTTTTCTATTATTTTACATTTTTGCTTTGCTTTGTTGCCTCCTGTTTTACAATGTATAAAATTATACAATTTAGGAGATTATGATCATTGATATCTTGAGACTGTGAAGTGAATATTTTGAGTAACTATGGAGAAAATTTTTAGGTAGAACTTTTGCTATTCAGAAAATGATAGAAGAATGCCGAAATAAAATATATATACATATATATGTATAAAATAAACATTTATATACATGCATATATATAATATAAAGACCTCTCTGTATATTTAATTTAGATTAATAGAGCCTAATTCTAATTAAGTATAAAATTATTGTTAAACAAATTTTGCTAAAATATATAAAATTAAGCATGCTGATATACAATTGACTGACTGCACAAATAATCAAAGTTCAGTAAATTGAAAGATTTTATATAGCTGATTATTAAACTAAATTTAGATTAACTGATACCATGGCTGATATGTAGCACATGTTTAATGATTTTCTATTTATAATAAAAACAAGGATTAGTATTTACTAACTGCTCATTCTGTGGTAGGGATTATGACAATTATGATCCATGTATTATCTTCTTGTTTCATCACAATAACCCTGGAAATTGCCTATATGGATCAATGATTCCGACAAGGCTACCATCTAGTGGTGATTAATTCAAATTTTAAATAGTTACCTCAGAATTGCTAGTCTTCCCCAGGGAAGAAAGCTAGGGAATTCTTATAGGGACAAAATTTAAATGGCTGAATACTTGATTTAAAATTAGCATAAAATTCTAAATTAGTGATATTATAGAACATTCAAATGTGCCCTCATCTAAGAGGTTGTGTTAATCAATATGAGTACTTCAAAAATGGTACTTAATTTTGTGGATAATGAGGAATATAATTGACAATGTTGCTTACTATTTCTGAAAGAATGTTATTTTTATTAAAGTTTTATGTCATTAGCAAGCAGATTAAAACTATTCATGAGCTCTCGCACTCCACTATTGTCATGTATGTAAGAAATAAATTTTTTTAAAAAAGAAAAAACTGTTCAATTCACTGGTCATTATGTTAAAGAGGACTGAATAATTTCTTTTATAGATATGTGGAAAAATCTAAAATAACTACTGGAAAAAATGAGCAGAGGAAGAAGTTGAACCTACCTGTATAAAAGGGATACTATCAATGTTTTCAAACCATGCTTCTTGAGTGCAAACTTGATGGTCTTTGAGATTTGGGATGTCACATCATATAGCAGCTTTTTAAAATGGTTTCCACAGCACAGTCCATGTCCCACCCAAACCTCCATGCACTTGGAATTGAGCAAAAGATCTCTTGAGACTTCACAGTCAATTACAAATTACTCTGAAGGGTGCCTTTATGCTGGCTTTCTCAATTAATTACAGCAAGTGTCACCATGGATAGCTTGCAGCAACTAATTGGATTTGACAGGTTAACTTGCAAGCCCTTTTTACTGAATGCACTAGGGAGTTGGGGCAGGCAAAAAGGCTGCTCAACACAGGAAACAGAAAACTCAAATGAAATGAAAAAGTAGCAGAGTCATAGTTAGACAGTTTGTAAATACTTACTTCCAAAAGGAAGAGAGAGAGAGAGAGAGAGAGAGAGAGAGAGAGAGATAACATCAATGAGATGCCAATTAATTATTTTTATATTCTATTAAGCTGTTCAGTTTGCTTCTATTTTAGGGTTTCTTTACTAAGATTTTTTAATTTTCAGGACGTTTTTGAATTATTTGAATATACTGCTAATTCATATTTCCTACTCTGCCGCAGTCTGGCTGGGCACAAATGCCGCAGTCTGGCTGGGCACAAAATCACGAGCCACCACACAGCTTGTAGATTCAAACAGCAACTCTTTATTCCCGAATTCACACCAGCCGTCTACAATCACATTCTGGGGAAATCCACGTTCTCTGCCCAAATCCACCTCCACTGGGCTTCTATCTCCCAAAAAATACTGTCTGAATCCCGTGAGAACTCAAGGGGAACTCAGGCAGCAGGATAAGCCCTATTCCCAGCAGGAATAACCTTAAACCTGGAAACCTAAACGGAAGCCCTAAACCGATACCTAAACGGAACACCTAACCTCGCCTGGTCCTTGAGCAAGGTCACCTACATGCAATGTCACTGCAAAATGTCCTATTTCCACGAGTCCTTCCACTAAGCAACATGGGGTATGCTGGCAAGGAAATTGTCATACCTACTTGGCTAATGGCTCCCAGCACTACTCTACACATCCAAAAGCCATGAACACAAAATTTTAATTCAAAATTAATCTCATCCTTTTTCTTCTCTGCAATTTAAAATCACCTCCTTCATCTGTATTCCCATTATTTGTCAAAACACTATCAGAGTAGTCAGTCTAACCCAAATACCATCTTTAACTTTTTCCTTTCCTTTTATAAACCCTCAACTGATTCCTATCAGTAATTCCCATTGCTTCTCTTCTTCACCTATCTCTAAAATCTCTGTTCTGTGAATTCATTGCCATTTCTCTGGTTCAGATTTTCATGATATTTGCTTGTTTAACAATAACAGTTTTTTAAAACCTGGTATCTGTTAACCCTGTTTTCATTTACTGGACATCTATGCTCCTCTGCACTTAGATGCATCTACTATGTAGTAATAATGTAAGTTATTTTATTTTCTAATATCAAATATAATTATATAGTATTTCCAATTTGAAGAAATTTAGTACTATTATATTAAATTTAATTTATTAATTTGAAACTTGAACAGGCATATGTAGGCTTGTGGCGATTGTAAATAGCACAGCTCTGAGAGACCTCTAAAAATATAAGATAAAATAATAAACACTAAGCTATAGTTCTAAGAAAACATGCTACTTACCCAAAGAAAAGCAGAAAAAGAGAAACATAGGAATACAAACGTGAAGAGATAAATAGGAAATAAAATCATAGAAACAATTCATATGGATAATGACATTGAATGTAAATGGGCTAAACATTCCAATTAAATGGCAGAGATTTGGTGGCAGCATTTAAAAAATTTTACAAGAACAAAATAATCACACATATAACATTCACATCAGAAATAAATCTCAAAACTATTTTTCTGGAAAAAGAAAGAAGAAACAAAGAATAGAAAATTTTGCAAGTCCATATAAATGAAGTTCAAGGACAAGTAAATCTAATATTTTATTATAGAAATCAAAAAAGTAGTTTCCTGTGGCAGGTGGAAAGGGAAGATTTTTAGGAAGTAAGATATTTTTTATTTTATTAAGAAATTTTATTTCTTAGGCAGTAAAATAAAATTATACCATAATTAAAAATATTTTAAAACTATAACACTAAAAGAAAAATCATAAATTGTAATAAGCCATAAACATGATCATGTTTACTTGAAATTAAAAGAAATGCAAATGAAACAAAATAAATATTTTATTTTTACCTAACTAAGGACAAATACTTAAATAGTAATGAAAATAATAACATATGCTGAGGAAGACATAAATACCTTTCTTCAGCTTGGGAGGATGAAGCAGGAGGATCATGAGTTCAAAGCTAGTCTCAGCAAAAGCAAGGTGTTAAGCAACTCAGTGAGAACTTGTCTTTAAATAAAATATAAAATAAGGCTGGAGATGTGGCTCAGTGGTCGAGTGACCCTGAGTTCAACCCCCAGCATCCTAAATAAATAAATAAATAAATAAGTAAAATAACTTCCTTGTGGGTTATTAAATTTACATATTCTTTCTGGAAAACATGTCCTCTGATTCAGTGAGTAAACTTTAACAAATATAATATTCAGGTAGATTTTTGACATTTGTGCATATCTGTTGTGGTATTTTTTATAAACTTAAACAACTGAAATCATCCAGTATATTAAATCCCATTGGTTTAATAAGTAAATAATAAACTATTTAGAAAGAGTCATTAAAGATTTTTGTTAAAAAATACTTTCATTACAATGGAAAGACAGTCCTGAAACAACATAAGAAATAAAAATAACTTCATAATTCAATGAACACAATCAGGACAATTACCATTTATTTAAAAATTCACATTTTGATATGATAAAAATTAAAAAGAAACTACAGTAAAATATGCACAATATTTCTTGGGCGACAGAAATGCAGTGGATTTTATATAATTTTCTATATACTTTTGAGTTGGGTTTTTTTTCAATAAACATTAATTTTTTAAGTTTTATATTCATAAACCCTTTTAAATAATTACATTTTAAAAATCTTTTATTATCTCTTGAAAAGATTTCTTAAATACTAAACCACCATTTAGAAATTTGTCACTGCCCATTTTCCAGACAATCTGCTGTGATAATATCTATGATAACATATAACATTAGTGTTTCTTGAGAGTTAAATACACACATATCTCATCATTATTTTTAAATAAAGTGGCCTAATTATAAATAATTAAGAACAAGACAGATGTTTATTATATCTATTACTCTTATCAAATATATAGTTTGCAGACCTTTTTCTCATTCTGTAGGTTGCCTTTTCATTTTATTGATTGTTGACTTTGCTGTGCAGAGCTTTCTAGTTAAAATGTAGTCCTACTTGTTTAGCTTAGCTTTTAATATCCAATATATTTCACTTAGAATGATGTTCCCCAGTTCCATTCCCTTTGCTTCAAGTCACATAATTTCATTCTTATGCCTGAGTAGAACTCCAATATGTGTATATATCACATTTTCTTTATCCCTTCTCTGTTGAAGGGCAGCTAGGCTGGTTTCAGAATTTGGCTATTGTGAGTTGTGCTACTGTAAACATTTTTATATTCTGTATCACAATAGTATGCTGATTTTTGTTCTTTTGGATAAATACCAAGGAGTGAGCTAGCTGGGTCATAGGGTGGTTCTATTCCTAGTCTTTTGAGGAATATGATTTCTAAAGTGGTTGTACTAATTTGCAGTCCCACCAACAATGAATAAGTATGCCGCTTTTTCACATATCCTTAGCAGAATTTATTATCTGTCTTTTTGTTGATTGCCACTTTAATTGGAGTGAGATGAATCCTTAAAGTAGTTTTCATTTCCTTTTTCATGATTACCTGGGATGCTGAACATTTTTTTTTTCATACATCTATTGGCCAATTGCATTTCTTATTTAGAGAATGACTGTTTGGTTCTTTTGCACATTTATTGAATGTGTTATTCTTGCTCTTTTGATGTTATGCTTTTTGAGTTCTTTATATCTTCTGGATATATTAATCCCCTGTCACAGTAGCTGGCCAAGATTTTCTCCCATTCTTTAGATCTCTCTTTACACTCTTAATTGTTTCTTTTGCTGTTCAGAAGCGTTGTAATTTAATTCCATCCCACTTATTCATTCTTGGTATGATTTCCTGAGCATTAGGAGTGTTGTTAAGGAAGTTGGTGTCTGCACCAATGTGTTGGAGTGTTTACCCTATGTTTTCTTCTAGCATTTGCAAAGTTTCTGGTCTTACTCTTAGGTCTTCGATACACTCTGAGTTGACTTTAATTCAGGGTGAAAGATAGGGATCTAGTTTTATGTTTCTATATATAGATACTCAGTTTTCCCAAAACTATTTGTTAAAAAGCTTATATTTTCTCCAATATATGCTTTTAACAACTTTGTCACTAATCAGATTATAGCATTTGTATGGATTTGTCTCTTCATTTTCTCTTATATTCCATTGGTCTTTATATTTGTTTTGATGCCAATACCATGCTGTTTTTGTTATTATAAATCAATAGTATAATGAAATCAGATATAGTGATACTTTCAGCTTTGTTTTTCTTGCTCAGGTTTCCTTTGCCTATTTTAGGTGTTTTATTTTTACAAATGAATTTTATGACTTTTTTTCCACTGGTTCTGTGAAGAACACCATTGGTATTTTGATGGGGATTGTATTGAATATGCATAATGCTATTGGTAATACAGTCATTTTGACAATATTAATTCTGCCTATCCAAGAACATGGGAGATCTTTCAGTCCTCTAAGATTTTTCAATTTGTTTCTTCAGAGATCTATAGTTTTAATTGTAGAGGTCTTTCATCTCCTTGATTAGACTTATTCTAAAGCATTTTTTTTTTATTTTGAGCTTATTTAGAATTGGATAGTTTCCTATTTTTTTCTCAGCAGTATGATCTCACTTACATGCAGAATTCATAAAATTAGAAAGTAGAGCACTGGTTGCCAGGAGATGAAAGGTAAGAAAAAAGGTAAGATATTGGCCAGATTATGCAAACTTTCTTTCTAAAATAAACAAATTCTGGGATTTTGATGGATAGTGTGTTGACATAGCTAACAACGCTCTATCTCTAACTTAAAATTTGCTGAGAGTAGATACTAACTGTCCTCTTCATACACACACTTGCACACACACAATTGAATGTGGTCATAGATGTACTAATTTAACTGTGGTAATAGTTTCACAGTCTACAAATAATCATGTTACACACCAGGAATATATACAATTTTTACATCATAATTATATCTTAATAAACCAAGAATAATAAATGCTTATCTTGATTTCTAAAGCAATTCATATTCAATAGAAGATTTTCCTTCAATTTGCTTATAATTTAAATGTTTGTAGCATTAGATTGGCTTTTGTAATTGAAGCAGTATATGCATAGTTCAAAATGAAGTAATATATTTTCTTAATGTAGTTTTTAGGTTTGTATTGAAAAATAATTATTCATGAGAATTTTCCTTCTACTTACAGTAAGATTTCCACATAGAACTCACGGAATATTTTACCATGAATTGGTCTTACCATCAGAGAATTAGTTACTTATCATTCATAAACTTTACCTGATAGAAATAACTTTTTTTCTGGAATTATAAGAAACCTTTAAAAGAAAATTTCTGAATCATATATAGAAACAACAAAAATTATTGACTTCAATGAAGATCAAATACTTGTGTACTATAGAAAGGACTTGGAAAGTTATATATTGCTTACTTGTAAGAAATGTAACAAGAAGGTGTTTTAAGTGAGAATTTAAGTATAGAAGTTGTGTGAACAAAGAACATTGTTCCCTTGATGATATTGTTGAAGATGTTATATGAATATAGTAGTGTATAGCATCTAATAAAAATATTTGCATTAAGACAATGAGTTTTAGGTATAAAATCTTAGAATTGACTGATTTTTGTGGGGGAGGTGGTACCAGGGATTGAACTCAAAGGTACTCAACCACTGAGCCCAGCCTCAGTCCTATTTTGTATTTTATTTAGAGACAGGGTCTCACTGAGTTGCTTAGCGCCTCGCAGTTGCTGAGGCTGGCTTTGAACTCGTGATTCTCCTGTCTCAGCCTCCCAAACCACTGGGATTACAGGTATGCAATGTCAAGCCTGACACTATTGACTCATTTTAGAAAATATTTAAGTGTCCTATAAATACAAAATATTAACATATGCTTCCAATATGAAATTGTCCATTGGTAAAAATAGATGTGGGCGTGAGTAACTAGTGCTAAGGCGATTAACTTAAAAGTGGAAAGACAATCAACAAGAAGTGATTTTTATTTAATCTAAATGAAAACAAATGCTAATAGTATATATCATTTAATTTTTAAAAATAATAATCAAGCTAGTAAAAAAGTGAACATTCTCAGGACTAGAAGTAAACAATGTTGAAGTCTAAGACTGTCATGGAATCTCAGCCAACTCCTAGTACTTCTCATGGAGCACTGGAGAAAATGTTAGTAACTGAAAAAGTTCAGGAATTTGATCAGACATCCACATACAAACTGGTAGATTTCAAAGTAAAGCTAAAATTCATACAATAAGCCATAAATATTTACACAAATTATTAATAGGGATGAAAATGCTCCAAGTAAAGAATAACATTTTTAAAACTTAATATTGTCTTCATACCTCAGTGCAGCACAAGTTAAACAAAATGGAAAAATAGCTAGAAATAAATTTAACAAAACTTATTCTGTTGGCCATAGAAAGAATAGATGAACTATTATGATTATATATTATATATAATTAATGTAAGTTATTAACAAAAATATTATTATAGTAAGATATTTTTTCCATAGGAAAAATAGTAAAAACAACATCTTTCTCTCTCTCTCTCTCTCTCTCTCTCTCTCTCTCTCACACACACACACACACACACACACACACACACTTTATTAGGCCCAAATGTTTTTCACAAATTTTCAAACACCATTTAGTTCTAATGCTATATAAATTGTTCCAGAATACAGAAAATTGAAGAAAAAGTGTCAAATGTATATATTAAAAAATGTATAGATTAAAAGTGTATGCATCAAGTGATGCATACACTTGATGAATTATTTTTTTACAAAAGAACAGATCAGGAGACTAATTCATCCCTCTTACAAATAAATACCAGCATATATATAACACCAATAAATTGATAAATTCATGCAGTAAAACCATGGAGGTTATTATTCTGATAATGCAGCAGTGTAAGAAGAATTCAATATTAGAATATCCATTAATATCATTCATCATATCTATTAAGGAAAAACATACAAGACACTATGCCTATTCTTGATTTTTAAAAAGTTAATAGAATAGGAATTTATATGTAGCCATATAATCTATCTGAAGCAATTAGGAACATTGTAAGTATTTAAGACTCAGAAATTAAGAAAAAATAGATAAATATATTTCTATAATCATTGATGGTATACTTGGGAAACACATAATTAATTACGAAACTAACTCAAGGCTAATAATTTTCAAAGTAACCAGACATATATTTAACATATAACAAAGCAGTAACCTTTATATACTCAAGCAAAAACCACTTAGAAGATATAAAAGAAGACAAACTCTTCCTATATTGCAACATCCCACAATTGAAAAAAATTAAGATAAACAATTAGCCAAAAAGTATAAAATCTATATTTTTTTAAAAAAAATTAAAACTCCCAATTGGTATGAAAACAATATCAAACAACAGAAAATACATTTTTTGGATAAAATACATTATCATGTTGTGAAATTAGAAAATAGTCCACCTACTGAAGAGTTAGGGGTTGGTAAGACCACCTTAATTCTCATATAAATTGGGGATTTTCTGGTTCCCAACACCACCATCAGCTTTGAAAAATCACTAGAAAGACTCAGAGAGCTCAATGAAACTTGTTAATATTTATGGATACCATTTCTCACAGTAATGGTATATAGGGCAGAGTCATATAGGTCATATAGGGCAGAGTCCAGGAAAGTTCCAAATGCAGGGTGTGCAGCTTTCCCTAAGTGGAGCTGTGCAAAACATTTTCTGGAAACACTGTATTAAAATAAGTATCAAGTACTGCCAACAAGGAACATTCACCTGAGCCTTGCTGTCCAGACAGACATATATTAGTCATATAGACTTGGTTAGCTGCCCATATGACTAACTCGATCTCTAGTACTTACAGGTTGAGCTAAAACTTTGTTTCAGGTCACCTAGGCCAAATCAACTAGGATCTGAGGGCAAAGGTCAAACTTTTTAGACAACATTGAATTCTTTACTACACAAGCATATATGTATTTATCCCCAAGTTAATTTTTGTAACTTGATGTAATGTCAATAAAATTATCAACCATTTATCTGAAATTAGAAAAGCTGATATTAAATTTTATATGGAAAATAAACTTTCACAAACCCTTGAAAAACAATGAAAAAGTAAAGTAATGAAAACAGATAACCCTTGACAAATAATGAAACATCTTCTATAGGTAGGTTCTCTAATAAAGCAGTCATTGGCTATTGAAATAAAAAAATCAAATTAATTAAAAGTAAATTAAAAATTCAATTCATCAGTTATGTTAGCCATATTTTAAGTGGCTACCATATTCTCCAATGCCAATATTAATCATCTGAGGAAATTCTACTATATTATACTGCCTTAGAGTCTCTACATATGCAGTATTGCTTTTTTTAATAGAGGCATGAATTAGAGTCAGTTAGAATGACCAAAACATATGGACATTTAATATGTGATAAATATAAAATCCCAAGTTAATGCTAGAAAATTAGATCCAAACTTCATATCAACAATATCAATATGAATTAGAACACACACACACAAACACACACACACACACACACACACAAATGATGGTGAATTTATCTAAAACCTGGGTGTAGCTAATGACTTTCAGTGATTAAAAATAAAAAGGCGCTTAAGAAAAAGAAACAATCATAAAAATCAAACACCACTAACATCAAGTTGTAAGGGTAAAAGAAATCGAAGTTAAAGTGTAAAAGTTAAAGTGTAAAAGACCGGGCATTGTAAAGTTTCTAAGCTGCAAGGCCTGAGTTAAAAAGTAAAGGACCAGGTATTGTTAAGTTCCTATGCTACACGCAAAACCTGAAATTCCTGTAGCTGTTAGGACAATACTCGGAACTGCCCAGTAAATATTCCCCCTGACCATCTGGTTGTTTAATAACCTAGGACCCTGTGCGGCCTGGCACGTAGGCATCGCAGGACCTAAACCAATCAGTTTGAATGTGTACCCCGCTTTAGAACTGACCTATCACCCCCGCCCAACCTGTCCCCACCAATGAATGTACTAATCATGTCTCAGAATTGTTGTTTGATTTTCCCGTGGTGTATGATGATTTGTTAAAGGAGACTGTGATGTATGTAAAGTCCCCGCCCTCCCCAAAAAGTGTACTTAAGCGCTGCTCAACTCCTGCTCAGGGCTTTGGGCTGCTCTCCCTTCTTGAGTGAGCATGGAACCCCAGCACGCTGGATTGGATCCTCAATAAACCCCTTTTGCTGTTGCATGAGCCGCGGTCTCTTGGTGGTCTCTTCCTCCGACGTTCTCCAGACCCTTACAAAGTGACTAAAATTAAAATAAATAACTTTGTACTAATTTCAATACAAAGAAATTGTGCACTGAATTGTCTCATTAAGTTTCTTAACCATTACTTGGACATCTATATAATTTTTAATCAGCTATATGGTAATTCATAGTCTGTCAACTTATTTACACTAAAACTATGTTTTCCAGAATTTTATACCCATATGTTTCTGTCTAAAGTTGGCCAAAACAGGAAACTGCTTGACATTTAAAAGGCAGAAGTGAAGTAGGTACCAGTACTCTTTGAAGGATGTTGGATTAGATAATGTGGTAGGCAGTAAAGATGGGTCCCCTGGTATTTTACTCTGCATCAGGCTTCTTGCCGTCTGCACTGCTGACAACCAGCAATCAAAGGCCACCATCATATGTTTAACTGGAGGCCTGTAGAAGCAAGAATTATGCAACATGAACTACTTGCCCTAAGCTTTCTCCTTAGCTTTACGTTCTCATTTCATTTGTCAGCTGGATATTACTGCCTTCCCAGAATTTCCCACAATCCCTGACATTTCCCCACCAGCTGCCATTTCAGTATTTTTGTAGGCCAAATAGTAACTTTTTCTTTATTTCCCAAATCTACATTCTAGATCCTTCCTTCATTAGTCTCTCCCACAATTGTGTGAGGTCCTATTTTCATAAGAAACACCTAATTCAAAATTCTCATGGCATCTCTCTCTACTTGTTTGAGCTCTATGGATCATTATAAGCATAATGAACAACTCAGGATCATATACAGTATTAATTTCTAAGATGCTAAACAATATAAAATAAGGAAAGTCTACTATTTCAATGTCACCTAATTTCTTCAGAATATGGTTAGTCATACTTTACAGTAAGTATTTGTGGAAATAGTTGCAAAAGTTTTGTTCCATAAATATGTGTTTCTGCAATATAATTACATAGGGCAATAAACCTTATTTTAATTGTTACATGAACATGGAAACTTATCTTTGCATAACAAATAATTAGTTAAGAAAAATGTTACTTGATAAATAGAAAACGAGTCCAAGTTCAGTTTTACCAAGTCTTAACAATTCTCTTCACTTTAGATAATTTAAACAAAAGAAAATCCTTTACTGTTAAGCCCAAGTCCTTTTTATTTTTTATTTTTTGCACTGTACATTCCTTTGTGATTTTTCAAGGTCACAGTTACTACACAATGAACAATGCCTTCATTTTACTAGAGGACATAATATATGATAGATTTACACTTAAAAGCAAAAGCTCTGTTTTTAGTGGTGAAAATCAGCTCCCTTCTTTGTATTTCAATTCCCAGTTCTTGGCAGCTTCCTCTCCCATACAAGTGTTCATTATCACAGGCAGGAAGTCTTGTCACATGCAGTGACAAATTGTTTCATTTATTTAAGATAGAGCCTTTGTATTTCACTCCATATGCTAATGCAAACACATCTTTAATGATTAGGAAAAGATAAAACTTTTACCTACTAGGAGCAGAAATTTCTGTGTTCAGAAGCTTATAAGCTAACCACATACTGAGTTGCCAATGCAGCTGCCTGAACAAGTGTCCTTTTAATCACTAAATCATTATGCCAATAACAACATCAACAACAGAAAGTTGTTCAGTCTTTTGAAGGGAGTTTCATGTATTGCTTTGTACATTCACACATTGTGTCCCAGTCAAGGGTTTCTACCAGCTAAAAATAAATAAATAAATAAAATAACAAAAACAAAGAAAAAAAGCACTTGGGAGTCCAAGAGTCCTATCCTTTCTCTAAATTAAGGCTCAAGTCACTTTGTCTTTGAATTTACTAAAACCTGATTGTCTTGTATTCCCACACCAACTGAGTTTTGTTGAAGGGTTGCTCCCCAGCTATTACCAATTTATAAAAAATGGCAAAGTGAAGTGTACTACTTCCCATGGTAAGGGAGAAAAACCTTATGTGAGCTTTGTGTCTTGAGGCAAGAAGCAGAATGACACAAAAGAGAAGAAAAAAGTGATCGTGATTAGTTTTGGTGTCCCCAGTTGATGAGACACCTTCTTCAGTCTGATGACACTGTGTTACAAGCATCATTTGAGATTATTTTTAATAATGATGACACAGAAATAATGGCTTTCATGTGCCACAATAAATTACAAAAAGGAAAAGGCTTGCTGGTGTGTCTTTCCACTTAGCCTTAAGTACTTTCTTCCTACATACTTTGGGCTCCTTTTGTTTTAGCTTCTGAATGTACCTGAGCTTCCCAGTGCCTGTTTTAAAGGTCATACCAGGTAGAAGACTGTAAAGTGTAAAATTTGCCTCCTTTTAAAAAAATTTAAACAGAATTATTACTATTTTTTAGGGTGTACACAGTGGCCCAGTGGAATTCAGCAATGAATGAATTTCTAATTGCCCCACAATACATTCCTCAAAGAGTTATTTCCTTCTGGAAACTTGGATCCTTCAGCTTGAATAAGGTATCATTCCTATGTTCTCTCATGCCATTAGCAAAGATCCAGTATCAAATTTTATAATTATAGTAATGTATTTTTGTTTATACATATGTCTGTTAGTCCTTAGGTGTAGAATGTACCTAATGAGGCTCTGTATTCACAATGTCAAGAAATGTTAACTTTACCTATTAATGAATTATTACTGATACCAGTGAAATAGTAATCATTTCATAAGAAATCTCCTAGGGAAAATACACCTAATGATTAGAAGGGGTAAGATTATAGACAAATGTTGTCAAATAGTCTAAGATTATTGGTATCATCTTAACAGAAGTGTAAAAGCATGATTTTCAAATTGCTAAAAGTTATTCTAATAGAAATAATCACATGTCAAAGTTTTTTTTGGCTCATCATTTGAAAACCAGCAGAAAGACAAGAAAGGAATAGAGAATTTGATATTGATAAATCTAATGGAGAAGGCAATACTGAATTTAAAGTGTCAAGTTAGATATGACTGAAGTATAGTTTATAATAAAACCAAAATCTTTAGGGTAGATATTTTCTCAACACTTTGAAAATTTATTTTTACAACTTATTTTGTCCTAATTAACCTCAAAATTTAAACAGCTGTACAAATTTTAAAACTTTTGTCATTGTTACTCAAATATGATTGAATTTGCTCAGAGAACTCGAAAACTAGAGGGAAGACTTACTAGAACATTCTTCAGAATAGCAGAATATAAAGTACTGTTCTGTGAACAATTACCAGTCTGCCAAACAGAAGGAAACTCATTCCAGATTATGTATACTTGCAGCCATATTATGGAGTGCCCTCACTCCCCCAAAAGCTCACATATTGAAAGCATAATCCCCAATGCAGCAAGGTTCAGAAGTGGAGCTTTTGAGCAATGATTGGATTGTAGGGACTGTAGCCTTATCAATGATCAAACCATTTGGTTGATTAATAATTTGAATGGACTTCCAGATGGGAATTGTAGGCATGTCAGCTGTGCCTAGAGATTTAGGTCAC
This sequence comes from Marmota monax, assembly GCF_021218885.2. Taxonomy (NCBI): domain Eukaryota; kingdom Metazoa; phylum Chordata; class Mammalia; order Rodentia; family Sciuridae; genus Marmota; species Marmota monax. The sequence continues at coordinate 10,913,542 of NW_026693777.1, read as the reverse complement.
TGGGGTTGTGCACCTTGGGACTATATATTGTCCTTGGCTTCTCCCTCTCTCTCTCTCTCCTGACTACCATAAGCTGTGTCCTCTGCCACACCCTTCCGTCATGAAATTTCTGCCTTGGGCAGCTTTGTACTAAACCTCTGAAGGTTTGTAAGCCAAAATAAAGTTTTCTCCTCTAAGTTGTTGTCATCATGTATTTTGGTCACAGTGATGCAAAGCTGACTAACACAGGCTCTAAACATTTCATTTTAATCAGCTGATTTTTTCTTCCTAGCAAGACTTTTTTTTTTTTTTTTGATGAGGATTTACTTTCTGGTACAAACTCCTTAACTCATTGTAAACTTAATTCTTCATGGACCACATAAACATATGGTAAAATTAGGAGGGCTTGTCAAGTATCATTTGCATATTCCAAGTATGAGTATGTCTCTGACAACTTTCAACTTTTCATAGAGAATGCATGTTAATAAAGAACTTCATTAGACCTCAAATTACTTGGAGAAGAATTATAAATAGAAGCGAACTAAAAAAAAACCGTGTCAAGTCCTTCAAGAGAAATACCTAACACCTACTATAGTGCGTTGAATATCCTAACACTCTAAAGTAGACTTATTTGAAAAAGCTGTCTTTACAATGAAATAAATTAATGATGTTGAGATGGGGCTATCATCAAGGATTATCCTGGTAGGCCACAACTACAATAGCAATTGATTTTGTAAAGGACATTGAGAGGAAAAAACAACAGAGACATCATGTGAAGATGAAGACAGACACTGAAGTTTGGACTCAGGCCAACAAGACTGGGATTGGTCAGAAAATAGAAGGGGCAATGAATAGATTTTACCCTGGGGACCCTGAAGGCAGTACAAACCTGCTGAATATCAGGCATCTATTCTCCAGAACTATGAGAGAATAAACTAAAGCTGTTTTAAATCATGGAATATGTTGAAGTTTGTCAAAACCTCAGGGAATTAACACATCCACTTTCATACATTTTGTGAAAGATCCAAAGTCTGTGTATATCATCAAGAGGCACCTACCCCTACTCTGACAAATATCAAGTGGACCATGATGGATGTCCTGTAAGATTGATGCCTTAAGTAAACCTTGACTTTGCTGGTATAACTGGTTCATTACTCTGATGGTCACATTAATTTGTAACTATTACTTAGACAGTATTTCTATTATAACTGACTTCTCATTCTGAAATGAAACACTAAGGACTATCAGAATTGACAAGCCTGAAAAAGCAGTCATGAAATTCATGTGGAAAAATAAGAGACCCAGAATAGCTAAAGCAATCCTTAGCAAGAATAGTAAAGCAGGTAGCATCACTATATCAGACCTTAAAGTATACTACAGAGCAATAGTAACCAAAACAGCATGGTATTGGCCCCAAAATAGACTGATAGACCAATGGTACAGAATAAAATATACAGAGACTAACCCATTAAATTACAATTATCTTATATTAGACAAAGGTGCCAAGAACAAACATTGGAGAAAAGATAGCCTCTTCAACAAATGGTGCTGGGAAAACTGGAAATCCATATGCAAGATAATGAAATTAAACCCCCATTTATCATTATGCACAAAACTCAACTCAAAGTGTATCAAGAACCTAAGAATTAAACCAGAGACTCTGTGTCTAATAGAAGAAAAAGTAGGCCCAAATCTCTATCATGTTGAATGACACCCTGACTTCCTCAATAAGCTCCTATAGCACAAGAATTAATATCAAGAATCAATAAATGGGATGGATTTAAACTAAAAAGCTTCTACTAAGCCAAAGAAACAATCAGTGAGGTGATTATATACCTAATCTCTTGGGTATATAAAGAACTGAAAAAGCTAAACACCAAAAAAACCCCAAATAACTCAATCAATAAATAGTCCAAGGACATGAACAGACACTTCAGAAGATTATATACAATCAATCAACAAATATATGAGCAAGTGTTCAATATCTCTAGTACTCAGACAAATGCAAATCAAAACCACTCTAAGATTTCATCTCACTCCAGTTAGAATGGCAGCTATTAAGAATACAAACAACAATAAGTGTTGGTGAGGATGTGGGGGAAAAGGTACACTCTTACACTGCTGGTGGGACTGCAAATTGGTGCAGCCAATACGGAAAGCAGTATGGAGATTCCTTGGAAAACTGGGAATGAAACCACCATTTGACCCAGCTGTCCCGCTCCTCGGTCTATACCCAAAGTACTTTAAAAAGAGCATACTACAGGGACACAGCCACATTAATATTTATAGCAGCACAATTCACAATAGCTAAACTGTGGAACCAATCTAGATGCCCTTTCAGTAGATGAATGGATAAAGAAAATGTGATATAAATGGATGAAGTTGGAGAATATAATGCTAAGTGAAGCTAGCTAATCCCAACAAACCAAGTGCCAAATATTTTCTCTGTTATAAGGAAGCTGATTCATAGAGGGGTTGGAGGGGGAGCATGGGAAGATTAGACAAACTCTAGATAGGTCAAAGTATGGGAAGAGAAGGGAGAAAGCATGGGGGTAGTAAAGATGGTGGAATGACATGAACATCATTATCCTAAGTACATTATGAAGACACGAATGGTGTGTATATACTTTGTATACAACCAGAGATATGAAAAAGTGTGCTCTATATGTGTAACATGAATTGTAATGTATTATGCTATCATATATAATGAATTAGAATAAAAATAAAATAAAATAATTGACAAGACTGGAATATTATAAATTAGAATGATACATAAAGTTGTCATTTTTATTGCTCAAAATGGTTGAACTTTGGCATTATCAAATGGTTCAACTTTAATGATCAGTAGGATGTAGTCAATGAAACAAATAAAACTTGGTCTGTAAACAGTTGATACTTTGATTATCATTCCCTTCCTTTAATGGGTTTTGTCATGACTTCCCAGTTGTTCTGAGCAAAATCATGCAGTAATGACAGTGCCTTCTATGAATAAATCATACACTCCACAACAAACTGCACAGAAGAGAAATAGAACAACAGACAAAATAGCTACAGAACCATTAGAGATGCCTGTTCTTGTTCATAAGTTCTCATCAGTGACTGATTTAATTTTCTCTTGGCCAAAATGATCCTTATTCTGGTGCTGTTCTGAAATAAAACCATAAACATTGATTCATGTTCAAACAAAAGTGAGGTCTGGTTCATTAAAAAGTGCTTACCAGCTGACAATATACACTCAGCTGGTTGTTTTCATATATGATTCAGAGTCAAGATATAAACATGAATCATCGAAAGGAAAACAACGCTAGATGTTATCTTCTGGAATGAAAAATACTGCCATCCACAGGCCATTTTCAACAATTTTCCTACATATAACTCAATGATTTCTTGTTGCTCAAATTTTAATTCTACCCACTGATAACATCCACATTCATTAAATTAAAAACTTAAACCATAATAATGAAAACTTTGAAAATATGAAAGATACAATATTTTGGGAGCTAACCTATTTTACATGTTAGACTGATTTGATTTTAAAAAGCAATTTAATTTCCTTTGATTTGTTAATAGAAATAAATTATGTTTCTCAAGTGTACTTGACTATGAAATTCAGTGTCAAATATTTGTCAAGAAATTTGGTAGAACACACTTTGTATAATCACTATAATATACTGAAAGAGTTATACTGAAAAAATCAAATAAAGTAGTAGTGTTCTTCTTTCTTGGGGTACCAAGGATTGAACTTGGGGCACTCGACCACTGAGCCACATCCCCAGCCCTTTTTTTGTACTTTATTAGAGACAGGGTCTCACTGAATTGCTTAGCACCTTGCTTTTGCTGAGGAGGGCTTTGAACTTGTGATCCTCCTTCCTGAAGCTCCCGAGCTGTTGGGATTACAGGTGCGCGCCACCATGCCTGGCAATAGTTGTGTTCTTTGAAAAAGCAGAATTGCACCTGTATAAAGAGGATATCAACGACGCTTAATAGTATTTCCACTATATAAGTACAAAAGCAATAATATAAAATTGCAAGGAAAGTTGGAAAATAAATGGAAACTAGTATGCAATAAAATATTATTTAGTATTATATGGTGATTTTAATTTTAATATATTCTATATATGAGGGTCTCCATATAATAATGAGGTTCCATATAATGACCAAAATTATTTAATGTGAATTTCTAATTCTATTTTTCAGACTCAAAACCCTATTCAATTTAGTTGTGTTATAGCAATTAATATGAAGGAATAATCAGGGATAGTCATGTCAAAAAGTTAGAGCTGATACATTTAATTGAAAAAAATATGTGTGTCCCAGAGTAAATAAAATAGTTTTGCAAGGAAATCCAAAGGCCAAGAGAAAAAAACCTAACATCTTATCTTCCCCTGTTAACTACTCATGGTACTACATCTGTAGATGTCCTTATTTTTCTACATTTAGCATGGATATTTATGTATACATTCTATATCCCTTACAAGATTATACGGGCCTTCATATAATACATATAGTTTCCTTTTAAAAGTGTGGGGGATTTCATATGTTTACATACACACTACACCCACACATCTCAATTTTTAAAATAAGGCTGGGTGTGGTGGCACATACCTATAATCCTAGTGACTCAGGAGGCTGAGGCAGGAGGATTGTATGTGGTATATAACTCACTGGTAAAGCACTCTGGATTCAATCCCCAGTACTATAAAAATAAAATAAAATAAAATGATATATGTTTAAATACTGAAATAGGGGATAAATAATATTTACAATTCTGATACCTGGAAATAACTGCTACTAATATTTTATTATGCATTTATCCTTTAATATACATTTATTTTGGAAAAATGTAGTATTATCCATGTTATTTTTGTACCCTTCACATTCCACTCTCCATAGGAAACATTATGTCATTTGTCATACCGTTTTGTTTCTGTTGGGAATTGTTCTAAAATTCATTAATTTTTTAAAAAATATATTTAGTTCATGAGTGTCCATCAGTCATAAGGAAGCTATGAAGATGAAACTGTTTTCTGTCCACTGACTATATTTTTAGATTCTTCCAATTATAACAACATCCTTTAGATTTAAAATGAACCTGCTTTGTAGAAAAACTTAAAAAAGTTTTCTAATTCTAAGAGTTTATTATCCCCTCAAAACTTCTTTGTTTGAAAACCCGAAGTATCCTTGAATGGCATAAAAGATTCCACCTGATCAGTAAATAAATGATGAGAATGAAAACCCCTTGTTTTAGTACTGGAAAATGAGTTACAGAAGCAAGCTATGGTCCAAAAGTGGAATTATCCAAAAATGAAGACAAGAACTCATATGTAGTTTCCTATTCATCAAGAAAACTATGAATGAAGACTCCTTATCCCCAGTGAGAGGGTCTGCACATGAAGTCAACTTCCAGTGGGCAGAGGCTGCTTCCTGCTGGCAGGGGTACTGCAAAATCCCCTGGCCCCACAATCGCTAGGTTCTGAGTAGCTTCCCTCCCCCAAACTCCTTCAGTACCCCAAATGCACATTGCCTGGTTTCAATCAATCTATCTGTTTTCCAATGACAAGATTGCTTTTGCACATATATCTCTGGCATGGTGGCTCATACCTGTAATACCAATGACTCAGGAGGCTGAGCAGGAGGAACTCGAGTTGAAGGCTAGCCTCATCAACAACTTACAAAGTAGCTCAGTGTTAGTGCCCCTGGGTTCAATCTGCAGTAACTGCCAGCGACCCCCGAAAAAAAAAAAAAAAAACACAAAACAGTACAAGAATACCTGATTCCTCTGTTGTATGCCCAATATTAAGCACTAAAACAATATAACCCTAACCGCCTCCTAATTAACATCATTTGACCACACAAAAATGCTTCACATGTTTTGTTCTCTGTCCTTGGGACAAAATCAACCAACTTGTCTGAGGACTAAGAGTTTGATGGGGCAACATTCTACACAATAACAAACTCTAACTTGTGCTGGAGATTGAACCAAAGAGAGTGCTTAAATAAGAGAAAGAAAAATCAATTATTTTAAAAATTCCTCTATTTCTGAGAGATGAATACAACTGATTCATATATAAAAAACCTTATATTTCTTGGAAGTTCTGAGCATACATTGTCTTGCTGCTTTTTATGCCATATTTATTGTGCAATTATTCATTATAATTACAATTAGTGTATTTAGTTTACAATCACCACAGATACACCTGGAAAGTGAATACTGTAATATAGTGAAATATTGAATGCATTATTCTTCAAATTATATATATGTAGCTTTAGACTTATTAGTGCATTGGAAATTTTATGGACTTAAAATGCTAAAATTGCAAATGTTTTTTATAATTTCTCAAAAATATGTAAATCTTCAGGGTCATTGATATCTAAGATAAGTTAATAAATGTATTTAACTATTTTAATAGTTTTAAATATTTTAGAAGAAAACAATCTTGTGGTAATAAAATAATTTAAATATTTAAAATGTCTCATTGCTTTATATTTTAATGAAAAGACATATGTTTCAAATACTGTAAATAAATTACATTTAATTTTTAAAATCTTTATCACATCACTGTTAGTGGGCCACAAATATTGACATTCTTAACTACAGAAGCATCTTGGTTTTATTAAAATAATGGAATAAATGATAACATGAATTATTCATGTATTTAATGCCCATCTAAATATTGTTGTTCCACCAACAGAACATTCGGAAATGCATAATAATGACTGAATTTAATTATCTTTAATATCTTACTGACTTTCAAGTCATATCCCATCCACATTTTAAATTTTGTCCTCATGAAAGTTTATTTGGTAGAGTGATAGAAAATATTTATCTACTTTTCTGTTTTAATTATAATTTTCAAATATTTATATATAGTACATTAATATTCTTTTTTTTTCTTTCCCAATAGCTTCCTCAAATGTAAGTGTTGTATCTGGTTCTAGTGTATTTTGATATTACTAATAAAGTGCTTGTAAATACTTTACTTTTTGGGGTGACAAAGAGTAAGTTTTATGCATGTTCTCACCTGTGATCTTTTGAAGGGACTTTTCAGAAATTTTATATAGAAACATAAGATGGCTGAGTGTAAAAATCTCGAGTCACAGCTTTTTTCTGTACAAAACTCTGTCAGTGCATTTTCCTTCAGCATTCATAATATCCAGTTATCCTTTCAATATTTGAAAGGTGATTATTTCCTACTTACTACATACTGGTAGATCTTTTTTAAAAAAAATTAGTTGTAGTTGAACACAATACCTTTATTTTACTTATTTATTTTTATGTGTTGCTGAGGATTGAACCCAGTGCCTCGCACATACTAGGTGAGAGCTCTACCACTGAGCCACAACCCCAGCCCCCATATTGGTAGATTTTTATTTTTAATCTTTCAAAATATACTGATTCATTTTTCTTATAAAAAACAAAATTTTAACCTGCGACTGTTTTGTACTGGGAACAATTTTTAAAAAATGGCTGATAATTTATTCAATTGTTTGTGGTTTCTTCCTTGAGAACAGCCTTTACTTCATTTCTTCATTTATGCTTGCACTTTCTGTTCCCTATATTTGTCATCTTCTCTCATTCATCTCTCACATTCAATGACACCTGTTATAATTGTGATTTGGTTTGCAACTTAGTAGTTTTGTTAGATAACGATGGATGGGAGAGTTTTTTGCGAATTCAAATACACATGGTGCTTTATTATTGTATCTGCTTCCAGTTTTCTTTTAATTCTGTTGCTTTAAACTCAGCCTTTATAACTTTCTATTCCTTTCATTGAGGACAAACAGCATTATAAATCATGCTTGGAGGAAGCTTATCTAACACAAATATTTTCTTCCTTGGGCATACCACAGCATTTTTTTGCACTTAGAGAATACTAGAAAACACTTCAGCACTGTGTTTGGGAGACATTTTAAACAGCAAAGTGATGAACAAAAAATATTTGAAAAACATGGCCCTAAATAGACCACAAAAGAACATTTTTTTTCACAGACTCAGAGCTGAAATAGAGGGCAGAGTTCTATTTTGCTCCTCCTCAGCTGGGTATCTGCATGCTTAGGTAAGTGAATTTTTTCACTAATCTGTTTATGTCTATGAATAATTGTGAAATCTCTGTAAGTATCACTTCTAAGATTGCACTTAAATTTTTGCAAGTAGCTAAATTTGCAAATGTGAAGTCTATGAATAATGAAAATTAGATGCATATTGTTTTTCTTTCATGTACTTTCAACCTATCAATCAGTTTCTTTATATGTGAAATGTGCATTTTGTAGATGCCATAAAGTTGGGTCTTTTTTATTCTGTTCTGACAATCTTTTTTCTGTTTTCATAAGAAGGGTTCTTATCTACTCTTTTATTATTCCTCTCTGTCTTCTCTTTCATTTTCCTCTATTCTACCTCTTATGAATTTTTTAGATTAACAATTATCTTTTAGAATTCCTATATAAGTTCTTGTATTTTTAACTGTATCTCCAACTTGTAAAATGTTTGTTCCTGTGATAACAATGTGCCTCCTATTTTCTTAGACTATTTAGACTAAAATTACACCACTTCTAAAATATAGAAATATTGCAGTTATATAGAAATATTCCTCCTTTTAGTTACTCTTTTCAAATCAAACAATTTCTATCATTGTTGCACAAAAGCAGTCACAGGTAGTTTAGGCAGAAATAAATACGGCATGCAGTCTAATAAAATAATACCTACAAAAATAGACCCTAATCTGCCATGATATAAATTCTTGCTTTATATCATACACTATCGTTTTAATGTGCACTGCTTTTACATATTGCATAAATCTTGCAAGAAAATCTTTTAATATTTTTCTTCAAAACATAATATGTATCTTAAAGAAATTAAAGGAGGTTGTTTTTTATATTTATCTATTTCTGTATATTTATCATTTCTGGAACAGTTTATTCTTTCCAGAATGCCTGGGTTTTCACTGGTATCAATTTTCTTCACATTGAATAATTTCCTTTTAAATTTTTGTAATGTAAGATTTCTGCTAAAAATCCTCTTAGCGTTTTGTTTTTCTTCTTGTTTTTGTTTAATTACAAAAGAGTCTTGGGCTGGGATTGTGGCTCAGCGTAGAGCACTTGCCTAGTACGGGCAGGACCCAGGTTCTATCCTCAGCACCACATAAATATAAGGCATTGTGTTGTGTCCATCTACACCTAAAAATAAATAAATATTTTAAAATAGTCTTTATTTCACTTTCATATCTGAAGGATAATTTTGCACAGCATAGAAGTTTGTTCGAACAGGTTATTTTGGTGTTTTTGTGTTCGAGTTTTTCCAACTAATCCTTAGACATTAGTTCCATAGTATTCTTGTCTCCATAATTTCTGATAAGAAGCAGTCACTAATTTAAATTATTGTTTTCTTGTACTAATGCATTGTCTTTCTCTGTGAATTTTTAAGACATGACTTTAAAGATTTTTTTTTTTTTCTGTTCTACTGTATTTCTCATACATCTTCTAATGTAAAGTTAAAATATGGTAAAATCCATTGAGGTTTCTTTCTTAATCTTCTTTTTTTTTTCCTTCTGTTCTTCATATGGGGTAATTCCTATTGACCTATCTTCCAGTTCACTGACATTTCCTTTATTGTTTCCATTCTTCTGTTGAGGCTATTAAGTGAAATCTTTATTGTTTCCATTACTCTATTAATATTTTCTATCTGTTCATTCATTATATCATTGTGTATTGATGCAGAGCTGCTAGAGCTGCTTTAAATTTTGGTTTTTGGTACCAGAGATTGAACCCAGGGCCACTTAACTACTCAGCCACATCCTCAGCCTATTTATTTATTTATTTATTTATTTATTTATTTATTTATTTATTTTAAGAAAGTGTTTTTCTAGGTTGCTGAGGGCCTCCCTAAGTTGCTGAGGCTGACTTTAAACATTAAAGAATTTCTCCTGTTGGCAAAAATAAGTTTAATATCTAAGTTCAAGATTTATAGATGAAAGAGTTTAGTGAAGTGAGTGGGAATTAGGTGGACATGGAATTAAAATTCTTAGGTTGTATCTCCTGACTCAGCCTCCTGAGCCACTGAGTTTACAACCATGTGCCACCATGCTCATCTGCTATAAACTTCTTTTTCTGAAAATTTCCATCAACTCAGTTTTATCAAAATTTTCCATTGATATTTTTTTCTCTTCAAAATACACTTTTCTGGTTATGTTAACACAGATAATTGTTAATTGTATTTGTGACATTGTGAATGTTGCATTTTAGAAGATCAGGATACTATTCTATTTCCTTGAAAGAAATCATCATTTATTTTTATTTCAGAAAGCAAATAACTTGGTTAAACACAAGTTATTTAGCTGCTCTTTGAGAGCAGCTAAAATTTTCAGTTCAATTCTTTAATTTTTTAGTTAGGCTACTTAGAAGTTTTTGATCATATGTGGTTCAGGGGTCAACCAGAAACTTGAGCACAGTTTATATGTATGGTATATGCCTCTACTTCTCTCCTTTCCAGAATCTGTTAGTCAACTCAGATTCCAGATCCCCACTGCCTTACTTCCCAGCAGCAGAGGTTGCTCCAATGTCTATTCTTTAGTTCTTGTTTTAGAGTTTTAAACAAACTCCATAGGGTCAACTGGAGCCTTCCTACAGTCTAAGAGGCTATGCAAATTGAAATTTCACTATTTTCTGTTCCCCGTTTCCAAACACTGGTTTCCATGTACAACCTGTGTGCTTTTGTTCACTCTCAGATAATTTTTTTTCAGTTTAGTTTAACATTTGTTTTTATTTGGTTTGGTTTAGATTTTTGTTTGTTTGTTTGTTCAGGGGTTATTCTTGATGACTTTGGGAGTTCAATGAGAGCTTGGTCATTCATATTAGAAGCAGCTTTCAGAAATCTGAATTTTTAAAAAATGTACTATGACAGTGTTTTCCAAAGTAGCTCGTTCTTTTCCAAATTATTTCTGATAAGTGAACCTTCCTCTTCTGTATCTATAAATGTCCTGTTACATTAATCAGGAAATATCATTTGCAGACCTCTTACTGAAGTCTAAGTCAAAATCTTCCCTGCATGTCAAAACATCATTGCCCTTAATTCTCACAGTAGTCACACAGTGTTTTAAAGTATTTCTCCTTGTGGCAAAAATAAGATTATGTCAAAGTTAAAGATTTATAGGATTAAATAGTTTAGTGAAGTGAGTGGGAATTAGATGGACATGGAATTAAAATTCTTAGGTTGTATTTTTCTTGCCATTAAATAATTGTATGATGTTAGACAAGTTATTAAATGTCTCTGTGCCTCAATTTCCTCATCAAGGAAAGAATATGATTACATTCTTTTAATGATATCTTTGAATTAAACATGAAAAACACTTGAAAAGCTCTTAAATTTAAAAATCATATAAACACTATTACTGTAATAATAAAGTAACTATTAGCATGTGATTTCATGAAAATATTTTTCTGCTGTCTTCATCGAGCAACAAGAATTAATGTCAGTATTTGAGAAAGGGCAACAGTACATACTACATATGTATTGAAATCTGAAAAAATGACAGTTTCTTTGTTGTTTTATTTTGTGGTTCAGAACTTGGAAGTTGTTAAAAAAAAAACTCTGACAATTTTCATTTTACTGATTATATTTAAATGTACATTGACTCTAGGTAACTCTACAAAATGGACATAGATCTAAATTTAATTTCAATAAAAATAAAACTTGTTAATCCAGTGAAAAGTATTTATGTTTCAAGAAATATACATAAACAGAAGAGACTCATAAAGAGATTTCATGTGATTTTGTTGACTAAGAATTTGTCATAATCTTTAGGGATGTTATACAATTGATATTATTAAATTAGGTTTATAAAATATTGCATTAAAAATAGGGCCAAGAGATAGTAAACAAAGCTTATTGTCCTGCTTAATTAGAAGCACAAGATAAAGTAATAAATTAGCTAAGTAATGAAAATATCAAGATCATTAATTTCATGAATAAATATTTAAAACTAAGATTTTCACCATTTTTGCTTGATTACCTAGTTTACTCTGCTGAATTTCTTTAGGTTTTGGACTTCTTCATTACTTTAATTTTCATAGTTAATGGGAATAGCAAACTAAATGTGTACCATATAAAACTCTCTGCTAGCATTTCATGTGCAGAATGTTTAATCATCACATTGTTTTGATCAGTTTAAGATGAGCAAATTGAAGCCAGAAGCTGAACGACTTGCCCAAGTCTAAAAGGACTCCCTCCAGGATTCTGAATCAGTCATGTCCAGCTCCAAAGTCCATGATTTTCCGAGTAGACTTTTAAGACTTCTTTGGTTAGCTACTTTTAAAATTAGCTAAACTTGAACCTGAAATGACTTCCAATTGTTTGAACTCTTTCAGAAGCATCCAAACAGCTAACAAGAGCCAGAAAATAGTTAATTTTTATCTCTGTAGATAAAATATATCTTACATTACCTAAATCATTATCTTAAGTGGAAAAAAAATCAGAGAATTGCATATGTTTTTCCAGGCACTAGAAACTGTGTGAACAGTTGGGAAAGAAGAATCCATTTCTCTTCAGAATGTTCTCACTGAGGCTGTGATTGGTGAGCCCCAAACAGATGGTGAGCTTCCAAGACTTTCCTCATACACTCCTTCTGAATCAATTTGAGCACATTATCCTGTTCAAAAAGACGATCTTTTAAAAAAGTCTAATTTCATATACTGAAGCAAAGAGACTTGGTTTGTTGATATGAAATACTAATTATACACAAAAATAAAATAAGTGCCATATTTCACTTTTTTATTTATTGTGCAGGTTGATTCTTAACCTATGACAATATATAAATGGAATTTGAGTTAAGAATGACAGATAAAAGGTGACTAACAACTGAAGACAAAGCAATAAGTCACCAGTTGTTCATAATATTACAAATTGATTGCATTCATAAATATCTGCCTATCTTGATAAAAGATAGTCACAGTGCTTTAGGGATATATAAGAATTTTATGTACTCTCTGGAATCTTAAAATACTTAATTTATTAATGATCAATTATACAGCTCTCAAATATTCCCAATCCAATGACTATTCAAATACTCCCCTTATGAAATGTATAGACATCTACTAGGTACTATTAAGATATATGTATTCTCCTAATTTTAGAAATAAGTAAACTATAGCACAAAATATTTTCAGTACATTTTAAGTTGCTAAAATCTTGTCCTTTGTCCATACATCCTGATTACATAGTGCCTCAGCAAAAAACTAGACAAGAAACGCTCTATAAAAATGGTTAACAATCAAAGACTTTTCTTCAGATGGGGCCCAGATTCATTTCCAGGGTTCTCCCTTAGTTTCATCATTGATCCTTATTGACCTAATGTCCAATCATACCTTTGTGTCTAATGGCACAGATTTCTGCTGTAGCATATCTATATATTACCATTATTAAATATTTCAGAATACATTTAAATACTGAACTCAGAAAAAAATAACCAATCTTCCAATTTTTTTTTCATTTTTCACTAGTACACTTTAATTACAGAGAACAGTCGTTTTCATTGTGACATATTTGTAAAGTATTTTGTTTCAAAAGCCACGAGCAGATAATAATTTCCATCTTTGTATTCCTGATAGAATTCAAATGTGTTATCAAAATTATCTTAAATGGCATATCTTTTCAAATTACCATGTACTTTTCTGTAAATGATAAATGTGTCTCTTTCTCCATTCTGATTTATTGGAGATAATACATTTATCATTTTAAGCACAAACATTACCATTGACCAAAATAGTGCCCAATGAATACAGAAAAATGTACAACTTCACATAATGATATTAAAGTTTTATCACTGAATCCATTCAACTTTTTTCAGATGTATTTTCTTGCTTTTTAAACCTGATTCCTATTCCCTCCATGAAGCAAAAGTTTTGTCAAGTACCATGTGATCCTTTTTTTTTTTTCCTTCAACAAGTTTTTTGTTCCTCTCCTTTATCTCTGCTACTTTTTAAGTGCCTCTTAGAGTTTTATGTACTCCCTGGAATCTTAAAATATTTAGTTTATTAAGCATTCATGGTGGTTTAATGTGCCTTATTTTATACACACACACACACACACACACACACACACACACACACTTGTCCCCACCTGCCTTATCACATTGAAATGCCATTGAGAGAAGAAATCTTGAGTTATTCATTATCTTATTCCCACAAAAAGTATGATCAATTTTTTATACTTAGTTAAGGATTTGTTGGATGAATATATGAATAATAGAAAAGGTAGAAAGTACAAAATAAGTCATGCCTACCGCATTAGGGTTCTCCAGAGAAATGTCTGAAGCAATTGTGGGGATTGGCAAGTTTGAAATTCATCAAGTAGCCTGGCAGGCTGTAAACTCTGGCAGTTGCTAATAACTGCGGTCTTGAGGTAAAACTTCTTCTTCCCTAGGAAACCTCAACTTTTGCTTTTGAGGTGTTTAATTGATTAAACGAGGCCCATGAACATTTATCGAAGATAACCTTCTTGACAGAAACTCAACTGACTGTATATATTAACCACATCTACAAAATACCTTCACGATCAACATTAGAATAGTGCTTGTTTAAATAACTGTTTAGTCACATTAACGTACAAACTAACCATGATACCTATCATAACAGAGTAAAAATATTTTGGCTTTTTAAATGTCATAGTTCTAAATAAGTATTGGGATCATCATTAGGAAAGGCTGGCAAAGAGAAGTGACTACAAAGTTCCTCTGTGTATTCTTAGTCTGCTTCCTTGACCTGCCTGTGTTTACCTGAAGAGAAAAGCACTCCAATAGCTTCCTATACCTTGAAACACCCTGGAACCTCTCCCTTTCTGCAACCTGCTTACCCAGATCCTAATTCTAAAGCTTTTATTTGGCCAAGAGCATAAATAAGCACAGGGGTACTAACTCTGCCCGTTTTAGAGTAGACCAGTGATCAACAATAAAAGGACTCTCAGTTCCCCAGATTAATAGAAGCCAAGCTGACTCACCTACCAGACTTGAGCAACCTGCCTACCTGGAGCAGACAGCAAGAAAGGGCTGATTCACTTTCAGGAGATATATATGGAAAGCTGATCAACTGTAGCAGACATGTCAATCTTAGAATTGCCACATGAGAAGTTCTCACAGAAAAAATAATAAAGGTTTATGTCCAAATTAAATATCCAAATTACAGAAATGTCAGACTAACACAAATGTCAAATTAATTTTGGTTTAGATGAAATAAAAAAGATCAAAGTACACATCGTTAAAAGAAAAACTTGAAAACCCTTGATAATTTTTAATGATAATACTCATTTTTCGTAGTGATTTTCTTATTGTGCTCAGGCCATACATGAACTAATGCTGATAGCTCTTAAACAGTAGAGATAAAAAAGGAATAAAGCATTAAGAGAATACAATTTGTGAAATGTAAGTCTTTATTCTATCATTTAGTAATTTTTATCTCAAATATCCAGGTTAAGAATTTTATTTTCAAGGCAGTTAATCTTAAAATAAAAACAAGAGGCTAATGTGAAAGTTTCTATTGGATAAGACTCTAGGAAAGCAAATTTGTGTTTTGTCCCCACATAAGAAACCTTTAAAAATAAAGTCAAACAATTGAGTTTTGTTTTGTTTTTTCTAAGCCATCATTAAAAATATATTTAATATCATTTTAAGCCACTTCTCAAAAATATTTTTAATCCTGTTTTTTACACTGCAAGCATAACACCTTAAAAAAAAAAGTTACTTCTTTGCCATTTAACCTCTTATTTTCCAGGTAGCCCAGTACCCCAGGATTAATTGTCAACTTCTCTCTCAACAGAGCCAATTTCTGGTTTTAAATGCTTAAGTGACAATTCACTATACATACACACATATATATATATATATATATATATATATATATATATATATATATTCAAATCTGCTCTTAGATCCTTATGATAACTCAATAATCTAGTGGGTGTATTAGAGTTGATGTGTAAACATACGTAATGTAAAGTAATACAGAATACAATAGTTACTCAATTTTTATTTTCTTAGTATAACTTAAGGTGAGAGCTCTTTTTGATTTAAAATAGTAAATTACAAAAAAAAAACAGTATCACCAAAGTCAGAAAAATCTAATTTCAACAAATTCAACAACTGAATAAATAGTGATGTGTTCTGCACCAGCATTTCTCAAACACTCATGTGCACACAAGTACCTGGGGTTTTAATTAAAAAAATAAAGGGAATTCTGATTCAGGAAGTCTAAGGTGAGAATAGAAATTTTGCATTTTCAGTTCCTAGTTGATGGTGGTGATGCTGATCTGTAGATAACTCTGAATAGGAATGTTTTAGACCACAAAGAGCTTGTGAGAATGTTATGGAAGAGAGTTTCATGGTGTAATGAAATATATAATAGAGGACTTTCCTTATTTTGTAGAATTCAAGTACTACTTTCTGAAAACCCTAAAGTTTAGCTGAGCTTCAGTATGAGTATGCTTAGGTAATAATATGAAACAGAGGAAGTATTTCAGGCAGAGAACCTCTGTGTGTGTGTGCCTTTTTTTCAGAGTGATAGATGTTTATTGAATATTTTAAGCAAAAGAAAACTGTGATCAGAATTCAATATTGAAAAGAACACCCTATATGTAATGTGAAAAATGAGTCAGATGGCCCAATAAAAAGTGGAATTGTGAGACTATTTGGGAAGCTATTATAGTGGTTTAGTGGAGAGAAACAAGTACCTTGAGTTGGAATGGAAGTAGGGGAGATCAGGAAATATTTGAGAGGTATAATCATCAGAGTATTGTTATGGTTTCACATAAGATAAAGCAGTGGTAAAAGAGAAGATGCTATTAAAAATTAGTGTTAGGATTTTTACTTTCATAACTGGAATAATAGTAATGGCATTCTTTGACACATAGAAGGCAAGAAGGGCAGTTGTATGAGGAGAATGTCATGAATTCTTAAGGTCTTCTAAGAATAGGATCATATCCTCAATAAACACAGATCATTTCACTTCTTTTCCTATTTGTAGCCCTTTAATCTCCTTCTCCTGCCTGATTACTTTGGCTGGAGTTTCTATTACTATGCTAAAGAGGAATAGTGAGAGTAGGCATCTTTGTTTTAGTCCTGATTTTAGAGGAAATGCTTTTAGGTTTTTTGTTTGTTTGTTTGTTTGTTTTGTTTTGATAAGTATTATGTTGGCTAAGCATTTTGATGTATAGCCTTTATGGTTTTCAGCTATGTTCCTTCTATACCTAGTTTCTTCATTGCTTTTAACATGAATGGGTGCTGGCTTCTGTCAAAGACTTTCTCTGCATCTATTGAGATGATCGCATGATTCTTGTCCTTGGTTCTATTTATGTGATAAATTGCATTTATTGATTGACATATTTTGAACTTATCTTTTGTTTCTGGAATGAAATCAACTTGGTCATGGTGTATAATCCTCTTAATATGTTTTTCCATGCAGTTGGCTAATATTTCATTAAAGATTTTTGCAAAAAAAAAATAACTCCTTCAGAAGACTTCTAAAACTGATAAAAAAATTCAGAGAAGTTGCAGGATAAAAGATCAACACATGAAAATAAATAATTATTCTATACTCTAATAATGGATCTGCTAAGAAAGAAATCAAGACTATTCCATTCACAATAGTTTCAAAAATTAAATAAAATACTTGTGAATAAATCTAACTAAAGAGATAAAAGACTTCTATAAAAATTATACAGTATTGAAAAGTTTGAAGATAAACTTAGACGATAGAATGATCTACCATGTTTATGGACAGAAAGAATTAACATCATCAAAATTGCCATCTTGGGGCTGGGGTTATGGCTGAGTGGTAGAGTGCTGGCCTCGCACAAGCAAGGCCCTGGGTTTGATCCTCAGCAACACATAAAAATAAATAAAATAAAGTTTTAAAAAATTGCCATCCTACAAAAGCAATCTCCAGATTCAATGCAATACCCTTCAAAATATTGATGACATTCTTCACAGAATTAGAAAAAAACAGTCTAAAATATGTGGAAAAATAAAAGAATAGCCAAAGTTTCTTGAGCAATAGAGCAAGGCTACAAGCATCACAATGCCTTATCTCAAATTATACATAGTAAAACAAAAATAAACAAAACAAAACAACAGCCTGGTATTGCCATAAAAGCAGATATGAATACAAAAGTAATAGAATAGAAAACACAGAGACAAATACACATAAATATAGTAATCTGATTATTGATAAACATGTCAAAAGCAAAAAACATATGTTGGAAAAAAGATAGATTCTTTGAAAAATGTTGCTAGAAAAACTGGATATCTACACGTAGAAGAATGAAATTCTCTCCCAAGTCTCCCTGCACAAAAATCAACTCAAAGTGGATCAAAGACCTAGGAATTGGGCCATAACAGTAAAGATATTAGAAGAAAACATAGGGGCAATGTTATAAAATATTTGTATAGGCACTGACTTCCTTAATGACTTCGAAAGCTCAAGAAATAGAACCAATAATAAATGAGATAGTATTAAATAAAAAAGTTTTGCACAGCAAAGAAAACAGTTAAGAATTTGAAGAGACAGTCTAGAGAATGGTGGAGAATCCTTTGCCATCTAATCTTCTGATAGGTGATCAATAATCAGAATATATAAGGAAATCAAAATAATTAACACAAAATCTAATAACCCAATCAATAAATGGTGAATGATCAAAGAGACATTTCTCAAAAAAAATAAATACAAATGCCAACAAATATATGAAAAAATTAATAAAAATGGGCATCTTGCAAAAATAGAAGGAAGAGAAGCAGAGTACAAGCAGAAGACTATGTGTGAGGGTGAAGTTTAGGCAAAGGGAAAGAACTGGGGAATAAAGTTGAACCACTATGTTCACATATGAAAGTACCACAATGCACTTCAATTTTATATGTAACTAAAATGCATCAACTACAAATAACAAAATAAATAGAAAGAATACCAATATGATCATCTCGATAGATGCAGAAAAAGCATTCAACAAAGTACAGCATCCCTTTATGTTTAAAACTCTAGAAAAACTAGGGATAACAGGAACATACCTCAATATTGTAAAAGCTATCTATGCTAAGCCTCAGGCTAGCATCACTCTGAATGGAGAAAAATTGAAGGCATTCCCTCTATAATCTGGAACAAGACAGGGATATCCTCTCTCACCACTTCTGTTCAACATAGTTCTCGAAACACTGGCCAGAGCAATTTGACAGACGAAAGAAATTAAAGGCATAAAAATAGGAAAAGAAGAACTTAAATTATCACTATTTGCCTATGACATAATTCTATACCTAGCAGACCCAAAAGGGTCTACAAAGAAACTACTAGAGCTAATAAATGAATTCAGCAAAGTGGCAGGATATAAAATCAACACGCATAAATCAAAGGCATTCCTGTATATCAGCGACAAATCTCCCGAAATGGAAATGAGGACAACCACCTCATTCACAATATCCTCAAAAAAAATAAAATAAAATAAAATACTTGGCAATCAACCTAACAAAAGAGGTGAAAGACTTATACAACGAAAACTACAGAACCCTAAAGAGAGAAATAGAAGATCTTAGAAGATGGAAAAATATACCCTGTTCTTGGATAGGCAGAACTAACATCATCAAAATGGCGATATTACCAAAAGTTCTCTATAGGTTTAATGCAATGCCAATCAAAATCCCAACAGCATTTCTTGTAGAAATAGATAAAGCAATCATGAAATTCATATGGAAGAATAAAGACCCAGAATAACAAAAACAATTCTAAACAGGAAGTGTGAATCAGGCGGTATAGCGATATCAGACTTCAAACTATACTACAGAGCAATAGTAACAAAAACAGCATGGTACTGGTACCAAAACAGGCGGGTGGACCAATGGTACAGAATAGAGGACACAGAGACCAATCCACAAAGCTACAACTATCTTATATTTGATAAAGGAGCTAAAAGCATGCAATGGAGGAAGGATAGCATCTTCAACAAATGGTGCTGGGAAAATTGGAAATCCATATGCAACAATATGAAACTGAATCCCTTTCTCTCACCATGCACAAAAGTTAACTCAAAATGGATCAAGGAGCTTGATATCAAATCAGAGACTCTGCGTCTGATAGAAGAAAAAGTTGGCTCCAATCTACATATTGTGGGGTCGGGCTCCAAATTCCTTAATAGGACACCCATAGCACAAGAGTTAATAACTAGAATCAACAAATGGGACTTACTCAAACTAAAAAGTTTTTTCTCAGCAAGAGAAACAATAAGAGAGGTAAATAGGGAGCCTACATCCTGGGAATAAATTTTTACTCCTCACACTTCAGATAGAGCCCTAATATCCAGAGTATACAAAGAACTCAAAAAATTAGACAATAAGAGAACAAACAACCCAATCAACAAATGGGCCAAGGACCTGAACAGACACTTCTCAGAGGAGGACATACAATCAATCAACAAGTACATGAAAAAATGCTCACCATCTCTAGCAGTCAGAGAAATGCAAATCAAAACCACCCTAAGATACCATCTCACTCCAGTAAGATTGGCAGCCATTATGAAGTCAAACAACAACAAGTGCTGGCGAGGATGTGGGGAAAAGGGTACACTTGTACACTGCTGGTGGGACTGCAAACTGGTGCGGCCAATTTGGAAAGCAGTATGGAGATTCCTTGGAAAGCTGGGAATGGAACCACCATTTGACCCAGCTATTCCTCTTCTCGGACTATTCCCTGAAGACCTTAAAAGAGCATACTATAGGGATACTGCTACATTGATGTTCATAGCAGCACAATTCACAATAGCTAGACTGTGGAACCAACCTAGATGCCCTTCAATAGATGAATGGATAAAAAAAAAATGTGGCATTTATACACAATGGAGTATTACTCTGCACTAAAAAAATGACAAAATCATGGCATTTTCAGGGAAATGGATGGCATTAGAGCAGACTATGCTAAGTGAAGCTAGCCAATCCCTAAAAAACAAATGCCAAATATCTTCTTTGATATAAGGAGAACAACTAAGAACAGAGCAGGGAGGAAGAGTATGAGAAGAAGATTAATATTAAACAGGGACGAGAGGTGGGAGGGAAAGGGAGAGAGAAGGGAAATTTCATGGAAATGGAAGGAGACCCTCATTGTTATACAAAATTACATATAAGAGGAAGTGAGGGGAAAGGGAAAAAAACAAGGGGGAGAAATGAATTACAGTAGATGAGGTAGAGAGAGAAGATGGGAGGGGAGGGGAGGGCGGATAGTAGAGGATAGGAAAGGCAGCAGAATACAACAGACACTAGTATGGCAATATGTAAAACAGTGGGTGTGTAAGTGATGTGATTCTGCAATCTGTATACGGGGTAAAAATGGGAGTTCATAACCCACTTGAATCAAATGTATGAAATATGATATGTCAAAAGCTTTGTAATGTTTTGAACAATCAATAATAAAAATTCAAAAAAAGAATACCAATAGAGGAGAAGAAGTGGCCTGGGTGGGATGAAGAAAGGAAGGAAGGGGTTATTGTTAAGGGTCGAAATGGAGAGAATTATATGATATGCATTAATGAATTTGTCAAAATGAACTCCATTATTATGTCTGTCTAAAATGTACAA
The DNA here is from genome assembly GCF_021218885.2 of Marmota monax. Lineage (NCBI taxonomy): Eukaryota > Metazoa > Chordata > Mammalia > Rodentia > Sciuridae > Marmota > Marmota monax. The sequence continues at coordinate 10,891,973 of NW_026693777.1, read as the reverse complement.
ATTTAAAAACCTGACAAAAGTCATGAGTTTTATTTTGCTCATATTGAGTTTTTAAGTAAATTTTAGAAAGTCATGTGGAAATTTCAAATAGACATTTGGACCTAGGAGCTAGAATTCAAAGGAGCAATCTGAAGGAAAAATGGAAAGGGAAACAAAGAAAAGGCAAATAAATATTAAGATTTAATTAAGACTAAAGGAAGAAAGTTAATTGTAAGGAATACTCAAATATTTAATAATGATGTGTTTAATATATACAGAACTCACTATATATATGGAAATTTAGGTACGATCTTCCAAATTTCCATAACCCTCTTAGATGGCATATATTATCATTTACTTTTTATCACTTGAAAACAGACATTTCTAGAGAGGTAAGTAGCTGAGTACAATTTAAAATATGGCATACTCTGGTCTGAAGCCTAACATCTTCCCATATATTAGTGACTCTCAGTGGTGGCTGCAATTAAAATCACCTAGAAGCTTGCCAGAATGGTGGCACACACCTCTAATCCCAGTGATTCTGGAGACTGAAGCAGTAGGATTGCAAGTTCAAGGCCAGCCTCAGCAACATAGTGAAACCTTGAGCAACTTAGTGAGACCCTATCTTGAAAAAAAAAAAAATAAAATGGACTGGGGATGTGGCTCAGTGATGAGGCACCTTGGTTCAATCCCTGTACCAAAAAAAAAAAAAAAGTCACTTACAATCTTCACAAATAGCTATTCAAAGATTCTGGTTCTAGATAATATGCAGTAAGCATACCTCATTCTATTGTAGGTAAAAAAAAAAAAAAAAAGAAAGAAAGAAAAAAAAAACCTGAACAGAATGCAAGGGTTAGCTATTTGATGATTCTGTAAAATAAGTATGAACAGGTGAATTGAGAAAGAAAACAAGAACTCAGGTTACCACTGAATCTGTTTTGAGTTTATCGTGTTTTCCTGATGCCCCTAGGTCTGGATTCAGTGCAGCAAGAAATCTTAAAGTGGGTGTTGGCACAGATACAGAGAACTCTGAAACCCATCTGTCAATGCCTCAAAGAGAAAATGAGGGGAACACTCCTATATCCCCTCTCTTTCTATTTAACCATCTTGCATCCCAATTCCCAAGCAATATGTGGTGGTGTGTTGACATAATAGCAGTGAGGGCCCACTGCAGCTTAAAGTGTGAGCTCTGTAGCAGATGCACCATGGTTTCATAAGGGTAGGGTGAACCTCTTTCTTTTCCCTCGTATCTCTTAGCCACAGAGATAAGTACAGTAGCAGAAATTAGGGTGAAAAAGGGCATAGCCTTTTGTTTTGAAAACCAGAATAATAAAATAGACTTCCCTCCATTACACAAAAAGACCATTGAGTGGTACATTAAATGGCAGATCTGAAGGATACTACAAATGGTTTAAAATGGAACCTACTGAAATAAAAACTCATAAACTACTGGTAGTGACTTGCAGCCTGCACCTAATCAGGTGAACTGCTAAAAAACAAACAAGAAATTTATTTTCCATAGCATTTAAGCAATATTTGTCATCTCAAAACATTCAAGGGGCTGGGGTTGTGGCTCAGTGGTAGAGCGCTTGCCAAGCATGCGTGAGGCATTGGGTTTGATCTCAGGCACCATATAAAAAAATAAGCAAATAAAATAAAGGTATTGTGTCCATCTACAACTAAAAGAATATTTAAAGAAAAACATATTCAAAATGTTCAGGATATAATGAAAAATAACTTTACATAAAAAGAACAAGAAAAATACTAATATACCCAAAAAATCAACATACACCAATGCTGACAGGATGGAAATGTTGGAATAACCATGTAAAGACTTCAAGCAGGTATTATTAAAAATGCAGCATGAACTAAGCAAAATTCCCAAAGCAAAAAAAAAAAAAGCCATTTGAAAGTCTCAGCAAAGACAGAAAAATAAAGTTCATAAAGATTTTAGAACTAAAAAAATACAATAGCAAAAACCAACAAATAAAAATCATTTTTAATGGGCTCAATAACACAGTGGAGAAAAAATGAGCTTGAAGAAATTATCCACTCCAAATGAATGAGAGGAAGAAAAACTTTTTAAAAAGGAACAGAACCTCATGGAAGAGTGGAATAATACAAAATGTCTAACATTGTCATCAAAATAACAGAAGGAGAGGGAGTGTGATGCAGAAACACAGTTAATGTCAGAGTCAAAATTGAATCCAATTAAATGTAAAGGTATTAGGGTGGGTCCTCAAAACTAGTATTATGGTGTTAGTATGAAACAATAGAGTTAAAATTACCCACATGAAGTCATATTTCACTTAATATAGATATTTATATAAATATTTATACATGTTCATGTATGTGCATATGTTCATATATACACATATTTCTTTGCCCTGTGAATTAAAAAGTATAGAAGCAATGACACCTAGTAGCAATGATTATATAGTACCAGATCTTGTTTTTTTAATTCCATTCCCCAACATATTAGAAGGAACCAGGTTTTCTTGGAGAAATGGCTAATTATGGGACTGTGACAGAGAATCTAAAAGATTTATCTGGAACACTTTGAAGTGCAGAAAAAGCAAAGAAAGTAAACACATGTGTGTGCATAAACCCACATGCACACATGCACATACACAGATGGGGTATGTCAAATAGACCCAGGATCCAACTGAAAGAGCTTTCAATGGCTAAATCCAGGACAATTTGAGCAACAAAACCATGTAGTATTAGCTATAATCTGAAGTATTAAATGAATAGCCATGAGTACATACAGACATAAATAAACGATTGAATAAATAAGCAAATGAGAGATAACAAGCAAATCTTCCATTTAGAAGAATTCCAAATAGTTTATATACATACTATGCCATGAAGAAGGAAGAGTATAACTCTCATTCCTTAAAGTGAACTGTGACGAATGACTTCCTTGCAAAGAGTTCAGTAGGGAAAGACGGCGAAAGAGAATAACCTGTCAGTGGAGAATCCTAAAAAATACTATCTCAGCCAGGCAATCTAGGGCAAAATTGATAGTAGTAAGTCACATCAATAGTATGCATTTCTTTTAACACTTGTGGTGTTTGACCCTAAGCTCTTCATTCCATTCAACTTAAAATAAGTAAGTAAGTAAGTAAGTAAGTAAATAAATAAATAAATAAATTCCTATTGAGGGTTAGCTTCCAACTGAGGGACAGATCCAAAATATCTGACCAGTACTCCTCAAAATTGTTGAGTTTTTCAGAAATAAGGAAAGTAGGGCAAGCTATCAGAATCTAGAGGAGCTAACACATCATGACTAGAGCTGTAACATGGCATCCTGGATGTGATCCTGGAACAGAAAAAAACAACACTGGGTAAAATGTAATATTGAGGGTTGTTTAATATCAATATATCAGTAGTAGAGTTAATTAGTGACAACAAACATGACATACTGAGGTAAGGTGTTAACAGTTGAGAAAAAGAAGTGTGTGGGAACTGTGTACTGTATTTTACACTTTTATAAATAGAAAAACTATTCTAAACAGAATGCATATTGTTAAATGAGGAGTTTACCAGGAAAAAATATTGAATTAGCTGGGATGTAAATCCTGGAGAGTTTAAATGAATTATTAAATAATATGTTGTTAGAAATGTCAAGTGTGTAGCAGAATAAAAATATCTGAGCACAGCACCAAAGGGACCAATCAACAGAGTGAATAGTCAGCCTACAGAATGGGAGAAAATCTTTGCCAGCTATTCATCTGAAAGGATTACTATCCAGAATAAACAAAGAACTAAAAAAAAAAATCTAGCAACAAAATGACAAATAATCCAATCAATAACTGGGTAAATGATCTAAACAATTCTCAAAAGAAGTATAAATTATAAATGACCAATAAACACATGAAAAATGCACAAACATCTTTAGCTATCAGGGAAATGCAAATCAAACTTCAATGACATTCGGGTTGGGAATATGGCTCAGTGGTATAGCACTTGCCTAGCATGCATTAAGCCCTGTGTTTCTGGCATTCTATCTCACCCCAGTCAGTATGGCTATTATAAAAACATATGCTGGTAAGGATAAGGGGGAAAGGAACCCTTATATACTGTTGGTGGAAATGTAAATTAGTACAACCACTAGGACAAAAGAGATTTCTCAACAATCTAAAAGAACTACTATATGACCCAGGTATATTATTCCTAAGTATTAAAGTCAGCATACTATACAGACACCTATTTATTTATTTATTTTATTGGAGCACTATTCAGAATAGCAAATATATGTGATCAGCCTAGGTGCCTGTCAACAGATGACTAAAGAAAAATTTATAGTATCACACATATAAAAAACATATGGATTTTTCAAGTGAAATCATATAAAGTATTCTTAAAAATGGAAAGAAAATATTGTATATATACACAATGGAGTATTCAGCCATAATGAATAAGAAAATCTTGTCATTTGCAAGAAAACAAATGGTGTGGAGGTCGTCATGTTAAGTGAAATAAGGCAGCCACATAAAGACAAGTATTGCATGCCTTCTCCCATATTTTTGAATACTAAACAAACAAACAAACAAACAAATAAACAGATGATCTCAAAGTAGAAAAGGGAGCTTAGGGAAGAGGAATAATCTGGGAGGAGGAGGTACAAATGGAGGATGAGGGAGGGCATTAGGGAGGATGGATCCAATCAAAGCATGGTATATGCATATATGGAGATGTCACAGTCAAACTCACTAATTGGTACAATTAATCTGTTAAATATAATAAAAATATACAAGCATATATCTTGAATTTTAATATATTATTTTTTTCTAATTAAATTCTAAAGTTCTGAATATTCCAGACTTCAAAGGATTTATCCATATTGATTAGAGCTAGATATAGACATTTAAAAACAGTATGCAGAAAATTAATGAAAATGGGCATTGCCAACAATTTTTGATCATTGACATGAGCAAACACTATATTCCAGAAATAAAAGCAAGTTAAAAGTATTCTATAAACCATAAAGGGCTACAAAAATATAAGGTTATTAAGAGTAAATGACAGAAAGCAAGGATACTAAAATATTTTGTACTATTATTTTTTTTTAAATTTTGTTGATAAATATTAACATAGCATTCATGAGTGTCTCTGTTTGCTTCATTGATTTCACATTAACCTTGTAGTGACAGTTTTCATGAAAGTTTATAATTGAGGGGAACAAAATTTGTTCTCTCAGATAAACAGTCTTAGGAGCACCAATATCACAGTTGCATATTTCATTAAGCCTGCTTTATTCTTTTATTGTTGTGAGTTCAAATGGAAGGAAAATCAAAAACATTCATTATATTTATATACAAGTCATTAGGTTAATTTCAAGTCAGGTACAGCATTTGAATTCAAATTATACCTATTTTCCAATGACATAATTCTATATTTAGAAGATCCCCACAAAAAAAAAAAAACTCCACCAAAAAGCTTCTTGAACTCATAAATGAATTCAGCAAAGTAGCAGAATATAAAAGTAACATCCATAAATCAATTGCATTCCTGAGAAATCAGGAAAACTATTCCATTCACAATAGCCTCAAAAAACAAACAAACAAACAAACAAACTTGGGAATCACTCAAATAAAAGAGGTGAAAGACCTCTAGCATGAAAATTACAGAACACTAAAGAAAGAAATTGCAGAAGACCTCAGGAAATGAAAAGATCTCCCATGTTCTTAGATAGGTAGACTTATTATTGTCAAAATAGACATACTACCAAGAACACTATACAGATTTATTGTAATTCCCATTAAAATTCTAATGACATTATTCATAGAAATAGAAAAAGAAGTCATGAAATTCATTTGGAAAAATAAGAGACCCAGAATAGCCAAAGCAATCCTTAGCAAGAAAAGTAAAGTAGAAGGCATCACAATACCAGACCTTAAATTATTCTATAGAGCTATAGTAACAAAAATGACATGATGTTAGCACAAATAGAATTAAAGACCAATGGAATAGAATTGAAGACACAGAGACAAAACCACAAAAATACAGTTATCTCATACTAGACGAAGGTGTCATTAACATACATTGGAGAAAAGATAACCTCTTCAAGAAATGGTGCTGGAAAACGGGAAATACATTTGTAGTAGCCTGAAATTGAACCCATATATCTCACCCTGCCCAAAATTCAAAGCTGATCAAGGACCTAGGCATTAGATGAGAGACTCTGTACCTACTAGAATTAAAAATAGGCCCAACTCTCTATCACGTCGGCTCAAGAATGGACTTCTTCAGTAAGACTCATAAAGCACAAAAAGTAAAATCAAGAATTAATAAATGGGATGGTATAAAACAAAAAGTTTTTTCATAGCAAACAAATGATCAAAAACATGAACAGAGAACCTACAGAATGGGAGAAAATCTTTACCATATGCACCTCAGAGCATTAATCTGCAGGATATGTAAAAAAATCAAAAATCTTAACACCCAAAACAAAAACAAAAACTCCAAATAATCCAGTCAATAAATGGGCAAAGAAACTGAACAGGCACTTTACAGAAGAAGAAATGGTCAAAAATATAAAAAAATGTTCAACATCTCTAGCAATTAGAGAAAGGCAAATTAAAATCATGCTGACATTCCATCTCACTCCAGTTAGAATGGCAATTATCTCAAACTGGTGCAAGCACTGGAAAGCAGTATGGAGATTCCTCAGAAAATTTGGAGTGGAGCCACCATTTGATGCAGTTATCCTACTCCTCAGTTTATACCCAAAAGATTAAAATCAGCATACTACAGTGACGCAGATACATCAATGTTTATAGCAGCTCAATTCACAATAGCCAAGCTATGAAACTAACCTAAACATCCTTCAACAGATGAATGGATAAAGAAAATATGGTACATATGCACAATGGGATATTATTCAGCCATAAAGAAGAATGAAATTATGGCATTTCCCAGTAAATGGATGGAGCTGGATAATATCATGCTAAGTGAAATAAGCCAGTCTCCCAAACCAAAGGCCAAATGTTCTCTCTGATATGTGGATGCTAACCTATAACAAGGGAGGCTAGGAAGGTGAAGTATAGAAATTCATTGTATTAGACAAAGGGAAGGGAGGAGGAATGGGAATAAGAAAGAAAAAAGAACCAGACACAACTTTCCTATTCTCACATATGAATACATGACCAGTGTAACTCCACATCTTGTTCAACCACAAGAATGGGATCAAAATCCGATTGGGTTGCACTCCATGTATATAGAATATGTCAAAATATTCCCTACTGTCATGTATATCTAAAAACAACAAACAAAAATTACAGCTTAGTCTCAGTTTAATCTTTCTTGATGTCTGTTAAATAATATCACATGCTATATTGAACATGTTTTCTACTCTCAGCATCTTTCTAGTCCTGATACACTGGCCTACAGTTCTGTGTTAAGCCCTTTAGAAAAGTGTATAATTCCATAACTAATTAAAACATACATTCTTCAATTCTAACAGGTAGTGACCATACTCTTTTAAGGTGATAATCAAATGTAGCTTGCACGTGGTATTTTTTCTGGTGTCTATATATCTTCATGGCAAATGAAGGCACAAAATTAATTATGCCAGCCATTCTTTCTGCCCTGATGTTAGTTTTTTATCTCTTTGTTTTTGAGCAAAGTAAACATGCATATTAAATGTTAAAAGTTTAAAAACAAACTTGGAAACATAACCTTTCCAATATCTACACATAGCCAAAACACAATGATTCATGAACTAATCATAAACAGATTATTTGATCACAAAATACTTTAATCTCTACATCACCAAGTTTCTAAAGTTCACTAAGGTCAAGGACATGCATTTCCCATAGTATTTAAATGGGTGATTAAAATTTATTTATTAACTTTATTTCTGCCATTCTTCTTCTTTAATATTTATTTTTTAGTTGTAGTTGGACACAATATCTTTATTTTATTTATTTATTTAATTTTATGTGGTGCTGAGGATAAAACCCAGGGCCTTGCATGTGTTAGGCGAGCGCTCTACTGCTGAGCCACAATCCCAGCCCCTGCCATTCTTCTTTCATTACTTTACTAATTATTAAATATATGGAACTTACTACAAAATGACCCATGGTTTTACTTTAAAAATGTATTCATTTAGTAGACAGATGGGCATATTTAATAAGAAACTCAAATTAAGCATGACATATTTCTTTAAGTGAAATGAACCCTTTGCATTTAAATTTATGAATGCTGCAAGATAAAACAATGAAAGAGGAGACTTTAAGAAATGAGCAGGAGTCTTCAAATATCTGCTTCATTCAAAATAGATGGAAATGAGTATGAACACAGCAAGTTAATTTGTTTCTATTTTGAGCACCTCCCTTTATACAAAGTTATTCCTTTACTTTTCTGTATTGTTTTTGCTGTCTAATATAAAAAAATATTCAGCAACTTCTCAGATAGTGAATTCCAAATGTTCTCATTTCTCAATAATGTACATCATGTTTCCTTTGCATTTAGATTTTTGAGATCTGTTTTTGGTTTTGCTTATGGAAATAGAATATAAGAAAGAACTCCTGAGGGTTAACGTCTATGAAGGTTGTTTGAAATAAATACAATGTGCATCTGTTCTGTCTCATATCATCTATTTGAAACTCTAAGTAAGCAAATTGCATCGTTCACATCAGAAAACACTATGGACTGAATCAATGTAATAAGCAGTATTGCAGGAGGGTCAAGCTCAAAATAGTGGAGAGTAATCACACATCCTTCCTGGAAAACATGTATTCTGGAGGGACTGTTTAAAGAGGAAAAAAAATCACTGAGAGCTCAGGAGGTCACATTATGATTACTTCTTTTTTCACTACCCGTCAAATTTAGGCAATTTGTCATCCCAAAAGGAAATAACCTCTTCAACTTTCCTCTCTAGAAATCTTAAAAATAGCTATCTTATTTCTTCTATACTCATACTTCCCTTTATACTACCTGCATATACCTAAATTAACAGGCAAAATATATAGTCCACCCTGTTTTTATCAGTCCACTTTGAGATTGTGTATTTTTATGTTAGATGACATCTTAAATGATAATATAAAAATCATGTTAAGTGAAATAAGCCAGAAACAGAAAGACAAGTATTGCACATTTACTCTTATCCAAGTACAAAAGGGACTATTAAGGACTGGGAAGGGGTTGGGGAGGGGAAGAAGGGGGGCAGAAAGGAAGGTGGACATGATCAGCTCATGATAAATGTGTATGAAAATGTCAACATGAAACCCATTAATTTGTAATTAATGCATGTTTATAAAAAATAAATGTCTTTAAAAAAATCTTTAAAATGTTACCATTTACAATGCCAAACATTTTGCGGTGTAAACATATACTTAATAATGTTTTCATAAAATGCTGCATTAATTCCTTTTAAGTCAGTGTCTCACATCTTTACATTTTCTATTTATCTTGCTTTGCCTTTGCCTCTCCTCCATCTTTCCTGTCTTCAATTGGATTAGTCCAATTATTATAATCTTCATTTTCTTTGCCTTTGATTCAAAATTTCTGTTTCCACTATTTTGTTACACAATATTTTTACCTGTGTACTTGATTCAAAAAAGTCTAAAGTTTATTTTTGCATTTTTCATAAACAAAATATCAGAACTTTAAACCTCATTTTGATTGATTATCCCTAATAAAGTATTGAGAAATTTTTGTTTCTTGATATTTCAAACACGTTTTGTTGTTGTTGTTGTTGTTTTATATAAAGTCATTGTTTCCTGAGTGAGAAATAGTTATTTGCCAAATTTTCCCTACTATTCCTCAAATTTCAGTCCTACCTTGTAAGTCCTATTTCTTTTATCATGAAGTATAACCAACAACAAAAACCCTTAGTAAACTATGTAGTAAACTCTTAAGTTTCTGTTTCCTATAAATTTATTATTTACATCTTATTTTAGCTGAATTTAAGGTGAAAGTTTTAGTTATTTGTGACTTTCTTTTTTATTGTGACTTAAAAAAAAACAGAATGAGTTTATATTTAATACAGTACTTCTCAATATGGGGATGTTACTCAATACAAAGTTTGTTTTGCTTACATTGAATCTCTTCCAATGTCAATAAAATTTTTAACATTAATTTTCAATATTAGATACATTGAATACATTTTTTTCAAACATTTCATTCCCTAGAAATAAACATTTCAATTTTGGCTATTTGATATCTAAGTACAATATTAACTTGGGAGATAAAACAAACATAATAAAAACATGGGGAAAAAGACTCCTTAAGGTTTCAGGAGGCAGTATGATAACTCTCAACAGTGGAGATTTTCTAGATTCTGGACAAGAGATTTCTCCTCATATTTCACATGCTTTGAGAATTTTGAAACTATTAACTAGTACTTCTGTAAATTTATGCTATCCCACATCTTTGACCCTTTTTCTAAGCAGCAAATACAATTTATAGGCTGCAGTTTTCACTGCATTATTATTATATTTTGAGAGAGAGAGAGAGAGAGAGAGAGAGAGAGAGAGAGAGAGAGAGAGAATTTTTAAACATTTTTTTTTAGTTTTCGGCGGACACATCTTTTTATGTGGTGCAGAGGATCAAACCCGGGCTTGCCAGGCGAGCGTGCTACCGCTTGAGCCACATCCCCAGCCCTTCACTGCATTATTTGTTATAAAGAAACATTTTTTCCCATTTAATGAACATCTATTTGTTCCCATTTCATGGGAAACAACTTAGAATATGAAATCATTACTGTTCATTGGGAAAATTACAAAATAAAACCCAGGTTTAACCTCAATAACAGAAAAGTTTTCAAGGTGAAGTTTGAAAGTTACATCTGTTCATTCTGGTTTCATGCATACACACCAACGCAAGCACAAATGCCTGTAATGCTTAGAACCACACCAAACAAGATTGCATCTTTGGCTTCTACTGCTTCAACAACTGGCAGAAACAGAAGCAGTGAAATGATGATGAAGAGCAATTGTGTTAAAACTGAGGTCATAATGTTGGAATCTTGAAGGCTAAAGGTTCCAACAAAATGGTATATACAAAAATCTGACTTGAAATATTCCCTTTTGGGAGCTCTGGATGCTGAGGCTAAGAGAGTGCCATGACATCACTTTCCGGGAAGCAACCATTATAGGACTCTTATTGTGACTTTTGAGAAATCTATTAATTATGCCTTTGTTGGTAAACTTTCCCCTGGATGCCATCAAGAGTCTTTCCTGTCTTAGGTATTCAGTAAATGTCAAGATATAGTTCTATTATTATTTATCTACCTGTAACTCATTCTTTTCACCAGTTCTTAACTCTTTCTTAGCCATTATCTTTAAATATCAGCCTTTTCATTTTTACCTACTCCTTCCTCTTAAAGTCAACTTAAATGCATGTTCAATCTTGTTATTTCATTCTCTTGAGTCTTTTCAAGTCTGTTTTACATTTCTTCGCTTTACCTCTATGAGTTACTTTGGCATGAATTTTTTCAAGATGATCCTCCAGCTAGTTTACTCATGACTTTTTCAAATCTTTCTAATCTGCAGTTTAACCAACAGAGTTTTATTTCTAATGATTTTTTACTACTAAGTTATTTTTTTTGTATCTTGTCTATATTGTCTTAACTCCCTTTATTTTATCACTTTTGTTCTTGAGATTATTTTTTCTATTATTTTGTAAAATTTTAAGGATAATTGTTTTAGACTTTACTCCTTTAATTCCATTATGTGAATTACTTGTGCATCTAATTTTAATGTTTGCTGTTTAATCTGAATACTAGCAAAACTACAAAATATTGCAAAACATTTGATGTTGAATTTCACATAGACCCTTTTGACCTTACCACATAAAAATCTATCATGAAGGTAAATTTCCAATAATATAGAAAAAATAAATCAGCATAGTGTTATTAATTTGGTATTATTTTGACTTGTAAAAATATTGGTAACAGAGAAATGACCATAAAAGATATTAGTCAAATAACCTGCTATATATTCACACTGTGGAAAATACATGTATATTCATTCCATTGAATGTATGCCTATTTTGGAAAAGACACACCAAAAGGATCAATGATAATATAATGGTATCTATTTATTATTTATGGAAGACTATTTTGCCACAATATTTCTCTTCTGTTACTCCCATTATCACTAGTATTATATAAATAACATGAAGCAAAATTGTTTGTTTCTCAATAAAACATGAACTTTTAGGACAATCTTATCCAGAATTGATCAAAGAAAAGATCACCTGTACTCATTTACATTGAAATAGTCCTTTGAATTAATTCAGCTCTAGTGCATAATTTCATATAAGTACTGTTTAATCTCTTCACATATTGACTAATTTGCATAACACTGTGTCTGCCTCCCTCTGATTCTCTGTCAGACTAATTCTCTCTGATCAAGTTTAACTCCAAAAAATACTTAATTATTAATAGGACTAACCTGCTATAAAATAGAAATATGTGATTGATATAACTTCATTAACCTCAAATATACAAAATAATTCATATCGTGCTCTTTTTCAGCAGAAATATTTTTCAGTATCTTTTTCTCTAATGTAGAGTACTATTAACAGCAAAAATGTATTCTAAACTTCAGGCCCTTAAAATCTTTGGAAGGCTTCTGAATCCAGTAAAAACCAAGAGAGTATATATAAAAATTAATTGAGCCAATGTTTTCTACCTGTGGCCCAGTAGCATCAGGGAAAAAAAATCTTTGAACATCTATTAATAAGTTAAACAACAGTACTTGAAGACTATTTTTTATTGAACCCTTTTCTGTTTTCCCTTATTCATAGGAAAGTCAAGAACAAATATGAATGTCCATTTAACACCAACACCTAAGTTCCTAGAAATGCTCTTTTGGTGCTCTGCTGCATAGCTTCATTCTCCTCAGTGTATGGGCTTCAATTTTCTTTCACCATTAGTCTCAGAAAGCAACTCAGATTTGCTTACTATACTTTTCCTGCACATTGCAGCACATTATAGGTTGAGTCTTCTGATGCTATACTGAAAAAAAATATCCCCCAAAGTTCACATATGCCTAATAATTGAATATGATCTGGCTCCAGAGAAAAAAATGATAAGAGAGTATATGTGTTTAAATCACTGCAGTGGGGTAAAAGCAGACATTCACCTAAGGTGCATTATTCTATGAATGCTCAGCACAGAACCTTACATATATACGATTTCCTCTAAAATATCAAGAGGAATTTAAAGTAAAACTTTTTGTTTTGTTTTGATCTCTAAGTTATGTATTGGACAAAGTAAGAAAGTTGAAAGGTGAAATGATTGGGTTATGAGAGCTTTATCTTAATCAGTGCCTTAATTCCACAATCAGGATTGCCTGGGTGGCAACTAGGTATGTAGAGTGTGGCTGGAGGAGACGGGATACTGGGGGCATGTCTTTGGAGTTTATAGTTTGTTCCTGGTGAGTGGAACTCTCTTTCCATGTCCTGAGCTACTTTCCTCCACCAAACCCTTCTCCCTTGATATCATACCTCACCTTGGGCCCAGAACAATGAAGTTGGCCATCTATGGACTGAGACCTCTGAAACTGTGAGCCCCAAATAAACTTTTTTTTCTGAAATTTTTCTTTTCAGGTGTTTTTCTAACAGTGCAAAAAAGCTGACTAAAACAGTGATTAAAGTGAATAATTCTGAGCCAAAAGTTCAGTTTTCTTCCTTTACTGAATAAACATTCTCACTCTCTGAGGAAGTTATTCTTCAGAGTCATTTCTAGTTGCTAATGACTTGATTAGAGGAAACAAAAAAAATTCTCAAGAGTTTCTATTAAAACAGTGTGATGACATAATGGCTCTCCAAAGATGTCCATATCCTAATGCCTGGAACGTAGGAATAGTAAGTGTCAAAAAGTATTTTGCAAACATAATCAAGATTATGGATCTGGGTTACCTTTGTGAACCCAATCTAGTCTTTATGATCCCTTAAAAGGAAAGAACTGTGTCTAGTTGATGATATTGGAGAAATATAGTGGAAGAGGAGGCAAGAGAATAGCAACAGAAGAGGAAGTCAGAGAGACTCCAAGTGAAAAAGGATTTCATGTACATTTTCTGACTATGGAATAAAGGGATCAATCTAAGTATGGGATAGAGACTCCTGGGAGTAAAGGGTATCCAGCAACTAACAGCCAGGGAGGAAATGAACTCATTTATCCTGCAACCACAAGGAGCTAGATATTGTCAATAACTTGACAATCTTGTAAGCACATCCTTCCCAGAGGCTTCCAAGGAGTTCATCTACTTAAAACTTTCAGTCTTGTGAAACCAACTAAAACAGGGAATCCAGTTGAACCATGCCAGACTTTTGACCTACAGAAAGCATGTGTCAATACATGTATTATTTTAAAGGTAACTTTTTTTGTTATAACAGTGAAAGAAAACTAATACATACAGATAATGCATCCTCATGAATGTTAACTTTCCCACCATCGGATGATATGTAGAGAGCCAAATCTGGAAACTCAGCAACACAACATGATCTCATATCTCATGATCCCCTACACCCTGAAGGAAAACACTGTGGTCAAAAAGTGGTCTTCTCAATCACTGAATGGGCAGCAGTTTCTCTCACCAGGAGAATTTTCTCTCCTTTGGTGAAGTTCGTACATTACTAATGGGAATCTAGACCCCTGTGTTAACTGTTCTTTGGTTACACAACTATTTTAGTTTACACACACACACACACACACACACAAACACAATTTTTTTTCATAACATACCTAGAGGAACAAGGTGGCTAAAGTTCAGTAGGTTTTCTTTCTTAGTTTCCTTCTCCTGATCTCTGACACCAGCCTTTGAGAATGGAGAATATCTGTCCTCATATGCAAAATTTTCCTGACATGTTTTCCTAGAGGATTGTCCTGTGCTTTATGGAACTACATTACCTTTTATATATGGTGTAAACTTATCCTACAAAAGATAAATGGGTGGATAAATGAGTGATTCACATACTTAACTAGCACTGATTTACTTCCAACATGTATATAGCAGCAGTTTCCATTCCTCATGATATACAATACAGTAAATATGTGATCCCCTGAAGGAAGAGACCTTACTTTTGAGAAAGATATATTCATCACTTTAACAATGGACAGACTCAATACTTGCAATTCTTACATAACTCTAACAATATAACACAAGCATAAGAGAACAATACAGTGAGTTAGATACCATTATTATGACCATTGAATTCACAATAAAAATGAGAACACAGAGAAACAATAACTTTTACAAGACTCCACAGCTTGAAAACTTCAGAATCAAAACCAGGCAGTATGGTTCCAGGGACTCTTTACCATTAAACCAAAATTCACCTTTTTACATTACCTTGGTTATATTTTATTCCAAATGCATGTGAAAATGCACATGTTCATAGAGGCATTAACAAACAAAGAGGTAATTTATTTGTACTATTTGCAAATCCATTTCAATTATCTATTATAGAATATCACACTAACTGACATACAAGATCAAATTGTCAACTAAGAAAAATTATAGAATGTACTGTTCAGTTTAGAAAGAGTTCTTTCCACATTTGTTACATTAAGAGTTTCTCTGCTAAAATGTCAAAACCTCCACACTTAAATTTTTAACCTAAATTTTATAAGAACTATTTACAACACTAACATTAATCTCTTGGAATTTGTAATTTTTCAGACTCTGAAATATATTTTAAATTTTCAAATTTTGTAACTTTCCCCTTTACTTGCACATCTTAATAGAAACTTCAATTTAGTTAAACCTTGAAAATGATGGGTTGATACGATGAAAATAGCAGTAGTTCATAGTGCATATGTAACAAGTTTCCTCAACAAGATTACAAAGTTGTATTATGTTCCAAAACTGCCTTCCCATATCACACACTGACCCATCACATCCAATCAAGTTTGAGGTTCAATGTGCCAACACCCCCAGTGAGCAATTCAATGGTCAAATATCATTCCATTCATTTTTGTCTTTTATCCCTACAGTTGATAGATGTTCAATCACAACTTTGACTGCAATGGTTATTTCATTTTTCCCTGACTTATATATTTTAAAAAAGAAAAAAAAACAAAGTAAATTAAAGGATGTACCAAATAAAACTGGCATAGATTAGTTTCCAATCTCATTTTTCTTCCCTCTTAATTATAATGGTATTTAACTATTTTCATTTTTCCCACTCAAAAATAGTATATCTAAAAATATTTTCTTGATTTTCAGAGGGAGTAACTGGATCTTGAAAAATTATGAAATACATAAAGTACCTCTATAAGGGACTTAGCTTACTCTTCCTTCTCCTCCCATCCTTTCCCTCACTCAGGATTTATTTCTTTCAGGGTAACTCAATCAGTCTTCTTCGTTGTAAAGCAATGTTTTAGAGTGCCTCAGAAAGACTTGAGGGCTTCCTAAAAATATAGATTCCTGTACCCCAACTTCAGAATTTTTTATTTTGTATATCTAGGATAGAAGTAAAAAGTTTTCATTTTTGACAAGTTTCTAAGTGCTGCTGCTGCTACTTGTCTATAGATTTTAATAACTATCTTAGAAATTTGCTTCACTTCAGCAGTCTAGAACTGCTACCCAAAATTCCAGATAGACAGGCTTATAACAATTGGTATTTTCTTATACATATACTCAGAATGTGATAGATATGTTCTATATTTAAGTTGTTACTATATTCCATAGTATTTTATTCATGACTATGGGAGCCAAGGATTCTTATAATTCAGGAAAAATCTGGACACCCATCCGACCCTGAAGCTACTCAGTCATTTAATACAGAAAGGCATGTTAGCAGAAGATGAGCTACTGACACACTCACTAGCAAACAGAAATGCCTGAAGACAAAACTGAAAGTGAGAAAGCATTTTTACCACTTCCTCGACTCATGTTTATATAGTGAATAAACTGATATGCTCTGTGTGTGTGTGTGTGTGTGTGCACATGGACACATGGTTAGGAGAAACATAAGATTTTATCCATGTCAAAAAGATTTTGTCATAGAAGAGGTGTCTCCATAGGGTCCTTTGGGCAACAAAACAATTTCTTAATACAAACTCTTTAAAGCTTACTATCTTGAACAGTTTTAAGTATATAATACAGTATATTCATGGCAATAGGTTTTAATAAAGGGATGATAGAGGCAGGTTATGTCATTGTCATATACAGATTATAATTTATAAATCAATATCATTTTTTATCCTAAAAGTGCAAACAAGCCCATTTGTCTCTTGCAATCACACTAGGTCTACCTGCGGACTGGGCATCCAATGACTTACCCTTCTTACTGTCCCCTTTTCTCAGTAGGATCCTTTCTTTCTTTTTTTTTTTTTTTTTTAGAGTTCATTAGGGCAGGGATTTTGTTAACTTATTAAGTAGAACAATTTTTCCAAATATATGTTGTTACCTTCTCACAATTTCTTAATAAATAACCATGATAAGCCTCTTTCCTCATGGAAAAATATAACACTTTTTAAAAATACTGGTGTTTCTCTGAATTCAGGAAATTCTAAGCCAGATGAATGCTCTTAAAATTCCCTGAGGAAAGCTTTCATAAGAAACTGCAACACTTTACTTTGGGACATAAGAAAAACTGAACTACACAAGAAGCAACCAGATGGAAATATTTTGTAGGTGGAAAGATATATATCTCAGAAGCAGGTCTAGGTTTGAGTTCAGGCAGATTTGGATGGAAGGTCACATTGCTCTTTTTGAATATATCTTTCCTCCTCCTGAATAAAATTGTCATATTATTTTGATAGTCTCTTTTTATCATGTTTGCATTTTTGTATAATTTGTGCTTTTATGATTTCTTATTTTATAAAATAATTTGAAGCTTCATTATAAGGGAAATAAATGAGCACAGGATGCCAAACTCAACTAGATGTTTACAGGTTACTAATGAACCAGTTTGATTCCCCAAATCAAAAATCACCTCCATTTAGTTCTAACTTAGTTCTTCACTTTAAAATTCACCCTCTCTTTTAGGGTAAAAGATCAAAACTGAAACTTATCAGGTTTCCTTATAGGTTCTTAGGGATCAGAGATAACTGGGAACACTGTCCCTTAAAGCTTTTATACTAAAATTCTATCTTCTATAATTTATGGGATATATAACTGGGTTCTTGAAAAAAATCTGTGTGTAAACATTTAAACAGACTCAAAATTTATTGGAGATCATATCTGGATACACATTTATACTTTAAAAGCATTTATCAATTCATTACCTAAATGATTTTGTTAAACCATAGTGGACAGCTAGTATCTATGAATGACACCTAGTTAAGAAAAGAAACCAAGAAACAAGGGTGGAGTTTTTAAAAACAGTTTTCTTTTATAACATTTTCTTTTGAGGAATCAATAAGATAATCTGTTAATTATTGAATCATTGAAGTAGGATAACTAGCATACATTTATCACATACAAAGGACTTATAAATCTACTTATGTGTACAAGATGAAAATTTTACCTTGCTTCATAGACTACTTAATTATATATTAGTATTTTAATTAAATACAAGTGTTGTTTTCAAATGATATACTATTTGTTATACCAGGTGTGAATGTCAAACAGAAACATCATAAAATAAAAAAATTAATTTAAGATTACATCGACAATAAATACATTGGCAACTCAATCTGTGGTATGTACTTTCTATATTTATTTGAGGAAAAAAAATTTAACACTAGATATTTTTCCAAAGTCAACAGATTTTTAAATTCTATTTTACCGAGTGTTTATTTGAAAATATACCTATGGCAATTAAAATAATTTTTGAAGGCTATTAAGTTTATCAAAATTATTATTTATAAATGATACACTAGGAAAATATCCTTTAATAACTCTTTTGCTATAGATTGAACAAAGTTTTAAAATAAAAAAAAAAAAACATGAACTCATCACATTGCTTTTTTTAGTCAGCTTTTCACTACCATGACCAAAAGACTTGACAAGATCAATTTTAGAGGAGGGAAAGTTTATCTGGGGGCTCACAGTTTCAGAGGTCTCGGTTCATACTTTCTGACTCCATTCCTTGGGGCCTGCGATTAGGAAGAACATCATGGCAGAAGGGTGCGGCAGAGAAAAGCACCTGGGTACATAGCATCAGGAAGCAGAGACAGAGAGCCAACTACACTCACAGACAAAATATAAATCCCAAGGGTCTATTTCCATGAACCCACATTCTCTAGTCACACCCTACTTGCCTACAATTATCACCCACTTAATCTATATAAGGGAATTAACAATCTGATTAGGTTAAGGCTCTCATAACCCAAACATTTCATGATTTTGGGTTTGGATACAGATTGACTTGGTGGGTATTTGAGCATTTCATAAAAGTCTCTTAACATGCTCACCCCACTAGCAAGCAGGAGCAAAACCCCTTGTTTCCTAGCTGTTGGGATGATCATGAACTTTTTTTTCTGAATACAGATGTCTATTCTTTCCTATAAAATGTCTAATAAACCACTTCCCAAATGTAGTTTCTCTCCTCATAGTTTTATTGAGCTAGTAAAATTATTTGCTGACATTTTAATTGACTTTTCTACATTCTACATTCTCTAAATTTCCTTGCATTGTCTTACACATGAGCTTTTTAGGGACAGGACCTCATATCTAAACCATAACAAGTGCTTACTTTTAAAAATCAAAGTGTGTGCTCTGATGTGCATCATAAATACCCAGGATTTCTCAAACTGCAAAAAAAAATTGCAAATATTCCTTTAAAAGAGTGAATTTCAGTGAAACTGAACTCAGAGATGTGAATAAAAATTTCCCACTTTCAGTACTCAATCTTTTTTCACTTAAGGCATTATTTTAACTAATTTGGATGAACTTTTATCAAAATCAATATGAAGTTTATTATTGCTGTGAAAATATATAGTTTTCATATTTTTGGCTAACCATGTAACTAATGAGAAATTAGAAAAACAATATTGGAGGTATGCATGCATTGATTTATACTACTAATATTATTGTCATATTATTAAACTTATTATTAAATTAAGTTAATGACTTGTATTTACTTCACTTGAAAAAATGGGTATAAAAAATCAAAGGTACAACAGATTTTAATTTACAGTTAAGCCGAGCATGAAGTTTTCAGTTGAAATTTCTCATGATTCTCACTTATCTTTGAGACAAGATACAATAGAAATTATTACAGAAACTATTCTATATACAATAGAAATTATTGCACATATTCTCTTATATTCAGACATAAAAGTTTTAAGAAGACTTTCCAACATTTTAGGCATTGTGAAAGTATTGCTATCCATACTGTAGAATTTCAACATCTTTTCAAGAGTATCAAACTAGGAATTCAGGGAGGACAGAATATATAGTTTCATTCAATGTCCTCAGGGTTTGGATACAGATTAACTTGGTGGGTATTTGAGCATTTCATAAAAGTCTCTTAACATGCTCACCCCACTAGCAAGCAGGAGCAAAACCCCTTGTTTCCTAGCTGTTGGGATGATCATGAACATTTTTTCTGAATACAGATGTCTATTCTTTCCTATAAAATGTCTAATAAACTACTTCCCAAATGTAGTTTCTCTCCTCATAGTTTTATTGAGCTAGTAAAATTATTTGCTGACGTTTTAAATATTGACTTTTCTACAATATACTGTGCTTCTTTTTTTCCCCTTTGCAAATTAGTGAATTTCAGAAATCGTAGGAAGTGCTCTCCCTCTAAAGACATTGAGAAACTTTTGTGAGGGTTATGCATCATTTGGGAACTGTATCACTAAAAATTAAAATGTGATGATTATACCCATTTACTAATGAGGAGAACAGTGTTAATGAAGAGAAAGAATAAATAGTTTAAGGCAGAGTTGATAGGGAATGAACAAATGGATGCCTCAGATTCCTAGAAAATGTAGAAATCATGCATAACAACAACCAAAAGGGGTATTTCATGGTGTCAGCTCATTAGTAAAAGGTGTTTATATGCTATCTGTGTATATAATACACCTGTTCACATTATTTTCTTTTTATTAATTTTCATAATTTAGTTTATCTTTGCATTCAGATTTCTTGTCACATTTCAGATAGGCTTCATATTTCTGGAAAAGAGTACATAGATTTGCCATTATTTATGAAATTATCTACAATTGTTCATAAAAGTTGAATTGATACAAAATATATATCTATAACGTCTCTGTCCATGGGTAGGGGAAAGGGGTAGCACATGTGCCATTTCTAGTAGTTTTCAAACATCCTTGCGCTTATTCTCACAGGCATAGCTGCTAACCCCTGTTTTGCCCTCGATTGGTAGCTTATGTTGATCTTGATGAAAGAGCAATTGATGCTTTCAGGCAATTTAATGAAGAAGAAGCTTTGTCTGTACTACAATACACTTTAAGAAAAGTGACTTGTCACATGTTCAGAATAAAAGTGCATTTTTATGTGGAGTTATAAAGACCAATAGGCAAAGAGGGAAACAGGGCATCAAGCTGCAAGAATCCACAGAGGAATCTGATGAAACCAAAATCAAGGCCTTCCTGGAGAGGACTGGTTGTACTCTGGATATAACCACTGGACAGAAGCATTATGGCAGTCCTCCACCAGACAGTGTATAATCTGGTATGCAGCCTGGCATTGGAAAAAGAATTCTTTGTAGGTAAAACACCAAGAGATTTGTATAAGGATGAGTTCGTGCCTCTGTTTGAGAAGACTGGACCTATTTGGGATCTAGGTCTTATGATAGATCCACACTGTCTGGTCAGAACAGGGGGTATGCATTTGTCACCTTCTGTGGAAAAGAAACTGCACAGGAAACTGTTAAACTGTGTGAGAGCTATAAAATTTGCCCTTGTAAACACCTTGCAGTATGCATTTCTGTGTCAAACAACAGACTTTTTGTCTGATCCATCCCAAAGAATAAAGAAAACATCCTGGAAGAGTTCAGTAAAGTCATAGAGGGTTTGGTGGACATTATTCTCTATCATCAACCCAATGACAAAAAGAACAATTGGGGGTTCAGCTTCCTTGAATTGAGAATCACAGTCAGCAGCACAAGCCAGACTCTGGCAGACGAGTGGAAAAGTAAAAGTATGGGGGAAACGTAGTTATAATTGAATGGGTTGACACTGTGGAAGAAGCAGATCCAGAAGTCATGGAGAGTTTTATTTGTAAGAAATTTGGCTTCTACTGTGACAGAAGAAGTATTGCAAAAGTCATTTTTTGAATCTGGGGAACTTGAAAGAGTAAAGAAGATGAAAGATTATGCATTTGTTCATTTTGAAGAATGAGGAACTGCTAAAAAGACCACAGATGAAATGAATGGAAAGAAATAGAAGGAAAAGAAATTGAATAGTCTTAGTTAAACATTGTCTTAGTTAAATAGTCTTAGTTAAACATTGCCCAACAATGATTCATCAACTATGGACTATAAATATAATGACACGTAACATATAGCCTAACATATAAGAAAACTTAAATTGAAAATAACCTATGATTTTATGTTTTGCATTTTTAAATTGTTATAGGTTACCTGCATTTTTAAATTGTTATATCCTCACAAGTTTTGACATCTGCCCTACAAAATTTGTTTGGCTTAAATGTCGAAGCCATGACAATTTGCTTTTTAACGTGATTGAATTTCCAATTTCTTGTTCATATAAAATTTCAATAAAACTCAAAAATCTATTCCAAAATAAATTTAAAAAAATACATCCATGAGAGGCGACCTATGCCACAAAATAATTACGAGTCTAATTTTCTATCTTTTACATCTAGATTGCTTTGCAAAATTTGTAGTGTTTAATTTCATACTCATATTGCTTTGTATAATAAACAAATCAATACTAGTTAAATTAATAAATAGTAATAGATTAATATCAAATAAAATAATTATATACTAATAATGGAAATAAAGAATTGATAAATGATTCTTACAACATAGATGTATATAGTTTCATGCTGATTAATTAAAATAAGTAATTGAGAAACACCACTATTACTAAATTAAGCAAGGGGTATATTGTTAATAAAGAAGATACTTGAGGATTCAAGACATTCCATAGCAATCAATACTAACCATATAAGTATAGAAAATGATGGAATTTCAATAGGATTATTGTTACAGAAGGTGTTTGTAACAATTTATTTGCCACATGTTATTTGATTCATATTTTCTTAAAAGCATTAGTTAAAAATCTCTTTATGATCATCTGGTATGGATTTTGTCATTGAATGAACAGAAATCATAAAAAAACTACCTGCTCTGTATCATAACCTATTCAAGAAATTACTTTCTCATAATTCATGTTTTAACACAGGAGTTTATTGAATGTTCATAATCTTTTAAATAAATTTTCTTGGTTGTGAGAATTTCTGTATCTAAATTTCATATTAAGTAGTAATTGTGCAGTAATACAGGACATTTTAATATGAATTTTTAACACCCTTTAATCAAAAATGGTAAGTTCTTAATAAGAACCAACAAAACAACTGAGAAGGTGGTGCCAGGAGTAGACAGCTTAGTTCAGAGCTATTGCTCTATCTGAGAGAAAACACAGATCATGAAACTGTTCTAAAATGGAACCAGGATTGGAAAATGAAAGAACAAACATTAAAATCACTTAGCAAAATATTGTAGATCTCCATGAAATTTTGGCTTCAATGTCAAGACTTATGATGCCAAACGTGCACCAAGAGTGTATGAAAAGATTTATTATTTACCTAAGGAAGCCATCTAGTGGGGCAGGGCAGCTTCCCAGAGAGGTAGGAAAATGGCTTGAAAGAACAGGAATGGGAGAAGGGGCTGGCTTGGAATTTCATAGTACTAGTAAGGGAGTAGGACCAGGATTAGAGTTCCTAAATATGCGACAAATTTCTCTCTCTTATTCTCTGTGGTTTCTGTGTCTCCTTCATGGTTTCTGTGCATATGAAGTGAGTTAGATCCCTGCCAATGCTGAGTCGGGTAAGACAGATACCAGTCTCTCTGGCAGCTCTCCAAAAAAGCCATAACACTTCATTCACATTCCACTCCTCTTCCTCCTTTCTGGGGTAGAAGCTTTGAGTTGTACTTCTTCTCATGATTGCATTGAGCCACAGCAGCCACAGCAAGCCACACTCCCCCAATTTCTCTTTGTTTCAGTAGCTTCCAAACTCTGCTTGTTTCATCAATATTCCAGGTGAGGTGAAATAGAAACCAATCCCTTGGACAGCACTCTGAAAATCTAGAATCTTGGTTGCATGCTTCTTCTCTTCTTCACCCCATGTCCTATGGGGAGGTATTGGTCTGGGGTCTTCTCTATTCCTTGTTGCAGGATTGAAGGAAGAGAAAATGTGTGTAAAGTGAAATTACCTTTCTTACCCTTTCCAGTGATGTTCCTTCTTGGCATTGTATTCGCCCATGGCACCACAGCCTCTTAACTGGTTTCTGGAGATCTCCAAACAGTATTTTGTCCATGTATCTTTGTTAATTGGTATTGCTAAGGTGGGGAACTTAAGACCTGGGATTTCCTATTCTGCAGACATCCCTCCTCTCCTTTGCCCTTTTAACCTGTATCTGGGCAAACTAATAAGAAACCAGAATAGAGGACTAAAAGTTCTTATTGCCATTTCACTTATGAATATGTCCCTGGAAGGTAGACTAGGCATCAACAGCAGTTCTGTTTGCTCTGTTAAAAAGAATTTGTCTTTGGCTATTCAGTGACATCTGGGATCTTTCCTGGATATACAGGGTCAATAAATGAGCTCTTTAATCTGGTCACCTCACCTCAAAAGCATTTCCAAAGGTGAAGCGACTTTAAAGCTTGCACTCATGAGAATGATATATAGTTATCTTACTGGAAGGTGACCCATTAACCCCCACTTACCCTGTAAACATTAGATGAGAATCTCCAGGCTACTTTTTACTTCTGTGATACATAGCACATTGTACACAGTCCTATTTATACTTTTTATATTTTTTCGTTGCCTATCTTATAAACTAAACTATAAGCTCCTCAAAGTTAGAAACATTTTTGTGTTTATTTTTGCAAAATAGCACCAATTACTTCACATTGATATAAGTATTTGATAAAAGTTTTTCCATTATTTACTTACTAATCCAAAATTAGTTATTGATTTTCTATTCTGTACTACTACACAACACTGAATGCATAACAGATAAATAAATAAAATAATGAAGTAGATTAGTACATACTACAGCAATTTTTTTCAGTATGAATTATTGAAACCATGTAATCTCTTATATTGTTTTCTATAGTAACCTAGGGGAATATGTATAGATAGTGCTAAAAGCCATTTTATATCCATGTACAGATTTTTTTGAGAATGTTTTCATGTTCCAGATGTGTTTGTTGCTATCCCAAATCATAGAGAGTCTGTGAATTGTACAGGTCAATCTTCCAACAGTGATACTTAATTTTCAGTTTTTCTGTTATGTTCTTTAATTGGCAAATGACAGTATAAGTCCATCTAAAATCAAAGTTGTAGTTGTTTGCTATTTTTCAGTCTCTCTCTGTGTATATCGTCATTGTCATAGCCAAGGATGGGGGAGGTACAATACTATTTCACTTAATTTGCATCAACCTTGAAGGGATAAAATCTCATTTTTCTATATAGACCAAAGTGATTGGAGTCATCAAATTTCTTTAATCATAATCTTCTGAATTCCTTACAGATATGAGATCCTGTAATACAAATAGTTATGGGTCTGTGATGCAACAATAACAGTAAAAAATAATTGTTTCTCTCAATTCTGTGTTTTGGAGACTCAAGATGGCGGGCTAGAGGAAGCCTTCCTTCCTGTGTTTCTTAATAACATAGTAAAAATTAGTATCTGAAACACTGCATACATGGACCTTATTGGAGAGGAAATGGAGGAGTAGAATGTGTTTTAAGGTTTTTACAGATCTTATGAATCTGAATATTTTTGCTAAAAAAGTAGAAAGATAAAAATTTTTAGAATTGCTTACCTTTGAGGGTAGAGCTACAGGTTTTCTGTAGTAGTTACTAATATATTGGATAAATGTTTAGAAAAGAATCATTTTATTAGAAAAACCATAAACTAGAAACAGCAACTAAATGGAGTTTTTGGCCACACGCCAATGTTACCAGTAATGATAACATATTTTTCTAGAAATATTTTACTTTGGTGATAAGTTTTCATTCTAAAATTAATCATTCAATCCTAATTTGAAATTCTGATAGTTGGAAAATTCAAGAGAGACTTCATATCCTGAACTGTAGACTTCAATTATTATTATAAGTTTTATTGTACTTTTAATAACATAGTAATTTTACATGTTTATGGTGTACACTGTGATGTTTTAATACAGGTATGCATGATATAATGATCAAATCCAGCCAATTAGCACATTATTAACTACAAATATTTATCTTTTCTTCATCATAAGAATATTTAAAATCCTTTCCTTTATTTTGAAATATTGATTATTATTATTATGGTTACCCCACTATACAACAGACCACCAGAACTTGTTCTTCCTATCTAGGTACAATTTTATATGTATTGATTAACCTCCCCAAGTCCCTTATAGTTTAGGGTAACAATAAATGCAACACACAAATAATCATTTAAAAGGGAAATAAACTGAATTGTGAAAATAATTTCAGAGCCCAAATAATAGGAATTTTGCTACCTGTCTCTAACTTGGAAATAGCCCAAGACCCACACAGATCACTCAATCATAATTATATAGTGAGCCCCAGGATTTAAAGTAGCAGTTATGATTTAATGTGTCCTATTTCTCAGCATTCACCAAACCAACTATGTGAAAAACACTAAACAGAATGAAGGAATACAATGGTGAGCAAGATGTACGTTCCTTTTTAAGAAACCTATTAGTACAGATATGGATTCAAGGAAGTAAACAGGTAAATACAATTCAGTGTTATACCCTCTAGAAACAGCCAGCAGAGGATTTTTACCTGAAATTAGCAGATGAGGTTTTTCATTGGCACTGATGCCTTAGTTGTGATCTACAGAAGGCAGCTGAGTTAGCCAGTGAAGAGAGGAATTAAGAATCCTCAAAAATTAAGGCTGAAGAATATTTTAATAAAGGAAAATTGTTCACAAAGCTATGCATATGAGAAGTCATAATGATTTTTGAAAAAAATAATTTAATTCAATATTATTGAAAAATAATTTGAAGTGGTATGGAACTTGAAAGCAAAGGAGAGTTTTGTATTTCATTGTAAGACAGATTCAAGTGGATAACATCATGAATTTCAGGCTTCAAAAAAGATTTCTCTAGCAGACATGAGAATGATGTAGTTGAAAACATTAAAACAAAACCCATAGTTTTTTCTTGACTACATCTAGTAGAAGGATAGAATGCTACTATAAAAAATATGACAACTGGGGAAATATAAATATGAACTAAATATCAGATAATATTTTATTGGTGAATGATAACTGTATTGTAGTTAAACAAGAGAATATCTAATTCTTTTAAAAATGATTTTTTATGGGAGAATTTTCACTAAGTGTGCAACTAAATACCAAATAATTTAGAAAATACAGAAAGAGAGAGGGGTGAGGGGAGAGAGATTGATTCATTAAATATTTTTGACTGGTGGATCCAGGTGAAGAGAATGTAGATATTTAAAACTGTACTGTTTTTACAAATTTCCTTTAGGTTACAGACTTCTGAAAGTTTTTAAATATCCCAAAGGAAAAGTAAAGGAATAATGTTCAAATGTTACAGGTAGTAAGACAGATAATATTATTTTAATGATACAGTCATGGGATAATGCTATTCTTTGGAGGATGGATGCTAATCAATTAGCTTCAGAATTTACTTGGATACATTCCCTGCCTTCAAAACTCTTGGATCATTTTTACTTATGGTTTGTTGATGGCAAAATTTAGCTAGGAGGAAATTACTAACTCTAAAAAAAGATTCTTATAACTAAACATCTATTCTCAGTAGAAGGATCCAGGTAACTCCTTCAGCTTTTCATTTTATTTTGTGTTACTATTCTTAAAATTACAATGCAGTTATGAAAATTCAATCTTTTGTTACCCAGAATATGATATGGGAAATAAATGTGGACCTGGCATTGTGATACTGTCACCCATGGTGACTCCATTATATAGTTTTTTGAAAGGGATCATTTTTTGTTTGTTTCAGTAACAGGAAGTTTATCATTAATGGTATTCAATCATTTCTCAGTTCAAACATGTGTCAGAATTCTTCTGCTGCTGCTGACAAACAAACAGTGTGTATCAAATATGCAAGAAAATGTGATTTGTGTACCAAAATGGAGGCAACATTACATTAAAGATATCAACAAATAAAATTTCTAGATTTTGTTAATATACTCCCAGATATTTCTCTGAGAAAGAATTAGGCTATTAACACATTACAAAAATCCCTTGTTGCTAAAAAAAATGATAGGAAACACATGCCATTCTAGACATTTAAAATTGTAACTCTAAGATCGTGTGCATATGTATGTCATGCATGTACTAAAGCACAAATCCTCCGAAGCAGGCCTTGTAGAGTCTACAAAGTTAAACTAAGGCACTTCCAGTGGGGAAATAACACTGTATTTTCTACCTGCCAGGCTTCCTTCTTATAAGAGCTTTACTTAAATAAATTCATTTAATATTCATTATAAACCTAAGGTATTGATACTATCCTTATGACTTTTTTGTTGTTGTTGTTTTATAGAAAAGGACATTGAGCATAGTGAGTTTAATGTCATACAGTAAGGGTTCAAGTCTGATTACAAACCCAGAAAGTCTGGCTACAGATGTACACAAGGAAGAAGCAGGTGGATTTGAAAGAGACTTTGCTGAACTGCATAATAATAATAATCAATGTGCTAATCGTATTCCATAATGGCAATCACAATTATCAAAGTTAGTGATGAGTGGATTGTTGTCTGTTTAACATAGGAGTGGTTCTGAATCTCTAGAATTTCATCATAAACATACCTGTTCTTCATTCTACCCTTGCTGATCTGGAGTCAGTCACCTATCTACTGACTGCAGCGAACCCTTATTGTCTGATCCAGATGCCTAGAATCTCTTCACAGAGCTTTTCTTTATTGAAGATCCAGATATTTATTAACATGGGTTTATATACTATTTTTTGTTGTTGTTGTTCTTGTTCCAAGGATTGAACCCAGGGGTGCTTAACCAGTGAACCACATCCTCAGCCTTTTTAAACTTTTTGTTGTTGTTGTTTTGATTCAGAGTCTCCCTGAGTTGCTAAGGGCCTCACAAAGTTGCTTAGGCTGCCTTAAACTTGGATCCTCCTGCCTCAGCCTCCTGAGCCACTGGAATTACAGACATGCTATGATACCAGGCCATACTCAATCTTTCTGAATACTTTTCTGCATGGGATTTGGTCTTTGGTTTTGCATAGTATATAATTATTTGAGACTCCTGGCATTTTAAGATTTATTTTAATATAATACAGCATCTATAAATGCCAATATTTTTAAACAGGAATAATCCATAAAAGAATGAAAACTGAATAGTGCTGTATTTGTAAAGTAACTTTCCCTGTCAATATCCTTATTGCTTTTAGGGATCTTTATGCTGTATGTAAAGTATAACAAATTTTAATTTTGTAAAGTTCATTGCATATAATTAGGTGTACATTAAATAGCATTAGAGTATTTCATTAATTTATAATCAAATGAAACTTTTATAAAAAATGAGAAGTCCTGTAACTCAGTGTTATTAAAGAATATAAATTTAAATATAAAATGTAATATTTGATTATCACATTTTCCTCAAAAACTATATGAGATTTAATTATAAACAACTTATATATATTGTGTGCCTTTATAGAGAATAAAATAAAGCACAATAAAAAAACAGCGCAGGAAACTAGTGGGTAACCTATAAATTTATCCAGATTTCTGTGGGGAATTTGGGAGAGTATTTCAGAAGGAATGATATGAACTTGGAACTCCATGAAGATAAACTTTGGATCAAGATTCTATAATGAATATCATTAGTCCATTTGAACTATCCCAGAACAGTCAAGCAACAGCTAAAATTACTTCATAGTGTATGTATAACTGAAATTAGAACCTTCCAATTTAATTGATAAACTCTTCAACTTATTTAGTTTAAAGATATTTACATCTTACATCTAAGGATTTTATTTCTAAAAACTTAGAATTATAAAATCCAAATTTAAGCAAATTTTTACATATAGTGATCTAGCAAAGAAATAAACTTGCAGTCATAATAAGCAACTCATCATATATTATTTTGTTTGCTTGATACTAGATCAGTTTGTTTTTGTTAGTATTTATACAGAATGAGTATCAGCAACTCTAGGAATACTAAAGAAAAAATTCACTGATTAGCATCTAAATTGTCACAGTAGCTCTCCTTACCAAGAAAATTTTAATTTCCCTTTCAATGTCATAGGGGACTAATATGTTCTTAAAAATCACAGTTTTGGGGTGATTACATGCAATCACTTAAATAGAAAACAGATGAGCTTTTAATTTTTAGAGTGACACTTCTTTAGAAGAATGCCAAATGGTACAGTTTAAAATAGTTTTTAAAATGTTATCAGCATCTAGAGCAATTCTATATGCCTCACCTTCCTTGCATAATGTATATTATTTTCTCCTAGTTACTTCAAAAATAAATTAATTGGACATGACTTTGTTTGGATATGGAAAGTTCTAACCAGTCCCTTAAGAATGCTTGCTGAATGAATAAATAATTATAAATTACCACCATCTACAAAGTCTGTCAAAAGTTACGGTAGTGTAATTTAGTTTCACAATATCTTCTTGGTTATCTTGAAGCATACATTGTTGCATTTATGCTTGATATTGCAAAAGAGTTTTTATGTTGTTAATTACAAAGAGGACATTTTTAGATTTTCTGAAATATTGATGTACAGAAGGAACAGCAAATCAAACAGAAATAATTTCACTAAAGTGTGTACCAAATGTGCATCAATATATTGCCCTAGTTTGCATGAATGAATCTTCCACAGCACAATCCAGTAACCCTGGATTTGAGAATATTAAGTCTATGAAGACTAATTATAATTTATTGAATATATCAGTGAAGCAGAACTTCAGTCAGGCCCACATCCATAGGTAGGTTATAGCATCCCCCTATCTCTTAACCAATTGGTGGTTTCTACTTTCAATCAGCAAAAGTTACAAAAAGTCCAAGAAGAGTAATGGTTAAAAGAACAGATGATCCTATTTCACAACCCTTGCCACAAAGATTAAACCCTCTATTTCCAGCCACACACAATTTCATGCTATTTCAGGGAACTTGACCCCGAACTGAACTTCTTCAGCCTGTTCAGTTCAATCTGAATTTATAAGAGCTACTGACAGTCTGTAGCATGTAATGAAAAAAAAGCAATAGAGGGACAGCTGTTTGCTTTCACAACCCTACCATTGACATCAAGAGAGGAAAAGCTGTGAGGCTGGTTGATTCTAAAGAAAATGAGTTGGGATTTAACATTTGCAAAGATAAATCCACTTGTTATGTACTGATTTGGAGGAAATCTCTGGCAGTGGACTCAAGGTTCAGATCAGGGACAGTTTTCTTTGCAATGCGGAAATGAACATAATAGATTTTCTAGTAGCTATTTCTGTTTTGAGTATTTCGGCATTTGATTAAATGTCAAATGCTCTTTTATTTTTTTTTCAATTTTACATTATTTGAAATATATAGGAAAGTTAGCAAATTCATAAAAGTATCAATTTGGGATATGACAGGGTTGTTTTAATTCCTTATAGAAATATTTTTATTTAAATCATTACATTGAATAATACATTGAGTACTTTGTATTTGGAATTAAAATAAGTAAGTTTATAAATGTATTTTGCAGGTATATATACAGACTCTCACTCTAACATAAACACAAGGGCAATTCACCCTAGTTTTGAGAAAAAAATATTCCATATTCCTATATATTCAATAAACAGTGACCCAGATTCCTTAAAACTATCATAAAGTCAAATATTACAACTGATGTCATTAAACTTTGTAACTGTAAAATCTATTTAGTATGCCATTTAAGATTTTGTTGAAGAGAATTATAGAATGCTAACCCTACTGTACAATTTCAAAGTGGAACATGAGATTCTTGAAATATTCTGACACCTATAGGAGTTGCCCCTGGAAAATATAGAGATCCTCTCCCACAGTTTATCCAATGACAAAGTCTTTGGTACCTAAGGACTTTGATGTCAATCTCACTTATGTGAAAAGTGAAAAGACTACAAAACAGTTGATGAGTGTTCCAATCACCTATGGAACAAACATGGCAACTCTCTTCAATATTTTCCAGGGGTGAAAGACAACATCTAATGGTGGAGTAGATAGGGATAATGTGATGGAGTTAAGCATGTAACTCATCTCCAACATATTCTGTACAAGAGAGGACAGTGAAAACCACAATATTTGACTAACATATGTTAGGG
Organism: Marmota monax; assembly: GCF_021218885.2. Classification (NCBI taxonomy): domain Eukaryota; kingdom Metazoa; phylum Chordata; class Mammalia; order Rodentia; family Sciuridae; genus Marmota; species Marmota monax. Next base: position 10,859,619 of record NW_026693777.1, on the reverse strand, counting down.
CCTACTATGGTTAGTACTTAAACATACACAATTTTGGAATTTTATAGTTTAAATAAAGCTACTGTGTATAACATATATAACAGTTATTTTAAGACTAAATCAATGGTTCACATGATAAGTACTGAAGGAATTTAGAGTTGGCAATAACTGTTTTTCTAACTTCAATGATTGAAAATCTTTATAATATGGCTGGATTTCCACTGACTCTTACATATCACTTAAATAGGTTCATTTTTCCTTATGTGAAATATTTCCAGATGAGTAATTTATGAATGGGACCATCTAGATTATGTGAAGTTCTGAATCATGTGTTAAGAGTGTCAGCTGGGCTATGCTGAAGGTATAGCACAAAATTGTTCAGTCACATTCATAAAATGGAATAATAGGTATTAGAAGTCTTACACTTCATCAGCTCATGCCTTTTTTATAAAATTATAAAATATTATTTCAGTTAGTATAAATGGAAACATTAAGCAGAATTACCCTTTACTCACAGATTTAGTAGGTTTGTTATATGAGAGCTACAAACTTGGGAAAAATGAGACAATTCATTTTAAATATAATAACTGAGTTTTGCATGATAGCACACAGAGGCCGAAACAGGAGGATTGCTAGTTCAAAACCAGTTTGGGCAACTTAAGGAGACTGTTTCAAAATAAAAAAGGAAAAAGGCAGGGGATGTAATTCAGTGGTAAAGCACCCTAGGGTTCAATCCCCAGTACCACCAAAAAAAAAAAAAAAAAAAAAAAAAAAAAAACAAAGGAATAACTCACTTCATTCATTTATTAAATGAAGTGAATTAACTCACTTCATTTATTAATACAAAAGTTGATTATTTTTCTCAGTCACTCAAGGCAATATAAAGCTATGTGTTGCTATGTGGGTAATATTAAATCTGTGCCCCATTAGAAAAGTCAATATGGATAGAGAGGTTATATGTACTTTGACCTCAGAGAAGATACATAGTGAAGACTTTGCCAAACAAAATGTCTGTTCCCAAGTTAATAGTGATTGCTCCAAGAAGAAGTCACTTGATCCAAACAGAGCCAATCCTAGTTCCTCACTGAAAGTTGACATATACTAGTTGGGAGTTAGGAGTAAAAGTCTCTTATGGAATTATGAGAACTGAAGACCATGTAATGTTGGAGATGTCAGTAGATACTGTCTGTTTCTTATACTCACAGAGAGAGAGAGAGAGAGAGAGAGAGAGAACAAATAAATCTGGGACAAATGAATTATTAACTATTTAAATAGCTAACTTCAGGCCCAACTGGTCTGCACTTCTTATCTGAATTTCTTTATGAAACTTTTCTTTTACTTCGATGGCTGCTTTAAACATTGATCTTTCCTCTTTGAGACATCTTTTGAAAAGCTTTGAACAGTTTTGTAATCCAGGAAGCAAGATGCACAATTGGAAGAATTTGATTTGTAAGATTTTGACCATTTATGAGCCCAAGCCTAAAATCTAATTACCAAGAAAAAGAGTCAGAATTAAGTGTACATATATTACTAACAGTCTATACCATTTAAAATTCAATGCTTTTTAATATGGGCATGCTTGAATTTTTAAAAGATTGTTTCTCAGGGCCCAGGGTAAATTGACATTTTCTTTTTACTTCCACAGTCACTTCCCCCTTCCCCCTTCCTCCCCACCCTTCCTTCTTTCTTTTATAAACACACACATATGCACACACATATGCTGAAGTGATCAGAATTCCTTTCTAGAAAGGTGAATATTCAATGAAAAAATACATTTATCCCTCTCTGATTTATAAATATCCTAGAGATAGCATGTCACACCTAGATATCCCAATAGGTCACTTGACACAAAGGTCAGATGCAACTACTCATAAAATAATACCTTGAAAAAGTGTTAAAATATAGACTTTTCACATGAAAAAATATCTGCTAGAAATAACAAGTACAAAAAAATAGCAATTGGCTCCAACAAGGTAAATAATCATCCAGTGTGAAATTTAAGTCATCTGGACTTTTGAATGATGTTTTCTTAGTAGAAAATTAATGCTATTATAGTCTCATACTTAAATTTTTATGCAATAATTTACTTATTTAGAGAGGAATACTCTCAAAGAAAACTTTCCGATTGAATAATTATTCAGTTTCAATCATTGTGAAGAAAGAGTAAACACTGGCATATGTTCATGCTGCTGGAACAAAGGGCAACCAAGAAATTTAAAAAGTGAATCACTGGCTGAACAAAAAATCAGCACATACATAAATTCTGACAATGGAATCTGGAAGGGAAAAATCATTACTAAATCTTAAGATCATATATTATGGTCACATGCAATATGGCAAAGATAATCTACTCTACTTCATCCCAGTACTGTGTCTTGTTAACCATTTAAATAAAGGTCACATCGTAATTCTCTATTTATATGTGATATGAAGAAAATCTGTTGTAGCTTACGATTAAACATTTTGTGAAAGGGTAAATGAAGTTATAATATAAAATATTTTTAACAAAATATTTTAGTCCATAAGGGCCAGCCAGCCAGGTGTGCATCTCAGATAAGTGAGTCCTTCATCTGTAAGGTTTCTCCTCTTATCTGCTGAGGCACTAAATAAAGCAAACATTTTTGTACTTAGAATAGCATCTACTTTTTGAGTTCAATCGGTGTTGTAGTTTGTTTTCAGCATTTCAACACCCGTTCAACCAGTCCCTGTACTACATTATCTCTACTGACAATACCTAGAGTACTTTGTGAATTTGCAACTAGATTTTGAATGATAGGAGACAAACATCAAAGGTATCCTGCAAGAAAAGCTGCCGCCCTTCAACACAGTCTTAAGCATAGCCTGACCCAGAAATCAGTGGAGCTCCACCAGCAGGTGGAGGAGTGGTCAGCCCCACTGCTGTCCCAGGCAAGTTCAATGTGTGAGAGCCACAGGGGCACCTGCTTCAACATTTTGAGTGTAAACCCAATAACTACTACTTTATTTCCACCCTCCAAATCTCAGCACACACACAAAAATGTTTCTTGCATTTAAGTAAGTCACCAAAGAGTTCAAAATCAACAGAGACCTACAGAAATGGATTCCTTAAGAAGGGGTAGAAAACATTTTTTTTTTATGTCAAGAGTATTCTACATTGAAAAAGTTGTAAAAGTTTTGACCTGAAAACAATTACTTCTGTTTTAATAACTGTAGATCTAGAAAATGTTTGAGATATATCATTTTAATTTCTTTAAAAGATTGTTGCGATCATGTAGTAACCTGGCAATTGCAAAAAAATGAGTATATTTTATAACTTATTTGTATACTCTCTGAATGGTTCAATATTAACATAAAATTGCATATATTTAAATATAATTCACATTTTTTACTTTATACATGTTTTTAAGTAGATTAAATATACTATGTAGTACATACTAATGAAAACAAATATTTTTAAAAGATTTCCCTCAAATGTGGAATATGCAGGTGATTTTTAAAGATATAATATGAAAAGTATTTTTGATATTTTTATCGCTTGTTATTTTTAAAGATCTACTTTAAGTAACTTAAACTGAAGCTTTTTAGAAAGTCCCCCCCCAGACTATTAAAGAACAATTAAATTAGTTTTCTCTTCATCTGAGTATCTACATTTATCTGTATTTTAAGACAGTAAGCTCTAATTGCTGCACAGTCTCTGAGAAGTACCCAGTAAAAGTATATTAAAATATAAATGCCTTTCTTCCTATTTTTTAAAAAAAAATTGCTGAAATTTACTCCTGCAAAACACTTTCACTATGTGGTTTTCTTCTTTAGTATGTATCCTGTATTCCATGTCTATAGTACTTCAGGGCAAGCCTTCTGAGAATACATAATGTGCTATATTGAACATATTCCATCTTACATTTGCACCTCTGTTCTCAGGAATCTGATGTAGTTTCCAGGCTTCTCACCATCTCATTAAAAATTAGTAGTGGGAATGTCAGCAGGCCCACAACCTAACAAATACAGTCCTAACTTTGTAAATTAAACATGCTTGGCATGTATGCATTATTTATTCCTGTTTGCTTTTAGATGTCAGCATGTGCATGTTCAGGGCACTATCTTTGCATTTGGAAGTTCTCTGGATTTGGGGGAAGAACCATGAATGAATGACTTATATAGGAATCAGGATTATGAATTATATAAATCAAACTATAAGTCAGGAAAAAGAAAATTAAAATTACTCTCAGGAGCTTACTCTAAGAGCTTCTCAGAAAAGAAGGTAAAATGAAAGTAAAATTTTAAAAATCTGGAATTTTGATGCTTTAAAATTTCCCAGAAACATAAAAATATATGAAATCACATACAATGTTGTTTCTTAAAAATATTGCTAAGGATAATTTGCATGCCTGTAATCCCAGCTGCTCAGGAGGATGAAGCAGGAGTATTGCAAGTTCAAAGCCAGCTTCAACATCTTAGAGAGGTCCTAAGCAACACAGTGAGACCTTGTCTCTAAATAACATACAAAAAGGGCTGGTGATGTGGCTCTGTGGTTTGGTTAAGTGCACCAGGGTTCAATCCCTGGTACCAAAAAATTAAAAAATGACAAAATAAAAATATGTTTGCATATTGGATAAAACAGGAATAATATCAGGAGTCTGATTTTTGTATAATAATATCAGAAGTCTGATTTTGATTTTGCAACCTGATTGGGTATAAGAATAATCTTATTATTAGATAATATACAATGAGGTGTTAAGGGTATTATGGCTGTAATTTACTAAATCCATTTAGAAAATACTGTATGTGCATAGAGAGAGAGAATAAAAGTGTAAATGTATTAAAATATTAATGCTTGGAGAAGCTGAATGACAGTTACATAGGACTTATTTGTATTATCTTTATGGTTTTTCTGTTTTGTTATTATTTCAAAATTTTAACTAACTAAAATATTGCTCAACAATAGCTTCTTAATGGTTTGTTGGCTTTTTAGGAAATGGCATAGAAATAGATGCAAAACTATAGATGCCTATGGTCTATTTTGAAGCCTATAGTCTATTTTGAAGTCTATAGTCTATTTTCTAATATTCTGCTGTATGTGTTATTTTTCAGTTTTCATTAATTTTGTGTTTGACTTCAATTGATTTTTCCCTATTAATGACACCTACATTAGATGTCAGGAAAAGAGCTTGTTATTTCAACAAAAAGAAAATGTATAATATTCTCATATATTTTCCTCATTAAATTCACATTATGGGAGTAATGGTTGTCTTAAATGGGTATAATTATTAATAAGAAAAATGCACACATTAATTTTAAACCCTAATGGCTGTGGCACTTTTTGATTTTCTAGAAATAATTTAGCCACACTTGCATGAATTTCAATTCCCTCTTCATCATACTTATTAATGATTCTATGGCAAAAAAAAGACAATGTAAAACAAAGGTCATAACAAATAAGCATATCTTTAGCTTAAAATTTTATGGACATATGTGACATTATCTGTAGCATGCAGCTATTTGATGCTACCTCAATGAGAATACATCTTAACTATATAACGTCCTTCATGAAAATGGCTATCCAAAGAAGACTTTTCATCATAGTTTTATTTTATTTGTAAAGTTATTTCACCTTCCTTTCCCACTCTTTATTTTTCTTTTTCCTTTAAATCATTAGGCAACTACGTGGAAACCATTTAGGTCTTTTAGGTCTTTTAAAAAATTCTATAAAGGAAATAATACAAAAATGATTAAGCAACTTCATTACCTTATTTTATTAGTACCCATTTACTCCTTAGCACTTTCAGTCTGCCCTCAGTTCTCAATAGTCCTTTGAAAAATTGTTTTAATCATGAAATCAAAACTCCTTTTTTTCATCCCCATTAATTTAGAACTTTCAAATACCTCAACATGTGACAATGAAAATAAAAGGATTTTGCAATCAGTACTTCATTGTTTGGATCCTGAAACTGCCATATAAAGAAACTTGAATGTATTTTGAAACATCCTTAAGCCTAAGTTTCCATCTGAAAAATGTGGATGTAATACTCCTTCCTTAATAACTTTGAAAGTGTTAAATGAAATAATGGATACAAAACAAATAATGAGAATCTACAATATAATAAGCTCTCAGAAATTTCAATGTTATTAAATAAAAAAGGAATAAATCAGATAAAGGATGGTGTGGATTTAAAGGATAGTGTTGTCTAGAACATTTCACTGAAAACATAAAATTCATGGTAGTTATTAAAATAATAGACTTTAGTTAAGCAAAAAGGAAAACAAGAATATATTCTTGAATATATATAGATGAGCAAGTTACATTTTGGAAATTAAATAGAACTGTTTAGCTCAAGCAGAGAATTCCAGATGGGATTTTAGAGGCTTACTTAGGGATATTTGAATCTATGAATGTCGTACCAAGATGTTTGAACTTATTTTGAAAGAAAAAGGAGTTATTGGAGTTTCCTTTTTAATAAGAAAGCGGTTTTGTGAAAACAGTGATTAATAAATGTAGATTTGTTAGAGACATATTGGACAGTATGAATTGGAGATGGGAATAATCTATCCAAGGGAAAGTAGTTCATGGGTTTTCACCATGGCCATCCACCAGGTTACAAGACGGTGCCTTTGCCATTTGCAAGGACAAGCAAAAATAATCAAGAGTTTTATTTGTTTCATAATAAAATTGATAAAATGCATTATGGGGCTAAATTCTTTACAGAAGAGGAAGTTTAACAGAAAATTTGGAAAGCTTTTTTCTTAAGTGATTAGAAAGATGAAACATTGTCAAAGACAGAAATGATAGAAGTCATGGTGAAAAATAAATAGTTCTGGTTAGATTGTAAATGGGGTTTTGAAGATGAGAACAGGCTGAAATCCTCTAGGGACATAGAGAAATCCTCTAGTGACAGTTTGCTACATGAGCTGGGCGCTTGAAAGAAATGGCCTACAAAATCTATAGACAAGACATATGAAGGCATACATGTTAGTACGTATCTATAAATTGATGACAGAGGAAATAGTAAATGCAAAATTGAGATAAGTAAAATAATATGAATAGGACCATGTGACAAAAACCAGAGTAAAAAAATAATTTCTAGAAGAAAAGGGTGAAAAAAAGATGGAAAAGGGAAACATGATCATTGAAACTTTCATTGAATGTCTAGAATATTCCAAAATACTGCCCTAACACACAGTATTTCATTTAATACATTCAATAAAATGCCATGAGAAAATGTTTTGCATGCAATCATATATCTCATGACCTTTCCTCCTACCTTTCAGTAATTTAGCTAAACCCTGAAATGAGACAAAAAAGCACCACCTTCTCCACACTTTCAGTCAAAATAAGCCAAATTCCAGCAGGACTATTCAAAATAGTACTAAACTCAGAAGTGTAGTACATCCTATCTAGTATTATTCTAGTCAATATAAGGAGAGGACTGAAAATTAAGGATGATATTGACTTTTGGTAGAATTCTGTAATTAATAGCTATATCCCAGACTCCTAAAACTAATAGAAGCAGACTCCAAGAGAATCACTTATAAAGATTATGTATCCCTAAAAGAAAATGCAAGTAGCATTTTGTTCTATGTTGGGTATCTTTTGAGGGTTGCAACATGATGGTCTGTCTCTGTACTAACTAATCAGAGAAAAAAGGAACTAAATAGTGTGTCATGTATGAGGAGATCGCCAAGCAAAGAAAACTAGGATGTCCTCTATTCAAGTTCTGGTTCTTAAAAGGTACACAAGATATATACTGAATGCCATTGCAATCTGGATTGTTGGCTCAGGACACCAGATGAATTTGAGGCTCCAGTTTTGGTGGGGCTTCCATAGCATTAAGACAAAAAGCACACATCAGAGGAAGGAGCTCTGAATGACACAGAGGAGGGTCAGCAGGAAGATGTATAGGGAAAGGTAGCACATGCTGGGGGAGATGAGAGAAGTGACGCTGCAACAGACTGAGCAAATATGTAACTGTATTTGACAGATATAAATGTAATCCTTTTTGTATAATTAGACCTGAAAGTTCCTATGAATATGAACTCATTTTGATTTTTTCTATTATTGGGGCATTATTTTTTTCCACAAAGCAATTAAATAATACATATTTTAATTCATCATTTATTCCCCATTCTTCTAAGTTAATGTTCTAGAACTCTTCGTATCTGCTATTTTACATTAATTTGAATTTGATGTTTAAAAAATGTCTAACAATTTTCAAAATATATTTGACTGAATATTTTAAGGTCAATTAAATACAGAAATATAGATAATGTCAAAGACCTAATATTCTTTTTTTTTTCCCTTTCCCCTCACCTCCTAATATTCTGGATTCTACAGAAATTCTGTTACTCCTCCCTTTTAACATTTGGTAGCACCATACCTCTCTACTGAACAAGATAGACTCAATGTTCCAGTAAATCGTAGAGAGGTTTCTGGCCTTAAGGCCTCTGGCCTTCCTCTCATGATCCTTACAGAATCTAGATGGACTAACCATGTAGGTTTTCCTCCTCTTATTTCTTAGTGCATTTTACTTAAAACAAATTTTGTTATTATAAATCTTTCTCTGACTCTTTTATATGTAAATAGTTTTAAAGAGCCTCTTCTCATTTTTACAACTTTTACAACAATAGCCTTTCTCAAGGACCTAGGAACCATCCCTTTGAAATGTAGTCATTAAGAAAGATTGCACCCATTTCCCATAGTTTCTGTGGGAAGGTAGCAGCCTAATTCAGTATATAACTTTTAACAATTTTGAAACTACTTCCTGTCATAAATTATAGCAGAAAGTTTCTTTTAAGAGCAATAAAGAGACACAGATAGCCCACACTGCTCCCCAACCCCAGCTCTAAATCAATCATAGCCCTTTGTCCCCATGAGTGAGTTCAGACTTCATCCTGATCTCTCTCTCTCTCTCTCTCTCTCTCCCCCCCCCCATTGCAATAGCCTGGGCAAAGCCTTCCTTGCCTGTTTAACTATACCTGGTACAATTTTCACTTGGACACAGACAACCCTGTCTCTGAATCATGATGCAAAAGAATACTAGCATCTCTGTATGTCTTTAAGTAAAGAATATATTGGGTCCATCACAGACTGATTTCAGTGAAATCTTTTTTTAATTGTACAAAACCATATTCACTGAATTTAATTATTTTGATGAAAATTATCTGTTTTAAAGTGAAGTAGGAAATCAATAGTTAAACACATCAACACTGTAACAGGTAACAGGTAACAGTCAATGACTAGTCAACCCCACTGAAATCTCTGAAATGATGCAAATGACAAGAGATGTCTGCTCTATGACATATCTGTTGTTAATATCAGTGATATAAATTTAGAGTACTGATATTTTTTAGAGGAAGGAAATGTTTTGCCATTATTACTTGCCAAAAGTTTAATATTGGATATTTTATTTTAACAGTATCATAAATATTTTCTTTCCCACAGTATTTGTATTCTCACTAGATTTTGACTATCTCGCTTCCTATAGTATTCCAGTAATCATTGCTAGAATGCCTTTTCCTCTTTTCCTTTTCCTTTCCTTTCTTATCTCGACCCTCCTTCCCTCCTCTTCTCCTCTTCCTTGTTCCTCTCCTCTTCTCTCTACCCGGGAGGTTTCTATTACTTGGTCAAGTAGTCTTCTGTTGCCACGTTAAATCTCCAGATTCTCATCTCACCCTGTCATGATTTGGGTCTAGGAATGTCATGACCAAGCTTGTCTCAGGCAAGGCAGGAATGATCAGAGATGAAATGATTGATAATGAGAGCCATAATTTCATAGGTGGGTTAGTTCATTGGATGGATTAATAATTAATTGGACTACTGGGTGATAACTAAAAAAATGGATGTGACTGAAAAGCATAGGTCTCTGGGGATGTGAGCATGGAGACAACAACTTGTCACTGTCTGTGGCTCCTCTTTCTTCCCCTTCTATCCCTCTCTGTGCTTTCCAGCTGCCATAAGCCAGGTTGCTTTCTTCACCTTGTCACACATTTCTGCTATGAAATTCTGCTTCACCACAGGCTCAGAGCAATGGGGTTGACTAGTCATTGACTGTTACCTCTGAAACTGTTATTCAAAATGAATTTCTCCTCCTCCAAGTTGTTCTCATCAGATATTTTGTTTACAGTAACAAAATGCCAACTAATGCACACCCTGTTAAACTCAACAGTGGAATCCTCCAATCCACTCAGTTTTGCAACTTTTATGCATTTGGATTATGGGAGAAGCAACTGGAGGGGAGCACATTTTCCACTGACTGTAACTCTGAGAACCTGGGTAAATATTGCAGGTATTTGGAATTTTATATAAGAACCTTCAGTCTGAAAACAAAGCAGTGCAGAATTTATAACAGTCAGTATTTACTAACTGCTTACCGAATGTGAGGTGGTAGTCCAAATATTTTACATGAATTATCTTCTTTAATCTCAACAGTGTTATATTTTGACTATAATGCACAAATCAATAACAACTAATGTGTTAACTTTTCCTTTTCAGACTGGAAAAATGTTTGCTAAATTGTCACAAAGAAATTATGTGCATCTATTTGGACTATTCAAATTTAAAATATAGTTGCAAGTATTCCATTCACTCTAATCTTGCCCCTATTTAGTAATAAATGATTTTTAAGTAAAATAGCACAATTAAAAGAAAAAACAACTTTGATATAATGATCACTCCCCAATTTTATGCAAAAAAACTGACATAAAATCTGTGATGACTATATAATGAAATACAGTATCCTATGAGTCAATTATTTGTATTAAACCATCTTGCATTTTACAGATGCAGATTCTCAGACTCAAAGATGTCACAAAGTTAGTAGTCAATTCTAGACCCCCAAACCTGCCAGTTGATTTCATTGTCATCAAAGTGCTATATATCCTTAGTCTTTTGTTTGGGGGCACACTTCATCACTGCATGGATTATTCCTTTTCAGCTTACACATGAAGTTAAGTTGCTCAGGAGGAAACAAATGCTGAGGTTATCCTTCAGAGAGCACTTTTCCATAACTTGGGGATTTACAACTGTAAGTCAGACTTCACTGTGACAACAGAAACTGCTTTAAGTATTTTCACCACCCCTTCTTCCAACTTGCCACACATAATAATAACCCCTACTCATATGCAAATTTAAAAGTTCAGAAAATGAATGCATTGGATTTTTCATGTGTGTCCATCTGAAAGTCTGCCTCTTTTTCAAATATATTATCAGAGAAAAGAATCTAAAAATCATAACAGGCAAAGAATGCTTTTTCTTCATTCAGAATCTTAAATAGATCTTTATGTGTTATTCTTCAATGATGTAAATAGATACTTAGAAGCAACAACATTCTGCCTAATTAAAAAATCCACTGTATAAAGCATTTTTTGTTTGCTTTTTTTTGAAAGAGTCCTTAAAATTGTTAGATAACTTTAAACATTTTATTCTGAGACAGATTATTCAGTTTCTTGAAATATACCATATTCATCCCAACAAAAAAGATGAAGGAAAAAGAATGATCTATGTATAATAAAAATAATTGTAAGCATTGCCCAAACACAAGCCAATAGCAACAACAAAAATTATATTTCCTCTTAAAAAGAAAATATTTCTTTTAATCATCCAAAATAATTTTTTGGCAGTTGGTCACACATTCTTCATGCTAGAGGGAAAAACAAACAAGGTGAACTTGCAGTTGAGAAAAGAGCAGAAGAGAATTTCACACACCAGTGAGTACCAAGGTCACCTTCAGGTGCAGTGGACATATTAACTCTAATTTGCAAAGTAGAAAAGGAGAAAAATTTATTCAAAAACCTTTATTTACTAACAGTGGTTCTCTAGCTTACATTTTCTTTTTCTTTAAAAAGTCTGAATTTTCAAAGTGGACTGTATCAATTAATTCATAGTATTTATTTACTCTTTGTTTTCAGAAACCCTGGTACTGCTATTTCACATTGAATATTTGTAAAACATAGCTTGCTTTTGTATGGTGTGTTTTTCCTTTTATACACCAATTTATAGCATTAAAGTTAATTGTCAAACCAAAGGCACCACCTCAGAAGTTTTCTCCAGAAGCTGACAAAAACATGTTTTCACCAGCAATTTAACAAGGCCAACACCTACCACATAGATTTTGCACTTGAGCTAACACAAAAATAGCTATTTTTATTGACAAGGTTTTCAGAGAATTACATTAAAAAAAAACCCTGAAAAAAATCTTAAGTGTCCATGAATGAATGACTAAACTTTCTTTTTAGACATGATTACAATGTATTATCTGACAATACGGGCTAATAGTAAATAGAGGAATACCAATCTAGATAAATACCAGTAATAGAAATACATGAAAATTGGTTTGTTGGGTGAGCACTGCAAGGAGGTACAGAGTCAAACCTCTGATCTATGGCAATAATACTTAAAAATAATTAAAACTCAAAATGGGGCTCAAATTCCTGCCCTCTATGAATTTTAAGATAACAGGTAAATTAGTTTATCTCTCCACACCTGAGTTTCCTCATTTGTAAAACTGAAATAAGGATAGACCTTTTTCTTATGACATTTTTGTGATGGTAATCTTTTTTAAAAAATACACAAATCACCTCACACAATGTCTGATGCACAAAAGACAAAATTATTAGCCTAAAATATTACGGCTATTTCTCCTGCCATTATCATTATTGCCTTACATACACTACACCTAAGTCTCATTGTCTGTTGCCTTGGAGTCATAGTCAAAATTCTCAGATACTCTCCTCTCCAATAAAGTAACTCTGTTCCTTTGCTTCTCCTTCTCCGAGTGTCTGGACCTACACCTACACAAACACATTTCACTCATAACAGGACACAAAACTAAATCAGGATTCCCAAGTCAACCTTCAAATCTATTCAACCACTTATCTTGGAAGAATTTTAGAAGATCATAGATCTTAAATATAAATTTCAAGTGGTATTTGATACTGAGTCCCCTAAATTCCTAATACTAAGAAGCAGAAAATGTCTTCCAACCTCAATTTTCATTTTATTATCTTCCAGAAATGCATTATTAAATCAAAGTCTCAGGGGCTAGGGATATAGCTCAGTGAGTAGAGAGCCTGCCTTGCATGCACAGGGCCATAGGTTCAATCCCCAGCACTGCCAAAGTAAATCAATCAATCAATCAAAGGCTCAAGTGCAAAGCAAGAGTTGCATTTGTGCTTCCTATATTGTATATATCCCTAAGAAAAGCCTACAGTAGATAAAAAAATATAGCTCAGGCTAAAATATAAAAAAGAAAAAAAGGAAGAAAGATGAAATGGAAGAAGAAAAGTATCAGAGGTTCTGAGGTTCTAGACAATAAAAAAAAGGGCTGATTTTGCAGAGGTGTCCAAACATAGAAGAAAGAATCAGCATAGTTGAGTTTCCAATTATTTTAGGCTGGATTGAGGGCTGGCCATAACTGAGGCATGACGTAAGGTGACTCAACCTCTATTATAAATTTCACTGTATTTCTAGCATAATTAACCAGCTAACTAAGTGACCAAAGCTCCTGGAAATTGACAAAAATAAGTATCCTAAAGAAGAGCAAGTCAGAAAAAAATAGCTCTAATGCCAATAAACAACGTAATAGATTAACAAAATGTTGAACAATTGTTCAATGGAAATCTTTTAGCAGTAAAAAGGGGGAAATAAGTGATAAACTCATCAAATAGATAAATCTTATCATATTGCCAAGCAACAGAAGCGAAATGCCAAATAATACATACCAATTTATAGAAAATGCTAAAAAGTACAAACTAGTTTGTATTGATAGAAAGTAAATCAGTGGTTCCTAGAGTCAGGCAGAGGGGCAATTGAATTGCAAAGAAATCAGCCTCCAGATGGCCCTCAAAAATCCCTGCTTCAGGTATTTAAACTCTTGTGTAATCTCCTCCTCTATTTATCAACTTGGTCTGTGTGACCAGTAGGACATGGAATAAGTAATACTGTACCATTTCCTGGATTAAATTATGAAAGATTGCGGCTTCCATCTTGAGCTCCCTCTTGGTCTCTTCTCTCTCTATCTAGGATCACTCATCCTATGATTTACTGCACTATGGTTATCAGTCACACCATGATGAAACTCAGGCAGCCTAGTGAAAGGTCCACATAGCAAGAATCTGAGTCAATTTTCCAACAGACTTAGGTGAGTTACCTTGGATAATGATCACTCAGAATGATTTAACTTTCAGATGACAGTAGCTCAGGCAACATCTTTATAACAATTTTATAAGAGACTAGAACACTAGCATCCAGCTAAGGTTCTCCTATATTTCTTAGGAAGATTCTTTTATTTTATTTTAAAATACTTTTTAGTTGTAGATGGATATAATACTTTAATTTTATTTTTACATGGTGCCAGGGATCGAAACCAGGGCCTCATGCATGCTAGACAAGCGCCATACGACTGAGTCACAACCCAGGCGCCAGGAAGATTCTTTAGGTCCTCCTAAATTGCCCCTTTGCCCCTGACCTCAGGAACAATTCCTGAAACACTGTGAGATTTTTTGCTTTATTTTTATTTGCTGCTCAAAGCCATGAAGTTTAGGGTGATTTGTTACCCAACAATAAAGAACTAAAAAAGATTTGGAAACAAAATTAGAGTTGTCATAACAAAAACTTAAAATGTGGTAATTGCTTTGAAACAGGGATTTGCACTTGTAGTATGGTATTAGCAAATGTCTAAAGAGTCTTGAACACATTATTCATAGTTTGGAGTTTGAGGAGGCAATCAGTGAGAAATTAAAGAATATTGAGAAAATAGTATCAGAAAATTATTAAACTGGCAGAAAGTTTAACAATAGCAGCAGGTATGGTAATGAAGAAGAGAGAAAATATTCCAAATCAATTGGGTAATCTAACTTAAGGTGATAATAAATATATTAATATGGGATATCTTATTCTTTAATGGATCTTTTATGAATATGTACATTTGAATTTATGCACTTTTGAAAGGTCCTTGGAATTCTCTGGGTTCCTCAGTCATCAAACAAAGCAACTGCTTCACTGATAATTTTTTTTTAAGTAAAATCTTTATAAATAGTTGTAGGAATGTCAGGTGAAATCTATCCAAGGGTTCAAAATACTAGTGTTTAAATAGATATCTTATAGAAAAAAATATCAAACTTATATATCAGAAAAACAATTCAACATTTATTCTAGACATAATTTATTTAAAAGGAGGAAATATAATCAGGGCGAAGTTAAAGGTATTGAATTTTTCACTACTTTTATCTTGGTATGTGAAAGGAATCATTAAATAACCCTAAATAATAAAACCAAGTTGGAACTTTGTAAAAAAAGAAAGAGAGAAAGTCAAGAAGAAAATAAATAAACCCTTATCCTGAGCTGATTTACTTCAAATAAGGAACTAAATTAAAATCAATTAAAAAATAATAATTCATGTTGAATATTTTTATATTTATGCACTTTTATATATTGATTAAAAACAAATTTGTATGCTCTAATATTGTCATACTTATTTTGGTTCCCAGTGACAAGAGTGTTATTAGCCTAACTTAAGAAATGTTATAGAATCATTTTCTTGAACCAAGATGTCACAGTGATTTGAAGAAAAATAAATCCTTTTCATTACATTTTAATTATCACATAGAATTTGAATGTAATGATATTCATATAAGCTTGTATCACTTTTATTTCTAATCATGCAGGAATGAGAGGTCACCAAGGTTGACTTGCAAATAACTATAGAACCAAATCACACAGGGAATAATTTGAGGAAAGGCAAGGGTCAAGTCTTTATAAATTAAAATATATTTAGGTTTTCTATCTTTCAAACTTAATACTGGAATTAAGAGTCAAGACCATTCACAGAATTGTGGAAGGAATACAACCTATCACTGGACTTGCCATGTGCTTTGCATTTATTAAAGCACTTAAATTCACAGTCATATAGTGGCCGGATATTGCACATACAGAGAAATAATATTAAAGTAGATTTGTAGATAATTTCAAATAGATAACTTTACATTCACTGTTCCTCTTCCAGTATTCTTAAGGCAAAAAAAAGAATGTATGTGGCTAGTCTTGCATGACTTCTTTTTGTTCTTTTCTACTCACCAGTAATTGGGGAATGGAGAAGAAATGTAAACAGAATTTCAACAAATTTGCTTTCAAGCAAACTTCCCCCTAAAATTAGGTTTTTAATGTTAACATCTTTGGACTGGATAATTTTTAGGTTTTTGGAACTGCCCCATGCATTGTAGAATGTTTGACAGCATTTTTGGCCTCTGTAGAGTCAAGTATCACCCCTTTTCAAACTTCTCCTAAGTTGTAACAATGCAAAATGTCTCCCTATGTTGCCTAATGTCCTCCGGGGTATAAAATTGTCCTCCTCTTCCCTGTGGAAACCATTTTCTTAGAGTAAAATTTAAAAAAAAAAAAAAAAAAAACTTGAGATATTAGAAAGCATGAGATGTGCCTGTTAGTGACAAAAAGCACAGGTCACTTAGGATTTTATAACTGGGCACTATAGATTTCATTAGGACCTAAATTTATATTGTCTATTTGTACTGGTTTTTGCTATGAGGATTGGCAGCAAGCTGAGAAGAACCTGCTGAGATGGGATAACTGGGATATGAATAAGCATTGGAATGAAGCAATGAATAAGCTTTGGAAAACTGAATTTTGATTGGCCCTTCACTTGGACTGAATCATATGACAACAAATTTATGATTAAAGATAATAAAGTAAATCCAGTCATTTTCTTGGCCAAATAGTCTGGTTTATTCCTACATCCTTATAAGCTATTTGGCTATTCCCCAAAACGATCCATGACACACATGATGTATTTCCAATTAGCCATATCAGACTGTAAACTGATGGCAGGAAATCTGTTTTCTCTTGTGAATAGCATGTACTGTTCTCATAACGCTATTTGGATTGCCAAACCCCCTTTTTCTTGGTGCTCTTCTTTTATCAGTGTCAGATAATTACTAATCAATAATGGCACTCATCCCCATTGATCCCTTCTCAGCCTCAGAATCTTCACCAGAGAACTCTAAGAAGTGTGGGTAGTCCACCAATAAAAAGGAAAATCTCTGTAATTTTGGGTCTAAAAGATAAATAATGTATAAAACCTAAAATTTGCATTGTTCTTTAAAAATAGATTTTAAAAAAATTGTTAAGTCTCAAAATAGCCTTACGCTATACAAGAAGAGAATCTTATATTAGTTATAAGTGAATTTAAGAGAGTGTTGAAGTTTATATGACTAGTAAATTACAAGATAGCCCAAAATGTCTTAAAAGAAACTTCTTTATCCGCAGGCCCAGAATAAAATATAACTTAAACAAAGTGAAAAAGTATTATATAATTTGTGTATTTCCTTTATGACATTAACTACATGTTTAATTCTTTTCCTAATTCGTTCATTGACTGGATGAATGCAAATATCCCTGAGGGCAGGGCCCTTGCCTAAATGAATGCTATTTATAAGTTTTGTCATAAAGCAAGTGTTTAAAGTGGATTGCAGTGATAAAAAAAATACAGAAAACTTTGTTTTAACTAAATAAGCCCCTTGAAGAGAGCAAAAATCTCAATTTGAAATCAAGCAGCCTTTATCTCAGCATTCAAAATCATCTTGTTCCTAAGGAATTAATGATACCAGAGCTCTGGTTTGAGTTGGACTGCCCTGGGGTCTTACTGGATACGGGGTTCAATGGAAGGAAAACAAACAACCATACAAATTTGGTTTAGAATTATCCCTGAAGGAAAGAGAGTAGAAGAGACTCCCTCAAGTTATTCTGCCACCTGGCACATCCGTCATGAATTTATGTCTGAATCCTTCAGAGAGACTATCAACAAAAATCAGAGGGAGAATGGCTTTTAAAATGCACACAATATGATATTAAAATCAAACCACATAATGAAAGAAACCCCTGTGAGATGGTGAGAACCCAAGCAGCTCTACCTGGGAAATTAGGGGACAGCAACACTACACAAAGGGGTGAGGGATTTCTCCCAGGCTTTACAAAGCAGGGTGAATACGCTGGCCCCTGCAGGATGCCAGAAGCCACAAGAGTGATGCATTAGACATGCTCAACTGTGACTTGGCACAGGCTAGTCTGTGCCTGCAGTGCTGGCAGTCAGTGATTTGGCAGCAGCAGTGACAGACGACAGCAGCTTAGGCCCAGGCAGGAAGAGCAGCAGAGCTCCTTTGAGGATAACACAATCCACAGAGATGCAGCCAGACAGAGGGGAAATAAATACAGGCCACAGGGGAGTCAAAGAGCATGCGCACGTGTGTGTGCAACGTGCCCTGAGGACCATGCTCTTCCTTTGATGTGGATTTGAAAACCTAAATTGAGCATAGCTGAACCGGTTGATTATTGCTTTTTATTTTTGTCTTAACATAGAACCCTAAGAAACACATGCATCTAATTTGATGACTTTGCTGAATTTAACAAATAAACTAAGTGAAATTATATTAAAAGTGAATAAAACTTGAAAGAGGAAAGTGTCAGAGTATTTTAAACAGGTAAGTCATGTGACCTCACTAGCTGTTCATGGAGAGTGGATTTGGGGTGTTCTGGGTAGTGTTTTAGCTTAAAAAAAAATTAAGCTATTCCCATGGAATTTAATGCTGGGTTCTGCATAATACACACCATTTTTTCCTTCTTATAAAGATGATTACATTTATTAATTATGTCAAAAGTTTAATGATGGTTTTATTGGGTTAACAGTAGTATTGAGAAAAAGAAAATTAGTTACAAATACAATTTCTAATTCCAATATCAGCTTCATTTATAATATGATTATAATGCTATAAAATTCAATCATCAGAGAATATTTATGATAATCATAAAAGTAATTATCATGCCATTCATTTTAAGGCCATTTTCTTAATTGCCTTTTTGATCTGAAGATATGCATAAAGTCAACTATTTATTATTTTATTATCAATTATTGACAGAAGAAAGGCAATTTTTCTTCAATAAATATACTTTTAATAAATCCAAGTGAAGGTATTTAAGTTTTTAATCAAGTCTCTTTACAAATTATAAGGTTTTCTATATTTTAGATACTTGAACAGTTTGATTCACTAAGTATTGCAGACTTACATTAACTGCTGCAATAAGTAAACAGACTAATTGTTTCTGGGTTAGAAAATACTAATTTTAATATTTTTCCAAAAAATGTTAGTCACTTGGAAGATCATTTGTAATACAGAGAATATTTCAGCTCCATTCTCTATCCTAACAAAGGCAAGCATAGTTCTTCATTCATAGTTGTAGTTCAGTATATGATTATAGTCACTCTTCTAAGTGAACTTTTTAGATTCTAATTTTTTTTTTCTGAAGACGACCAGATACATGTGAATTTTGCAGCTTTACGTGACAGCACAATTTCAGTAGTCACTTTCATAAGAAAAAAACTCTAGAATTAAAAAATAACACTAAAATCTAGTATTGCTTCTTATTATCTTTCAAATATGTTCAAACAAATTTATAAATTTTCCTAGTATTTGCTAGAATTGCCTTCATATTTGAATAACTGTTCATCGGGATACCTCAGGGCAAAAGAGAAAGTATTACAAAAGTGAAAATAGAGTCATACATTTTAATGCAACTATTTTACAATATATTTTAAAGTAAAATCATATGATCTAGAAGCTATTTAAATTAACTTCCTGACTTCAAGAATGAGTAACCATTTTTTAAAATTCAACTTGAGTATTTGTTCTATCAAGTATTATTTAATGACAAAGAAGTCACAATTATAGAAATATCTAAGATACGGAAAAACATTGTATTTTGATTTCTAGTGTCTCAAACAAAACCAAGAATCAGATATTATTATACTCATTTTACACAAAATATTCAAAAAGGCCAAAAATTCTTAAGTCTCTCTCATTCCCTTCAGGCCTGAGATGTGTTAATGTGTTTCTGAGCTAAACCCAGAAAAATCTTATAAAACTTCATTTTAAATGTTTTCATACTCTGTATGCACCCATTCTGTATTCCCTTCTTTAAAATTTAGTTTCCTGTCTTAATAGTAATGCAACTGAAAATTTCAATCTATTGTATTGCTTTCAGAGGTCAGGAACTCAGTTCTAAGTACTTTGTACAGAGTATTCATTTGATTCTTACAGCAAAAAAACACTAAACAGTATTTGTTTTCCTCATTTACATTATGATAGATCCAGGCATTGAGAAAATGAGCAGCTCAAAGTTTTGTGAGGATCATAGAGCCAATGGATAGAAGACAAAAAGACTCATGTTTCTTGATACCCAAATTTAGGCTTCTAAATTCTAACCAAATATTTCCCATGAAAAGATCCCTATCCACTGACTTTGGGAGATTTCCTCTGCTTCATAAATTATTCTATGCCATGTAGTTCTACTATGTTTACTATTAATAAATAGCAAATTAATTAATTTACTATTATATTCTATCAAGTTTAAGGACACAGCTTGTAAAATCCCATTAACAACCCATCAGGCAGGCCTCTGCTTCTTCAACAATTACACTGAATCCAATATTCAATTACCAATCAGAATTAAAATGGATAGTGTTCATCTCCTCAGACATGGTAGCCCTCTCCAGAGACACACTCAGCAACAGCCCAGAAAATTTCACTAGCTCTGGTTCTACACAGTTTCCTTCCTTTGGGGTTTTGTATTATGGGCAATTTAGCTAAGTCAGAACTATGCATCCAAGAATCTGTTTCTTCCTGTGGTTTTTTGTTAGAAGTGGCCACATGGAATTTTTGTGTGAGTTTTGGAAGGAAGAAGCAAAGCAGAAGCCATAATTATTCTTTGAAGATTGATGTAGGGTCAAGTCATGTTGCAACTCACATACATTGACTTGGACCACATAGCCCACCTTGTTGGTGGAAATCAGCAGCCAATTGGCAACTCTCTCAACTCTTAGCCATTTTTTCTCAGCTTCAGTGATTCCTGGGACATTGTGTTTTCAGCAATATGATGAAGGATGTCAGCTACTCCTGCAAGTCAAGCTCATCACTACAATGGCAAGCTAGTGATATTGAGAGGCCAGAATGGATTCTAGCTCAAACATAGACTCTAGTTTGCCTGTATCAGTTTGGCGCCTCAATACCACTTTGCATCCTGTTGTAAAGTTACTAGATTTTTATTAGGTGGCTCACCCTTGCTTTACAACTGCATACCCAGTGGACTTCAGGCCAGCTTCCAGAAGGAGAATCAATAACCACATGATATATATATGAGTCAGGGGTTCAGGGTTCTCCAGAAAGAACATGCTCACAGTTTGGGACCCTAGAAGTTTAAAATCAAGGAACCTGCAGTGAAAACCCCATTCCTCATGAATGGCACTTTCCTTCTGGGTCCGTACAAGGCAGAAGGAGTGAACAAGTTCCCCTGGGCAACTTTTATAAGGGCATTGATCCCATTCATAAGTTTCCTACATTAGTTACTAATTACTTCTTTAAAAATCCTACCTCTTGGGCTGGGGATGTGGCTCAAGCAGTAGCGCGCTCACCTGGCATGCGTTCGGCCCGGGTTGGATCCTCAGCACCACATACAAACAAAGATGTTGTGTCCGCCGAAAACTAAAAAATAAATATTAAAAAAAATTTCTCTTTCTCTCTTTAAAAAAAATCCTACCTCTTAGTATTATTGCATTGGGAATCTGATTTCAACATATGAATTTGAGGGAGACACAAACATTCAGACCATATGTCAGTGTAGTGATAAATAACCGTAGATAACTATCCACATCTGATATTTTGTTTCTTTTATCTCTTCTATCAAATTAGAAAGGCTAATTCACAATATTTTCATATAAACATATGATGACTCCATTAGAATTCTGGGAATTATAATTTTTTTAAAAGGTCTAAAAATAACAGTGATTTCTCACTGAAGAATATAGAGGCTCCTTCAATGAGCAGCAGTATATTACAGGGAGATTTGGGGTTGTAAAGAAATTTTATAATCTGTTGTATGATTTTCAAATATGATTTTTAAGTATGAATAAAGAATATTCTGAAGAACAAAAACAAGATTATGTGATTAGAGCCAAACCCCAGTCACAAAATTATTTATTCTTCAGGAGTTTTACCATATATATTCAAAAGGACTATGTTGTATACAATGGACCATAATACAGTCTTAAAAACGATGTCAGAAATATTTAATAAGACTAATTCTAATAGTTTTGGTCTAAGTAAGTTCTGGCTCTTCATGATCCAAAATATATCACGGAGACTCACTAGTATGTCAGTCAAAGTGATGGATGAAATCATGACTTTTTAAAATAAATTTCCTGCTTAGAAGTGTTATTAATATGAGAATTTTTCCCCTAAAGCAAGTAAACTTAATTCACAGTACAGTTCTTCACACAGCACCCTGAAAAGACATAAAATCAGTGTCCATGATTTGAGATATTCACTATTTCAGAGCTCTCTTTTTTATTATTATTATTATTAGTTGTTCAAAACATTACAAAGCTCTTGACATATCATATTTCACACATTTGATTCAAGTGGATTATGAACTCCCATTTCTTACTGAACAAAAACTCATACCCACATACTTTACCATTAGGGTGGAATTGAAATGGAAGTACATTTGGAGATGGGACACCATGTTGACAACCAGGTGTGCTTCATAAGCATCTACCCTTGCATTCTGATCTGCTATCTGATCTTGAAGATCCTTCGGACTATATACTGTACTGCACATAAATTAATGACAAAGGGGCAGAAATTATCTTATACCCTGTTTTTCAGTGTTATCCATAGCAATGAAGAGTTCAATACTTCTCTATTGCAGAAGTGCATGAATGTAAAACTGAGTCATATCTTCTTAGAAGTGGTTTAATTCAACTGTGTAAAATGGAATATTTCTTACCCCATCTTTTATTGAAATTTTAGTAGTGGTTACTGATAAAGAATTTTTGCTAATAGCCAGTTTCCTTATTTTTATTTCTTTTTCTTTTTTAGAATATTGGTTCTGAAGTGCCAATTTAATTAGCTTCTCAGCAATATGAGACATGGTATCTGTCATGACATGACATGCCATTAAATAAATTTTTAAAATAAATAAGTACTCTTTAAGGTTTGTTTACATGTTATTGTCCTACCCATTAGTACAGTGATATTTTTAAGAGATAAAATTAAATCAGTTTTTATAATTAAACTAGTTTTTAATACATATTAGAAAAAATTTGAATAATTTATAAGACATCACATATAGAAAAAGACAGTTGTATTGGCTTTTTAAATTTCATAAAGACCAGGTGTGGTGGCACACACTTGTAATCGTAGCCATTCCCGAGGCTGAGGCAGGAGGATTGCAAGTTCAAAGCCAGCTTCATGCAACATACCAAAGCTTAAAGCAACGTAGAGACACCCTGTCTCAAAAAAAAAAAAAAAAAAAAAAATATATATATATATATATATATATATATATGGCTGGAATGTAGCTCAGTGGTAAAGTGCCCTGGGTTAAATCTCCAGTACAAAAAAAAAAAAAAAAGAAAAAGTAATCATAAAGAAATTATATTTGACAATAGGGTGAAAATCAGCCCAATAAAATCTAATAATAAGATATTCATTATTTCCTTTTATTTTTTGAGACAGGATCTTGCTAAGTTTCTGAGGCTGGCCTCAAACTAGCCAATCCTCCTGCTTCTGTCTCCCAAATTACTGAGATTACAGGCTTGTGCCTCCTAGTCCGGATCTATTCTAGTTTTAACTTACTATTAAAATGAATAGGGACAAGGCAAAACTCTTTTATCTTCTTTCATTAGTAAAATTAAATGAAAAACAAGATTATATGGATAGTACACACATGTGTATATAAATATACTAAGCCTGGTACCGTGGTGCACACAGTTTGGGAGGCTGAGGCAAGAAAATAAAAAATTCAAAGTCAGCCTCAGCAAATTAGAGAGGCCTCTAGCATTTAGCAAGACTGTATCTCCAAATAAAAAATAAAAAGAACTGATAATGTGGCTCAGTGGTTAAGAATCTCTGGATTCAATCCCTGGTACTAAAACAAACAAATACACACACACACACACACACACACACACATATATATATATATTTCCGTTATTAATCTTTGTAATACAAATTATACATACATACTTCTACATTGTGTGCACACATATACTTATATATAGACACATACATGTATATGTGTATATATATATATATATATACACACATATATAGAAAGCATCCAATATATAGTGTAGCACACTGGTAATAAGAGTATAGATATGAATATAAGACACTCATTATGTCAACTAATTTATAATTTTTAAATGACATGTTTATAAAATAAAAATTGCAAAGATTACAAATGGATATATGCGGAAAAGTTAATCTCTTCTATCCCAGCTATCTGGTTCCAATTCCCAGAGTAGACCTTCTAATATCCTCTTAGAAAGCATCTATTTGTACGTATGAGCACATGAGTATGCATTATGTATGTGCATATGCACAAATATTTTTAAATAAATGTAGGCATATGTTTTCTACATCAGCACACATATTTTGATGATTTATTTTCATATTTGTTTTATTTCACCATATAAGAAAGTTCTTGTATGCATAAACATACTACTTAACACATGTTTAAAACATAAAGATTAATCCTTAAAAAGGGGCATTGATAAACAAAGGAGTGTTTATTCAGAAATTTGGACTCTATTTCTCAATTTGCTTCTTAAAAATTGTTTGAATCACTATACCCATCAGTCAGAAGAAGAGAATATTTCCCCAAATCTGCAACAATATTTGCATTTCTAATTATTTTTATCTTTGTGTTTTAGATAAAAACTAGTATTTTAAAATTTTAATCCCAAGTAAAGCTTTACATGTTTTTAAGTGTCCTCTTTACCAATTTTCTTTTGAGTTATTTAACTTTCTCTTACTTGATTATAAGAGCATCTCCATAATTTATATGTGATAAATATAATTTTTTATTTTTCTTGTGATTTTCAAAATATTGATAAAAAAATTATATGGCTTAAAAATTATTAGATAGATATGATTTTACCTTGTTTTATATTGAGGAATTCCAAATATTGAAGAGTGCTTGTGCTGTCTGATTATTAAGATTCCTTATAGAAATATAGTTAAAATTTAGACTAGTAATTTCTTTTTTTCTTCCCTTTTCTCCTCTTTCCACCCCAATCTGTATGTTCTACTCTACTGATTTTTCTTCTATTCATCTTCTTATTATTATTATTATTCGTGCATTATAATTATATGTATAGAGAGATAGATATAAAACTTGGCTTTTTCCAATATATTTGTACATGGACATAGCATAATTTGTCCCTATAAATATAGCATAGATCTTGGTGCCTGGTGATTCCCTATGCTCTCCTTTCATTCCTCCCTCTCAATCCCCGTCTTCTAGCCATAGAAGAGAGACCAACAGAGTGAATTTTCCTTTTAATAAACTCCCTTGGAGTCCATTTCATATCAGTACATACAGAACTGCCTTGTTTATGAAGTGGTTATATGGTGGGGCTGTATGAAAAACTTGTCATCAGTTTTTGGCTTTTTAAAATCATTATTAGAGCTTTATAATTGTATATAACATTTGGGTTTATCCCACTAAACTGATATATGCACAGAAATCATTCTGAGTTGATGATCCCCTCCTCTCCCCCATTGTTTTCCCTCCCCTCTCACATTCTCCTTCCTCTACTGGTCAATTATTTTTATTTGGTTGGTTCTTTGTGTTATCATATCCTTCTCTCCCCCTTTCCTGTATTTCACTCTAGCTTCTGCATATGAGAGAAAATATTTGGATTCTGATTTTCTCTGAGTTTGACTGATTTCATGTAGCACGATATTTTCCATTTCCATCCATTTACCAACAAATGCCACAATTTCATTCATTTTTTTTTGGCTGAGTAGAACTTCATTGTGTGTGTATATACCACATATCTTAATCTATTCATCTATTGACAGGCATCTGAGTTGATTACATAATTTAGCTATTGTGAATTGTACTCCTATGTACATTGATGTTGCTTTACTATGTCAATTTTAGATATTTTGGGGAAATACCAAGAAGTTTAACAGCTGGGTCATACATGTATGTGGTTCCATTTCTACTTTTTTGAGGTATCTCCATACTGCTTTCCAGGGTG
Source organism: Marmota monax (assembly GCF_021218885.2). Classification (NCBI taxonomy): domain Eukaryota; kingdom Metazoa; phylum Chordata; class Mammalia; order Rodentia; family Sciuridae; genus Marmota; species Marmota monax. The sequence goes on along the minus strand of NW_026693777.1, from coordinate 10,833,556 downwards.
GTAGTACTAGTCTATAGTTCCAACAAATATGTACAAGTGTACCTTTCTCCCAACAACCTCACCAGCATTTATTTTTGTTTGTATGCTTGATCATTGCCATTCAGACTGGAATTAAATGAAATATTATAGTTTCCATTTGCATTTCTGATTGTTAGTTATATTGAACATTTTTTTCACACAATTATTGGCCTTTTGTATTTCTTCTGTTTAGAAGTTTCTGTTTAATTCTTTTTCCCATTTATTGATTAGGTTATTTTGGTTTTTTGAGTTCTTTGTATATTCTGGATATTAATCCCCTATTGAAGGAGTAGCTGGCCAAAATTTTCTCCCATTCTGTAACTCTCTCTTCATACTCTTAACTATTTCCTTAGTTGTGCAGAAGCTTTTTTGCTTAATGACATTTCACTTATTGATTCTTGATTTTAGACTTGCACTTTGGTGGTCTTGTCAAGAAAATCTGTGCTAGTACCTATATAATGGCATATTGACCCTATGTTTTCTTCTTGCAGTTATAAATCTTTGTAAGTATTTGATCCATTTTCATTTGAGTTTTGTGCAGGTGAGACATAAGGGGTCTAATTTCATTACTATACATATAGCTATTCAGTTTTCCAGCACAATGTATTAAAAAGGCTGTCTTTATTCCAAAATATATTTTTGGCACCTTTGTCAAATATCAGATGGCTATAGTTATGTGATTTTGTTTCTGCATCTTCTATTCTATTCCTTGGTCTTCATGTCTATTTTGATACCAATACCGTGATGTTTTTGTTATTACAGCTCTGTAGTATAATTTCAGATCAGGTATTGTGATGCCTGTTGCTTCACTTTTCTTTCTTGGTATTGCTTTGGCTATTTTGGGTCTCATTCTTCCAAATGAATTCAATAATTTGTTTGTCTAATTCTGTGAAAAGTGTCGTTGGTATTTTCAGGTGAACTGCATTGAATCTCTATATTGTTTTTGGTAGTATGGCCATTTTGACAATATTAATATTACCTATTCAAGAACATGGGATGTCTTTCCATTGGCTAAGGTCTTCTTCAATTTCTTTCTTTAGTGTTCTACAATTTTCATTGTAGAGCTCTTATCTCCTGAGTTAGACTTATTCCCACATGGACCTCAACACAATAATAGTGGGGGATTTCAGTACTTCCTTATCTTCAATAACAGGTCATTAAAACATAAAACCAGAAAAAAATATCTCCAACCTAAACATTACTGGAAGTCAAATGGTCCTAACAGACATCTACAGAATATTCCACCCCAAAACAGCTGAATTTAACTTCTCAGCTGCACATGAAAATTTTTCCAAAATAGACTAGTCATTTCTAAACTTAGAAGACAGATCTATAGAGTGACTTTCTGAAGTCACAGAGAGAATTACATGTGACAATCCAGGAAACAAAATGGATTCTAAAACTTTTGAGCTGGTGACTGATAAAGATAATGTAAGCATTAGCATCTTTTTTTAGCCCTAAATATTTTCCTTTAGGTCACTTTAGTGTCTCTAACAGAAGATTTATGTTGGCTCTGAACTTCATACTCTTACCTATGGTTTAGAAACAGTCTCAGTTTTTGAAAAATAAATCAAGGAGTATCTGACTGATTTGATTATATGTTTGGAAGTATTCTAGGTATGAAAAAGTGACAAGAAAAGTTAAGATTTAGTGTTTTTTGTATTTAAAGCATATAAAATGTTAATTTTGGAAAATAGATTGCACATACTAAATATGGAAAATAATAATCAAGTGTCTTCTAAATCCAAGTATAAATTTCAAGTGAAGGGAAGAATCTAAGAAGGTACATATTAACAAGGAAGAATGCCTAGAGTTGAGTAGAATCTTTAAAAGATTTACATTTGTAGAGATAAATGAAAAATAAGTTTGAAAAAATGGAATTAAAAAGAATAAATAGAAAAAAATATGGATAGCTGTTGAGAGCCACAGCCAAAGGGGCCCCAGCAAACTTCCAGCTGCCAGCTGATGATTGGCTCACAGCGGCCCCAGCAACATCTAGCTGATTGGCTCCTCTGCAGTGATGCTCATTGGGCTGTTTCCCTGCCCTTTCAGACCACGGAGCTGCTCATTGGGGGACTTTTTTGGCTCTGCCCACGTGACCCAGCCAATCGGCCTCAAGAGCAGGAGGATTGTGGGAGGTGGAGAGAAGCTTGGGGAGGAGAGAGGGGCTTGTGGGAAGCCGGTGGTGGCAGTTGAGGCTCTGAGGATTTTTCCTGAGAGGCTGTTTTGTTTGGCATGTGTGGTTCTAAAAATAAAGTTAGTTTCTTTTGACAAGTGGCTCCTGATTGTGCCCAGCCAGACTGCGGCAGATAGCAATATTATTAAATTGGAAATCCTATGCTGAAAAATAATGAGGATTAGGAGAGAGGTCAGGAAGAGTGCTAATTGGTATAGAAAAAAGGAAAGACCTACAATTTTTTTTTTTTTGTGTGCGTGTGTGTGTCTGTGTTGTATGAATTCATGATAAGATGAAAGTAATATTTTAGAGAAACTAGGTTTACTATTTAATGTGAGATCTATGGGAGGGAGAACTAGAAGCTGTGAAACCTATTGGTAGTGACATCACTGACTTGGATGGCAAATATCTCATTTAAATCAATCATTGGTAGAAATTAGATAATATAATAAGCCTAAAAAAATTAGAGAATTTTTTTTAATCTTTTGAAACAAATCCAAGGCCAAAGCCTAGCAGTGTGGCTTAATCTGCATCTACCGAGAAAAATATGAATTGAGAAATGGATGCAATATTAGAAAATAAATGATATATTTATTATGTTTTATGGTATAAGAATATTGCTTTTTTATCAAATGCTGATTTTGACTTAATAACATTTCAAAATTATATTATGGTAGTTGGAAAATGGCTTATACTAATGATAATAAGAAAAATGTCATGTTTGTTTACGTTAGCAGGCTAACCTTCATCAACTTCTTTCCTAGGTCTAAAATATTTCTACTGCCAAGCTTTAAATGATTTTAAAAAAAAAGGATATAGTTGTTAGATATTGGCACAAAGGCATTTCTGGATACCCTTTTCATCTAAATTGAATCAAAAGAATCCATCAGAAAATCTTTATAAGGATGTGAATTTCTTCTAAGTATGTCTTTTGTGCAAAAATATTTCTCCTTTCAGTGTATTCTTATATAAAAAGGCAATATAAATGAAATTTACTATATGTTTGTCTATATACACCCTAAATATTTCTGAAAACATGAGAAGTAGTATCTAGCTAGTGATATGGGTATTTCTGAAAATTCTATTCCTCAATGTTCTTTTATGGAAAAGTATGCTTGCTTGCCACCATACCTTAAAAATTAGGATTATTTTGTAATATTTTTTAAGACTATCAGTCTAAAATGTTCTATCATTGTTTATTGCTGGGCATGATATAAAGAAACAAAAGCTACAGACCTAATTTTTAAAAGCTATTTAATATTTGAACAATATATCCTCTTATTATAAGAATTTCAAAATCATCTATAATGCCCATTTTGGTAAGTGTTCTCTGAATTGATGGAAACATTCATCCTTACCAATGAATAAATTGATAGAGTGTTTTTTGCCTTACCCTTGAAAAAAATTATTTCTGATTTCACATCTAAATTTTGCTTTATTTACAATATTTTTGACCAACAATTATAGAATAAGTAGTCATATTGCTTTACCTGGGAATGAAGGAGTTTCTGAGATATGAGACTTTCAGTTTTAAAACAGACTTGGTCACCCAAAGAGACTTGTCTACATTATAACTATGGGTATTCATTCTATATATTCTTCTATATATTCTGCTAAAGTGCTAGGGGATCTGAACTAAATATTTTCTTATTATTAAAGTCAGTTCACAGCACAAGAGTTAGGGTAGGCACATAATTTATTCTAAATTGAGACACACTTTTGAGAGTGAAAAGAGACATGTTTAACCATCAAACTGGGGAAATAAAAGCAAAATAGACTCTTTGAAATTTAAGTAGTAACATATCAAAGACTTTTTAGCCTTCCTTATTTAAATAAAATGAAACTCTTGCTTTGTACTATGATAACCTGCATCACCAAACCCCTTTTACATTTCTAACTTCTTCTTCTACATTCTCCTTTTTACTTACTTTAAGCTACATTAAACTCCTTGTTCTTCCTGCAACATGCCAGGAACATTCCTCCTATAGCAACATTTTACAGGTTGTTCCACTTTCCTAAGACATTTTTCTGTCATTGAGATTACCTTAAATTAAATTGTTATCTTTCTCTATCCCTATCTCAGTTCTATCATTTTCTTTACTTTCTTTTCATAATCACCTTCTAATATACTGTTACCTATTTGCACGTTTGTTATATTGAGTGTTGATTGTCTTGTTGTTCAAAAATAAACTGTTCAAGGGTAAAGAGTTGTCTCACCTTTGTTTATTTATTCCAAATGCTGTAGATTAGATTCTAGATGGCTAGATTCATAGTAGGTACTCAGTAAATATTATTAAATAAAACATATGTTTTATTGATATTTTTCTCCAATGGTTCAAGTTCATGCACAGTTACAACCTTCTTTCATCCTGCAATCATGCAGTGGTATAGCCTTTATTTAAAAGTATATCCCCTAATTATAATCTGAGAACTATCTCCTTCTAAATGTTTGCTATTAAAAATTTCATTCCTATTATTGTGAACTATTGAAGTTAGTATTTTCTAACCTTTGTTCTTGGAATACTGGATCAGCAGGATGTTAATGGATATTTTGCACATAACTACACATACGTACACATATATTACATAAGTTCTATAGTTGAATGCCCTTGGGAAATGTTAAAACAAAAAAACCAATATAGTTGTTTCTAAGTTTACAAAGTATAATATTCTTTGTGTATCTGCAAATAGGGATTTTAAATTACAGACTTTCCCAAACATATGTGACAATGAATTCCAGTTCCTCTCATGACGAAATTCCCTTGGGAATTTTTTGCAATACATTCATCAATTGTCTTGTATCTGTTATTTGATCCTATGTATGATCCTATGTATAGAAAAGGGTACCATCAACTTAGAGCTGATACACACAACTTGGATCCATCTGGAAATTTTTCAACATGGTGAAAAGATGTTAAGGGCTGAGTACTTAGAAGAGGAAGATAGAATGAGGCCCTACTAGGGATGCAGATTACTTCCTAAATCTTTTTTACATAAGTTGTTATCTATGCTTGCTTTATGATATGAATTGTTGGGAGAAGGAAGGAATTTAAAACTGGAAAGGGAGGGCAAACAATTTATGTGTATAAAAATTTTAAAATGTATTCATTTATGTTTAGAGGAAAATAAGGCAAACATCTTCATTATTAAAATAAATGTATATGTTGAGTATAAATACATTGGAACAGTTGAGTTTCTATCAATTTCCATACTGATACCTAATTTGATGAGGTGGACAATAACTTTGAAATATGACTTTTATTCATATTATTGAGCTTTAAAGAAAAGTCAAGTATTTTTTTTTCTACACTTTGAAACTAGGAATGCAGGAGATCAAGAGTTAGATTCCTAGAAGAATTAACTTCTTGGTACTGTTGACAAGAACTTAATTCTTCCTTGCTAAATTGATGGAATTCTAAGGGAGCTAAATAATTATCTCTTTCCAATGATATAATATTTCTTTTAAAATGAAGTAGTAGTTGAGTAAGGAAAAGTTGATAAATGAAAAAGTTATAAAAACATTTTAAGGCAGAAGTAACAAAGAAATAATGAATGGGAAAACACTGAATATCAAAAGTAGGCAAAATGTCTTTTTTTTCTTGCTTGTTTTTTTACCCTTTGTGCCTAGAAGTATGCATAATTCAATTACTATTTCTTAAGTGAATGATTTAGTGGATAGTGGATGATAGTTTCAATAATACATTGAGTCAAGCAACAAAACAATTTTAAGCCTCAACTTGACTGACAAAAATCAAGTAGTGGGCACCAGTAATAAATATTAATAATGTGGAAAATATTAGAAAAGGTGATAGGATAAATAAAGGGTGGGGGGAATGAATCATGTCCATAGTGCAGTCATCTATGAATCAGGAAAAATTGGTGATTTGGACAATGTACATGCATGTAAGTACTGTCTTAATCTGTTTGGGTTATTGTAATTATAGATTGGGTGACTCATAACAGAAATTTATATTGTAGGTTTCAGAGGCTAGCGGTCCATTGTCAGGGTGTCAATACAGTTGGGTTCTGGTGAGGATACTCTTCTTGTTGTATTCTCACATGGCAGAAAGAGAAAGCAAGAGTTCTCTGTGATCCCTTCAATAAGGGTACTAATCCCATTCGTGACCTAACTATTCAATCTCTGACCTAATTACATTACAAATGTCTCATCTAAAACCATGACATTTGAGGCTAGAAATTAAACATGGGTATTTGAAGGGCACAAACATTCATACTATTTCAAGTACTTTTTAAATATAATGGCGGAGATGGTTGTATCTTGGCCTCCTGACATTTGTGCCTTCTTGCCACAGAACACAAGTTCTTTAAAATAAGACCTTTAACTTGATGGTTATCAAATTGTGGGACTTTATTAAATTGTCTGTCCTCCTGCAGTCAATTAAATGCCTCTTCCCTGAAATTTAAATTGTGTGTAATTACTACAAGAATGTATTTAGTTGGAGTCTCTTTTTCTCATGATTAGGCTTTAAAAACAAATCCATTACTATAAGGAGATCAGTGCTGTAGTTGCTCTGTTATCTTTGTTCCTCTGGTTTGTTAGTTTCATTTGGCAGATGTTTTATCATACTACCAAATATCTGAGCCAATATAATGGAATATGATTTTACAATCTGTCACATAGGCCTGTTTAAATTGTTGAATATGCATAAGCGCATATACATCTTTTTGTAGTCATATTTTTGACACTTTTATCACTCTATTTATATATATTAGATATATACATACATATGTATGTGTATATATACATATATGTGTGTGTAATATGTATATGTGTGTGTGTGTGTGTGTGTGTGTGTATATATATATATATATAGAGAGAGAGAGAGAGAGAGAGAGAGAGAGAGAGAGAGAATGGGATTGGAGAGCATGAAAAATAGATAATATCGACATTTTACATGTATTGTTTCATTTAATTCTCTCTGCAGAGCAGGAAAACACATAATTTAAAATTAATTAATTAATTAATAACAACAACAAAAATAACCCTCAGCCACAGTTTATCACAATGAACATTTTCTCCCCTGCTCACCAAGTGCAGGATTCATTGGTGTCCCAATTAACCACAAAGGAAGCACTAATCATGATACAAAATGCACATACCATTTGCAATAGAGTACCTATGTATGGCATAATCTCCTGCAAGCCAACATAGAAAGTTTAAACTCATACCAGTCACCCTTCACATGGCAGATTATTGAATAGAAACCAGGGCCTGCTGGCTGGCTGCTGAGATTTAAGATTTTATTTCTTAAACAGAGAAAGGGGATACAATGTAGAACCTATAAAGGGAGGATGTTTGAATGGTGTGGAAATGGAAAACTTGAAAGATTTTTGTTGGTGAAAACTGACATAAAATATTTACTAACAGAAAAATTAAGGAAACCTGTGGACGCGTCAAGGATTAAACAGTTGGGAAAACAAGCAAATGTGTCCATGGATAAAAAAAAATCTTGGGCTAGTACTAAATGCAAAATATCATTTCCACAATCCAGGATACAGATTTGAAAGTAAAGAGGGGTTGGACAGAATCTAAAAATGACATCGTATTCAAAATTACAGATTACACAATAGGACAAACTACCAACTCTACCAGGCAATGATAGAAGTTAAATAGGTGAAAAGACAGATGATTAGAATTACAGTAATAATTGAGCAATCTTTAAAATGTTACATAATGCTTAAAATATCCAAAAAAGTTAAGAAAAATAAAATATTTAAAAATGAAACACTACATTTACTACAATTTTAAAACTAAAAGAGACTTCCAGTTTTCAGTGATATAAAATGCTAGAAGGAATGTTGTTCCACTCTCACAATAAGAAAAATCTACAAAATTTCCAAATATACACTTTCATTGAAATCATCAGAGAGAGGACAACATATGGCAATCAGCTATCCTAATATCTGGAGAGAACACATGTTGAAATCTGTTTGCAGTGTTAGGAGGTAGAACCTTTGGAGATGAAAGCTCTCAAACTGTTATAACAGGGCAAGTTCAGTCCCCCTTTTGCCTCTTTGCCTTTCTGCTTTCTGTCATGTGGGAATGTGGTATTCTGTCCTGCTGGAGAATGCAATAGGATGGTCCTCATCAGAGGCTCATGGGTTCCTTGAGCCTCGAGAATGATCAAAATATAATTTTTGTTCTTATAAATTACCTAGTGTCAGCATTCTGTTCTAGAAGTAGAAATGAACTAAGAACATTAAACAATTACTACATTCTAGTTATCAAATGTATTTCTCAAATGTACATGGGTTAGAAAAAAATGAAACTAATTTATGTGAATAATAGGATTGAAGAAATAAGTTAATACACCGAACCTATAAAATAATGGCTTCTTGGTGTCAGAGAAAAAAAAAATATATATATATATATACTTAAGTGGAAAGGCTAAAATGAAACCTGCCATTGTTGAATTTTTGGTAGAAGTATCGCTATCAACTCATGGATTTTTAGTAGATACACAAATATTTAGATAGAGAAACAAATATAAATGTGTTATGTATGTGTACTAAATCTAGGCATAGTGTACTAAGAAGTCATTGAAATAATGATATCCCAGTAGCAAGAAGTTCACTGACCATCCACGTCTTAGTGCATACATAGCATTCTCTAGTTCAGAAAACCTGAGTTCTTCAGATACATATTTGGTCCCGATCCAAGAAAGAAAAAAAATACAAGATAAGCCTGAAACATTTTTTTATTGTTGTTTTTAAAAAGTGAGAAAATGCTCATAAAATGTGACACACTGAAAGGTCAGAGAAGACTGTGAAAGAGCTCTGAGGACCAATCTAGAACACTTGAGCAACAAAATTTTAAAAATTGTATTAGATAATAGTCTGCAGAATAACATAATTATCCATGTGTCCAACTGACACAAATGCATAATTAAATAAGTAATAAGTTTGGAGGAAGGGATAGCTCTTTATTGTAGAATTAATAAAATTAATATTTAAAACAAAATATATAAAATAGAAAATTTACATTAATATAGAAAAGGAATAATTATTGGTGGTAAGATTTCATACTGAAATTATTTTAAAAACTTTTGAGAAGGGATAGCTTATAAGGTATCTGTCTAGTGTTGAAGTATCTTCCCTTAGTCAGTGATTAGTAAAGAGTATAAAAACAATAACTTTGTAGTTGGTAAACTTAGCACACACCACAGCCACCTGCTGATTAAATTTAACTTTGTCAGTTATAGTAACAGGTAGTATTTTGTTTCCTTTGACAGAATGTATGAAAAGAACATATATCTTCCCTGATATTCTTGCCAAAAATGCATAGTCTCAATCTAAATCGTATGGAAACATCTGACAAGGTGAGACTAAGAGACACCTATGCTAGAGAAAAAAAAAAATGGTGGATACTGTAATAATTTGTGTTTGCAGGGAGAGAGGTGTTTGGTTGTTTATTTATTTATTTATTATTGCATCCAGAAAATTCCAACCATGTACAATCAGCTTGAGGATTCTATGTACATGAATGGATCCTTAAGTATGAAGAAAAGCTCTTCTATCCTCTCATTTCTAATGTACATGGGGGAAAAAAATCAAAAGTGATTTTTGCAGGTTTAGATGTGAAATTTTCTTCCTCTATATCCTTCTCAAGATTATCTTACACTTTTTCTTAAGATTACTCAAATTCATTAAAAAAAAAAAAAAACCTGTAGGACTGCTGATTGTCTGCAACCTTTAGATGTCTCAGAGGCAGACAGAGAAATCACTAAACATTAGAGAAAAGCTCATTTTCTCTTTGTTCTGACTTCAGAAGATGAACTGAAAGTTACCTTCAATTGAATATTCACTTTCAGCATCAAGGCCCAGTGAAAGAAACTGAAGCTGGATTTGGGTATATTTAATTAGAGCTAAGTTTTTCAAGGACTTTAGATCCTTCTGGTAAAGATTTAATAAAATAGTGTTAGATAGAAGTATTTGGATATTTAAAGCTCAATAAATAGCCTGCTCAATTATTAAGCTTTACCCAGTCTCTTGAACTAAAATCAATAATCCCCTTTTGCCCTGGTCTCATCTCACCATAGAATTTATATCACATTTACTAGTATAGTATGACTTGCCTCCACCATTTACTTGTTAAATAAACCTGATCCATTTACTAGATTTTATTTACATTTCTTGGGTCAAAGTAGTCCTATTTAAGCAAATAATCACAATATCTTCACCAAATTTTTAATTTAATTTTTAATTTATTTTAACTGATACATAGAAATGTAAAAGTTATACCTGTAAATGGAATACCATGTAACATTCAACACATGTATATGTTGCATATTTAAGTCTTGGTAAGCATATTTATCTCCTTGAAATTTATCAATTCTTATGGTCAAAACTTTCAGGTTCCTTTCTTCTATCTTTTTGAAGTGTACTGTACATTATTTCTGCCTACAATCCCCATATTATGCAAGAGTACCTCAGAGCTTCATCTATCTAACTGCATCTTAGTACACATTGAGAAACATTTCCCAATCCCTCCATCTACTTCTATTCCTTAGCCTCTGTTTACCACCCACCATATTCTCATCTGCTATGAAGCCAACTATTTTAGAGTCTACATATTAATGAAATCATGTGATACTTGTTTTCTTGTGCTTGGCTAATTTCACCTAACATAATGAGCTCCAGTTCCATCCATGTAGTTGCAAATGCCAGGATATCATTTTTTTTAAAGATGTACAGTATTCCATTATATATTTTTACCACATTTTCTTTATTCATCTATCAGTTAATGGGCATTTAGGTTGTTTCCATTTGGGGGTTATTTTGAATAAGCTGCAATAAACATGGGAGTGCTGATTTCACCTCTTTGGTTATATGCTTAGTAGTGGGATTGCTGGATCATATAATAGTCATATTAATATTTTTTGCATCCTCATATGACTTTCCATAATGGTTGTACTAATTTACATTCCCACTAAGAGGGTGCATATGTTTCCTTTTTCCACATTGTTACCAATACTTTAGTCTTTTTTATTACAGCTATTCTCACTGAGATGAAGCAATACCTCATTGTTGTTTAGATTTGCAGATTTGAATTTCCTTCATGATTAGTGTTGCTTTGTAGTTTGTTGTTTTTGAACATATCTGTTGGTTCTTTGTATGTCTACTTTTGAGAGATGTTTATTTAGTTCTATTGCTCATTTTCCAATCCTTTTGTTACTAAGATTTTGGAGTTCCTTATGTGTTCTGGATGTCATATCTTTGTCACATGTATAATAGTTAGCATATATTTTCTTCCATTCTATAGTAGTCATTTCATTGTGGTTATTTTTTCCTTTGCTAGGCAGAAACTTTTTATTTTGATGCAGTCTCATTTGCCTGTTTTTGCTTCACTTTCCTGTGCTTCTGAGATCTTGTCCGAAAAATCCTTGACCATTCCAATATCCTGAAGCATTTCCTCTATACTATTCTAGTAGTTTAACAGTTTCAGGTCTTACATTTAAATCTTTAATCCATTTAATTGATTTTTGAAACTGATGAGAGATAGGGGTCTAGTTTTATTTTTCTGCATGTATTATCCACTTCAGTTTATTGATAAAGATTACCCTTTCTCCATAGCATGTTCCTAGCATCTTGGATGAAAACCATCTGGATGTAGGTGGGTTTACTTCTAAGCTCTCTGTTCTGTTCCAATTGAATATATGTCTGCTTTTATGACAAGAGTATGCTGTTTCGATTACTATAGCTTTATAGTATTTTTTGAAGTCAGGCAGTGAAATGCTTTGTTCGTTTTGTTTAAGATTGATTTGACTATTCTGGGTTTTCTTGGTGGGTTTTTTTTTTTTTTTTTTTTGGTTCCAAACAAAACTTAGCTAATTTTTTCTAGTTCTTTGAAGAATTTCATTGGCATTTTCATAAGGATTGCATTGGGTATGGGCATATTAACAATGATTCTTCCAACCTATGAACATGGGATGTCTGTATATGTGTATGTGTGTACTCTTAAATTTATTTTTGCTGATATTTTGTGATTTTCCTAATAGGAGTCACTCACCTAATTCCTAGGTGCTATATTCTTTATTGTAGCAGTTATAAATGGGATTTCTTTTGTCTTTCTATTTTGTATAATTTACTATTGGCATAACTTTTATATGTTAATTGCATTTTCTAAAAGTTTTCTGAGTTCATTTACTAGTTTTAATAGGTTTTCTGGTGGATATTTTGAGTTTTCCATAAACAGGATCATGTTATATATAACATGTGACAATTTGACTTATTTTTTTCAAATGTGGATGCCCTTTATTGTGTTTCTCTTGTCTGATGGCTCTGGCTAGGAAGTTCAGTGCTGTGTCGAATTAAATTGTGAAAGGTGGAATCCTAGTCTTATTTCAGATGTTAAAGAGAAAGCTTTCCATTTTTTCCCTTTCAGTATAATGTTAACTATGGGCTTATTTTAAATGGTCTTTATTATGTTGAAGTACCTTTCTGTATACCACCAATGCCATATGTTTGTGTGTGTGTATGTGTGTATGTGTGTGTGTGTGTGTTTAGGAGCACAAGCATCTATTGAATAAAACAAATTATGATAGTAGTTTATTATACTTTCTAGCAAGATAATTTATATTTCTACTACACATATTTTACCTTTACCCATATCTTTAATCTACATCTGTCTGCCTATATATCTATATAGATATAGATAAAGATATAGAAACAATTCTCTATGTGGGTATCTTTTTGATTTGTCACTATTATATTTCTATGGATAAAGAATCTCTACATTTGTAACTAAAATTTTTAATGGTTCTGTCACAATCACAGTTTATAATTCATGCTTGGAGAGTAAAACAACAGTGTTAAAACAAATGCTTACACACAAAGACTTATTTCAGGGAATCTTTCGAATAAGATATCAGAGGAAACGTATTTGTTCAATCATTCATGAATCAGTTACTTGTTTGTTTGGTAAGTCAAAGAAGGTAATACTTAGTATAATATGGACTCTGGAGGGAAATAATTTCTATTATGTTTGCCAGACATAGAAAGACAAGGATAACATAATCTCACTCATATACATAGATTCTTAACAGAGCTGATCTCATAGAAGTTGAGAATAGGATAATGGTTCCCCAAGCTGAGAAGAATGAGAGGATTGCTGAAGGGAAGTTGATCAATGAGAACTAAGTAACAGTCAGATATGGGTAAGAAGCTCTGATGTACTATTGTACATCATATTGTATATCATAGGAAATACAGATAACAATAATGTTCTGTGTATTTCAAAAGCTAGAAGAAAGCATTTTGAAATAAAGAAATGACAAATTTTTGAGGACATAAATATGTTTAACCTGATTCAAGAATCATGTAAAACACACATGCATCAGACATTCTGTGGTACCTCATTGCTATGTACAACTTAGTGGTTTTATACATCAGTTAAAAATAAATTTTACAAAGTGAAAAAAAGCTTACTGTGTCTAATATTCTTTGCAATGCACTTAATGATTAGCCAACCATCTGGGATTATAACTTATTTAATAACTAGGAGAAAGATGGGCAAATATAGTGTTACCTTTAGATCGATGTTTTAAGATGAGAAATAACTTAAACATGCACAGAATGTAAGCAATGGAATTTGGACTAGATCTCAGGTCTTCTGAATCAAAAGACCTATTTTCCTTATAATCCTTTCCCTATGTCAACCTTTTAAGCAATGTTTTAATACTAAATGAGAAACAAGCATAGAAAATAAGAATATATAGTAAAATGGTCAGGCAATCAGGGTGATGGAACCCAATTAAGATATATATATATATATATATTTTTTTTTTCCAAATGTAAAGACCACTCCATGAAAATAACTTGTAGAAACATTTCAAATATTCCAGCCAACTCCTTCATCCCAGAGGAGCAGGAAAATGAAAGTGAGGATAGACCCAAATGTAGGTTACAGGAAAGTTCAAATCCAAAGGCTCAAAGAGCACAGATAATTAAAAGATCACAAGCCAATCCAATACTTTTCCAACACTTACATTTCAACCAGTAGCCTTAACACTTTTTTTTGGGCGGGGGGTGTGGAGGCTACCAGGGATTGAACTCAGGAGCACTGAACCCCTGAGCCATATCCCCAGCCCTATTTTGTATTTTATTTAGAGACAGGGTCTCGGTAGGTTGTTTACACCTAGCTTTTGCTGAGGCTGGCTTTGAACTTGATATTTTCATGCCTCAACTTCCTCAGAAGCTGGAATTATAGGTATATGCGCCTCACCTGGCTTAGTCTTAACATTTTTAACATAGATTTTAAACCAGCAGACTTAACACTTTTTCATTACCTGTTTAGCATGGGTTTTGATCAATGCATCTACCCAGAGGCAGTGTAAACTCCCAAGACTAGTATATTTAAGTGAAAAAATATGCTCTCTGGTTCCCTCTTGCCTTGGGGGATTCTCACTCTTTTCTTCTCACTTAAATAAATTCCACTCCTTTCATTCTTGCCTTCCATTATTGTCCATGCATTTCATTCTTTGAATTTGTTAAACAAGAACACATACACACACAAAAAAATTGGTGGTGTGCTGCTGGGTTCTGCTGTAACTTTGAAGGGCATAGTCTACCATCAAGAGTTGCACATGCCACTCAATAATAGTGGAGAAGAATATGGCTTTGCTGGCTGTGGCTGTAACCCTCATGGCTGAGGCCAGCAGGCATCTGCTGCTATGATGACCAGCTATCTCTAACATGGGCTTTCTTGGCCACAGAGGACTGCAATTTACACAGACCCCACCTGCCAGCAGAAGTGAAGACTAGTCTTATCTCAAACTCTGGTTTCAATAGTATGCTTGCTCATTTTTTTTTATTTAATCAAAAATTTGAGTTCAGGGTCAGGAAGGTGGTGTTATAAAAATAAACACATTCTATGTCTTACCAACTTACCTGGTACCTCTTTTAACCTTGACATCTTCAATCCCAGAAACTCATACAGGAACTCATACAATCATTGACAACATTAGTTAGGATTCAAGCATAGTTTTTTCTTCAGAGGTAACTTAACAGTTTAGAATTTTTTTAAGAAGCATAAAACAAACTTTTTCCATCTTTGAGTCAATTTCAGAAGACAAATTTGGGCAATAGAAAGAAAACTGTATGGAAATTCAGTTGGTCAGCATTAAAATTGCATTACTTCAATTTATAAGCAGTCTTTGGATGAACATGCTATTATTTTTATTTAATGCCCTCTTTGTAAGATGAAGATAATAATTGCTACTGCACAGGTTTTAGTCTTTCTTACCCAAGACATTTTGAGGATATGATGGTTGTGCAGTAAAAAAAAAAATGAGAGAGAGGAAATCTTAATTAAATTTAGTTAACATTAGGTTATATTGAATTAAATAGTTTTTTTTGACAAAGTCCTTTCTAGAGTCTTTAATACACTAATATGATCAATGAACCTTTAACTATACATAGCATTTCCTGAATATATTTCACAAAATACTTGTCCTTGGGTTTGAAAAAGTTGCATTGTGGTTTATTCTCTTTATGTAATTGATACAATTTGTAAGAGGACTATTAAACCCATAGTAGGATTTATATATACTGTAGTAACATTTCAATAAATTCTCATGTACCTACAGATAATAAGAGTAAAAATATCTCTGCTACAAACAGTATTTCTTCACACTCTCTCCCTAAGTTCTGTTGTGTGTCTCTAGGGAAGAGAGGTCTTTTACGCAATTTGTACTCACTTGTTATTATTTCCCGAATTCTTTCTTAGAAGAAATAACAAAGGTGACAATTATAATATAAAAAAGAAAAAGAAAAATAAATTTAAGAGGAAACAAAAAAAAACATTTCAAATGATAAGATAAAAGCAATCATCCAATAATTCAAGCACAATTTAAATATTTGTGATTAAAATGGCTTTCAATTTTGTTTTTAACTGAGGGGTTAATTACAGCTTAATTATAGACTTTACAAATTTTATAGAAGTGAAATATGCTAGCATGGAACCATAACAAATATTTACACCAGTATTTACACATTAGAATTTGTCTTCCCTCATTGATAATTAAAAAAAAAAATGTGTGGCCAGTAGAATCAGTTCAAATTACTGATTTTATAACATTCTGTCTCATCATTCCTAAAATGTGCTAGCTCTCTTGAATGAAGATATCTATCTAAACAAATTATTCTAGCATTATAAAATCCATCATTCTAGATTTAGGAATGATTAACTTCCTTCAAATTTTGACCAGAGTGTGATTTTTGTATGCAGTTTTTTTTCATTGTACACAACTGCAGCACAACTTTTTATTGCACTGATTGTACACAATATAGCATCGCACCGTATAGGCAGTCATACGTGTACCTAAGGGTAATGATGTCCATCCTGTTCTACCATCTTTCTTGCCCCCATACCCCCTAACCCTTCATTCTCTACCCTTTGCCCCTAACCCTTCATTCTCTACCCTTTGCCCAATCACAGTTTCTACATGTTTCCCATCCCCCCCCCCCAATTATGGACTGGCATCCACTTATCCAGAGAGAACATTTGGCCTTTAGTTTTTTGGAAATTGGCTTTGCTTAGCATGATATTCTCCAAATCCATCCAATCACCTACAGACTTATCTTAATTTTATTGTCTTTGAATGCTGAGTAATATTCCATTACAGTTTCTTTATTCATTCATCTATTAAAGGACATCTAGGTTGGTTCCACAGTTTATCTATTGTGAATTGAGCTGCTGTAAACATTGATGAATGCATTACTATATTATGCTGATTTTAAGTTCTTTGGGTATAGACCAAGGAGTGAGATAGCTGGGTCAAACGGTGGTTCCATTCCAAATTTTCTAAGGAATCTCCGTACTGCTTTCCAGATTTGTTGCCCCAATTTGCAGTCTCAGCAGCAATGTATGAGTCTTCCTTTCCCCCACATCCTCCCAAATACTTATTGTTGTTTGTATTCTTTATGGCTGCCATTCTGACTGGTGTGAGTTTTGATTTGAATTTCTCTAATTACTAGAGATGTTGAACATTTTTTCACATATTTGTTGATCAATTGTTTTTCTTCTTTTGAGAAGTGTCTGTTCAGCTCCTTAGCCCATTTATTGATTGGGTTGTTTGTTTTTCTGGTGTTAAGAGTTTTGAGTTCTTTATATATCCTGGAGATTAGTGCTCTAAAGGATGAGCATGTGGCAAAACTTTGCTCCCAAAATGTAGGCTCTCTCTTCACTTAATTGATTGTTTTGCTGAGAAGAAGCTTTTTAGATTTAATCCATCCCATTTATTGATTCTTAATTTTATTTCTTGTGCTTTAGGAGTCTTGTTAAGGAAGTTGGGGCCTAATTTGATGTGATGAAGATTTGGACCTACTTTTTCTTGTATTAGGTTCAGGGTCTCTGTATACAGTTTTTTTAATCATAACATTGTCCTGATATTTTACATTATATTGGCAACAATTCATCACCACTAATTGTGTCTCCCAATTTATAGGGAGATTTATAGGTTGAAATCTATGATTTCTACAGAATTATAAATCAACTGCTATTTCTCAGTTAAACTGGGGAGAAAAATTTTTGTTTTATATAAAGGTCAAGATGTTCTTTATAAGGGAGAAACTATTCCTATCACTTTATGAGCTTGATGTATAGATACATATAGTCATCACCATTTCTTAAAGTGTATATTCTTTAGTGAACAAACTTGAGCTATTGGTATCAGTAGTTTTACTGAGTAAATTTTGTTTATATGTGGTAAAAAGGCTGTTTTAATGAAATCAATATTTAGAGACACAAATTCACTTTTACTGAGAAGTTATACTTTATCCTAATTTTTGCACAATGTTTCTCTGCACACTGACTCACAACAAAACTTTAGTAAACTACTGCCTTTGAAAAAATATAGTATTTTCAAACTTGTGATAAACAGAGAATTTAGGTGTGCAAGGGCAATGTTGATAAATAGAATATGTGGTGGAAAAGGAGGAAGAAACAATGGTAAACTTGGATTATTTATTATTCTGAGGAAATAACAGAAGATATGATAAATCTTACCACCATCATGGAGCTATCAAAATACTGTCAAATAAATAGTTGCAATAATCCATATAGTCACACTGAGAGCTCATTAGCACCCAAGGAGTAAAAAAAAAAAAATCAGAAATCATGGTGATATAAAAAACAAGGGGAAAAGAATTGCTAATTGAGGGGGTCAGACATGGATACAGTGCCACCAGGCCTGACATCTCAGTATGCTGTACAAGTCAGGGATGCCATAGCCCAGAAAAAGGCAGATAGATAAAAATACTCCTGTAGCTTAAAGAGTTATTACTCCTTAAATCCCAAACTTTATCTTGTCCTGGGATTAGGACTCTAATATTAATTCGAAACTCAGCTGGTTGCAGACAGAGACTGCTAATATAGGCCTGCTTTGATCAGAAAGGATTGAGTGATTGGAAAGGTCTGAATCTGAGGTCAAGTAACTGATGGCTGTGAAAAGGTAAGGAAGACATTGACCTGGAATAAATATTAAAGGCAAATTGTACGTTGGACTATGGTTTACTAACCTTTTGAAAAAAGTGGGGTGTATTCTAGACTAACAGTAGAATGAAGTATTCCCAGAGTTATTCCTATAAATTAAATGGATGACAAAAATTATAGCTCTGTTTTTTGAATACTCCATAGGTGCCCTTACATATGCTAACCTATATAAATGATCAATTATCCCATCTAGTGCTCTCAGTCTTACAAAATACACAACATACATACTAGTATTGTTCCATTTTAACAATGTAGAGTCGAAGACTTGGATCAAGTGAGGTCAGAGTTTGAATTATAGTCAGTGTATTAGTGACTTATTGTGACATTAAAAATTTATCCCAAAATTTAAAGAGTGAAAAAATCAATTATTTATTTATTACCTTTTACTTTCATTGAGTTGGGAATCTGGCTGGGTATTTCTGGTTTGGGTTCTCTCAAGAGCCTACAATAAAAATGCCAGCTGGGATTGCAATTATTTCAAGGTTTGACTGGAGAAACTCTCACAAACTCACACATGTGGTTTCTGGCAGGACTCAGAAGCTTTGCTTCCAAGCTCACTAAATTGGGATTCTCCCCAGAGCTGCCTCAAAACATGGCAACTGGCTATTTTTAGTGAAAGCACTCCAGGAGTAAGAGAGAGCACCCAGACAGAAACCAAAGACTCTGAAGCATAATCTTGGAAGCAACATCCCATCACTTTTGCCATATTCTATTGTTTAATACAAGTCAATAAGTCTAACCCACACTCAAGGACAAGGGATTTCAGAAAAAAACAGAATTCCAAGAGGAAGGGATTATTGGGGGATATTTTAAAGAATGCCTACCACTCTGTCTGACCTCAGAAACTATATTCTGAACAACACTCTCAACACTTTGCCCTTAACTTTTAAATTCTAAGTCCTTATGCTTGGATTTTTCTAGCTACATAGTCATAGATTTATAATATCATACACCAAGCAAAATACTGATTTTCTCCATTTTTGCTTAGTTGATAACTGTCCTTTAGAAAAAGATGAACAACTCTGCAAAAGCTAGCAAGCTCAATCTTCCTGAAGCATATATTTTTCAGTGTGTAGCAGCTCCCTGCTATTAAGATAAGAAATAAAATGAAACTGAGCTTTCAACCTTGCCTGTGAGGCAAGCGTATTTCCTCTGACACTTTCTTTGTGAAATGTAGATGCAAGAATAAAATCAATGCTGCTTCTATAATGAAATCTGAATAAATGCATGATATCGGCTTTCAAAAACCCCAATGCATATATATTTTTAGTTTTTATGTAATAAAGTCAAACTTAAGAAGCTAAGTTACAATATTATGTTTTTTCTCTGTTATTTCATGCTCAATTAGTTTATCATTAATTATGATTTATAATGTACAATTCATCTGTTTTGTAGTATAGAAAAAATACTACAAAGGTAGTAAAATCTTAATTTCTTTTTCAAGACAATAAAGAAAACTCAATTTCATAAATATTTAAAACCTACTTTCCTTTAAAAAATGATTGACTTTAAGCAGTGACATTCAAGCTGATGCTTCATATCAATTCTCATTTGCTTTATCAAGGATTTAGGTTATTTTCAGAGAAATAATTAATTTTAGTTAATCATTCCTTCAGCCTGAGAGTATAATCCTACCAACATCAAATCTTACAAAAAGAAATATAAATCACTTTTGTAACAATCTAAAAAAGGTAGAGTAATGCAAATCTGATAATAAAATGTTTATAAAAAAGCATTAATTAGATAATTAATGCCATTGTATTATTTTATCAAAATATATAAATACCTTTTTGACAAAATGTTTACAATAAAATTTAGCTATTTCTTACTTCTTTCTGCCCAATTTTTCAATCTTATTCCCCAGAAACAACTATTAATACATATTTGTTTCTTCAGGTATAATTTAATATGGGCATTCTCTGATTTTCAAATTTAGGCAGTGATCTCACCTTCCAGTTAGTTGCATCCACGGCTAGCAGACAGATGCATAACACACATTACTTATCACTTCCTATTATAGTTAAATCATAATATCTAACTAAACTAATGTGCAGTGCTTATATTTTTCTGACCAGGTAAATATTATTCACAGTGGAACTGAGAAGTATACTATGATTATTTAAAATTCTTTTACCACTTTTTGTTTCTCCTGAAGAAAATAATTGCCCTATTGCTTTTTTTAATTTTCTATCCCACAAATTTAAATGCATTTACAAATTGCTGCTAGCCTGTAGTAAGCCACATAAATGTCTTATGAATATATATTACATTCTACATATATACAAGACAATATGTAAGTTTTTGTCAACTGAGATTAGTTTCTTCTGTTATTTTTTCACTCAGGGATTGTTTCATTCAAGGGCAAAGTTTCCCTCTGGAGCTGCCAAAATTTGTCAGGAAAAGATGCTAAAGTATACCATCCACACTTCATGTTCAGAAGTGCTACATGGCCTGCTACAAGTGCTACAGGTGTATGCCCTCAAAACAGGAATGCAGATTAATTTTGCATGATTTTCATCAAGCAAAAAATGTATGATGCATTTGTAATTGTGTGTTCTGTATTAATTCGCATATTCCTGGATAAAGAGAATTTCTATTTTTTCATAGGATTTCCTGAGAACTAAATGTTCTGCTAGCAATTTATACACATGATAATTGGTTGATTTTTCCACCAACTACTTTTGGCCTCTAAATTTTACAACCTGTGTCTCTTTTCATAATCAAGTCCTCTGGTGTCAGCCACAGAAGGGTACACGCTTATTATGCTAAACCTATGACTCTGACATTGGATACCACCGAGCCAGGAAATTTTTGTAATGTTGGGTGATTACTGGAAGCCATTCTTACTGCTGGAAAATTTTTGATTATATATGGAAATTATGACAGCCTCATAAATATGTCTTTCTAAACAAAAATATTGTACTTGCAACCCAGTTTCTTATTTAGATCTTCCAAATGCCTGCACCCTACCACTCCAGCACACCTATGTAAGGACATATGACAGTCTTTGCAGGGAGGCATGGAACCAGATGACCCAGGCAGACTCAAGTGTTATGCCTCTGGCTTGTAGTTTCTAAAATTTATGTAGAATATGCCCAAACTGCAATATTCTCAGATGAGGAGGAATTGCCAGAAACAACACAGTCTGCCCTTGCCCTTTGTAGAATAAGAGGTGCTTCAGTGTTTGCTCTCAGTGATCCAACTGGGGTCTGGGGTATAAAACCTAGGTTAGAGTACTTTCACAGTCTCTTAGCTATGGTAAAATGTGACACGTGTGCAGAGGAGAATATGTTGGCCCAAAGTAGCTTTCCTGAAACTTGTGATCTCCATCTTATTTGCTCTATCCAGAGTTTCTCACACATTTCTCTTTAACAAGTTTTTCTCACCCCCCCCCCGCCCTCCATCCCACCCCACATCTTGCTGCTAAGACACCATACTTGCCAAGATCTCCTAATACATCTCTTGCTGATCCTCATAAGTCTCCAATGCTGGCAATCCTCATAGTTGTACCTCCATATATTGATGTGTCATAGGTCTGAGTCTTTAAAGGTCTTTTCTTTTTAAATTTACATTTAGTTCCTGTGTCATCTTATCTGGACTCAGGACTGGAATATACTATATCTGGATGAATTCCAAATTTATATTTCTAATCCCATCTTCTACCCTGAGCTCTAGACTCACATTCAATTGCTTATTTAACATGTAAACTTGGACTTCTAAGAGGAATCTCAGACTTACAATCCCCAAACTGACCTCCTTATAATCCACCACTCAAATATATCCCTCCTGAAGTCTTTCTCATTTTCTTAAGTGGAAGCCTTACTTTTCCCAGTTTTCAAGCTGAAAACCATATAGTCCACCATGACATTTTCCTTCACAGATCATATCTAGCTCATCATCAGACCCTGTTGTCACTACCATCAAATGATGTACCTAACCTCATTACTTCTCTTAACTATCCCCCTTACAATACTGGCCAAGTCACCATAATCTTTTCCTGGATTATAGTAAGTTTTCAAAATGGTTATCCTTAATCCCCCATTGCTCCTACCCTACTTAATGCATTCATAGAGTAGCCAGAGTAATTTCTTTAAAATATAATTCATTTCTTGTCACTTCTTCAAACTCTTAGAGAATCTTCTCAACTTATTAAAAGTAATGGTCCTTGCCTTGCATGCACAAGGCCCTGGGTTTGAGCCCCAGCACCAAAAAAAAAAAAAAAAAGTAATGGTCCACATTAGTATGAAAAAGTAATGTTCCATGTATAAATATACAAATGATGTAAAATATTATAAAACTTTATAGAAAGTCAAAAGAATTCTTAAAAAAAATTTTGGAAGACCTAGATCTAGTACATGTTTCTAAATAACAAATGATCTGTAGTAGAAAATAAAAATTCTCTAAAAATAGATCTGCTATTAGTCAAAAATTATAATAGAAGAAAACCAAATTGCTAAAATAATCAGCCCCTGAAAAATAAAAACAAAGTTGATATCATATATCAAGAAGTATTATAAACTCATATCACTAAAATATTGTGTTAGTAGCACAACAGTGTACTGGACCAATGGAAGTAAAGACAGAAAATAATATGCATACAAAAAGAGGTACATTACAAAAGTTTACATTGTTTTTCATCAAGAAAAATGCATATTAATGCACATAAACATCAATTCCAGATGAATTAAAAACCTAGTCAAAGAGGCAAAAGTTTGGAAGTAAAATTTAAAACTCTTAAAGGAAAATTTAAGAGATTACCTTTATGGTAAAAATCCAGAGATAAGTTTTTAAACCAACAAACCTCAAAAACCTCAAAGAAAATTTTGTTGATTGAAATAAAAAATAAGAATTTCAGTGACAGCATGAAAAAGTTTTTGGGAATGAAATCTACCAAATTATGCTATGCCCATGTATGCAGGAAAATATCAAGTTCAAAGCCAGCCTCAGCAAAAGCTAGGTGTAAACATTTTTCTTAAGGAAAAGCAAAAGACACCTTAATGAAGGAGTCACCAGTTTAAAAAAAAAAAAAGATAAGAAAATGAGCCCTCGATATTCTCTAACAAGGTGTAAATATATTTATTTATTTTGGTTTTGCTTAGGCACTTTAAAAAATAGTTACATAAAGGGAAAGCATTACTTTCAATATTTTTTAATTTAAAATATTGCCACTAAAATCTTTATAGAACTATCGAGTCTGGGCCAAAGGACAGCTAACTAATTATCAAAGAAAAGGAAATGAACAGATAACACCCCCCATCACCTGGTTGCAAACCTCCAGGGGAGAGGAAGGATCACATTTTCCAACACAAGCAATCACCCCAGACGGCTCTCCTTCTGCCCTTTTGGTCACTATTGGTCACATAGGTAAAGTAAGAAGAGGAGGGGACATGAGAAGAAAGGAAACCTGAAATCTATTAAGGTAATAGTTTCAAATTAGTTTTGAGAGCAAATCATCTATTTTTCTTTCTTTCTTCCTTCCTTCTTTCCTTCCTCCCTTCCTTCCTTTTTTTTCTTTTGATACCTGTGATTGAACCGAGGGGGTGCTTAACCACTGAATCACATCCCCAGCCATTTTTAAATTTTATTTATTTATTTTTTATTTTGAGATACGGTCTCACTAAGTTTCTCAGGGCCTCACTAAATTGCTGAGGCTGGTCTCAAAATCTCAATACTCCTGCCTCAATCTTCTAAGTCACTGGGATTACAGGTGTGCATCACCACATCTGATTCTTATCCATTTTTATTGCTTTCAGTAAAGTACAATTTCTCCATTTGCATCTGAGATTTCAGAATTTGGTTATACACATTTTCTTTATTTTCCCTTGTCTTAGTCACGCTTTTTGGAATATTTTACTATGTGCCAAGAAATATAAAACAAGAAAACGTTGACAATGTTATATTTTCATCATCAAAGTGTTCCTAAGTAAGTAGGATGGTGATCATAGAAGGATCATTTATTTATAGAGAAAATCAATCAACTTTTAATTATGCTGTCTGAAGTGATACAATCTCTGCCAGTACTTTCTGTAATAAGTAGTACATAATTAAAAGTATGGTTTATGGAAGCAAAAAGGATTTAGAGATTTTGAAGCACATCAATATATTTGGATTTCTTCCAGGAGGTAACTCCTAATTATGAAAACAACCACAGAAATAATTGTGATTTTAGTTTTTCTCTAGGATATATGGCCTTTTCAGCATATTTGGAAGGGTGAGATTCTACTGTTTGTAATTCAGAATGCATTAACAGATGGCAAAGAATTATCTCTAAAGCTTATTGCACCATAATGTTTTCTTGGGTTGTTGACAATATGTTCTAGTGAAAGGCTCATTTGTTTATTCATCAAAGACTTATCATCAGAGTTAGTTAAGCATGAAGTAGAAAACATCTTTGGAGCACTTGTCTCTAGACCTTTGGTTTCTTTGTGGTAATTCCCAGCATATACTGCTTGTGACAGTCACTGGGTTGCTGATAACTGAAGAAAGCTATATAGAGAAGTATTTTCATTAATTTGTGCTGTAACAGAGCCTGTGACACAACACGGCCCAGCAGAACTCCATCGATGATTCTGTGATTTTTATATTTCCACATAGTAAGCAACCTTGAAAACTATGTAAACAATGCCATGTGACAACCATGAGCAAAAACGTATGCAGCCAAACTTTTAATTAATTAGGCAGCCATTCAAAGACAAAGTCATAGACAGAAATATCTGAAGATTTGAAAGGGTCATTAAAAGGCTGTAATAGTTAAATAATCCACATATCATAATACTTGGAATTTTACACCTTGTCAGTAACACAAAGTTTCCATTCTTATAAATCCCTTTTGTACTTCATATACAAATCTTTATTTTCTTAAGGGAACATGTTTTATAAGTTTTCACAGTGGCAGAATTTATTCTACAAACCAACAAAAAATTTAATTCCACAGTTTTAAACACAGTTATTTGTGAGTTCCTTTCTCCTTTCATACCTAACAGGTAAATATTACTTCTTACTACAAAGAGTTGGGCAGAGTGAAAATTTAAAATGGTGAAACAACTCCATTGGTGAGATTTTAGAAGATTAAAATTATTTTGCACTCCATATTGAATTTTCACATACAATCACAAAGTGAATGTATTACATACATACATACATATATTTATGCATAGATATATGTACTGATAGAAAACCGGTGTGGTTTTTACAACCAGTCTTGATGTTTCTCCTGTTAGGTATGTACATAGACAGAAAAAATGATAACACCATAACTGACAGAATTTTTCCAAAATATTTCTGAATATTTTCTAAATATTTCAGAAATATTTTCAAGATGATTTCTAGATTTTATTTTTCATTTGACAAAGGTAATTATAAAATATGGGAAAACATGATCAAATGCTCTAAGGAAATGGCCGTCTATGGGATACCTGCATATGAATGTAAAATAATGAGAAAACTTAGATGGCTAAAGCCAGTAGAAACAATGAAATAAACTAAGGCAGCAGAATGAAAGAAAAAAAATGTAAAAAATAATTAGTAAACAAATCATTATTCTTCAGCTAGCTGAAGGTCTGAAGAAGTGTATAATCAACTACCACTCCTTCAAATTGAACATGACCTGAACACAGCTTGATATATCATGATCTTTAGAACATCTTATATACAGAGCCAAGAAATGCAGAATTTCATGTAAAAATGAAGCAGATATCCCTGCAGGTCTTTCTTTCATGGTATAACATTGTGCATACATGGTCACCTGTATGTACAAAACATAGTAATGTGATCTCTGGGATGGAGGCATCTGGCTGCAGACACCTGGTTACCTATGGTTACTAAATGCACACCTAGGCTGCCACAAGGGTTATTTGTGATTTCTTTACTTGACCTTTACCTTCTCTTCCTGTATGATAATCTTCTTCTATTCTCAGCTTAGTACCTTCTAAGTAAATAGTGATACTAATAATTACAAAATTACCAAATTCCAAATTTTAACAAGTTTTTTTTTCTACTTATATGAGCAAATTTTTCTTTTTCAGTTATTTCATCTTGAAGACAATGAACAAACTCCAATACATGTTTTAAATTTGTGTTTGTTTTCACATGGGTCTTCACATACGAGGAATATTCATGCAGATAAGTTTTACTTTAGACATGTTTATAGATTTCCTTAAGTTATATTACTATTAGGTGACTTTCAAATATTAAAGCATCATGTCCTTTTCCTATGGTTCACTGATTTGTTTTAGTTAATAGAAGGACTCTAGAATATATGGAGGGAAATCTCATACCCTAGACGTACTTAATTTCTATGTAATACAAGTAATGTGTTATTTGATTCAGGTTTGTATTTTTTATTTTTTATTTTTTTTAACATAAAGGAGTTTTATTCAGTCTTTTTTTTTTAATTTTTTATTGTGGGTTGTTCAAAACATTACAAATTTCTTGACATATCATATTCCACACTTTGATTCAAGTGGGTTATGAACTCCCACCTTCACTCAGGTTTGTATTTTTTAGCTTATTAATTATCTCCTAGTTTGTGGAGAAGGAAGTGGTGGATTTTTTTTCTCCCTCCTGTCTTCTGTACTTGTGTGCTTGGGAAAGAATCAATGGCCAGGGAATTGGCTACCAATGCAGCTATTTATATGCTTCTATTTCTTACTTTGGTCCTTTTGCTCAAAGCAGTGGAGAAGAACAAAGGATCCAATGATTTGCCTTGAGGCCAAACCTTATTGACTGACCCCAAAAAATACATTGAAACTGAAAATCATTCTAACCAAACAGAAACAGCCTTTGGAAGGGAACGGATATGAACATTGATTTTGTACCTGAAAACTGAGCTCTATGATCATTTATTAGTTTCAACTTATCTGTAGTCCCTTGAGAAGAGAGGATAGAAAGTTCCAATATAGAGAGGCTGGGATTAAAAAATAAGTTAATCAGTGTGCAGTTTTATATTTAAATTCTTTGAGCTTGATAGAAGGGACATGAGATTAAAAAAAAGTTTCATTTTCTAAGAAAAAAATTAAAACTTAATGATGGGAATCTAGAGGGACATTATAAACCTAAGATATTCAGGGGGGAAAGAAACTTTGGAGACCTTGTGTATCAGTCACTCCTAACTCTGGCTACTCATTAGAAAAGGTTCTGGGAACTTATATGATAAACTAATGTGTACCACCCCATATCCCAGAGATTCTGATAGAATTTATTTGGAATGGGGACTAGGCATAAATATTTTTTTCAAAGTTTATAGGTGATTCTAACCTGTAGTCAGGGTTGACAACCACTGATCTAAATCAGTGGACAAGAATTATCTTGGGATCTTGTACAAATACAGAATCTAATTCAGTAGGTCTGGGGTAGAAACTAATTGCCTAACAAGCTCCCAGGTGAGGTCACTACTTTTGTGAATGGCACACACTTGAATAGTGAAGGTTCCATAGCAGTTACTGCTCTATGAATTTTCCTTCCTCCTGGAGGGAAGGTGCTAAATCAAGAGGAACACATCATTGGTAAGTGATAGGCTGCATTTCTATCTTAACTCTAAAGACATGTTATTTTTTTAAAACTTCTATCAATTGACACATTCATCTTTAACCCTTAAAGTAACACTGCATCATTCAAATGCATGTTTTCTAAATAATTCATTAATTAATGCATGCAGGGAAGAGAGTGGTCATTAATGTGGTCTCAACAAGAGCCTCAGTCAATATCATGGTCCTTCCCAGCTGTTTTATGGCGAGACACGTGACTAAATCAGTCAGGGTCACTCCATGTGAATTGGGTTGACACGGAGACAGAGAAATTACCCTTTTTCAGCAAGGGCTCCTTAGCCCCAGCTCCCACAAAGGAAGCAGGAGAGGCAGAAAAAAGAGGGATGGGCTAGGGAGAGAGGGGGACATAGAAGGAAAGGGAGGGAGAGAGAACACCTGAAGCCCTATTTATTGAGGGGAAGACACTTGAGGAAGTTCCACCCAAATGAGGCAAGGGACTGGGTTTCAGTAGTCCAGTCTCATTGGGTTACACCCACTCCCAGAGCTTCCTTCCCCTGCCAAGTGGAGTTGAGATCCACCTGCTTCATGTGCAGTGGAAACCAGACCTCCATCGCTCAAGGCCAAGGGTCCGTGCTCACTCCTGTGTGGCAGTTCCTGACAGTTCCAATTTGGCGGGAAGTCTGTGCCTTTCCCTGACATTGAACAGTTGGATAGGGGCTGCCCTTGGATAGGAATGTGACTTTTTCAGGGGATAACTGAAAGGCAGTACCACCAGAAGCTAAGAAAATAAATCATTCTGCCCTAAAGGAGGATCTGAGCAGTGCAGCAGAGAAGTCATTCAACTCTACACTTTGTGCTGATTGGGCATGCTTCTTATAAACACTGTGCAAGATTGTGACAGGCTATTTTCCTAGGGGAAATTTATAAAAGAATGGTCAGTAGGACAAATGACAGCTATCAATACAGAACATGCTGTCAGGACCTCAATTCCTGAGTAGTCTGAGCCCTGGATGTTATGTTCTTCTCAGGTTGTGGCTGCTACACTTATCTATTTGCCATTAAAACTGTATAAGGAATTATCAAGAAGTGCTCCTGTCTTTGTGTTAGAGCAGCGCTACCTTCTTCTATAAAAGATGCACTTCTTCTCATTTGCTGGTCCCTAAGCATGCAGAGCCTAGTCTTCCACACAGATGCCATAGCATATCATTTAGTGTATACAATAGGCTTCTTGCACCAAAGGAGAAGAATCCCAAAATTATAGTTCTGGGAGCTTATTTGTACTGCCCTCTTCTCCAGAGAGAAAAGAACTTTATCCCCTTCATATAAACAAATCTTTAGCTGAATACTATTCCATTATGCTATAGGCTACATTTTCTATGTCCATTCCCCTGTTAAAAAAAAAAAAGTTGATATCATAGAAGTTGAAAGCAAAGTAGGGGTTAATAGAGAATGGGCAGCATAGGAGGTGAGAGGGTGAGCAAAGGATACAATATTATTTCTTGATAGGAAGAATAAAATATGGTATTCTATGGCACAGCAGGATGAATATAATTAACAATAATGTATTATATATCTCCAAAGAAAAGAGAAAAATTTGAATGTACTCATCACAAACAAGTGAAAAATGTTTGAGGTGATATATTTGCTTGCTCCTTACCCTGAGTGTATACATGAGTTAAAGTATCTCATTGTAGCCCACACGGTGGGTACACCATACTCAGGGGGCCCAAGAAGGAAGATCACAAGTTCAAGATCAACCTGGGAA
Source organism: Marmota monax (assembly GCF_021218885.2). Taxonomy (NCBI): domain Eukaryota; kingdom Metazoa; phylum Chordata; class Mammalia; order Rodentia; family Sciuridae; genus Marmota; species Marmota monax. The sequence goes on along the minus strand of NW_026693777.1, from coordinate 10,803,599 downwards.
ATTTAGGAAGACTTGTCTCAAAATTAAAAAAAAAAAACACATTGTAACTTATAAATATATACTAATATTATGTGTCAATTAAAATAATTTTTGAAAAATCTGAAATATTAAATAAAAATCTTTGAGACAAGGAAGTTTTCTAATTTTTTATCCTTTGAAATGTAAATGGGTAGTGAACATTATATTTGTATCTGCCTTTAAAGTATAAACACATACCCTTAGGAGAGAAATTTCTCCATCTCTCCAAATGTCTTTATCTATTTAATCACCTAACTTCTATACTTGTCCTTTATCTTAGATTTAGGTGAAAACGAAAACAAACTAGAAAATGCTAAATAAAACATTTAGAGTTAAACTTATCTTCAGAAGGAAGAGAATATAGATGTAAAAGTTAGAAGACATACAAAGACTTCAAAAGCTTGTTGGCATCTTATTTTTCAAGTTGGGCATGTGAGTTTATTTTATTTTTATAACTTCTATATCCTTGTGTACCTATGAAGTATTGTGAACTAGAGCCAGTTCTCCATGTCTCATACTGCTATTTACCTGAATGACCAGCAGAGGTCCTGTTCATGAGAAGTAGGTGTCACACCATTTTTCACATCTGCAATCTGTATTTGGGGTAAAAATGGGAGTTCATAACCCACTTGAATCTAATGTATGAAACATGATATGTCAAGAGCTTTGTAATGTTTTGAACAACCAATAAAAAAAAGAAAGTAACATGGAAACTCTTCAAAAAAAATAATTACAATCAGTATCAGAGGTGAGATGTAAAGTTTCATAATTTTAATTATAAGTGGTTAAATGTCTTTGCTTTTTTTCACCAATTTACCTAAAGCAAACCATTTTCATTTGTAAAATTTCGAAAATCAATAAATAGAAGATGCAATAATTGAAAAAATAATAATAATAATAATTTGACACAAAACTTCCATGGCTTTCCAGAGATTTCCAGGGATTCCTCTGAATCCCTTGGTAGATGATCCTCATGCTATCATTTATCATCATCAAACCTCTCATCATCATCTCTTCACCCTTATCTCAAAATTCAAACTAGATAGCCCACCAGCCACAGACTATTCCTATTTTGTGAATAAAATTTTATTGAAACACTCATTCATTTACATCATTTGTAAGCTGCTTTCCCCCTACAAAAATCAGGATTGAATCATTGAAATAGAGATCATATAACCTTACAAAACATAAAATATTTGTTATCTGACCCTTTCCAGAAAAAGTTTGTTAACTCTTCCCATGTCAGAATCCTGACTCTCCTGAGGCCACAGTCTCTGTCTATTCCTCTCAAGACAAGTCTTCTTTTACTTTCCTTCAAAATTAGAGACAATAAATGAGTGCTAGCAATACACCTAAACCTTACTGAATTCCTCTGCTACTGTCATTGCATTATGTGCTCATTTAGACAGCCATCACCTTCAAGAGCTGCTCTGCACTCTTCCTTATTCCCTTCACCCATGAGTCTAGCATCTGGATTACTGTCAATCAAGCCCACCCATGATTGCAAATTTGATCTTTCTATTACCACCCTTCCAACTCACTTTATATTCACTCTTTATTCAATGTCCTTCTTTAACCATGCCATCTTATTCTTCTATTGTATTCCAAAGCCCACACTTTAACAACATTTCAAGTTTAAACTACACATCCAACATACTTTTTCATTCTTTGTTACCTATTCAATCTTGTTAAAAAAAAAAGTACAGCTTCGTTAAAAAAGAAAAAAGAGAAGAGGAAGAAAGAGAGAAAGAGAGCAGCTTCTGTTTTAGTAGGCTGGGCAAGGTCTGAGGATTTTTCATTTTTAATGAGCTCCCAGGAAGACCAGTATGTTTCTGGTCCTCAGTTAATAGTAGCAAAGACCAAGATTTCATGGTCTATCATTTTAATTGAAGTTGTAGGGAGGTTCATCAGTGGAAGGTGTTGAGCTCATAGTGTTATTCCTGAGTCTGTACAAGTCTTTTTCTGTAATTAAGCCTTCCTTGTTTGCTAATTGGCATCCATTAAGGTGATATTCCTACTCTTCCAGAGTCTTAGAGAAAGGGGCCTTATATTCCTTAATGATTGCATTTTAAAGGTTTAACTTCCAGGTCTTTGAGAAAGTCATTCTTAGGTTGTAAAATGGGCAGAGTTTTAAAAAAAGATTTACTTCTTAATGGCAATTTACAATTACAAATGTTCCAAAGTGTACCCTCCAAGAAAAGGGAGGTCAAAAGCCTACTACTATCAGAAAGAAGCCTGTGTGAGGTTCAGATTGTAGGGAATTTTAAAGGCCATCTGGGTCAACTGCCTTATGTTTATCCCTACCCTTCTCTCACCACACTCACAAACTGGATATCTCCACTTTGTATTTTGAAGGTATTTCATGCTTATCATGATCTGCATTGAATCCTATTTGCCCACCAATCCAATCCCTATAAAGCTTATTTTTATCCCAGTATTCTATATTAGTAAATGCAACCAGTATATACAACCAGAACTCTAGAAGTAATCATTATTTACTTTCTTTCAACTGAACATTAACATCAAATTTATCAGTAAGTTTTATTTATATATAACTCAGATATTCCTTAACCATCTATTTATCTTTACTTGTATTGCTATCATACATCCATAAATAAAATAATGATCATTGCAATATCATACAAAGTAGTTTTCCCAGCATTGTCCAAAGTCTTTCATATTGAATGATCATTTCCATGTGGTATTCAAAGCTGGGATATTTTCACACAAAGAGTTATTTATACCCTTGCCTTATAAGTATATAAAATACTAAATTTTCTAGAAATGCATCTTTTCAAGAATCCTGAGCTTTCCTAATATTGTTTATCTATTATCTAATGTCTTATTTCATATATTAAATTTCAGTGTTCTTTACAAGAATACATTGAAATACATTTGTATTTATTATTTCTGTAAGCTGTGATTAAACATGGTTTACATATTTTAATTGCATAATTATTAATATTCATTAAGACATTCTTATGTTTGATTCAAAATTCAATGTTTTTCAATGTTCAACCAAATTTATTTGAACTTTGTCCATGAACATTTTATATTTAGAGATTAAAATCTTGATTGCATTTTATCTAAGATGTTACTGAGGTAGGAGTTTATGGAAATCAAGATAGTTGAGGCAAGATAAAAGAAAAATGCTGACTGAAAGACAGGGTTATGAGTCATCAGGGTCTCTCTAATTTGCCTAGGTTGATATCCTCCTGCTTCATTCTCCCAAGTAGATGAAATTAGAACCATGTGCCACTGCACACAACAAGAAAGATTATTTAAAAGAAAATTATTATAAGCTTATTATTATTATTATGGTACTAGGTATTGATCCTAGGGGCACTTAAACACTGAGCCACATCCCCAGCTCTTGTTTTATATTTTCTTGAGATAGGGTCTTGCTATGTTGCTTAGGGCCTCACTAAGTTGCTGAGGCTGGCTTTGAACTTGTGATCCTCCTGCCTCAGCTTCCTGAGCTGCTGTGATTGCAGGCAAGCACCAGCGCAATTATAAGCTTTTGTAAAGATTTTTTATATGATTTTTTTCCAAAGACAAATATTGTCCAAAAATTAAGGTTATTTCAAACTAACAATATAAACCATTCTCATTAATTTTGCTGGAATTTCTAAGTTATTGTCTGAGTCCATTTGGGATGCCATAAAAATATATTATGTACAGAGTAGTTTATAAAAACAGAAATGTATTTCTCACAGTTCTGAAAGCTGAGAAGTTAGAGATCAAGTTCCTGGAAAATTGTCTGGTGAAGGTCTGCTTCCTGGTTCATGGATGATCATCTTCTTACTGTCTTCACATGTCCCAAACAGTGAGAGTCTCCTTCATTATAGTACTAATAACACTCATCATTCTCTAATTAAATAGTCTCTATCCAATATCTTTTTCCAATTCCTACTATTAGCATTGACAATGTATATAAGCCATATCAAGGATGCTTTCCATATCACTAATTTAGCATGTATGTTCTATTGATGCAAAATACCTCTTTATGTGTATTTGTGTGATTAATTTACTTGAATACTTGGAAAAATTTTGGTCATCAAACTTCTAATTGTGTTCTTCATTTGTGTTCTTCAATTGTGTTCTAATTGTGTTCTTCAATTGTGTTTTTTTAATCCATCTATAAATCTTCACATACAATATGTTCAATAAATGAATTAAGTAGAGATAAATAAATGAATAAATGGATTAAACACATACTATAATGATTGAAATAATCTTCTAATTCAAAACATAGGTTCAGAATCAATCAATGCTGAAGATTCTGAGGGACAGAGTCAACTATAGAAGAAAAAGAAACAAGTTCAGCATCTGTAGATATAATTAATAAAAATAGGGTGAATTTGAGTTGTGGGTAAATTACCTTAGCAAAATGGTAAGACAAGTAATATGTAATAGTACTTTCAAACTTCTGAATTCAGCCTGAGTATTGAGCTATATAGTAAACAATGAATAAAATTCATTATTTACCAAAAAAAAGAATGCTTTGAATAGACACAATAAAAAAAGAAAGGATGACAAGACAAAAACAAGCAAAAAAATTTTCAGTTTTTTGTTAGAATATTTTGTGTGATGATGCCATTTCAGTTAAATGAATAACTAGACAAGAGTATCACATTTTCATTTTGTCCTCAACATCAAGATAGTTGAGGCAAGATACAAGAAAAATGCTGACTGAAAGACAGGGATATGAGTCATCAGGGTCTCCCCAAATTGCCCAGATTGATATCCATTGTTCACTCCGTAATTCTGAATTTGAAAAACTCATGTAGAATATTATCCTAAGATATACAGCTGAGACTGTTTATCTGATCTGTTTCACCATTGTTATTATTAGAATCCAGAGTGCTGCTGTAATCTTTCTCAACCTCTAATTCAACCTTTGATTTTATCCAGTATTTATGAAAATTCTTCTGTCAATTTTCTTCTCTTGACTATTATAAGCAGAACATTCTCAATGGTGTTCAAGTTAGCTAGGAGAATACTACAAAGATGGTGTCTTCAATCTTCTCTATACCTTTTGAGAGATGGTACAGTACTTTGGGTGAGGCAATAAGAAAAATGAAAAGACTCAATGCTGAAGTTTTGGAAAGTTTTATATACTTATTTTTTAACATTTCATTTTCATCATTCTAAAATAGACCATTGTTTCTTCTACTTTCTTATTATTTCAGTCTGTTTTAGCAAAGTTAATAATAACGAATAAGTAATGATGAAACAATCCTACTGTGAGAAAATGGCAAGATATTTTAGTATATAGGAAAGCAAGATCATTGAGATCCTCTTATCTAACTTTTATTTAGAAAAAAGTCCAATGTATCTGAGATAAGAATTTGGGAACAAAGGGAAAGATACTGAGTCTCAAAGAAAGTACCTATAAACCATTGAAATTCAGGAAACACCCATGAACCACTGAAATGCAGAAAGCACCCATGAACAAATACAATTCCTGAGTACATGCCCTTGGCTCATGCCCTTGACCAGGCCCTTGAAACATGAGGGCAATGCGCAAGCACAGGGAAAACTGGCACAAAGATGTGTAGCTCTACACTGCCTCTACTTCTAGTCTGGATCTTAGCACCAGTCCTCTTTAAAAAAAAAAATTACAGAATATACTGAACCATCTATCAAAAGAGGTTGGAGGATGACCAATGAATTGCCATCTCTTCCTTAGCGATAGTCAACCTTCTCCGTTGGATGTGTATTTCCTGATTTACCCCAAAGGTGGTTCTCTTTTGAGATTGTCCCCACTCTCCCTTGAATATGTATCTACTTCCTAAACAACCTATCTATGCCTCTGCTTGGACAAGCTGAAATTCTTTCCCACTATTTATGCCAAGAACCCCACTGATCCTGAGTCGAGATTACCCTTCCTAATGGGAATTCCTTGTACCCTTCTTCAAAGATGTGTCTTTTTTTGTGACATCTCTATGTGATATTTTCAAGATAAAATGAGTTATATTTATTTAAAATGTTCCTTTTTATCTGAAAGATCTTTTAAAAAGGATAAATTTCCCAAAATGACAATCTTTACAAATGTTAGAACCACTTGAAAAGAGAAACTCAAAGTATAAAAATAGATTCAATGGTTGTTGATGCTATTCCAAAGTAATGACCTTAGATGTATTAGGTGAATTAATGGCCCCAAATTCAAACTAATATTTCAGAATGTCTTTGCTACATAATCAGACTGGTATGGGTTCTGGGCTTTGATAATATTAAAATATTTCCAGTTGATTTTAACATATAGATAAATTTGAAAAATACTGAGTTCATGAATTTTTAAATTGATCCTTTTTAACAAAGATCAAAATTGATATTGTCAGGTTTTGGGCCTTTAAATGGATATCTTCATTTTTTGTCTGCTTTTAATTCAGTAACTATTAAAGTTAAAAAAAATAGGTAAAACATCCCAAGGAATCATCTCTCTAGTACTGCTGTGTGTCTCCTAAAATTTTATTCAGAGATTGTGTGTGTCGGGGGTGGGGGGAATGATGTAGATACACATATTTTGTATAGTAGGAAAATTACATAAGCATTATCATATTTATAGCCAAATGGTTAGCTTGAAGAAACTAATATCATTATAGCACTGAAAATTTTTCAGAAGCTAGTGAGAGTGTATCATTGTATTTTGGCAGGATCATATATATTCTATTTTTGTAATAAAGATATTTCAACTTATAAGCACACTTTTTTTACAAAAAAGTAACTATGTGCTTTGGAAAGAAAAGAAATTTTATCTTCAGAAAAAGGATATTTAATTATAACATGTTTAAATTTCCATCATAACATTTATATCAGACAATAGCCTTCTTCTGACTGAAAATAGATAAAAATAGAATTCAATACAGGGAATATCCTATAGTTAGAGACTTGGTTGTCTTGTCTCCCCTAAACTGGTTAGAAACAACCATCCTGAATGTTCACATCTTCTACAATGTAAAGAAACTATAATTCTAATTGTCATCAGGAACAGAAAAAAAAAAGATAAAATCTATCATGACAGAACATGCAATAATAGTAGCTTCTAGTTTTAGGGAGAAACTCAGAATAAATTGAGACCCTAAACTTATTGCTAACAAAAAGAATTCAGATCTGATTTTAGGGATATATATCAATATGCTCAAATGCCTTGTAATAATTTGTTTCATGAACCATGTTGCTTAAGATATTATTGTATATTATTAGAAATTATATACCTATTATTTCTAATTTTTTATGAAATTTCAAATCTTCACTATAATGGCCATCAATAGGATAACAAGGAAATTTTTAACTTTATTCATCCAAAAGATAGTTTGATTTTAGAAATAATAACAATGACTCAATAAGCAATTATACAGTGCCTACTAAAACAACTGGGCTTTATGGCAAATTAAGGAATATATGGGAGCCATAGGAATTGGGGACAATGCAGAGAAACAGAAATATGAGGAGATATATGTTTCCTAAGGAAAAATAAAGTATCTGGGTGCCTGGGAAATAAATATATATACCTATATCTACACATATGCCTGGAAAATAAATCTATGTGTGCATATATATATATATATATATATATATATATATATATATATATATAATGAGATTTATTATAAGAAATTGGCTGATGTGATTATGAAAGCTGAGACATTCCACAATCTGCCACCCATAAGCTAGAGACTCAAGAAAGCTGGTGATATGAATTGAATATGAGAAATTTGATGGTATAGATCCAAGTCAGAGCCTGAATGCCTGAGAACTAAGAGCCTCAAGGGCAGAAGATGATGGATGGAAGTCAGGCAAATAAAAGGTTGAATATATTCTTCCTCTACCTTTATTTCTACTCAGACCCTCAATAGATTAATTAAGCTCATCCACATAGCTGAAAGAAATCTTTGTTAGATCCACCAATTCAAATGCTAATCTCGTGCAGAAACCAGATATCAGAAATCACATTTAGTCAAATATTTAGACACTCATAGTCCAGTCACTTCAAGTTAACATATACAATTAACCAACACAAGCCTACCCCTCATGAACTTGGCACCCATGAGCATCTTTTTCTCCATACTTATTCTGCAAGGCCTTAATTGTGGGTAATATGCTACAACTGTCCTACATACAAAATAACCCCTTCCTCAAAGGAGGAAGTAAAGTTCTCATGTGATATTTACTCTTCTTGATATCCTATAACTTAAATACTGCAATGTAAAATTTATATTCACACTTTTTCCTGACATTCCTGAACCCATGATCTTAACTATTGATGAAACAGAACCACATAATAAACTTTGATTTAAAGCATATGTAGTCTTTCAAAGCCTTGTCTTAGCACTTCAATGTACTGCCATCTAGCTAGTGTTGTAACTAAATCTTCAAAAAGCCATTCTACCATTCTATCAAATCAGTTCCTTCACAATGGTAAGGAACACAGTTAAGATCAGTGAATTCAGAAAGGATCAGACTGTTACCACACTTCTTTTCTTGTGAAATGAGTCCCATGATCATAAGTAATCCTCTATGAAAAACATGCTGGGGGATAAGATGACCTATAAGTATGTAGTTTTGACCAAAGCATTGTATGCATTGTATGCAACAAAGGCAAATCCATATCTAATGTGTCTATTCCAGTAAGGAAAAAACACTTCCATGATGGAAGCAATCCAGTATGATTGGTCTGCCATGAGACAGCTGGTTAATCACCCTGAGAAATGATGCCACATTAGTTTCTACCAATGGAAGATTGGGTAAAAATAGCCAGATTGTCCTTGATAAGTGAAAGTCCATGTTACTGAGCCCATGCATAACATCCCTGCCACCTAGACATTTTGTTTATAAATACAGAGCATAATAACAACTACTGCTGGTGAGAGTATGACAATGTCCCCAGAACGGGTCATTTTGTCTACTTGATTATTAAAATCTTTGGGTGAACTTTCACATGGAACAAAACACCTTCATTTTTTTTGCCCTTTCAAAGAGGTTGATTCATATACCTCTTCTCCAAACTTCCTTGTCACCAATTTTCCAATCATATTCCATCCAAGTCCCTGACCATCCTGCCAAATAATTTGCCATGGTCTATGCATTGGTATGCAATCTTATATCTGGCCATTTCTCCACCCAAGCAAAGTAAACAAGCAGAAGTACTGCTTGAAGTTTTGCCCACTGGGAGTATTTCCCTTCACATTTACTCTTTAGGGATGCCCCAGAAGAGGGGGGAAATGCTGCCGCTGTTCACTTTTGAGTGGTACCTAGATATCATGCAGAATCATGTGTAAATAAGACCCAAGTCTTCTCTTCCTTTATCAACTGATCATAGAGAACTTTGCATGAAACCTCAGTTATAGGTCATGATTAAGCAGGAGTGGGGATGATTGGCATTTGGTCTACTTCTTCATGTAAATTATGCCTTTAGGACAAGCTTCCATCTTATTACACATATATCAATTCCACTTTTTGATGAAATGTTTGTGTGAATATTTAAATTTATGGACTGGTTAGTCAGGTAATACCCATTTTTGTGGTGGGAAACACAGGTAATGTGGTGACTTGGTGGTCCATGGTTATGTGTTAAGGCCCTACAAATTCCCAGTAACAGACCAAAAATTGTTTCTCAAAAGAATTAGTTATCTGTGGATGATATCTTGCTTCAAAATCCTAAAGGTCTGTACTATTATACAGAGCCCTGTATCACATAAAAGAGCCTGCTATATACTCCAAATAGAACCCTATCTAACACTGATACTTTAGGCATTATTGAATCTGATGGATTCTGGGGGATTACCCTGCCTCTCAGTGGCAGAGAAGTTGGTATAGTAGCCTAGACCTGTTGGAGAGCCTTCTCCAGTTCTGGACCTACTTAAAACTAGTAGCTTTTTAAAATTTGTTAAGTAGCCTGGAAAATACACCCAAATGAAGGAAATAGTATGTCTAAACTTTAGAGGTTCACTAAGTGTTCTTCTTACTTTGTGGTTGTGGAAGAGACTAGATACAATCATTAATCTTTTACCGTAGATGGGCTATCGAGTTTTAGAAGTCCACAGAACCTTTATCTGATTTATTTCCCACCCATCTAGCATACAAATGTCTAACCAATAAAGTAGTTGCTACTATTTGCTTACTAGGTCCAGTCAGGATAATGTCATCAAGCAATAGACTAGTGTGATATCTTACATAAGGGTAGGTGACCATCATTTCTGCAAATTAAATTATTACAGAAGGTTGGAAGGTTGATACACCTCCATGGTAGTACAGTGAAGATGCATTGTTGGCCTTGCCAGGTGAAAGGAAACTACTTCTGCTAGTCATTACAATGATGAAGTCAAAGGCACTGGTCAGATTAATAGTTGCATACTAAGCATAAAGGAATGTGCTAATTTGCTCAATCAATGAAACCCCATCAGATGTAGTACCTATAATTGGAGTCACCATCTGGTTAAGTCTATGATTATCTACTGTTATTCTCTAATAGGCATTTGTCTCTACACAAGCCAAATAGTCAAATTAAATGAGAATATCATGGTAATCACCTTCAAGTCCTTAATAGTAGCACTAACCTTAGAAATCCCTCCAAATATGTATAATTGTTTTAAGTTACCTATTTTCCTAGGAGCAGTATCAGTCTTATACTTGGGTTTTCCATTCATAATTGCCCTCATTCCATGAGTATGTGGGGGGGTTCCACCAGCTGCCTGGGATGCCTATGCCAAGTATGCCTTCTGGACCTGAAGGCAGCCCAACCACAGGCTGGGGTTAGGATCCACTGGCCCCACTGTGAGATGGACCTGAGCCAAAACTCTATTTTTCACTTGACCTTCCTAAACCCCTACTCGAACTGACGAGTAAAACGTAATGTTTTGGTGTCTATTCAGAGCCAGTGCCCAATGGTACCTAAAATATCTGATTATTTCCTTTTTCCCAATATGCAGTTACCTTGGTTAAAAAAAAAATGTCCCTTTTGGAGAATGTTAAGAGAAAGATTAACAGTTATAAATTTTTTGTAGTACCCTGGAAACCTTCCTCAAGATCACTTGGCCTCCCTTTATTCAAGGGATTTTGAGTCTGTAAACTGGCTCAAATTGGGGAATTGACTGACAGGCCATGATTTTACCTTTCTATAATTTGATATTTTTATAATTTATATTTTGTTTACTTGATCTAGAATTTTTCTGTTTCTACAGTAAAGCTTCAGTAATCTTCCTATATAATTTCATATCTGGGAGCACATGATCAGCTAGCCAATGCCATAGGGCCACACAAATTACATCATTCTGATTGTCGCTTTAGTACTGCCATCGATATGACAACCACATGCACTTTGGTAGTTAGAGCTGCCACTTGGCCTCTGCTATCCCAGCATCAATTTATTCCCATTGCTTTTAGGTTGCTCAATCCATCATCTGCAGTTCTCACAATAAGGCCTGGCCTACAGAGAAGAATGATTGTAATACTGCTAAAGAATGTTGGGGCTCCCTTCACAATGTTATTTATTATAGTACTGGTGGAAAGTTTGCCTTCTGGACCCTTTCGGTGTGGGTGAGAAGGTCTGAAATGAAAACTCCATTTTAATATCCTAATCTACCTAAGCTTTTTAATCCTTTCCTCTACATTAAAACCAAGGGCCAGCATTTTCAATTTACTCACTCTGAGCCATCATTGGGTCCATGTTTCAGCCAATTAAACAAACTGTTAAAAGCTTTTCTAACTTCTGGAACTGAAACATTAAATGCAGAAGCTCTGCTTTGCTTAGTGAGCCTATAGAAATAAATCTGGCCCGATCCAACTTTACGTTTCTTCTACCACTATCCCCTATCCTTAGTATTCATTCCCAAATGTTCCTCATATTTTTATTGTTATGAATTAGAAAAGTGAGAAAACTCAAATAGCTCTTTATGAATGTAGCACATTTCCTTCACCTCCTCCTAGGTCAACCCTGTTCCTTTAGGGGCATAATGAACTTGAATCTACTTATAGGCCTAGAATTAAAGAGGGGTGGTAAGAGTGAGTATTAAAGAAATCAGCATTTTCTTGCATGGCAACTGCTTCAGGAGAGGTCTGTAGTTTCCTAAAGAGCAATGTGGGTTTAATCCATTCAAATAAAGTTGGAAAGGCCATTGAGATTGGAGAGGCTGCTGATTCCACTGGGGTTGAGAGTCCTGTTGCCGCTGGGAATGGAAACTGTTTCTTCTAGGGTGAGGAGGTCATTTTGCTTGGGAGCCTGCTTTCATGGGGTACAGAAACCTCTTCCACTTGCACAAAAGACTTAAGAAAATTTATGGGCTCAATTTACCCAGCTTCATTAAGACTTTCACACATCCACATCCCAACTTATCGAAGCCCAGTCATTCCCAATGCCCTCAATTTAACAGTTGAAACTCTATAAGCTGGAGAGTTTAACTTATTTTGTAATTCATCCAGATTTAAGATGAGATATTGCATTTTATTTTCAGCAATCTTAGACTATGGGAGATTAGTCTCCTTCAGGATGCAGAGAAACCTTTAGTTCATTTATTCTGTGTTTGAACTGGGAATTTGAATCTCTGAGCTCATCCTTTTCTTTCACCACTCTGTCCAGAAATATTAGGAGTAAAAAGCCAACCTCATTATAATCATTAGTTTTCCAAAAATATTTTAAATGTCATATACACAGTCACTAAGCTTCTTGCTTCTTAGATATACACAGTTGATTAGAAGTGTCTAATGCAGATGTTTTGCATATTTCTCTTGTCAGATAATGACACAGACAATCATTCCTTTTTTTGCAACTAGGAATAGAATTATTATCAAAAGCTCAGGCCTTGTCCCCAATGCCAATTCAATAATGAGGATATAGTTTGAGGAAAAGTAAAAAGAAGTTTTATTGCTTTGCTAGTCCCCGAAACACAGGGACTCCTGTCCAAGAGGCTGTGATTCTCCCTATCATGGGGAGCAAAGGATTTTAGACCAGTGATTCAAAGACTACATTCCAGGTAGCCTGTCTTCCTGTCCTGAGTTGTAATTCACTTGTTATTTCTCAGATCTTCTGGAACCATCCTGGAAATCTAAATTAATTCCTTCCTGTGGTAAATTTGTGCTCAAGGACAGATAACTCTGTCTAGGATGGGGAAGAAAGGTAATCCTGTTTCTGCTCCCCAAATTAGGGAGGGGGAAAGATTAGGAAGAGGGAGAAAGAGGAGAAAGAAATATGTCCATTTTAAAAATAGGTCATGAAGGACATGGTGTCACACACTTGTAATCCCAGCTGCTCTGGCTGAGGCAGGAGGATTACAAGTTCAAAATCAACCTCAGCAATTTAGCGAGGCTCTAAGCAACTCAGTGGGACCCTGTCTCTAAATAAAATATACAAAAAGGGATGGGGATGTGATTCAGTGGATAAGTGCCCCTGAGTTCAATCCCTGGCAACAAGAAAGAAAGAGAGAGAGAGAGAGAGAGAGAGAGAGAGAGAGAGAGAGAGAGAGAGAAAGGAAGAAAGAAAGAAAGAAAGAAGGAAAGAAGGAAGGAAGGAAGGAAGGAAGGAAGGAAGGAAGGAAGGAAGGAAGGAAGGAAAGAAAGAAAAGTCACACCACAGAGCTGTAAGGGCTATATTCCCACTATTGTAGAGGAGAGTCATTAGTATCTATGAATCTAATCAGATTAAAGAGTTAATTCTAGAAACCCCAGAACCAGTTCAGAAAACACATTCTTAAAAATTCTGTTTCTCCAGAACAACTCCTGATAACAAAATGTGCATCAGTCAGGATTCTCCAGCAAAAAAGAACAGGTAGGATATTTGTGTACTATTGCAGCTGCCATCTGCATCCTGGTGGCTCAGGAAGGCTGGTAGTGCACTTCAGATGTCTGACTTTTGAGAAAGAGAACGTCTGGTGATCCATTTTCAGAATAGAGGATTTAGCCTTAAATACAAAAGTAGGCAGAGAGAGGGGAAATAGAGCAGAATGGAAAGTAACACAATAGTACCATAGCCTATGGATTTCTTCAAATAATTCAATTAGCCATTTTGACCTTCCCAACCTGTATCCAATCATAACCATTTTAACTATAGCCCTTTCTTTTTCCCTCCCCAATTTTAAAATTAACCAATTGTGTGGATTTGTAACCCCAAGCTTCTCCTATCAAAGCAAAGGGCAGTGCTGCATTAGGGATAAAAACAGGTAGACTGCCTGCTCAAGTGTGCTTGCCTTCCAGACTCTTTGTTTGGTAACATATACTTCTGCAGAGCTAAATTTTGCTTTGCTGAGCTACATCTGATAACATGTCTGAGTCCCTGTGACATCCCAGTATTTCTAACAGACATTGTATAGAATCCAGTCCAAACCTAAAGTCCTGCATTTCGAGTCTAATAAAAGGCAAAAAAAATATTATTCACAGAACTTTTGTGCATTTAAAAATGTCACTTAGTAAATACCAATTTAATCAGATATATAAACAGAAATAAAGTATTAATTTTCTCATATTTAGATTCTTAAAAACATGACCATATGATCAATGCACACAAAAATGATGGTTATATAGTCCCATCTACCTATGAGTCCATTCTTTGGCTCTTTTTATTTTCGTGTCATTAGGACATAGGTGTGACTTTATTGCCTAAGTAATCCAGTTCAATTTCTGTCTTCATAGGCATTAAAGATTGCCTAATAACTTTAAATCAAATTGGTTCTTTCCAAATGTTTGAAAATAATATCAGTCTCCAGTGGCAAATGTATGCCAAAATCTTAAATTCTTTAAATATTATCTCTGAAATATGTCAGCTAATGTTAAGTTTAAATATGTTAATATATATTGCCATCTATATTTCTTATCATGACTCATTCAAAGAGATGTTTCCAGTGAATCATTAGAATTGATTAGCACCAAACCATCCATCTGGGTGAAGCATTTGTGTTTGAGCAAACGCACAATAGGCAATCTGCTCTACAGGAATATAAGTCTGAATAATTTCTTCCGACTTGTTCTTTTTTGAGTGCAGAGCTAATGCGATGTTATAACGGTCTGCTCTGTGCTACCAGTGATTCGTCATTCACTATTTCAGGTACACAGAGAGCATTAAAATAGAAGCATGGTTATATGAATGGTATACAAGGATGGCAAACATTAAATGGATCCCAAGTATTAACAAAAGTTTATTGTTAAAATGTTTAAGATGTGTAAATTAATGAAGATATTTTAAAGACAGAATGTGAATACACTCTTTTTAAAAGTAAGTGGTCATTGTGCAACATCTAATATTGTATCTTCATTATGAATACATTAGATAAAATTTATACTAATTAATAACCTAGCTAAGTACATGTCATGTGTCATGTTTACCTTACAGTTTTTTAAAGATATCTCTGAGAGCAAAGGATTTAATTATATTAATTCATACATATTGTATCAAATTGGCTTAAGTCCATTTTTAAAAGAGGAAATAAATTTCCTCTGAAATAACTTATAAAATATTCTTCATAAGGAACAAAATCCAAATAGAATGTTTTTGAAAGTCAAAAGAAGTTAATTACTGGTCCCTTTGAAGTCTTGTGAAAATAGCTTTTTAAAGCTTGCCAGATAAGCAGCAGCTTGCCCAAAAGGGGAATGCCGAAATTATTCATAAAATGGCATTTTACATCTAGGAATCTTTCCTGGAAATTAAAAGCTGTTTGGAGAAATTAAAAGGCATTGGGGAAATAGGGTATAAATTATAAGCATCTTAGATTATGAGGTAAAAGATGTAAGGTCATTTTCCACTTTAAATAAGAAATAATTTTGGAAAAGAATTAAAAGAGGCTGGATCAAGATACACTGAATGGTTATTACCCCTCAACTCTCACAGAAAATTGGTAGTTACATTTTAAATCTAATATTATGTTTAAATCTGTTTCAATATATTCATTTATAATCATATATTTATGTTTGTATTTGTGTCTTTATGCATGTTTATGTTCAGATTTAGGGTAAAAGCATTTCCACATTGAAAAATAAGAAAGTCAAAATCATGAGTCTACACATTGTAAATAATTCTTGAAAGGCATGAGATCAGATTGATAAGAATGAAAGAAGCACATAGAAAAACCTAAGTAGAGGCTAATGGAGGAAGACTGTGATGTGGGTCTCCTGCACATAATGCAAAAGGCAGCTGCTTAAATACCCTACAGAACAAACAGAAGCAGCAGACACTGAAGGGAGCTCACTCACAGATGGGAAAGAGTGTGAAGCAAGTTTCCATTTTCTGTGGCTGTAATCTGTAAGACTGTAAGAGGACATAATTAGCTGTAGAATAATAATAAAAGAAAGATTTGATTCCCTTTTAGAACAAAATCCTTTATTCATGGGAGAAAGAAAAAAATAAACCTGCCAGTTATAGGGCACTAGGAAAAACCTACTGCATCAGGGAGAAAGAAACGAAAAACAGTGATGCTTAGGGGAGGGGCAGGAAACTGTCTTAAGATGCAAATCACAGCTGAAGGAGGGTAAGAGCAATTGTTGAAGCCAGAATTAGGCAGAGAGGCAAGGGTCGGATCCAGAGAACGGAGGGTTTGAAATGTTGATTCCTTTAGAACTCTTCCTCCATCCTTATCCAGATAACCTGCTCCTGCTCCCACCTGTTGATAAGGTAACCTGTCCCAGGGATTCTCCCTTCCTACAGGGAGTTGTTAAATAGGATCCCTTTCTGCCCAGATCACTCCACCTTGGCCCCTCCAGCCCATCTGTTCTCACCTTTTGGCCATCCCAACTAGCATCTCCTGGGCCTAGTCATATATGCAGGAAGGAGAGAGATAAGGGGCAGAGAGCAGGAGAACAAAGGAAGCCTAGAACATATAAAAAAGGCAGAACACCCTCACTTCTTAGGATACCAGCTATGGCGCCCTTCTCCCTCCTGGGATAAATCTATATAACCCTTTTTTAAATAAGCCCTGTTTTATATGCTTGCCTCAATGTGCTTCTCTAATGTTACACTTCAACATGTGAGGGAGCAGAACCTGTCACCTGGCGGTAACTGGCGGTATCACTGTGAAGGTCTTAACACTAAATTTAGGGCCATAGAGATTGCCTAAGACTAAGGCAGAAACAGCAAACTATCTTAAAACACCCTTGCTATGCTATTAATTACTAGAGTAACAAATGCAATGGCAGAGTCCTCTTGATACGTAATAGCAAGAGGTAGATCTCATGCAGATACAGGGCAAAAAGGAAAACTGAAAGCCAAAAGTGGAGCTGACACTGAGAAATGATTAAAGTGGCCCTTATCATAACCCTCCAGAAAACTGGCCCCACTCTAAACCAAAGGCATTGCTGCAAGAATTTGAAGTCTATGTCACCTTCAGGTAACAAGAGCAACAGCAAATCCCAAGCTCTGTCCAGCCCTTGACAAAAACCAATACTATACTGAAGGCCTAACAAAAGGAAAGGCATACCCATTTCACTATGTTCAATGAAAATGCTTTTCAAAAAATAAGAAAAAGTGAAATAAAGACTTTCTCCAACCAACAAAAATGAAAACAATTCATTTCCAGCAGACATGCATGAGAAGAAATAGTAAATGAAGCTCTTCAGGCAGAAGGAATATGACACAAGGCAAGAATGCAGATCTACAGAACACAAAGAAAACAATGGCATAATAAAAATCTTAAAATAAATTAAAAAATAAACTTTTTTTTTATTTTTAAGTGCTTTAGAAGATAACTGTATCACTAAAACTAATATAAAGGATATATGAAAGTAAAATGTTTGACAAGCATAATATGAAGACTGGAAAGAAGGAATTAGGAATTTACTGTTGTAAGTTGCTAACACTATATAAAGTATAACATTATTTGAAGGCAGAAGGATAAAGAAAGATGTATATTATTGATCATAAAGCAACCATTAAAAATTTTACATTTCTATCTACTAAATTGATCTAATTGACATTTAAAGAACACTCCACCCAACAACAAAAGGTATATATTTTTTTTAAATGCACATGAAATAGTCATCAAGAATATATTACATTCTGGGCCATAAACATATCTTAACACATTTAAAAAATATAAAGTATACATTCAATAATATATAAGCTATGTATTATTTTTAAAAAAACTATTTGGAAAACCTCCTGAATAATTTGAAGTGAAATATCATATTTCTAAATAATCCCTGTAATAAACTCCATTTTTAACTAAGGAAATGAAAACATAACATATGAAAATTTTTAGGATGCAACTACACCAGATGTGTAAGGTAAAATGTAAAACATTAAGTGCTTGTATTAGGAAAGTCTCAAATCAGTAATCTATGCTTCCATAATAATTAACTTGATAAACAAAAGCAAATTAAAACCAAGTAAACAAAAAAGCTCAACAACAATAAAGATAACAGGAGAAACTAAGGCAGTATGACACTAGTGAAAAGACAAACATTCCTGTCAAAGGGCACAAAATAGGGAGCCAAGAATAAACCTCCATTATCAAGTGATATTTTTAGATGTTGCAAAGACAAGTTAATGGAGACAGATGGTCTTTTAAAGAAATACTTCTTGGAAATTTGGACATTCATTTACAAAAACAAACTTTACAGAAATATTAATTTAAAACATGTTACAACCTTAAATGTACAGCATAAATTACAAACTATATAGAAAATACATAACAGAAAAAACTTTGTGACATTGAGTTTGAAGGCAAAGAGATTTTAGATATAATACTGAGAGTATAACTCTATAAATTATGCTTTCCATCTGTGAAAGACATGATTAAAAGAAAAGATAAACACAGAATGGACAAAAATACTTGTAAACACATATATTTCTGGCATACAATTTGTATCCAGAAATTTTAAAGAAATCTCATAACTTATCAATAAGAAAATGAAAATATAAAGTGCAAACTATAAGCAGAGAAACTATCAAAAATGATACATGATAGCAAATAATCAATTAAAAATATTCTCAACTTCATTCTCTAAAAGTAAATTTAAAATACAAGATACCACTGGGTGTGGTATCCAATACCTGTGATCTCATAAATTTGGGAGGCTCAGGCAGGAGGGTTGCAAATTTGAGGCCAGACTCATCAACTTAGTGAGACCCTGTTTCAAAATAAAAAATAAAAAGGTTTGGGAATGTGGGTCACTGGTTAATAACCCCTGGGTTCAATTCCCAGTACTCCCCCCACCCATAAAGACAAGACATCATACACTGAATGTTTAGAATGAATAAATAAAAACATAAACTGAGAATAGTAAGTGCTGAAATTACAAGTTAGAACTCTTCAATGTTCTTAGGTGAAAATATAACAGCCACTTTCAAAGCCGGCTTTGCAGGTTTTTTTATGCAGTTAATCAAACACTGTATGAATCAAGAATTTAATTCCCAAGAGAAAGGAAAAGTTTCATTGACCCAAGTGGACCAGCATGAGAATGTTGGTAGCTACTTTATAGATCCCAATACCTGGGATGGATGAAAAACTTGGTGCAAAGAAATTCCATCAAGCAATAAAAATGAACAGAAATAAAAGTATTGGTATATCATCTTCCAAGACATGAATATAATACAATTTAATCATTCATTTGACAAAGATAAATGTGTGCATGATTTATAGTTGAAATTTTTAAAAACAATACTATTTTCGATACTCATTTATAGGCCAGATATACCTGTATATATTTCTTGAGATGATGCAATAGAAAGAAGAGCTAGTGGACTGAAGGCTATGTATGTCTTTAATTTTACTGGATCATGCCAAATTCATTCCAATGTAGTTTTGCACTCTGCCACTCATTTATACCCCTACCCCAAGGTTGTAGATGTTTCCATTATTTCATATGCTCAGCCACGCTCCCTGTTGTTACTTATTTTTCTCAGTGTAATAGATTGATTGATTGTAATATTTCTATTTGCATGTCATAATTACTGATAAAATGGAATACATTTCATAAATTTACATGTGATTCAGAATTTTTCCCTTAGGGGATAAAATTTCAGATCTTTTGCTCACTTTTCAATTAGGTATTTTGTTTTCTTAATTAGTTATAGAAGGTCTTTTGTTGTTTTTGTTTTTTAGTATTCAGGATGCAACCCTTTGTCAATTTATCTCTTACAAATGCCTTTTATCATTTTGCAACTTGTTTTACCACTTTCACAATAATATCTATTAATGAGAGTTTTTAATTTTCTTTTGTCAGTGTTTTTCACTTAAAAATATCCTCCTTGACAGAATGTGATACAAAATTTTTATATATTCTTTAATTTTAGAATGTTTCTTTTCAGATTTAGGTTAATAATCCACCTCTTGCATGGTTTAAAGTTGAGTTCCAGTTGTGTTGTTCTTTGTATGTGAATTACCAGTTGTTCTAGGACAAATTTTTCCCACTGCTTTGTAGTGGGCCCTGTATCAATGTCTGATAACCTGTGACTTTCTTACTAGAAACTTTAATTTTTTCTTTGGTTTATTTGTGAATTGCGGGTCAAAGTGCACCTATCTAAATTATTATAATTTTATAATAAATCTTGCTGTCTTTCTAAATCCTTTCACTTTCTTCTTTTGGTTTTTGGCTCTCAGCTTGTTATTTTATTTTATTTTTTTGAGTTTTGCTGTTATTGTTGATGTTTTCATTCCTTTCAACCTAAGAGATTCTAGCTCACAACTAGTTTTAAATAGCAAAAATAAAGCAATAACATGGTATCCTTTAGAACTTAATTCTGTAAGTCAAAAGAGAAGAAAATATATGAGCATGGTAGTGCATGCCTATAATCCCAGTGGCTCCGGAGGCTGAGGCAGGAGGATCTTGAGTTCAAAGCCAGCCTCAGCAATAATGAGGTACTTAGCAACTCAGTGAGACCCTGTCTCTAAATAAAATACAAAATAGGGCTGGGGATGTGTCTGAGTGGTTGAGTACCCCTGAGTTCAATCCCTGGAGAGAGAGAGAGAGAGAGAGAGAGAGAGAGAGAGAGAGAGAGAGAGAATACAATCAAGTTATACATTCTATTTTATTTTAACCCATGAGTGTAAGTGTGTTGGTCAAATGGACTTTGGCTTGAGCTGGGCCTACCTCCATCCAGAAAGGGGTCAGAAATTGACCAAAGTGAAGAACTGAACACCAAATGGCTGTCACCAGAGCCTGTAAGTCTCCTTTTTGCATGATTGGGCCATGATCAGCCTCCACTATATTAGCATCACTAAAGATTAAACAAATAATAAATTCTGTTAATTTAAAAACCCGAAATAAAGACAACTGTCTGGCTCCTGTGTCGAAAAATATTACCCTACCAGCTGAGAAATACTTTTTTATATTTCATATCAGATCAATTGAGAGTTTTTTGTTTTGTTTGTTTTTTTTTGGGGGGGGGGGGAGGGAGGCGGATTAGGACTTGAATCCAGAAGCATTTTGCCACTGAGCTACATCCCCAGTTCTTTTATTTATTTATTTTTTTACTTTGAGACAATGTCTCATTAAGTTGCCAAGGCCCTTGCTAAGTTTCCCAAGCTGTCCTTGAACTTCAGATCCTCCTAGCTCAGCCTCTTGAGTCACTGAGGTTACATATGTGTTCCACAATAGCTGGCTGAGTAATTTTTTACATAAATGTTTATTGACCTAGAGTAGTGAAACTTTGTTAATCTAAGAAAGATTTTGAGTTCTTTGAGTTCAGAGAGTTCAAATGCTTGATGATGGAGCCATATGGAAAGTCTCTGAGAGTATCTGGATTTTTATTAGTTCTATGGGTTCATTGATAAATGAAGCAGAAGTCCTAGTAGGCAGATGGCAAACATGGCATGGATATTACCAACCATCCTGAGGATCTGTCAGGTCATAAGAAAGCTGGTCAGAGGTTTCTGTCAGTCTCTGGGGTCTCTAGCTGACTAGATTCTGAGAAAACAACAAGGAGCAGAGAAACAGAATCTCCCTACTCAGCTCTCCTCCTTCTGGAAAAAAATAGTGCCAGGTAATGAGATTGCCACAAACCAAGAAATTCACTACCAGTTCCAAGATCAGGTGATTCAGAAGCCACCTGCTACTGAAATGGTTGTCAGTGTTAAGAGCTAATTCTATGTGGTGCTGAGGATCGAACCCAGGGCCCTGGGCATGCTAGGCGAGCGCTCTACCGCTGAGCCACAACCCCAGCCCCAAGAGCTAATTCTAAAAACTTGATTCTAAAATCATTTTGTATACTTTCCTTAATTATATCCATTCAAAACATATTGGAACCCACATACTGGTAAGCCTCAATCAAAGCACTTCCATTCATTTGACAGTGTAACTGTGTGCCTACTCCATAGCTACCAGAGCATTCTAAATTCACTATGGACAAGGAAGACAAACAGGGAATTAATGACAGCTATAGATTTGAATTAACCTTAAAATTAATTATCATAGAAAAATAGTTTTAGAAGTCCTACAAAATAATGTTTAATGGGGTTAGTTGTGAGTTAAAATATAGGTTGTACTTCTTAAATATTAGTGCATGTATTAAATCTTTAGGGTCATGCTAATATACAGATTCTGTTGCAGTCTTATGAGATGCAGTTCAAGATTTTATATTTGTAGCAATTTTCAAGATGATGTAGGTATTTCTGGTCTGTGGACTACATTCAGAGTTACACAAAATTACAATATTGAGTTTTTAACCTTTCTTTGCATAACCTTCTGTATTCCAGACCTGACCAAAGAAGGTATTACTATAGTAGGTCTGAGGACCCAGCAGGCAGAAATAGTTGAAACATTGAGAGCTTAAAATGTATATATGAATGTTCTCTTAATTTATATCACAACTTTAAGAAAAGCCTTAATTTTAGTCTAGAAAATTTACTTTAGCAGGCACAATTATGAATAAATTTTAGCAAATTTTCTAAAAATTTTGCTAAAATAAGCATCATACTGCAGAAAACTCATATTGATGTTCAGATAAGTGGTATGTTTAAAAATTCACTTAGAAACAATATTAAATTAGAATATTGTGCTATCAAACTTCCCATTATTTTACCTTGGCAGATAATGCATAATATTTAAAAGCCTATTATCTATTTGACAAAAAAATTATTAAATTTTAGGTGAATGATTTACTACAAATGAATCTCTCCACAATTTATGGCCATCCCCAAAGTTGAGAAATGAAGGTTTTCAAGGATAATTTATTCATTGATTTTATTTTGTATTCTTGCTACTTCAGAATATAAAGTAGTAACCTATCATAACTGAAATTAGAACTGCCATTTCTTTAGCATAATGCTCATTCAGGCAATGAAAGAAAAACAACAAAAAAATGCCTGGTCTATGTGATTTCTTTCTTCTAATCACAATGGTAACTTGTAGTTTTCTATGCTATTGTTGAGACAAAATTTTATTTTCACTTTTGATTATATTTTTTTTCCTTATTTTTTCTAAAAACATTTTTAAGCTACTTATAGCTCATCTTTAAAAGTGATTTTTCTCAGTGCCTTATTATTTAATTTTACTTTTCATATGTGTAAAAATTTCATATGTGTAAATATTTGAATATGTGTATAGAAAAGCAACAATGGAATATTTTAAATAAAATTAAATTTATTAAATAAGTTTATATTCAAAGAAGAAGAAAAATGCCAAATCAGAAATAAATTTTAGTCATTTTTAACGGGTTTCTTTGTTAAGATCCTTGTTCATATATCCTTAGTATGTATAAGCAGGGTAGGCGAGAATGCTATGTTTATTTTCTCAAAGTATAATGTTAAAGTACTCCATCTCTTATTGTTTCTTTTGCTGAGAAAAAAAACTTTTTGGTTTGAGTAAGTCCCATTTGTTGATTCTAGTTATTAACTTTTGTGCTATGGGTGTCCTATTGAGGAATTTGGAGCCCGACCCCACAGTATGTAGATCGTAGCCAACTTTTTCTTCTATCAGACGGCGTGTCTCTGATTTGATATCAAGCTCCTTGATCCATTTTGAATTAACTTTTGTGCATGGCGAGAGAAAGGGATTCAGTTTCATTTTGTTGCATATGGATTTCCAGTTTTCCCAGCACCATTTGTTGAAGATGCTATCCTTCCTCCATTGCATGCTTTTAGCCCCTTTATCAAATATAAGATAGTTGTAGTTTTGTGGATTGGTTTCTGTGTCCTCTATTCTGTACCATTGGTCCACCCGCCTGTTTTGGTACCAGTACCATGCTGTTTTTGTTACTATTGCTCTGTAGTATAGTTTGAAGTCTGGTATCGCTATACCGCCTGATTCACACTTCCTGCTTAGCATTGTTTTTGCTATTCTGGGTCTTTTATTTTTCCATATGAATTTCATGATTGCTTTCTCTATTTCTACAAAGAAATGCCATTGGGATTTTGATTGGCATTGCATTAAACCTATGGAGAACTTTTGGTAATATCGCCATTTTGATGATGTTAGTTCTGCCTATCCATGAACAGGGTATATTTTTCCATCTTCTAAGATCTTCTTCTATTTCTCTCTCTAAGGTTCTGTAGTTTTCATTGTATAAGTCTTTCACCTCTTTTGTTAGGTTGATTCCCAAGTATTTTATTTTTTTTGAAGATATTGTGAATGGAGTGGTTGTCCTCATTTCCATTTCAGAGGATTTGTCACTAATATACAGGAATGCCTTTGATTTATGCGTGTTGATTTTATATCCTGCCACTTTGCTGAATTCATTTATTAGCTCTAATAGTTTCTTTGTAGACCCTTTTGGGTCTGCTAGGTATAGAATCATGTCATCTGCAAATAGTGATAATTTAAGTTCTTCTTTTCCTATTTTTATGCCTTTAATTTCTTTCGTCTGTCTAATTGCTCTGGCCAGTGTTTCGAGAACTATGTTGAACAGAAGTGGAGAGAGAGGGCATCCCTGTCTTGTTCCAGATTTTAGAGGGAATGCCTTCAATTTTTCTCCATTCAGAATGATGCTAGCCTGAGGCTTAGCATAGATTGCTTTTACAATATTGAGGTATGTTCCTGTTATCCCTAGTTTTTCTAGAGTTTTGAACATAAAGGGATGCTGTACTTTGTCGAATGCTTTTTCCGCATCTATCGAGATGATCATATGGTTCTTATTTTTAAGTCTATTGATGTGGTGAATAACATTTATTGATTTCCATATATTGAACCAGCCTTGCATCCCAGGGATGAATCCTACTTGATCATGGTGCACAATTTTTTTGATATGTTTTTGTATCCGAGAGCCTACATCCTGGGAACAAATCTTTACTCCTCACACTTCAGATAGAGCCCTAATATCCAGAGTATACAAAGAACACAAAAAATTAGACAATAAGAGAACAAATAACCCAATCAACAAATGGGCCAAGGACCTGAACAGACACTTCTCAGAGGAGGACATACAATCAATCAACAAGTACATGAAAAAATGCTCACCATCTCTAGCAGTCAGAGAAATGCAAATCAAAACCACCCTAAGATACCATCTCACTCCAGTTAGATTGGCAGCCATTCTGAAGTCAAACAACAACAAGTGCTGGCGAGGATGTGGGGAAAAGGGTACACTTGTACATTGCTGGTGGGACTGCAGATTGGTGCAGCCAATTTGGAAAGCAGTATGGAGATTTCTTGGAAAGCTGGGAATGGAGCCACCACTTGACCCAGCTATTCCCCTTCTTGGTCTATTCCCTAAAGACCTAAAAAGAGCATGCTACAGGGACACTGCTACATCGATGTTCATAGCAGCACAATTCACAATAGCAAGACTGTGGAACCAACCTAGATGCCCTTCAATAGATGAATGGATAAAAAAAAATGTGGCATTTATACACAATGGAGTATTACTCTGCATTAAAAAATGACAAAATCATAGAATTTACAGGGAAATGGATGGCATTAGAGCAGATTATGCTAAGTGAAGCTAGCCAATCCCTAAAAAACAAATGCCAAATGTCTTCTTTGATATAAGGAGAGTAACTAAGAACAGAGTAGGGTCGAAGAGCATGAGAAGAAGATTAACATTAAACAGGGATGAGAGGTGGGAGGGAAAGGGAGAGAGAAGGGAACTTGCATGGAAATGGAAGGAGACACTCAGAGTTATACAAAAGTACATACAAGAGGAAGTGAGGGGAAAGGGAAAAATAATACAAGGGGGACAAATGAATGTCAGTAGAGGGGGCAGAGAGAGAAGAGGGGAGGGGAGGGGAGGGGAGGGGGGATAGTAGAGGATAGGAAAGGCAGCAGAACACAACAGACACTAGTATGGCAATATGTAAATCAATGGATGTGTAACTGATGTGATTCTGCAATCTGTATATGGGGTAAAAATGGGAGCTCATAACCCACTTGAATCAAAGTGTGAAATATGATATATCAAGAACTATGTAATGTTTTGAACAACCAACAATAAAAAATTTAAAAAAAAAATAGAAAAAAGAAAAAAAAAAGTACTCCATCTCTTCTTTTAGGTTGTTTAACATTATTGTCATCTTGAGCCTCCAATTTAGTGTTTAAATATATTTAAGTAATTCTCTACTATTTTGATTTTTTAATAATAATAATAAAGCCAAAACATAAAATGTAAAGGAAACTGAGATTTATTACATAAGTATAAAAATGCAATATAATTAAATATTCAGCTTGATATTATGAATTTAAAATATAACATTTGTCTATATAATTTATAGTCACAAAATCACCACTGTTGTGGTGAGGATGTGATTTAATTGTGCCCCCCAAACTTTCATGCATTGGAGGGTTCGTCCCCAGTGTGGCACAATTGGGAAGTGGTGGAATTCTAAGGAGAGGAGGGTCTTAGGTCATTGGGAATAAGCTCTAGGAAGCTTATTGTCCTGGGTTGCCTTGAGTTCTGGAGGCAGTGTTATTGTAAAAGGAGTAAACCTGGTCCCTCCTGTTCTCTCTGCCTTCTGGCTAGAGATGCAACTTCCTTGCTCCTGTCACTGCTATCTGCCATGAGGTGATGCTGCCAAGGGGTGGACCTCACCCGAGAGCTTGCACTATGCTATTGAACTTCAAATTTCAGAACTAGGAGCTAAACTTCTTTTTCTTCACAAGTAGACTGTGTCAGGCATTTCATTTTACTAATTATGATATACCTACTCTAGAAGTTAATTCAAGAAGCAGATCATTTGCAAATAGATTGTAAAGACCATGAAACTACAAAACAATATGGACAAATGATAAGTGCCACTTTTTTTTTTAATCGATGCTAAACATGTGTCATCATTTGGACAGATTTGTTTGGATTACACAAAATGCTGTGCAGTCATTATTTCATCAGTGTGTTCTTCCCATTGCATATTTTATAGCATCACATACATAGCTGGGTACATTTACATAATTATTGCATCAACAAAATTACTTTGGGTAAATATGTACAACCATTTTTATATCTCAAGAATAATGATATTTTCAAACACTTTAAAATTTTTCTAATTTCTGAGGCTCTCTGAATTCTCTGTACTTTTAATCAGATAAATTCATCCTTAATTCTAAACACAACTACCTATAAATAATGGAATAAAATTCCAACCTTGATAAATATAAATAATTATCATTTGCACATAGTTATTTTAGGAAATTCTGACATTCAGCTTATATTATTAAAAATTATATTCACTTCACTTGCAGTGTTCATGACATAAAACATTATATATTATTAACATCAAACAAATTATAGAACTATAATCCATTTTCACTACTTTAATGAATAGTTAGTTCTTAGTTGAAAATGCTTAGGTAGGTAAATTTTAGCAATTATTTTATTGCTGGACTGCTCAGAGCCTATAATGTGTTATTATACATTATGACTTCTCAAAAGGAAGAATTTCCAGCATTTCTCAATTATTTTTTTACAATGGATTCTATTGATTTTTATAATATCTCTCAACATTATTTTGATATTGAACATACTTTTAAAGATGAAGTAACATAGAATATGTGTGAGAATTTATGGGAAGATATTCAAATTTGCAAGTGGTTACTCACCTGAATACATATACATTTGGTTAAGTACATACCCACAAGAAGGACAAAATAGCACTTTTACAAAGCATACAAAATAAAATAAATAAATGAAATTATTTTTATTTCCATAAAATTTGAGATTGTAGAGTACCCATCAAACTAATATTCATTTGGCACTATTCAGGAAATGCATTGTGGTAAAGACTAGTTAATATGGATATGATATACCATCTGTCTCCAACCTGTAAGATTTAGATCACTGCTGGAGAATTGTATATGATTCTAGGCAACATTTTAAGAGAAAAAGTGTTATCTA
The DNA here is from genome assembly GCF_021218885.2 of Marmota monax. NCBI lineage: Eukaryota > Metazoa > Chordata > Mammalia > Rodentia > Sciuridae > Marmota > Marmota monax. Next base: position 10,775,401 of record NW_026693777.1, on the reverse strand, counting down.
CTGAGAATAGATGCATTTAGATGATTAAATGGGCTTGAAATTTTGGGATTCAAAGAAGAATTGGGAAAATTTTATCCAAGTTAAACATTCTAGAGAAAATAAAACTCAAGACACATAATAATAGACATTCAACTTTTGAAAGGTTACCATATAACAGGGAATCAAGACTTAAAAAATAATTGCTAATAGGGTGACTGGATTTCAAATAAATATGAAATTTAAAAATTCATATTTAAAGTTAATTGCTAAAAAAGGAAAAGACTTCTTAGGGTAGTTTGGATTTCCTAGGGATTTGTGGTGCTAAGAGACAAATGTATTATTTCTGTCTTAGCCTCCTAAGAAGAAAGTCAAATTGTATGTTTTTCAAAAAATACATGAGCTTGGGCCAGTGGTACACACCACATGTCTATAATCCCTCAACTTGGGAGGATAAGGCAGGAGGATTGCACTTTCAATTCCAATCTCAGCAACTTAGTGAGGCTCTGCTTCAAAATAAATAATTAAAAGGGGTAGGGATGAGACTCAGGGGTTATGTGCTCTTGGGTTAAACTCATAGTGGTAAAAAAGAATTTGGAAAAAAATCTTTCTAAATTTAACATTCCATGATTTTGTGTATTATGAATGAAAAAACAATCTATATTTAATACATGAAAATGTTCACAGATTCCAAGAAGAAGGTATAAAATTATTTCACATGTTAGCCAAACTTTCTCTTTATATAATTTAATCAACATATAAATACTGAAGCGATTAGAAACACTCAAACCCAAAGAAACCCAAAAGCTCTTGGCTCCTGCCCAAATAATTCATTAATTCTGTGATTCCTCTTGACCCTTTTTTTTTTTTTTGGTGAACAACTTATCTCTAGATTTTATGGTTTGAAACTACTATTAAAATTAATATCATTTTGAAATAATTGGTAGATGGGGAAATTTTATAATTATTTCAAATAACTAGGACAAGTTAGACATTTTTACAAATGATGTTATGACAAGTGGGTAGCTATTTGGAAAAACATAGAATCAGTTCCAGTTTGGGAATCTATAGTTATACAAGTTTTAAGAGAAACCATACCTAATTCCTCTATTACTTGAACATATAGGCAATGTAGTAGTATAGTTAATGTAAAATGCAGAAGCAATAAGTGAGTAGACTCAATATTTGATTACATACAAATTTAAAAGCATATATTTTTACATTGATAAAAACACCTCAGGAAAGTTAAACATAAATTAAAAATGGTAACATTTGTGAAATATAAATGTCTACAATTAGCCGGGCACAGTGGCCCACACCTATAATTCCAGTGGTTAAAGGGCTGGGAATGTGGCTCAGTGGTTAAGTGCCAGAGGATTCAATCTCTGGTACCAAAAGAAAAAAGTCTAAATTTAATAGTATATGAATGTTAAGGAAATAGGAAATAGGTACTCAAGATTATTATCAAGACAGGCTAAGAGAACAGATTTATTGAAACAACTGTGTCAAAACATGATGTAATTATGCTCCAGGATATTGGACGTCAGGAAGTAAAGGACAGCAGTCCCAAGAGACTGGAATGAAATGAAGTGAGCTCCGTAGTTGCCCTAGGTTACGACCCAGAGAAAGTGTCTAGAGAGTAGCAGAAGGAAGAGAAATCCAGTTGTGGTAGTCAGCTTTTTATTGCAGTGACAAAATACTTAAGATAAATAGCCCAAAGAAGGAAAGATTTATTTTGGTTCATGGTTTTAGAGATATTAGCATGTGGTAACTCTGGCTCCATTGTTTTTGGGCCTTGGTGAAGCAGAACATCAAGGTTGAGATCTTGTGGTACACAAGAGTGGCTCAGCTTCTGGTGGCCTGAAACCAGAGAGAGAGAAGGGAGAAGAAAGGGCTAGAGACAGATAAAGCCTTCAAGGGCAAGTCCCAAGGACCTACTTTCTCCAATTAGGCCCATCTCCTAAATTTCTACCATCTCCAATAGCACACTAAATTATGAATCCATCAGTGGATAAATCTGTTAAGTTAAAGTCCCCTCAATTTAATCATGTTCCAAAGGCCCCAGTCTGAACACTGCTGCATTGGAGATCAGGCTTTTAACTCATGAGTTTGGGGAGTGATGTCAGAATCACTCCCCAAATTTTAAATCAGTATTTAAAATACTAATAACAGTATAGTACAAGTTGAAGAGAGAGAGCCAAAATCCAGGGAATCTAAGAGAGCTTCACAGGGTGATTTTTATAAAACATCATAGTGGAAGAGAGCTGTCCAGAGAGAAAATGGCATAGAACTGAAGAGAGTCCCTGTCAATACTCAGTTTAACGCTAAGTAATGCATTTTAAGGGGATTAATACCATGAAAAAAAATAAGGAACAGGGAACAAAGCTCATAAAATGCTCAGAAAAATTACTGTTATCACTAACCTAAGTGGAAAAAACACACAAAAACTCATAATTAACGGTACATCAGTTAGAGTACTAAAAAGAATCTTCCCCAGTAATGGGAAAGATTAACACTAGACTAAACATGGTTCTGATTCCACTTACTAAAGAGTAAGACTAAAATGATCAAACTCTTTCCAAATAATATAATAATGTCCTTTAAAAAGGCTGGAGGATATTGATCAAAAACATAAAGATACTTCTATGCATAAGAAGATGAAATTTACAATGTCTAGAATCTAATAAAAAAAATCACTAGGAATTAAAACAGTAGGAAAATATGACCCACAATGAGGGCATTAAAAGAATCAGTCCATAAAAACTGACCCAAAAGATAAAATAAATGATAGAATTAGTAGCAAAGACATTGAAATGGTGTTATGGTTTGAATATAACCCCAAAGTTCATGTGTGAGACAATGTAGGAATATTCAGAGGTGAAATGCCTAACTCATCTTCTAATATAGATTTACTGTGTGGTAACTATAGGCAGGTAGGGTATGGCTGGTGGATGGTATGCCTTTGGGATTTATATTTCTATTTCCTTGTCTTTCTCTCTTTCTCTTCCCCATCTTCCCTTCCTCCCCTTCTTGGTTTTTATGTCCTGATCTGCTTTCTTCCCCCATGCTCTTCTGCCACAATGTTCTACCACACCTCATGCCCAGAATAATGGAGTCAGTGGTCTGTGGACTGAACCTCTGAAAGTGTGAGCCAAAGTGAACTTTCCCTCCTCTAATTGTTCTTGTGAGATCTTTTGGTCACAGCAAAGAAAAATTTCACTAAAACAAATGGTAATGATAACTATATATTTTATATTGAAGCCAAAGGAGAAACTGAATATGATAGAGAAATGGATATATGAAAAAATAAAAAAATAAAAAGACCCTGGGATTCAGGAAAAATTGAAAGCGTGAGGAGGGTTAAACTTTTTTAATGTGAAATCAAGGAACTATCACATATAACAGGAAAAGAGAAATGTGTAAGGAATAATAATAATAAAGGGTGACACAGAGATACGGTGCAGAGGCAGGAAAGGTGGCAGAGTGGCTCTTTGTCCAAGCAGCCATGCTTATTTATATCAATAGGTTACATTAGGTCATTAGTACTGTAACCACATTATTGTTTTAGAGTATCGGGAAGGTTGCTTATTCTGCAGTTACATTTCACAGTTACAATATGCAATATCAGGAGCTTTGTGCAGCTCTTAAGAAAGTCCATTGTCTGAAGTTACTGTTAGGCAGGCAGATCCAGGAGCACCAGAGCTTGATGAAACATTGTAGTTATCTAGCAAGCAAGTTCCTTTATACCTAGGAGTTATGTGCCTAAGATCAAGGTCTAAACTGATAAAACTCTTAACATAGAGCTTCCTTATGAAGAACATCGTTACAGTGGCCAGGTATCCCCTGTCTTTTACACAGAAGTATCCCAGCAGCCAAACATTCTGTACCATTGCACAGAAACTTCCTAGCCACCAAGCATGCCACAATCATGAAGTTTATCAGAGACCCCAATCCCAAACACAGAACCCCTACAGAAATGAGCCATAGAAAGAACTCTGAATGTCTGTCTGTCCAGGTGTTAAATTTAGCCAAGAGTCAAAGAAGTTTTTATACATATACTTAGAAATTGAAGGAGATCAAATAATTCTAAGTCTATGTACTAAGTGAACGCATAGAGAAACTTTTCAGAGAAATAAAAATGAAAATTTTAGAGCTGAAAAAAAAACCACACACACAATGATTGAAAAGGAAAAATTATCTATATAGGATGGATATCAAATTTGAATAGTAAGGAAGAGTTATTGAACCTAACTAATAGAAAAAAATAGATTAAGAAGAAATTGAGGAACACAGATATGACATAATATCAAATATTCCACAGGTGTAAGCAGAGTCCAAGAGAACAAGGAAAAGAAAGGAACACAAAAACACATCCCAGATTTGCTCTAGAAGATAACTTTTAGATCTAAGAAGCTTAACAAATCCCAACTAGGCAAACACAACTGAAATCACACATAGAACTATAATAATAAAACTGCTAAAAGTCAAAGACACAATTCTAACAAGAGAAATAAAAACAATGTAAAACATATAGTGTGGGAAGGCATCCATGAAATGCATTAGGACATTTTTTTGGCATTGCAGCCAGGGAAGGGATAGGTCTGGCACTGGGAATTGCCCCCGTCACTCCCACCAAGACAGACTGCCCAAGCAGGTGACCTTCCCCTCACTCTGCTAGAAAGGTCCCAAACAGCAACAGAGATGGGTGTAACTCATTAGGAACTGAACAGCCTACCTGCTCCCACCCTTATCCTATTTTGGTGAAGAACTTTCCATGGAAAGCCTTAGATGCTCTCCAATATAAATAAAGCAAACTGGGCTCCTTTGTAAACAGTTAGAAGCTGGATCCGTGTGATCAGCTTGCCCGTCCTGCCCCTGCTTTTGAAACTACTTTCTGTGTTCTGTAGTTATTTCATCACTCTATTTTTTTTCCTAGCTTTTATTTTTCAGCCAGCTCATTCCACCGGAGAGGATCCCCATTTCCATCACCCACGCGGGACATGGGCCGTAATATAGGGTGATGAATTAAAAATGTTGAAAGAAAAAATAGTGAACTGTCAAGCAAGAATTCTATATCCAGTTATAGTATTCTCTAAAATTAAGACATCAAAAAGTTATTTCTATAACTCTGGGTAAGAAAAACTGAATTTGTTGCTGCCATACCTGTGCTACAATGCGAATAGTAATGCTAGTACAAATTCTTTAGACTGAAGAAAAATGCACCAAAATGTAACTTAGATCTACAGAAAAAAAAAAAAAAACACGAAGATAATGGTAGCAACTATGGAATTAAATATAAATGCACATGCAGTCTTACACTTTTACTTCCTTTAAAACACAGAAAATTGTCTTAAAGCAAAATTTATACAACTGTATTTTTAAAATTACAATGTATTTAGATGTAATATATAACACAACAATAGCAAAAAGGGTGAGAAAGTGTCTATACTATACTGGTGGAAAATATTTTATATTTAGAGGGTAAATTTGTATTTTTGAAACATATTATAATAAATAAAAATGCCTATTATAATCTTTATAGCACTCATTAAAAACAATGTAAAAGAATACAACTAAAAATTCAATAGGGCAATGAAAATTGCATAAGGAAACATCTGTTTACACGTAATAATAAAGGAAGAACAAAGTAGCAAAGAAGTGATGAGACAAAGAGAAGATAATGTTAAAATGACAAAAGAAGTCAACTGTATCAATACTTACACATCTAGGTTTCAATTAATTAATATGCATAAGTGAAAAAATACTATCGGGGTACATTTAAAAAGAAACCTCTAGCAATTTTCTTTTTACAAAAGGAATACACTAAAATCAGAGATACCAAGTAACAGAATGCAAACACAAAACAAAGATGAGAAAGTATATATAAATAAAGAAAATATAGACTTTAAAACAAATGCTAAAAGAAAGAAAGATGGATACTTTTCACAATTATACAAAGGTCAATAAAGCAGGAAGATGTAACAATAACAAATGTAACAGAACTTCAAAATCCATGAGGCAAAAATTTACAAAATTAAAGAGTAGGGAAATGAACATTTACTGTTGGACATTTTAACATAGTTTTCTTTATTGGTAAAAAAAAATAAAATAGGAAAATCAAGAATAATAAGGAAGACTTGAAAACAATACCAACATCCATGACCTAACTGACAATTATTAGAACACTTAACTCAACCACAAAATATATATAACTTGCAAACACTTAGGGAAAATTCACTAGGTTAGAAATATGCTGGGCCATATCAGTATATACAAAAGGATGAAATTTTACAAACATTGCCAGAATTAACTCAAGAAGAAATTAAAATTTCTATTATCTTTATATCAAGCTAAGAAGGATGCAGTTTGCAAGATAAATATACACAACTGTATTTTTATATACTAACAAAAATCTTCCTAGAATAAGATTAATACAAAGATTCCATTCATAAGAACATAAAATATAGTTATATATTTAAGAAAATGCACATAAGACTTGCATGCTGAAAATAAAAATATATATTTCTTCAGGAAATTAAAGACCTAAATAAATGGAGAGATATATTACATGCATGAAATGGTAGACTCAATTAGGGTTAAGCTGTCAATTTTCCTAAAATGTAGTTATAAATTCCATATAATCTCATCTCAATTCCTATATCCATTTTCTATGAATCAGCAAATTGATTGTGAAAGTGTGGTAGAAATGCAAAAAAAAAAAAAAAAAACACATTACATCCAAAACAAATTTGAAAAAGAATAATAAATTTAGAGAATCTGTAAGCAGATTCAAAGATGGGCTATAACTCTAATAAGACAAAATGTTATTACTATAAGTAAAGGCACTTATATCATTGGAACAACATATAGGATCAAGAAAAAAAAAAAAAAAAAACCAAGTTAGATCCATTTTCTACAAAGTTTCCAGGAAATTCATTGGAGAAAGTTTAGCTGTGATTTTTTTCAATAAATGGTACTGTTATAATTAGCATCTTTGTGTAAATAAAATAATATGAACTATTTAATTGATTAAATGTGCTACATTTTAATACTTATTGATTTTGATGTGCAAACTGGTCTCAGTTTGGTTCTTTGGAGCACTTCCTTATTCTTGTAGTATAAATGATAGAATTGAAAAACATCTTTTTTCCAACCTTCATAATAAAAATTGATGGGGGCAAGAATCATGAATGAATTTCATATCTAAGAGAGATTTGATAAATAAAAGAAAAAAAGTAAATATATTTACTTTAGAAAATGGACTTCCATTCTTTATGAATATCATAAAAGACTAGTGAATAATCTGTACTAAAGAAGACAACAGGGGCATGACAGCTGAATACATTATGAAATTATGGAGAGGGCCCAAGCTGTTCAGGTTAAAATAATAATTATAAAAAGACAATATTGTGAGAACTGATAGCATTGGGATATGGGTTACAGATTTAATCATTATTTCAATGTTAAATTTGCTGAACTTTATAATTGTATTATGATTTTTAATATATTCACAGGAATAGATTTTAAATACATGTAACTACTAAAGAGTAAAGATGAAATAATAAAGCAAGCATACGACCCTGTTAAAAATTGATGAATCTTCTAGGCCCAGGGGCACACATCTATAATCCCAGCAGCCCTGGAGGCTGAGACAGGTGGATCACAAGTTCAAGACCAACCTTAGCAATTTACTGAGACCATAAGTAACTTAGACCTTGACTCAAAATTTAAAAGAAGAAGAAGAAGGAGGAGGAGGAGGAGGAGGAGGAGGAGGAGGAAGACGACGACTAGGAATGTGGCTCAGTGGTTGAGCAACCCTGGGTTTAATATCAGGTACCAATTTTTTTTTTTTAAATTATGAATCCCAGTAAAGGATGTAGTGGGTGGTTATGTATTACTATTTTATAACATTTTTAATCAGTTTGAGATTACTCAAGAATATAAAGTTAAAAAAACAATAACCATATTTAAGACACTGTAAACTTAAGGTATTTAGACAAATTGGAGAACAAGCTACTCAAAGAAAGCCAATTTATGAAGAAAAACATCAAAACTGTTAATCAAATATATAAGAACTATTTTTTAAAATTTAATGTAAGACATAATAGGATTAAATCATACTAGGAAATATGAGTAAAAAAATATAATTCTCATGATAAAGGAAATGAAGTGTGAAACTATCTTAGGACTAAGCAACAAACCATGGTTGATAGATAAGAAAAAGATGATAAAGAAGTGTTGCAAAAGACATAAGATTTTTTTATATGTAATTTTGAAAACAATTTGTTCAAATTTTGATCCTTGAAAAAATATAAATACATGGGATATTTTCAAGTCAGTTTATCTCACTACACCATAGTAGACATGCATATCATCCATAAATTAAAAGATAAGAGTTTTGCTAGTCAATCTCAATAACCATAAAATGGTTTGGAGTTTATACACAGGAACAATTAGCTTTTGGATGCATTCATGCATATTTATGGTAATATTACTAGCTGAAGCCAGGCATTTTAATCTTGTCAATCCTCATATTAACCAACCAAAACATTTGAGCTTAGGGGCAAAGAATGGAGAACTTAAAAAGAAAGGTTCTTAAAATTGTGGGACAGAAGTGGGAAAAAATAAAATATCCCACTGATCCTCTGATATTTAGAAATTATGATAATTAAGCTATGAATTAGGACTGGCACTCAGCAAATTAATGAGGTTTAGATGTATAAACTTGATCCAAGGACACTTAAAAAAAGACAGTAGAGGAAATAAAAAGAAAAGAATTCACCCATATTTTGAACATGTGTCCAATGCTTTTTATCTTTAACCATTCTTGCTATTGACTAAAAAATCAAAGATCCTGTGGATAAAATTCCAATAAAATATAGAAATAATTCATAAATTATTTACCTGACTACATGTATATGGGTTGTGAACTACAAAGTATTTTTAACTGGGTCAAATATTTATAATAGAATTGCATGTTAAAAATTAGGGAAATAACCCCAAATAGACAAAAAACAATATTGAGCAAAAATAACAAAGTTGAAAGCATCACAATATCTTGACATCAAATCTACTAGAAGCTGTAATAATTGAAAATGGCATTAAAAACCAGTACATAATGGGCTGGGGATGTGGCTCAAGTGGTAGTTCGCTCCCTGGCATGCACTGGGCGCTGGGTTCGATTCTCAGCACCACATAAAAATAAAATAAAGATGTTGTGTCCACTGAAAACTAAAAAATAAATATTAAAAAATTCTCTCTCTCTCTTAAAAAACAAACAAACAAAAAAAAAAAAACAATACATAAACCACTGAAGCAGAATGGAAAGTCCAGAAACAATCCATGAATTTATGTCAATTGACTTTTTGAAAATGGCCCCGAGAACACACAATTGGGAAAGCACATAATGCTGGGAAAACTAGACAACCACGTACAAAGGAATGAAATTAGACCATCTTACACCTTATGCCAAATGCAACTCAAAATGGATTAAAGATGTAGATGTAGATGTAAGACCTGAAACTGTAAAACCACTACAAGAAAAACTTGGAGAAAACTTCCATGTCAGTGGTCTGGGCAGTGTTTTCTTTGGTATGACCCTAAAAGTATGGGCAACAAATTTCAAAATAGACAAATATGGTTATTTCAAACTAAAAAGTTCAGCACAGCAATGAAAACAATCAACAAACTGAAGAGATAACCTACAGAATGGTAATATATGTTTGTAAGCCAAATATTTGATAAGGAGGTAATATACAAAATACATAGGAAATCTAAATAACTTAATAATAAAAACCAAATAGCCCAATTTAGAAACTGGTAAAGTTGCAGGATACATAAACACACAAAAATCAGTAGTGTTTTTATATGTTAATAGTCAGCTACCTGAAGAAGATATAAAGAGAACCGCCCTACTTACAATAACCAAACAAAAGAAGTAAAATGTCTAGGAATAAATTTAACCAAGAAAATAAAAGATCTCTAGTGAAAATGAACATTGATGAAAGAAATTGTAGATGATACAAATAAATTTAAAAAATACTCCAAATTCATGTTTGGAAGAATTAATAATCTTAAAATAGCCACACTATCCAAAGCAATCTACAAGTTCAGTGTAATACCAATCGAAACCAATGTCATTCTTCACAGAAATGGAAAAAAAAAAATGCATGTTGAAATTTATAATAAATGTCATATTAAAAATTAAGAAAATGTGGGCTGGGCTTGTGGCTCAGTGGTAGCGTGCTTGCCTAGCATGTGTGAAGCACTGATTTCAATTTTCAGCATCACTATATAAGTAAATGAGTAAAATAAAGGTACATCAACATCTAAAAATTTTTTAATTAAGAAAATGACTACAAACAAGTAATGTTAGCAAAAAGAACAAAATGTGAGGCATCATTCTATCTGATTTCAAAATATACTACAAAGTATAGTAGCTAAAACAACATGGTAATTATCATAAACATAGACACACCATCCAATAGAACAGAAGAGGGGACCCAGAAACTATACCACATGTTTGTAGTCAACTGATCTTTGACAAAGCAGCCAAGAAAACACAGTGAGGAAGCCACAGTGTCCTGAATTAGTAGTGCTGAACAAATCAGTTATCCACATGTGGAACAATGAAAGTAGACTTCTAAAGTAGTACTACAGATGATTTGGCAATCTCATTACTGAGTATATATCTAAAGGAAATGAAATCACTATGTCAAAAGATATCTGCATTTCCATGTTCATGCAACATTATTCACAATAGTCAAGGTATGGAATCAAGCTAAGTGTTCATCGAGGGATAAATAGATAAAGAAAATATGGCACATATATACAAAGGAATATATATAAAAAAAATAAAAGGAATTGTCATTTGTGACTGCATGGATGAACCTGGAGGACTTCATGCCAAGTGAAATAAACCAGACGTAGAAAGACTAAGACCACATGATCGCATTTACATTTAGAATCCAAGAAAGTCAAACTCAGAGAAGCTAGGAAAGCAGGAAAATTCTTACCTGATTTGTACAATTATAACCTGGCCTCAAGTATTTGAAAGCTGGAAAAACTTTCATAGATTAAATTTCATGCATAAGGTCCTCTTTGCCAGAGATCTATATACTAAAGTAACCATTTTGATGCATGTAATTATGACTCCTCTGCATGGTCATTTAAAACACTGCTTTCAGTCCACGGCCTATCAAAATATTTTCTACACCATTCTGCCAGTTTCCTAATACCTCCATTTAGTCTCTCTTCTTCTAGACTTGGAAAGATCCAAATCTAATTCTATGTGACCAACTATGGTTTACAAAATCATTTCATAGTTAGCTCCCTTTCAAGTACTGTTTAGTTCCCAGCACCTTTATTTTCCTTGTGAAGTGAAAGTGCTTGCTATCTATTGTTTTATGGAAGAGGAGACTGTAGACTCAGTTCCCAGTCTTTCTTCCTCAATATAACCAAGGAAGAAAAGCTCCAAGTTAATATTCCGTACATGGCAAGAAAGTGAGAAAAGGAGAGATGACTTTTTAAAAAAGTTAATCTTTAAATGAAACATCTTAAAAACTGTCTTCTGACATAATCCATAACAAAAGGAACCATTTGATGCCTCCTATGGCATATCTATTGTTGATTTGAGGAAGGGGATGTTAAATAGTAGACACATATATTGCAGTTGCAGGAAATATATTATAAAGCACATATGGTCATTATAATTGACTTATTACTTTATTGTAAGTTTGGTTAGAATGTTCTTTTCTGATAAATTTGCAAATACAGTTTGCTATTTTGTTTTTATCTTGGAGCCATACCCAAAATGTGCCCTGTCCCCCATTATCAATTTTCTAATTGTTTAGCCTTCTTATTGAATACACATTAAATGGATTCTGTGTTAAAAAAATCACATTCAAATATATCTGTTTTATAAATGTCAATGCCCACATACTTGTGAGCAGAAGCATCTGCTGTAATGAAATTCTATAAATTTCAGATAAAATTAAATAAATATAATAATTTAATTTCTATGGTAGCATCAAATACTGTTAAAACGCAAAAAAAAAAAAAATCATTTTACTTATTTCCCAAAAGAAACTTGGTGACTTGACTAAACTTCAGATGATTATTTATACATATTTTGAATACATAATTTGAGGTTTTATCCCTTGCTATATCACAGTTGCCCAACTGACAGCTCCTATATGTACCTCAGTGCAGAATATCAATCAAACTACAAAATACACATTTGTTCTCACTGTATTTTCCCTCTTCTATGTTATTTTTGTAACCGTGGGTTAATAAAATAGGCATAGCATTTGTCATTGATTAAATAATCAGTAATTTAAAAAATTGGATACATTTTTATTGAGTAAAAAAATTGATAAAAAATGACAAACAATCTTCTATCAGTCTTATCATATTTTTCATTGTTTGAGCTGATAAAATATTATTTCATACTTTTATTTATAGTAAACTGATAGCAATAGTTTTTGTCCTCTGGTCCATTATTATTTCTGTGGTTCATAAACTAATAATCTGCTCAGTTATTCTCAAACACAGTTTTGTCTTTTGGTTTTTTGGAAACTTTGTACTACTCTTCCTCTGACCCTGCATTTCCAGGGATTATGTCTCGAATTGATTTTTATCTTTAGCCTAATGTTACTTACCTAGACCCCTTTCACTCTTAACAAACAAAAGCAAAATAAATTTTTCTGAAATGCAATGTCAATGAGAATACTACAGGAATTAAAAAAAAGAACCTCTTATCACATTCCTATCATGCAATATCCAGGCAGTATTCAGGGAAGGAGAAGGGAGTGTTATGCACCAGGCTATAGAGGCAATGACCAAACAGACTCCTTTTTGCCCTGAGACTCCATGTCATGTAAGAAATGCTTCTCTCATGGTAAGCCCCACCTCTGTACCCATCAACAGTTGCTTAGCATAGCATGTTTGGCAACACAAAATGGCAATTATTTTACAATGTAAAAGTGTTCTCTCTTTGGTTCCCATTTTTCTTGGACAATGTGCCCTGTCAGAGATTGATTGTCTAGATGATAGTAACCATGCTTTAACTTGTACACAACTAGGGATGTTTTGACCCACTCTCTTTTCTGTTTATGATTTTAGATCTCATGACGTTAGTTTATGGTTTTGAATCACAGCCACTTATGCTTTCATATGGTTTTGGACTATAAAAGGTGTACTCAAAACCCGGAAAGGGGGCAGACTTGCAGCCTACTTAATGGCCCGCCAACTGGTGGATCTGGGCTGCCAGCTGGTGAATAAAGTTTGTGTCTCCTGCTTTAAGATCTACTTGGTGATTTATTGCAATCTCACCTTAACAGGAAGCTGACTGTGAATCAGAAAACTAGACTGAAGTCCCAGCCCTACCTATACACCTCTGGGTAAAATACATAATCCTTTCAGTTTCAACATCTCTGAAGGACATACAATGGGGCTGGCATGAAGATTAAAATGTTTAATGTTGAAGACTACCTCACATTTAATAGGTGTTCAGAAATCACATATTTTTTTTTTTAGATAAAGTCTAAAGTATCTTTTTAGATAAGTCTTCAAGTATTGGTATTTTTTTAATAAATGGGAAGGCTCCTTTTATTTTTAATTTTAGAGCTTATTATAGGATTGTTTTCAGAGTAATTCTGATAAGTAAATTGTATCTAATCAAAGGCATCTGAAATTGTCCTAAAATTGAGGTTTAAAAGACACTCAAAACAGTAGCAAAATGTTCCCTAAATCCTATAAGGCTCTAGTTAAATTTCATTTTGTAAGTTGTTTTTCTTTTATAATATTTCAAAAATTATTTTACAATAAAGAGTTGTTCGCTATAAACATCTGAAAACTTGTAAAGCTGACTGAAAAGATGTAGAAATGCTAAAGGAGGTGTTTTACAATAAGTAGAAAACAATTGAAGTAAAAATTTTGACGCAATTTAGAGTTACAATGAATACAGTTATACATTTAAGCACTAAAGCTAAATTAAGAAGATTTTTACAAAGAACTCTAAGAAAACAGAGTGACTTATCAGTACCATTTAATTAAAACCCTGTCCTCTGTCACACTGGTTTAGTATTTCTCAGGCCTGAATCATAGATTGAAAAGAACATATAGCTTAAGTGCTTACCAGCTGGAGCTCCTCACTAGTATTGACATGCTTACACATAAGAAACAATGACAGATTATTTAAATCTGGGGCTCCTTTCCTAACACATGAGCCAAATATGGAAATGTCATTTAAACATATCATTTTAAGCAACACTTTATCTCATCAATAATACTTTCTCAACAGACATAAACTGTGATTAATACATTGTCTTGGTTAGGTTCCTAATTTTTCAGAAAGATCTATTTTTAGAATAACCAAAGGTTTCAATTCAATTCAAAACCACTAGAATAAACACCAAAGAAATTTTACCAAAAAAGTGCCTATTATTTCCAATATAACAAAAATTTAAATGGTACTTTTTCACATGGAATTCTCACTTATTTTTATGGATACTAACAAGGAAAATATGCAATTATAAGACCTGGCCTTAATGTTAACATTGAAATCTTTGTTACTGATGTATTTTAATATTTTGCTTGTGTACAAGTGCATTAATGTCATGGACTTGACTATTTTTGTTCTCTACCACCAGAGTAGTTCTGTGTGTACTTTGCTCTACCTCTAGTTAAGAATTCATAAAGCTTCCAGGTCGTCCTGATGAAATTTTGACTGCAAAAATAAACTTACTCACTGATTCACAAATATTTATTGTTTATTATACTTTTCTTGTGTACAATAAAAAGAAATTTAATAAAATTTTTCTTTAAGAAATGAGAAATCCAGGTGAAAGCTAGTATGTGTATATATATATACATAAACATATGTGTATGTGTGTGTATATATATGTGTATTACATATATGTGAATTATATATATGCATAGATACTTATTCATCTACATATGAATATGAACATGGGAAATATGTGCAGAAAAGATGCACACATTTAGTTAAATGCCTTAAAAGGATAATGTGTTCTAGAGTTTTCAAGAGTTCAGTGAGAAGAGAGACAGAGGTAGAAGAGAATGATAAGAATATGTTCCCTTGAAAAAACAGGACTTGAGTTAGCTTTCTCTCCATACTACCACATATGTCTGATCAATCCCACTGCATATTTCTGTATCTTGAGTGATACTAGCAATGGAAATCAATGAAGAAATCAAACTATTTTGCTTTCTCAAATGAGCCTCTGTCCTGCTTGAAAAATCTAAATCACTGTATAAGAGAATTCACAGCCAATAGAGAGATTTATAGCATAAATCCCAGGATTTTACAAAAGGCAGAAGAAAACTAGGAAAGATGGACAAATGGATGGATGGATGGATAGATAGACAGACATACAGATGGACTGATTCATACTGAGAGCACACTTAAACTAGTTGATACATTTCAAAGTATGATGCAAGTATCTCAATAATAAAATATCATGCCTGAATGTTTTAAGATCAATAAATCTTTTTTTAGTGGATCTAATTAAGATAAATAGAAATTAGAATTCTATCCTCTATTTTGAAACATAAGCTCTTTAGTAGACAACCAAAGTAATATGGGTTAAATAATTATCCTTTAAAGCACTGATGTAAGACACAATTTGAACAAGATTTAAATAAACAAAATGCCTGGGGCAGAATAGACCTCAGAATACATATTGATCTGTGAATTCTGATTCACATTTTATCATATAGAAATTATGCTTCTATGTATCTTTCCATATAGTTTTTGCCTTAACCCATAACACAAGCTATTATTTTCTCTGACAGTTAATGGCAGAATTTTTAAAATATGAATATTTCACCCTACCTTTAGCATCAGGATTTTAAAACCATCACGCTTTTGGGATCTCTGCTTTAAAGACTGCTGCTATTTTCTTCATTACAAGAGCTTGAAAGCTTGTTATTTTGGCTACTACTATTTCTTCAAACACCAAATTCTAATTATACAAATAATAAGATATTAAAACATGACACCTTGTGTTTAAAGATGGAAAGTACTCCTCTATTCCAAAATGAGGTGTCAGAGTGTGTACATAGACCTAGAAAAGGATCTAGAAATCTTTGGCAATCCTTGGTCCAATAGCTACCTTTCAATGAAATTAAAGATATTGACTAATACTCAAGGCCAACCACTCTAAATTATTGAAATATCATGGTTTCCGTGCCTATAAGTAACTATTTACTGCCTGATAATTATAGAAAAACTAGTGGGCATCTGTCAGACTTTTTCCCTAAAGGCAGAGAAGAAAGTAAACCATTCAGGGAGAAGGAAAACTATAAAGTCAAGTTGTTCATTTGCACACAATACAGTACCATTTCCCCTCCAACATAAGTGTTATAAATAGTTTGAACTAAGAATTCTTATTTGAGACCCTTGACAAAACTCTGAGAGAACCACCTCTCTTGGTAACTATCAAAAATTCAGAATGATTTTCATATCTTCTCATTATCTTTAACTGAATTAAGAAAAAACAAAGATTATATATTATTTTCTCCTAGATCAATTTCTCTATAATTAAAAAGCATGATCATCTTATTTTCTCCTATCCTCAATATTTTTCTCTTAATTTGAATCACTTTTCCAGAATTTTATCTTTTTTCCATTATTCTAGTCTAAAAGCATTTTCTGAAAGTATATTTGAAATTCAGACACTATTTTTATATAATAAAATTCTCTTGCAAAAGGCTAAATTATTTTGCAAGAAACAAAACATATATATATATATATATATATATATATATATATATATATATATATTAGAAATGTATGAACACAAAACATACATACATTTCTATTCTACTTTTCTTCCCCCAATATTTAGGATTTTAGAAGTTTATTATTCACTAGTTTTAATAATCAGTGTGATAAACATTATTAAGTAGTCTTATCTTCCCAAATCAGAATATCTATAATATAACTTAGTGGAGTCAAATTATTCACGCAATCCTGAAAGAAGAGGCTTAACATCATTAATCATCAGGGAATGCAAATCAAAACTACAGTGATAAAATGCCTCATATCCTGTTAGGATAGCTACTATTAAAAAGCTGATTTCCTATGTACATATATGAAAATATCACATCAAATTCCACCATTATGTGCATCCAGAAGAATGAGGGCCTAACTAGAATAAGATATATTCCATGCTAGTATAATTTTATCAAAATGGATGGAATCAATACATTTAAAAATGAGTGTCATTGAGGATATATAGAAAAGGAGACCTTTACACAATATTGGTGGGAATGTACATTATTAGTATAGCCATCATAGAAAGCAATATGAACGTTCCTCAAAAAATTATAAATAGACATACCATATGATTGGGTGATCCCACTTCTGGATGTATACCCAAAGGAATTGAAGCCTGTGGGAATGCAGAGAGATATCTGTACTTGCATATTCATTGCAGCATTATTCACAATGACCAAGACATGGAAAAAATCTATGTTCATTTACAGATGAATGGATGAAAAGAGTATGGCATATATATAAAATAGAATACTTATTTAATCTCAAAAATGAAGAAAATCTTGTCGTTTGTGATGACATGGGTGAACCTGGTAGACAATATGCTAATTGGAACAAGCCAGAAAGAAGGGCAAATACTACCTGATATCACTTATTCAAGGAATCTGAAGGGGTCAAACTAATAAAAGGACTTGGAGTGCTGGTTGCCAGGGGTTAGAAGGAAGGGGAAATGGAGAGGTGTTAGTAAAGGGGAACAATGTTTCAGTTATACAAGAAGAATAATTCCTAGAGATTCACTGTTCAACACAATGTCTATAATTAACAATATTGTATTGAAATTTGCAAGGAAGATAGTATAATATTGTGTTCTTATTAATAATAATAGTAAAAACAGTAGGAGGAAGTTTTGGGAGATATTGATATGATTTATGGTATATATTGTGATGGTTATGTGAAGTTATCTCCAACCTCACTAAATATGTATTGCTTTTTATATGATAATCATATCTCAGTAAGGTGATTTTTAAAAATAAAATAAAAAAGCTTTACTCCCAAGGTGGTTAGCCTCTCAAAAGTTGTTTCAAGTCTTCTCCCAGCTCCTGTGATCCTCTTTACACCATTCACAATGTATTTCCACATCACTTTTGTAGAGGCCCAATTTATATAGTTTTCAGTAACAGAGTTTATTAAAGATTTGATTTGGAAACTACGAACAAAACTTACATTACATGTTGCATTTCAAAATCTCCAAATAATTTTTATTAGGTACTTCAATGCTTCCTCCGAAGCTCTACTCTAAGTAGTTAATGGTTACATGAAAAAATGCTCAGTATCATGAGTCATAAGGGAGATGCAAGTCAAAACTCCAGAAATCTCACCATATTCCAGTAACTAGGACTAGTACCAAAAAGAATAAAGGAAACAACCACTTGTGACAGTGTAGAGAAAATGGAAACACTGCAAACTATTCATTGGAATGTAATTAGTTCAGTAGTTGTAGAAAACAGTATGGAAGTCATTGAAAAATTAAAACCATAACTACTGAATGCAATCCTACTACTGAATATATATCCAAAGGAAATGAGGTCAGTAGTAGAAGAGATATCGGCCACTGTTCATACCATTGCAAGTTACAATAACTAAGAAATGGAAACAACCTAAATTTTGGCACGCATACACAACGGATTACTATTCAGTCATAAAAAAAAAAATGACCTCTTGTCATTTGCAGCAACATGAATGGAACTGGAGATTATGTTAAGTGAAGTATGCCAAACACAGAAAGACAAGCACCACATGATTTTATTCATATAAAAATGTTGATCTTATAGAAATGGACAGCAGAATGGCAGTAAAATGAGGAGAACAGACATGAGGTATGGGGAAGGAATGATCAATGGGTGCTAAGATACAGTTAAACAGGAGCAAGAAATTCTGGTGTGCTATGGTACAGTGGTGACAATAAATAACAATAATGGGATGGACACTTTAAAAAGCTAGAGGAAAGGATTTTGAACTTTTTTGCCAAAGAAAAATGATACATGTTTGAGTAGATATTTTTAACCTGATTTGAACATCATACAATGAGTAAATGTATCAAAATATTATGTGATACTCCATTGGTATGCACATTTTAATATTTTTATATGTCAACTAAAACATAAATTTAAGAAAAAAGAAATGAGATTACAGGGAGTGAAATACAAGCAACAGACTTAATTAAAGCCCATCAATTTATAATGTTTCCCTTCAACCTTGTATTTTATGCAAATGTCTGGGCACCCCACAAGAAGGGCTAGTATAAAATCTGAAAGCCATTCAATAAAAAGTAAGAGATATTTGCTCTACTGGGAAAAATTAGTTGTGGGTCAACTTATACTTCAACACAAGGTCTAAATAGAGAATTCAAGTATACCCCCACAAATAGAGAAGTAAAAAAAAATCCATACCACATTTTTCCTAATATCAAGTTTGAATAGAAATTATTTAAATGATAAAAATACAGAAATTATGCAAATATTCTGTAGATAGAAATTCTAATAATAGAAAATTATGCACATAGTATACACAGTCAAAATGAGGAACAGAACAGGGACATGGTGAATCCTAGAAAAGAGGAAAACAGAAGAACTAGCTTGATGAATATTGTCAGAAACAACAAAGAATAGATTCAACAGTGGAGAAAGCCAAATCAGAAACATGAAGAAGATAACGGGGGAAATGATTTATAATGCAAGGCAAATGGAACAATTGATGAAATTGGAGCTATGGAGATCCAACAGATCAAAAGTCAAAATTATTTTGACAACAGGAAGAAAGAATAAGTGAAACTGGAATGATTAACAATGCTATTCATATCTTATTGAAAAGAAAAATAAAACTGTTCATTAACAATAGCACTATTAATAAAAGAAAATAATTATTTGAAACAAAGGAAAAGCAATATGTAAATCCAAGGGGTTTTCATGTAACCAGAATAAAAGTAATATAACTTAATTTAATTAAAATCTTAACAAATAACATAGAAACTAGCAACATTATTGGATTCCTAGGATAAGTACACAAATCTTAAGCTGAACTAGGCAATGAAAACAGTCTACGGACAGGTATCTAAACCAAAAAACCAGATTGACATTAAACTTGTCTTCTATATTATTAGATGTCATGTGTTATTGTCCACATAGGAAGCAACAATATTTCAAATTTATCAGAAGGTATTATTCAAGTGAACTTTTTTGATATTTATTTGTTAATATAAAAGGAAACCTTGCTATAAAAGTCCTTGCTACAAGCACCGACTAAATTAAATCATAGTTACGTACAAATAATTGTCACTTTCTAACTCTTTGTTACATGGCTGACAGTTTTTCTATCTCCTTCCTTCTTTGGTCATTACTTCTACACTGAGGAGCAGGCTCTGTGACAGGCTGCCCTGCTAAAGACATTTGATATAGATAGATAGATAGATAGATAGATAGATAGATAGATAGATAGATAGATAGATATGGCGGTGATCACTCTTTAACATGCTATAGGAGGCCACTTTCCTTTTAACAGGAAAGTGATTACTTAATATGACTATTTCTCTTCTAGAATTACCTACATGCAAGGAACCATGTTTAAATGACCTGCATGAAGAAATAACCCTCTCTGTAGATGTAAACATAAAAGTGAACCTATACAAATAAAAAATTTTAAAAATAGTACTTTTCAAGTTATAAGTTGCTAGTTACTGCCTGTTATTGTGGTGCTTGGGTATCTTGTGTACGTTTTAAAAAGCATAAACTAATATCTTTTGGATGTTTTCCCTTCCTCAGAACAATAATTATATTTGAACTTAATTTTCAGCTTGTTACATATAATATTTGGCCAAATAGGATGATTTAGAGTCATTTTGACACAGGCTTAGCATCATAAATATTGACTGTGTAAGAACATTGACCATATTTGCCTAAAATATGATGATTTTGATCCAAGTGCATGAGAATTAGAAATTGAAAATATGCAAAAATCTCATTCAGTCCAAGATCATCAGAGACAGTCAGTGTCTGTGACCTGTCACCACTGCCAACATACTCAGGTCACACTTTGATTTCTACTAACTATCATGTATCATAGAGTCATCAAAAGAGAGAGCAAAATTATAATAACCTATATACCCAAACCAGAATAATAACAATTTTGTGCCTTCTCTTTCTACTTCTTTACTATTTGTTTTCTGGAAAGAAACAAAAACCAAAATGAAAACAACCACATAGCTAATCCTTGACAATGTAAGAAATTTTCTTAAACCTTCTTCATATTCTGTAACTATTTCTCCTCTAAGAATCCTATAATAATAATACAGCTGAATGTGACCTCAGAGATGGTGAAGCAGATTAAAATTCTTCTGCTGCACATACTTTGCAATTTATTATAAAACTATCACCTTTTAAGCATGATTATTATTTTCAGAAACCTCCAGTTAAATTTTGCTTTTAAAGAGATGAAACAATAAGCACCCTTGAATGTAGGAGGGAAAGTGTTCTCACTTATATCTCTAACAAAAAAAGGGTATTTCTAAACTTTTAAATATTGGCTTGTTTCTGACTTCCTTTCTTCCTGTATTTCTTTTCATTTTTTCTCCCTTCCTCCTTTCCTTCTTTCCTAACATTTATCTAAAAACTATAGTATGGCCTGGGCAAGTTAGGAGTCACTGGGGATGTGAGAGAAGGACCTTGGCATGGCTCGTCTAGTCTCTGTGGATTAAACCCAAATGGAGCAAAGGGCATCTCAGAAGAAGTACACCAGAAACTCTGAATATGTTATCAAAGCCAGAGAAGGAGGAAAATCATGGAAAGCAGCCCAGTGTGGGCTCTCAGCGCCTGAGCAAGTGTCCAAAGGGGAGGAGAGAAGTGATGAGAGGCATCCTGGGGCTGGTCAGAGTCCATTTCAGATCAGGAGGTGCCTGCTCAAGGAAAAGGGCACCGATGACAATGAGGGTGTGGTTACATAAAGATGGCATCCAATAGGTAATATGCTGTAGGTAAAAGAAGCTATGTTGTTGTTATTTCTTGAGGGGAGAAAGTACAAATGCATAAAAGAAGAAAACTAAGATGCATCAAGTAGTGTGGGTTGGAATTGGAGGTATTGGTGTAAACAGGGGACATTAGTGTGAAATTATGATTTTTTTAAAATATAGAAAGATCTACTGGAATTAGTGTTATAAATATGAAATTATGATTGTCAATCTATAAGGATATTTAAATAAATAAGGACATAAAAAGAAGAGTGTGGGTGTATGTGTGTGTGTGTGTGTGCAAGTGTAGGTGTGTGTTGATGTCTTTCTTAGTTTTATCGACTGACTAGCATGGCCTTAGAAGAACATACTCTTTGAAGAGCATTCTGCACTATAAAGACTCAGGGCTTCCTGCAGAAATGGCTGTGTGGAGGCCAGGTCAGAGAAAGGACAAAGAGCCTAGGACAGCTTGCTATGCTAAACAAAAAGGAAGTACTTAGAGAATGAAATAGACATATCAAAACAAAAACAGAAACAAAATAAATTAACTCAAAAGCCAGCGTGAGGGGGTTCAAACTGACCAAATCATATATTTTAGCAACAAAGGAATAATGAATAACAACAGATTATAACTCGTTGAACAAAATAAGAATTCATTAGTCTATACTGATATAAATCAATAAACAAAAGCAAAATTAAAGGTTTTTCTTATAGAAGAATGATATTCATGAAAAGCATCAGACAGATCTAACTGTGAGGCAATCTACAAAGTAATGGAACTGAAGTCCTCAAAAGCGGCAAAGTCATGAAAATCAGCAGATTGCAGGAGACTAGAAAAATAGCACTGCTAAATGTCATGTGTGATCTTCAGCTGGATATTTTGGCTATAATGGGTTATTATTGAGATAGGTGGCAGAAATTTATGGGGTCTGTGGTTTTTAAAATAATAAAATATCAATAATAATTTTCTGTCTTTGATAGTTATATTGTGATCATGTAGCAAAGCCTGTCCTCCCCCCCTTTTTTGTTGAAATATTAACTCAGTATTTGAGGGTAATCAGGTGTCTTGTTCCCAATTTACCCCCAAACTGTTCTGAGAAAAAGTTCTTTGTAATGTTCTTGCAACCTTTATAAGTTTGTTATTTCAAACTAAAAAGAAAAGAAAGAAACAGAAACTAACCTGCTCCTTCCTATATTTTTCACTTTTCTTCTACAGATCACAAAAGAGGCTCCATTACTCCTGGAGATCAGAGCAAGGATGTTAGTTGGGGTGATCTTGCCAGTACAATGGCAAGATAGAAAGACATGCCCCAGCAGAGATTTTTTTTTTTTTATCACAATGAATTTAAGAACAATTGTATATTACAGATTAATAACCAGATGTCAATCCTAAGGCACCTGGGCTAGTTTATTTGTTGCTTACTTGTTAAATTTTTGATAGGTAAACAGAATTCCCATTTCAAGCCGATGGTCCCTCATATCATATGTCTTAGCAAAAGGTTGAGGCCACTTTTCCCCTGTAAACCAATAAGAGATAATGAAGAGAGAATATCACATTAACTCAGAATAGATTCACTATTTCCATGGTCCTAAGCATAATTTATTGAAAGGTTTTTAATGTAATTGACAGTGTATATACATAATTCAGAAGACATGATAACCATAAGATAACAGAATTAGAGATGAAAAATCTCAACATGTTGCCAACCAGAGAGCACATCATTTATCTCATTGTATTTGCATGATTTTGCTAAGTTAGATGAGCAAAACTCTTACAAAAATAATTCAAAAGCAAAAGAGACATGTTTTAAATTCTTCAAGCAGAAATATATTATCTGGGAGGTTGTCACAAAGATTCATACCGATAACCTCTAAATTCTGGAAGAACTTGTAACAGATCTCATTTGAATTTTAACTCTTTAGAATCCTTGTTGTGTTACTTTTAGTCAAAATTATACAATAAGAACTTTGTAGAATGGCTAACATCAAGAATACACATAATGATAATTCTGGTGAGGATTTGGGTGGAAAATTAATGCTTATAGATTGTTGGTGAGATTGTAAATTTGTTCCTCAAAAAACTAGAAACGGAACAACTCCAGGACCCAGCTATCCCACTCCTAGGTTTTTATCCTAAAAGAACTGAAGTGAGTATTCTATAGTAATTCATGCATACCCATGTTTATAGCAGTGCAATTCTCTATAGCCAAGCATCCATAAGCAAATAAATGAAGAAAATGTGGTATATATTTACTATGAAGTTTTATTCAACCAAAAATAAGGATGAAATTATGCCATTTTCAGGAAAATGGATGGAACTTAAGAGCATTATGTTAAACTAAATAAGCCAAACTTAGAAGGTCAAGTGTCCTATGTTTTCTCTCATATGTGAAAGTTACAGAGGTAAAAGAAAAACAAAGATGCAGGGGTGGGGGCAGGAATTTAATGAAAATAAAAGGGAGATCAGTAGAGAAAAAGGGATGGGGTAGGAAGAGGAGAAGGAGGAGTAAATGTTAGGAGTGATATTGGCCAAATTATATTGTTATATTGTGTGCCTGTATACACATGTAACAACAAATTCCATCATTTGTACAACTATAATGTGACCATTAAAAATGTAGAAGAAGGAAACATGATAAAAAATGAAATTATGCATTTGCAGGAAAATGGGTGGAATTTGAGAGCATAATATTAAGCAAATTAAGCCAGACTAAGAAACTCAGAGAATCAAGGGTTATTTTGTCAATTATGCAGAAGCAAGAGAGAAAAAAAATGGGCAAAAGTGGAGGGAGTCATGTCATGAAAATAGAAGAGAGATCAGCAGAATATAGGAAAGGATCCAGGTAGAAGGAGAAGGGGAGAAAAAAGGGAGTACTGGGGAATTAAAAGGACAAAATTATATTATGTGCATGTAAAACTATGAATCCCAATTTTCTGTATAATTCACCAATAAAAATTAATTTTAAAAGTATATCTAGACTTCTCATTTCTCTATTCATTGCCCTCCTGATATATTCCTCTCTCTCTCAAAGTCTTGGAAGTCAGATCATGTCACAAGTTCCTTTTATCACTAAAGTAAGCATCTAATTAACCCCATGGGAAAAAAGAAAAGAATTTGAGGTCAACATATGTTGGCCTTCTAGTAATATCGTGTTTTGGCATTCACATGTATGATAGTTCCCTTAGTAGGCTGTGAGTCTTGTAAAATTAAGACATCTAGAGTGATCATTTTCTATCAATTATTCTATGTGAATAAATAGCTTAAATTTAAAGTAAATATAAAGCTCATTTCTAACATAGCCTACAGAAAAAAACTCTTGCTATTTACCACTAATCTTACAAAGTATTCACATTTTTATCACAATCTAGACAACTCATTAATGTTGCTTTAATTATTCTAGTCTTAACCACACAGATCTTCCAAAAAACTCATCAATATTTTTGTGCCTCAATACCTTACTAGTAGAAGCAAGAAATCACTAAATAGAAAAATATTCTGATACTTTTAAAATCATTCAAGGTAGAACACCAACAATCTGTTACTTTCATTATTATTCTGTCATCAACTCAACATGAACCATATAATGACACTAATTTTAATTAAATATCGTCAGTACCTTCTACAGAAAGAATGAATTTAAACTTGCTGCAAGTATTCTTGTTGGGCTGGCCTTCTCTAGCAACCTTGCAATTAGATCCCGCTAGATAATCCAGCTCTGCCAATCAGAGATAAACAGAAATCAAAGCATGGAGCTTCCAAGGAAAGCTTTAAAAAAATGTGATAGCCTTAGTGTTCTGTCTAGTCTCCTTCTCCCCTCCCCATGCCACATGCTTCTTGCTTCTATTCTCTGAAGTGTGGATGGTTTTGTCTCTAGGATTAGCAGCCACTTTGCACCACAGTTGACACACATCCTGGTGAAGACCACATGCTAAAGATGAAGCAGAAAAATTATACTTGTGTGGGCCCCTGACAAAAATTTTTTTGAGAGCTTCTTTTTCGAACTGTCTTCAAATTGTTCTCATTTTGCTGTGATGTCAAATAAATCTTTTGCTTATTTAAATCATGTTTCCCTGGATTTTATAAATTTACATCTAGATGTAATCCCAATTGATGTGCTATAAAGTGAGCTGATTTTTTGTCACAAAATCTAATATGAAATACTTAGTCATCAGCAGCAGGAAAACAACAACAAGGATAACAGTCTACCTTATTATGTCCAACATTTCAACAGGGACAACTGTACCTCTCAGATATTGAAGAAAACTTAGTCCAAATTTTTCTCTCTCTCATCACTTTTGGTTCTCTAGATTTTTATTTTTAATGAAAGATCTGTACATATACTGATAAGGATTTATAGTCCATACCGTAAAATACTACCCTTGTGCTCACTCTTTAATCTTTGGAGTCTCCGCTGGAGCTTCAAATTCTTTTTCAATTAATCAGAAGATAGCCTCTTGGGTTTTTTGTTTGTTTGTTTTTCTAAAGTCAATAAACAGGCCCTAAGGATTCAGTTTCAATAACAAGGACGGAGTCTGTTCCTCACCACCACCAAAGAAATGACTATTTACCTAAAAAAATTTCTACATAAATAAAATGTATCCCGTCTAAATGTTTATATGTCATCAATGAGCTATTTTAATGTCCCTTTCTGCTAAATTCCACTTATAGCCTCAGAATACACAGTTATTTCATTTTCGGAGAAATTTACACCATACTCTTTTCTTCAATTTCTAGCAACTTACACTGAAAACACAAAAGCCAGAAGAAATACGTGCACATCACTGCCAAACCATGCTGTCTTTTGAAGGCAGCAAAATGACCATGCACACTTAGGAAAGAATGTAAGTATCTCCTTTACCTATGAGAGCACTAAATAGTAATTACAAAGTAGTTTGATTAGATACAAGTAAATAAAGGATTGATAGAAAAATAATTAATTTTTTCTTTCCAAACTTGAATAATCATGGTCCTGTGGCATAATCACTCCACCCCCATCTTCTTCGTGGGATTCAAACTGCGACAATATATTTGACGATGTTTTTTTCCTAAGATTTCTTATTTTTTTCCATGTTTATTCAGGCATTAAATCAACTAATCAGCTTTAATACACATAATATTTATAGCAGAGGGAGGTACTCAAATCTGCAGTTATGTATAGTAAATAATTAAGGTAAACCATGAAGTAGGTGCTCAGACTTCTCTGCCTTGTGCTCTTTGCACTGGATTTGTGGTTCCTGAACCACTGAATTGTAGAGAGAAGTAAGCATTTCAAAAGGTTTTGGAAAATGGCATAATTTTTAAAACTTTGCTTTGGAAATCTAAGAATATAAATTTGTTCTTTAAATTGAGTATTTTTATTTTATATAAAATACCAGTATTCAATATTCAGGTTGCCACCACTTAATCACTGCTTACATTTGCTCCTTCTGCTAGTTATTGTTAATTTCAGGTCTCTAGCATTTCATACATAGCTTCCCCCCCCCAAATATGATATTACTCAGTATTAATGATCTATTAAATAAATAAATGGCATTTCTAACTTTATGTTCAAGGCCAGCCTCAGCAACTTAGCTGAGGTGGTCCTGTGGCATAATCACTCCACCCCCACCTTCTTCATGTGATTCAAACTGTGACAATATATTTGACGATGTTTTTTTCCTAAGATTTCTTATTAAAAAAAAGAAACTTATTAAGACCTGTCTCTAAATCAAAAGGTATGGAGATGTTACAGGAAAATAAAAAAAAATAAAAACAGAGACAGAGATAAGACACAGAGGCAGAATGGCAGAATGGTGGTAGAGCGGCCAAGCTGCTAGCTTCATTTATATCAATAGATTACATTAGATCACTGGCATCAATAGTACAGTATTGTTCATTGTGTAATTAGGCAGGTTAGAGAGTTAATAACATTATGCAGCTTATTCCTCAGATACATACTATAGTTGCAATGTGCAATGTTAGGAGCTTTGTGTAGCTCTCAAGAAAGTCCATCGTTTGAAGTTACTGTTATGTGGACAGGTTCAGGCACAACAGAGCTTGGTGAAACATTGTGGTTGTCTAACAAGAGTTTCTTTATTCCCAGGAGCTGTGTGCCTGAGATTATGGTCAAGGCTAATAAGACTCTAGAAGAGAGCCTCCTCATGAAGCAACTAGGCATCCTGTGTCTTTGCACAGAAATTTTCCTAGAAGTCAGGCATTCTGTGTCTTTGCACAGAAACTTCCAAGCCATCAAGCATGCCATAGTCATAAAGCCATCAGAGACCCCAATCCCAAACACAGAACCCTTACAGGGATGTGACTCAGTGGTAAGGTGCCCCTAAGGTAAATCCAAGAAAGAAAAAAAGAAAGAGGGGGGTGGGAGGGAGGGAGGGAGGAAGGAAGAAAAGAGAGGAATTTGAATTTTGTGGAGAAGTCATGGTAGTTGTAGAAGTCTGGACCTTGACTAGGTAAAACCATACATAGTAAAATCTTGAGTGAATGCAATCTACCAATACAGCAATCTGTTGTTGGGAAGAAGGAAGTGTGTTTAGCAGTACTCAGCAAATTTTGTGAGTACAAAATAACACATTTTTCATTTAAATTATAAATATATATCTACTATGGTTGCACAAGGAATCTGAAGCTCTTATAAATATCCCTAAACCCTTTAAACATAAAAGAGAGAATAATGAACCTTGACCTCAAAGAGGTTCATGTCCTAATTGGAAAAACTGTGAATACTTTGTCTTACATGGATGAAAAAAGATTTTGCAGATGTGGTGAAATATGGGTCTCGTGGTAGAAAGATACTTGTTGGTGGGTCCAGTGTAATCACAAAGGTCCTTATAAGAGGAAGGCAGAGGTGCCAGACATATGCAATGAAGGAAGCAAATTTTGAAATGTTGTGAAGACAGAGGAAGAGGCCAAGAGCCAAGGCATGAAGGCAGCCTCTAGAAGCTGGAGAAAGAGAAGAAATGGATTCACCCCTAGAGTTTCCAAAAGGAACTCAGCTCTCTGAGTCCTAGATTTTAGCCTATAAAAAAACCTTTCTGGCCTTCTGACCAAAAGAAAATATGTATGTTGTTTTAAGCCAACAAAATCTGACTATTTGTTAGAGCAGCAGTAGAAAACTAATAAATTCCTGATGTTAGTAAATAAACTATCACACCAAATGACTACTACTCTCTTTTCCAGAGCAAGAGAAACCATATTCTTAAAATTATTGACATCCATAACATGATTTATTTCTGAATTGAATAAATTATTATGACTGTAACATTTTCATCATTGTTACTGAAATACCTGGCAAAGCCAACTTTTA
Organism: Marmota monax; assembly: GCF_021218885.2. Taxonomy (NCBI): domain Eukaryota; kingdom Metazoa; phylum Chordata; class Mammalia; order Rodentia; family Sciuridae; genus Marmota; species Marmota monax. Next base: position 10,746,105 of record NW_026693777.1, on the reverse strand, counting down.
GGAGTAAAAGCATATTTTGGGCTACCATTTCAGAGGTTCTGTTCATGGTTAGCAGGTTCTGAGTCAGCAACATAAGGGAAGAAGGGTGTGGCAGAGGAAAACTTCTCAGTTATGGTGGCCAGGATGCAAACAAAGAGCCAGGAACAAAATATAATCCCAAGGTATGCTCTAGGTGACCTAATTCCTCTAGTCATGTCCCATCTACCTATTGTTACCATCAGTACTCCATTCAAATTATTAATCCATAAATTTAATCATTTCATCTCTGAACATTTCTGCATTACCTAATTCATCTGCTTGTTGACAAACCTCAAAGACCCAAATCATAACAATGACCCAACTCTTCTTTTATCCAAATCATTTTTAACTGCCCTTGAAATATTTCTTTGTATTTACTATGCTGTGTGTTATAATGTCCACACTTGCATGTAGCAGAATCTATGTAAGAATTCATTCAGGTGATATGTAAAACTTGTAGTTTAGTCCATGAGTATTCAACACAGATGGTACCCAGTAAATAGCTATGAGTGTTGTCATTTCTATTATAATATTGTTGTTTAAATTAGAGCATGTCATATTTTCTAAAAAGACATTTCTTATTTTAAAAAACCTCATGTTTAATTTAAAAAAGAAATCATTAGCTATTTTATACACAAACAACATGCCTGTCTGCTGTAGCATTTCATACCTGTTTAATGGTTGAAGCAAAAAGCACAGAAACCAAATCACATCTAACAATATGACCATTTAATACCTATTTGTTTCAAAGTAACAGTTTCTTCAAAAGATAGTCTGAGATACATTTTCACAAGCATCTTCTGGTCATCTGAGGAATTAAGATGGTAAACTGAGTTCTGTTCACTAATTTCCAGTGCCTCTCCCTGAAGAAAGATTATGCTTGTTGCCTCTTTGAAGTAAGTGCTCTGACTAAAGAAGTGTGAACAGAAGTGGGGAAAATCACTTCCCAGCAGAATCTTTAAGAATTAATACAGGCATTTTCACATTTGTTCTGCTTTCCCCCCAGGGATGGGCAAACCTAGACAGTAGCTGTTCAGACAGACTGTGTCCCTGAGTGAGAACATCATGGAGATAAGCCCATAACGGATCCACATGAAATTCAGTGTGAAAGAGAAATAAAATTTTTGGCAAAAGACTTGGTTCTGGCAAGTCTTTGAGATTTGGGAGGCATTTGTTGGAAGCTACTGAGATTTGGAGACGCTAGCTCAGTGGTTCTCAAACTATAGTCTGAGGATCTCTAAGGGGTTCCAGATATATTTTGCAGTTTCTAAGATATTCTTCCTCTTCGACTACTGATCTGTGTGAGTCTAGATTTTCTTTGTGTCATCAATCAAGAACAAAACTGCAGAAGATTGAAAGCAAAATCTGAGGTGCCAGGTGGGGTGGCACAGGGCTGTAATCCCAACAACTTGGGAGGCTGAGGTAGTAGGATCACGAGTTCATAGCCAGCCTTAGCAGATTAGTGAGGCACTCAGCAACTCAGTGAGACCTGTCTCTAAATTAAATGTAAAGAAGTGTTGGGGATGTGGCTCAGTGGTTGAGTACCCCTGAGTTCAATCCCTGGTACCACCCCCCAAAAAAAATCAGAGATAAGAAGTCTATTGTCTTCTCTTAAGGCAAACATTAAGAGATTTTCTATATGTATATATATACATGTATATATATATATATATATATATATATATATATATATATATATATATATAATATAATCTTTATATTTTCTATTTGTAAAATTACGGCATCTTTTCTTATTTATGTTAACCTGTAATAAATTAGTTACTGTTATTTTAAGTAAACTAATAATTGCTTTTTTAATTTCTAAGTTTTAATTTCTAACATGGAAAATTCTAATTGATAATACTCATTCAAGCAAAAGCTCTTTGAGAACATTAATAACTTTTCAGAGTGAAAACCCTTCCTGGATGCAAAAGTCTGAGTGTCTGTGCCTTTCTTGACTGATGGAGAGGAAACTTGCTCTGTTTCCTCCTTTCCCCACTGTAGCCGTCCCTGAAGTATCAACAAGGACACTAAAAAATAAACTTGCTTGTTCTGTTAAATGTGAAACAGAAATTCTTTTTTCTTGAGCTTTTTCTATGCAAGGCACATTTGCTATTGGGTATGGATGAAGTAGCTACACTTACATTGTCAAAAGTCTAAAGGCTTTGGTTTCTTTATTCTTTTTTTTTTTTTTTTGTAATTTGGCTTTTAATATCCCCATTGTTTTTCTTTTATCTCCCATGCCTATTTTTATTGTATCTCAACACTAAGCTTTCTAACTTGAAAAGGAATTGAGGTAGATTAAATGTGAGTTTGAAATAAACCCTATGGAACATTACTGCTAAACATCATAATAAGAACATATTTAACTGGAAGGTCTTGCCTAATACATTAATATTAATAGCTTACCTGGATTCCTGCCTTAGCACAATTTGAGTTGGGAAATGGAAAGTACAAGGTAATCTAGATAAGTGTTGGGGATATTGTACCTCGTCAATCTGATCCCACTCTAAGGCTGAGGAAAGGGCTGGGGAGGTTGGATGATAGCTGTCAGGTATCAGAGCTCTCTGGCAAAGACCCTTGGAAGGCCACCTAGTCCAAAGACACTCTTCTCAAGCCAACCTACATCCAGTGATTTGTCTGTACAGTTGAATACAAGTCTGAAACCTTCACCTTAACTCAAATAACACTCAGAAACAAGTCTCAAATGGCCTGGAGACTGACCATAACCCCATTCCTTATTCTGCCCAATCTGACATGCTTTCTTTCTCCTGTTGAATAACATTTCTGAATAGGAAATGATGGTGCATGTAGTAAGTGAAGTCACTATGCAGACACATAGGGGATCATGGGCCATGTCTTGGAGCTAAAGGAAGACTTCCTGGAGGAAATGAGTTCTAAAACTGAGTGGTAAAGCATGCACCAGTTAGCTAGGCAAATGGAGGGTAAGGGGCAGGCACACCAACAAGATACCTCCCCCGAGGAGGTGTAAGTGATTCATTTGTACTGCCGGTTTTAAAATATTCTTGTAACTACCTCAGAGGAAAATTATCTAGATTCACAACAGAAGCGATATCATTATTTTGTATTCCAAATATGATTTGAAACCTTTTGTACCTTTTGCCATGATATTAATTTCTCCCTTGTCATTGCCCAGCTCTGCACCCTCTACTTGTCCCTCCTTTGCTCTTTGAAATCTGTGGTGAATGCAAACAAACAGAATTCCCAACAATTCCTGGAAAGCGAGTCTTTCGTGGGTACTATTATTTGGATATGGACTATTTCCTTGAGGCCCATGTATTAAAGACTTGGTCCTCAGTCTGCACTACTAAAAGGCTGCAGAACGTTTAAAGAGGTGTGGCTAGTAGGAAGTCTTAGAAAGGTGGGGGCGCCCTTAAAGGGAAAGGTGGGACACTAGTCACTTGCCCTCTCTCTTCTTCTAGCTGCCAAGAGGCAAGCAGGGTGCTCCACCACACACTCTACCATGGTGTGGTGCCTCACTGCAGGTCCAAAGTAATGGGGTCAACTGCTCATGGAGTGAAACTCCAAAACTGTAAACTAAGTAAACATTTCCACTTCTTAAGTTGTTTATCTCAGGTATTCACTATATTAATGGAAAGATGACTCTAATATGTGAATGAAGGCAGAGTCTAGCCAGCCATTTTGAGTCTAAGAAAGAGGGAAAGCTTCTGCATTATGACTTTGTCCTAGTTTAAAAAGGGAAGTCCTCTCCTCTCAGTTTACCTTTTATTCAGCAGACTAGACACCTATCTGTTTTGTCCTTGTCTCTATATTTGTAATTGAAATTTAGATTGAGAAACTACCAATGATAAAGACAGGAGATTCTGACTCTGACAAATTCTTCATATCCTCCTCCATTCACCTAAAGCCACCATTTCTATATTGGGTAATGGATATTTTCTTACTTGCTACAAATGTATTGCAAATGAGTATTAATTTGCAAAAGTGTTCTTATCCATTTATCTATATATGTATTAGAATAGAAATATGTAATAGTATTGTTTATAAAGATAATTTGTATGAATGGAATGATTGTTAACTTTGATTCTCACAAAATTTTGTTCTTCTCAAAGGGATATAAAAGCAAAATCTCAGCATATATGGAATTTTTTCTAGATATAAACTTCACTTTGAATAGCATATTTTTCACAGCAAGGTTTTTATAGAAGTTTTCAAACTGCGATAATTCTTACTTAGTCATCCTGGCTCTAAACGTATCATTCACCTTAATCCATATGTATATAAATACCCTAATGTCAGAATACATCCAATTTTACCTGTAATTTCACACACACCCCTCAAAATGTCCTTACTAGGCAATCAACAAAAGACATTAAGCCAATCTCATTAGTTTCCAAATCATGACCTGATAACTGGCTGCTAGACTAATGTTAATTTTAAATCCTTTCTTCCTCAAACTTAAGCTGATTCTTCTCCTATGTTGTGATCTGTACAATATGCTCTGTTCTTATATTACACATTTTTGCATTTCTGTTCATTTTTTTCATCATCATCTGGACCAGAATAATGCTGAAGGGATAATAAAGAAGGAATGTGATGCTTCCTATCCCTATTTAACATTAAAAGTAACATCTAATACCATATAGGGAGAGCTAATTATGCATTCAATATCAAAGAAAAATTTGCAATGGACAAGATGAACAAATGGAAGTTGAATTTGTTCAAATCCCTATTGCCAGCAATAGTGAACAGAGCATAAACCATGGCTGGAGACTTCTTTTTGCTAAAATAAGTGTCAGGAGACTTCTTAAGAGCTAGAATGGAGGGAATCACAGACCATCTGTCTATGCTAATTGGTTTTACCCAAAAAGAAACTTCTATCTTCATGACAGGAGGTAGTTTTACAACTTGAAGCTAGGTGTCTACTAAAGTTTGGCTTTTACTTTCTATAAAAACTATGAAATATGAAGGCTATCTTCTTTGACAGCTACATTTTATAGGGATGGAACCAAAGGTCCTTGGGAAACATAGTTTTGGGTTATAAAACTGGCAGGATACTTTTAAAATTTTTACATATCAAAAGGGCAGAGAAAGAAGTTAAAGTCACAAATTTTCTGAAATTAATACTCTAAGAAGGACCTTGAGTCAGGAAGAAGCATATTGTCAAATAAAGCTGATGGGAATGTTAAGGCCATCTCAGTCACAAGCAGTGGGTTAGGAATTTTAATAATAGCAATATTAATGAGTTAACATTAATGAGAGATAATTGTGAGGAATTATTCTAAAGAAGTTACATGTGTCGCCTCATCTAATCTTATCAAACACTGTGAACTAGGGATCATTATTATCTTCAATTTAGAAATGATGAAACAGAGATTCAGGGAAACTAGCAATTTTCCAAACTCACTGTCTTTTAAATAGCAGAGCTATTTGTCACTGCTGTATTGCAATGACTGTGCCATATTCTTCTCCCATTTATCAGTAATTTCCAAAAAATCTATATTATATTGAATTTATTCACTGAGAAACTATATCACTTGAATAAAATATTTTGATTTAAAAAAATTGGTGGAGAAAAAATGATGTGGCTAATTAGTAAATAAATTTTCTTTGAGTAAAACATTATGGACCTTTATTACTATAAAACTATACATGGCTCAGGAGGCTGAGGCAGGAAGATTATGAGTTTAAAGCCAGCCTCAACAATTTCGTGAGGCTCTAAGCAATTCAGTGAGACCTTGTCTCTAAATAAAATACAAAAAGGGGCTGGGGATGTGTCACAGTGGTTAAGTGACCCTGGGTTCAATTGCCCTGTAACAACAACAAAAAAAATTATGCATGGATACTAGCAACATTCTTTCAAAATTGTCTTCCCTTGGGAAAACTTGGGAAGAGTCCTCATCGAATATTATTGAGTGATAGAAATAAAATTAAATTGGGATTAAATATATGAAATAAATCAGTATGCATTAGGCTGGGGCTGGGGCTCAGTGGTAGTGCACCTGCCTGGCATGTATGAGGCACTGAGTTCAATTTTCAGTACCACATATAAATAAACAAACAAACAAATAAATAAATAAATAACCTATCAAGAGCAACAACAACAAAAAGGTAAAAAGAAAGAAAAAAGAATCAGTATACAAGAGTAGAAAATACAATTCATTCTTAAAAATACAAAATTTTAACATTTGCAAATAATTCTTTTTTATTGGTTGTTCAAAACATTACAAAGCTCTTGACATATCATATTTCATACATTAGATTCAAGTGGGTTATGAACTCCCATTTTTACCCCAAATACAGATTGCAGAATCACATCGGTTACACATCCACATTTTTACATAATGCCATACTAGTAACTGTTGTATTCTGCTACCTTTCCTATCCTCTACTATCCCCCCGTCCCCTCCCCTCCCATCTTCTCTCTCTACCCCATCTACTATAATTCATTTCTCTCCTTGTTTTTTTCCCATTCCCCTCACAACCTCTTGTATGTAATTTTGTATAACAATGAGGGTCTCCTTCCATTTCCATGTAATTTCCCTTTTCTCTCCCTTTCCCGCCCACCTCATGTCTCTGTTTAATGTTAATCTTTTCCTCCTGCTCTCCTCCCTGCTCTGTTCTTAGTTGCTCTCATTATATCAAAGAAGACATTTGGCATTTGTTTTTTAGGGATTGGCTAGCTTCACTTAGCATAATCTTCTCTAGCGCCATCCATTTCCCTGCAAATTCCATGATTTTGTCATTTTTTAGTGCTGCGTAATACTCCATGGTGTATAAATGCCACATTTTCTTTATCCATTCATCTATTGAAGGGCATCTGGGTTGGTTCCACAGTCTAGCTATTGTGAATTGTGCTGCTATGAACATTGATGTGGCAGTATCCCTGTAGTATGCTCTTTTAAGGTCTTCAGGGAATAGTCCCAGAAGGGCAATAGCTGGGTCAAATGGTGGTTCCATTCCCAGCTTTCCAAGAAATCTCCGTACTGCTTTCCAAATTGGCCGCACCAATTTGCAGTCCCACCAGAAATGTACAAGAGTACCCTTTTCCCCACATCCTCGCCAGCACTTGTTGTTGTTTGACTTCAGAATGGCTGCCAATCTTACTGGAGTGAGATGGTATCTTAGGGTGGTTTTGATTTGCATTTCTCTGACTGCTAGAGATGGTGAGCATTTTTTCATGTACTTGTTGATTGATTGTATGTCCTCCTCTGAGAAGTGTCTGTTCAGGTCCTTGGCCCATTTGTTGATTGGGTTATTTGTTATCTTATTGTTTAATTTTTTGAGTTCTTTGTATACTCTGGATATTAGGGCTCTATCTGAAGTGTGAGGAGTAAAAATTTGTTCCCATGATGTAGGCTCCCTATTTACCTCTCTTATTGTTTCTCTTGCTGAGAAAAAACTTTTTAGTTTAAGTAAGTCCCATTTGTTGATTCTTGTTATTAACTCTTGTGCTATGGGTGTCCTATTAAGGAATTTAGAGCCCAACCCCACAATATGTAGATTGGAGCCAACTTTTTCTTCTATCAGACGCAGAGTCTCTGATTTGATATCAAGCTCCTTGATCCATTTTGAGTTAACTTTTGTGCATGGTGAGAGAAGGGGATTCAGTTTCATTTTGTTGCATATGGATTTCCAGTTTTCCCAGCACCATTTGTTGAAGATGCTATCCTTCCTCCATTGCATGCTTTTAGCCCCTTTATCAAATATAAGATAGTTGTAACTTTGTGGATTGGTCTATGTGTCCTCTATTCTGTACCATTGGTCCACCCGCCTGTTTTAGTACCAGTACCATGCTGTTTTTGTTACTATTGCTCTGTAATATAGTTTGAAATCTGGTATCGCTATACCACCTGATTCACACTTCCTGCTTAGAGTTGCTTTTGCTATTCTGGGTCTTTTATTTTTCCATATGAATTTCATGATTGCTTTATCTATTTCTAAAAGAAATGCCATTGGGATTTTGATTGGCATTGCATTAAAACTATAGGTTCTTCAAAAAAATAAATAAGATCGACAGACCCTTAGCCATGCTAATGAAGAGAAGAGAGAGAACTCAAATTACTAACATACGGGATGAAAAAGGCAATATCACAACAGATGCTACAGAAATACAGAAGACAATTAGAAATTATTTTGAAAATCTATATTCCAATAAAATAGAAGATAGTGAAGACATCAATAAATTTCTTAAGTCATATGATTTGCTCAGACTGAGTCAGGAGGATACACACAATTTGAACAGACCAATATCAATGGATGAAATAAAAGAAGCAATCAAAAGACTACCAACCAAGAAAAGCCCAGGACTGGATGGGTATACAGCGGAGTTTTACAGAACCTTTAAAGAAGAATTAATACCAATACTTTTCAAGTTATTTCAGGAAATAGAAAAAGAGGGAGCTCTTCCAAATTCATTCTATGAGGCCAACATCACCCTGATTCCGAAACCAGACAAAGACACCTCAAAGAAAGAAAACTACAGACCAATATCCCTAATGAACCTAGATGCAGAAATCCTCAATAAAATTCTGGGAATTGGATACAAAAACACATCAAAAAAATTGTGCACCATGATCAAGTAGGATTCATCCCTGGGATGCAAGGATGGTTCAATATACGGAAGTCAATAAATGTTATTCACCACATCAATAGACTTAAAGGTAAGAACCATATGATCATCTTGATAGACACTGAAAAAGCATTCGACAAAGTACAGCATCCCTTTATGTTCAAAACATTAGAAAAACTAGGGATAACAGGAACTTTCCTCAACATTGTAAAAGCTATTTATGCTAAGCCTCAGGCTAGCATCATTCTGAATGGAGAAAAATTGAAGGCATTCCCCCTAAAATCTGGAACAAGACAGGGATGCCCTCTATCACCACTTCTATTCAATATAGTTCTCGAAACACTGGCCAGAGCAATTAGACAGACGAAAGAAATTAAAAGCATAAAAATAGGAAAAGAAGAACTTAAATTATCACTATTTGCAGATGACATGATTCTATACCTAGAAGACCCAAAAAGGTCTACAAAGAAACTACTAGAACTAATAAATGAATTCAGCAAAGTGGCAGGATATAAAATCAACACACATAAATCAAAGGCATTTCTGTATATCAGCGACAAAACTTCTGAAACGGAAATGAGGAAAAATACTCCATTCACAATATCCTCAAAAAAAATAAAATACTTGGGAATCAACCTAACAAAAGAGGTGAAAGATTTATACAATGAAAACTACAGAACCCTAAAGAGAGAAATAGAAGATCTTAGAAGATGGAAAAATATACCCTGTTCTTGCATAGGCAGAACTAACATCATCAAAATGGCGAATTTACCAAAAGTTCTCTATAGGTTTAATGCAAATAATTCTTAATTTATATTTCTTGGTTTTTCCATCAGCCTATTGTCTCAGACTTTTTTGAATTTTAAGAATTTGATATCTTTGCAGAGGTAATATCAAACATATAAAAATTTAACCCATAAATATGAATACATATACATTATGACATATAATTATTTTATTTTCAGAATGATAAAGTTATATTCGTGGTTTTTGTAGTTATCCTTGTGTTTTTAAAAATCTTACATGTAAAGTAATTTTTAAATATCATCTGTTTGGTGTCGCCATTATTGTAATTATTAACACTTATCTTTACTGAGAAAATTAAATTACAAAATGCCACCACATAGTAAATCATGAATCTTTAGTGCAATGAATGAAATGGTAAAAAGCTAGGGACCATACAATATCTCAAGACTGGAAAAGATTACAAATAGAACATTACATGTTTGGATTTTTTTTAAGTTTTAATATGAACCTTTCATTCGATAAAAATTATCATGAATAAAAACCTATTAAGGGGACTTTCTTGAAAGTTTGTACGTTTAGAATTTTACTTAAGTATTAATTCACAAAATATCCATTAGTTTCTTAAATAAATTCTTATAGTCATTCTAATATTGAACCGATTCATATGTGGCCAAAATCTGAAAGTCTTTACAGTTATTTTTTGTTCTTGGTCGTTATTTTTTGACCCACGCAACTCTGGAACATAAAGATTAAATGAGATGGACAATATTATCTTTTTCCCCCTTGATAAGAATACTATCAAACACCAGTAAGTGAGCAGCATTTTAGTGCACTCAACTCTCTGACCGTCTGCACCTCCCACCCTGCAGTGGGTCAGTCATAGACCACACAGGTCATCTATTGGCCAGTCGTCTTTCATTTCCACTCCCTTTCATCTGAAGAAACACAGTGCATTTTTCCTGTTACATACTTTATCTCTTTAGCAGTCCTAAACCACTGAAGTCTTGATACAAGCATTGGAAGATTTATGAATTGAATTTAATTAATCCCTCTTTGCTGAAACGGAATAGTGTTAAAACTTTGTTCATAGCTTTTCAATTGCTCTTATCAAACCTTCAAGGTTTAAAGAGCTTCAAGTCGCTGATAGCTTAATAGGAGACAAAAAATAAAAAAGCTACGACTACCACATTATCACATCTTCAGGGAATACAACATCAGTGTAAAAAATACTCAAAATTTTCTATAATCATTCTGCCACCATAGCTTTTTTGTTTTGTTTTGTTTTATTCTGGGGATTAAACTCATGGGTACTCTACCACTGAGCTATGTCCCCACCTCTTTTTATTTTGAGACAGGGTCTCACTAAGTTGCTTAAAGCCTGGTTAATTGACTGAGGCTAACATGAACTTGCAATCCTCCTGCCTCAGCCTCCCAAATTTCTGGGATTACAAGTATGTGCCACCATACCTGGCCTTCTGCCACCACTTTCAAAGTAAAATGTTTTCTCAAAGAATGTAAGGTATTAATTTTAATTAATTTATACATTTTTCTCAGTGATAAAATATGCATATGATACCTGAACAACTCGTGGAACAGAAAATATATTATGCTCCTGTTTTTAGCAATCATCCAGCTACTAATTTAAAAAAAAATGTCTGGCGTGAATCTCTAATAATATTTCAGGCCATATCAGAGTACATGTATTCATGGAGCATCATCAAACTTGGCCCTAAAAGTGACTGTGGTATAATTCTAAGTGGAAAGTAAAATGTCTAATAATCATTCCTCCTCACATAATTAAGGCCAGCAAGTTTCACCACAAGTGATCTGCAAACCTGTGAACCATCTTCTCCTACATCGCCTATAAAGTATACCTCCACTCAACAGTTTCTTCTGGATTCACATGAATTTGCCAAACTCTCATATGTTAAGTAAACAAATGTTGAAAGAAATTTTGAGTATTTTTGCTCTTAAAGTTACCAGATGAAGTCTAATAAACTGAGTTTATCTAGACCATTACAGCTTTTACTTTCCCAATAAATATTACATCACACATTTTTTAATAAGTAATTAAAGAAGTAGAATTCCCACACATTAATGTAAGTGATATAAAATGAATTACCACTAAGCTAATTGATTCAAAATGCTCATACTAACACCCGATGCAGAAGAGAATCAAAATACTCAGATCTAGAAATTGTTAGATCAAGAACAAGTTCAAGGTGTTGTTAAAGTTTTCAAATTTAAGCTACTATTAGCAAAGAGGATCATTAATGTGAGGTTCTGTACATGAGTTATCATATTACTTTCTCTTGTTTTTAAATGCTCAACCCACCAATCCATGACAATATTAACATCACTGGCCCTAACCTATTTCACTGATAGAAGAGTTATGGAAGATTTGGCTATTCATTTCTCATCATTCTCAGATATATCATATATTCTGAGCAGTGGTATTCTGATCCAGCTACATCAGAATTGCTGGGATAACTGTGTGTATATGTTTGTGTATGTGCATTTTAATCAAATTCAAATAACAGAAAGAAAACATGGAAGTGGGGTTATTAAACAAAGTGTGAAAAATAATTAAGAGAGAATAAGAAGATTTACACAGACCAGTATTATATCACTTCATGAAATAGAGTAGAATTCTGCAAATCTAAGGTTATAACATTAGAAAATAGTACCAATAATAGGTACTATAGTTTATAATGTGAATTTTAAAAGGATTGAATGCAATTTGTACAGCTGGCATTAAGAGATATGCTTAGAATAGAAAACACCTTATTTTTATAGGAAATATCATGATAGTTCACTTTAAGTAAGAACTACATATCTCTAACTCAGGCTTTATGTTTATAAACCTAGTAATAAGAGGTGAACCTTTGCTTTGGTATCTTCCATATATAATGCCTTAAAAATTTGGAAAAAAAAAAAAAGTACTACATATCTCAAGAACCTGACATGGAAAGAGACAGTGATAGTTAATTGACTATACATAAGAGGTTAAGAAGAAATAGAAAGTGTTGATTAAGAAAAAAAGGGGGGGGGGGGGCGGGGGATGTGGCTCAAGGTAGCGCGCTGGCCTGGCATGCGTGCGGCCCGGGTTCGATCCTCAGCACCACGTACAAAGATGTTGTGTCCGCAGAAAACTACAAAATAAATATTTTTAAAAAAGATTCTCTCTCTCTCTCTCTCTCTCTCTCTCTCTCTCTCTCTCTCTCTCTCTCACTCTCTCTCTCTCCCCCCTCTCTCTTAAAAAAAAAAGAAAAAAAGAAGAAAGAAAAAACTAGGTTGCAGATCTGAAAGGGAGCAAGGAACCAGGGAGGGAGAGGAGAACACTTTCAAAGCTGTGAGGAAATGTGGCCAGAGGGGAAGATGTCCATGGTAGGGTACCAATAGATGTCTGAAACTTTTGATTTAAAGTCTGTGGTGCTTCAACCTAAAGCCTACCTCGGTAAAATTCAATTGAAAATGCAGTCTGGTGATTGAAAAATGCAGAAACTGAATTTAAGCACAAGGTAAATTTCCGCAAAAGGAACCAGTTCCAAATAAACAAGGCTAGAAGAAAAGGTAATTAGGAGAAAGATTAGTCTATTCCTTGTCCTCCACTCCCTCATATTGTCCCACCTCCACTTGTCCCTGGAGCCATTAGAGTCCAGGATCTCCCCTAACCCAGTGGGCATAAAAATTACAGGAATGGCCAGAACTCTCTGATTCTTCAATAATACAAATTTCACAAAGCTTTGTAACATATATTATAACATGTGAATCTAGTTACAGGTTAGAAAATTATGATTCACATCGTGTAAATGGTTGCAGCATTCGTGACACAATGGGGAGGTATAAGCAAAAGCTGAACAATGTAACATAAGCCTTTTATTCCTTACTATTTCAATAATAAGATTCTATAAGTAGAGTTCAAAATGGTTTTGCTTCAAAAATACGCTGTGCTGACATTATAGCACCAACAGAATAAATACATGGAAAAACAAGGACTGTATTCATGGTTTAAATTTATATTGATGAGAAAAATTAGATAAAATCTTGGCAAGTAATTGTCAAATCCATACAAGAGACTTATCAAATAAATTAAAAAGTTTGACTAAATCATCAGGTCAATTTGCTCATAATAGTTGTTTATAGAACTAACTCCCTTAGTTCTATAGGTACATGCGATCTTATTGATAGTTAATTTTATTGAATCCTAACATAAACCTCATTATCTTATTACCCATGGCCATCAAGAGCCTGGAATTTAAATTCTGAGACAGTATTTAACAAAATAGACAGCCCTTCTGTGAGGAGACAGAATAAGAGCCGTGTGACATCTAGTGGCAGTTTTTGCAATAACAGGTGAGGGTCCACTTTGTTTTTAATGAAATTCTGAACAAGTTTGGGATGCTTATTTGTAATTTCTTTTCTTAAACATCATTATCACAATTTTACACGTATGAAATATGAGAATCACACTATCTTTTTCTACAACTTCGGTCATGTGATAGGCCCTTTCTTTCGATCATTTTAATAAATAAATTCCTTCAAAATACTCACAGAATCACTCCATTTCATCAAGTCAGGGTTTCTCTCACACTTGAATATGTTGACAATTATTTCAAAGTTAACATATTAAAATTGAAATCTACATTTCTTTTTACATGGAAGCTGTTCTATTTAAACAATATAGTATCATAATTTCATTATTTATAGCTCTTATTTTCAAGTCAACCTATCTATATATGAAAATAAAATAAATGCATGAAGAGGGTTAGGGAAAAACATTAAATGATGAATATAAAACAACTAGAATTTGTTGTTAGCATGATAAGTAATCTGCCTCTGTTACTTCATTTAGTTCTCAAAAAACCTCTAAAAGATAAGATGCTGTCTTATCTGAAATTTCAGGTGAGAACAATGAGGCTTAGAAACTAATGTAATTCTTCTCAAGCCAAATGGATAGAAAAGTGTGTGGTTCTTGGGCCCAATTAACAGCCATTTTATTACAGCAAACATAGTTTCAGATCTAGTTTCATGTATTCATTCTTTCCTTAATTTATTCAATAATAGTCATCAAGTGCCTAGTATGTATCATATATGTGTCAGTAACCTTTTTTATAATAGGGATGTTCCTCCAAATTTTCCTGCAATTTAAGTACCTTGGGACCTGTCACAAAATTACATTATTCCAGGGTGGCCTTGATATTGTTTATTAAAAGTTCTAATAAGAATTCCAAAATCACTGCCCAAATTTTAAAAATACTTCCTTTTCCCTTATCCAATTATTTTACATAATATCTTTACCAATGGCCCTCACATATTTGGTGTTTGGGTTCTGCATATTTTTTCTCTATGGAACTCTGTTCAGAGGGAATTTTCTAAAAGAGAAAAAGGTTATTATAATTCAAGTCCACACATATGTATATATTTGAGTTGATAAAGACTGCAAGACATCAGTCAGAGAAACACGCCTTTTAAGCAAACTGATGACATCTTTCTTTTGCTTTGACAGTACTATACCTCATTGCCTATTGATTAAAAAATGGGGTACAAGATTAGTTTCTGGAAAATAAAGACATACAGGAATGAAACTACTTTTGTGGGCAGTTATTCAACAACTAATTAGATCTTTGATGAAAGTTATTCCTTTCAACTTGCTAAATATGTTTCCTCACTGGGATTAAGAATTCCAGTTAACAACTCTATTTATAGCTGATATAAAGTGTTCAAAGGGCTGCATCAGCTTGCCCCACAGTCTATGTGATTCTGTGGATAAATCACCAGGAGTAAAGACGTACAATCTTAAAATGATCTATCACAACCGAAAATCAATATATCAAGCACATAAAATAGTCTAGGATAATTCACTTGCCAAGTAATAAATTATACATGCATATCAATGCCACATGTAATGCAATGCCTCATAAAAAATAAGCTTAAAATTCTTAAAATATATGATTAATGAAACTAGGACAGCCTGAAAAATATATATTATACCGCTTACACTAACCAATATATTATACTCAGAGTTTTATGCTTCTGAGAAATGGCATTTACATACACAGTATCAACAGTGAAGATAAATCAGGACTTCTTGCACTGAAGTCCAATTCTTTGGGTAGTGATTCATGTTTCACTTTTAAAAATGGTGATTTACACTAATGTATTTCTCATAAAATATTTAATGCTGGCTACAATTATTGCCAAAACTATGTTCTAACCTCTTCTATCAGGATGCCCACAGAAATGCTTCCCAAAGCAATAATAAATTTGTGAACTTTGATATTTTACAATAAAGTGACAATATTTCAAACACAAGAAAATCCTTGTACTATAAAACCTGAAACCCCTCCTCAGCCTACCCATCTGCTACAGATATCCATAGCTCACAATGTATGAAGTGGCTTAATGTGATTTGGGATCTGTTTCGTTTAACAGTCTGAACTGGCCGCTATGTTCCTGAATGTAACCCAAAACATTTTTTGGAGGAATTCTTTTTATTAGAAAGTACAACATTCAACTTCACTTAATCCCCGCATCTTTTTGTGATCCGGAAAACAGTTTACTCTAAAGAACAACCCTTGCTTCAAATGATTTAGACAAGACCTGAGGACTACTGCCCCCCACTTTTGTTTACTTATGGAAAGAACAGACCAAGACTCTTAATACCTACCAATTGTATCATGAACAAACTTGGTTGTCTCCACTAACCAATCTGGACAAAACACTGGCTTATCTGAATTGGTCAAAGTTAGTCAGGTTTCTCTATTTCTATGAGATCCCTAAAATTTGGCCCATCTTTGAGTATAAGCAGCCATTAGAATGCTGAACAACCTCCCCTTAGCAGCCCCTCCTAGGAATCAGCCCTACAGAGAAAGACATGTTTACATGCTCTGTTCAACTGTCTAATCATGCTGCTTTCTCATTCCACTGCCAATACCTGGTTATTCCAAGCCTTGTTCATTCTTTCTTATGAATGAAAATTCTGTTTTATTTTTGGTATCAGGGATTGAACCAGGGGCACTTAACCGATGAGCCACATTTTAGGCCTTTTTTTTTTTTTTTGTATATTACTTAGAGACAGGGTCTCACTGAGTTGCTTGGGGCCTGGCTAAATTGTTGAGGCTGACTTTGAACTCATGATCCTCCTGCTTCAGCCTCCTGAGCTACTAGAATTCCTTTTTGTACTTGATCCTTGTCACACAGATTTTTAAATAGGAGTGATCTCCTTTGCAATAGTCTCAACCTCCTATGTAACAGTCTTGTACAATGAAGTCTCTCCGAAGTCTAGATGTAATTATTTTTTTAATTTGGTTCGAGAGTGCTTAAAGTCTTTCTCTGTAAGCTCTAACTGCTACATTAGGACATTGCATTTTTATTAAGAGTTTTATTAAGATATATTTCACATTTTACAAAGTTCACCCTTAAGTGTATAACTTAGTAGGTTTTAGTATATTCGGAGATTTGTGGAACTATCACTACCAGGATATTGCATTTTGAGCAATAAATCAATAAAGTTAGCAGCTAGTGTTTCATTAGTCTTTTCAAATACTGCATGAAAAGTGTGTGCATCTATATATGTATAAATAGATACACACACAAAAATATCTATGCTCATTTCCACTTTTTTTGAAATTAAAATATATACCACAAATATATTTATGAATATAATACCCATGCCCCCCTTTACTGCCATTTTTCAGTTTAAGTTTAAAAATATTTTAGTTACCTTGGTGCAGTGCAACACATCTATAATCCCAGGGACTGAGGAAATTGAGGTAGGAGGATCAGCAAGTTCAAGGCCAGACTTAGAAATTTAGTGAGACGCTTTATCGAAATAAAAAACAAAAAGGAATCAGGGTGTAGCTCAATGGTAAAGTGTCCCTAAGCTCAATCCCAGGTACAAAAAGAAAAAAAAAATGTTCACTCACCATTTTACAAATATTAACACATATTGTATTTCAGGAATTTTAAAAACTTTTTAAACATATTTAAAGGAAAAATATGAGATACTATGAGATTCCATAAACAGAGTGATCTGACTAGTGGGCATGGGTGTGGGAATGGGAATTGGTCACAGAAGGAGTCCCTGAAGCAATAAAAAAAAAATTGATATGAGGTCAAGTTAATTTGTAAGGGCCAGGGTGAGTTGGTAAATGATCTGCGAAGAACCTTCTACAGATAGGGAACAACAAATGTTCATGGGTCAGCATCTCATGATTGATAGATCTCAGTCACAGAGAGCTACATGTCAGTGCCTTTCCTGAACAACTGAAGAGAAGTAGAGTCAATATTGCAGGACCTGCAGCATGTATTTGGGGTTTTATCCTAAAAACCAGAAGAAACCATTAAAGAGTTTTATGCAGAGCACAGACATAATGAGATTTGCATCTTAAACAGACCACTCTGGCTTTAGTGTTGAGAAGAGATTGCAAGAGGTCAAGTATGGCTTCTAGGAGAACACTATCCAACAAAATTTTCAGTCTACTGATCTGGACCATAAATAGTTTTATCCTAACTATATAATATAATGTTCATATTACTTGTGATTTTCATCAGAGGTAAGCAATACCACAATCTGATGTCTCCAGATCTTGGTTTTGGCAATACAAATTTGAAAGGCATTATATTTGCCTGTTGGCAGGGAAGCCCTACTCTGAGCTCCTGCAGGATGGCTGGATTTGGCAAGTTCTGTGGCAGACCATCTGTGCAAAAATGCTCTGCTTTCTCTAGCACATTTAGCTCTGTGGCTCTATTCAGAGCAGTCTCAAAATGCTGTTTAATTATTTCATTTCAGTTTCAAGCATAAGAAAAGGGCTTTTAAAGCTTAAGTGATTTATGCTTAGTTGATTTTTATTTTTGCTCCTTTCTTTTAATTAGTGCAATACCTGAAACTGGTGGTGCTAATTACCACTAATACCTGTTGAGCATATGATTTTTAAACTGTAACTTCTTCCTAAGTTTCTCATTAGAACTTCTAGACATCTTTGATGAGGTTACACCTATCTTTTATATTCTTACTTCCCCCTATATCTTTCCTTTATACCACTTCTCCCAATTGCATTATATTTACCAGAATTATTTTTTACTCATCATTGTATTTCTAAGCATAGCTCCAGGCTAATGATATTTAATACATTTTTTCAATGAATAAATGAGGAAGGCATCGATATATATATATATCTTACAGTTGTAGTCCCAATTCTTTCTGGAGTATTACATACATTGTGGGTTCAAATACTGTTTTATGTTCATTTTATGAAAGGGAGAGGGATCAAATTTTTAAAAAAATCATTTCATAACAGAGCTAATATCTCTCAAAATATAATTTCTCTAAAAGTTTTATTACTATATATTTGATGAGCTTAACTGAAAAAATAGACATTTTAAAATTTTAACTTTTTAAAAAATTGTTTAATAGGAGCTTAGAATAACATGGACAAATTTATGCATTATGATATTCTGCACACAAAATTCTCAGCTGAATAACTTCAAGTTTTTAACCATCCTATAAAAATAAGATATATGTGTTTATGTTTACTATCCATTTGTTGCTACAGAGATGAGACTAAATTAAGCTTTATTAATTGACTGTGAGGCATGACTTCAAGATCTTTTATCAAGTTTATTTAAAAGTAATTTAATTAGTTTAAAAAGTCATGCATTTTGCAGTCATCAATTGTGTTGATTTTGGCTGATTAACTTAGTCTCTGTTTAAAGACACATAGGCAGACATCACTGGTATTTACTTTGCCTCACCTGGAAATTGTCTTAAGACAGCCTGCTGGTGGTCAGTGAAATGGGAGGAATTTCATGCTAAGCTTTAAACTCATGCTATATCTTAGTTAACATGCTTAACATGCTTTTTTCCCCTTTTCAAAATTGTTCATTGACCAATATGCCCCTTAGTAAAGAATTTTGTATTAAATATTGCAATTTTACTTGTTTTAATATGAGTAACTGAGATTTAAATAAATGATTAGGTTATTTATATTAAAGAACAATAAAAACATTTTCCATATTTTTAGAAAGTTTCTAAAGTTTTCTAGATATAGAAGATGTGAAATTATTAGCATATTCCCTAATACAAATATCACTTTCAGAACAGAATGTAGGTCTCAAAAACATGGTGAAGAAAATAGTCTTTGAGAGTGAATGTCCAAGCCTGTATCATAGCTGTAAGTCTGTTTAAGTATGTGTAATGAACCCATCAGATGGTTTTCATCTCTGTAAAGTCTACTTATCTCCTGTAAGTAAATAAAACCCAGAGTTATGTCCTACTCTCCAGGATAACATAAAGAACAATATAAGTACTGTTTTGTTATAATGGAGTCAAAACAAAGTATAAAATAATCAGAGTCTTGAGTCAAATCCATGGTGAAATAACATTAAGAGATGAATGGCAAATTTCCCCACCCTATAAAAATATGGATACTTTTATTGGGAATAGTTATAATTTTTCTTTCATCTAACATAAGATGGCATTCTATTCTAGAGTAAAATCTCATTTTCACATAGGTAAAACTTCCTAAAATTCTTGAAATATGATTTCTAAATGATTTCAAGCATCTTTTTTTGTATGGTCATTTACATAAAATTATGCATATGCTCAGTTTCACAGAACTGAAACATTTTGGGAAGAAACAAGAAGGTGGGGTCAGCCACCCAACATGCCCGTCATGATAATAAACCCACAGTGCAGTGGCTGGGGGCAGCTTTCATTCTCCTTTCTGGATGGATGGATAGATAGACAGACAGACACATACACACATGTAAATATATACACACATAGTATATATACTCTGTGTGTATATATACTCTGTGTGTATATATACTCTGTGTGTATATTCCAAATATATATATATATATATATATATATATATATATATATATATATTTGGAATTTTTTCAGGTTTTCCTCAGTTTTTAAACACTGTAAATACTGTTTTGTTCAAGCTAGACAATCAGCCATCTTCACCTTGTTTTCAAATTCCAGAAATATAGTCTTAATGTTTCTTTTATTATGTTCCTTATGTTTCCTCACTTTTCAAAGATCCTTTTGTCAAATATACATTACTTCTGGAAGTTCCACCTCACAAGAAGTCAAACCAGATATTATGTAATCTAAAATGAGAAAAAATATTTGCATTTTAATTTAAGCTTCCCTATATATAAATTCAAAAGGATTTAGCACAGTACAATCATCCAATGGTAAATGGCATCTTTTGTATTCATTCATTCATTTGTCTATTATAACAATTAAATTTTCTATAACAATAATATATATCTATACTTAAAACATGGAATTCAGTATACTAGTACTATAAAATAAAATAATAGTTTGATTTAAATTATTTTGTCTCTTTTATATAATCATCAGTAGTCACCTGAACTGCAAAACACTCCATTGTGAGTATATAAAATATATGATTAACTTAAAGGACAGTGTTAAAGTTATTTAAAAACCTGTCCCTTGGAAACAATCAATGTAATGTGTACAAACACTTTCTTGAATGGTGAATCACAACATCACAAAATTAGAATAGCAAAGGCAAGCTGCTTTTCCAGACTCTGTGTGGGTGTGCGTGCATGTGCATATGTGTATGTGTGTGTGTGACTTAAGAGATTTGCATTCTAACCTCTTTTGGGGAGTGTGTCTATCTTAGGTTTTAGATAAGAAAGGAGTCCTAGTGA
Source organism: Marmota monax (assembly GCF_021218885.2). Classification (NCBI taxonomy): domain Eukaryota; kingdom Metazoa; phylum Chordata; class Mammalia; order Rodentia; family Sciuridae; genus Marmota; species Marmota monax. Next base: position 10,725,095 of record NW_026693777.1, on the reverse strand, counting down.
CCATGGGTTCTTAGCATACAGATATTCAATGCTTTTTAACTAAGCAAATGAATAGCTTAATGGATGATGATCCTTTTGTTTTGTGACTTTCTTTCCTCTGCAAGTCATTACAAGAACACTGCTAGATTAGTCTGGCTGGTATAATACTACATCAAGTTTTCTCAAAACACTATCTTGGTACCATAAATCCATAAAATATAGAATCTAGTACGACATTCAGGAATCTCCACAAAATGAACCCAGTTTCCTTTCCATAAGTGACTTTCCCTCATCCCCTGCACTAACCATTGATCCACATACACTAACACACTCACTGACTCTTCAACTTTTTCAGGTGGTTTTCTGCTTTATCTTGGTGCCTTCAAAAACAATCTTCCAAACTCTAATCCTCCCTTAAGGACTATCGAGATCCTTAAATCTTTAGCAAAGCTTTTTCTGAACAACTATAGCCAAAACTATATTCCAGAGCAATGATTGAAATCATTGTCTGAGCCCTGTGCTTTGGAAGTCCCCAGGGATGCGGTGAAAGGTACCCCCACACACCACCCAGACATCAAGCCATCTCAAGGGGCAGAGCCAATTGATCACACGTCCACATAATCCCCCTTCCACTACCAATGCCAATGCCTAATCCATCAGCAAGTGTTGCCTTCTGTGATTCCAAAATATATTCTTCCCACCCACTTCATCTTTCCTGCTTCCCCTTGGGAGGATTTGCCACCCAGTGTTGCATCCACTATGACAAGTCCCATTTCTTCTGCTCTTATGCTTAAATATCCCCCGTTCTAAACCCATGCCACTCCCAAAATCCATTCTTCATTACAACCAGTCTTTTAAAAATAGAAATCTTACAGGCTTAAATATAAACTTCCCAACTACTGGAATCTTTAATATTCAAAGATCTTATGATATATTTAGAATAAAAAATGAACCTCCCAACATGTGCTAAAAATCTCTGCATGAATAGGTCCTTGATTATCATCTACCTTCATTTCCCACCTTCTCTCCTGATTCCTCATGTTGTTATATGATCCTTTCCCTGTTCATAGACTACAATGCCTCAGACTCATCTTGGGAAATTCTTTCAGGTTCAGTTCCACTGACCTGTGATTTTACACATTCAGATCTACACATGGCTGGCTCATTTTTACCTGTCAGATCTCAGCTTTGATGTTAGTTTCTTGCAGAAGCCTTCCTCAAGCAACATTTTTCACACACCACAGCTGTTTCCTCTCCAGTTTTTCATTTTGAAGCATTTACTACTAGTGAAATAATGCTATATGGTTTTACAAGATGGTGGAATAGAGGAGCTCACTCTCTTAGCTGCTCTGTTGTGTGAAACCAAGAAAGCAGACAGGAGCTTCTCAGCAAGGTAAATGAACCAAAAAAAAAAAAAGAAAGAAAGAAAAAGAAAATGTGTGTGTAGGATTTACTGGAATTTAAAACTGGACATTCAAAGCAGAGCAGAGACTCAGGAATATAAGGAAGAAATCCTTAGCAACATAGCCACTGCCATGGCCAGTCAAAAACACCAGCCAGAGTAGTCCCTTCAAGAGCAAACTGGAGAGATAAGAGAATTAAAGGAACCTGCATTTTTAGGAGGCCTAAGGTGTGTCTGGGTACAGAGCATTTAGAGATCAAGAACACTGCCCAACTGTACAGTAACCTCGTTCAGGAAAGAAGCTGCCATCTCTCCAGGCAGTGTGCAGAGGACAAAGGAAGGAACCATTTTGCAGCCACTGCTTGGAGGGCCAGCAGCTGAGGGAGCCAATTTCTGACAAATCCAAGTTTGGCCTGAAATACAGGGCCAGTCAACACACATAAACAGTGGGAAAATAAAGGAGAGAAAAATAATAAGTAAAAAAGATGAAACAAAATTACTTAAGTCCTTGTAAACTCTTTAAAAATGTTATAATAACCATCTATTTGATGATCGCTTATATGCTGCCTTATACTAGTTGTATTCTTAGTTTAAATCCATTCATTTATTCATCTAGTTAACATTATTTTAATAATGTTAAATATTTAATAATGATCCACTCTGTGGATCCATCACCATCAATGTGTCCATGAGAACAGTGAAAACCAACTTCATTTGGGTTGGGTGGAGCAGTTAGGAAAAGCTTCCCAGAGGAAATAACCTTCAGATGGAGACCAGAAGGATGAGGAGCAAGTCTGAAATGAGGGTGAGGGGGTAGTGGGTATGTTTATTAACTTCTTTATCTTCCACATTCCCCAGCAGTTCTTCAAACCAGAACCAGAACACCAATAAGCAGACAGACCACACAAGGCAGTGAAGAGTGTTATTACATCTTGTCTCCAACCCTTGTAGGGCCAGAGTCCCAAGGGACCAGGCAGAGGAAAATGACATTAATTAGTATCAGTTAGATGCCAAATACTGTGTCACAATCTTCACGTGAGTATATTGTTTTGTTCTGTCAGCAGCCCCATTTCAGGGACCCACTGAGCTTCCTAAGTCATGCTTATGGCTGAGGTTCTCAATAGGTCCATTCTACGTCTCCAAACTTTGTTCCTTTCTAATATGCTGTTTGACTAGGTCAGTGGTTCTCAGTCCCACCTTCAGTCCAACGAAATGAGAATGTCTGGGCATGGAACCTAGGCCTCAGTAGCAAAGATCCTCAGTGATTTTGATATGCGGCCAAGTTTTAGAGATCACTGGCATAAGCCAAGGAGAGAACAACAGCCAGTTTAATTAATTCATTTTGGTTATCTCATCCATATTTCTGCTTTCAAGTAGGATCCCACTTAAACCACAATAGGCCAAAAAAAAAAAAAAAAAGGATGATTCTATCTGTTCTATTCTTTGGCATGGCCTCTTTAATCCATTAGTCTTGAAAAGTCAACTGTGAAGGTTGAAATAGCACAACTAAATAATTAAGCTACTTTTGTCTCCCAACACACGATGTACCGTGTCTGTTTTAATAATTCCTGGCTCCACCAGCATATGCTATCAGATTTAATTCTCTATCATCTGGTGCTGCATATTTTTAGTAACTTAAGCATTAGTAAGTAGAACAGAAGGAAGTAACACCATTTACATAACTACAGGAACATAATTTATTTAAGTTTGCAAAAGAATACCACAGGGGAATCAATGAAATTTAAAAATTCATTTACTTTTTACTTACAATGGAAGATCAGTTGATGCTTAACAAAAACGCCATTGTATATATTATTATTAGATAAGCCATCTGTGGCTTAATATAAAAAAATTACCACTGCTGGTAGCCATCGTTCCTAAATGAAACAATATTCTCCTACTGCCCTAGGCAACATTTTTTTCTAGCTAAAGATAAAACACGACCCTTGTTTTATAGTTTTCATGAAATTTAGCACTGTCAGCAAAAGACTTCAAATAAATGCCTAATTTAAATGTTCTTTTAGACCCTTGAAGTAAAGGAATGAGTCACATCTTTAAAAAAAATAACACTAATCAATAGATATTGTGAACCTTGCTTCATTATCTTAGTTCATATGACTAATAACTACTTAGGACAAAGATCACTGAAAATTAAAACGACATGATGTCATTGTGTAACCCTCTAAGCCAATGTTTCCTCTTTTTTCTGTATCATACTCAAATTCATTAATCATAAATCTGATTCAGTATTAGGACTAATTAGACCAGCTATACACTGGAGTTTACTTTTGTCTCTATAAAGCATAGTTTTCTTAGGATGTCAACATTACATATTGGATTCTGGAGTCAGCAGAGCTAAGAATGAGAGAAATTCTTTAACTGAAATTTTAAAATACAATTATTTTATACTTATAAATAAAATGCCACTATGATCATAAGTAATTGGTTTAATCTTATTAAGGAAGTTTTTATGTTTACTAGAAATACTTTATTGGCTACCAGCATAGTTTGTATGGAACAAAATGTAACAAAAGTACATTTATTTTTAAAAATTGTTCTAATGTAGAACTTCTGCCAAATTTTAACTAACTTTTACATTTCATATTTTAACTAAGTCCATAAAATTTTAAAAATATTTTATAAATTCAGCTGAAGTAAATATAATAACATCTCTAAGTTTACTCTCAATATTTTTAAGATCACCAAATGTATAATGATCATAGCCATTTTATCGTATTCCGTCAGATGTTGGTGAAAGGAAATTTTTCTGACTTGTCACTTAACATTTTAAGTTATATGTGATCAGACAAACTTTGTCCAAAAAGTGACAGGTCACATTTTCTTATGGCATGTTCAAAATGTGGAGCTGCTACATTTGCTCTGCACACTGATGCTGACTCAGACATGAGGCAGGCAGAACTGATGCCATCTGTCTAAACTACAGAGGGAGGTTCTCGGCATGTGGTCCAGAGTGTGTCTTATGCTGATGACAGTTAACATTGACTTCTTGACTCAATTTCACAATATAACACAATTAACTGTGTAGGTTCCCCTGTATTCAGGACTGATTAGTTCATTCCTTTCTATAGCACCACTATTTTGTTGGTTTTCAACCTTCTTATTCTACCACTTCTTATTCTGTTTATGGGCTATACATGAGATATTTATTGTGTACACGCATACATATTCTATACCTGAGAGTTATTTTTCTTAGAATCCTCTCAAGTCCTTTAGTATGGACTTCTTTTTAAGAAAATTTCTATACTCAATTTCTTCTGAAGTTATATTTTTAAATATTTTCAAATAAAAAAAATTTAAATAAGAGAATTTCTCCATCCTGAAATGTAGTGTTCTTTTGTTTCTTTGATTGGCCTGTTTGATGAGCATGCCTGTCAGAGGTGAGGTGTCAACTTGGACCAGTGTTTGACATCTGAAGTGCACAGAGTCTTCAGCTGAGTCCTTACTTGTGGGAGCAAATGCTATTTTCAGGATAGTGTCAAATTGGATTTAAAATGTAGTATACCCAGTTAGTGTCTATGAAGAATTGGATCATTGCTTGGTGTGGGAAGAAAACTCATTTTTAGTTATCAGAAATAAAGTAGTGTATGAGTGTTGATAAAGAGCATAGAGAAAAACAAATTATCTTTCCCATAGAACATTAAACTTGCATGAATCATGCAGCAGGTGCAATGCCAGACACTAGAGATAAAAATATAATGAGACATGCTTGTGACATAGAAGTAGATCAACACAAACATGCATACTATCAGCTTATCAAAGCATGACAGGTGATTAAGTAGAGATATTAATGGGCTATAGTGGTGGCAAAAGGAATTTTTGAAATGATCTATTTGGTACCAGCATGGGGAAATTTCGACCAAAGACACAAACTTGCAAGCATAATGATTGCCAGTGTATAATTTGGATGTAATAACAAATAAACAGAGCATCTTGAATGAAATCAAGATCTGATTTCAGATCTCACAGAGTGTGGCAAATTCTAATAGCAGAATCAGAGATTGTGACACTCTAGATTGGAGAATGAGGTCTAAGAGACAAGTGGGAGGTGTCACTAAATAGACATAGGTTTGAAGAAGTAAGGACACTGATTGTAAAAGACTATGTATGTTATATTGAGGTGTTTTACCTTCTGCTTAGAATCACAAGATATTGAAGAATCTTAAGCAGAGAAATGACATCATCAGCTATCTCTGGCAGCAATGTAGAGGGAAGAATAGATTAAGGAAGAAGTTTTAGGTGTGATAGAATATGTGCAGTCCTTGAGCAAGCAGGAAAGGAGGATAAGGTTAGAGGGAAACATGATGACATTTTCAGCATATTGAGCTAAAGATGGCAATTGCATGCCCAGATGAATTGTTCCAGTATGCAAAAGGCTCAAGTTAGGAAGCTAATTTAATGAAGAAGATAGTGGCTGGCAGTGTCAAATATTGCAGAAAATCAAATAAGATGATTCCCTGAAGACATACACAGATTTAGAAGTTGGTTAGTCATCAGTAGCTTTGCTAGAATCTCTTTGATAAGGCCAGAATCTCAACTATACTGATTTGAGAATGAATAAAAAGTGATAAAATTTACAGAGGTATGGGAGATTAGTATATTTTGAGATCCTGCTCCTAAAAGGTAAGATTGTCAAGGTTATCTAGAAGCAGGTATAAGGTTGATACAGAGTTTTGTTTTTATTTTTATATTTATATGTGTTTTAATAAAAAAAATACTTGAATACATTTTAGTCTAGAATAAAGAAACCAGGATGATTGAATATTGAAAAGAAAGTAACAATGATAAAATTGATCTGCTCAGAGATAGCAGATTAGGGAGGGGAACAGATTAAACATAGAGGTTGTAGGGTGACATTTTTTTTATCTAGAATTACAGGAAAAGACGTGTGGATAGGTGCAGATATTAGCACATTGAAGAAGTATAAGAAGTTTGCATTAGCTAGATTTAAAGTTTTTAAATTAAATATAAGATTTTTATTCAATTTGATGAAACATTTTACTTATGAAAGGCAGTATAAATATATAAATAATATAAATACATTAAAATTAATGTAAATATTAATACAAAAATTAATGTAAATTAAAAATATTTGTTTTGCAATAATGCACTCTAAAGTGTATAAGAGACTTTCCCACAGTTAGCTTTTGAGACACTTACATTTCAGATGTATTTTTCAAACCACCTATTTGATTTATGTATGATATTTTATAATCTTTGCATAGTCACTTGCTCAAGAAAAAAAGCAATTTATGTTGAATGAAAGGTAAAAAGTACACTTTTAAAATTTTTGCCAACAGTTTGGGATGTTTAGAGTAACAAATTATTAAATACATTTTGATATGTGTGTGTGTGTGCATACACACATATATAGTTTCTAAATTAGAAAAGCACATACATTTTATATGCATATATAATACATAAATTCTTAGGGGGGGTAATGACCTCAATCAAAACAACCTTCAAACATTTGTAAAATTTTTGTAAAATAGATTGGAATGTGAATAAAATGCTTTAGAATTTTGGTCCTTCTAAGAGCCAGCATCTCCTACCATGCTTTCCCTGTCTCCTCCAGTCCCTCTCTCTGCTGGAGTCAGGCAGGACTGATTATTCACCAGGCACCAAAGGCAGAGTATACAGGATCCACAACATTTTGGGAGTATCTACAAAACTGTTAACGTCATTTAAAATCAGAAGGAAGCAATGAACTTTTTGGTCAAAGAAAATATTTTAATATAAAATATTAATTTATCTTTATGCTAAGGCAGTTGAGAAGTATAATTATTAACACCTCTTTATGGATGGAAGGCCCCATGGAGGCAAAGTGAATTTTGCTTATAAAAATCATGATGCAGCCATGAGTCAAGGGGGAGAAATATTTTAGTTTGGGCTCTTCTAAAAACGCTATGGTGAATTCTTCTGAAGTTATCTAGCATGCAACTCAGAGGTTTTCGGAAAGATGCCTATATAAAGAGGGTTCAGACTCTAGAAGACCCCTTAACTCTGCTTTGTCTCTTCCTCTTGGCCTACCTACGATTTTCCCTGCAGCTCCAGCAGACAGTTTCATACCAGGTCACACACATTTTGGCAAGGCACACACATGCTTCATGTCTTTCCTTCTCAAGCCAGGGTGTCTGCTCAGCCCAAGTGTATTCATAGCTTAGAGATTCAAAAAGAAAATCAGAGATGGGAAATATCAAATGTGGTATTTTGCTGCTGCTATTGGAGTATTCTATAAATATCAATTACATTGCAATAGTGTTGTCCAAATCTTCTATATACTTAACTGCTTTTCTATTTACATGGTCTATGAATTATTGAAAGAGAAGTGTTGAAATCTTCAACTCCAATTTTAGATTATTCCGTTTCTGATTTCAAGTTCTATCTGATTTGGAGTATGAATTTCATATTCTGAATTCTTCTTAGTCTAGCATTAATACAACAATTCCCATTTTCTTTTGAATACTTTGTATAATATATAATTTCCATACCTTAAAGAATTTCTGTACCTTTATATTTAAGATGACTTAAAGACATCATACTTTTGGTTCTATTTTATTCAACTTTGGATTCTTAGCTTTTTAACTGGAGTTTTTATATGTTGTGTATTTAATGCGGTTAATAATATGGTGCATTTTAAATCTACTATCCTATTTTTTTTCCTATTTGATTCATCTGCTTTTGGTTTGTATTTCTCTTTTCCTGCCTTATTTTGGAACTTGGTTTTTGGGTAAAGATCTAATTTGATCATCTGCACCAATTTGTTATCATACCTTTGTTGTGTTTTCATTATTTGCTTGTCTAAGGCAGTAGTTCTCAACTGAGGATGATTTTGTAACAGGAGGACAATGGGCAATGACTAAAGAGAGTTTCCATCCTCAAAACTGGAAGGGTTGCTAGTGGCCTCTAGTGGGAAGTGGTAAGGGATGTCACTGATCATCCTACAATATACAAGTCCTCCATAGCAGGGAATTATCCCACCCAAAATATTAATAGGACCAAGATTAAAATGTTCCTATAATGTCTACAAAACATGTATTGTTTTATAAAACTTAGTAAAGTTTTAAGTCTATGATTCGGTACTGTTAACCATAGCATGTAGCATACATAGTATAGCACTATGCTATACTATAAGTCCTCAGGACGCATTTACTTTGCAAAACTGAAATTCTGTTTCCTTTGACTAATGTTTTCCCATTCCTCCCTACCTCCAGCCCCCTGGCAACAATCAGTCTATACTTTGCTTTTATCAATGTGACTATTTCAGAGTCCTGTTTAAATATCATGTAATTTTTGTCCCTCTGGAATTGGCTTATTTCATTTAGCTTAAGGCACACAAGATGGATGCATGCTGTTGCAAATGAGAGATTTTCCTTCTTTTAAAAGGTTGAATAATATTTCATTGCTTGCATTTTTTAAAGAAAAACTGAGACCTAGATTTATTTTTAAAATCTCACTTGAGAAAGAGGTTCTAGAAATGGAAGGCATTCCATATCAAATACTGATCAGAATGACCCACTCCCACTTGGTTTTGGGGTAAAGATTTAATTTGACCATCTGCACCAATTTGTTATCACACCTTTGTCTCATGTAAAAGGTTATATTAATAGCCAGAAAAGGAAGCAACCAGAAAAACAATCTGATTGGCTCCAGTCAGCATTTAGCATATATGGACACAGTTTGATCAGTAGGTAGTCTACTATTGGTTGAAGCTTCACTTCTATGACTCACTGAGATTCAGTCACTTGGTTACTCTAAAATTATGTTGCAATTTGCTTATACTTTCAGCTAGGGTATAGTTCACTATGTTCAGAAACTGCTTTTGTTCCAAAGTTATCATGCAAGAATGGAGACAGGGTTAAGTCCAACATTTCAATTAACAACTGCAGGATTTCCTTGTTTTTAAAAGCTAAATAATATTCCATTGTATGTGTATACCACATTTGCTTTGCCCATCCATGAGTGGAAGGACACCCAGACTACTTCCATGTTATGGCGAGATTGCAATAAACCACTGAGCTAAACTTAAAGAAGGAGACGGAATCATCTTGATTCACCAGGTGGCAGTCCGTATTCACCAGCTGGTTGGTCAAAGGGGCAGGCTGCAAGTCTACACCTTTTGATCCCCTCCAAGGGTTAGAGTATATCTTTATAGTCCAAAACCACATTAATCATAAGTGGCTGTTGCTATGATTCAAAACCATAAACAAACATCATGATATCTAAAATCATAAGCAGAGGGGAAGTGGGTTAAAATGACCTTAATTGAGTACAAGTTAAAGAATTGTTACTAATGTCCAGACAATCATTCTCTGATAGCATCTTTCTCTGTCCAAGAAAACTGGGAACCGAAAAGAGAACAGTTTTACATTGTATAAGAAGAACAGAAACATCTGCCTTTCTAAACAGGATGTGCTAACCAGGATCCGGATGGCAAAGATGGAGTTTTCTCATGGGAGAAGCATTTCTTACATGACATGGAGTCTCAGGGTAAAATGGAGTCTTTTTGGTCATTGTCCATATAGCGTAACCATAACATCCATGTACTGGCTATTGTCATGCTGCAATAAACATGGAGGTACAGACAACTCTGAAATCTTGATTTTAATTCCATGGACCCAGGATTTGGATTGCTAGATTATATGATAATGTCTATTAACTTTCTAAAAGATATTTTATCTCTGCATCGAAACACATTTAAAATTACGTAGTTAGAGTCAAAAGATAAAATTTTAATTGCCACATTATCAACCCATCGATTTTGTCAAGTTCCACTATCATTACCATTCAGCAAACCATCATATTGGTTACGTGCACCAATCATTCATATACACAAATAAATGAATCTCCTATTCTCTAATCCATGTATTTCATTTTTTAAATATGATTTGACTTTTCCTGCAATTATTCTACAAATATGAAGTGATTAGATAGTGCATTATTTTAACTGTGACATTTTTCTTTAGACACATAATGTTCCACTAAATTAGATAGTGAGGAAGTTTAGCATTCTATCTTATGCATCTGGGTTTAAAAGACTTCTATTTTGCAACTTTGAAGAATTAAATTATAGAAAAGTATAATTTAGGTTGTGCATTTTGATTGCTTCAGGGTTTTATGCACATTCCCTTGCTAATTTTAACTTACTACTAAATACACCTTTTGGATTTATATTTGAAACTATGAGAAAAGTCAATATTTAGGGGAAAAAAGACTGTCAAGCATGACACACACCTATACCAGTGGCTTGGGAGGCTGAGGCAGGAGGATCGAATGTGCAAAGCCAGCCTTCAGCAATTTAGAGACGCTCTAAGCACCTTAGTGAGCCCCTGTCTCAACATAAAATATGGAAAGGGCTGGGGATGTGACACAGTGGTTAAGCACTCTGGGGTTCAATCCCTGCTTCAAAAAAAGAAAAGAAAAAAAAACTAATAAATCTATGAAAATACATGGAACATTAGAATATTAGAATTTAAAAATTTAATAGTACATTTCCTTTTATAAGAAGTAAATGTTTAGGCTGCATTTGTAGCTCAGTGGTAAATCACTTGCCTAGCACATGTAAGATATTGGATCTGATCCTCAGCATCACATAACAATTAATTAATTAATTAATTAGGGTATTGTGTACATCTACAACCAAAAAAAATATATTTTTTAAAAAAGTACATATTCAAAATAGTAAAGGAACTCTCTTAGGGTTTAATAGCCTAATCCATTGCAAAATCTTCAAAATACCATTTAATTTCCTTTGAACACAGGAACTAATTCTTCTTGAAACCTTGTATATGTCATGCTGTCTTTGCATTAAAATCCCAGCAAGGCGATCTCAGAATCTATTGAAAATGGCTTTCGTCTTTAATGTCCAGCCTCCCTTCTGTATGACTGAGTTACTATATACTTGATACAATAACTAGGAATGATTATTTTGTGCAGATTCAATTACCCTTTTATTTTTTTTAAAGTTCTTCTCTATTCTGATTCCCTTTTCTTTTATGTAATTTTAGTTTTTATTCTAGTCTCTGAACTAAAAAACAGAAAGTAAAAAAGTTTCAAAAGATCCAGAATAACTATTAGCTCAAAAAAGCAACTAAAAAATTCCTTTCTATTTTCCATAAACCAAACAGTTTGAATCTCAGACTTCCAACTTATTGCTGACCCAGCCTATTATGTTTATTCACCCAAAATCTCACATTACTTTAGTATTCAAGTGGACTTCTTTTTTAAGTTTTCCATTTGGGGTTATTTGAAAAAAATCATATATCTATTCTTCTTATTTTTCACATCATTTTCTCTTGGCCTAATATTACAATTCCTTCATAGTATTTGATGTACAGTTGCACCTCCTTATCTGTGTAAGACACATTTCAAGAACCTCCAGTGGATGCCTGGAACCATGGATAACACTGAACTCTATATATTACTACTTTTTCCTTTATACACCTACATACCAATAATAAAGTTTTCTTTATAAATAGGAAGAATAAGAAATTAACAATAATAAATAATAAAATTATTATAACATTGTAATAAAATATATATGAATATGGTCTCTGTCTAAATATAATTTTGCCGGGAGCATTGAGTTCTTTGCTCTGTACACCATGCCTATCTTTATTATAAGTCCTGAAGTGTTGCTACATAGTACTAGAGTTAATCTGTCTTTCATAATTTATGCCCTGTTGACTCCTTTGCACTATTATGAATATAAATTCTATTGGACATCTTCTTCCAAAAGAACATGATTTCATTGCAGTTGAAATCTTGCCTTGGATTTTATTCTTTATCCTTAATCAATTTCCAACTCTGCACAGGTGTAGCAGCAGCTTCTTTATCAGTGGATGTAGCTCTCAGTAATTTTACAAATATTTTTTCAGTCCAAACCTATTCCTGAATTCATGTAACTATACCTTATTTTCAGTAAGAGGCTTGGTGCATTCATTTCAGAAGATCCCTGATGTCTTTGAGTAAGCTCAATGCTTTCTGGCACAACATGTCATCACTGGTCAGAGCATGTTTTCTGTTCATGTCCACCCACAAATTTAATGCCTTTTCATCTTAAGTAAGGACTAATCACACACTATGGTCATAATTTCTGCAGTTTGAGATATAAAAGCGAAACTAATGGATTTCTTTTTCCTTTACAATTTCATGGGTAGAAGAATCATTTTTATAATATATCTTCACAATCTCAACATTCAATTTTTTTCTTCATTTAGAAACTCAAGAACTTTCACGTTTTTCAAGTGGACCAATTTGAAGCATCTCTTTGTCATATCTAAATCACTAGTGTCACTGTTTTTGCACTTTGGGGCCAATATTAAGTGAGTAAGGGGCACTTGAACACAAGCACTGGATACTATGACAGTAGATCTGATAACCAAGAAGGCTACTTAAGAAACTTAAGATTGGGAAGTTTATAGAAGATGGATACATTGGAGTGGGTGGGCACATTTTGGTATGGTAGAGTAAGATGATGTGAGGTTTTTTTCCATCTCCTCAAAACAATTAAAAATTTGTATTTAATATTTTCAAATGTTTTGGTAACTGAAATAATGGAAAGCAAAACTGTGGATGGGGCAGAGGTTGCTACTGCACCCTATTGCCCACATTTAAAGTAATATCAATGAACAGGTCATCAATCTAATAAACTGGGACATTGAAAATGAACATTTATAGAAGTAATAGGATTAATTTTCTCATTTGTTACTTATATAAACTCATTATCCAAAATAACACAGTCAAGTTCTGACTACATAAAACTTTAAAAAATTTTGTATAAAACTACAGAAATTGATGATATAATTATGGAGGAATTGAATAGAATTTTAACATGAAATTCATACTGTCATTATAGTATAATCCATGATTGGAGATTATAGTAATGATTCAGAAAATACTTTTTCTAAGGTCATATTAAAGGTTGATTTCATAAGAATTATAATGATTTTGTTCATAATTAACAGAAAATTAAAATTATAAAGTGAATTAGTTTGGATAACTAAAGGTTTGATCAGTTTTTATATGCAAAACATCTTGCCCAAGGGTTCTCCAGGTTACCTAAGGAATGTAAGCTTTAAAAAAAAGCAAAATCTTCTCTAATATAATGTCTCAGCATTTTTAACTATACACTTTACAGTTCTGCTAAGCAAGGCACAAAATATTTCCTTGGCCTCATTGTCAGTGTTTTAACATATCTTTAGTTTTCCCTCAAAAAAGGGAAGAAAGATCTTGTATTATAGCCTTTAAATAAGAAGATTCCAGTAATCTTATTCCCTTAGGTGGTGATAATTTCCAACTATAAATTATAATTTAAAAATCATAAAATTTGATTCTCTTGTAAATAGATATAAAGCAACAACATGCTAGATTTATCTAACCAATGAATGAGTGAATAAATGGGAAGGTAAAGATAAGTCAAAGGCATTAAGGTAACAATTATTTATGTTAAATAAAAGATAAGGTAGAAAATAATAAAAGGTTAAATATCAGTTTGGAAGATATAGATGAGATGGATGGATGGATGGATGGATGGATGGATGGATGGATGGATGAATGGGTAGGTGGATGGATAGATAGATATTGAGTATGGGTCTATTCCAAGAACTGACCAAGAAAATGCACAAAGAGATTTTACAAGAATGAGAGTAAAGGTTTCCTCAGAATACTTATTTATCTTGTCTATTCTAATAATGTTTTCTCTGACTAATCTGATTCTTCATCACAAATATTATATTGAAATATGTCAGAAAGGGAAATCAATTTTATAGTATTCCAAAACATGGCATATACTATATTTTACAACATAAAAATCTCAAAGTATTTCTTCTAGCAATATTAAATTAATGTTAGTGTATTCTATGGACTTTAGAAGCTATGATGCTAAATTTTATGTATCAACTTGATTGTATTAAGAGCACCCAGATAGCTGGTGTTACGGTTTGGATATGAGGTATTCCCCCAAATCTCCTGTGTTAATACATGAATATTCAGAGGTGTGATGATCAGAGTATAAGAGCTGTGACCTTATCAGTCCATCTTAGGTTGAGTGGACGAACTAGTTGTTGACTGTAGTCAGATGGGTCATGTCTGAAAGAAGTGGGTCATTGGGATTATGACCTCGAAGCCTTCATCATCCCTGCAGTGCCTGCCCGTCTCCCTCTGCTTTTTTGACACTCTTTAACCATGCTCTTTTTCCATGATGTTCTATTGCACCTTGGGCCCAGATGAATGGAGTGGGATCATGGACTAAACCTCTGAAGCCATGAACCAAAATAAACTTGCCCTCTTTCAAGTTGTCCTTGTCAGGGATTTTGGTCACAGCCATGAAAAGCTGACTAATACAAAAATTGGTACCAGGTGGAAGTCATTGCTGTGACTCACCTGACCATGTGATTCAGAAGACTTTGGAGATGGTTTACAGCAAGAATTTGGAAAAGTTTGGAGATACAGACTATATAACCTTTAAACTATAAGTGGAGCTTGATCGGTCATTCTGATGGGAGCTCAGACCAGAATGTGCACAGTAAAAACTGCACTCATGAAGTTTCAGAAAGGAATGAGGATTCTCTTGAGACTTGGACAAGAGGCTACTCATATTATATTCTGACAAAAAAAAAAAGTCACATTTTCCCTATGTCCTGAGAATTCACTTGAGGTTAAATTAAAAAAAGATAAAAACCTGGTGGAGGAAATTTCAAGGTAACAGAACACTCAGGCAGTGGCATGGATTTGGCGGGCAACTTTAATCAGGACTACTGTAAGAATCAGGAGCAAAAAGCAAAGCAGAAGGGTTTTAAAAACTTGCCCAGAAAAATGTGAAAAAACTTGGACCAAGGAAGGTGTGGTTGTTAAAGCCATTACCACAACTAAGAAAAAGTCAAGTACTTTGCACACAGACAAAAGGAAGATGACTTGAGGACTCTCAGGAATTGGCAAGACCATACCTACGGAGGGTTCAAGGGCTTAAAAGGGAAAATTCTTTTGAGAAGAGATCCTAGGGACACGCAGATGTCTTAGTTGGCTTTGTATCACTGTGCTCAAAAAACTTTAAAAGAACAATTTGGAGGAGGAAACATTTATTTTGGTTCATAGTTTCCCAGGTTCAGTCCATGGTAGTCAACTCCATAGTTCTGGACCCAATATGATGTAGAACATTATGGTGGAAAGACATAGTGGAGGGAAGCAGCTCAATACATGGCAACCAGGAAGAAGTGAGAGTGTGCCACTCACAATGGACAAAACATAAACCCCAAAGGCATGCCCCAGTGACCTACTTCCTCCAGTCACACCGTACCTGCCTTCAGTTACCACCCAATTAATCTATATTAGTTATCAATTCACTGATTAGGTCACAATTCTCATAATCTGATTGTTTGCACCTCTGTACGTTTATGCACTATCTCACATATGAGCTTTTGGGGGACACAATATTTATATACATTTAACATTTTAAATGTATATACACATATACATTTAAATGTATAAATATACATAAATATACATTTATACATTTAAATGTATATGTGTATATACATTTAATATTTTAAACACACAATAAATATATACATTTAATATTTTAAATGCATATATCTTAGCTACACAGTTGTATGAGTTTTAAGAAATGTCTATACTCACCTAAACAATACTCTAATCAAGATACAGGATATTTCTATCAACCCAGAAATTCTCTTCAATTAAACATTCCCCTCAAAGGTAACCACTACTCTTGATTTCACTCACCATAGATTAACTATTCTTGAATTTTTATCTAAACGGAGACACTTTTTCATTAAACATATTTTGGCTCCTAGTTTCAGAGTTTTTAGCCCCTGGTAAGCTGCTTTTATTGCTTTTAGACCTCTGGCAAGGCAAAAACATCATGGAAGAAGCATAGGGTGCAAGAAAGATGCTTACCTCATCATAGTCAGGAAACAAAGAGAGAGGGACAAAAGGGCTAGAGAAAAAAAATTGCCTTTCCAGGTGACACTCCCAGCAAACTTCATCTGAGTAGACCCTCACTTCCTCCTTTGACCACGTCCTAATAATTCAATCAGCTGTGAACCCATCTACCTATGATCCCCATGTCTGAATATACTTACTTTGGGGACCACGCCTTAAACACATGAACTTTTTCAGGATATTCCAGATCCAAATTGTTTTAATCAGCTTTGTCACTTCTGAGACTAAAAGGCCTGCCCAGCACAATTATAGAGGAGGAAAAGTTAATTTGAGGACTCATGGTTTCAGAGGTTTTCATCCAGAGACAGCAGGCTCCATTCCTTGGGGCTCAAGGTCAGGCAGAACATCATGGTGGAAGAGGGTGGCAGAGGGAAGCCCTTACATGATGATCAGAAAGCAAAGAGAGAAAAAATTCACACTCTCCAAATACAAAATATATACCCCAAAAGCCATAACCCCAATGCCCACTTCCTCTAGCCACACCCTATCCACCTTCAGTTCCCACTCAGTTAATTCCATCAGGTGATTAATTCACTGATTGTATTAAGAGTCTCATAACCCAAACATTTCTCCTCTATACCTTCTTCCATTGCCTCACACATGAGCTTTGGGACAGGGAGGCACCTCACATCCAAATCATAACACAAACCATAGCATCCCATTTTGTCATATATCAGTAGTTCATTGCTTTTTTTCCCCTATATATTTCACTGAATGCATATACAACTTATCTTTTCCTTCATTGATGTATATTTGTATTACTTCTAGTATTGAGCTATTATAAGTAAAGCTATTATAGTCAGTCAGATATAGTTTTTCTATGCTGTTTTCATTAATATTGAGTAAATATCAAGGAGAAGAATAATTGGGTTATAGGGTAGCTGTGTAATTAATTTCATAAGAAATGCCGAATAGTTTTTTCAAAATGTTTTTACTGTTTTACACTCCCAACAGCAAATATATGTCATGTTTGTTTCACATCCTTGCTAACATATTTTAGGGTATTTTCAATTCAGTTGACAAATGAGTATATAGCAATTTCTAATTTGTCTTTTAATTTCCCATGCTAAGTATTTTTTCATATGATTATTCACCATATATTTTTTTTCTTTATAGGATCTATCTAAATATTGTGTATTTTTTGTGGAATTGTTCATATTATTATTTATTTGTAGGGTGCCATGGTCTAAATGTTTGTGTTCCTCCCAAATTTATATGATGAAATCCTATTCCCCAAAATGGTGGTCTTGGAGGTAGGGCTTTTTAAGTCATGGAGTCAATTGCCATCATGAAAGGGATTAGTGCCCTTATAAAAGAGCCCATGAAAGACTACTTGCCCCTTCTACTACATGAGGACAAAGCTAGAAGGCTATGTCTATTATCTAGGAGGCTGGTCCTCACCAGACACCAAATCTGCTCATGCTTTGATATTGAACTTTCCAGAACTGCAGGCAATACATTTCTGTTTCTTGCAAGCTACTAGTTCATGGTATTTTTGTTGCAGTAGCCTGAACAGATTAAGACACTGAGATTCTTTATATATTTTGGATTTAAATCCCATGACAAATATAGGTTTATATTTTCTCAGCCTGTGATTTACCTATTCATTTTATTAACGATATGCTTTGTTTAAGTCTTAAGGCCATAGAATATCCTTATGAGCATATTAGAAACAGGAATATTTTAGGAATGAATACATCTGCATATTTAAAGCCTAATGAAGTAGAAAAACTAGTTCAGTTATGATCGTGTCTAAAAAATAAAAGAATGAGGACAGATTTGGAAGGTAATATTTCAAGTACTTGAGGAAAAGGAAGACCACTACTGAGTGGTACCAAAACTTGAGGTTCCAGGAAGGAGGGATTTGGAATGGGCTGTGGGGCAGGCACAAAATAGCTAAAGGACAATGTTCTGATGGAGGGAAGGGGCACTGTGCCAACGAGGAGAATAGAAGAAAAAGCAGATGGAAAGCTTTCCAGAGAGAAAGTGAGACAGACCCTTGAGACCAGCAAAAGATAATCCTCCTCAGCTCCCTGCTCCTTTTTCTATTCCCTGTGCTATAATGAATAAATTCCTATCTTGAAATAATTGGAAGCAGCAAGTCATAGAATGCAAAACAGTCAGATTTATCAACATCTTCACTCAGTAGTTCAGGCAAGTAAAGACAAAGAGAGGTGGCTCTACACTCCAGGGGAACTAGGTAGGTGATGAAAGTTAAAACCATGAGTTAGATGAAGAACATCAAGTCTGCATATGCCCTTTTAGCAACATGAAGGGTTCATCTGTGTACTAAGCATCATGGTCTGATAGAAAAGAAAGAAAAGAGCGAGATGTTTTCTACAAATCTAAGAATGTCACTGGGGAGACAAAACCTCAAATACATATTCCGATAAATACTAATGTGAGACCAGATATGATCAAAGATAAAAACCTCTTTTTTGGAGAAAACATCAGTTTTGAAAGAAGAAAATGCCTGACTGATTTGGACAAGTCACCACACACTCCTAGGAAGACAGGCGATTGATTATACCTGTGACTGGGCCAACAGTGGATGGGAGGAAAAAGGATAAAATGACAAAAACATCAGGCAAGAGTATCCCCTTGGGATCTGTCCCTCATCAACAAAAGTGCCATTTTGCACATCACTTTCCTAAGTTAGTTGTTTAATTAAACATAAGAATGAGGCAATGTTTTGCCTACAGGAACATTTTCAAGCAACTTCTCATCCAAGATTAACCCTCTTTCTGTATTTCAATACTGAGTTCTCTTTCATAATGTAAAAGTCTGCCTTAAAACCTTGAGTATCTTCTTGCTGGCTGAACAGCTTTATTGCTTTCCACTGTGAATGTATATTTAAATCACATGCTAGAAGCCCCACTATACCATTCAATAAAATAGAGTGTCTTTATATAAAAAGTGTTTTATTTTCAAAATGACTTTGACCTTTTTACTCTTGGCCAATTGAATATATATTCTGAAAAGCATAAATAAAATGATTTACCTTTCATTACTTTTAGGTTAAAGACTGAATTTTATAACTATCATTTGAATAAATGTTATTTATTTTTTTAAGCTACAGTTCTTTCTGAGCACCAACTTGTACTTGGCATTCTTGATGGTACTGTTCAAATAGTTTCTCATTTAATTTCACAACATCTTTGCAAGTCAAAATTAAGAGAAGTCAGAATTTCCCTAACTATCTATTAAAGCTACATATTAAAATTGAAGGCATTCAGTAACATCTCCCAGTACTAAGTTGAAACAAGCAGTAAATGCCAATTAATTGCAATGCATTATTGTGGACTGAATTCTAAATCAGAGACATACTATTTTAATATAGAAGATTATTACATGATTAGTAAAAGTTCAGTTTTTATTTAATGTTTAATTTCCTGAGTTTGTACTCTGGTTTATAAGAGAATATCTCTATTCTTGGAGAATGCATTGAAAACTACTTACAGGTAAGGGAATTTAATATCTGCAACTTGAATGAAAATGGTTTAGAAAATAATATCGATAATATGTGTATGTATACACACTTTCAAATTCTAACAACTGGTGAATTAATGAATTTTCACAAAAAGCAAATAGGAATTATTTGTATTGTTTCTTCAAATTATCTTATTTTAAAATATTTCAAAATAAAAATATAAAACTTTCAAAAGTAGCAAAATATAAGCAAATATATTGTCATTTTTTTCAAACATCTTTATTGAGGTACAATTGATATTTAAAGAACTGCACATATTTGATAAGTACAAGTTGATGAGTCTGGACATATGCAAACACCACAGATAATCAAGGTAATAGACATACTCAACAAATCCTAAAGTCTACTCTTGTTCTTTTGATATTACACTGCTTTTGTTTGGTAACAAAGGAGGTCTACTTTGTTAATAAAATTCTAAGTATATAGTATCATTAATTATAGTACTATGTGTTACAGCACATCTCTAGAACTTATTCAACAAGCATAACGAAAATTTCATACCAACTAAACAACTCTCCATTTCCTCCACATGTCAGCCCCTGACAATCACTTTTACACTCTTGCTTTTATGAATTGACTGTTACAGACACCACATATAAGGAGAACCATGCAGAACCATGCAGTGTCTTCAACCTCTATGACTGGCTAATCTTACTTAGCATAATGTTCTTCATGTTCATCCAAGTTGCCATAAATTACAGGATTTCCTGCTTTTAAAAGTTTGAATACTATTTCAATTGCATGTGTACTCCACATTTTCTTCAATCACTCATCTACTTATGGACATTTAGTTTGATTCCATCTCATGGCTATTTCAGACAATGCTGGAATGAACATAGGGATACAAATATTTCTTTGAGACCCCGATTTCAATTCCTTTGAACAAGAAGTAAGATTATTAGATTGTATGGTAGTTCTTTTTATAATTTTTTTAAGGAACTTCCATAATATTTTCCATAGATGCTGCACATTTTAAATTCCCAGTAACAACCAACCAAGAAAAACCCAGGACCGGATGGGTATACAGCAGAGTTTTACAAAACCTTTAAAGAAGAATTAATACCAATACTTTTCAAGTTATTTCAGGAAATAGAAAAAGAGGGAGCTCTTTCAAATTCATTCAATGAGGCCAACATCACCACGATTATGAAACCAGACAAAAACACCTCAAAGAAAGA
This sequence comes from Marmota monax, assembly GCF_021218885.2. Taxonomy (NCBI): domain Eukaryota; kingdom Metazoa; phylum Chordata; class Mammalia; order Rodentia; family Sciuridae; genus Marmota; species Marmota monax. The sequence goes on along the minus strand of NW_026693777.1, from coordinate 10,704,067 downwards.
AAACTACAGACCAATATCTCTAATGAACCTAGATGCAAAAATCCTCAATAAAATTCTGGTGAACCAGATACAAAAACACATCAAAAAAATTGTGCACCATGATCAAGTAGTTTTTATCCCTGGGATGCAAAGCTGGTTCAATATACGGAAATCAATAAGTGTTATTCACCACATCAATAGACTTAAAGATAAGAACCATATGATCATCTCAATAGACACAGAAAAAGCATTCGACAAAGTACAGCATCCCTTTATGTTCAAAACAGTAGAAAAACTAGGGATAACAGGAACTTACCTCGACATTGTAAAAGCTATCTATGCTAAGCCATAGGCCAGCATCATTCTAAATGGAGAAAAATTGAAGGAATTCCCTCTAAAATCTGGAACAAGACAGGGATGCCCTCTATCACCACTTCTATTCAACATAGTTCTCGAAATATTGGCCAGAGCAATTAGACAGATGAAATAAATTAAAGGCATAAAAATAGGAAAAGAAGAACTTAAATTATCACTATTTGCGGAAGACATGATTCTATACCTAGAAGACCCAAAAGGATCTACAAAGAAACTACTAGAACTAATAAATGAATTCAGCAAAGTGGCAGGATATAAATCAAAGGCAAAAATCAAAGGCATTCCTGTATATCAGTGACAAAACTTCTGAAATGGAAATGAGGAAAAACACCCCATTCACAATATCCTCAAAAAAAAAAAAAATACTTGGGAATCAACCTAACAAAAGAGGTGAAAGATTTATACAATGAAAATTACAGAACCCTAAAGAGAGAAATATAAGAAGATCTTAGAAGATGGAAAAATATACGCTGTTCATGGATAGGCAGACCTAACATCATCAAAATGGTGATATTACCAAAAGTTCTCTATAGGTTTAATGCAATGCCAATCAAAATCCCAATGGCATTTCTTTTAGAAATAGATAAAGCAATCATGAAATTCATATGGAAAAATAAAAGACCCAGAATAGCAAAAGCAACTCTAAGCAGGAAGTGTGAATCAGGCAGTATAGTGATACCATATTTCAAACTCTACTACAGAGCAGTGGTAACAAAAACAGCATGGTACTGGTACCAAAACAGCCGGGTGGACCAATGGTACAGAATAGAGGACACAGAGACCAATCCACAAAGTTACAACTATCTTATATTTGATAAAGGGGCTAAAAGCATGCAATGGAGGAAGGATAACATCTTCAACAAATGGTGCTGGGAAAACTGGAAATCCATATGCAACAAAATGAAACTGAATCCCTTTCTCTCGCCATGCACAAAAGTGAATTCAAAATGGATCAAGGAGCTTGATATCATATCAGAGACTCTGCGTCTGATAGAAGAAAAAGTTGGCTCCAATCTACATATTGTGGGGTCGGGCTCCAAATTCCTTAATAGGACACCCATAGCACAAGAGTTAATAACAAGAATCAACAAATGGGACTTACTCAAACTAAAAAGTTTTTTCTCAGCAAGAGAAACAATAAGAGAGGTAAATAGGGAGCCTACATCCTGGGAATAAATTTTTACTCCTCACACTTCAGATAGAGCCCTAATATCCAGAGTATACAAAGAACTCAAAAAATTAAACAATAAGATAACAAATAAACCAATCAACAAATGGGCCAAGGACCTGAACAGACACTTCTCAGAGGAGGACATACAATCAATCAACAAGTACATGAAAAAATGCTCACCATCTCTAGCAGTCAGGGAAATGCAAATCAAAACCACCCTAAGATACCATCTCACTCCAGTAAGATTGGCAGCCATTATGAAGTCAAACAACAACAAGTGCTGGCGAGGATGTGGGGAAAAGGGTACACTTGTACATTGCTGGTGGGACTGCAAATTGGTGCAGCCAATTTGGAAAGCAGTATGGAGATTTCTTGGAAAGCTGGGAATGGAGCCACCATTTGACCCAGCTATTCCCCTTCTTGGTCTATTCCCTAAAGACCTAAAAAGAGCATGCTACAGGGATACTGCTACATCAATGTTCATAGCAGCACAATTCACAATAGCAAGACTGTGGAACCAACCTAGATGCCCTTCAATAGACAAATGGATAAAATTAAATGTGGCATTTATACACAATGGAGTATTACTCTGCATTAAAAATGACAAAATCATAGAATTTGCAGGGAAATGGATGGCATTAGAGCAGATTATGCTAAGTGAAGCTAGCCAATCCCTAAAAAACAAATGCCAAATGTCTTCTTTGATATAAGGAGAGTAACTAAGAACAGAGTAGGGATGAAGAGCATGAGAAGAAGATTAACATTAAACAGGGATGAGAGGTGGGAGGGAAAGGGAGAGAGAAGGGAAATTGCATGGAAATGGAAGGAGACCCTCAGGGTTATACAAAATTACATACAAGAGGAAGTGAGGGGAAAGGGAAAAATAATACAAGGGGGAGAAATGAATGACAGTAGAGGGGGTAGAGAGAGAAGAGGAGAGGGGAGGGGAGGGGAGGGGGGATAGCAGAGGATAGGAAAGGCAGCAGAATACAACAGACACTAGTATGGCAATATGTAAATCAATGGATGTGTAACTGATGTTATTCTGCAATCTGTATACGGGGTAAAAATGGGAGTTCATAACCCACTTGAATCAAAGTGTGAAATATGATATATCAAGAACTATGTAATGTTTTGAACAACCAACAATAAACATTTTAAAAAATGTGGCATTTATACACAATGGGGTACTACTCAGCACTAAAAAATGACAAAATCATGGAATTTGCAGGGAAATGGATGGCACTAGAGCAGATTATGCTAAGTGAAGCTAGACAATCCCTAAAAAATAAATGCCAAATGTCATCTTTGATATAAGGAGAGCAACTAAGAACAGAGCAGGGAGGAAGAGCATGAGAAGAAGATCACCATTAAACAGGGACAAGAGGGGGGAGGGAGAGGGAGAGAGAAGGGTAATTGCATGGTAAAGGAAGGAGACCCTCATTGTTATACAAAATTACATATAAGAGGAAGTGAGGGGATAGGGGGAAAAACAAGAGAGAGAAATGAATTACAGTAGATGGGGTAGAGAGAGAAGATGGGAGGGGAGGGGAGGAGAGGGGAGGGGGGGATAGTAGAGGATAGGAAAGGCAGCAGAATACAACATACATTAGTATGGCAGTATGTAAAAAAGTGGATGTGTAACCGATGTGATTCTGCAATATGTATACGGGGTAAAAGTGGGAGTTCATAATCCGCTTGAATCAAATGTATGAAATATGATATGTCAAGAGCTTTGTAATGTTTTGAACAACTAATAATAAAAAAATTTAAAAAATAAATAAAAATAAATAAAATAAAAAATAAGAAAGGGAAAAAAATAAATAAATTCCCAGTAACAGTTTACAAAGGTCCAAATGTCTCCACATCCTTGCCAACATTTGTTATCTAATTTGGTCTTTTGTAACAGCCATCCAAACAGGCAATATATCACATTGTGGTTTTGATTTGCATTTTCTACACAATTTGTCATGGTGAATATCTTTTTATTTACCTCTTAGTCACTTGTATATCCTCTTTGTTGAAATGTCTGTTCAATACCTTTGTATGTTTTTAAATTGGGTTGATTTTTAGCTATTGAGTTGTAGAATTTCCTTAAATATTTTGGAAATTAGTCCCTCACAGAATACAGTATGCAAACATTTTTTTCTCCAACTCTGTGTTTATCTTTTTATTCTATTAATTGTTAATTAATTAATAGTTCCTTTGCTGTTCAGAAACTTTTTAGTTTTATTCAATCCCTTTTAATTCTGCTTTTGTTGCCTGGGCTTTTGAGATCATATCTTTAAAATAAGACATTGTCAAGACCAATGTCAATATTTTCCCCCATGCTTTTGCCTAGGAATTTTAAAACTTAAGATCTTATGTTTAAATTCTTAATGAATTTTGATTTGATTATTGTGTTTGATATAAGGTCAGGTCCAATATTATTCATTATTATTATTATTGGTACCTGGAGTTGAACCCTGAGGTGCTTAACCACTGAGCCATATCCCAGCCCTTTTCTGTGTTTTTTATTTTAGTGACACAGTCTCCCTGAGTTGCCATGGGCCTTACTAAATTGTTGAGTCTGGTTTTGAACTTGGGATCCTCCTGCATCAGCCTCCCAAACTGCTGGGACTACAGATTATTTGCCTCCTTGCCTGGCTCTTCTGTATGTTGATAAACCAGTTTTCACAATCCTGATTGTTAATGGGACAAACTTTCCCATATTGTGCATTCTTGCTGCTCTTTTTGAAGATCAGTTGATGATACACGTGAGGATTTATTTCTGGGCTCTCTATTCTGTTCTGTTGGTCTACACACCTGTCTCTATGCCATTGCTGTACTATTTTTACTACTACAGCTTTGTACTATATTTTGAGATCAGGAAGTGCAACGCCTCCAGCTTTGTTTTATTTAAAGATCTGTCTACTCTGGCTTGTTTGTGGTTCCAAATGAATATTTCTGCAAAAAAAAATGTCATTGGTATTTGATGGGGATAGCATAGAATCTGTAGATTACTTTGAGCATTATGGATATTCCAACAACCTAAGTCTTCTAATTCGTGAACACTGATATCTTTATTTCCTTCATCAATGATTTGTAGTTTTCTGTGGAGAGTTTGTTCACTCCTTGGGTAATTTTATTCCTAATTATTTAGAGAAAGGGAGACTGTACCTAGCCATATAATTCTTCTTAGTGTTTGAAAAGGCTGTGTTCATCACTGATTATTATACAATATATGAGCAAGATTTGTAATATTAGCTTTATATACAATGTAATGGGGATATTTTGCATTGTAAATAACATATCCAGCCAAATATTTTTTGCAATTTGATTTCCTGTATTTAATATTTTCTGGCATACTGTTGAAATGTTCTGAAAATAATATCTACTTGGTAATCATTTTAATAAAGAAAGTCTCCATATTTTATGTGTCCATTAATACACTGTATGTATATAATGTAGATGGAATTTCTTATAGCTATATTCCTTGTTCTCAAATTACAATAAAAGATATACTAGTAATTATAGATCAGAGAAATATTTCATGTGTGGTACATAAAATTTCTCCTTTCTCTCTAAATTTATGTTTCCTTAATAAAAAGAAAGTATACAAAATTGGTGATGCTATGAAATAATATTCATAAAAATCATTTCTGTAAATAATATAAGAGTTACAGTAGATATAGAAAGGAGAGATTTTACCTGAGAAGTATACTCAGCACAAAGAGGACTAGAGAGTGATGATTATCCTTCTTAAGAAACGGCTTTAATTTCTTCTTCCAAATATCATGTGAAAAATGGCAATATTTATATTTCTTTTGTTTTAATGTTCACAGTAATTGAGCACATACAGAGATTTTTATTTTTTTTAATTATTTTATTTTTTAAATTTTTTATTGTTGGTTGTTCAAAACATTACAAATTTCTTGACATATCATATGCCACATTTTGATTCAAGTGGGTTATGAACTTCCACATTCACCCCATACACAGATTGCAGAATTACATCAGTTACACATCCATTGATTTACATATTGCCATACTAGTGTCTGTTGTGCTCCGCTGCCTTTCCCATCCTCCACCATCCCCCCTCCCCACCTCTCCCCTCCCCTCCCCTCCTCTCTCTCTCTCTACCCCCTCCACTGTATAACCCTGAGGGTCTCCTTCCATTTCCATGCAATTTCCCTTCTCTCTCCCTTTCCCTCCCACCTCTCATCCCTGTTAAATGTTAATCTTCTTCTCATGCTCTTCGACCCTACTCTGTTCTTAGTTACTCTCCTTATATCAAAGAAGACATTTGGCATTTGTTTTTTAGGGATTGGCTAGCTTCACTTAGCATAATCTGCTCTAATGCCATCCATTTCCCTGTAAATTCTATGATTTTGTCATTTTTTAATGCAGAGTAATACTCCATTGTGTATAAATGCCACATTTTTTTTATCCATTCATTTATTGAAGGGCATCTAGGTTGGTTACACAATCTTGCTATTGTAAATTGTGCTGCTATGAACATCGATGTAGCAGTGTCCCTGTAGCATGCTCTTTTTAGGTCTTTAGGGAATAGACCAAGAAGGGGAATAGCTGGGTCAAATGGTGGCTCCATTCCCAGCTTTCCAAGAAATCTCCATACTGCTTTCCAAATTGGCTGCACCAATTTGCAGTCCCACCAGAAATGTACAAGAGTACCCTTTTCCCCACATCCTCGCCAGCACTTGTTGTTGTTTGACTTCATAATGGCTGCCAATCTTACTGGAGTGAGATGGTATCTTAGGGTGGTTTTGATTTACATTTCTCTGACTGCTAGAGATGGTGAGCATTTTTTCATGTACTTGTTGGTTGACTGTATGTCCTCCTCTGAGAAGTGTCTGTTCAGGTCCTTGGCCCATTTGTTGATTGGGTTGTTTGTTCTCTTATTGTCTAATTTTTTGAGTTCTTTGTATACTCTGGATATTAGGGCTCTATCTGAAGTGTGAGGAGTAAAGATTTCTTCCCAGGGTGTAGGCTCCCTATTTACCTCTCTTATTGTTTCTTTTGCTGAGAAAAAACTTTTTAGTTTGAGTAAGTCCCATTTGTTGATTCTAGTTATTAACTTTTGTGCTATGGGTGTCCTATTGAGGAATTTGGAGCCTGACCCCACAGTATGTAGATCATAGCCAACTTTTTCTTCTATCAGATGGTGTGTCTCTGATTTGATATCAAGCTCCTTGATCCATTTTGAATTAACTTTTGTGCATGGCGAGAGAAAGTGATTCAGTTTCATTTTGTTGAATATGGATTTCCAGTTTTCCCAGCACCATTTGTTGAAGATGCTATCCTTCCTCCATTGCATGCTTTTAGCCCCTTTATCAAATATAAGGTAGTTGTAGTTTTGTGGATTGGTTTCTGTGTCCACTATTCTGTACCATTGGTCCACCCGCCTGTTTTGGTACCAGTACCATGCTGTTTTTGTTACTATTGCTCTGTAGTATAGTTTGAAGTCTGGTATCGCTATACCACCTGATTCACACTTCCTGCTTAGCATTGTTTTTGCTATTCTAGGTCTTTTATTTTTCCATATGAATTTCATGATTGCTTTCTCTATTTCTACAAGAAATGCTGTTGGGATTTTGATTGGCATTGCATTAAACCTATAGAGAACTTTTGGTAATATCGCCATTTTGATGATGTTAGTTCTGCCTATCCATGAACAGGGTATATTTTTCCATCTTCTAAGATCTTCTTCTATTTCTCTCTTCAGGGTTCTGTAGTTTTCATTGTATAAGTCTTTCACCTCTTTTGTTAGGTTGATTCCCAAGTATTTTATTTTTTTTTGAAGATATTGTGAATGGAGTGATTGTCCTCATTTCCATTTCAGAGGATTTGTAGCTGATATACAGGAATGCCTTTGATTTATGCATGTTGATTTTATAGCCTGCCACTTTGCTGAATTCATTTATTAGCTCTAATAGTTTCTTGGTAGAGCCTTTTGGGTCTGCTAGGAATAGAATCATATCATCTGCAAATAGTGATAATTTAAGTTCTTCTTTTCCTATTTTTATGCCTTTAATTTCTTTTGTCTGTCTAATTGCTCTGGCCAGTGTTTCTAGAACTATGTTGAAGAGAAGTGGAGAGAGAGGGCATCCCTGTCTTGTTCCAGATTTTAGAGGGAATGCCTTCAGTTTTTCTCCATTCAGAATGATGCTAGCCTGAGGCTTAGCATAGATTGCTTTTACAATATTGAGGTATGTTCCTGTTATCCCTAGTTTTTCTAGAGTTTTGAACATAAAGGGATGCTGTACTTTGTCAAATGCTTTTTCCGCATCTATCGAGATGATCATATGGTTCTTATTTTTAAGTCTATTGATGTGGTGAATAACATTTATTGATTTCCATATATTGAACCAGCCTTGCATCCCAGGGATGAATCCTACTTGATCATGGTGCACAATTTTTTTGATATGTTTTTGTATCCGATTCGCCAGAATTTTATTGAGGATTTTTGCATCTAGGTTCATTAGAGATATTGGTCTGTAGTTTTCTTTCTTTGAAGTGTCTTTGTCTGGTTTAGGTATCAGGGTGATGTTGGCCTCGTAGAATGAATTTGGAAGTTCTCCCTCTTTTTCTATTTCCTGAAGTAGCTTGAAAAGTATTGGTATTAGTTCTTCTTTAAAGGTTTTGTAAAACTCTGCTGTATACCCATCCAGTCCTGGGCTTTTCTTAGTTGGTAGTCTTTTGATGGTTTCTTCTATTTCCTCAATTGATATTGGTCTGTTTAGGTTGTCTATATCCTCCTGACTCAATCTGGGCAGATCATATGACTTAAGAAATTTATCTATGCCTTCACTATCTTCTAATTTATTGGAGTATAAGGATTCAAAATAGTTTTTGATTATCTTCTGTATTTCTGAAGTGTCTGTTGTGATATTGCTTTTTCATCCCGTATGATGGTAATTTGAGTTCTCTCTCTTCTTCTCTTGGCTAGCATGGCTAAGGGTCTGTCAATTTTGTTTATTTTTTCAAAGAACCAACTTTTAGTTTTGTCAATTTTTTCAATTGTTCCTTTGTTTCGATTTCATTAATTTCAGCTCTGATTTTCATTATTTCTTGCCTTCTACTTCTTTTGCTGTTGTTTTGCTCTTCTTTTTCAAGGATTTTGAAATGAAGTATGAGATCATTTATTTGTTGGTTTTTTGTTTTTTTAAGGAATGAACTCCAAGCAATGAATTTTCCTCTTAGAACTGCTTGCAATGTGTCCCATAGATTCCGATATGTTGTGTCTGTGTTTTCATTTATCTCTAAGAATTTTTTAATTTCCTCCTTGATGTCTTCTATAACCCATTGATCATTCAGTAACCTATTGTTCATTCTCCAAGTGATGTATGCTTTTTCTTTCCTTCTTTTATCATTGATTTTCAGTTTCATTCCATTATGATCAGATAAGATGCATGGTATTATCTCTACTCCTTTATATTGTCTAAGAGTTGCCCTGTGACATAATATATGATCTATTTTTGAGAAGGATCCATGTGCTGCTGAGAAAAAAGTGTAACTGCTTGATGTTGGGTGGTATATTCTATATATGTCAATTAAGTCTAGGTTATTAATTGTGTTATTGAGTTCTATAGTTTCCTTATTCAACTTTTGTTTGGAAGATCTGTCCAGTGGCGAGAGAGGTGTGTTGAAGTCTCCCATGATTATTGTATGGTGGTCTATTAGACTCTTGAACTTGAGAAGAGTTTGTTTGACGAACATAGCTGCACCATTGTTTGGGGCATAAATATTTATGATTGTTATGTCTTGTTGGTGTATGATTCCCTTAAGCAGTATGTAGTGTCCCTCTTTATCCCTTTTGATTAACTTTGGCTTGAAATCTATTTTATTTGATATGAGTATGGACACTCCTGCTTGTTTCCGAAGTCCATATGAGTGATATGATTTTTCCCAACCTTTCACCTTCAGCCTATGTATGTCTTTTCCTATCAAATGTGTCTCCTGTAGGCAGCATATTGTTGGGTCTTGTTTTGTGATCCATTCTACTAGCCTGTGTCTCTTAATTGGTGAGTTTAAGCCATTAACATTTAGGGTTATTATTGAGATATGGGTTGTTCTTCCAGCCATATTTGTTTATTTCTGTTACTAAACATGGTTTGTTTTCCTCTTTGATTATTTTCCCCCCCTTTACTGTCCTACCTCCCACTGTTGGTTTTCATTGTTATTTTCCATTTCCTCTTCCTGTAATGTTTTGCCAAGGATGTTTTGAAGAGATGGTTTTCTAGCTGCGAATTCTTTAAACTTTTGTTTATCGTGGAAGGTTTTAATTTCATCTTCCATCCTGAAGTTTAATTTCACTGGACACACAATTCTTGGTTGTAACCCATTTTCTTTCAGTGTTTGAAATATGTTATTCCAGGATCTTCTAGCTTTCAGAGTCTGTGTTGAAAGATCAGCTGTTATCCTGATTGGCTTACCCCTAAATGTAATCTGCTTCCTTTCTCTTGTAGCTTTTAAAATTCTCTCCTTATTCTGTATGTTGGGCATCTTCATTATAATGTGTCTAGGTGTGGATCTCTTATGATTTTGCACATTTGGCATCCTGTAGGCTTCTAGGATTTGGGATTCTGTCTCATTCTTCAAGTCTGGGAAGTTTTCTCGTATTATTTCATTGAATAGATTGCTCATTCCTTTGGTTTGGAGCTCTGTACCTTCCTGTATCCCAATGATTCTTAAGTTTGGTCTCTTAATGTTATCCCATATTTCTTGGATGTTCTGCTCATGGTTTCTTAACAGTCTTGCTGAGCTGTCTATGTTCTTTTCCAGTTGAAATACTTTGTCTTCATTGTCTGATGTTCTATCTTCTAAGTGTTCTACTCTGCTGGTAGTATTCTCCATTGAGTTTTTAAGTTGGTTTATTGCTTCCTGCATTTCTAGGATTTCCGTTTGTTTGTTTTTTATAACCTCTATCTCCCTGTATAGTTGATCCTTTGCTTCCTGGATTTGTTTGCATAATTCATTGTCGAAGTGATCTTTCATTGTCTGATTTTGCTGTCTAATGTCTTCCTTGATACTCCAGATCATCTGAAGCATGTATATCCTGAATTCTTTATCTGACATTCCATCTGCTGCAGCTGTTACCTCTTCTAAAGTTGCGTTGACCTGCATTGCTTGTGGTCCTTTCTTTCCTTGTCTTTTCATACTGCTTGTGTTTGTTTCCTGCAGGCGCAGGCGGCAGCTCTGCTCTCTCCTTATTCCAATTGGGGTGTCGTAACTACCACGCCGGCAGGTCACTTGGCCTGTTCTGGGCGCTGGCGGCGGCTCTGTTCTGCCCCTACTCCAATTGGGGTGACGAGTGTACCACACCGGCAGGCCACCGGGCCTGATCCGCTGGTCGGTTGCAGGTTTGCCTACCCTGCAGGCGCGGGCGGCGGCTCTACTCTGCCCCTACTCCAAATGGGGTGACGTGTCTGTCGTACCGGCAGGCCACTGGGCCTGTCCCGCTGGTCGGTCGCAGATCTGCCCACCTTTCGGGCATAGGTGGTGGCTCTGCTCTGCCCCTACTCCAATTGGGGTGTCGTGACTACCCCGCCGGCAGGTCGCTGGGCCTGTTCCTGGAACGGGCGGCGACTCTGCTCTGCCCCTACTCCAATTAGGGTGATGTGTGTACCACGCCGGCAGGCTCCTGGGCCTGATCCGCTGGTCTGTCGCAGGTCTGCCTACCTTGCAGGCACGGGCTGCGGCTCTGCCCTGCCCCTCCTACCACGCCTGAGGACTGCTGGGCCTGATCTGCAGGTTGGTCACAGGTCTGCTCACCCTGCAGGCACGGGTGGTGGTTCCGCTCCGCCCCCACTTCAATTGGGGTCACGTGACCACCACACCAGCAGGGCCTGATCCGGGCGTGGGCGAAGGATCTGCTCTGCCCCTACTCCAGTTGCGGTGACGTGTGTACCACGCTGGCAGGCCGCTGGGCCTGACCCGCCAGTCTGTCACAGGTCTGCCCACCTTGCGGGCGCGGGTGGTGGCTCCGCTCCGCCCCCTCTCCAATTGGGGTCACACGGTCACCACGCTGGCGAGCTGCTGGGCCTGCTCCGGGCGCTGGCGGCGGCCCGGCTCCTCCCCTCTGGCTCCATGACAAATCGAGAGAGACTCAGGTGTCTATGCCTCACCCCCTCTACCAGGAGACCAACTGTTTCTGTCGCCGCTGGTATTCATGAAGTTCTCTCCTCCGCCGCTTTCTGACGACATCAGATCTCTGCCATGTTGGCATCCCATGCGAATGGCAGCATCCCGTTCCCCCTGTTCTATGGCTGAATGAGCTGCGGTCAGTCGAAAACAGGGATGGTGATGTCAGCTTTCCAACATGGTGGCCGCTGGCCTCCTCTGTGGTCTGACGGGTGTGGAGAACCGAGATGGACCGCTTCCTTCCCCCGTCTCGAACCCAGAATTCATCCCTGAGTACGGTGCTTGCACGGCTGGCAGAAACTGCAGCGCTGTATCCCTGCGTCGCTATCTCCTAGTTTCCCAGCACGGGCTGCAGACTCTAGCCGCGGGGCGATTTGCTGAATAAGCAGTGTTACCCTCCGTGGGACAAACCTCTGGTGTTTGAGTCCCCATAGCCGATCCTCGTGTGATGGAAATCCTTCCTCCAGGTTCCGGAGCACCCCACTATTGCTGGAAATTCCTAACAAGATAGCCTTTAGCCGTCCTGACTTGTCATACTCCCACACAGTGAAGCAGCACACGGGGGCAATGCACTCCCCTCACCGCCATCTTCCTCTCACCGAGATTTTTAAATGGCTTAAATATTTGAGCATTATAGGTTTTATGTGACAATTTGAAGAAATGTATATTTATTTTATTAATTCATTCTAAATTGACTATTGTATTTTAACATTTAAAAAATACATGTAGTTAATAAGTAGATAAATAACATATTTGTATGTAAAAAGACATTAATTAAACATTAATATTTAGTGTTTTATTGTTACTTCCATAAGATTTATTGGATGAGAATGGTAGTGTTTCTATGGGAAGGAATTAACAGTCCCTGGACACCTATACTGATTAGTGTACTTCACCTACTTTAAATTTTTGGAAAAATATGCTTATAATTAATGATTTCTAAACCCATAGGTACATAAAACTAACTAGTTATACTGCTTTTATCACTGCCTATCTCCTGAAGAGAATATCTCCCCCAAAATTTTATACCTTTTCAACCTGACAAATTTATGCTCCTTACTGTATAGATAATAACCAACTCTGTTTGGTAGACCAACTTCCAGGTTTATAATATAGGGACTATCCAGAATAGAAGCGTTTTCTTGCTTTTATTCTTATGACTTATAAGCTAATCAACAGTGGCCTAACATGAAAACACTTGTGTGTAATTTGGAGTCCTATACCCCACTAGTTGTGTGACTAGTCAAGCTACTTTACCTCTCATAACTTCTGTATTGTAATTAACAAAGTAGGAATGGCATATGTACCATGTAGGATTTTTTCAATGTTGACTGGCATAAATGAGGATTAACTGAGATAAAGCATGGGATATTTTTAACACCATACCAGGCACGTGATAAGTACTCAAAGAATGGCTGTTATTGTTTTCTTCCTCTGAAAAGGAAGAAGTGTGCAATTGTGTATAAGTGGTTGAGGATATCTATTTTCATTAATTTCTTTATCTTTAATCCTTTCCTTCTCTAGGTTTCTTTCAAATCTTGCTCAATTTCCTGAGAAAATCACCTTTACACATGAATTTTCCTTCCTTATTCCAATTTTTACTTTTTTGAAAATAACAATAATGATTACTATTAAATGGTAGTGCTATCAATATACCAGTGTATTAGAAAATATATTCATAAGCTTTTAAATAACATTTCAACAATCTTACTAAACTGAGGAATTATAGACTTCCTACTGGAGACTCATATAGAACGGAGAGTCTCCTACTGGAGATTCTCCCTTCTATATTAACAACTTTATTTTAAGACTTCCTCCACTTATTGTCCCAGGAGGACTACCAATAGCAACCAGAGTTATCTCTTTCTTGGTCAAACAGAGAGACAATTAGTGTTTCCCATAAACTAATGCTTCTTAAATTTAGTGTGCTTGTGAATCACCTGAAAGTTATGATTTCTTAAGCCTTGAAATTCAAGATCATGAAGCCGTAATGCTCTCAGATATGATCAAGGCTGCAGGCCAATAGGCTACATTTTGAGTAACAAGACCCTGAGTCAGTGGTCAAAATGTGGTCAACAATCAAGGAGCAGCGCCACCTAAACAATCGTTGACAAATCTGAGGCCTCAACTCATAATCCCAGAAACTATGATGATGCAATCCAGAAATCTGTATTTTAAGAAGTCCACCAGATGATTATGATACACTTAAAATTTGAGAACCACTGACCTAAAGCAAACAAAAAAGACCTGCTTTTAACTCATATGGAAACAACTTAGATCACATACTAATTCCTTAACCAATCTTTAAGGCCAGGGGGCTGACACTAACTAGCTTCAGCCTAAGACACCGCTTCATCATTCCTGAGCCACTGATTACATTAATGAGAATGAACTAGTTCTAAATAGTCTTTGCAAAATAGAACTGTCCTTGCAACTGAAGGTGAGATTTATCCTGTCCAAACTTCACAGGGGCAACATGATGGGAAAATAGAGAAAAGGTGAATGGGAATAAAAATACCAATTTCTATTACAACCTCAACAGAAATATTAAATAGCAAAGAAACTGACTAAAACTCAAAGTAACTTAACAATCATTTACTAAATGCCTATTAACACCATATATGAAGCATTAAACTAAGAGTCACTTATGAGGCACAAAAGACAAGATACAGTCTAAATGAGAAGACATGAACCAAGGAAAATTCATCACACTTTTACCTGTTAAAGTGTCAAAATAAGCAATGCCAAAATATTTTTTAAAAAATATATACTATAGGTTTTTATAGAAGCAACTCAGAAAACATTGAGCTTGAAAAGATAGGACCTGAGCTAAAATTTAGTGTCTGGCTGGAATTAGATACTAAGAAGATGTGAAAGAGACTTTTAAGAGTAAACTTCAAGGAATTAGATGTAAATTTTCAAATTTGCTCAGAACATGAAAATGAACTATCCCTATTAAGTTAAATTATTTTAGGGAACTAAACTGGGTGAGACATAGTGGGACCAAATTATGAGGATCTATCGATGCTAAGTTTTGAAGTCTATATATTGTTCTATGGATAATAAGAAGTCATAGATCTATTTGAACAGAGAACTAACATTTTAAAAGTGTGTATTAGTCTGTTTTTCAGTGGTATAAAAATACTTGAGGTAGTGTGTTATAAAGTAAAGAGGTCTATTTTAATCTATGGTTTTAGAAGTAGAAGGTTCATACTGTATGGTGGCAGCTCCAGTAAGTGCACCCCTGACTACATCACAATGTGGTGAATGGCATCGAGAGAAGGAGAGATCACATAAGATAAGGAGCCAGACAGTGGGAAAGAGTTCATCTTACTCTTTTATAACAACCCTATTGCGGAGAACTACGATCACATGAGAACTACATTAATTTCTTCCACAGGCAGTGCCCCCAGTGACTCAGTCACCTCCCACTAACCTCCATCTCTTAAAGGTTCCATTGCCTCACAACACTGCCACCTGAGGACCAGGCTTCCAATACATAAACCTTTGGAGAATAACTCCTACAATACCCAAGCATAGCGGTGCTATTTGAGGAACTCTGGAAGTGATATATGAAAATAATAATCATTATTAAGCACTAATATAGATTAAGTGTTTTGTTCATTTAAAATGTTTTCTTGGTCAGGCAATATTTTAGACAATTGGGATCCACTCTGGAATAAAGCAGACTATAAGCTCTGCTCTCCTGGAGCTATATCCTTCAAAGGAAGCCTCCTAAATTTAAATTCAATTCTCAGATCAAACTCATGAAGTAGGTATTATTAACTACATGTTAAAATTGAGTTATTAGAAAATAAATTAATTTGTCAAGGTCATACAGTAAATGGCAAATTGGAGTGATTTCAGGAGAAGTATTTAGAAATATAGCTAGGGAGCTGCAGCAGTAATGCAAACAAGGATCAAGGAAGGCCTAGTCCAGGACAGCATCAGCGACGATAGCACAGAAATGGGAGATCAGTGGGGTAACTCATGGAAATATATTTTGAATCTAGAAATTTTACCAAGGCATAGAGGAAGGAATTGGTAATAAATATGAAAGAAAGAAATGTGTTAAAGGACACAACTATGAATTCCAAGTGCAGGTAATCACAGGAATATTAGAAATATACTTGTTAATAACAGGTCAGATGGAAAAGAAAAATGTGAGTCTGTTAACATGTATGTATATTTTGAAGTAAAAAAAAAGATATTTTATTGTAATATAAGAGTGAAATGTAGGGGTTTTAAGTGTGGGCTTTATTGTTGAATTTTATGAGATCAAATTCTAGCTCTGTCCATAGACCTAAGTAGCTTCATTCAATTTTGGTCAGCCTTGGTTTTCTTATTTCTAATTGAGGATAATGGAAATAATACCTAATTAACATTGCTGTTTTGAAAATTAAATGAAATAGTGAATGTTAAATGAAAAGATTTCTGGAACATAACACATGCTAAAATAATGCTAACATAGAAATAAAGCCATCATCAGCCCTGTGGGAAAGGCTAATACTTGGTGAGTACTTATTCTGTGCCAAATATTGAGACCTTCAGGTACATTTTTCTGATTCAACAATTCATTCTATTATTATCTCCATTTCATAAGTGGAAACATGGAGGTAAAGACTATTTCAAAAGTATCCCAGAGTGATACAAGTTATAGGTGACAGAGCAAGGATTTGTCCAAAAATAAACCAGCTAAAACTCAGATGCTTACACATTACACTACCTCCTGTAAACAAAACTGCATATATAGAAAGATGGAAAAGCAGAGTTGAATGAGTGACCTTGACTACATCTTCTTTAAAGCCCCATCAAACTTTTAAAGCACAAGGGTTCCAATGAGATAGTTCATGCAACCTTATTCCAAGTATGTTTTAGATAATACTTAAAATTATCTAAACTTAATCATACAGGAAAGGTAGTTTAAACTTCATGCACATTATTTAACAATGTTTGAATCATTACATTTTCTTTCTTTAAAGGATCCTTGGCTTAGCAAACATTTAATACAGGTAGAAAAAGTTTTAGTTGAAAGAAAAACATCAGAGACCCTACAGGCACAACTGAAATATAATTCTGTTGAAGTCTGTAAATAATACATACAAATGAAGACTCTAGAGAGTTTTATAATAATATTTTGTCTGTGTACAATGCCTTTTCTTGAAATATCTCAATGGACTTTATTATGAATCATAATTATAATAAAGCTTCAGAATATCCCACTGAGTTAGTTGGTATTTTTTACCATTAGAGATAGTAGGAGGAATATTAATTTTCAAGGTTATTCAAGGAGTTAGAAGCTGAAATAGAATAAAAGGTTTCTAACTCAAGTTATCTAATTAATACAATCATGGGCTTACAAAGAGTTTGGCAAAGAACATTAAAGTATCAGAAGAAATCACAACTGAAAAAATAAGCATACCACTGAGAGGATCAAGAAAGCATCTTTGGGAGTATTAATTTGGAGATACTTAAGAATACTTGAATCTCTGTGCACTTCATATGCATCCCCATTGCTCCATAATTCAAAATAATATTTAAGAGAAAAAAAAACAAATCCCAAATTTCACTTCTTCTAAATATCAGATTTCTAAGTAAAATATCAATGAGATCAAATATTCTTTCTATGGTCATGAAAGTAATAGCATAGGAGATAATAATCCCACATAGAGTTCTAGAAGTAAACATATAAACCAACAATTGTTTTTTCCAGTGTAGAATAGTATAATGAATGAATCTTAAAACAAATAAAACTAAATATAAAAGGTAATTATAAATTTAGTTACAGAACACAAAAAAGTTTCATCAAATACATCAATATCTTAAAAAGCAATAATTTTGAGTTTCTTATAAATTAAGTCAAATAAAAGCCAAGGTTTTGTTGCATCCCAAAATTAGACTATTAAAATAAATAAATATTCTATTTTAATATTTCTATTAAAATAGAATACCTTATCTATTCAATACTCAGTCTGAACAAATTCCTTCCCTTTAATAGTTTTTCCAAAGAATATACAAATGTACAAATGAAGTGAAAATTTACTAATAAAAACTGAATTAATTTTCATTCTTCAATGAAACTATTCCTTGATTTTACCCATTATATTTAAAAATACACATATAAAGAATGAAATCAATTTCATTAGATTTGTGCATCTCAAAATGATAAAAATCTAATGCATCTGAAATCAATAAGAAACAGAATGAAATGTTTAATATTCATACCATTCTGTATATATTTATTTTTTAAGATCCCTTTAATTCATTGTACATGGTATTACTTAGACATTAGCAATATAATAGAGTTTAGATTACTTTTTCCTCCAGTTTTTTCAAAAGATCTGATTTGCCCAACTTCTCAGAAGTAGTGGGGCCCAGTAAGAAGGAACATCAAGGTTATGATTTTTCCACCATAAATAATAAGCTGTTTCTCTTTCTCCCTTCATAGATGCTTTTAAGAAACACAGGTACAATCAAATTACCAGTTAGATTTTTTTTTCTCTAAATGATATCCCTCTTTTGTGCTTCTACCTCATTTTACCTGATGAAATGAGTATCAGATAATCAAAGTTTGTAAGAGTGGAGGAGATTCCTGAGAATAAATATGATTGCTACCACAGTACAATGTCCTATAAAAGACACAAAGTAATGATTCATAAGATTCTCTGAATAAAGTCATTTTTAGCATAAAATCTTTTCAACCCTAGTCAATTAGCAATCAATTCAATTTCTCCTGATACTTCTTAAAAGACAAGAAGTTAAACCATTTTTCACTTCCATGCAAAGTCCATTCACCCACACGATATGACTAATACATAATCATTGTATTAATAAAAATGCATTCAACATTAGAAACCATACAGTGCTGCCAAATAGAAAAAACTATAATCCATCATTAATCTTAGGTAACATTTACTGAGTGATTTCTACATGAGAGGGAACAAGCTGCTATTACATTCTATTGGGAGAGTGTTGCATAGTGTAGATAAAAACATTGACAATTGAGTTAGTGTGTGGTTTGATCATATATTAAAATCATTCCATGACCAAATAAATCCTTAAATTAGCTGAGAAGCTTCTTTAGATCCACAGATATACTTGCTGTGTGTTTTAGTTTTTCTAAATCTATGCTTCATGATCAGTCCTTGAAAATATTAAAGCCAGCAGTGAAGTTTTATCAGTATCCTAAGCAGAATTCTAAGAGGGTCCCCATAATTAGATATCTACCTTCTAGGATACACTGTGTAACCCACTGCCCTTGAGTGGGATGGGCTCTGTGAATAGGATACCACAGAAAAGGACACTACTCCCATGAACTGGTTATGTTATCCAGCAAAGGAGAAGGGACTTCACAGAAGTAATCAAAACTTCTATTAGTTGCCTTTAAGTTAATCAAAATGGAGATCATCTAGAAGGGCCTGAATTAATCAAGCGAGTCTTTTAAAGAAACTAAATGCAGAAGAGAGATTCTGAATATCAGACTAATTCAAACCAAGACTTCAGTGCTATAACTTCAAGGAAATGAATTCTGCCAATAACCCCCCAAGACTGGAAGAGAAATTCAAGCTTCAGAGGAGATTATAAGCCTTGGCCAACACCTTGTTTTTAGCATGGTTGAACCCAGAACAGAGAAGGCAAATATAAGTAGAATATTGGTCCACAGAAACCCAGATGATAAATGTATGCTATTTTAAGCTACTAAATTTTAATAATTTATTACTAAGCAATGGAAACTAATATAACCAATAATCTAATTTTCTACATAATTTTAAAACATTGAGCTTGGTTTGGGACCTGCATTTTCACTTATTGAATAAAATACATAGGGTAATAATTATGTTGTTATAATTCATATAGCAAAGGCTTCTAAATTAAAGAAACTTTATACAAGTAGATTATGTCTCCATGTAAAAGTGCATCCTTAACAAAAAAAAAATAATGCAGTTATGTTTATCCTAAAATTTAAATATATAATTTAAAAACATTAGTCCTTTTTTGTTTTGATAATACTCTTGTAAGGAAAGAGGGGGGGAGGGAATAGAACCAACCCTAAATGAGTTTATAATCTAATTGACAAGAAGCAATTAACTTCAAGTTTAGGAAGTAGCTTCACATACAAATATTAATAATAATAATAATATTAATAATAATAATAATATTAATAATAATAATATTAATAATAATTAATAATAAATAGTAATAATCATTATTAATTAGTAATAATCATTATTAATACCCATAGGCACCCCTTTTCTCTTGCTCACCTCCACTTTGTGACTGGAGAAGACAAGCACTTGCCTTTTAGATCAGGGTAGCCAAAGTAAGAGCTCTGTCCACTGAGGGTCCAGCAGAAGTCTGCTGGCCAACACAATCTCTGTGTTTCTTCCTTTCTAGAATGTAGATTTCATACTTGGGATGTGGCCACCATTTTCCAGCAACAAAGAAAAGACAAAAAAAACTTCATAAATATGTCAAACACCTACTATCACACTTTAGAAAAGTAAAAAATCTATTTGCTTAGGCTGAAGCTAGTTTTCCTTTCAATTAGTTGCAGCCAAAATTTTCATAATAGCAAACCTCATTATTACAAAAAGTAAATACTATGCATTCATATTAACTTGAGCATGTTTCATAGTCTTTGAATATTTAAAGTTGTCACAAAGAAGACAGTACAGAATGGGGAAAACCCAGACTGATTCCCATTTCTTTATCTCTTCATCTATGTATGCTATTCCCATGGTTTATTTATTGTACTTTTTAATATTGAATAAAAGGAAGATATCACAGAGGAAAACTCAGTTAACTTGGTTACATAAAATATAACCCATGATAAGACTTTTTAAAAAATTAAATATTTTAGTTTCATTAATCAAGTTTTTAATTTATGTTGCTTAAAAACAAAACTTGAGGAAGTTTACAGAAATATGCACATTATTACAACAGGTAATAACTAGCAAATTAAAAGGTTGATATTAATGAAATACCTGATAAAATTAAAAATAGAACTGGAAGAAAAATACCATAATGTTCTACGCAATAACTAATAAGAGTCTGCAAGTTAAACTTTTTAATTCTAATAGAAATAAGTGTAACACAATCAATTTCAGCATCCCAATCCAGTGGACAAAATATATTGCTCATTCAGAAGCTGCACAGTGTTTCTTATTTCAGAGCTCTGAGAGAAACTGCTCTCAGTCTCAATAGAAAAATACTGTCTGAGCTAGGCGTGGTGGCACACACCTATAATCCCAGCAGCTTGGAGGCTGAGTCAGGAGGATGGAGAGTTCAAAGCCAGCCTCAGCAAAAGTGAGTCACTAAGCAACTCAGTGAGACCCTGTATCTAAATACAAAATAGGGCTGGGGATGTGACTGAGTGGACAAGTGGCTCTGAGTTAAATCCCCATTATCAGAAAAAGAAAAAAAGAAAAAGAAAAATACTCCCTGATGCCTGTACATCATCTTAATGCCCATTTGTTAAAAGCAACAGTTTATCTTTATTAGCTAGTCCTCTCAAAGGAGTTTAAAAGAAAAATTTAAAGCTTTTGCATTTGAAGACCTCATTAAATCAATAAAGAAAACATTCTCAAAAAATAATAATGAATAAAGAATATGGATATTAAACTTTTAACCAGTAGATATTTTATATACAGAAAAAGAGTAGCCTACTTACAAGCAAAAATATGTAAATTAATGCAAGAAAACATGTGCTGTTACTATAGATTTCAATAAGGATAATAACCTTGTTGACTATCGCATAATTTAAAGAGATTCATTTAGCATATTTTGAAGAGCAAGTTGTTCATTCTTTGGAAAGAATAATTTGCCAACTGGATTTAGAAGCCTAAATGTTCTCATCCTTTGACCCAAAAATTCACTTGAAGACATTTATTTATACCAGTTTTATACCTAATGTTTTTGCTCAAACCTTCCTGTCTAAACTTACATCCTGCCTCTCATCTGCAAGAATCTCAAAACCTCTTGTGGTTTAGTCAAATCGAATTATTGAGAGAGATGTGGTTTGGCACATCTAATTTCAAAACTACAAATGATTCCAATGTAGAAGTTCACTGACTATCGCGTAGAGAAAGCTAACCCCATCATTTTATATTAAAACTTGAGATTAAAGGAATATATCATGATTAAGATGACAGAATGAGCAAAGTAGAAGTGAGACCAATTTTTCTGAGGTCTATATGTTCTTTTCAGAGAAGGATGCAGATGAGGATGATACATGTGACTCAAAAGAGGAGTTTATTTCAGCCTCTCCTTTTTCAAATAAGCAAAGAAACAACAACAACAAAATATCCCTTGACTCTGTTTGCTCCAACTTCAGCTTCGCTGAAGCTCTGCCTTCCTCTCAACTCACTCCGATTGTACCTCTGTACCTTTGAAATTGCTTTCCTTAGGTCACAAACAATTTTCATTTTGCTTGGTCATGGCTGCAAGAAGATGACCTTTCACTCCAGCTCTCAGCAGTGTTGGACACGGGCTGATGACTCTATTCTTAAAACACTCTTATCTTGGCTCTGTGGTGGATACACACTTCTCTATTTTTCTTCTACTTAATAGAACATTTCCAGTTTGTCTGATGAATAAATTAATACATGAACTTCAAGTAGGGGAAGTTAGGAAGGTATTTGAGGAAGAGAGTAGATTGTGAACTTTTTGAAGCATAACTAGAATATTTATAAGCAGTATGAAGATAGTGTAGAATTCTATTGGGAGAGATTTTTTTTTTCATTCTCCAGGCCAAAGAATAAAAAGAATAGTAAGGATTCAGCATTCAGCTTCTGAATTCGTATTAGTTAAAATTTTAAATGAATATATCAGCAATATTTTACTTCATTACTGAGAACAGAAAGAATTAAAAGGTTTCAGGGTTGTAGAGATCCACCTTTAACCTTCATTAATGTCTAGAAAAAATGCAAATTTAAATTTATTTGAGCCAGTTTTTATTATTTTCCCACAAATTGTACTGTGATTAGCTCAGAAATGCTAAATTCTGCCAAACAGTTAAATTAGCAATTATCATTTCATTATCCTATAAAATAAAAAGCAGAATACACCATACCAATGTATACAAATCTTAGGAGAAACAGATAAACAGAATGTTACCTTCAAATGTTTCAACTAGAAATGAACTTATGATGTGCATCTGATTCTTGATTGACCCACATATCACTCTAACTCAGTCTTGCATCGAGTAGTTTGTATGTAAATGTGTAATGACTCCCTACAATATAAGGAAGGAAACTTGAAAGAGGGTTACACAACGTCAGAAATCCAGTTCTCACAGGAAAATGTTTCAGTAATGAGAGGAAAGCCCTCATCATCTTAGAACTGTCACTTAAATGAAGAATTGATTTTGGCTGTTAATTTCAAACTACAACTACAATTCAACATTTGTCACAGTGGAAGATCCATGAATATTACCCATCTCTTTGTATTGAAAAGGGTAAGGAACACCAGGTAAAGTATACTTAAATATTAAGACATAAACTGTTTAGATTGTTTGAACTTATATTTTCGGAAAGATCACCTTCTGATTAAGTACAAAGCCTTTAAAAATTTTCAACTTGAAATAAATTTCCCCCCATTGGTTACCAGAATTGCAGGAGCTGGTTGATAAATATCATATCCACTGAACCATAAGAGGTAAGACATTTCCTGGCATCAGGACAGGTTAGCTGGGGTGGGGGTTCCTATGACTTTTAAGCAGAGAAGTATTTGCTTGAGTGCTCAGGTAAGTGATTAGAAATACTCAATAAGGCATGCAAGACCCCTTTTTTTGCTGACTCTCCATAGATGACTTAGCAAAGCCTGTTCCTCAGAGATTCAAGAAATAAAGCAAATGGAGCATTTCAAGTGAAAGGAAAGTCAGGAACTTATGCTTAGTCCATCTTACTCCTTATGCCTAACATCTGCAGAATGACTCAGAATAATTTTTGAGTGGGATTATTTTCAAAAACAGTTCAAATTATAAATGATGATAAATCTTTAGAAACTCTTAAAGTTTCCCAAAGAAATAAACATGTAGAACAGTGATTCCCCTCTTCCATACAAATAAAATAAAGTCATTTAATATCTGATTGATCTGGTCATGGTTTAAAATAATAATTAGTACAATCTCATCCTGGAGCTTCTCTTCTTGGTTATCAGACAGTACAGAATTGTGGATTTATTGTCATTCTAGGTATAGCAAAAGTAATATAAGTACTTTCATCATCAGTGATAATGAGTTAAGCATATCATACTACAGATAAGCATATTGTACTACAGAAATGGGGAATAAAGACTCACATAAGGGTCATAATTATAGGTCAGTTGGTACAGCACTTGCCCAACATGTACAAGGCCCTGGGTTCAATCCCCACTATCACCACCGCCACCCCAAAAAAACCAAAGACAAACAAACAAACAAAAACTGCATAATTAGGAGCATTTTCTATTTGTCACCTGGCAGAAGGATTGGTTATTTCTACCAAATTTCACAAATTAGCACTTTTCACATTTACCACACTTTCTTGGACCCACAATCTTAGATAACTGATTTTATCAGCACACTGAGAAGACTTCATCTTTTAAGAGAGTATCTTATAGCTTAAATGACTGATATATCCAGTCATATTGCTACTTAGTTGATTTTTGATGAAAAATATACATCTTTTGTCAGAGGCATCATAACCAAACTGTCAGACCTAGACAAAAGCTGAATTAATTCTTCTCTGATGGATGCTACTCAGACCTGATATCTAAAGAACTCATTATGGCATCCAAGTGAGACTGGAATGATCTTGCCAACAGGACTAGGTAACCACTGAAAATCCCTTGACTAGGACCCCCTTCTACTAGACAATTGACTAAAAAAGATTTTCAGGAATTATTTATTTTCTTGAAGCCATGAATAAAAAATATTATTATTGATATTATTTCATAGACATAATAATATATTTTATTTGTCTATATCTTTGTGTCATTCAGGTTGAGCTTCTGTATCTTTTCAGGTGGGTGTGCATATGTATCTGACTCTTATAAGGCAATCTTTTGCTCTTTAAGATGTTCCTGAGATTATTCCAATGGCACATGGAAGTGCATATTCCATGTAAAGAGAAAACCTTCATCTGATAGATAGTTTGACAAAATATAACTTCTCAGAACCTCAAAAGCTTTGAATTTTCTCATGTCTGCCATGGTCTATTTAGACTACTATAACAAAATATTATAAAACAGTGGTTTATAAACAACACAAAATGATTTCTCACAGTTCTAGAAGCAGAGAATTCCAACATCAAGGTGCCCCAGAGATTGTCTGGTGAGGGCCCACTCTCCGGTTATAGTTAGTGCCCTCCAGCCGTTTCACAAGGTAAAGGGAACAAGGGGTCTGTTGGGTATCTTTTATAAAGGCATTAATCATGTTCATGAGAGCCTTTCTTCATGACCTAGTCATCTCCCCAATGAATCTAACCCCTACATCATTAGCTCAGGCATTGGGATTTCAACATATGCATTTTGGGGGAAACATAAACATTCAGACCATAGTAATGTCCTTTTAACATTTATTGTTATGGACTGACTGACTGTGTCCTCTCCAAATTCATATGTTGAAGCCCTAACACTTGAGGTGATGATATTTGAAGATGGGACCTTTAGGAGGTAATTAGTTGGATGAGATCATGAAGGGAAGTTTCTACAACAGACTTAGTGCTCTTTTAAGAAGAGACACCATGGATTTGATCAACTTTGGTATTTTCATCAACTTTATAGTATTTATAAAACCATAAAACAAAAATATTTTAAAACTTTTAGCATAGGTAAACAAGTTTATTAATACATTATGAAGCTTTGGGATTTAGCATATATCAGAAAACATCAGTGTGCATAAGAAATATTTTCCTAAGTTACTTAGTATATGCAAAAACTATTAAATATCCTAAGATTTATCAATAAACTGGAAAGACATAATGATTTGGAGAAAGTCAAATAAAATGGGAGGAAAAGTCAAACTTTATCTTACAAGTTTTCCACTGTATTCTACAAAGTCAGGTTTATAGCAATACACAACTTTACAAATACAAAGGAAAACCTAGAGCTCATTTACACATATTCATGGGTTTATTTACTTATTTACTTATTTATCCATTAATCTTATTACTCATTAATTCCAATAATACTCATTCAATACATGTCTATTCTGTACCATGTTCTGAGGACAATACATAGAAGGTAATGTGGATAAATAGCAAAATATCCAGGCATGGCCCAGGCCACTCTGAATAGAGTTACAGACTTAAAAAAAATTACAACCTAAAAGTGTTCAATGTAACACCAAAATTATGACCCATGAAAGAAAATAAATTATTTTTTATTTTATTAAGATTAAAAAATGTATGTGGAAAAATGGTTAAAACAATAAAAAGATAAGCAACAGTTTGGGAGAAAATATGTGCAAAACATGTGCCTGGTAAAGAAATAGTATCCAAAGTAAACACTCTTCAAACTCAACCATGAAAAACAGATGACACTATGTCATCTAAGAGGGATGTTGGTATACAGCAACTTTCTGGACTCCCTGCTTTATTTTCTTGTAATCTCAAATTATTCAAAAAAATTGTCTATTCATTGCAAACAAATTATAAGGTAAAAGTGTAAATATAAATAAATAGATGAAAATTTCATATCAGAAAGAGATGATGTTTATTATTAAATCTGATAGATAAAAATAACTTTAGGAAATGAGTGCTGTTAAAATACATTCAGAATTTGTTCTTTTGGGGTTTCAACAACCCTTCTTAAATTAGCTACTGATTCCCACTCCTAACAGTTAAAATAGGGAATCCTATAGTTAAAACAGTGTAAATAACACAAGTACAATTTATTACTGTCTTGTATATTGATAACTCTTGATAACTTAAAAAACTGAGTTCACAATGTTCATCAGTGTCTCTTTTTACTCAGAGATATCTAGAAATCCTCTTTATATTTCATGAAATGTATTCTCAAGAAGCCAAATATAAATATGTAAGTATAAAATGATTTGCCAATTTTTTCTAAGTATTTCCAATGATATTTTTCTCATAAGTGATACTGATGATCAAGTGTATAGTAATTTTAAGCATTTTTGAAAAGTGTGTATTGTTCATGATTTTCCAAAATAGTTTTACCAATTTATAGTACAAACGGCCATGCATCATATTCTTTTTTTTTTTTTTTTGAGAGAGAGAGAGAGAGAATTTTTTAATATTTATTTTTTTAGTTTTCGGTGGACACAACATCTTTATTTTATTTTTATGTGGTGCTGAGGATGGAACCCAGCGCCGCGCGCATGCCAGGGGAGCACGCTACCACTTGAGCCACATTCCCAGCCTGCTTCTTACTCTTTATACTGAAATTGAACATTAGCATTCTGTTTCATGTTTTCCAAACCGCTGTACGCAAAACAATGTTAAGTGAGTGGTTATATTCATATATAAATTCTAAGTATATTTTCACTGCCCTTTCAGTTTCTTCTTTTCTTGTTTAGTTCTGGTGTCCCAAGTTGTTTGTAATCTTTCTATAATTTTTAATTGGTTTTTAAATAACAGGAATATTAACAGAAAATAGCTAAAAAGCTATATTTTCCTTGCATATATATTGTGAAAAGTAATTTGTACAAGTCGATTCCTGTTTTGTGAATATATGCTATTAAAAAAGAAAATTCAAAAGCTGGTAAAATCATGACTCTCATACAAACATAATTAACATGTCTCAAATAGTTTTTATTTAACTTAAATGAGTGAACTAGTTATGTTTTACAGCTGGTTTAGAGAAATAAAAAAATGTATATACAGTAAAAAGTGTCAAAATGAATTTGTAAAAACTGCTTTATTCACATGGTAGTAATCAGCTACATTCAATAGAATATAATTGTTTACATTCTATAAATAAAAATTATATGGACTATAATCAAGTTTTCTATAAACTAACTTCTATGTCTATAAAGCAGTAAAATAGCCTAGACAAACACAAGCTAAAACACAAACTCACAGAATCAGATAATGCCTGAAAACTAAAATGTTCCATTGAAAGATACCTAGAAAACAATTTGCACACCTCAATGCATACTTTTTCTTACTAATAAGGAAAAGGATATATCAAAATATTAATAGTAGTTATATTTGGGTTGTGAGGTTATGTATGTTTTCTGTTTGCTTTGGAACCTGATTTCTTTGACAATACATAGAAAGTAACAATCATAAAACAAAAAATAAATACATTGGACTTCATTGACATTAAAATCTTTAGCTCATTGGCAGACTATTATGTTTCAAATATAAAGGCAAGCTCAAATGGAGAAAATATTCAGAATATATTTACCTGGCAAAGGATTCACAGCCAGCATATATAAAGAATTAACACAGATCAATAATGGAAAAGAAAAACAATGCAAAAAATGGGTAAAATAATTAAAAAGATTATCTAAAAAGTTACGTTAATGTCTAATAATGACATAAACATGTGTCCAACATTATTAAAGTTACATAAATGTCTGTTGGTCACATAAATGTGTTCAACATGAGAAAAATGCAAATTAAAAACAAAATTAAATGTCACTTCACCCTAAGAGAAGAGATAATATTACAAAGGTTGGAAATGTCAAGTGTTGAAAAATTTATCTGAACTTCTCATACACTGCTATGAGGGGAAAATAAAGGAATCAGTTTGAAAACCTCTTTCCCTATTCTACATAGAGTAAGGTACACCAACCACCTTCTCACCCCAAAATTCCATTCTGTAGTATACTTGAGAAATTGAAACATATATCCACAAAGTGACTACTTTAAGAACACACATAACAGTTGTTTCAGAAAATAACAAAAGCTGGAAACAACCTAAATGCCCACCACTGGATGAATGATAAATTCATACAACGAATATACTCAGTAATGAAAGGGGAAACCCCCACTAATAAAATACTGCAGATGCATGTCAGAAATCTTATGACAAAAAGCAAACACAATGAAACTCTCCTGGGCTGTAACAATGTTCTGTATCCTACCAGCTTGAAAATATTTTCCAAAACTCATCAAATTGTCAGATTTTTAAAATTTGACTTGAATGTAAGTACTGGTAATGCATGCTACTTGATTAATTATTTACTGTGGTACTAGGGATCAAAAAATTGGCCAATGATGATCAACTCAATATATAGCCCCTATCCCCTTCCATACAGGGAGGAGGGTCAAAGCCCCAAACTTCTAATCTTATGATGGATTCTCCTGGTAACCAGCCCTCATCTTGAGGCTATCCAGGAACCTACCAAGAGTCACCTCATTAGAACAAAAGATGCTCCTGTCATCCAGGAAACTCCAAAGGATTTAGGAGCTCTGTGTCAGAGGTTCCTGTCACTTGGGATATTACAAAGGTCTGAGGGGCTGTGTCATGAATTGGAGCCAAATATTTTCCTCATCTACAATGTTTTAAGAGTCTTATGCCAGGACCCAGGTACATAGATCAGACATATGTTTCTTATGTCATACGATGGTATTTGTCCTCCAATTTGTTTTTCTTCAAGATTTTTGGCTACTTTTATGCTTTTATAATCCCATTCACATTTCAGAGTTAGCTTGTCAATCTACACACACACACACACACACACACACTCATATTTTGATTGGTAGTGTATGAAATGTATACATTGACTTAAGTATAATTTATAATCTTTACAAAATATTCTTCCAAATCAAACCCACTTATTTAACCTTTAATTATTTCCAATACTACTGTTTTGTCATTTCCATACATAGAAATCTTGCATAATTATGTTAGATTCATTCCTAGATATTTTTTTATTTATTGGCCCTATCTTCTATACTACAATATTTAAAATGACAATTGTGATTTTTGTATATAAAAATTATATAGTTTTTGCACATTGACTATAATCTAGAAAACTTGCTCAATAACTTATAAATTTTGTATAAATTCTATTCCCATACATTTTCTGATTTTATATGCAAACTCATATTATCCTCAAATAATGACAGAATTATATCCTTTCTATGTATATAAATATAGACTCAAATGCATATATATAGTAATGATAATCGTGAGTTAATAGATTAAACATTAAGGGAAAATAAATATTTAATATGCCATCTGGTTCTCCCTATTCTTAACAACAAAATTTTTCTATCACTGGGAAGTGGCATGAAATTTTGGGGACATGTAGATGCCAGGATAATAGTCCTACATATAAAGAATGTATCTGTGTATATAATAATCCTAAAACAAGTAGTTAACAGTAAAGGCTCTATATACACACTATTTCTCACTGCTGTTGCTAATAAATATTGGCATATTTTCTTAGATTTCTCTTTCTATCAAAACAAATGACTACAAACTTGGTGCCTCAAGAAAACACAAATTTGTGATCTTGCATTTCTGTACATCAGCAGTCTGAGTTAGTTATGCTGGTTTCTCTGCTCTGGTTTTCATAAAGCTGAGATTAAGATGGCTCTTGTTGGGAGGCTCTGGGAGGGATTTAGCGCTAAGTTCTTTCAGTTTGTTGGCAATATCCAGTTCCTTATAATGGCAGGACAGAGGTCCACTTTCCTTGTTGTTGACAGCTGGTGACTAGCAGTGACTTCTAAAAGCCTCTCTTTGATCCTTGCTAGTGAGGCCCTATGCCTTAGAGGCAGCAATGGGGCAAAGAACCCTCCCACCTGTCTCCTTACATCTCCCATCCGTCTCCATACTAAGAAAGTTTCCTGCCTTTAAGGGCTCAGGTGATCAGGTTGGGTGATAGAAAATCCAGGATAATCTCCCTATTTTAATGTCAGTATTTCTTAAATTATATCTTCAAACCTTCTTTTGCATGCAATGCATACTTATTTTAGGATTAGTATATAGATGCCTTTGAAGTTGTGAAGTATACCTACCATACTTTTTCAGTCTCACATTCAAACTGACCTTTCTTTCCACTAGATGAAGTGCTTTTGTGAGTTCTTTCATTGTACACTGTTATTCTTCCTCTGTGGAAATATCATTCTTCATATATCTCCGCTAGACTATCCACTACTGTCATTTTGTTATTGATTCCCCACTATATTTAGGTTATGCTCTCTTGGTATTAGCACTCCTTTCTGATTTTCTTCTGGTGTGGTCTGGGTTTTACTGACTATATATTCTTTGGTCTTTAAAGTAGAGTCAGTCAAAATTGTGTATTTATAACTCAAGATGTGTTCTCTATAGTTTTGCTTTCCCCCCACCTCTTACAGTATCTTTTCAACTTATGTCTATCTATTTTTAAAACAAACTTGATATACTTTTCTATAACTAAGCCTCAGAGTTCCTCTGATTCACATATTGGAATTCACAAAATATGAACAAAAGTAATTATAGAACAAAGGAATTCTGGTGTTATATATTATGTCATAACTAGGTGTTTATTGGTAAAATAGTGTTAAACAATAAAAAAATTCAGTTGGGTATCAAAAATAATCCCATTATTTAGGAGTTCTTTATTGTCAACCCTAAATTAGTTGTGTTCTACCTCAATTTATGGTATATTCTGTGTCTCAAACTAAAAATTCAAAAAGGAAGTTTTCTCAGATGCTATCTCTTCAAATTATAAGAGGATATGATCCAAAGGAAATATAACAGAATGGTGAGAAGAGACTTCACAGGCTTATAATAAGAGAACATAAATAAACAAAAGGTACACAGCTAGCCCCCTTTGTCCCACCTTTATACTCCATCATTGATTATTTATTTGAATCATTTATTCAGTGTATCAGGATCTCATGGTGAGATGCATATGATAGTCACACTTTAGGCCTTTGTATGCCTAAAGAAAGATAATTGGCCCTCTCAAAGATTTGTCCAAACATGAAATTTTGAGAAAAAAAATGGGAAGTCAAAGGTACACAGTGACATAAACTTTTTTAATACATCATATTTAATACTATGAAGCTAAATGAAAAATAAGTTTATACAATGGCTTATATATAAATTGACATATTTGGGCTTGACATATAGCTCAGTGGTAGAGCACTTGCCTCACATGTAGGAGGTCCTGCATTTGATCCACAATACCACATATAAATAAATAAAATAAAGGTATTGTGTCCATGTACAACTAAAAATAAATAAACAAATTGACATATTTAATGTATAATATTTATGCAATACATGCAGAATAAATTCTAAGCAATGCTAGTTAAAATTTTAATATACTTATCTTATGTAAGCATAAAATGTATTAGGTATATTTATCCTTTTATCTATGATGAATGGGAAATATGCAATAGAAGAAATTTTTTCCAAATTCACATTGGTTCTTACTAATATTCAAGTTTCATTTTTTTGATGTTCTTCCTTCTTTTACAAATTTTCTATAATAATTTAATATTCTTTTCATTAACCATATTTTACTCATCTTGGTACATACTCACATTTGAAATTCTATAATAAGAGTAAATAGAATATAGGACTTTGGGAACTTATTCATCTAAGACTTAGATGTCTTGGGTAAATTAGTTAATAGAAAAATTATTAAATAATTTATTCCCTTTTCACAAGAAAATAATTCTTTCTTTTTTTTAGTTGTCGATGGACCTTTATTTCATTTATTTTTATGTGGTGCTGAGAATCAAACCTAGTGCCTCACACATGCAAGGCAAGTGCTCTACCTCTTAGCCACAATTCTAGTACAAGAAGATAATTTAAAGTAAATATGCCAAAGTATATTAAATTAAATTAATATACTATTATGCAATATAGCTATATATATAATATTTAATGCTTATCTGGAAAAACTAATATGATTACCCAGTACCAAATAAATAAATAAAAACATGTCACTAGCAGTAGAGATATAATACCAGGCTGTACATATTAGAGATCTGTATAGTGTACATATGAACCATGAGACTTTATTGAAAGAAGATAACAATAATCCTTATGAAATAACCTTGAAAAATGTTAACAAAATAGTCTTTCTTAAAAGCAAAACAAACAAAAACAGGGGACTGGGGATGTTGATCAGTGGTAGAATACTTGCCTAGCATGATGAGGTACTAGGTTCAATTCCCAGTACCACAGAAAAAACAAAACAAAACAAGAAATTAAATAACAAGAACAAAAACAAAAACAGGCAAAGAAACTCAGGCAGAGTGGCATTAACAGAAAAAAGGCAGAACATTTTTCCTTATACAGAAATAACATGAAAAATTCTACCCCATGGAATATAATGTCAACAAAATAATAATAGACTGATTCCTTTATAAATTAAATTCAATCTAGATCAAATCATTTGGAATTTCTATATCAGAAAATATTTGAACTATTTAATTTATATTTTACTGCACAGTAAGTATATATATATATATATATTATATATATATTATATAATATATGATATGACAGCCCTAGTCTCTTAAAATACTCTTAATTGGTAGAATTTATCTTATTATACTATTCAATATTTCCAAATTATCAACTGTATGTATCAACAACCCATTCATGTTATTTTTCTTGTTGTTTCAAGATTATTAATATGTTCAAATAGAAAAGTATTTGTTCTAATTATGACAAAAAGTGCTGCGATAAAGTAGAACAAAAGTTAAAAAGTTAAAAGGAGACATCTGACTCCCAGATCACAACCTGGAGGCTGTGTGAATTAAGAGATACCTCTTATAATGAAGCATCATGGACCAAACTGAAATATGTTTCCTCAGTACAAAAGACAAAACACTTGATGAAATGACATTATATATTGTATTTAATTGGACATGTTTGTGCTTCTATTTACCAAAATTTCCACCTCTCTCTATAGTTATGTTATATTAACCATATCCCAAACAGATATCCCATTATTCAAAAATAAATAATAAACAAAAAAACTTAAATGAGACCAGTATTTAGATATTGGAGCAAAAAACATGTGGATGAAACATGAGAAAATATCACAGCCAAGGAAAAGATTATGATATATGTTAAAGAATATATTTGAAATAAAAATAAACAAATGTATGAATGATAATTACAAATAATATGTAAATGTTAAAAGAGTAAATACATAATGAAAGATATGTTAAATTATTGGGGCACGAAACAGGTGAAATAAATATGTACTTAATTCATTTCATTTCATACTACAAGGCAATAGAAATCCACCCCAAACTTATATATGAACTAAAAGAAAACAAATTATCTCAATCTGATAATATTTCTGATGTATATGTTTTACCTTTAGAGAGAGAGTATATACATTAATATCATATTGCAAGAAAAATGCTATCTACAATATCAATTATTAAGATTAATTTCAGTTGTTTCCATCTTTTAAATGCCATTAAATTTTTTTTATATTTGGGTAAAACAGTTATAGTCTTTAGAAAATCATTTTAATTATTTTAATCTGTTTTGCATACAAAGTCATTGAATTATGATCATCAGATATCAATATTTATTTCTAGGTGGTAGAGTTGGAGGTTTTTCATTTCTTATTTATGTTGTTGCCTACATTTTAATATATTTTTAAATGACAGTATTTTTAACTATCTTAAATATTCACAGGGCAAAAATATCATGTTTCAAGCACTCTTAGTGAATTGAATCTACTCATAAATTCTCAGAATCATACAAAGCATTATTGAGTATAATAAACTATAGTGCCTAATCTGAAATTGCAGTGAAATACTATATGCTCACACCTAAACTAAAAGCACTATATACTCTATATTTCCTATATCAGATATGATATGAATCCTTGACAATTGCTGAGTGTCCTCAGAATTTTGTATACATTCATTGCACTATAATTACATTTAATAACCAACTCACTGAATTACTTTTTTGCAGAAAAGGAATCAGTTTGATTTAACTTACACTTGTAACATTATTTTATTTAGCAACTAAGTCAATACAGAAATATGCATTTCATATGTTGTAATATAGTGAGGATGACTGAAGACCTACTACTACAAGCTAAGTAGAAGGCAGAGGTCCAGCCAAGGAAATGCTAAATGTTCACATCTCATACTTCACACATTCCTATGTGTCTGCCAATCAGTTTATCTTAAATTGGTAATTAAAGCGATAGGAGGGTGACTGAATTCTGGAAAACCTGTAAATTAGTCATTACTTGTCCTCTGGGCTGCTCTTAATTGTAGTATTGAACTTCCTAATCACTTCATAAAATATTTTAAAATACAAAAAATGTAGGTATGAAATGGTAAATAGTTGGATTATCTCTTTCACTTATCTGCAAAGTTTTTACATTAGGTTTTAAGGAATAAAGAAAATATATATAAGCAATGAAGCATGTTATAGCATATATGACCCGAATTTACACTGCCTGCTTACACATGTGAAGTGTTCAATTAAATTAAGATTGCTTGAGCTAGAATGCATCAGCTAAGTCAGATCTGTGGCTGGCATTGGTACAGTTGGGAAGCCTAGAAACCACAGGACTCAAAGTTAGTAAAGTATTCTTATTCTAGGATATATATTCTTGTTCTAGCACTTGAATGACTCTATTGAACATGGAAGCCTGCCAATTTTAATTTGAAAAAAAATTACACGTTGTCAAGCAATTTCCCTTTACTAAATACATAACTCAGGATATCCATTTAGGAAAAAAAATTCAAATTAGAATAAAAAGAAGAATTTATCTTCCAGTCTCTAAATCAATCACTAACTTCATGTTAATAGCTGCTTTCTGTTCTATACTTGCTAAAGTTTTTTAAAGAACCAACTATTAGCAAATAAGTTTATCTTTTTTATTAAGCTATCCTAAACATTTAGTTAATTACACATTTAAATACAACTATCGAAAAAGACATTTCAGTAACTAATAAACACATAAGATGTACTCAGAAAGACTGCTTTTCTGGAAACAATAAAATAAATCACAAGAAAAAATATTTAAACTCATACTTTATAATCTAAATAATGGTAATGTGGTACTGTGTAAAGTCTAAGAAGTAAAAACTATAGTTTTATATTTTTTCCATCTAGGAAATCTGCATATTTAAATCATAATTATATGCCTGATGTAAAAGCCTAATTATGTCCATTTTTTGTATGACAGAAAAAAGGATAATAGAGAGGAAAATGAAAATATTTTCAATTCTTAAATATATAGATTTACTTGTAATACATTCATAGATAGCTCTTTTCCTTATAATTAATTAACATTTGATTGAATTTCCTAATATTACAGTTTTGTTAACACACAAAAACTGCACAATTTGTGCAGGCTTTTTCCCACCAGGCATGAATGTAATTATCCCTTATCTTTCAATACAGCCAAGTCCTATAAATATAATTACAAAGTTTTATGTTTACTCAAGCATAAAAAATCTCATAAAATTAATATTGTATTTATCCTCTTACCTTTTTCAGTTATTAAAATTCTCTAGGGACTTCTTGAATACATCCTCTATAACTATAATTTCTAGTGAGAATTAATTTTTACCTGGATTTTCAAACTTTAACAAAGGCACTTACATGTATTTGGACTTCAGGCAGTTGTTAGAAGTTTGTGCTTCTGACACTAATAAACACTGAATTTTTATTAGAAATATTAACCAGAAAATTGGAATTCATTTGATAGACCGTGTTCGATTTGGCCTGCCACTCAGGGAAATGCATACTGTGATAATATTTTAAAATGCCATGTGAATTCCCAGTTCTCGACTTCCAAGTACCTCAACATGAAACTTATGAAATATGTTAAGTAATAATAGAAACCCTTATGAGAGGCCTTTTCATTAATAGTGATAAAACTACTTTTAACATGTGTTTTATATTTCAAGTGTTAAATGTGAGAGCACCATTCCAATACCAAAGAGTCCTGTGTCCGTGGATCTAAAACATATGGAATATTGATGAAAATTGAAAAATAGTCTATTTTTTATCTGGGGAAATACAATGAATAAATCAATATGATTTACAGAAAACCAAGTGCTAGCCTTGATATTTGGCATATTGCTTGTTCTACTGTATTGCTGATGGATGTTGACTGTACATTAAACACAGGAAAGCTGTTATGTTTGATATTTGTCTTCCCTGATTGGCAAAATAGTTTATGAACCTTAAGTAATTACCAACTCATGGAACAGAACTTACTCAAGAGAAACTATTTTTGTATGGAAGATATAATAATTACTTCCAATGATTATTGTTATATTTATATTATTGTATAGTGTTTTTATGGGGTTTGAAACAACACATTCTATAGAATCATATATTAATTAGATCCTGTAACAAAAGTATCTAATTTATATTTGTATTTTTAACATTTTTATTACTGCATTATAATTATACATAATGGAGGGCGTATCCATAAAGGCAGATAATGTGCTCCATTTCATTCTCCAGTGCTTCTCCTATCCCTTCCCATATCCCTCCCCCATCCCTTTTCTGTACCTCAAAGTCACTTCTGATGGTACATAATAAGAAAAAGTGGATATACATGACAATGACAGATGTTTTATTAGAATAATAAAAGCAGGTAATTAATAGCAATAGTGAACATGAATCAATTGTGGAGTCAAACAAGTACCCTCCACCCTCACATTATATAGCAATCCTCACTTGTGTGATACAGAGAATGGCATGAGAATTTTGAAAGGATTTCCATAATAATAAACTTACAAGATAAATTATGTCCCTCTCATGAAAATAGAAGGAAGACTAATAGAGTAGAGAAAGGGGATATAGAGAAGGGTAAGTACTGGGGAACAAAATTCACCAGATTAATCTGTGTCCATGAACAAATATACCACAGTGAATCCCTCCTATATATCTGTGTAACTGTAATTCATTAATTAAAATAAAAATAATAATAGAAGGGAGATCAGCAGAGCAGAGCAATGGAATCAGGAGGAGGGAGGAGCAAAGGGAAATGTAAGGTACTGGGAAATGAGGTTGATCAAATTATTATGTGCATGTAAGAATACAGCGTAATGAATCTAACTATTATGCACAATTATTTTGTAACAATAAAAATAAATTTTAAAAGAGAGCTAGAACTGCACTATCTGAAGACTAAATTAAACTCACAAAGTTCATAATCAGGACACACCCTCATTTGCCAGTTTTCCTCCAGGGTTCCATCTTTCTGATGTTTTCTGATTTTCCTCCTTCATAGATATAAGTAAAGTATTGTTTATCTTTTAAAAAAACATTCAACATATGACTCCTATATGACTGCAAATTTTAAGAAATATGGTTTAAGTACTTAATGATATTAGAAATCAGGTATGTGCCATTAGTGTACTCTGAACCTGTCAATTAGTAAATAATAATGGACAGTTAAAAACACTTTTAAAACTTCTATAAATTTTATATAGTTTCATTGGTACCAACTCCATAAATATTTGGTGAGAAAAACAGCTCTTTGATTTTTATACAATAATCTGTAATGACCTGATACTGTGATTCACTGTTTTTCTGATCGTAAATCTTTTATTCTCAGTTGAGAACCTAAGCCCCAGAGATGCCCTCAAAGCCTAGGATTTAGTCCCAACCTTTTTGTGATATCTTAATAGATTTCATATCAATCTTCTTGATATATGGATGCCAATTCTTTTACTTCAGCTACACGAAAGAAACTCAAGCTCATTATTTTGTCAACTTTCACAATGATTTAATTTCAATAAAAGCCAAAAGAGAAAAAAACAGGAAATATTGAAAATACACAGAAGATTCCTCACATATGAAAATGGGGATAATATTATAAATAATAAGTTAGATGTAAGAAATGTTTTTAATCATTAAATTTCTTAACTAGTGGTCCTCAATCTCATGTATCAACATATTTATCTGTATCACTTTTAAAGTATTTAGAATTCTGGCATCAGACCAAAATAATTTTCATATATGTATGTATGTATGTGTGTATGTATGTATGTGTATATATATATATATATATATATATATATATATATATATGAAGTTCTTAGAGGTCTTTTCTTAAACCAGGGTTGAGAACCACTGCCTTAGGATATATCCTTGCATTAATAAATACTGCAATAAGATCACCTGAACCTAATGTGAATAAAACTGCCAATTTGAAAATATAAACATTTAATAATATTTGCCTTTTCACTAATAATGTTGATGTTGAGT
Source organism: Marmota monax (assembly GCF_021218885.2). Classification (NCBI taxonomy): domain Eukaryota; kingdom Metazoa; phylum Chordata; class Mammalia; order Rodentia; family Sciuridae; genus Marmota; species Marmota monax. The sequence goes on along the minus strand of NW_026693777.1, from coordinate 10,665,282 downwards.
TATCACCTGTGAAATGTGAAATCTTGGTATCACTACATGATTCAATCTTCCTATGTGTCTCCTTGCAAAGATGAGTACTGTCATGAATTAGGTGGGTAGATTTTTTCTGTTTCCATGACAGTATTGGTTTATATAATCATAAACACTTTTCTTAAGAACTTACCCCCCAAAAGTATTTAAGCTCATCTAAGTAGTATACAACACAATACCTCTTGACCCTGAAATATACAACTTTATTTTGACATGTACTTGTATAAGTATCATTAAAATATTAGTGAGTACTTATAGAAGTTTATTTTGTGGCAGGTACATTTCAAAACACTCTACAAATAATTCTCATTTTTATAACCATATTATTCCCACTTTAAATATAAAAACAAGGCACAGAGAGGTCTTATTAAGATGACACAGCTATGGAGCAGGGAAGTGCAGTAGCAAACCTGTTGCCCTTCTTTCTAAAATCCACATATTACTTCATAGTAAACAAACAATATGTTGCTACTAATTTTTAAACAGATATCTTTTAAAGAAATTGAATGTTTTAAAAATGATTTTGCATTCACTATTCCTTTTACAGTGCTTTTCATTTCTTTGTGCAAGTCCATGTTTAAGTCTGCTATCATGAGGGCAGAAGATCGTGGTTCAGTAAGGTTCTCTGGTGATTGTCTCCCACAGACATCCAATAGGTACAGCTATTCATGCACCAAACTACTTCTGTGAGAGCTAAGCAAGCCATGAGAGAGAAAAAAAAAAGTCCTGGTTTAGAAAAAATACAAAGAAAATGTACATAAAGGCAGCAGGATGAAAAGAGTTACATGCATGGCTTCCCACACAACTCCAAGCAAACAGTACATCCTGGAGAGACAGACACCTCTGGCTCACAAGAGAGATAGGGAATTAAGTCTAGGCCCTAGGCTTAAACTTAGACCATGATCACCACAGGGAAACCTAGGCAGAGCCCCACAATCCCTGTTCCCAGGCTGGCATCAGCATACTGAGCCACTGGAATTCCACTAGCCATGTGACTGTTTGCATAAATCATTCCTCCTCAAATCTCATGTAGCAAAATGGAGAACAAGACTCTACCCACTGGAGAACAAAGCACAGAATTTTCTCTTAAAGTGCAGTGCCAGGCCTACCACAGTCAAGGCTCAGCACCAAATAGAAACCAAAAGCCTCATACCCAGGCCATGTTGAGAGCCACAGCCGAAGGGGCCCCAGCAAACTTTCAGCTGCCAGCAAACTTCCAGCTGCCGGCTGATGATTGGCTCACAGCGGCCCCAGCAACATGTAGCTGATTGGCTCCTCTGTGGTGATGCTCATTGGGCTGTTTCCCTGCCCTTTCAGACCAGGGAGCTGCTCATTGGGGGACTTTTTTGGCTCCGCCCACGTGACCCAGCCAATGGACCTCAAGAGCAGGAGGATTGTGGGAGGTGTAGAGAGGCTGGTGTTGGAGAGAGAGGCTTGTGGAAAGCCAGTGGTGGCAGTTGGGGCTCTGAGGGTTTTTCCTGAGAGGCTGTTTTGTTTGGCTTGTGTGGTTCTAAAAATAAAGTTAGTTTCTTTTCACAAGTGGCTCCTGATTGTGCCCAGCCAGACTGCGGCAAAGGCTCAGCACCAAATAGAAACCAAAAGCCTCATACCCAGGCCAGGGCTCACAGATGGCACCTCTAGACCTTCTCTAGAACTAAGTAGAGACCTGCACACCAGTAGGACAGACTGAAGTTTTGGCCTTCATCATTGTCAGGATTTGAATTCACACAGACACACACACACACCTACCTGAGACTGAGCAGGTTCCTGGGGTTATGAAACCCATCTATGATCCAATTTAGGTGAGCCTTGGTGGCCAAGGGAATGTGTCCATCACCCCTTCTTTGGGAGTATACCTACTACAGACCAGCGCTCAAGGATGAAGCCTCTGTACCTGTCCCAGTACTAGCAGAGGCCTATACCCAGTGGGATGAACTCATGTTTAGCCTGCATTCCCACAAGCTGTAACCTGGATCTGGGTGTACCCCCCAGATTATACAAGTCTTTTTCATGTTAGACTTTAGTGTGATCCAGCTTTGCTTCAGCCTTAGAGGTCAAGGGATTGCCTTCATCAACACTACCAATCTCAGGCAGCATAGCATGGGGCTAGAACTAATTTATGTAGGATAGGACTACACAGTAAGTGCAGGACTTTGCCCTGGAACCTAGTGCTGGGCTGATGAAATCTAATAGTTGGCAGATTCCAATGGTGCCAATCTCTACTCCTGTATACAGATGGAACAAACCTTGCATCAAAGGGAGAAATGCAGCCTCAGTCAACTGGACTTCTGTTTGGGCCAGCATTCCCTGTGGCTGATTGCAACCACATTAGGCCATGAGTCCACCTCAAAGAGTAGGAAGTTCATAGTATTGTGGTGTTTGGCCCTGGTCTTGATGGGCTGAGAGTTCATGGAATTACAAGTTTTATTGCAATGCTGACCACAGGCATGGACTAAAAGCTATTGCTGTTTCCTCCATGGCAATTCTATCCAGAGCTAGCCCAAATCCAATAGTGCTAACTTCAGGCTAATGAGTGTGGATGAGAAATCTGGTTTTACCAAGCCTAAGTGACAGAATTTTAAGGATGAACCACCCTCTGTATTTATTCATTCTGAAGAAAACACCAACTACAGATCTGTAACAAACCTGGGCTTTGATCACCCTTTAGTGCTGAATCAGTGACAACACATGAAAAATGGACTTGCAATAATCCTGGACATAGGGCACCATCCATTGTTGAAGTAGCTGAAGTAACTATAGGCTCAGAGAAAATAAGCAGCCTGCTCAGAATTTGTGGAAAGACAGGCACAAAGAAAACCAGATTATAAGACAGGAAATACCTAATTCTTAAATGCCCAGATGATATTGTACAATGGCAAGCATCAAGGCCTTTCATAAAGCTGTGACCTCAAAATAAGAGGCCAGAATTGATTCAATAGTAAACAGTGTAGGAAATTCTTAAATAATTTAAAGCAATTGATTTAAGGAAGCTCTATGAGCTACAAGAAAACAAAGAAGCGTTTAAATAACACAGAAATATAACAGAGAGAATGGAAACAATTTAAACAAATCAGTTACCCTTGAAATGAAAAATACACTAACCAATTAAAAGTGAAAGAGGAGCCATTAATAGGAAAATAAATGAAACAAAAAAGAATTAGCAAACTTAGAAACAGGATATTTGAAAATAGCAATTAGAAAAGAAAATATAAAAAAGATGAAGAGAAAATAAGATGCCTACAAGAACTTTTGGACAACATTAAAGGAACACATATTCAGGTTATCAGGGTTCCAGAGGAATTTGAAAATGTTACGAAGGAGAAAACTTATTTAAAGAAATAATAACAGAAAATTTCTCAAAAATATCCAAGTAAAGGAAAGGCAAAGGCCTCAGTCAGATTTAACTTAGTCAAGTTGACTCACAAGACATTATATCAAGCTGTCAAAGATGAAAGATAAAGAGAAGATTCTCAAGTCAGCAAGACAAAAGAAAGAAACAAACAAAAAAATGGAAAAAAAAAAAACACATAGAGATGTCCTAGGTCACCTAGCAGCAGACATCTCAAAAAAACCTACAGGACAGGAGACAATGATATAAGGTTCTCATGGTATTGAAGAAAAAACCCCAAAACTGCCAATCATCAACACCACAGTACACAACAACTTGTCATTTACAAATAAAAGAAGAGATAAGTAAATTCTCATAAAAATAGGATATATGTCTACCATAACTGTCCTAGAAGAAATACAAAAAGAAATTATTTTTTAAAATGAATTCCTTAGGCTAAAGGAAGAGATGTTGATGAGTAAGAAGAAAATGAGTAAGATGGAAATGTCACTATTTAGAGTAATTTACATAGACAAACTTAAAATGCTATAATATTGTAAATAAAATGCATAACCCAGTTGTGTCATTAGTATAAAAACTAAAAGAAAAAAAATAAAATAATAAATACATTAATATTTTATGATACAGGCAATATAGCAACATAGAAAGATTTAAAATGAGAAATCAAAAATTTTAAATGTAGGGGGGTTGAAGTGCATATACAGAGTTTTCATTATTAGTATATTTTGTTTTTTCTCTTTTTCTTTTATTGCTTCTCTTCTTTATAATCATGTGAAACTGGCATCATTTCAAAACATAAGGAAGTTCATAGTATTATGGTCTTTGGTCCTGGTCTTGTTGGGCTGAGAGTTCAGGGTATGACAAGTTTTGTGGCAATGCTGACCATAGGCATGGACTAAAATCTGAAGCTGTTTCCTTGTCATAATCCAAAGACATTTTTTGTAAACCTCATGGTTACCAAAAAGAAAACTATATATGCAATATATATATATATATATATATATATATATATATATATATATATATATACACATACACACACACACACACAAACACACACGCACACACACACACACACATACACACCAATAATAATAATAGGCAAGCAAGCAAAACACACTATTAGAGTAAATCAATTAATCAAAAATGAAAAGAGGGAAAAAAGAAAGGAAGTGTAACAAAATTAGGAAAGATATTATATAATGGCTGTAGTAACACCTTACCTGTCAACGATGACCTTGAATGTGAATAGACTAAATTCATTAATGAAAAAACATAGAATGACTTAATGGACAGAAAGAGATCCAACTATACATTGCTTACAAGAAACTCACTTTAGCCATAAGGACACACAAACTGAAATTCCATATAAATAGAATTAAAGAGAAAACAAAAGTAGTCAAACTTATACAAATATAATAAACTTTAAATGAAAAACTTTATTTTTTCAATTTATTTTAATTAGGTATATATGACAGCAGAAATGCATTTTGATTCATTTTACACAATAATGCGCAACTTTTCATTGCACTGATTGTACACACCATACCGTTGCACCAAATGCGCAATCATACATGTACCTAGGGTCATAATGTCCATCTCATTTCACCATCTTTCCTGCTCCCATAATCCCACCCCTCTCCTCCCTCCCCTTTGCCCATAGTTCCTCCATTTTTCCCATACCCCACCCTCTCATTATGGATCACCATCCACTTATCAGAGAGAACATTTGGGCTTTGTTTTTGTTTGGGGGGATTGGCTTACTTTGCTTAGCATGATATTCTCCAACTCCATCCATTTACCTGCAAATACCATAATTTTTTTCTCTTTTAATGCTGAGTAATATTCCACTGTGTATATATGCCACAGTTTCTTTATCCATTCATCTATTGAAGGGCATCTAGGTTGGTTCCGCAGTTTATCTATTGTGAATTGAGCTGCAATAAAAATTGATGTGACAGTGTAACTATAGTATGCTGATTTTAAGTCCTTTGGGTATAGACTGAGGAGTGGGATAGCAGGGAAAAGGTAGTTCCATTTCAAGTTTTCTAAGGAATCTCCATACAGCTTTCCAGATTGGTAGCACCAATTTTCAGTCCCATCAGCAAAGTATGAGTGTGCCTTTTCCCCCACATTCTCGCCAACACTTATTGGTGTTTTGTTTTTTTTTTTTTTTTTTTGTATTCTTGATAACTGCCATTCCAACTGCTGGTGAGATGAAATCTTAAGAGTAATTTTGATTTGCATTTCTCTAATTACTAGAGATGTTGAACTTTTTCATATATTTGTTGATTGATTCTATATCTTCTTCTGAGAAGTGTCTGTTCAGCTCTTTAACCCATTTATTGATTGGGTTGTTTGTTTGTTTGTTTGTTTTTGGTTTGCTTTTTTTTTTTTTTTTTTTTGGTGATAAGTTTTTTTGAGTTCTTCATTTATCCTGGAGATTAATGCTCTATCTGACATGCATGTGGCAAAACTTTGCTCCCAAAATGTAGTCTCTCTCTTCACCTCATTGATTGTTTATTTTGCTGAGAAGAAGCTTTTTGGTTTCAATCCATCCCACTTATTAATTCTTAATTTTATTTGTTGTGCTTTATGTCTTGTGCTTTTCGGTGCAATGAAGATTTAGGCCTACTTTTTCCTTTATTAGGTGCAGGGTCTTTGATCTAATTCCTAGGTTCTTGATTCACTTTGAGTTGGGTTTTGTGCATGGTGAGAGAAAGGGTTTTAGTTTCATTTTGCTACATATGGATTTCCAGTTCTCCCTGCACCATTTGTTGAAGAGGCTATCTTTTCTCCAATGTATATTTTCAGCTCATTTGTCTAGTATGAGATAACTGTATTTATGTGGATTTGTCTCTGTGTCTTCTATTCTGTACCATTAATCTACATGTCTATTTTGGTTCTAATACCATACTGTTTTTGTTAATATAGATTTGTAGTATTGTTTAAGGTTGGTATGGTGATGCCTCATGCTTCATTCTTTTTGCTAAGGATTACTTAGCTATTCTGGGTCTCTTATATTTCCAAATGAATTTCACAATTGCTTTTCTTATCTATAAGGAATTATGTTGGGATTTAAATTGGAATCTCATTCAATCTGTATAGCATTTTGTGTAGTATGGCCATTTTGACAATATTAATTTTGCTTATCCAAGAGCAAGAAAGATCTTCATCTTCTAAGGTCTTCTTCAATTTCTTTCTGTAGTTTTCATTGTACAGGTCTTTCACCTCTTTTGTTAATTGCCAAGTATTTTTTTTTTCTTTTTGAGGCTATTGTGAATGGAATAGTTTTCCTAATTTCTCTTTCAGAGGATTCATCACTGATGCATAAAAATGCATTTGATTTATGGGAATTGATTTTATATCCTGATTCTTTGCTGAATTTATTAATTCTAGAATTTTTCTGGTGAAGTTTTTGGATTTCCTAAGTATAGAATCATGTCATCAACAAATAATGATAGTTTGAGTTCTTCTCCTATTCATATCCTTTTAATTTCTTTCATCTCTCTAATTGCTCTGGTTAGAGTTTTAAGGATGATGTTGGAAAGAAGTGGTGAAAGAGGGCATCACTGTCTTGTTCCAGTTTTTAGAGAGAATGTTTTAATTTTTCTCCATTTAGAGTGATGTTAACCTTGGGTTTAGCATAGATAGTTTTTACAATGTTGAGGTATGTTCCTACTATCCCTAGTTTTTCTAGTGTTTTGAACATGAAAGGGTGTTGTATTTTGTCGAATGTTTTCTCTGCACCATTTGATATGATCATATGATTCTTATCTTTAAGTCTATTGATATGATGAATTATATTTATTGATTTCCATATTTTGAACCAACCTTGCATCCCTGAAATGAATCCCACTTGATCATAGTGCACTATTTTTAATATGTTTTTGTACATTATTTGTCAGAATTTTATTGAGAATTTTTGCATCAGTGTTCATCAGGGATGGATATTGATCTAAAATTTTCTTTCCTTGATGTGTCTCTGTCTGGTTTTGGTATCAGGATGATACTAGCTTCAAATAATGAGTTCAGAATGGTTCTCTCTTTTTCTATTTCATGGATACTTTGAGAAGTATTGGTAATTATACTTCTTTGTAGGTATTATATAACTCAGCTGTCTGGTCCTGGGCATTACTTGGTTGGTAGGCCTTTGATGGTGTCTTCTATTTCCTTGCTTGAAATTGATCTGTTTAAATTGTATATTTCCTGTTGACTCAGTTTGGGTTGATCATATGCTGCTAGAAATTTTTCAGTGCTTTCAAGGTTTTCTGAAGTATAAATTTTCAAACTAGTTTCTAATTGTCTTATGTATTTCAATAGTGTCTGTAGTATATTTCATTTATATCATGAATTTTAGTAATTAGAGTTTTCTCTCTTCTTCTTTTCATTAGGGTAGGTAAGGGTTTGCCAATTTTATTTATTTATTCAAAGAACTAGCTTTTTGTTTTCTCAATTTTTAAAATTGTTCCTTTTGCTTCAATTTTATTGATTTCTGCATGATTTAAATTATTTTCTGTCTTCTACTACTTTCTGTGTTGATTTGTTCCTTTTTTACCTAGGGCTTTGAGCTTTAATGTCAGATTATTTATTTGTTGACTTTTTCTTCGTTTAATGAATTAACTCCATGCAGTGAACTTTCCTCTTAGCACTGCCTTCATAGTGTCCCATAGATTTTGATAAGTTGTATTGGAGTTCTCATTTATCTCTAAGAATTTTTTAACCTCCTCCCTTATGTCTTCTATTTTCTATGTGTCATTCAATAGTGTATTGTTTAGTCTCCATGTGTTGGAGTAGCTTCTATTTTTAATTTTATCATTGATTTCTAATTTCATTTCATTATGGTCAGATAGAGTGCAGGGTAAGTACCTCTGTTTTTTTGTAGTTTCTGAAACTTGCTTTGTGGCATAACATATGGTCTATTTTGGAGAAGAATCCATGTGCTGCTGAGAAGAAACTGTATTCACTCGGTGATGGATAGAATATTCTATCTCTTAAGTCCAAATTATTAATTGTATTATTGAGATCTACAGTTTCTTTGTTTAGTTTTTGTTTGGAAGATCTATCCAGTGGTGAGATAGGTGTATTAAAGTCATCTGGTATTATTGTGTTGTGGTCTATTTGGTTCTTGTAGTTGAGAAGGGTTTGTTTGATATTTGTAGACACACCATTGTTTGAGGCATAGATATTTATGATTGTTATGTCATGTTGATGTATGAATCCCTTAAGCAGTATAAAATGTCCATCTTTATCCCTTTTTACTAGCTTCACTTTGTAGTTCACTTTTTCTGATATGAAGATGGAAACCCCTGCTTATCTACATGGTCCATGTGAGCGGTACAATTTTCCCCACCCTTTCACTTTCAGTCTGTGGATGTCTTTTCCTTTGAGATGAGTCTCTTAAAGGCAGCATATTGTTGGGTCTATCTTTTTTTTATCCAATCTGTCCATCTATGTCTTTTAATTGATAAGTTTAGGCCATTCACATTCAGGGTTATTGTAAAAATGTGATTTGTATTTCTGGTCATTTTGGTTTATTTTTGATTTTTAACTTGACTTGGTTTCTCCTATGATTGGCCTTTCCTTTAGTATAGTTCTCCCCTTTGCTGATTTTCATTATTGTTTTTCATTTCCTCCTCCTGGAATATTTTGCTGAGGAGGCTGGGTAGTGCAAGCTTTATCACTGCAAATTTTTTAAACATTTTTTTATCATGAAAGATTTTTATTTTGTCATCAAACCTAAAGTTTAATTTTGCTGGATATAATATTCTTGTTTGGCATCCAATTTCTTTCAGCGATTGGTATATGTTGTTCCAGGATCTTTTTGCTTTAAGGGTCTTTGTTGAAAAATCTGCTGAGATATTAATAGGCTCCCCCTATATGTGGTCTGGTTCCTCTCTCTTGTGGTCTTTAAGAGTCTATCCTTATTCTGTATGGTAGGCATTTTCATTATAATGTGCCTTGGTGTATATCTGCAGTAATTTTGTACATTTGATGTCCTCTTATATTTGGTAAGCCTCTTGTATTTGATTTTCCAATTCCTTCTTCATGTTTGGGAAATTTTCTGATATTATTTCATTTAAGAGATTGTCCATTCCTTTGGATTGAATCTCTGTGCCTTCCTCTATCCTGATAAATCTTAGATTTGGTCTTTTCATGCTATCCTATAATTCTTGGATGTTCTGTTCCTAGCTTCTTACCATCTTCACTGTACGGTCAACTTTATTTTCAAGATTGTATATTTTGTCTTCATTATCTGATGGTCTGTCTTCCAAGTGATTTAGTCTGTTATGATGTTTTCTATTGAGTTTTTAATTTTGTTTTTTGTTTCCTTCGTTTCAAGGAATTTTTTTTCAGAACCTCTATCTCTTTCTTGAAGTAATCTTTTGCTACCTGTATTTGCTTCCGTATCTCTTTGTTGCTATGACTGATGATTGCCTGTATTTGCTCTCTTATCTCCTTGTTGGAGTGATCAATTTTTGCCTGTATTTACTCACTTAGGTCCTTCTTTAATTTGTAGATCATTTTAATTATGTACATTCTGAACTTCTTCTCTGACATTTCATCAACCGTGCTGTCCATGGATTCTATTATTGTAGTATCTATGTTTGGGGCATTTTCCTCTCTTGTTTTTTTCATGTTATCTAAATATCTTCCTTTTTTGCAGAACAGATCTGAGGTATTACAGTTTCTACCCTATAATCTTGTAGTGTCCTTGCAGATTACATGTACTTCACCTTGGTGTTGGGCTTCTAATCCCTGGCTGGTGTCCTATGGTAATTGCTTCTGCAACTAAAGGTAGTGGTGGTGGTAATAGTGGAGATAACTCAAGGTAGCAGTGGGAGTGTCCCAAGATGACTGCAACCACTTTCAGAGATGGGGCTGAACGGGTGGGCCGTGTGTTCAGAGATGCAGCTGCCTCCAGACTCCATCTGTTGTCTCAAGGTGGAGTCTACTGTGTGGGGAGGGCTATGGCAATGGCTGTAGTGTCCCAAGATAAAGGTGGGCTATGCCTGGTCTCTGGTGTGGGTTAGTCCTGGACCTAACCTTTCCCTGAGCTCCCACATGAATCAGTGGGGGCAGTCCTGGGCCAGAACCTTGGCACTAGCATGGTTGCAAGGCAGGTCCTGGATCTAACCTTGGCCTGGCTCCCAAGCAGGTTGGTGGGGGCAGTCCTAGGCTAGGGCCTTGGCTCCAGCATTGTTGGTGTGGGTTATCTAAATGATAAACTTTAAATGCACAGTAGAAACAAGAAGCAAGTTACTACTATATAATGCTAAAGGGGTCAATTCAGCAAGAGTAAATAACAATTCTAAATATATATGCACCCATCATCAGAACACTCAGATATGTAAAGCAACTATTAATAGACCTAAAGGGAAAGGTAGACTCTAATACAATAAGAGAAAACCATAACCTACTACCCTTAACAATAGATGGCTTATTCAGACAGAAAATCAAATAAGAATCCATAAAGTTAAATTGTACCCTAAACCAAATGGACCTAAAAGATATCTGCAGACTATTCCTTCCATCAGCAGCAGAATATACATTTTTTTTTCAACAGCACATGGAACATTCTTTAGGGTAGATCATATTATGGGACACAAAACAAGTCTAAAAACTTTAAAAGTGAAGTCATATCAAGTATATTTAGTGACCACAGTGCAATAAAACTGATAAACAAATAACAAGAAAACTTTTTTAAGCTGTACAAATACTCAAAAATTAAAACTTGCTTTGTAACATCCTAAGGATCAAGAAAGAAATCAAGAAAGAAATTTTCAAATTTCTTGGAAACCGTGAAAATGACAACACAACAAAGCCTCTGGGGTACAGCAAAGCAATAGCAAAAGGGAAGTCAATAGCCATCAACACCTACAATAAAAATAGAAAGATCTCAAATAAGTAGGTGATAGAGACATCTCAAAGAACTAGAAAAAATAAGAGCAAACTAAACCCAGAAGTAGCAGAAGGAAAAAAAAATAATGAAATAAGTAAAATAAAGATAAAAAATTAAACAATAATAAAATCAATGAAACAAAAAGCTGATTCTTCAAAAAGATGAATAAAATAGATGAATCCTTAGACACACTAAGAAAAGGAGAAAGAAGACTCAGATAAATAAAATTAGAGATGAAAAATGAGATATTTGAATTAGCACATGTAAAAGCAAAGGATCATTAAACTTTATAAACATTGCACATCAACAAATATGATAATCTAGAAAAGATGGAGAAATTCCTAGACACACACAGCTTACCAATATTTAATTATGAATAGAAAGTTTGAACAGATGAATAACTAATAATGAGACTGAATCAGTAATAAAAGGACTACCAACAAAGAAAAGACCAGGATCATATGGTTTCACCACAGGTTTCTATCAAAAATTTAAGAACTAATACAAATTCTTACTAAATTATTCCAAAACAATGAAAAACAGGGAATTTTTCAAACATATTTTTTAAGGCCAGCATTACCTTGATAGCAAAATAAGGACAGACACATACAAACACACATACACACACACACATACACAAACTACAAGCCAATATGTTTGATGACTATACATTTATAGATCCTCATAAAATATTAACAATCTGGGTTTCAACAACATATAAAAAAGCTTATTCACCATTGTTGTGATTTGGTAATGAAGTATTCCCCAAAGTCTCATTGAAGGCTTATTCCCAAATGCAGCAACATTGAAGATGGGGCTTTAGGAAAGTGACTGAGGGCTCTTTCCTTATCAGTGAATTAATTCATTGGTGGATTAAAAAACTGATAGCATTATTGGGAGGTGGAAATGGGAAGTGAGCTGTAATTGGAGGAAGCAGGTCACTGGGGGTAAGCCCTACAAGGGTATACTTTGTCTTCAGCACCTCCCTCCTCTCTCTCACTCTCCCCCTCACTCACTCCCACTCCTCCCTTGCCACTGTAAGGTCAGAAACTTTGCTCCATCACATTGTTCTACCATGATGGTTGACTCACCTCAGTCTCAAAGCAATGGAACCAGCTATTCATGGACTAAAATCTCTGAAACTATAAGTCAAAATAAAACTTTCTTTTTTCCCTTTACTTTGTTCTTGATGGCTATTTTGGTCAGAGTGATGAAAACCTGATTGATACAGCCATGATCCACTAGGACTTATACCAGGGATGGAATAATTATTCAATGCATGCAAATCAATAAACACAATACACCACATCAACAGAATGGAGGAGGGAAAATCATATGATCTTTTCAACAGATACAGAAAAGGCATTGGTAAAATTGGTAAAAATGCTGAACAAATTAGGGATAGAGGGAATGTGTCTCAACATAATAAAGGTCACACATAATAAACAAACATCCTACATTATACTGAAGATGGACAAACTAAACTACCTCTATAATATCTAGAACAAGACATAGTGGTCCACTTTTATACATCACTATAAATTAATAGTATCAATAGTTTTATAAAGCGTAGCATTTAATACACAGGGTAATATATTTCTTAAGGAATAAAAACATTTTTAAATGAGGGAAATTTAGTAAATGGTCATTTATGCAAGCATGTGATTTAAATTTAACCCAAGACATTAGTAACAGATCATGTTGATCCTAAATTTCACCTCTTCTTTGATCCCTGCTTATAAGGTGGTCAGTGTCAAAGCAAGATGCATGGGAGTCCAGCAGTTTTAAAATGATGTATGTAAATTGTTTCCCTCTGATGAACTTATTAGTTTTTAAGATGTGTTAGAACCACTGTGAGGAGATTTTGCTTGTTTTCTGGCTTAGCATGATGTGAACAGTGGAGATAGAAAGAGGAGGCTTTTGTCCACAGTTGTGTGCGTAATGTAAAAACCGAGTTGAAGAGCAGTTCAACCTTCACTCAGAATATAGACTACTTACCTAGCACTAAAAACAGTTTTTGGAACTAGGGTCCTTTTTACCTTTTTCCTTGATTGATGAAGTCACCGGAGCTACTTCTCTTATATGACTATATCATGGCCAGTGGCTCTGTTTCCCTGTGTAGTATTTTGCAATGACACTGCTACCAGAAGTTATTTATTGTAGACGACCTCTAGAATAAAACTCCATAAAAGAGCAGCAGCTGTTCATTTCTGTATTTTCTATCTCATACTAGTTTGATAATCATCATTGTGATTCCATGTTAGTCTTCTTCTTTGGGAACTGATTCTCAGCAAAGATAATTATATCTTCACAGAAAAAAATGGTAGCATCACACATGTATTATCAATATTTAACATCAAAGAGTATCTTAATTCATTTTTCCCTGAGAATAATTTCTGGAAAGGGGATATATTTATGAAAAATCTAGAATTAGTCAGATGTCCCTAAAATGAAAGAAGATTATTTTTTCCTAGTATTTTGAATACAGAAACATTGCAGAGAACTTTTATATAATACTTTATCCATCCATGATATAACATTAGACTGTTTTGTTGATTCTTTTTCTAACTATCTACGTGATTATTCATTTTTTTCTGGAACATCTTGTTCATTATAGAGTAAGGTATCTGCTGCTACAAGACAAATAAGCAAACAAACAACAACAACAAAAAAAATCTTTTCAACTAACTAAATGAAAATATAATAAATTTATTTTTTTCTGTTGAATGATAAAATTCTCCAAAACATCACCACTTCTCAGGAAAGAGAAATTCTTCAATTGATTTCTTTTTGCCTAGTCTGTGGCTTATTAAAAACATCCTGAAAGGTGACATCATTAATATTAATCAAGTAAATTAAGTAAAGGACAGAAATATTAATTTAATGACATTGAGAATATAAATAATAGATCTATTTTTATAATAGCCAGTTGTTTTGTAACACTAGAAGCATCTTGATGATAAGCAGTGTGAAAATTAAATAAACTAGTGTGACAAAATTTTTATTCTTTGACAAATTGTTTTGCTACTCTGAATGGGGAAATGATGTGAAGAGGAACCCAAAAGTAAATAACAGAGGAAATAAGTTCTATCAACATGCAAAATCACTATATTACCATTCTTATAGTGTTCTATACAGGTTTAGCATAACATAATTTTATAACTTTATTTTTTTAAGCTTTCTGAATAATTTCTTTAGAATTTACTTATTCATGCTAACTTACAGGTCACTTTTTATTTGGAAAAGTTTAGGAATTTACTTTTATTTTAAAAGCATGAGTGGTCTAATATAAAACCCTAAAAATAATATTTATTTACTTTATATATTTTTTTACTTCTTAATGATTAGAAAAATAAGATGAGTGTTTCCACATTGTCCTAAGTAAATAATCCCACTAGTTGGTAAGAACTCAAAGAATCAGGTAACTTCATGCTGTTCTGAAAATTAACATAATTTTCTCTGAATTTCACCCAATATGTTTTTTTCTTCCTAGAGCATTCCTGGTAGAGGTTCATTGGTTTCCAGATAAAGCCATTATTATAGGCTATAGCTCTTATATTACTGTGTAGGTTTTTCAGCTTTTGTTGAATTGAAAGCTAGCCAAGAATTCAGAGGTTTAAAACAAGAAAACTAGCTCACGTGTCTTTAGGGCATCTGAGGGATGGAAGACCATGTTCTTGTATCTTTTGATAGCTGCAGCAGTTGTGCCTCAGTTTGTTGATTTAGGATGGACATTCTCAAGTGTCTAGGGATTTTGTTGGGCTGATTCAGCTAACTTTGCTCCACATAGCCTTTCATCCTCACAATTCTAATTTCTTCAAAAGCTAATGAATTGTTAAAATTGAAGTTAGAGAAAATGCTACTCATATTTGCATTTCTTTTGTGAATGGTGTGGGTTATTACTTTGCTCATTTTAAACTGTTTTGCAGTTAGCATATTCACTTCAAACATCACTCATATACATTACAATAATGCATCTAGGATGTAACATGGATTCTCAATTATTCTTGTTCTGGAACTCCACACAATTTTCCTAGAACTTTCTTTAGTACCAATATCTATAATGAGTAATCCCATCAGCCATGTTCAACCATTTTTCTCTATGCTGTTACCTAGGAATTTCTTCCTACCCTATAATGTATCTGTCTTTTTTGCTAAACAACAGTCTTTACATTTCAAGATGACAACTAAATGTTTTTCTAAGGAATATATGAAAACATGCTATTTTACAAAGGCACAAAATTTTCCAATGAATATAGTGTATACATTTTTCCAAGGCCTTTGGAAGATAATGCTCACATTCAAAGTAATAACTCCACTGGAGGGAATTTCATGCCCTATGAGATGGTGCAACACTCTTGCAGGTGCTGGGAAAACTGTATGGGATAAATCAAAGAAACATCTGTCTTTCAGAGTCAAACAGTCACTAGACATCACAATTTCACTCTAGGCAGAAATATATTTTCTGTTATTTTTCAAATATATTTGGGGAAAATGATAGAATTGCCATTTATAAAATTTGTAAAGAACATCAGTCTTCTGTGAGAACACAATTTGAAGATTAATATTACCTAGAAGTAACCAAACATCCACAGAGTTCATAGGCATCATTGTATTCTCTTTTCCACATTTGTCTTTTTGTTTCCATTGATTTTTTTTTTCAAAACCGTAATGCATCTCAGAAAATTGCAACTCTCTTTAAACAACAGGCCAGTTTAGAAAGCTCATTCATTTATTGGCTCATCTTCATTCTTTGGTACTTTAGTCATTTTTCACTGCTGTGAAAAGCTTATGTAAACAGCAAAGTCACCCCTTTGACAACTAAAGCAGAATCTATAATGAATTTCTACCCAATTAAATGACAATCTATTCCCAGAGGAAAATATAACCTATATGCACACTTCTGATAGCAAGAATGGTATCCATATGAAGCAAATGTAAGGAGTTCCTGTGTGTGTGTGTGTGTGTGTGTGTATACATACATACATACACACCTTTGTATACTTTTATATTGCTGCAGAGTGCTGGTTTAACTATTAGATAAGTCACAAAAAGAAGTTACATATATGTGCTTTGTATTTTCTGAAGAAATATAATCCTAGTCAGTCAATCCATAATGCTATTATAGAATTTCCACTTTGTTTTCACTCACTCAATTTAATGCTATGAATGAACTATGTATAATGGTTTAGATACAATGGTGCTCCCCACAAGCTCATATGTGAGATCATGCAAGAAGGTTTAGAGATGTAATGATTGGGTTATGTCAGCCTTAACCCAGTCACTGAATTAATCCCCTGATAGGGATTAGTGGAGTAGTAACTGAAAGCAGGGAGGATGTGGCTAAAGTAGGTGGCTCAATGGGGCTGTTCCTTTGGGGCATACACTTTTTAGTGCTGAGGAAAAAGCTCTTTCTCTCTGCTTCCTGGTACCCTGTTCCCAGCTGTTTTCCTACTCCACACCCTTCTGCCATGATGTTCCGTCTCATCTTAGACCTGGAGAAAGGGAGCTGGCCTTCTATGGACTGAGACCTCTGAAAATGAGCCCCAAAATAAACTTGTCCTCCTTTAATTATTCTTATTGGGTCATTTAGTCACAGCTGAGAAAAAGCTGACTAAAACACTATGCTATATGGATTTTATAACAGGGTATTTTTGGACAGTTATATAATTTATATGCCATAAATTCACTTGTTTTACATGAACGATGTTTTTCACTGAATTTATAGACTAATACAACCACCACCACAATCCGATTTTAGAATAATTTTCACCCCCTAAATGATCCCTTCTGCACTTTTGCAATCATTTCTTATTCTCACACTCATCCCCAAGTGAACTTTACTTCCTGTCCTCTTTATATTTTTTCTATTCCAAACATAAAATAAATGAAACCACACAATATGGGTTTTTTTACATTGGCTTCTTTCACTATGCATACAATTTTTGCATTTCAATCATATTGTGTATTGTGTATCAGTACCTCTTTCTTTTTTATTGCTAAATAGTATTCCTCAAACATCTAATTTTTAAAAGATTAAAGAATAAGCATAAAAAGATACAATGACAGCTAGTAACAATTATTTTTCAAAATGACCTCTATTTTTCTAGTCTGTCTTCTTTTCAATATCAATCAGAAACAAAAATCAATTTATAAGAGAGATTATTTTACATTAGTATTACCAACTCATATTCCAAAGGGGCACAAGGCATTATTTGTATTAAATTATATTAAGGCAAATTGTTGTGTTATGTTCTTCAAAATTAATTATGAAGCATTTTGTCACATTTGATCTTTAGACTGACATTTATAGAATGATGCTCTGAATTATTTTATTAGTATCAATAACAGCTTCCTGACACAGCCTTCTTTCTTCAGATAGTCCAGAAATTTTTATTATGCTATTTCAATTATGAGACCTTTCTAACAATTGTATGGATTGTGGTTTAACAAATCACTATCCAATCATATCACATCATGTATGTGAGGCCTTCCTTCTATTCTTTAAAAATATATCATATATCAGGTAATTAAGCTCATGTGTAAAAGATAAATAAGTTAGTGGATTTTCATGAGACTTTACATTTAATGAAATGTGTTAGTGTGTGTTGTGGTTTGGATGTGAGATATCCCAATAAAGCTCCTGTGTTAATGCAGGAATGTTCAGAGGTAAAGAGATTGGAATGTGAGAGCTGTAACTTCATCAGTCCATCCTAGTTTGAAAGAAGGTCTAGGCAGGTGGGTGTGACAGGAGGAGGTGAGCCACTGGGGGTGTGTCCTGAAAAGGTGCATCTCCCCTGTGGCCCTTTCCCCTTCTTCTCCTTCCCCTCTCTCTTCTTCCTGACGCCTCCATGAACTAGCAATTTTTCTCTGCAGGGCTCTGCCCCCATGACGTGCTGCCTTGCCTTGGGCCTAGCACAGTGGAGTGGACTGTCTGTAGACTGAAACCATGAGCCCCAAGTGAACTTTTCTTCCTCTAAGTTGTTTTTGTTAGCTTTTCATCACTGTGATCAAAATACCTAATTAAAACAATTAATAAATTCAAATTTATGAGGCATTGAAGAAAATGTACTTTTAACACAAGAATTTGAAGTGCATTAGATGGAATTAGATCATTGTTGACAACACTCCATTACCTGCTCCTCATCTTTACCTCCTCTGACTTACAGAGACATTTTCTTAATTATCTTTATTACTTGAGAATCTGTTTCAGTTATTGTCTTATACAAATTCTTGCCAGTTCTGACTGTCAATAACATATATCCACCCAGATGACCTTTTTTAGCATACTAGCTTCCATCATTCTTAAGCTTCTTAAATCTGGTGCAATCTATACTCAAGTTGAACTCTTCCCTGACATTGTCATACACAGAATTTACTTCAAAGGAGCTGTACCTGTATGACTTAATTATGTGAACTCTGACCAGCCAATCTTTACTTGCTCAACTTTTTCGTCTTCTATTAAACTATTCCCTCATTTTCATTTTGACCACTTATTAATCAAGTCTTCCATATTCTTTACCATTGACTCATCTCCTCCAAGCTGCCTAGAATCCATAGTTAATCATTTCAATAATATAATTGTTTCCACTAAGTTATTTTTTATTCCTGTGTTGTTTGAGATACTGTCATAAAACTGATGATTTTTTCACTCATATATTCCTGTATTGGGAAAATTTACTGAATACCTATGACATAGGACAAAAAAATTTAAGACACCTAGTTACCATAGATTTGAATTTGAGATAAACAACAAATAAGTTTCAGGTATGGTATGTGCTATTCAACATGATAAATTCAAATTTAATTTGTTGCCCTTTATTTTTGTTTGCCAAATTTGGCAGCCCTAATTCCTACCCTCAAATTCTTCACCCCTTGTCTTTACACTGTTTTCATTTTGACATCCTTTAAAACTAGGCAAACAAAACTGCGTCTTCAGGACTCGCTATAATATGCAGGGCCCAGTATAACATAAAAATATGGGCCTCATAAAAAATTGTTAGGAATTACAGGATAGTGGCAAAAGAACATTCAATCAAGCATGGGCCCTCCTTGGAGCTGAGCCCTTTGCAACTGTACAGGTCACATACCCATGAAACTGGCCTTGTGCATACTTCATTCTTTTTCCATATCTAGGTTGTTTGGTTCTGATTCATTCAACCATTTATTCCTATGTCTAAAATCTATTTACTGAATGCCTATGTTGTGTCAGGTACTATTACAAGTGCTAAAGCTAGAGACAGAACAAAATCAATTCTTTTTCATGTGTGGCATACATTATATGGTATATAATATATATACAATTTAAGATATCATAAAATGTCATGCAATTTATATAGCTTTTAATTCCTCATCATTTTAAAATTTCTATTTTATTTACAGGGCAACTGCTTTTACACTCTTGCTCTCCTTTAGCCTATAAGTTCATGACTATTCTTGTCACTCATTAGACAGTGACTGTCTCATATTTACTAAAGATATCAAAACCATCCCAAATAAAAAACACTAAGTGGCCTTGCTCTAAACCCTCAAATATCTCAGGTCTCCATTACATTTTCTTATTTACTTTTGTCTGTAAAGAAATGGTCCTTGTTTTTAGCAAATATTATCCCTTGATCTTCTCCAGTAATTACTTTCATATCTTTAATTTATCTGTCCCATTTTCTCCTTATATCTGTAGAAAATTACATCATATATTCCCTATTTGAAAAATATTTCTTAAGCCCTAACATTCTTGATGGTGTGGCTTGCTCTTTCTTACTTGCTGCTAACTGGCAAATTTCTCATAAACTACTCAGATCACCAGTTTTCTTATTATTGCTTAACTACATACAAAATGGATTTCTTCTCCCAGATTAACTCTACTGTATCCTTCCTCTTACTGGTCTAAAATGAATGTTTAAGTGCCAATTCTGAAAGCATTTTCTTAGGTTTTAACTTTCTTGAATGTTGTAACTATTAGTTGAAATTATTCACTTTTTTCTCCTGAAATTTGACTCTTTTCTGACAGAGTCCTTGATATCTCATATCTTCTTCTCCCTACTAACTTCCTATGCTAATCCACATGTGCATGCTTCCTCTCCCTCCCTCTCCCATCTTACAAATTCCTTTGCCAATGTACCTTACATGTATAGGTTCTCCTAGCTCTATGTTATGTTCCCTGCTCTTTCTATATAAAAACTTTCTAGATAGAAACCCAAATACACAAAAAACTTTGCCTATTTTAAGGAGTTCAGGAACATCAGAAACATATTCTTTAAATCAACAAGACTCCACGAACCACAAATTAATAACCTGTACTCTGATTTAAGAAGCCCTATTCTGTAGGCTGTATCTCAGCAATTTCATCTGTACTTTTGTCTTGATAAATGAAACTCCAAACTTACTATGACTCATTCTATATTGATCTTAAACCCTCACATTCCCTACAGCCTGCTAGATACATATGAAGATGAGTTGTCAGCCCCTCATATTCCAGCTATCTGAAGCCAGTCTTCTTATCTTCCAACTAGAATAAACCCTCCTAAATTCTGATTTTTAAAAATGTTTTAAAAATTCTATTGAATTATAATACACAAAAGTGTATAATTTATAAGTGTTCATTGAAATTTCATAGATATACTTTAATGACTTTCTCTCCTATCAAGTCATCCCTTGCAAATTATAAGTAAGATGGTGCGAACACTTTATGATTTTGACATTTTACTGGAGGGGGGTTCTCAAGACAGGATGGGTTAATAAATTCCAGAAAGAGCCAAAAACATATGGAGTGGAAGTCCCAACTGTAATAAAAAATACTAAATGACTCAAAGACTTAATTTTCTTATTTTATTTTAATATATATATATATATACACAGTAAAATTTATTTATCAAATAATCCTTTGAGTTTTAGCAAATGCATTTTCATGCAACCATCACTACAATCAAGATATAGAAAAGTTCCATTCTCAAAAAAGTCCCCTTCTGTTACCCCATTGAAGTGAAACCTTGAGCCATTCTTACCTTCAGACAACCCTTGATGTATCACTAAATTTATAGTTTTGCTTTTCCCTGAACATAAGTGGAATAATATACCATGTGAGTCATCACTTTAGTCTGGCTTCCTTTAATTAGCATATTACATTTGAGATTTACTAGTGTTATTTTATATATTAGTATTTCACTTCTTTTTACTGCTGTTTGGATTGTATGGATGCACCACAGTTTATCTGTTTTTCTACTTGATGGACTGTGGGTTGTTTCTATTTGGAGACACTACAAATAAAACTGCTATAAAGATTCAGATACAGGCTTTGATGTGAATATAGGTTTACAATGCACTTGGGCAAATACTTAGGATTAAGATTGCTGGATTACACTATAAATGTTACTTTGTAAGAAACTGCCAAACTGCAAACTGTTTCAACAGTGGCCATGTAATTTCATATCCCCACCAGCAATGTATGAGTTCCACTTGCTCTGTGTCTTTGCCAGTATATTGTTTAGTCATTCTAATTTCTTTAAATTTGTCACACAGTAGATATGTGCTAGTATTTCATTGTAACTTTAATTTATACTTCAATAATAACTAATGATGCTAAGAGTGTTTAACGTACTTGTTTGATATCTTCTTTATTATCATCTACATGTTATATCATTTAACATGCTTATATATCTTCTTTGGTGAAATTGAACTTTCTCTTAGTGTTGTGCCATTCACTTTTCTTTTCTTCTTTTCAAATTTGACTCATTTTCTTTCTAAGTCTGCTCTTCAAAAAACCTTAACTAGTTTCTTTCGTCTGTCACTACCCACAGCAATAGTTTAAGCACCACAATCTGCTATATCTCTTTTGTGGAATATCTACTTTATACCAAGAAGTTCATTTATTTACACTTTTCCCCACCATCTCTAATAGGTTACTAATTTTTCCATAATATCTAGCATAGAGCTTTAAAATGTATGTATTACATAAAATAGATGATAACTAATGTTTATGGGGTTTGCATAATGGTGTTTTTAACTCTATAGGATTGGAATATTAGCAATCATGTTCATAGAGTGGTATTCAATATTACAAAATCTAATATCTAAACCAGTCAGAAAAAAAGGAATCTCACCCTAGGGCATAAATGAGTAGTTTCCACCAAAAGGAAATAAAGAGCACTTCACTAGAATAGCATAAAAGGTAGTAAGAAGAATAATGGAATACTGCTACTGCTCTTTCTCTAAGTGTGGCCCTCTGGTGCGAAAAGCATCATGAGCACGGCACAGTAACCCCAGCAGCAATCATTTGGTTTGTCTATTGTCAATGTGACAAATACCTGAAAAATTCAACTTAGAGGAGAAAAGATTTATTTTGGCTCCAGGTTTCAGAGGCATCAGTCTGTGGTCAGGTGGCCCCATGGTTTGGAGCCTGAGGTAAGGCAAAACATTAATAGTGGATGCAGCAAAACTACTGGCAAGAAGCAGAGATAGAGGGAAAGGACTGGGATCAGTGATCTCCTTCTTCCAACTAGGCCCCACCTACAATAGTTTCTACCACGCCCAATAATGCCTTCAAAATTTTAATCCATCAGTGGATTAATCTACTGATGGGGTCAGAACCCCCATGATCTGATCACTTCGCCAAAGCCCGACCTGTGAATATTACTGCAGTGGCGACCAAGCGTTCAACACATGTACCTTAGGAAGACATTCTAGATACAAATTGTAACAACACAACCCTGAGGGGAATCACAAACTAAGAATCACAAAACCAAGCAAATAAAATAAAACTAAAACAAATACACAATTACCTATACAACTACTAATTCTTCTTCCTAAGCCTCCTCTTTTAATTAGAGCAACTTAACTATACACATAGATGGTCTCTAGGCAGATAGTTATTTTTCATTTGTAAATTCAAAATTATTTGCTGATACACATTATTCTGTAATATTCCAGCTATGTTTTATAAAACTTATCAATTGATCATAAGTTGCTGCTTGTGTATGTATGTTAGCTGGAGTGATTTAATAACTGTAATGGTTTGCCAGGCTAATGTTTTACCAAGAATAATCTGATCTTCAGGAATCTTAGTAATATGCTAATAATTTGATCAATTGTATAAGTATGTGAGGAGCAAGATATCAAGAATTATTTAGTGGCAAATTATCAAATAGCACTCTTAGAATGGGATTAGTGCTTGAGTATGTTTATATGTTAGTTGAAGGCTCACCAAAATGTCAAAAAAGTGTGCTCTATATTTGTAATATGAATTGTAATACATTCTGCTGTCACTTATTTTTAAAAAATCAATTAAAAATGTCATTTCTAAAGAGGTTTCAATAATCTAATGAATAAGGTAGCCCATTTTATAGATGCCAGTCATCCTCTTTTAGAAGTTACTCCACTGTTACTTTAGGTCTCATGAACCAAAAGCCCAGATAGTTCCTATGGAAGTTATACACAGGGTTAATAATTCATACTTTCCTTTAATACCTATCAACACTGTGGAATATTCAATTATTGGGGAAGAGACAACGTTCCTGCATGGACTATGCCTGCGCTGAATACTATTTTGACATTCATGCCAGCATGACCCATGGTAGGCTTAAATCTTATTCAGAGCCAATAATAATAATAATGTAATTTGTCTTACAGGGGGAAAAGTGAGGATACAAATTAATAACTAGTCAGATTCACTATTAGTTATATTCCCCATCAACCAGAAAAAAAAAACTGGTCTAATTGAAAGGCTAAAAATCATATGAAGATATAATTTCAGTGTTCCTGTGAGATATATTGTAAACAGATCTTATCCTCCACAATGGGTATATTCTGAAGTGAGAGTGACCCCTTATAATTTTATCTAATGAGCAACTGGAAAAATGCTTACTTCCCAATGTTCCAACCCTAGCTTTTGCTGTTTAGAGTGCTTAGTACACAGGAGAATAATTTTTCAGGAAAAGAATAAGGAAATAAAGTATTTTAATTTTGTAGAAATCGCCTGGTTGATTTTTTTCTAGAAAAACTATGGTTCTCAAATATTAAAAGAAGCTTGGAGACAGTTTGTCATTATATTTTGCTTTTAATACTATTTAAGCAGTCTTTTATTTCAAGTGAGAGATCAAAGAAGTCCTGGATCCTATTAAAATTATGCCACAATATTCACTACCGTACATAGATCTTCTTTATGGCATTAAAACCCAGTTACTACTGGGCTTCATGACATTAACAAATACCTACTAAACACAAACTTGATCCAAACTTGGAGAATAAACAGAAAAATCCCTATCCTCTGTATTCAGGCCAGGACATGTGTAGGTAAAGAAGAAATGAAGAACAAAAAGTATCTACAAAAGTAGGAAATGATTGGCTTTGATTTATGTCTTTTGAGAGATTGTCAACATATATAATTTCAAAAGTAGCAAGGGGTAAAGGAACCTAGGCAAAGAGAGCTGAGTAAGATAAGGTCTAAAACAATAAATATATTGTATATCCTCAGAGACCAATGAGAGGGGTAAGTGAGAGGTCAGGTTAAAAGGAGTGGATCAGATTAGACAAAGTTCCTGCAAGGGGAAAGAAAAAAAAATTGAAAAAAAAAATAAAATTGGTCAATGCTGGAAAGAAAAAAATAAAAAGAAGAGGGTACTAAATAACATAAACACATATAGCTTATTTAAGAGCAATGACTGGTGTTCTTTTTGATTGTTAAAAGAAAAGTCATGAGTGGGATTATATAAAGAGAATAACAATATTGACTTTGCAGATGTTAATATACAGATTCCACTTTTGTTTCTACCATAACCTTTTCATATACTCTGAAATCTTATACTCATGAGACATCTCCTAAAGATAAATTAAAAGGTCTCTGGCCCGAATTGTATGTTTTAGACATTTTTCTCATGGTACTGTTGCCTTAAATTTTTCATTTAAAATCACTGCTAATTCTTCTATGAATGTAGGAAAGAGTTTTCATAAATGTGTAATATTTTATATAGGTAAATGTAAGATTTCATACTGTGGTTGTTATTGGAACAGGAGTGACCTTTTCTTCCTCCCACTCCCAGAATGGATTATCTTTTGTTGAACATGTACTCAATTTAAATTATCTGATTTTGCATTCATCCAACTGCCTGGAGATAGATAGTTCTCAGAATGTCTGACAGTATTTCTTGTAAGCATTAGACATAGAGAAGAGTACTGATGGAGCAAAAGACTTTGAAATGTCATTTTGGATCAGTGCACAGCATGATTCAAGGTTGTACAGATGGAGGAGACTGAGAAACTATTAAATATGTGTGAGTGTCAATATCTTGAAGTGCAATGTGAATCTAAACTGACCACTCTTTTTTTTTTTTTTTAAATCCAATTGATGTATTTACTTTAGATTTTCCTGTGAGAGATTTTTATGTTATCTGACAACTAGGATTAGTTAGTAGATCTCCCACCAAATTTAATTTAATTATTTGGGACAAGAGTCAAGGTGTAGATCAGTTATCTTATTTTGTTTTAGTCAGCTTCGCATCACTGTGACCAAAAGACCTGACAACAACAATTTAGAAGAGGAAAAGTTTATTTTGACTCAGGTGTCAGAGTTTCAGTCCATGGTCCACTGACTCCACAGCTCTGGGCCCCAGACGAAGCAAAATGTCTTGTTGGAAGGACATGACAAAGAAAAGCAGCTCAGGACATGGCAACCAGGAAGCAAACTGAGAGTTCTGTTCATCAGGGACAAAATATAATTCCCAAAAGCATGGTCCCCAGTGACCTACTTCCTCCAGCCACACCCTAGCTACTTATAATTACCACTCAGTTAATTCCTATCAGTGGATTAACCCACTGATAATAATAGGTCACACCTTTCATAATCTAATCATTTCACCTCTGAAATTTCTTGCATTATTTCACACATGAGCTTTGGGGGAACACCGCAAATCTAAATAACAACGATGATTAATATTTCCTACACTGTTACAAGGATCACAGAAATCAGAACTATTTAAAGTTACACAAACATATACATATATAGCCATAAATAACTTAATTTCATATACCAATAAGAAAATGTAATGACATTCTCAGTTGATATAATCTTTTATGATTCCAAATTGTAAAAAAAAAAAAAATAGGATTTTTTCTATATATAATCTGTTTTGTGCTAAAAGTAGAATACAAAATCATTTCATTATTAGTGTACTTCTACACATCTGTCTTTGCAAAACCAGTAGTTCTCTTTTTTTTTTAAAGGAAATTGGTTATTTGGCCAGGTATATCCATAGTCATTATATCTTCACTGTGAATGATAGCTATTAACATTGGAAAGTATCTATTATTTGACCTTTAATTCTTTGGGCTCAATTCTATTTTGATATTAGGATTATGACCCCTTTGTCATGGTTCCCTAAGTACATCTTTGTTCATTTTTATGTTTAGCCCTTCCAAACCACTTTATTTTTAGGTGTATTCTGAATAAGACTGTGTACTTGTTTGAAGTCCTTTCGATGAGTTAGCCTCATTCAACTGCATTGATATGATTAATGTAATTGCTGTCAAATCTATCATACTGTTTTGCTATAATTATTATGTATATTACATTAACATTTCTATTCTCTGTGTGATATATTGTCTTTATTTTTAAATTCTCTTTCAATGAAATAAAGATTTATATTTTTCTTTCTGTGCTGAAAACTAATTTTGATCCAATTAGTTAATTAATCAACTGGTAGGGATTAACTAAATGGTAATTGAAAGCAGGTAGGGTGTGGCTGGTGGGGCATTGGGGGCTTATATTTTGTCATGGTGAAGAGAGTGCTCTCTCACTCTCTCCCCATCCCCTTCCTGGTGCCATGTCCTGCTGTGGTTCTGGTCACTGATGTGGTCAATTAGTTCCTTATCGCAGGGGTTAGAGACGAAAAACTGGGAGCTGGTGAAAGAACTGGCTGGAGACCCACCTCAGGTTGTCATCCAGTAGCTCAGTTTAGTTTTGGAATGCATACAATTGTTATAGGGTTCGAGTGGGGCGTGCCCATCAATCATACACAAGCAAGATAGTATCCATAAGCCAATCATCTTATGCCTAATGTAACCACACTATGAGGATGCTCTAAATAGTGCTATCATCAGGAAGGGTCTTTGTCCCTAGGGGAGGGGGTTTCTAAGTTAGTAGTTCCATGCCTGAAGCTCCTGGCTATCAGTTTCCTGGCCTAGCGGCTTAGCAACGCTAACCACAAATGCTAAGGATGTGGTTTCACTAACGGTTTGGTTCGCTAGAGCAGAGCATCCCATCCTGCAGGCGTTCCTATCAGGCCTGAATGAGTATAGATTCTTGAAGCACTCGGAGCTGCTCATAGCTGCTAGCTGCTAGCTGTAAACTGAAAGTTATTCCAACAATGTCCCCAGTTGCTTTCCTCTGCCACTTTCTTCTACCATGATGTCCTGCTTCATGTCAGGCCCCAAGTAAAGGAGTTGGCCATCTATGAACTGAGACTTCTAAAATAGTGGGGTCCCAAATAAACTTTTCCTTCTTAAAATTGTTCTTGTCAGGTCTTTTTGGTCACAGAAGTGAAAAAGCTGACTCAACCACTATCACTCCTCAGGTTCCTACATACCAAGATTGAGTTGCATAGACTATCATATAATTATTATGCTTCACATACCCCATTTTGTCCCAGTCTTCCCTTCACTAAGACCACCTGTGTATTAGCATCCAATGTTCCTATAACATATTGCAAAAAGCTAGCTTAAAATAACATGTAGATCCCCTCTTAATGTTCTGATAGTTAGAAGTCTAATGCCAGTCTAGCACAGCTCTAAAATCAAGGTGTTGGGGCTGGGGTTATGGCTCAGCGGTAGAGTGCTCGCCTCACAGGTGCAAGGGCCTGGGTTCGATCCTCAGCACCACATATAAATAAACAAAATAAAGCTATAAAAAAACCCACTTATCAGAAGTTATTTGACAAAAGGAAAGGTTTGAGTGCAATCACTATGTGTCAATTAAAAAAAATAAAAAAATAAAATCAAGGTGTCAACAGATCTGGTTTCATGTGGAATTTCCGAGACAGCATATATTCCTTGCCTCTTCCAGCTTCTAGAGTCTGCCTGTCATTCTTTGTCTCATAGCTACATTACATTAACCTCTTCTTCCCTTTTCCCCACTCCCATCTCCTAACTTTCTCATAATGAATACTATGATTAAATACAAGATAAGCTCCCCATTGAAATCCTTAATTATACCAGCAAAATATCTTTTGCAATATAAAGTAACATTCACAGATTCCGCAGATTAGAATATGTACATTAAGAGGGGAGCACTATGAAGATTAGCAGAATTAGCAAAACTTTATCCTCTAATACATAGCCAGTTCTTCTAGTCTATTCTGTGTCTACACCAAGATCATTAATGAGAAATAACAACTAACCAAGATACTATGTCTCTCTTTAAGTTTACAAATCTATATAGTGGGCCCTTGGGTTTAACTAGATTTCTCTATTTCACTTACATTCCCACTCTAAAATATGTTAACTTCAATAATATTCATAAAGATTCTAACTACAGTTTCTAATAAAATTTTATGAGAAAAAAACAAGTTATCCAAATAAAACATCTGCCTTCTTCCACTATCGGATGTACCTCATACATTCCCACAATACTCTGCATTCCCTTTTGTTACAATGGATAGATAATTGGTATTCCTATAAAATCTATTTGTGCACTGGATATCATCTCATTTACCTGAATGACCCCTTCTCCTTGCTAGTAGTTCATCCTTTTCCATATCATCGGGTGTCCTGAGCTGCCGTATAGGAGCGGAGCGCCCCCTAGCTTTGAGTGATGGAAATGCAGAGACTGGCTTCCCTGTGGTCAGAAGCAAGGGGATCCCTCCCTGCTCAGCAGGGGAATAAGTAAAGCTTTGGGAGTGGGCATTATCCAGTGGGAGTGGGTTGCCTTCTCGTTCCTTTGTAGTACTACCCCTTACCATTTTTGGATGGAATGTTCTATCGAATGGCTCTCCTCAATAAATAAGGCTTCAGAATGTGCTTTTTTTTTTTTTGTCTGCCTCTCTTGCTTCCCTTGTGGGAGCTGGGGATGAGGAGCCATCGCTAAAATGCCCCAAGAAAAATGTACTGTCTGCGTCTGTGTGATTATTTAATAGCCAGCCCAATTCATCTGGAGTGACCCTGACTGATTCAGTTGCGTTTCACGGCAAATGGCACCTAAACAGGGACAGGGACACTCTAGCGTGAATTTTAGAAAATTGATGGGTTTGGCTTTCTCTTCGGTTAGTCAAACATGCTTAATTTTTCAGAGTATTGTGGATTGGTTTGTGAAAAGTAAGAGAATTAGACAGCAGGAAGTGAGTGATGTTAAACTCATAATATCTGGGGAATATTTTTGGCTTCAGAAAAGGAAAATTTTATTTTGTGATCCTGGAGACCATAATGAGGCATAAAATATAGGAGCTTAGAGAATCAGAATTATTTTCTCCTCTTTGGATCATTCCTATTAGGTTACAAACTTGAGGTAATATCTCTCAATTTAAGAAAATGCTGCCTATGACTCCCTAGTCAATTCATTATCCAGCACGCTCAAAAGAATTGTGTAGACAATTCACTCAATGTTACCATTTTTCTCCCCTCCATTTTAAATACATTTGTCTCAATTACAATTTCATTTCCATAACAATAACATGCTTACATAGAGATTATTAATGACACTAAAATTAGTAAATATAATGGTTAATTCTAAATCTTAATTCTAAATCTTTACCTTACTTTAATTCTCCATATTATGTAGTTATGCTTCCTCCTACTTAAAACACCTTAAAAATTAGCTTGAGTGACAAGAAACATTCTCCTAATTTGATCATTGTTTTATTAGTGGCTCCTTTTAAACATTCATTGCTGGAGACTCCATCCTTTTCCCAAACTTAAATTTGGGTCCTTAGCAATCAGGGGAATGCTATACTGAGATTCATCCCACTGCACATAGAATGACAATCATCAAGAATACAAATAACAATAATTACTGGTGAGGATGTGGAATACAATGTACACTCATACATGGCTGGTGGGACTGTAAATTATTACAACCACTTTGGAAAGCAATATGGAGATGCCTCAAAAGACTAGAAATGGAATCACCATTTAACCCAGGTATTTCATGCCTCAGTATTTCACCGAAATCAGCATACTATCGCTGATAAATGCATCCCAATGTTTATAGCAGCAAAAGTCACAATAGTCAAGTTATGGAATTAGAATAGGTGCCTGTCATCAGATGAATATGGTACATTATACACTATAGGGTTTTTCCCAACCATAAAGAAGAATGAAATTATGTCATTTGCTGCTAACTGAATGGGACTAAAACATATCAGGCTAAGTGAAATAATCTAGACTTAGAAAGTCAAGGGTACAATGTTTTCTGTCATGTGTGGAATCTAGAGAGAGAGAGAGAAAGGAATAAAACAGGGATCTCATGAGAATAGTAAAGATTGATAGAGTAGAGTAAGGGGAAGAAGAGGAAAGGAGGAGGAGAGGGCATGGAGAAGTACTGGGGAATTAAATCTACCAAATTATGCAAGATCCATGTACAAATATACCACAGTGATTCCTGCCTTTATATATAATTATAATCCACTAATAATAATAATAATAATAATAATAATACGGAGATCAGTAGAGAAATGAATCAGGAGGGGTGAAGAGGAATGGGGACATAATGAGAAATCAGATTGATAAAATTATGCTATGCACGTATACAAATATGGCATAATGAATACCACTATTACATATAAATACAGTGTGTCAATTTAAAAAATGCAAAAAAACCCTTAATGTTGGCATGTGCTAAGACTGCCTTTTCCATCAACTCTTCTCTCATGACAGTCACTTTCTTGCTAAGCCTGTACATTCTTAGAGCTTTAACTGCCTTCGATATAATTTTACCAAATAAAATCACTAGCCCAAATTGTTTTCCTGGCTCCATTTGTATATTAAATTTTCTATTTAACATAGGTCCTTAGAGATCTTATAAGAACTTCAAACTTATTATACCCAAGATTGAACACTTTATTCTATTTTTCCTTCCTCCTGTAGTAAGACCTACACCTTCTTGAATACTGAGTATCACATTAAATAACAATACCATTGGTATCTCATTATACAATACTACTCAGTGAGTTGGTAAGGGCAAAATCTTTAGCCATCTTTATTTCTCTTTTTTTGCATTCCACATCCATTCAACAGTCATTATATTCAGATATATTAAGAATAGGACCACTTTTAAACAGTCTTTGCTAACATAAATTCAAGTCGTCTCCAACTCTCACTTGTATTACTCTTTGCCCTCTTGACTTCATTATGATGCAACAACTAGAAAAAAATGAGACTATTTCAAATCTCCATTTAAAATCCTTCCCTCTTTTCTGTTATACTTAGGATTAAATTGAGATTCCATACTTTGATGTCAATTACAAAGATACAAAAAGTCCATACTCTGATATTTCTTATGGATTTTGATATTAATCTATGTATTCAACTTTATTAATTATATTATTCAAGCTGTAAAACTGTCACATTTATTTTCATTCATTTTAAATTTAAAAAGTCTCCCACAATTACTATTTACTAATTTGATGAAAATTTATATATATTTTATTTTATCAGTGCACTAAAGTTATACATAATAGTTGGATTCTTTTTGACAAAATCCTACATGACAGAATTTAGTTTATTCCATTTCATTCCCAGCTCCTTTCCCTCCTCTCTTCCCTCCTCCTATTCTCCTCCCCCTGTTCTACTGGTCTTCCTTTCACTCATTTATTTATAATTGATGATTTCTTATCCTTTTTCTTTTATATATACAAAGGTGGAATTCACTGTGATATATTTATACATACAAAGAGCTTGATTTTGTTCAGTTTATTCTGCATTTCCTCCCCTTCCCATCTCTCTTCCCTCCTTCTCACTCTCCTCCTACTTCACAGTTCTTCCCCTCTATCTTAGTTATGTCAGATTCTTCCCCACTATTCCCTCTTATTTTGCTCTAGCTCCTGCATATGAGAGAAAACATTCAACCCTTGATTTTCTAAGTCTTATTCACTTACCATAATGCTTTCCATTTCCATCCATTTACCTGCAAATGCCATAATTTCATTCTTCTTTATGACTTAGAAGAAAACTCCATTGTGTATATATACCACATTTTCTTATCATGTACCACATTTTATTTTTTGATGTTTGATTGTTCAAGACAAACAGGTAATGATATTCTCTTTTTTGTTTTATCTGTGCAAATATAAATGGAATATTTTATCATTTAATTTTGTTATCTAGAATTGTGTTGTCTTAATTATTGAATTTGTATTTGTTTGTGCTTTTGCACTTACCTAATATACTTTTTTCTATTTCTAAGATTTAATATTTATATTATGAGATTAAAACTTGTTATTTTAACTCAAATATTCTTAATTTCTGAGTTTAAAAAATTTATATTTATGTAAATTTTATCCTTATTCTTTTATCAACAATTTTATGCTCTTAGTGCCTTATGTTTCTTCATTTCTCCTCTTTATTATTAATATTTTCCCATTTTATTCTGAGGGCCAAATTCTATACATCATTCTATCAGGCCATAAATTATCAGATCTTGCCTCCTCTAGCTTCAATTTCATGACCTCCTTACTGATTTTGATGTTAATTTTGAAGCATTTGTTGTTGTTTTTTATGGTTTTAAAAGGAAGATATTTTGCTCTTAATTAACCAGTATTTTTCCAAACATCAACTTTGTAGTCCTTGCCAAGTGGTAATAAACTGGAAGAAACTTTATACCAAAGATCCTGCCTTAATCTACCTAAGCTTCTCTAACAAAAATACTATAAAATGAGTGGTTTGTGAACAGCAGAAATGTATTTCTTGTAATTCTGGATCAAGTCACTAGCAACTTCTAGGGCTGATGAAAACCCATTTATAGTTTATGGAAAGTGCTTTCTTGTTGTGTCCTCACTTGGTGAAAGGCACAGAGCTACACCCTGGGCCTCTTTCATAAGAGAACAAATCCCTGCCCTCATGACCTTATACCACATGGGTGTTAAGATTTCAACTCATGATTTGGGGTGAGACACAAAGATTCAGACCACTGCAATTCCCATTATATCACTTTAAACATTTAACTCACATTCAGTTTGAGTACTTTCAAATAATTTCTAAAGTGTGAGCACATTTTGTATGTTCTTGCTTGTCTAGGAATGCCTGTTAAAATACCATGAGAGATAAATTAACTGGATAAAATGCTTAGGACATATATGGATGCTTTATTATATTCTGGTAATTAGTTTTGAAGAGGGAATGTCTAAGATCAATTTAACTTTTCTCCTACTAATTTTTTTTCAATATGAAGTTTTACTCTCTACTGTTATAATCCAAATATTTGTTAAAGAAACCTGATTTGTGGTTTTCTTTTTATTGATTTTTGCCCAAAGGAATGAGATGTTTTCAACCTCCATAGTCAGATCTTTGCCAGCTCATGACTGTTTTCTTCATTAATGGGTATTATTTCTTCTGTTCAATTTTATTGTTCTTCTCAGGTACATAGTTATTTTCAACAATAGCTCAAAAGCTTTTTCTTCCATATTGATCACATTCTTTGTCACTGCTGTTCTTTTCCCTTTTCCACCACATATGAGCGTGCTTCTCAAGTTTGATCCCTGCAACTCTTTTTCTTAGTGACAATACTTTCCTTAGGGTTATCATTGTGGATTTTCATTTTGGTGCTACCCTTTTAACTTTTTATGCAACTCTTCTTTGGGTCATTCATTTCTAACTTGAATCTCATAGCATCTTATTTCTGTTTTCTCTCCTTGTGGCTTTCTCCTATTAATACACTACATACATCAAGTGTATTTTTGTATATGGCAGATGATAGCAATGAGTCCTAAAAAATTTCATTTCATACTATTTATAAGAAAGATTTTGGAACTACTTCCTTTTTTTCCCCATAATAATGATTTTACCTCTTTCTGATTCAGTAATTTGGCATGCATGCACACACACACACACACACACACACACACACATTTGTTTCTCTTCTTGTTGTTCTTCTCTCCTTAACTCATTTTTAAATCTTATTTAACTTTTTGTTTAACCATAAGCAGAATATATAGTTAGCCTTCATCCCATTTAGCTATCCTTTTTAGTGCTGGCTCGCTTTCAGTCTAATACCTGCTTTTTGTTATAAATTCTGTTCTTTTCTGCTGACTTGGGAAGTAACCTTCCCTAAGCCCCTATCTAGTTCTCTGATATTTTCAACTGAATATATGAAAACATATAATTTCCAGAATACTTTGTTCATAGAGATATATGTTTGAGTGACTTGCTAGAATTTGACCTCTAATAATAAATCCAAATATGACAGCCCATTTTAATTCTTTATTCTCGATGTTATGTACTCTGAAGGTTTATAAAAAGGAAACATTGGAAGTGGAAGTTTGGGGTAAAAGCAGTTTTTAGGCCCAATAAAAATGCAGATATAGCATAGTAAAATTATAATTGTTAGATTTGTATGAGTTACCAGTTGATGTGGACTCTTCTCAAGTATCTCATTGAAATGAGCTTTTCTTTGAAATTAAGTATGGGTTCCTGCAGGAATTTTCTTCATTCAGTTATTTGTTGTTTTGAAACTTGTCTATCCATTCCTTTTAAACCTTAACTGGATTAATGAGACATTTGAACTACTCCAAGTTCAGCCAGAAATGGTTTTCACTGTTTCTACTAGATCCATTGGGAGGTAATCTACATGGTGAATGCATAAGGATGTCATGATCACATGAAAACCAAGCCCATCTGAAGTTGAGGAAATTATAACTTAGCATTATATTAGATACAGAAGAAAAAATCCTATTATAGCCACCACTGATTGCGTGCCTACCATGTGTCAATTCACTTAGTCATTCCTTTGTCAATAGTTTATTGAGAACTTGTTTATGCCAGACACTACTATTTGAATTGGAAATGTAATAATAAAAAGGGCACTTTCTTACACTGCTGAATTTGTAGTACCAATAGTTATTAACCAAGTAATCATAAATGAATATTAAGAAGATAGTCTTTGAATGAATAAGCACATAGATTGAGGTATGTGGTGGGGGGATGTCCCCTTTTTTTGTGGGGGAGGGAGTAATTCTAGGCATTAAACCCAGAGTGCTTTAAAATCGAGCTACATCCCAAGTCACTTTTAAGGTTTTTGTTGTTGTTGCTGTTGTTGTTTTGAAATAGAGTATCACTAAATTATTTAGGGCTACACGAAATTGCTGAGACTGGCCCCAAACTTGTGATCCTCCTGCTTCAGCCTTATGAGTTTGCTGGGATTATAGGCATTCCCACCACACAGCAGCAGTGGAAGAAGATTTTCAATCTGTAATCTTAAGGAAGAGTAGAGACTAAGTAGGTAAATAATACTGAGGAGAAATGCAAACACAGGGAACTTAGTGTGCAAAGCACTATTCTGAGTGTTTACTTGCACAGGCTTTACTGAGTATCCTAAGTTTTCAGTGTCTTTCTTTTCCATTGTAGGTATTTTAGTGAGAAGCTAGAAGTGACTGTGTCAAGAACTACTAAATGAATACAGATTTTCAAATAAGGTTTCCTATTTTAATATAACTTCATATGATGTAGTAATATTTAAAATTGACTTGAAATCGGTAAACATTGCCTATGCATCCATAATCCTGATTTTGTCTTTTGAAGCAAACAAATATGAGCCTCATAGCTGTCACATCACGGTGCAATTTTAATTCTGTTGACTTCCTTTGGTAGTGGAAAAAAAATTCATGTTAGGAAAAATGTTATTTTCAAAAAATAACTTATTTTTAAGAAAGGCTTTTCTCTCAAAGCTAATATAGACAAACCTAAAGAGATGTTTAATTCAACCAAACCTAGATGAAATTACATTCTAGAGAGCCAATTAACATGATGGTATATAAAAGGGTCCACAGAGAAACTGGGTCATACCTTTTACATTTAACTTCACAGGAAATATAGAATCCCAGTGATTAAATTTCACAAGCTGCACTCAGATTGGCCTCTACAAAATGCTGATACATTCAGCAGAGCCAGATTTTTAACACCCAAACTTAAATGAATTTTCATTGAACTTTTTATAATTTGAAGTGGGAATTTGGTGGATTTAAAGAAAGGCCCTAACATAGGCAATAATATTAAATTATGCAGAACCCAAAACACATATACCCTCTGCTCCAATGTGACAATGAGTGTTTGTCTACATATATACCATTGAGAAACAGCAAAGTTGCACAAAATAAAACCTCGTATTTAACAGTGAACCTACATTTGGCCACAGCTTCCTTTGTTTTATAGAGCTTCAGAGCACACACTCTGTGTGTGTGTGTGTGTGTGTGTG
The DNA here is from genome assembly GCF_021218885.2 of Marmota monax. Classification (NCBI taxonomy): domain Eukaryota; kingdom Metazoa; phylum Chordata; class Mammalia; order Rodentia; family Sciuridae; genus Marmota; species Marmota monax. The sequence goes on along the minus strand of NW_026693777.1, from coordinate 10,628,616 downwards.
TGTGTGTAGTATTGGGAGTTAAGGACTCAGTTACTATGACAGTGTCTAAGATCAAATTTTGTGGACATCAGCTCTCACACTAAGCCATGTTGGGACTTTATGGCCACTGTCATTAACATAACAGGATCATGTTTAATCTGAACTGTGGAAATGAGGCAGAAATCAAGATCTGAAGACCAGCAATCTGGTTTAAGATCTATTTTCATGATATTTTCCTAATAACGTGAATTATGGAAAATTTACTTTCCTCTCTCAATCTCGGTACTTCCTTTACTAAGCTAAGGATAAAAATAATATTTGCCTGATATTTTCCAAAAGAATTTTAGAAGCATCACATCAAATCATGGATATGAAGTAATTTTGTCAATGGTCATGAGCCATGCTCTTATTTAATTATTAAACACTTGGTTTTGAGTTGTTAGGTGTAAGGTTCAATGCTCTGGAAGTTTGAAGAATATTATGAGGAAATGAAGAATGTATTCTTTACAAATTAACATCTGTAAATAATTTATTTATGTTTGTAAGAAATCTACTCATTTGTTTGTTCAAAATATATGTATTGACCATAGAAATTTTGTGAAAGGACTTCACTCTTGCCCAAGCCAGGACCATCACTCAGCTTGATTGGTGCCATCTTTTTTTAAAATTCATCTCCTTGCATCTACTTCCCTTTCATCCCACCATCAATATAATGACCAGGGTGATATTTTAAACACACAAATCAGATCATGTCTCTCTAATTACAGAATCCTGCAATGGCCCCCATTTTGTTTAATTACTCTCTGTGGACTTTGTTCTGACCATGGTGGTCTCCTTATTAGGATCCTGCTTTAGGGCTTTTGAGTTGATCATTCTCTCTGCCTACACCACTGTCTTCCCAAGCAACTGTTTTCTAACTTTTGCCACCTCCCTTTTCTCAAATAAGACCTAACCTGACAATATTATCCCCCCAGTATCTGTTTTCTATTTCTAGAATTCCTATCAAACATTTGATGGATTTTCTTTCCCATCCTTCATGTTTCTTACATTTTATTTTCACTATTTCTATCTTCGTATCTTACAATTTGATTTGGCCCATGCCATTCTTTTTTCCTAAATAGTTTTACTCCCCCAGGTTTATCTGGTGAACTTATATTTAAAGAGGTAGCAATAACCCATACAAGCCTCAAGTTAATGACTCTACTACAAAGTACTTACCTGTGTGCTTCTATGTATGTAGAAGTGCTTACAGGAAGCCTCCAGATTTATATTCCCATTCACGTGCATTTTTTTCAGTTGTAATTATTTTGATATTTAATTCATTTATTGTGGTTTTATTATATTTAATAACAATTTCTAGAAGAATATTTTGTTTGAAAAATGCTTATAAATTTTATCATGGTATCTTAGTATTTTTTTTCAATTGACATCTTTAATAACTTAAAACATCTTTATTTCCTATATCTACAGGGATTTAATTCTGCTTTCCTGTATCTTCTCTTTATTATAGTGGATTACTGATTCTTATACTCCTTAATTTTAGATTGTGGTTTTATCTTCCATGGGAAGCCTGTTTCACCTGAGTTGAGGGAATGTCCTTCCTAGATATTTAATGTTTCCTTCTGGCAAACTTTGGAGTGTTTTGCTGACCTATGATCACATTTTGTACTAATCTCTCTGCTTAGAAGTTGTTGAACATGTGAATAATGTAGATTTCATACCAAATCTGCAAGAAGTTAGATCAAAGACTTTGGATATTTAGGAATGGTTAATTTTCCCTGATATTATATTAATAAAGAGTCAAGTGTTCTGTAGGTTTTTAATTTTGTTTTGTTTCTCTGTGCCAAAAATCATGATTTTATTTAGTCCAACTTTTTTTTTTTTAACCAAGCTTGTAGTCCCCTCAAAGATTCTAAGATTCTGTTAAGGGAGGCTTGGGTTGTAGCTCAGTGGTTGAGCGCTTGCCTTGCATACGTGAGGAACTGGGTTCTATTCTCAGCACCACATAAAATAAATAAATAAATCAAAGATTCTGTTAAAGGATAGGGTGTAGCTCAGAGGTAGAGAGCTTGCTTATCATGTGTGAAGCACTGAACTTGATCCTCAACATCACATAAAAATAAAATAAAGATATTGTGCCCACCTATAACTAAAAATAAATATTAAAAAAAGATTCTGTTAAGAAGATCTGATTCTTACTTGTCTTAATGGAGCTAAGGACTTAAAATCTAGGTGTTAAAATCTAGGTCTCATAGTGGTAGAGATTAAGAACCCCCATTCCAATTCATCTTTCCTACAGAGCAGCTGTATAATCTGCTTAACACTCTTACTCTCTTTTGTACTTTTAGCCCCATTTTGGTCCCTAAAGATAGTACTTTCTTTCCTGTGGGAACATCAATTCATTTTAAACATTTTATTTAATTTTTTAAGAATTATATAGCTTTTACCTTCAATTTTATTAACCTTACACACATTGTCCAAAAATGAAACCCCAAATGTTTATTGTAAGAAGGAACAGTTTCCATACCACCATATATATGAAAACTTTCACTATAAAATATAATACAAAAAACAGTTTTCCCGAAGTTGCCTTTCATGAGGAGGAAACAGCTATATAAATACTGCAATCAAACATGATAAGTTCTGTGAAGTTGCTCTGGGCACAGAGGATCATTGTTAAGAGCAAAGATTGCAAATAACTCTCAGGGAAGGCTTCAGGGGGAAGTTAAATCTTCACTCATGACAAGAAAAAAGAATGAACATTTCAGACTAAGACTAATGAATAAAAATTTTCAATGAAATGCAAGAAGTTATTCATGGCTTAAACACATTTTAAACATGTAAAAGTAACTGAAGATAAAGTTAAAGAATGTTGAGAGCCACAGCCGAAGGGGCCCCAGCAAACTTCCAGCTGCCAGCAAACTTCCAGCTGCCGGCTGATGATTGGCTCACAGCGGCCCCAGCAACATCTAGCTGATTGGCTCCTCGGCCCCAGCAACATCTAGCTGATTGGCTCCTCTGCGGTGATGCTCATTGGGCTGTTTCCCTGCCCTTTCAGACCACGGAGCTGCTCATTGGGGGACTTTTTTGGCTCCGCCCACGTGACCCAGCCAATCGGCGTCAAGAGCAGGAGGATTGTGGGAGGTGGAGAGAAGCTTGTGTGGGAGAGAGAGGCTTGTGGAAAGCCGGTGGTGGCAGTTGAGGCTCTGAGGATTTTTCCTGAGAGGCTGTTTTGTTTGGCGTGTGTGGTTCTAAAAGTAAAGTTAGTTTCTTTTGACAAGTGGCTTCTGATTGTGCCCAGCCAGACTGCGGCATTTGGTGGCTCGCACGGGGAGCGACTGAGGGTAAGTGAACTGCTCGCCCCTGAGGGCAGGGCGAGAGGATGGGTAGCCATTTTAAGATTCTTCTTTTGTTATTTTGTTTCACTTTTGTTTTAAGTTGCCTGTCCCTGGAGATGTGTAAGATGGAAGAAAAACCGCTCACATCTGAGGAACAGATAGGGAGAAAGGACGGATGGACATTTCAGGAGGCTATTATAATGATTTTGTGTTGTTCCAATTTTGTTTCACTCAGTTTCAGTTTTGTTAGGCGTTATCTTGTTGGGTTGTATTATAGTAGAAATACGGGATCAGAAATTAGTAAAAAACAAACTGAAAGAGTGTTAAGTAAATTGTTAGAGGAAGGAGGCATCTCAGTAAAATCAAGAACAATCAGGGCATACGTTGATACAATACAAAAATGTAGCCCATGGCTTTTTAAGGAGGAGTTGTTAAATATATCACAATGGAACCATCATGGTGAAGATTTAAAAAGAATAGAAAACAAAAGCCCAGGGACTCTGCCAGTTGGCACATTGCCATTGTGGACGTTCATATCTTGTTTGCTTAGTCCAAAGCCTTCAGTTCAGACAATGGTAGAGGAAGGAGAAGACATATTGATTCAAGTAAAAGAGAAGGTCTCTCAAGTTAGTCAGACAGAGGAAAAGATTCAAGTAAAAGAGAAGGTCTCTCAAGTTAGTCAGACAGAGGAAAAGATTCAAGTAAAAGAGAAGGCCTCTCAAGCTAGTCAGACAGAGAAAGAAAGTGTAAAACAGAAAAAGCCATCAGGGGGAAAGTTACAACAGGAGACTGCTACTAACACCTTTCTATCACCAGAGGACGTAAGTGTCCAACTAACAAGGCCACCTCCATATGCTGGGAGGTCCCCAACCCCCGCAGTTGATAGTTGGGATCCTGAGACAAGAGCTCAAATATTAACATGCCCTGTATTTGAGGCAGGAGGGCAGCGATTTTACCAAGTTTTAAATTTCAAAACAGTGAAGCAGCTAAAAGAGGCTGTAACAACCTATGGTCCTCAAGCACCCTTCACTGTAAGCATGGTCGAATCCATTAACAACTTGAACATGACGCCAGCAGATTGGGCTAATATGTGTAAAGCTGTGCTAAATGGAGGACAATACCTGTTATGGAAGGTTGCCAATGAGGAATTTTGCAAGGAGACGGCTAGGCGAAATGCAGCAGCTGGTTATCCTCAGAGAAATCTAGATATGTTGTTAGGAAAGGGACCTTATGAGGATCAGCAGCAACAAATTGCATATGATCCTGGCGTATACGCACAAATTGCTGCAGATGCAATTAAGGCATGGAAGACTTTACAAGGACATGGAGGTTTACAAGGTCAATTATCTAAGGTAATACAAGGAGCTAATGAACCTTATGCTGAATTTGTAGATAGGCTTATTCAAACAGCTACCAGAGTTTTTGGGAATACAGAACAAGCAATGCCATTACTAAAACACCTGGCTTATGAGCAAGCAAATCGTTGGTGCAGAGATATCATTAGACCATGGAAACATGAAGATTTAAACACATATATTAAATTATGTAGAGACATTAATGAACAAGAGCAAGTCGTGGCAGCTGCAGTAAAACAGGCTTTAGATGCCAGAGACATTAATGAACAAGGGCAAATTGTGGCAGCTGCAGTAAAACAGGCTTTAGATGCCAGGCCAAGAACATGCTACAATTGTGAACAAACAGGACATTTTAAAAGGAATTGCCCCATTGGAGGAGGGTTTAACAAAACTAGGTATCACAGGAGTAGAATACCAGGTATTTGCCCACGATGCCATAGAAGGAGACATTGGGCTAATGAATGCCGTTCTCAAACCACCATAGAGGGTACTCCATTATCAAAAAACGAACAAGGACCAGGTGTTTATCCACAATATCGTGGAGAAAGGCATCGGGCTCCATTGCCAAAAAATGGACAGGGGGGCCCAATGCTCCGGGGCCCAAAACCACAAATATACGGAGCACTGGAGGAACCCAGCAACCCCATCAGGGTAGTGCCCAGGACACATTGTCCATCAGATCCCTCATCAGACAAACCAGAGGGAGCGCAGGGTTGGACATCTGCGCCTCCGCCAGAGCAGTACTAACTCCAGAGATGGGAGTTCAAATCATTCCCACAGGGGTGAAAGGACCTCTTCCCAAAGGAACAGTAGGCTTATTATTGAGACGCAGCTCTTCTACTCTAAAAGGACTTATGATAAGTCCTGGGGTAATTGATCCCGATTATGAAGGTGAAATAAAAATTATAGCCAGTTCTCCAAAGGGTATATCAGTAATTTCACCAGGAGATAGACTAGCACAGTTACTAATAATACCCAGCCTACATGATAAATTTTCCAGTTGTACTGTAGAAAGAGGTTCCAAGGGATTAGGCTCCACAGGTGTAGATTGGGCTATGCTTTCTTTAAATTTAGATTCTCGCCCCATGCTAAAACTAAATATTCAAGGACATGAATTTAATGGGCTACTGGATACAGGTGCAGATCTTAGCATCATCTCTCGTCAAGAATGGCCAAAACATTGGCCATTACAACAAGCCACTCAAACGCTTCGAGGCCTAGGAGTGGCGACTAATCCCCATAGAAGTGCAATGGTATTAGATTGGAAGGATCCTGAAGGATGTGAAGGAACTATACATCCATATGTATTGGATCATCTTCCCGTAAATTTATGGGGACAAGATGTCCTAGATCAATTAGGTTTGACATTAACAAATAACATCAACCAAAATGCACCCACTATTATGACTAGACAAGGTTTTAGGAAAGGAAAAAGATTAGAAAAACAAGAACAAGGTATAGCAGCACCAATACAAATAGATCAAGGAACAGAAAGACATAGGTTGGATTTTCAGAAAGGGCCACTGAGACAATAAAAATTACTTGGAAATCAGAAAGACCAGTATGGGTTCCTCAGTGGCCCCTGACTAAAGAAAAGATACAAGCAGCCCATGACCTGGTCAAACAACAATTAGCAGAAGGACATATACAACCTTCTGTATCTCCCCATAATACTCCCATTTTTGTCATCAAAAAGAAATCTGGTAAATGGAGATTATTGCAAGATTTAAGAGCCATTAATAATGAGATGGTTATTATGGGACCTGCTCAATCAGGGATTCCTCAGTTGTCTGCTTTGCCAAAAACCTGGTATGTTTTAGTTATAGATATTAAAGATTGTTTTTTTTCAATTCCAATTCATCCTGAGGATAGTCCACGTTTTGCATTTACTATCCCTGCACTGAATCATGAAGGTCCTGATCAGAGATATGAATGGAAAGTGCTCCCTCAAGGGATGGCTAACAGCCCAACTATGTGTCAAATTTATGTTAACAAAGTAATCCAGCCACTTAGAAATCAAAATCCTGAACTACAAATATTTCACTATATGGATGATGTATGATTAGCACACAAAGATAAAAACACATTGCTAGAATGTTATGCCACACTTACAAACTTATTAAAATTATAATCTAGAGATAGCAATAGATAAAGTACAATTAAATTTTCCAATTAATTATTTAGGAGTTATATTATCCTCAACCATGGTCCGTCCACCAAAAATTCAAATACGAGTAGATCAACTCAAATCACTTAACGACTTTCAAAAGTTATTAGGAGACATAAATTGGATAAGGCCTTATTTAGGTATACCAACAGGAGAGTTGGGACCTTTATTTGATATCCTAAAAGGTCCATCAGATCCAAATTCACCCCGAATGTTAACGCCTGAAGCAAGAAAGGCATTAAAAATCATTGAAACATATATGGAAAATATGCATTTGGATAGAATTGATATAAGTTTGCCTTTATTATTTATTGTACTACCAACAAAAAATATTCCTACAGGAGTATTTTGGCAAGAAGGTCCATTATTATGGATACATTTATCTTATTCTCCTAACACTATTCTTGCTAGGTATCCTGAGGCTGTAGGACAATTAATACTCAAAGGAATAAAAGCAGCAAAGGGAGTGTTTGGAATTTCTCCCAATAAAATTATTACTCCATATACTATGAATCAAATTGATGAGTTAGCTAATGAGTTAAATACTTGGGCAATAATCATGTGCAAATCTAATGTTTCATTTGATAACCACTTACCATCTAATCCTTTATTGTCTTTTTGGTCATTGCATCCTGTAATTTTTCCAAAAATGACAAGAAAAACACCTATCATGAATGCTCCAAATATATTCACTGATGGGTCAAATAATGGTACAGCAGCAGTAGTTACCCCTGATCAAAATTTTGCATTTTTAGTACCCAAACAATCAGCTCAAAAGGTAGAGCTTAATGCAGTTTTACAAGCTTTTGTGATGTTTAAAGATTCTGTATTTAATTTATTTTCTGATAGTCAGTATGTAGTTAATGCTATAGTATCTCTTGAAGATGCTGGTAGGATTTCCCCTTCTTCTACTGTTTTCTCTTTGCTTTCCACTATACAAAGTCTAATCTGGGACAGAAAAGATCCATTCTTTATAGGACATATCAGGGCACATACAGGATTGCCTGGAGCCCTTAGTTTGGGCAATGATTTAGCAGATAAAACTACACATGACATACATATTTTCTCTAAACTAGAAGAAGCTATAAATTTTCATAAAAAGTTCCATGTCAATGCTAATACTTTACAAAAGCGTTTTAAAATAACTAAGGAACAAGCTAGACAAATAATAAAACAATGTCAAAATTGTGTGACCTTTTTACCACAAGTTAATCTTGAAGTCAATCCTAGTGGATTGATACCTAACCATATTTGGCAGATGGACGTCACACACTTGCCAGAATTTGGAAAATTAAAATATTTGCATGTTACAGTTGATACTTCTTCTGGATTTTTGATGGGCTCCCTTCATGCCGGAGAAAAAACTAAAGATGTTATAGCTCATTGCTTACAAAATTTTGCCACTGTGGGTGTTCCAAAACAGTTAAAAACAGATAATGCCCCTGGTTATACTTCTACCTCTTTTAAACAATTTTGCTCAACATTTGGCATTACTCATATAACAGGAATCCCATACAATCCACAAGGACAAGGCATAGTTGAAAGAGCTCATCAAACTATTAAAATGTACTTATTAAAGCAAAAAGAAGGAATTGGGAAGGGGTATATATTCCCCAAAGATAAACTTAAAATAACCCTTTTTACTCTAAACTTTTTAAATTTGGATTCATCAGGACTTAGTGCTGCGGAAAGGCATATGTGTCCAAAAAATGTACATAAGCCCAAGGTACTTTGGAAGGATATTCTAACAGGACAATGGAAAGGTTCTGACCCAGTAATTGTCTGGAGTCGGGGGTCTGTTTGTATGTTTCCACAGGGAGAACAGCAGCCGATTTGGATTCCAGAGAGATTAAATAAAGCGATTTCTACAGACCAAAAAGAAGACGATTTGGCTCAAATCCATAACAGCTGATATCCAGAGCTCCAGTTTGGCTACCCTTACATCTTGGACAGAACCAGGATGCTTTTTTCAATATCTATTTTATTATTGCCATTTCCCACATCATAAAGTTCTATTTTTTTTTTTTTTTTTGAGCTCATACAGACCTAGGTTAATGTTTTGTTGATCAGTTCTATTTTTTGACTGTGGAGTTTTTAAACATTGCAATGGAGATTTCACCTGTAAAAAGTTATAAGGCCTTTACTATAATGTTATGTGTTGTATGTATTATATTATGTGTGCACACTTGTGTTTTGTGTTATATGTTTGAATGTATGTATGTCCATATATCATATATGATGAGCGCTCATGATAAAATGGATCCAAATATTTTGTTTTCACGTGATTTATATGGTTTAATTTAAATTGGGTAAACAACTGTTGAGGATTGTTTTAATATGTAAACAAAAAAGAAGGTTAACAGATCTGTTTGTTTACTTTCACCTTTCCTTTTCATTATATTTAATAATTCTCTTAAAGATAATGTAAATTGTTAAGAAAATTGTTTTCTTTTAGTGCCTTCTGTAATGTTACATAATTTTTTCTTTAGCCATTATTGCCAGAATTCCTATCTTCATCCCAGTGCCGGTGAAGACAATGTAAATTGTTAAGAAAATTGTTTTCTTTTAGTGCCTTCTGTAATGTTACATAATTTTTTCTTTAGCCATTATTGCCAGAATTCCTATCTTCATCCCAGTGCTGGTGAAGTCAAAGATAAAACCAATCTACAGCTTCTACAATAGCCATCGCTGAACTGCTTGCAGAACTTGCCTGGACACATTGTGAGCTCACCTGTATGCATTGTGAACTATCTGTTGGTGCAGCGACTTGTGGTAGTGTTGGGGTATTTTTGCTGATGATGTCATTGGTGGTACAATTTTTCCAAAAGGAGCCATCAATTGGCTTGGTGTATCTTCCTCCCTTCTGCTTGTCATGATCGTCCAGCTAAAATTTGGGGGCCAACAGAGGTGAGGCAAAGAACCTCACCCCCCCGCTGGTACAAAGACCTCTCCACAGGTGTGGCTGTATACTGGACCGGTAGTCAGTGACGGGTAAGATCCAATTGCAATGGTACCAACCTAAGGACCATATGTACTATTGGACAACCTAAGGCAGGCACGGTCCCTAAGCCACATGCTTGTTGTTTAAACAGAGAGGGGGAGATGTTGAGAGCCACAGCCGAAGGGGCCCCAGCAAACTTCCAGCTGCCAGCAAACTTCCAGCTGCCGGCTGATGATTGGCTCACAGCGGCCCCAGCAACATCTAGCTGATTGGCTCCTCGGCCCCAGCAACATCTAGCTGATTGGCTCCTCTGCGGTGATGCTCATTGGGCTGTTTCCCTGCCCTTTCAGACCACGGAGCTGCTCATTGGGGGACTTTTTTGGCTCCGCCCACGTGACCCAGCCAATCGGCGTCAAGAGCAGGAGGATTGTGGGAGGTGGAGAGAAGCTTGTGTGGGAGAGAGAGGCTTGTGGAAAGCCGGTGGTGGCAGTTGAGGCTCTGAGGATTTTTCCTGAGAGGCTGTTTTGTTTGGCGTGTGTGGTTCTAAAAATAAAGTTAGTTTCTTTTGACAAGTGGCTTCTGATTGTGCCCAGCCAGACTGCGGCAAAAGAAGGTAGTTAATGTTGAGAGCATAGAGACCTGTTATGCTGATGGACTTAATTTGCAAGATTTCAATCATGGTAATGACATAAGCAGATGAGCATTGTATAGAGTCCATTATGACAATAATCAATGTGAAATGTGGATTAAGAAAGCAAGTATTAAACCAGGCTAAAAAATTATGAAGGCCCGAATTAAAACATTGGAAATGTGCATGAGGGAGAAAGTCACACTTATGAAATTAGATTATATATAAGCAACTGCAGGACTTGAAATTAGTTGAAGAAATAAAACTATGGAATCACTTTTTTACTGAGTACCTGAGTGTTTATGTTAATTACTAAGACAGAAATTGCAGAAGGCATATTTTTAGTTCAAAGATAATGCACCCAACTTTAGAATAGCAATACCTTCCTTTCAAAACACACACACACACACACACACACACACACAAACACTTTTTGTCACTTAAAGACACAAATTCAGAATTTTCCATTTGAAAGCCAAGATAAGTACTTCTATTTGGCCCCATACCCAGTAAAATTAGGACTTTAACCAGGATTATTTTCCTGGTTCTCAGTCCAAATAACATTGGGATGATGCGTAAGCAAAAGCTAAGAGGCAGAATCACCTTCCATTACTCCATGACCAGGGATTCTGATTTCACTAGGTATAGGTATAACACAGAAACCCACACTAAGAGATACCTCAACTGATTGCAATGGCTAAACTCCACTAAGCATCCTTAAACACTGCCCTGAATCTTCATGTTCTTTAAACAGGATATTATCTCAAATCTTTGACAAACCCCTTAATTGGAATAACTGTCAAAGTCATAATTGCAGCACAAAGTATAATTTTCCCTGTTGCTACATTCTCCAGCAGGTGATCTTTGGACAGGAAATGAACACAGAAATTGTATCACAGAATTTGACTGAACAGTAAGTGGCCAAAACCAAACATGAGTTTCAGATATCAAGCTTTATACAACTTGTAAAAATCATCCAAATGATAAACCAGTTGAAATCACTGGTGCCATATATCAACCTGTCATATCGCCAATAAAACACCAACCTCTGGTTGTTTTCTCGGTTGAAGTCTGAGGATGGGACAGGAGAATCTGTCAAATGTGCAGTGGTGAGAGAAAAAGAATGCTCTCAGAAAGACATGATAAGTATAAAAACTATGCTTGTCTTTTCAAAGAATGATGCTTGAATAATCAGTCATCCACAAGCAAAAAGATGGATCTGGAGAAAGGCCTTATGCCTTTTACAAAAATTAACTCAAAATGGATCATAGAGTCAATGTGGTACCACACACCTATAATCCTAGTGATTTGGGAGGCTGAGGCAGGAGGATGGCAAGCTTAAGGTTAGCCTGGGTAATTAGGGAGACCCTGCCTCAAAAAAGAAAAAAAAGGGCTGGAGATGTGACTCAGAGCTAGAATACATCTAGTTCAATCCCCAGTATTTCAAGAGAGAGAGAGAGAGAGAGAGAGAGAGAGAGAGAGGAGGGAGGGAGGGAAGGGATCAAAGGTCTAAACATAAAATGCAAAACATAAATATAAATGACCTCAAAGGTAACATAGGAAAAACGGGGTTGACTTGTCACCATAAACAACAGTAAAAGAACGATCCATGAAAGAAAAACATTTAACTGATAAAGATTGGTATTCTAAATACAAAAAGTACTCTTAACACTCAAAACTAATTTAAAATGGACAAAAGGTACGAATATCCTATGTCACGAGGGAATTACAAATATGTGAAAACACTACACAGTTATTAGAATGGCTAAAATAATGACAACACCAAAAGTTGGCAGAGAGGTAGATACATTTCTGGTTGGAGTGCAGAAGGGAAGACAGTTTTTCAGTTTCTTACAAAGCTTTTCCTATCATATCAGCTTCCACTTTGGATTATAATTTGGTAGGTTCTTTCAAAGCAAAACCTACTATCACCATATGATCTAAAATTCATGTTCTCTGGTATTTACCCAAATTAACTGAAAGCTTACATCTACAGAAAAAAAAACTACCCACAAACATTTATAGAAACTATCTTTGTAATTGTTAAAACTTGGAAGAAGTTGTCTTTCAGTAGGCCATTATATGTATATACAAATGATGCCTCATCCTCTGAAGCAGCCCAAGTAACAAGGCAGGGAAGAACTAGGACTATTAGATTAACAAAGATCAATTCACAAGGACGAATCACTAGAAATAGGGGAATAAGCATTCACTCCCTCTGAACAGTTATTCTATGAGATAGGTAGTATTATGTCCACATACAAATTCTGAAAAAATATAGGTCTATTTTGCAGTACTGGGGATTGAACCAGGGGTATTTTACCAGTGAGTTATATCATTAACCACTTTTATTTTTTAATTTTGGGACAGATTTTCACAAACTTGTGGATCCAAGAAGGTATTAATATCCTTCTAAATGTCAAAGACCACCAGCAAGCACAGGAAAATAATTTACATGTTTGTGCCAATCATAACCCCTTGCCAGAGGGCCAACCTGAAATAAATACTGTATTAAGAAAGAATGTGAGGCTGAGGCTGGACTCAGTAGCATACAATGCTATGACTAATGGTAAAATCTCGCAAAGACATGAGAGAAAGAATGAGGCAGATGTACCTACATGGCCATCTCTTATCTACTGTATTGTGTATGAGACTGCTGATAAGAGACTGAAGGTTACAATTCAAATTCATAATTAATGATGGATGAAAAGCCCAACCTAGGAACAAAGATCTATATTTTGTTTTTGTTATACCAAAAAAAAATTTGCTTAGGGTAAAAAAGTAGACTGCAAAAGTTATTCAAAAAAGAACACCTTAGGGCTATTAACTGAGATAGCACTTAAGTTAACATTGGAAAGAAGTTTCTTTAGGCACAAAGTCAAGGAAGCCCATAAATATTTGAGGACATACAACTATGTCCCTTGAGTAGAGACAAAGAAGTAGAAGAAGATAGAGCAAGAATAATGGCTTGAAAGCATGTATTAGGAGACTTCAAATACCTAAGTGTTTGGCAGAGAACATTATTTTGATTCGGTGTGTACTGAAGAGCCACAGAAGGAATTTGAGCTTAAAAACATCCATGATCCATATTTCATTTAGTAAAGAAGATTCACCAACAATAATGTGAAGGTGAAATTGGTAAAGAAGGGAAAGAGTGACAGAAAAGATCTGTGTAATAAGAGATCATCAGCAAACTGGAAGGTTCTCAAATGCCTTAATGTCCAATATGAGATGAGGCCATTCACACATTTTGAAGGAAAAGGCCCTCCCCATTGTCCTAATTCCTCTCTTCAGATTCATAGAAAATAATCTAACCTTAGATCTTGACAAGGATCTAAGACTTCAGTTTTTCTTTTTTAAAAAACAATTATATGGTGTTTTGGTTAAGGAGGTTTCTATTTGTTTTTGTTCCAGAATAATACCATCAGTGGTTTTGAAATTTCCTTATATATTTTTGATTTGTTCATCCCTAACTAAAACTGGAACAAGTCTATCCAAGTTTCCTGAAGATTAGTCCTTTTATGTTTTGCATATAAGCCGGAGAAAATTTTATCTCCCATATTACAATTTGATGATTCTGTTGCTAAAGTTTGATAATGACCTCTGTTAACATTTTTTGAGCACCAGCTATGTACCAGAACTTATCTCAAACATTCTACATGCAAAATCTTATTCAGTACCCTCAAGACTTATAAGAAGTAGGCATTCTTATTGTCACATTAAGAAGGATAAAATTCAGATACACAGATTGTCACCTGTCTGGGAAGGGGTAGAGCTGAGACTAGAACCACTTGGATATCATGCCAAAGCTATAATACCTATGACAATATACTGTATGCCTTCCATGTAAATTATTTTACCTTTCCTTCCCTCTTTCTTTCCTTTATTCTTTCTTCTTCTTCTTCTTCTTCTTATTATTATTATTATTTGAACAGTGAGGAACAGTGATATCATCCAGCTAACCTACACTGCTAAAATTAGTGATTCTGGAACTTGGCTGCACATAGGAATTACTTCAAAAGCTTTTTAAAAACTTCTCATGCTTAGATAGGTCTTGCCCCAGAAAAATTCATATAAATCTGAGGGTGGATCGTGTGCATGAGAATTTTTTAAATTTCACCCAGGCTATGGTTATATAGAGTCAGAGTCAAGGTCTACTTCCATAAGTCCTTTTCTTCCCCCATGTGCTGATGTTAAATCTAGTCTTCCTTATTTTATATCTAAGTAGTTGATTTGAAGATACAAAGGCAGGACCTTACATATGTCATAATTAAATTTTATCTTACTGGATTGGGTACATTATCCCAGCCTGTCAAAAGACTTTTATGGAACCTGATTCTGTCACCTAGCATATTTTTAAAAACTTCCAGTTTCATGGCATCTAAAAATGTCACAAGCATTCCTTTGATATTTTCATCTAAATCTTAAAGCAAATCAGTGAACAGGAAACAGGCTTCAAGCGTGTTGGCTTGACATCGTTAGACACAGGCATCCAAATACATATTTGCATAATTTTATGCTCACCCATGGTTCATTTCTTCATTTTGTTCCTAAGAATGCCATTAATGACCTTTAAAATAAAAAAACTGGGAGAAATGCCAGCATACTGTCTGTAGCACATCTATCTGCACCACCAACTTGCAGTCTTTTCACAAAATGAATGAGTATGCCCCCGACATGGTTTATTCTTAGTTACAACATGTGAACAATTAGGAAGTATTGAAACAACCTAAGTAGGAGGTGGGAGGCGATGATGGAAGGAAAAGAAAGAAGAAAAGAAAAGTGATAAACTTTGAGGGAACAGAAATCATAAAATTTGAAAGATTAATAT
The DNA here is from genome assembly GCF_021218885.2 of Marmota monax. NCBI lineage: Eukaryota > Metazoa > Chordata > Mammalia > Rodentia > Sciuridae > Marmota > Marmota monax. The sequence goes on along the minus strand of NW_026693777.1, from coordinate 10,613,377 downwards.
TTTTCTTAAAAATACAAAATCAGCCATAAATTCTAATTAGGATTAATGTAAATAAGTTTTCAGAGTTAAAGAGACCACAATTTTCACACTATAAAACACTTTGTTTAAACATGTTGATATTTTCAAATGACACTGTAAATCATGGTTTCAAATATATGAGAAAAAAATTATAGTAACCTTAGAAGACCATAACTAAATCAGGTAAAGAACAAAACTTCGCAGTATAATGTTGAAATTCTCTTATGATAGATCCTCAATTTCTAAAGTAGGTTTATCTACAAATCTAGAAAACAAAATATCCAAACAACATAATTGGAGAGAAAGACTAATTTATCTGAGTAGAAACTTTCCCAAAACTACACACTCATACAAATCAGCACACTACATATTTTTATCCTCTGATTTCCTTCAATACCCAAAGTTCCGATCTCAAGACATGCAAATTATTTCTTCATAGTAGAATTTGAATCTCAAATGACCCCCAAAAGCTCTTAAGGTGAAGGATGTTGTCCCCAAGGCAGGATTGTTTAGAAGTCAAATCTTTGGAAGGAAATTGGATCTTGAGTGCTCCAGCCTCTTTAATGGTTTAATCCATTGATGGAGTCAGAATTTAATAAGCTATTTGGAGGTGGTAAAGACTTAGGAAGTGGGGTGTCGTTGGAGGTAATAGGTCCTTGAGGGGTATGCTCTTAGGAAATATATTTTGTTTCCAGTCCCTTTCTTACTCACATGCTCCCTCTTTCTCTATCTACTTATTGCCTATCCACCATGAGCTGGGTAGCTTTACTTCACCATATGTGCCCTGCCACCATGTTCTGCCTCGCCACAGACCTAAAAGCAGCAGAGGCAATTGACTGTGGAGTAAAACCTCTGAAAACATGAGCCAAATTAATTCTTTCCTCCTTAAAGTTGATTTTTCTCAGCTGTTTTATCTCAGCAGTGAAAATTGAACTAACAAATTTCATCTTTAATGGTTACATTCAACATTATTAGCAATTTTAAATTTCAAAAAGGAAAACTTTTTATTTCTCCTCAGGATCTCTCATTTCTATTTTAATTCTTTATGTTTCTATTTCCTAGATGTCTCCATTAGCATAAAATTATCTCCAAACAATTAAAGTTAATTAATATAATTTGACACTTATAAATAAAGATATCTTATCAGCAGGTATCTTATCAGCTTGTTAAGAATAAGTTTCAGGAAAACAGCCCTTGTTACCAAGTAAATCAAAAGTGGCAAAAAAAAAAGAAAAAAAAGTTTCCTTTTCTAATTCCTTCTGTTTGGAAGAGGTGTTATGTTTTCAGAGTCCTTTGGTTCAATTAGCTAATCATGCTTCTCTAGCAGCTTAATTTGCAACACGACACTATAGATTCAATAATTTATTTGTCAATCTTCTTGCATATGGAAAAAATTCTCATAAAACAGCAAATCTTTTGACTAGTAAAAGAGTTTTCTAGCCAGAGTCCCACAGCAATTAAATTTTGTTTAGTGTGTGCCACAGAGCAATATTCAATATCAGCAGTTACACTGATTGTAGATAGGCATTTGTGTAACTTTCCTGTATAAAAAAGCAATTAAAGGATAGAAAATATGAGACTAAGTATCAGAAAGAGAGAGTAGAAGTTGTAAAATACAGAAGAGAGGACAGAGTAACTTTCTGAAGAAAATGGGAAAATTATCAATCACATAATAAGTACATGGCAAAAACATAATAAATAGTAATATCATTAATATAAGTCTTGTGTTTGGAGATAAGAGAACATTATAATATTTAGAAAAATTATTTCTTGTTCAATGACATGAATGATTCCAAAACCATATAGATTTGAAACTTCATATCAAATCTGTCCTATATATGACGAGGCATTTAAATACCTTCAAATACCACAAAAGAACATTTTTCAATTTATTCACTTTTCTCATTAATGTACCCATTCATTAAAAAAATCTTTTTAAAGAATAGCTTTAGGGAAATGTGTCCTCAAAGATGTCTTGCATTTCTTTTTATCTTGTAATCAGAGCACCAACAGCCTTTTATTGAAGACAATCTTGTCAAGGGCATTTCTATAATGAACAGTCTAGGCGAGAGAAATAAAGTATCCTTCCAGAGCAAAGAGCAGGCATGTTTAATGTCCACTATAATAAATATAATGTATCCTTTGGAAATAAAAGTCAAGCAGGTTAACTGCGCATTGTAAAAGATCTGGTTTCACCAAATCCGTCTTCTCTGAAATGCAGCCCACTTCATATGAAGGTATAACTTGTTTATCTCTGTGCTGTTTTGTGTGAATTGGGGCCTGAAGAACAGGTGCAGACACATGTTTGATTCAGAGAATTAAAAAGACAAAGCTTTTAAATATGAACAAAGAAGCCATATTTACAGTAAAAATTGTTCTTCATGGAAATGGAGAAGAGAACACTTGAGAAGTAAAGGAGCTATCATGGCATTCTGCCTTGACACATTGCCTGATGCTCTCTGGCTCTGCCACACCTGTCCTCAACCCGAAAATCCTGAAACTCTCATAAATATAAGTTATCAATATTACAAATTAGCAAATTCAGTGAGTCAGAAAAAAAGACAATAATAGAAAAACAATAACAGCAACAGAAAAGACCAAAGAGAAAATATGCAATTGATCACTACAAGAAAAACTGAAAAAGTAGGAGGTAAGAATTTGAAAAGACTAGGGAAAAGAAAAACAGAAAACTATTACAGGAATACAGAGAACGGTAAATATCACAAAGGAGAACACATGGTGGAAAATATGAAGTGTTGAAGGATAGAAATAAAACGCAAGCCACAAGAAATGGAAATAATTTTTAAAATATTAGAAATTATAAATAGAAAAAAAACAAGGGAGATGAATTTGACATAGTTAGAATATTTAAAAGACAAAGCATATTTTTTAAAATAGAAATTTAAAGACAAGATTTAAGAAAAACAATCCTGAAGTAAGAAATGACAGTGATAAGTTTTCTTAGGACCAGAAAAAGAAGAGAAAAAGACAAGGTGACTATGAATGATTAATTCCAAGATACATGCCAGTTACTGCACTTCAAAGATAAAGAATTACATAGGATACTTAGCAAAAATAGTCAAATATGGTATAAAGGAAAAAAAAAAACCAAAAAACCTCAGATTTTCTCATACTAATATTCAATAATGAAGAGGATGAAGCAGTTATTATTAGATATTAAAATCAAACTTTTAAATTAATAAGTTAATAAGCTAGCTATTAGACATATTTAAGAATAAATCATGTGGAACCACTAATATTTTGTTAAAAATGAACAGCTTCAGAATAGACTCAAATGAAAATTTCCTAAAGAACAACAACAGAAACAGTATAAAGTGCTTCCTTATTAAATATAAACTTTGATTTTGTGATGTTCTGTATCAATGTTTTGCAAACATGTTGATGCAAAGGAAATTTTAAGTTGCATTCTATTTAAAAGAAAAACATTTCAAGAACTAAAAGGGATGATGACAACTATATTCCGAGAGAGTAATTTTCCTCCAGTGAAGCATATTCTTTTGATTATACACAACATATAACCACCTAAGATTTTCCAAATGAAATTGTAAGCTAAGAAAGTTATAAAGAGCCAAACTCTACTTAAATTATAAAAGTTCTACATAGTTTTGTATATGGAAGGATATGTTGTTCAGATGAGCCCCATCTTGAGGAGGATATCAGAAGACAAATAACATTTTAAAACAGGTAAGTAATATAAGTAAAACATATAATAAATAATAACCATAATGCCTTTTAATTGTACATTACAGGTGGAATTTAAATAAATGATAAGAGTATTTCAATGTTTAGTAGCTTAATGGTATAAGAAAGTAAATATATACATATATATGTATCATCCAGCTTCCCCAGCATTCCAAGATGCTTCCCAGAACACTGAGGGAATGCCAACTAGATTGCCTAGAGTTAGGTGGAAACAAATGACTAGCAAATGGATCTTGGAATACCTCTGCACTCTGCAGCTCCGAGTCAGACTACAGACACCAGCTAACTTGGTAGCTCACTGGAAAAAGTGAAGGTTTTCTTTTTCAGAAGCATAATGAGAAGTTCAGTCTAGATTGAGTGCCCAGATAGCTAATCTCTATGCCTAGTCTCTGAACCTACCCTAAAGACACCACCCAGGAAAGCATCAGCACAGGGACTATACTCAGGAGGTAAAATAGCTGCTCTACTCAGCCAAAAACTGACCCCATAGCTCTACTCTAACAGGCGATCTTCAGTCAGTTTTTCTTTTTTCACTGTTGCTTTTGATTTTGATTTTTATTATATTTATTCAATCATATTAATTGTACAAACTACTGGGATTCACTGTGACATTTTCACTCATGCATATATTATATTTTAATTGTATACACCCTTTCTAAACCCTCTCTTGTCCTCTCCTCTCTCCCACTTCACCTACATCTCCTTCCTCATTGCAAATAGACTATCTTCTATTTTCAGGTCATCTAATTTTTTTGAAATTTTTATTGACTATATAGGAGAGAAAGCATAAAATATTATTTTGTGTCTGGCTAAATTTGCTTAACATGATAATCTCCGACTACCTTCATTTTCCTACAAATGATATGATCTAATCCTTCCTTAAGAATGAATAAAACACCATTGTGTATGTGGACCATATATTATTTTGTCCACTCATCTGTTTATAGGTGCCAAGGCTGATTCCATATCTTGGTTATCATGAATAATGCTTCAATAAATATAGCAATGCAGATTTCTCTTTTATATGTTGACTTCTAAGGAACATAGTCATTTGATTCGCATCTGTTCTAAAGTGTAACACTTCCCAATCTCAGCCTGGCCTGCAGCCCTGCCCAACTACACATCACAAATAGTGAAACTTCTCCACCCGGAAATATATCCTTTAACTAGACTGAGCAGACGACATTGTAATACTCAGCCAGCAGCTCTACTTGAAGGCAGAACCTAGCAAGTGGTCTTGCTGGACAATAAAGCCAAGCCAGCAGCTCCACCCAACAACAGAGCAAAGGCAAAATCACAGATGATTGGAAAACCTACCATAAACTCTGCCTGCCCAGGGTCATGTGAGGCAGGCATTGTAAAGATCACAGACTGGACTAAACACTAAATAGCCAAGGTATGGAATCAACTATTTCCACCTGTAAGCCTATGTTTAAAGAACATGTGTACTGGGAAACTATTCAGCCTTTAAAAAGATGAAAATTCTGTCATTTGTGACAATATAAATGGAATTGGAGGAAATCATGCTATATGAAATAAGCCAGGAATAGAAAAAACAAATACCACAATAGAACTCAAAAGAAGTAAAGAGTAGAATGGTGACTATAGAAACAGTGGGTTGGGAGAATGGTGAGAAGATGGTCAAAGGACATAAAATCTCAGAATTTGGTGGATTTGCCTTTTGACATTTATTGCAGGTTATGGTTATTATACTTAGTAATATTATATTGTACATTTCAAATTGAAAGTAAATTTTTAAAATTCTCACACAAAAAATAAGTATTTGAGATTAGACATGCTAATTAGCTGGATTAAACTTTTCCACATTGATTAATAAATTATACAGCACGATGTTTTATATATATATATATATATACACACACACACACACACACACACACAAAATTACAAACTGTTAATTTATAATAAAAATTTAAAATAGCAACCAAAAAGTCAGGAAAGTTAAAATATTATTTTTAAAAAAATTGATGAAGCCTTATCAAAATTGATTTTAAAAGTAAAATACAAATTATCAAATATGAATGAAAATGTAGTTATCAATACAGATCATATAGACAATACAAAATTTAATTAATCACATTTTATACTCTTTACCCCCAAAACGTTGAAAACCCCAAACTGGATAAATTTCATTTCATTAAAACTGACAGAACAAATAGAGAATTACAATGGTAGAAAACAACTAAAGTAACTGAATACATTTAAATGTTTCCTACCAAGAAATCAATGTCACATCATTTGGTAAATTATTCTAAAGACTTATGTAAGAAATCACAGCCAAGTTTAATAAATTGTTCTAGAGAATAGAAAATAAATATATAACACTTTCCAACAAACATTTTTTAAAAATTAAGATTTTTCTCATGAGAATGACTGAACATGGACCAAAATTGTAATAAAATCTGTCTTGTCTATTTACCTATCCATGTATCTAGCTACCTAGAATAAGATATAATGATCAAGTAGAATTTATTTCAGAAATGCAACAATGGTTTAACATTCAAAATAAATGTAATGATGTGGTTAGTGAATACTATAAACTATGGAAAGAAGTAGTAGCATAAATAAATTTGACAAAGTAGTGCTGACAATACAGAAACTATTATACTTTTTGTTACACATACATAACTATCTTTAAAAATGTTTATATTTTAAAATATTCATGCTAAACCTATTTTAAATGTTACCTTAGTTTCTAAACTAAAGATGGGTGATTTTTTAATACTGAAATATAGGAACTACCTTAACTTTCTATCAATTTGTATTTGGATCCATTCTTTAAGGATCTGGAAACAACTTGTATACCCTACAGTGGGGGAAAAAATCTATTTCCCATAGTATCTCAAATTCCAAAACAATCAATGAAAAATTTGTAATCTAACTACAGTATTAAAAGAATCATAAAATTATCTTTTATAAGACAGCTAGTCATATTCCAAAGGAACTCTCTTTTAATATATGTCCAGTCAGTGAAGAAGTAGAGAAAGCCAGCTAAATTATGATCCAAATCTTGCATCACTGACAAAATTGTAAGGGTATGTTAAATAAAAATGGTATACATGGGAAACTAGACCTATCAAATCAGAGCAGCTTTAAAAATACTGGTTGTTTCAGAGAAACAACCCAGAAGGTTTTCCGTATTCAGTTTGGCATGTCTAGGATTATAAAATGCTAAAAGCACCAATGTTTATGTCATTTTGAAAATACTAGAGACTAAATACAGCAGCACAGTATTGAAAAATCTTTATATAAAGTATAAATAATTTAACAATTAGAGCCAAAATCTGGCATCACTATTTGCAATTTTAAATATAGACAAAATCCCCAATTGTTAAATCCTTGAAACACAGCTCTAATTGTTAAAACACAACCCAAAAAGTGGCATACTGTATAATTAGGTCTTCATGTGAATTGTTGTATATTTGCATTCATGAAGGCATTAGCCCATTAGGGTAAACTGACATAGTGCTGTGCAAAAACTGCTAAAAGGCAATAAGGAATAGTCATTTTAAAAATTAATTTAAAACAATTTCCAAGTGTGCCAAGGGAAAACAAAAATCATTAACCAGTATTATTAATATTCACAGCAGCTGTTACACAATCATGCATCAAGTCCCTATGTTCAAACTTACTTATAATGCAGTGTCTAAAAATATTCTATTAGTCTGTAGCTCATCACACACTAGTGGACTGTAAATAGCTATAATTTAAATTTTTATAAATTTATCACATTTTTATAGAAGAACATGAGCTCAATATATATTTGAGATCAGTGATTTTTTTGTGGCCTCAGAAAAATCTTCCAAAAGGCCTATCTATACTCCCCAACACAGTCCTGTAAGCAAATGATACTACCTTTCTGCATACTCCTGACTTTTTTGCTCAGTTTGTCCAAATAGCCTGCTGCCAAGAGGCATAATCTTCTGTTTTGTCTTCAGGTCATCTATGCCTTTGTTTGTGATGCCTACCATCCTTAGACATTTGTCCAAAGTATTTTCATTTCTTCACTCCAACTGAAGTTTTTTATATTAAGTCCTAGATTTAAAAATATACATCTAAGCCTAACTGGCCAAACTAGGTTGGCCCAGATCTTGTTAAGTCCAGGATCATTTCAGGATTTAAGATGGTATGCACTTGCTTGTTCCCAAAAGAAAAGTAACATAAGCCCAAGGCAATTCTGGTTTACAAGAATCTATTTTTAAATCCTTTAGACCAAGATTTCAAATCCTTTATCAAGGTCCTTGCTAGTAGACTTTATTGTTTTGTTTGTTTCTTCTAAATCATCATTAACTTTTATTGCCAATAGCTTTCTTCCAAAATATATTTTCTGTATATTTTTATAGTAGGGAACTGAATATTTCAATTGACTCAGAAAAGTCTTAAAGAATAAAACCTTTTGACATTTATCTATACAACAACATAATTACATTTTATATCAATGTAATATGTTTGTGAGCAGTCTTGTGTATCTATAAAACTGTGTGGTTATTGGTGGCTCCAAATCTTACATTTTAGGGAAGCTGTAAAAGAAATAAAAAAGGTACAAATACTTTTCTAAAACCCTAAAGAATCCTAGAGTTAATTTATGTGTGTTAAACAGGAATCAACATGTTCTATAAAGACATTAAACGCTTAAACTTCTACAGGCTATCAGTTTTAATATAATTAGCCACAATTAATTATGAATATTGAACTTCAATGATGTTTCAAGTTGGTGTCCTAACCCCCCAAAAACTCATAGAAAGATTTTTCTTAGAGTAAAAACTTACTTCAATTTCTTCTTTTACTTCCTTAAAGCTGAAAAATAACAAGACAAAGTTTCTAAAACTGAGCTGATAAACTCTTTCCTTGCTCTAGTGAATGTTCCCTTATACGTGTATCTCACAAAAATCGTGTTCATATGCATACACACTCTACTGTGAATATCCACCCAAAACACTAAAGAATTTATTTTAATTTAAAAATATTAATAAATTTCTATAGTGTTATACTGTGTATAAGAAATTTCAAATTTAGAGAAAGTTAAAAAAGTAAATAGTTATTCAATATGTAATTACATTCAAAATATAAATAAATGAAGGTAGTAACCAAAGTTATTCAGTATGTAAATATATTCAAAATATAACTAAGTAAAGATATTGGGATAAACATGCATACTTGAAATGCTGAAAATTTTAAAGAATAAAATCTGAGGAAAAAAATCACATCTATATCTAACCTGAAGTGATCATTTGAATTGTAACTACACATAATTATGCATGCACTATAATTTATAAAACTAAATATATAATTATAATATGTAAAATATATGACTGTTCTTTAATACTAATTTCTATTGCTTAATATAACATATGAACAGGACAGTCCATTAACAATAAATCACAAATTTCTTTTAAGAATTGCAGATGCATCCCACTTGAGGTCAGGATATAAAACTTATCAGTCACAATGATTATCTCCAATTATTATTATTTTAACAATTATGACATTAGTTTGTTTACTTTTCTTCATAATTTTATACCATAAACAAATATTTCCTGCTATTTACAAAACTTTCATAAATGGAATAGATATGCATCCTAATATTTCTAGTTTCTTTTGTTGAATATTTTATCTGTCAGATTTATCTATACATCTCCACTTCCAGTGATGTCAGGTAGGTAATTTTACATAACTCTCTCACTGAGATCACTTTTTAAACATGTATCTAATAATATAAAAACCATGATCTGAAAGCATCATAAAGATAACAGGAAATTAATAATTCAAAGACCATAATCTCAGAGAAAGAAATTTATAAAAGAGAGCCTAATATTTAAAGAAATTATTCTCTAGCAGTGTCTGCCAGTTCCAGAGACGTTAAAAGATTCACCAAGAGAATGTCAGTGTTTTGGGTCCAGCTAGGGCAAAATACTTAAAAAGAAGAATCTTGAGAGGATTAAGAGGAAAAGTGCAGTTTATACCTTCCAAAGAGCAACAATCAGACTGACAGCTGATTTCTCCACAAAAATACAGAGAAATCTCTTATTTTCAAAATGCTACATAGTGTAACTATTAAATCAAAATGAAAAACTAAAAAAAAAAAAAAAACAAATGCCAAATGTCTTCTTTGATATAAGGAGAGTAACTAAGAACAGAGTAGGGTCGAAGAGCATGAGAAGAAGATTAACATTAAACAGGGATGAGAGGTGGGAGGGAAAGGGAGAGAGAAGGGAAAATGCATGGAAATGGAAGGAGACCCTCAGAGTTATACAAAAGTACATACAAGAGGAAGTGAGGGGAAGGGGAAAAATAATATAAGGGGGACAAACGAATGTCAGTAGAGGGAGCAGAGAGAGAAGAGGGGAGGGGAGGGGAGGGGAGGGGAGGGGAGGGGGGATAGTAGAGGATAGGAAAGGCAGCAGAATACAACAGACACTAGTATGGCAATATGTAAATCAATGGATGTGTAACTGATGTGATTCTGCAATCTGTATATGGGGTAAAAATGGGAGCTCATAACCCACTTGAATCAAATTGTGAAATATGATATATCAAGAACTATGTAATGTTTTGAACAGCCAACAATAAAAAATTTTAAAAAAAAAATCCCACTATCATGATATATTTTGGTCTACTTCAAAGACATTGCTGATGTAACCTTGGTGACTCCCTGATATTGTAGCACATGAGGATAGAGGTTTAATAAAGACAAACGTGATGGATATGTGTGTGCCAAAAAAAAAAAAAAAAAAAAAAAGAATAGAATATAAGACAAAACTCACATGATTATCTCAACAGACACACAAAAAAAATCACTTGACAAATTTCATACCTTTAATGATTAAAGAAAAACTCACTCAACAAATTAGAAATAGAAGGGAAAGTTCTCCATCTGATAAAGAACTTGTTTTAGAAAAACCCACAGCTAAATGGTGAAAGACTTAATGCCTTCATCCCATATCAGGAACAAAACAAGAATGTCTGTTCCTGTCACGTTCATTCAATACTGCTGGAGATTCTAGTCAATTAGGAAAGAAAAATAATAATAAAAGGCATTCAGATCAGAAAAGAAGAAGTGAAACCATCTCCATTGCAGATGACATGGAAAGTTCTAAGGAATATACATAAAGTATGAGAGCTAAGAAGCAAGTTCAGCAGGATTACAAAATACAAAATCAATATACAAAAATGAAATGTGCTTCTAGAACATAGCAATGAACAATCTGAAAAAGAAATGAAGTAAACAGTTCTATTTGTAATCCATCAAACATAATAAAATACTTAAGAATAAATTTGGAAAAAAAAAAAAAAACAGTGGTGTAGCCAGGATGCAGTTGAGTAGTAGAGCTCTACCCCAGCAGGAGGTCTTAGGTTCAATACCCAGTACTGAAAAAAAAAAGAAAGAAAAGAAAGGAAGAAAAATAAAAAGAAACAAAAGATTTTTCATTTAAAGAAAAGTAGAAGAATACATAATACAGATCCTAACTCAAAGAAATATTATAGGGTTTAATTTTTTTTAATACATGACAGTGGAATGCATTACAATTCTTATTACACATATAGTGCACAATTTTTCATTTCTCTGGTTGTATATAAAGTATGTTCACACCAATTCATGTCTTCATACATGTACTTTGGATAATGATTTACATCACATTGCACCATCCTTGCTAGCCCTCTGCCCCTTCCCTTCCCTTCTCACCTCTTTGCACTATCTAGAGTTCCTCTATGCCTCTCATACTCCCCCTCCCTACCCCATTATGAGTCAGTCATCTCATATCAGAGAAAACATTTGGCATTTGGTTTTTTTGTTTGTTTGTTTGTTTGTTTGTTTGGATTGACTAACTTCACTTAGCATCATCTTCTCCAACACCATCCATTTACCTGCAAAGGCCATTATTTTATTATCTTTTATTGCTGAGTAATATTCCATTGTGTATATATGCCACATTTTTAACCCATTCATCTACTGAAGGGCATCTAGGTTGGTTCCACAGTTTAGCTGTTGTGAATTTAACTGCTATAAAGATTGATGTTGCTGTGTCCCTGCAGTACACTGTTTTTAAGTCCTTTGGGTATAGACCAAGGAGAGGAATAGCTGGGTCAAATGGTGGTTCCATTCCCAGTTTCCAATGGAACAGAATAGAGGACACAGAGACTGACCCACAAAATATCAGTTACCTTATAATAGACAAAGGTGCCAAAAACATGCATTGGAGAAAAGATAGCCTCTTAAACAAATGGTGCTGGGAAAACTGGAAATCTATATGCAACAAAATGAAATTAAACTTCTATCTCTCACCATGCACAAAACTCAATTCAAAGTGGATCAAGGACCTAGGAATTAAACCAGAGACTCTGCATCTAATAGAAGAAAAAGTAAGCCCTAATCTTCATCATGTGGGATTAGGCCCCAACTTCCTTAATAAGTCACCTATAGCACAAGAATAAAACCAAGAATCAATAAATGGGATGAAGTCAAACTAAAAAGTTTCTTCTCAGCGAAAATCTGTGGGGTGAATAGAGAGCCTACATCTTAGGAGCAAACTTTTACCCCTCACACATCAGATAGAGCACTAATCTATAGGGTATATAAAGAATTCAAAAAGCTAAACACCAAAAAAAAAAAACAAAAAAACAAAAAAACAACCCAATCAATAAATGGGCCAAGGAACTGAACAGACACGTCTCAGAATATACAATCAATCAAGAAATATATGAAAAAATGTTCATCATCTCTAGAAATGCAAATCTAAACTACTCTAAGATATCATCTCACTCCAGTCATAATGGCAGCTATTATGAAGACAAACAACAATAAGTGTTGGTGAAGATGTAGGGAAAAAGGTACACTCATACATTGCTGGTAGGACTGCAAATTGGTGCAGCCAATATGGAAAGCAGTATGGAGATTCCTTAAAAATATAGGATGCTTTTTAAGCACAAAGAAAATGAACTCACATATAAACTAATAAATAAAAAATATTGGTAAAAATTGCATTGCCTATTCTGAGTGTCTTATTTTTCCAAATGAATTTCATGATTGCTTTTTCTAAGGCTATGAAGAATGCAATTGGGATTTTAATAGTAATTGTATTAAATATATATAACAGTTTTGGTAGTATGGCCATTTTGACAATATTAATTCTGCCTATCCAAAAGCACGGGAGATCTTTTCCTCTTATAAGGTCTTGTTCTGTAGTGTTCTGTAGTTTTCATCGTTTGTTCTAGTGTTTGTTTCATAGTTTGTTCTAGTGTTCTGTAGTTTTCATCGTAGAGGTCTTTTACTTTTTTTATTAGGTTGATTCCCAAGGTTTTTTTTTTTTTTTTTTTTTTTTAAGGCTATTGTGAATGAAGTAGTCTTCCTAATTGTCTTGCATTCTACAGTGACACAGCCACATCCATGTTACAGTAGCTCAATTTACAATAGCTAAACTATGGGACCAACCTAGATGCCCTTCAACAGATGAATAGATAAAGAAAATGTGGTACATATACACAATGGAATATTACTCAGGCTTAAAGAAGAATAAAATTCTGGCAATTGAAGATAGATAGATGGAGCTGGAGAATATCATGCTAAGAGAAATAAGGCAAACCCCAAAAAGCCAAAGGCCAAATGTTTTCTCTGATGTTGATCCATAATTAAGGGTGAAGATAGAATGAAGTAACCTTGGATTATGCAGAGGGGAATGAGGGTAAGGGATTAGGTGTGAGGATGGGAAGGATGGTGGAATGAAATGGACATTATTACCCTATATACATGTATGATTACACTACTGAGTGACTGCATCATGCTCAGCCAGAGAAATGAGAAGTTGTGTTCCATTTGTGTACCATGTTTCAAAATGCATTCTATGGTCTTGAATAACTAATAAGAACAAATTTAAAAAGTAAATAAAATAAAATATATGCAGAAATAATGAAAAAAAGAAAGATATTGGTAAATATTATTTTGTAAATATAAATGCACTCTGACTTTATAAAACAATAACAGTAATTATATAATATGAAATTTGAAGCAGATATAGAATTAAATTTTAAAATATCAAGGACTCATGAATGTGGAAGAATTAAATGAAGTAAATGTTACCCAAATCCTGGAATTACATAGTAAATGGTTTACAGAAATAAATAATATTAGACTTCAGTAAGAAAGCATATTATAATATATGCATAATAATCACAGGAAGATTGGATAACACATATGTATAAGTTCTAAGCTAATATAACTTGAAAATAGGAACAATTTAAAAAGTTGAAAAGAGGACAAGAAAATATTTTAAAATTAGAAAATAAGTGATAAAATAAATGGCAATAATGAAATTATAAATTTGCAATAAAATGTAGTATTCAGTGAATTGAATGTAAGAGAACTATGTACTTCACTTAAAAAAAACAAAGATTTCTGGGGTAGAAGAATTTAATGTAAATGAATAGACAAAAGTATACTCTGAAAGCCTCATTAAAAAGGGGTTTCTTTACCTATAATATCAGAAAAACTAGACAGAAATGCAATAATAGAAATGCAAGAAGCATTATTAAAAATAAAGGTGACATTTAAAAATAATAAAGAAGTCTCACAGGAAAGACACAACAATTTTTAAAAATGATGCTTCTAAAAATAAAGCCTCGAATATATTTTTTTACATATATGAATTTACAAGGAAAAGAAACATAATTCACAATTACTGTAAAGAGTTTAGCATGCCTGTCTCAGTATATACCATAGAAAGCAGAACAAAAATCTGTAAGGATATAGAAGATTTGAATAACATTGTTAGTAAATTTGACTTTGTTCATATACATAGAAAACTTCAACTATTTGCAAAATATACAATTTTTTAAAAATGGCATGTGAAACATTTATAAATGCTGACCATATTTTGAATCCCATTGGAAGTATCAACAAATTTCAATGGATTTAACTTTACAGACCATGTACACTTACCACAGTGGAACAGAGCTAGAAATACGTTGTTTTTTTTTGGGGGGGGGAAAAAAGCAATCTAAAAGCCACCATTCATTTGGAAATTAACTAAAACACTTCTATATAACCCATAAATCCATAAATGAAAGAAAGCAAGTACAATGCAAAATAGAAACTATTTTTAAATCAATGACAATAAAAATTACCTGTATCAAAGATTTGTGGAACATAGAGAAATTAACATTTACAGGGTATTTTATAGCATTATAGGAAAGAATAAAATCCAATGTAGCAGAAACAAATCTCAAAAATGCTAAAAAAATTAAATAAGGTGAATAAAGAATTTATGAAATATTAAAGCAAAAATCAAATTAGAAACAAGCAGAAAATAGGCAAACAATAAACCTAACTGCTCTTTGAAAAAAAAACAAACCCAAACTGACAAGCCTTTATAATAGTAATTAAAAATATAACAAAAGGTACAAGTAACCAACAGAAGACTAAAAATCAGGAAATTAAAAAAACCTTAAGAGGATATTGTGAATAATTTTGGCCTACGAATTTAAACTATCAGGTGAAATGGAATATAGTTTAAAAAATGTTCAACAGATGGAGATAAGAAGATAAACAAAGTATCAAAAGTATTATAACAAATACAAATAATGAGCTGGAGACCATGGAGCTTGCCTATAATCCCAGCAGCTTGGGAGGCTAAGGTAGAAAGATCAGAAATTCAAAGCCAGCTTCAGCAAGAGCAAGGTATTAAGCAACTCAATGAGACCCTGTCTCTAAATAAAAAATACAAAAAGAGATGAGGGATGTGGCTCAGTGGTTGAGTGCCCCAGAATTCCATCCCTGGTACCCCTCTCCAAAAAATACAAATAATGAGTCCATAAATAGAAATGTTCCCATAAACAAAATTTTTGAGCAGATAGTCTCAATGGTAAGTTCTTCTAAACACTTAAGAAAGCCACTATGCCCATCTTACACAAAATTTTGAAGAAAAATGAAAAACAGAAAAACTCTTACTTCATTTTTAATTATTAACACACATTCATTGTACTAATTAATGGGATTCACTGTGATTTTCATGTATGAATATATCATATATTGCTCATGCCATCTACCTTTCTTCTTCCTCTTCCACCCTGTCTCTCCTTTCCCCCCATTCCCCTTCTCAATTGCCAATAGTCACTCTTCTACTTTGGGGTCACCTTACCCAGGGCCTTCTGCATGCTAGACAAGCACTCTAAAATTGAGCTGTAACCCCGTCTCCCAATTCATTCTGTGAAGTCAACAGAATTCTGATATGAAACTTAGGCAATGATATTATGAGATGGAAAAAAATTTAAAAGAATTAACTTTGCTGAAAATAATCAATGGATAAGTATTAATCAAAAATAACCTTAAAGCCTTAAAATAATTCCTATAGAGTCCCCAACATAGAATTTCAAGTTCTTGGAGCCTGCAAAGAAGATCACATCAATGACAGAGTTTAATGCTTACAATATGTCAAGCATCTCCTAAGTGCTTTAATTCACTTACTTCCCACCTTATAGGGTAGATTCTATTTTAACACCATTACTCTCTTCTGCCTCTGCCGCCCTCCTGGCACTAGGACACTGATCATGAATACCTATTTCATAGCATTTTCTTTATCCCACACTGCATTCCTAAAGCAGAATAAAAGTCACCAAGATCCAAACCAGGTGAGTTGTTTCCAAGTGTGGCCCATAATTCAGATTTGCAAATTACAAGGGAAGCTTGGCAGAGAAAGGAACAAAGGAGTCAGCAGGATAAAATAATCTCTGAAAATTCTGGCTCCAAGGATCTAATTCTGTAATTCAGTTTTTGGAAATTATGAAAATTATAGTTGGTCGAACCTTGTCCCAGTTAGAATGAGAAAGATGAGGGAAGTTCAAATGCAATCTGTCTGGAGGTGGCATTTTGACATAATGCTGAATTGCTCTTCCTACTGAGAAGTGTCATGACTCTCCTTTTAATTTATCACTCTGCAGAGAGTTATTTGTCCTGGTTCTCGATGTACAAATCTAGTTGCACATTAATTAAATGTGACACGCTAATGGGTTAGAATGCAGCTTCCACTATCTATGAAAATAAATATATGTATATAAAGTTTTGCAAAGTGTTCCGAGAGATTCCCAGAGAAAAGGCACTGTGGCAAATGCAATTATTTACATTATTAATAACTGTACTCCAGATTTTTATACATCTTGTTCCAAACTGTTGGGAACCCTTTTACAATACCATTTACTTGTACAATGGCTACAGTGTGTTTCTTCTAAAGAATGTATTTTCTAAAATTTTAACCAGCAACTTAAATCAGTAGGCTTCAGATATTCCAAAACAACAAGATGTCACCCTTTTTCCTGCCAAATCATGAAGTTGTACAGAATCTTAGATGCTTAGGCAGGTACAAAAAAGTGGTTGATGCAGACAAAACTTTATCAACAAGCCAAAACACCTAATTCTAATCCAAAAATGTTTCCATTTTTATTTGTTTGCTGCTTGGTTTTGTTTGTTTGTTTGTTTGTTTTGTGCCAAGGATTGAACTCAGGAGTGCTTAACCCCTGAGCCACATCCCACCCCTGAGCCACATCCCAAGTCCATATATTCCATATATATATATACTTTTTTTAAAATTTAGATACAGGGTGTTGCTGCATTGCCTAGAGCCTCTCTAAGTTGCTGGGGGTGGTTTGAACTCATGATCACCCTGCCACAATCTACCAAGCCACTGGGATTACAGGCATGTGCCACTGTGCCCAGCAGTTTGGTTTTTGTTTGATAACAGTTTTCTATCTTTTTCTTAGCAAGAATTTAATGTGACTTTTATATCCTTCATGTTACATATTGTAAACTATAACCAAATTGAAAATAAAGTATGTCAATTTAACTTAAACACATATAAAACTTCAGAAAAAATATAACTTAGGATCAAGAACATATTGGTTTCCTTCAAGCAACTGAACCACCTGCTGGATAAATTGAAAATGTAAAAGTAACATCTTTATCAATAAAATAATTTTGCTAAGAATACTGCTTATCCATCATTTTATTAAAAAATGGGCATTTTATAAATGAATTATTTTTAAACTACAACTGTTAATCTATTCGAAACTTTAAAAACTGAATATGTGGCATTTTATATATTTTATATAAAATTTAGAGGATTGTTTAGAAAATTATTTCACTATAACTACTCTAACATGTGTCTGAACATCACTGAAGAGTGATTAAGAGAAATAAACCAGTAAATGCTAAGGGTAGGAAGACACTGGGTTCATCATAAAACTTTCTACTATTATATAGCTATGTAGCAACTCCAACTGCCTAATAATCAGTGACTTAAAACAGCCAACCCTTATTTCCCACTGACAGAACTACACATAGCCTGTGGTTCCACTAAGCCTAGCTGAGAGTCTGTGAGCATGGCTTGTGTTCAGAGTATTCTACAAGTTTTCTCACTTTCCTTGGACCATATCTGCTCCTAGAATCATCTCTTCATGGTGAATGGCAAAAGAGCAAGCCCACGAATGAACTCAATAAATCCTGTGTTCCTATTACACCCACTAATGTTTCATTGTTCAAAACAGACTGCACAGTGCAGCTCAAAGTCAACAGTGCAGAGTAAACATACTTGACCTAGTCTTGTGACACTTTTTAACACAGTAATAATGGATGATTCTTTTACAGAGAGAGATGAAAATTTGGGAACAATGACTCAATCTACCACTTTGGGGAAATCACCATTCGCATATTTCTTGATGAGTAATTTCTATCTGCCCAATCATGTGTTCTCAGAAATGCAGACTTTACAGAGTCTTCTAATATAACCTACATCTGATTTATTTGTTGCAGGAGCCTAAGAAATTAAAGTCTTGGGTGAATTTTTCTATCCATTTTCATAGTTAGAAAATAAAAATTATCCACAAGAAATTTGCTCTCCACTTTTACTTTTCTTTGAGAAAAGTAAAAGTGGAGAGCAAATAGGAAGTTCTTGATATTCAAAGCAATGATTCCTGAAATCTCCTTCTCTGAAATATTTATTAATCCCTAAATTTATATCTCTCAATTTAGCAGAGTTTTCCCATAAAAATATAATAAAATATAACTGAAAATGTAAGTGCCCTGTTTACATTCCTAAGGAATTAAAAATATGGTACTAAAAATATTAAAATGTAAAAATAGTAAAATAAATTATTCTACCAAGAATTTTACACCAAAATTAAGAAGTGATAGAAGAATTAGAATATATATCTTTTGTCCTTGGAATCAACCTATATTGAAGAAAAGGGTCTTCATGAATATTTCTGATATACCAAAAGAAACACCTTCATATATCTCAGTGCTTTAGTTATATAGAGTACATATGTTCATGGTTATAGTAAATGGCATAATAAAAAACTATCAAGAGTGGAAAATACTATCAATGATATTATACAGTCAAGTATTATAACAAAAATTATCATATTTAATTTATATAACTAAAACCAGGAGACAGACAAAAATATTTCATTTGCCACAGCACAGATATTTTTGAAGACAGTAGTACTCAATATAGGTTAATTCCAAAGGCAAAGAATATGTATCATTCTACTTTATAATTCTTATCTTATATGAGTTTCTTTACTTTGGTGGAAAACCCTTATGCAATAACATAACCAACTAATACCATTTGTATTAACTTGATGTAAGTTATATATCAGTGATTTAACCAGTTTATAAGTACAAAATAATTTCAAATACATAAATACCCCAATTATGATACTCTAAACCCTTATTCTAATAGCAATCCAGGCTTTTTGTTTGATTAACTTCACCCGTGCTTTAGAGAATTTCCAGGCACTTCTGTATACACCCATGAACTGTCACTGATATACTTTAAGCATGCCAAGGTCACCAGATCAGCATAGAGACACACACTTGAAGGACAGAAACCTCAGTCACAAGCCATGAAGGCATTTTGTTGTCACTGCCTCTCATTGTTCTGGAAAAGCTTCACAGAGGGAAGGTTACCATGCCCTCTGTGAGAAACTTTATAAAAAGAGGTTACAAAAGATGATGGTAGACTTGTACCTGATTTGTTAAATTTCCTGAAACATTCATGCATCCAGAGTGGTTGAGTTGTGCAGGGTAAAAATCAGTTACCACTGAACTGGTAATCAACAACTGTCTCTAATTCTGGTTCCTGAGTCCAATTTGCCTGTCAAGATAATGCATATATGTTTGTGTAGGGGCAGGATTGGAAGATCAAACAAAGGACCTCTCACTAAGCATGTGCTCTACCACTAATTTATACCCTTATCCCCAAAGACTGTTTCTTCTGTAAGCTTCCTCTTTACATTCTTTTTTTTTTTTTTTTTCACTTTTTCTGATATTTGGCAAAACTTGACGACTTCTCCACTCCACTACACATATTTGCATTCACTTAAATGCATGGGCTCAGAATTTCAAAGTTAATCAATTAATGAATGCAAACGAAAATCTGAGAAAGGGATACCTACCACTTATATCAAGCTATCAATAGTACTCAAGACCCAATTTAAATGGATATACTTTTGAGTAATGGGGCTTAACTTGAATATTAAAACAGTTTAGCAAAAGATACAAAGTAGCTAAAATCCCTGTTGTATTCATATTACACAGTCCTATGTAAATAAATTATTTTTCAAACTGCTCAGTCCATACTAACTCAATCATAGCTTCACCATGGACATTTTCTTATAGCTATTAACTTCCACCCTTAAATATGGCCCAAAGATGACAACTTATTTCTCACACGTTCAGAACAATCTTAAAAAACATTTTGTCTTTTTTTTTAAAGCAATTCTCATGAGATAAATAACATCTCAACTGATAATTTACTGAAAGTTTCATATGGCCTAAAAAATAAATAATATTTATTCAATTGAATTTATGTGCCTCAAACTTCCAAGTTTTGCTTAAAATTCAACCATTTCTTCAACATTAACAAAATGAAAAGCTTTCTTTTGTTGGACTTTAATCTTTCAATGAAGAAAAAATTTTATCTTATTATTTATGTACTAGGTAAATGGCAGAGGGGGTATGGGAAATAACCTAGATGGGGAAAAATAGCATGTGAACAAAATCAAATATATATTTAAGTATAGAAATTTTGGGTTGTTTAATATAATTGAAGTTTAGAATAAAAGGGTAAGTAATTATAAGAAATTGAATCATTTTCAAGGAGGAAAACATGGTAGGACTTATGAGAAGACAGATGTTATCTTGAATGCATGGAAAAACATTGAAACAGTATAAGCAGACTAAAAATGCCATGACTAAATCTGCATTTTAGAAAGAGTACTGAAGTATGCAGACTATATTGGAGGGAATGGCAGTAGAGAAAGCACACACTGGTTTAAGGTTTGCATAATCCAAATAAAAGATGTGATGTGAGAGTGAACTTAACAGCACTGGAAGAGAAAAAATTCAAACATATTGGAACTGTGTTTGGAAGGTGAAATCTATAGAATTTGTCAATTACTTGGATTGTGAGATAAGAGACAGAAGTCAAAGACAACACCCAAGCTTGGGACTCAAACAGTGGGGGACATGAGGAAATGGTGTGTTTGGATGAGGAGGACTGTGGGGGGACTTATGTGAGTTCAAAATAAATATGCATTTCCAAGCAAAGATATCTAAGGGGTAGATATCTACCCTTTAGATATCTTTGCTTGGAAATATATATATCTTATCTTGGAAAAAAAAAATATATATATATTATCTGAGCTATAGAAAGAGAACTACGAATTAGCCACGTGGGAGTCATTAAAACATCTGTAATAATGGAAGCCCCAGGATTAGGCAAGATACCTCAGAGAGGGTTTCAAAGTTAAGAGAAACAAATCCTAGGGCAGAATTCCAAAGGTCGCCGACAATTCTAAAGAGAGAGGAGTAAAGAATGCAGCAATGAACACTGATAACGATGAGGCAGAGAGACAGGCAAAACACCAAGAAAATATGATATTCCCCACATGAAAACAAGTCTGCTTCTTGGTGGCAAATGCTACTAAGTAAACAAGTATAGTAAACCCCCCTTATTCAGGGGGTTATGTTCTAAGACGTCCAGTGGTTGCACGAGCCTGGGAGTAGTACCAAATTGTGTACATATTACTGTTTTCTCCTATACTTACATAGTATGAGAAAAAGTTTAATTTATAAATTAGTCATAATAAGATATTAACAATAACTAAGAATACAATATAACATAAAAGCTACATGAACATGGTCTTTCTCTCCCAAGATACCTTATTGTACTGTACTCATCATCCTTCTTGTGGTGATGCGAGATGATACAATGTATATGTGATGAAGTGAGGTGAAAGATGGGCCTCCTGATGTAGTACCTGGCTCTTAATGACCTTCATGGATCCTCAGGAAGCTATGTGAGTAGTGTGATGAAATTCTGTGCTGCCCTGCTCCATCTCATCCAGGATATGAACCACCACTTTGTCCAACATCTGCTGCATATGTAATCCAGCTATTGGTCATTTCATAGCTCTCTGAGAACAACTATCATGGAATCATAGTACCTGTGTTCAAGTAACTCTCTGAATGTCACCCCATTTAAAACTCATAGATTGTTTCTAAAATTTTTCATTTAATACTTTGGACCTCAGTTGACCCTGGTAATGGAAACTGCAGATGGTAAAACCCACATTTAAAGGTGGATTATGAAGGATTAAAACATCTATTTATATATAGTAACATGGAATTTATGAAAGGAATATCGATGAAGTTATATAGACAGAAACCAGATTGCAATGGTTTCAAGAATGAATGTGGAAGGAGAATACAGCCACAGGACAATTTCATAGTCATGCTAAAGGGAAAGAGAGCAAGGAGAGACTAGGTCAGTGGACAGAAAGCAAATAGCAAGTATTCAACATAAAAATTGCATGGCTTGGTTTTATTACCAGGTGATTTTTATCTCAATCATTGGCAATAAAAATATACAAACATATCTTTTACAAGAGTTAAAAATAGAAAAATGCAGGGGATCTAAGTTGGGGGCCAGAGGGAGGCAGCATTTTGTGTTGCTCCATGACCTGGGATTCAAGTAGTAAGAATACTGCTTCTCTGAGAGTGATATTCCTGCTCCCATGCAGAAATCACAGCCACAGTGCCATGCAGGGCTCTAGGCCTCAGCATCAGAGTAGGTCTCCCAACTACTCGCCCACACAGAACTACTGGGTGCCTGAACAAGACCATCGGCATCAGCACCTACACAGAACTTTCAGCCATCTACCTGAACAGAAATTACAGATGCTGCTCCCATACAGGACACCCAGCAGCCACCCACGCACAGGAACTCCTGCCACCACTCCTGTGTGGACCCCCATCTACCAAAATGGGGCTCCACCAGTCACCACCATACTGGGGCTCTGCAGCAAATGAGTTAGTCCCCTATGCTCTTTAGACTGCCTGCACCCGGGAACTTCACACAGGCTCTGAAGACAGCTAAAAGCACATACTACATGCCACAGAGCTTGTCTCTGAACACATTCTCTACATCCAACGCCATCACCCAGCTCTCCCCACCCGACCCAACACCCCATCACTGACAGCAGCCACCTCTATCGTGGGTCACCTTCATCACCATATTCAGTGAGAGCAACTCCCAGTTTGGAACTCCAGCTGGCCAGTTACCCAGTTTCTAACTTCCCCCTCTCCCCATCACCCACTAACTCCACACAGTGACACCCTGGTTACTTTTGCCATACTGAGGGTGGAGATATCAGCTAACAACAGATGACCCAACCTATTAGGTAAGAAGGGAAGCAGGAAAGATACTGATCTCCAACGAAAACAATCCTTGTTTTTCCCTTCAAGATTTTTTTTCTTCTCCTTCCCTATTTTCCCACCCCCACATCCCCAGCATATGTGAAACCAAGCATGTTGCATGAATTAGGATTTTGAGGACTGGGATGTCTCAATAGTATATTATAATTGTGTTGTATATTCTGATTTTTTTCCTCCAATTTACTATCTTAATATTTTTTAATATACATGTGTGTTTGTTTTATGTACTCTACTATCTTTCTACTTACTTGTCTACCCAAAATTAATTCCTCTCTATTCTCCTGCTACTATCCTTCTTTAGATTTCTCTTCCACAATTCCTAAGATATAATAATTCTATATCCTCACTTCCTACTTCCTCAGCATATCATCCTACACCTTCCCCAGGTTCTTCATCCACCATCAGAAACTGTAAACCCTTTTACAAACCTACTGATTATATTGTAGATAATAATTGAATTCATCATTTCTGTACATTGTAATAAAACTGTAAAAGTCTTAATAGCAACTAATTGTTTTTAAGGTTGTATATTGTTTATATTGGGATCTGTTAACATTGCCTTCCCCTCAAAGGAGAGATATTGGTACCCTACAGGTACACTATAAGCCTATAGGATAAAAATGGTAATGCCTCGGATCCACAGTGCTAGAAGGGAAGACACACATGACAAGCAACATGACAAGACAAGGGAGGAAAGTGCCCTAAACATATCATTCTAATAACCACATTATTAGAATCTGTGGCCAGCACAGCAAAAGAAATGACAGAGAATGAGTTCAGGAGGCACATAATTAAAATGTTCTGTGAATTTAAGGATGATATAAGAGAGTAAATATAGGCAGCAAAACAACATTTCAACAAAGAGCTACCTAAACAAATAGAGGAAGCAAAAGATTACTTCAATAGGGAAATAGAGGTTCTAAAAACAAACAAACAGAAATCCTTGAAATGAAAGAAAAAATAAACCAAATTAAAAGTTTAATTGAAAGCATCACCAACAGATTAGATCACTTAGAAGACAGGACATCAGACAATGAAGACCAAATATATAATCTTGAAAAGTATGTCATCCACGCAGTGAAAATGGTAGGAAACCATGGGCAGAACAATCAAGAAATATGGTATAGCATAACAAGATCAAGAGTTATTGGGATAGAAGAAGGCATAGAGTTCCAAACCTAAGGAATGAAGAATATATTCAGTGAAATAATATCAGAAAAATTTCCAAACATGAAGAATAAATTGGAAAACCAAATTCGAGAGGCTTACAGGACATTAAATATACAAAATCACAACAGATCCACACCAATTCACATTATAATGAATATGCCTAACATACAGAATAAAGAGAGAATATTAAAAGTCACAAGAGAAAGGAATCAGATTACATATAGAGGAAAAACAATTAGGATAATGGCAGATTTTTCAACACAGACCCTGAAAGCTAGATGATCCTGGCACAATATATATCAAGCTCTGAAAGAAAATGGATGCCAACCAAGAATCTTGTATCCAGCAAAATTAAGATTTATATTTGATGATGAAATAAAAACCTTCCATGATAAAAAAAAGTTTAAAGAATTTATAGCTACAAAACCTGCACTACAGAACATCCTTGGCAAAATATCCCATAAAGAGGAAATGAAAAAAAATAATGAAAATCAGCAAAAGGAGGTATTACCCTAAAGGGTAATAACAAAAATAAACAAAAATGGCTGGGAATACAAATCATATCTCAATAATAACCCTGAATGTTAATGGCCTAAACTCACCAATCAAAAGACATAGGCTAGCAGATTGGATAAAAAAAAAACACCAAAAAAACAATATGCTGCTTCCAAGAGACAAATCTCGTAGGAAAAGGCATCCACAGACTGAAGGTGAAAGGTTGTGAAAAATCATACCACTCATATAGACCGTGGGAGCAAGCAGGGGGTCTTCATCCTCATATCAAATAAAGTAGACTTTCAGCTAAAGTTAATCAAAAGGGATAAAGAATGACATTTCATACTGCTCAAGGAAACCATATACCAATAAGACATAACAATTATAAATATATATGCTCCAAAATATGGAGCATCTATGTTCATCAAACAAACTCTTCTCAAGTTCAAGAGTCAAATTGACCACAACAAAATAATTTTGGGTGACTTTAGCATACCTCTTTCACCACTGGATTGTCCTTCCAAACAAAAGCCAAAATAAGAAACTATAGAACTCAATAATAAAATCAATAACTTAGACTTAACTGACATATATAGAATATTTTATTCTTCAATAAGTAAATTCACTTCTTTTCAGCAGCACATGGATTCTTCTCTAAAATAGACCATGTGTTATGTCACCAAGCAACTCTTAGCAAATACAAAAAAGCAGAGATACTCCTTTGCATTTTATCAGATCATAATGGAATGATATTAGAAATCAATGATAAAAATAAAAACTACTCCAATAAAATTCTGGAAAATCAAATACAAAAACATATCAAAAAGATAGTGAACCACAATCAAGTGGGATTTATTCCAGGGATGCAAGTTTGGTTTAACGTATGGAAATTCATAAATGTAATTCATCACATCAATAGACTTAAAGATAAAAATCATATGATCATCTCAATAGATGAAGAAAAAAGCATTTGACAAAATACAGCATCCATTCATGTACAAAACACTAGAAAAATTAGGGACAACAGAAACATATCTCAACATTGTAAAAGTTATCTTTGCGAAGCCCCAGACCAACATCATTCTAAATGGAGAAAAATGGAAAGTATTCCCTCTAAAAATTGGAACAAGACAGGGATGCCCTCTTTCACTACTTCTATTTAACATAGTTCTTGAAACACTGGCCAGAGCAGTTAGACAGAAGAAAGAAATTAAAGGGTTTCAGAGAGGAATAGAAGAACTCAAATTAGCAGTATTTGCTGATGATATAATTCTATACTTTGAAGTCCCAAAAAATTCCACCAGAAAACTTCTATAACTACTAAATGAATTCATAAAAGAAGCAAAATACAAAATCAACACACATAAAACAAACTCATTTCTGTTATATCAGTGACAAGTTCTCTGAAAGAGAAATGAGGAAAACTACCCCATTTACAATAGCCTCAAAAAATATATATAAAATACTTGGGAATCAACCTAACAAAAGAAGTAAAAGACTTCTACAACAAAAACTACAAAATGCTCAGGAAAGAAATTAAAGAAGGCCTTAGAAAATGAAAAGATCTCTCTTGTTCTTGGATAGGCAGAATTAATCTTGTCAAAATGACCACACTACCAAAAGCACTATACAGATTTAATTCAATTCCAATCAAAAATCCCAATGGCAATCCTATAGAAATAGAATAAGCAGTCATGATATTAATGTGGAAAAATAAGAGACCCAGAATAGCTAAAACAATGCTTAGAAAGAAGAGTGAAGCTGGTGGCATCACTATACCAGACCTTAAACTATACTACAGAGTACAGTAACAAAAACAGCATGGTATTGGCACCTAAATAGACTGGTAGAGCAATGGTATAGAATAGAGGATACAGAGACTAACCCACATAATCACAATTATCTTATACTAGACAAAGGTGCCATAACATATATTGGAGAAAAGATAGCCTCTTCAACAAATGGTGCTGGGAAAACTGGAAATCCATATGCAACAAAATGAAATTAAACCCATATCTCTTACCATGCAGAAAACTCAACTCAAAGTGGATCAAGAACCTAGGAATTAAACCAGAGACCCTATGTCTAATAGAAGAAAAAGTAGGCCCAAATGTCCATCATGTCGGATTAGGTCCTGACTTCCTTAATAAGACTCCTACAGGGCAAAAATTAAAATCAAGAATCAATAAATGGGATGAATTCAAACTAAAAGTCTTCTTCTCAGCAAAAGAAACAATCAGTGAGGTGAATAGAGAGCCTACATCTTGGGAACAAATTTTTACCCCTCACACATCAGATAGAGCACTAATCTCTAGGGTATATAAAGAACTCAACAAGTTAAACACCAAAAAAATAAATAACCCAATCAATTAATGTGCCAAGGAACTGAACAGACACTTTTTAGGTGATGATATATAATCAATCAACAAGTATATGAAAAAAATGTTCAACAACTCTAGCAATTAAGAAATGCAAATCAAAACTACTCTAAGATTTCATCTCACTTGAGTCAGAATGGCAGCTATTAAGAATACATATAATGATAAGTGTTGGTGAGGATGTGGGGGGAAAAAGCACACTCATACATTTCTGGTGGGACTGTCAATTGGTGCAGCCAATGGAAATTCCTTGGAAAACTGGGAATGGAGCCACCATTTGACCTAGCTATCCCACTCTTTGGTCTATACCCAAAGGACTTAAAAACAGTATATTACAGGGGCACAGCCACATCAATGTTTATAGCAGCACAATTCACAATAGCTAAACTATGGAACTAACCTGGATGCCCTCTGGTAGATGAATGGATAAAGAAAATGTGGCATATATACATTTTACTCAGCAATAAACGAGAATAAAATCATGGCATTTGCAGGTAGGTGGACAGAGTTGGAGAATATAATACTAAGTGAAGTTAGCCAATCCCAAAGAACCAAATGCCAAATGTTTTCTCTGATATAAGGAGGATGATTCATAAGGTGTTGGGAGGGGGGGCATGGGAGGCTTAGATGAACTCTAGATAGGTCAAAGGGTGAGAGGGGAAGGGAGGAGGCATAGGGTTAGAAAAGATGATGGAAGGACATCATTACCCTAAATACATGTATGAAGATACGAATGGTATGAATATACTTTGTATACAACCAGAAATATGAAAAATTATGCTCTATATGTGTAATATGAATTGTAATGTATCTGCTATCATATATAACAAATTATAATAAAATATAAATAAATTTTAAAAGAATAGAAACATGCAAAAATTTAAAAATTTCTGGCAGACACAGTTGAAACAGGAAATCCTGAAATGCAGTGATACTGTTGTCTACCCCAACACTCCCACATCTGTGATATCTGATAATATCATACAACCTCATATAGTCATTTTAGAGGACTAAAGTTTGACTAGTGAACTTAGTACTTAAGTGAATGAAGTACACTGCTAAAATAAATTTGCTTATATCAATATAAATCTCATTTACTTAAACTCCAGTACTAAATCATACATGAACTTTGACATACCCTTTCTTTTCCCAATGTTTTACCTGTATATCTTTGCTGTCAAATGAAAGGACTAATTTTTTAAGAAGTCTCTTCACAAGAAACCCACTTTTATCTAGTGTTAAAGTTTTAAATTCACCATTTGTAAAATAGAGCTTCATTGATTAACTCATCCATTTAGTACATTTATTTAATAAATCCTTCTTAGGAGCCATGATGTATCTTGTACTGCAATACGGATGAAGATTCCATAGGCAAATTGGAAGACATATGAAGTCAGAGTCTATATGTCATAGCTAACAGGAGATAAAACAAAATCAAGTATGAGGAAAGCGAACAGGTTTTATTGAAGTATATTTATATAATCTACATTGAGGTAGATGGAAGAATATGGACAGCCAGAGAACATAACCTCATATGTTTAAATATTTAAAACCACATTATGTAAAACAACCTAATTTCACATAAATTTATGGTAGTACAAGTCACAGTGAACAAACCTTAGAAAATTATATATTATTATTATTATTATTATTATTATTATTATTATTATTATTATTTTATTATTGAGATGGTGTCTACCTGTGCTGCCAACACTGACCTCAAACTCCAGGAATCAAGCAATCCTCTTGTCTTAACCACACAAGTAGTTGGGTCTATAGGCACCTGCCACTAAGCCTGGATGAGAATTCTTTAAAAAAATAAAAAATAAAAGAAACCCACTACAGTTACTTGCATTTACTAGAAAGGAGATAATAAAATTTATGTAATAAAAAAGGTAAAAACAATAGTAGTATCCTGTAGACATAAGATATGCAGTTGATTGGATTTTCCAGTTAACTGAGCATTAAGAGGCCTGACCACAATGTCGAATTCTAATTTAAATTGTTTCTACAATAATCATATTTTAATTGGCTACACAATCTCTCATTGTTCCTATTGTGAATATTAACATTGTGAGGCATGCATTCTAACCCTGTTTTCAAACAAGTAAAAGGAAAATCAATGCAAATATTTTAACCACACGGATACTTTAAATTTGTTTTTAGACAGTCTCATTTTTTTTTTTTTTATTTTTCACGTAGGCTCACCACCTGCTTTTCTGTTATTTCACTGCTGGCAGTGATTTAAGGACAGGGGAATTTTACAACAGGGACCTAAACCTTATTATAAATCATCCCAGAGGACACATGGTTTTAGCCTGTCATTTCACCAGAAGATGTTATTAAAAGTGAGTTTGATGCAACAACGTGTACTTCAAAAACAAATTTGTTGCTGATACCTTTAACATGCATTACATCTTCATTAGTTGCTGATAGAGGTGGAGATGGGAGGTAACACAGACTGATTCATTGGACTAAATGATAATTGCTTTCCCTTCAGTTAAGAGCAAGTCAGCTGTTTTTCTTCATTAATATAAGATGTGTGCATTTCTACAAGAGCTCTTCTCTATTAATGTGTAAGAGGATGATAGATTTATCAATTAGACACATCGGTGGAACAAACATAGTTAATGTGTTACACTTTTTCCTAAAAGGCCCATCACCAAGTTTAAGTGACATTAAAATTTTTGAAAATAGCATCAATACCCTTTCCTTCCCATAGTTTCCCTGTCCTTTCTTCTTTCCTCTTCTTCCTCCCTTCCTTCCTCCCCATTTCCCCACTGACCACTCTTTTGTTTGTTTGTTTGTCTGTTTTATGAAATCATCTTGGCTCCCTGTAAATAGGTATTACTGAATTTTAGTGTAACCTTTTACAAAAAAAAATGTTCCAAAGTGAATTTCAACAAAGTAAAACAGTTTGGTAAAATATAGAGTATTCTTAAGAAATAATATGAAATTAAGATGCACATGGTTACTTTTCATAAATACGTATTTTTGCCCAATGATTCCTTTCTGGAGAAAAATGAGAAATTAAATTATATAACTCTAGCTGGGCATGGTAATATATCCCTGTAATCCCAGAGATTTGGGAGGCTGAGGCAGAAGGATTGTCATCTTTGAAACTTAGTGAGACTGTTTCAAAATAAAAATAAATAGATAGATAAGACTGGGGACACAACTGAGTGGTAAAGTACACCTTGGTTCAATCCTCAGTATGTATGTATGAATGAATGAATGAATAAATACATGCTATAACTCATCAAAAAGGAAGAATTATACCAGCATCAAAGGAAAAAGAAAACTCTAAAACAGAAAC
Organism: Marmota monax; assembly: GCF_021218885.2. Lineage (NCBI taxonomy): Eukaryota > Metazoa > Chordata > Mammalia > Rodentia > Sciuridae > Marmota > Marmota monax. The sequence goes on along the minus strand of NW_026693777.1, from coordinate 10,582,494 downwards.
TTCTTATATGGTAATTGATGTGAAAATCATACAATGGATACAACCGATGAAGTAATTAACAGTTACAAAGGTTAAAACAAAACAATTATTTTGAAATTATGTTTCTTTAAAAATAAAGGAAATCTATCATTCATTTAAATTCTTATCTTTTTTTTTTCCTGTGTTCTAGGGTCACTTTGTAAAGAGCTAATACACTTGCTTGGTAGAAACACCCTAATTTTGATTGCATGGAAATAGAGAGTAATTTTAAATTCATGCACACATCAAAAGACCTGTTATTTTTTTACATGGTAAAAATTCAAATGAGTTTCAGTTCCCAGTACAGGTCAGTGAACTATATTTAAAAGTAAGCTTAGTAAAATTCCCTAACAAAATACAAACCAGTTACATTTCAAGCACAATTATATATTAGGTTCTTCCCTAGAACATTCAAAAATCATACTATACTTTAGAGATGGTGGGGTGCCCAGAAATGCTCTGTGGTAGAATATTAAATAATGAAAAAAGATAAATGCATGATAAATGATTAATGATTATGGTATTGACAGTGCATGGCGACTTAAAAAGTAATTTTTTCTTACACATATTATAACGTTGTTTATTATTACCTGCCTCTCTTCCCACAACACCTAAGTGGGACTCTATACATGATTTAGAGTGGAGGGTTAAAGGCAATAAAGCAATAATGGAATTCAGCTTATAGGGATGCACTATCTTTATCAATGATGTGTTTACCACTCTGTTCTATATAACTAAAAGTTAACATATAGACCATGTCTTAAAAAACATTATAACTGAAAATTCTAATAGAAACTTAACAATAAAAATGATAACAGTGCTCACATTTTCCTTTCTTAATATGTTTTAGTCTTAAGAATTCATGAATAAAATAGTGTTGAAACGCTTTGTCTCTGGATCTAATCTTCCTGATTTAACTGGGATACTGCCACCTTTTAATTGGTTACATTGGACAAGTTTTTTAAACTATCTTGCCTCCAGTTTCCTTGCCTGTAAAGTAAGGATAATAGCCAAATGTAACTCACAGTATTGCAGAGAGGTAAAGCACTTGTAATAGTGTCTGGCATACAACAAGTGTTCAATAAATGTTACTTTGGGGGAGATTATAGACTAAAGGCCACAGAGAAATAATAATGAAATTCCTGATAAAGAATTGTCTACTGGAAAGGCACTGCCGGGCTGGCATTTAGAAATGGCAGGGTGGGGGGTTGAAGTTGCTGTACTGACAGGGAACAGAGGTAGATGGAGTGGTTGCTATTGTCATTTAGTAAATAGAGACAGGAGAAGCTAAAGATCCTGCCACATGCAGAAGAATATGACAAAATGATAAAATGTCTTGCCCCAAATACCAATAACTCCCTAGTTGAGAGAAATTATTAAAGTGCTAAGCTCTAAACACAAGTGGAAGGTAGGTCTCTTTGGCTATGAAGTTATTTAAGAAGAAACATTGACACCTGACATAGTTTGTTTATTGATATGATTATTTCTCAATTAAAATCCAATTTATGAAACATGTTCATTCCAAGAAAATGAGTAACACATGTTTAGTAAGTTGGACACTTAGTATTCAGAGGGATTTATAAAGTGAGAGTCCATTCAATCAGCTCAAATAAAATCAGAAATCCAGCACTCAAACTAAGTGGCAAATTGTCCTTAGTCATAGTCAAAAACTAGTTAAGGTTATGAAAGCCCTGTCTGGAGAAACAGATTAAAAGAAAGATCCCTTAACGTTTGAAAATAGTTTAAATGATATGATAGAGAAGAGAGACAGGCATTTTGTATAATTCATGTCAGCTAGGTCCTCCAAACAGCTTTCTGGTACAACCCTAGTGAGTCAGGAAAACAAATTATTATTTATAGCAGTGACTACAACATGCCTGCAGTATGACTTAGTGTGTCACCTGGGTTTAAAAATAAACTGAAGTAGTCTGCTTTATCAAATAAAACAAATCAACAAATAATTTTAAACTACTGAGAAATAAAACATGTTTTAGAGGATAATATTTTAAGTATTCTTAAACACTGACATGAAGCTAAAAATATCCTAAAGAATACAGTTTGTGTTTTGTGAATTGTTTCATAATCACTTTATTCCAGGCTTTTCTCTGACCAAATTAACTATTATTTCTCCTGTAACTGAGACTTATGGCATCATTTGGTGGCTGTCTCTGACTTAAAAGCTAAGAAATATTTCCTAATTTTATGGATAAGAAGGTTAAGAGTAAATTGAAAGGGGAAAAATAGTTTGTGAGTTTTTCAGTATGTCTATACTGTTCTTCAAGAAAAGAGAAATTTTTAATAAGACCAATTAAAGAAAAATATAGAGGTATATTGTTCAACAGAAATACAATATTAACCACAATTGCAAGCCACATTTGGGAACTTAAATGTTTAAAAAGTTTCTAGTAGGGTATTATAATAAACTAAAACAGCCAGGTAAATTTAATTCTTGGACTTTAAAAATTTTTTACATCAAATATTATTTTAAAATGTGACTGATTGGATTATATGTCAAATGACATTATCAGTTAAGACTGGCCACATTTCAAGTGTTCAATACCTACATGTGGCCAAGGCCTATCTATTGAACTAAACACTGAGACCCTTGGTGTCTTCTTCATACTCTTCATCCCCTGTTAATGCTATCTAAATCTTTTGTCTCAATGTGGCCATTCTAAATTGAGATGTGCTTTAAATGTAAAATACACACTGAATTTTTTAGATATACACATGACATACAGTATGTTTTCAAATATTTATACAAACATGGAGTATATCTTATTCTAATTGGGATCCCAGTCTTGTAGTTGTACATGACATGGAGATTCATTGTGGTGTATTCACATATGTGCTTAGGAAAGTTGTATCAGATTCATTCCATTGTCTTTCCTATTTCTATTCCTCCTCTCTTTCCTTCATTCCACTTTGACTAATCCACTGAAATTATATTTACCCACCCACCTTGTTGTGTGTTAGCAGCCACATATGAGAGAGAACATTCAATCTTTGGTTTGGGGGGACTGGCTTATTTCACTTAGCAGGATAGTCTCCATATCTGGAAAATGTCATAAACTCATTATTTTTTATGGCTGAATAATATTCTATTTTATATACTACAATTCATTCATCTGTTGAAGGTCACCTAGGTTTGTTCCACAACTTAGCTATTGAGAGTTGAGCTGCTATAAACATTGATGTGACACACTGAATTTTGATGATTCAACATAAACAAAATAATGTAAATATATCTTGAAATAATATTTTGGCTATAAGAAATATATTATTAAAATTAAATAATCAATTTCCCTTGTTCATTTTTAGTTTATTTTAATATGGCTAACTTTCATTGTTTTTCTAAAGCACTAAGTGCCTTCACCCCCTGTTGAATAAAATAATTAAGAATCAAATATTATCAAACACCTCACAGACAAAGCCCATAATTCCTGTCTCTAACCTTGAGAACCTTACATTACAATAAAAAAGTAAAATATTCATAGAAATAATCATGCAAAGTATAAAATGATGAGTAAAGTAAGAATATTGCTAACAAGATGATAGGGCTTCTGCCTTGAGAATCACTAATAATGTATCTCCCATACCTCTGCTTTTTATCCCATCCCCTTTCTATTCATATTGACTTACAAATCATTTCTCCATAATATTTGAATTAGTTTTGAGGGAATTTAATCCCTTAGTTCCAAAGTACTTAAATAAAAGTAAACATACTCCTAATTTGAACTATCATATGAAACCAGGAAATTTAAACACATTTGTACATGATAGAAACATATCTTGACGTGAAAATCAATGTCAGCTATCATTCTGTTAAACATTATGTATGACAAGAAAAAGAAAACAATTTCTGCTTGGCTCAGTGGCACACACAGAGACTGAGGCACAAGGATTTCAAATTCACAGTCAGCCTCAGCAACTTAGTGAGGCTCTAAGCAACTAGTGGGTAGGGCTGGGGATGTAACTTAGTGGTTAAGCGCCTCTGGGTTCAATCTATGGTACCACCCCCAGATTTTTTTCTTAGACATAATTTAAATCCAAAGATATTACTAATGGCAACTTTATCTTTTCTTTTCCAGTTCTCTAATTAGATAGTTGAAGACAGCTTTTATGGTGGAAGATAGTTCACTGTTGTAGAACCACTAACTTTTATTGACTTTACCAAAAAAAGTTACTGGAAGATATCCCTGACACAAAAAGTATTTAAATACCTGAAAAGTAATATATTAAATAAAGAATTTTTAAATGGATGTTTTTAACCAATTAAATTGAGTACATTTTTTTGAAACAACAACAAAAAGATTTTCCATTGTAAACAATATCAGATTATGCAGAGAAATTTCAGTGTAACAGTTCCTCCTTCAGTCTAGTCTTTATGTTCATTTTTGGTATTGTTCACAGGAATTCTATACTGGCTTCTTTTGTATTAAATATTCTTTATAGTAAGTGAAGAAAATGCTGAATAGAGTTACATTGTGCTGGTTTTGAGATTTAAATCTAGGTGAGATAGATATATGTGAACATCTCTGTTGTATTCAATAGTTACTCAGCTGAGGATTACAAGGAATGAACAAAACGTTGGCATCTCATACAACAAGTAGGGAGCTCACTTGGGGACCTGACCTAAAGGCCACCTGGACCCATCCTGCTGAAGTCTCCTACAGCATAATAATAATAATAAATAAGTGATGCTCAAAGTTTGTAGTATCTGAGACATATTGGGTCTTCCATGTGCACTAAGCACTAGGCAATAATGGGGAAAAGAGATCAGATCTTATGGCCAAATGATGGGGACAAAGCAGAACATCCCAAATCGGAAGGACAGAGATTTAAACTGAGAGTTGTGAGGAAAAGTTCCCTTTGAGAGAAAGGAGAGTCCACCTATAAAGCAGCCAGGATAGGAACTGGGTTCAGTCCATAAGAAAATTCCTCTGGGTGTGGTTTACCCTTCCTGTGCCTTGACATTTGCATAAGGAAACAGGCATATCTAGCAAACCATTTTAAATGCGTTATATCTTTCCTTTAATTATCTCCAACTCTTCAGTAAATCCTAATATGCCCATCCTTCAGTGGTGGTAGAGTAGGAGAATCATGGAATGGAACAGAAAACAGAAATGTGGCCACCACACATCCATTTAAATCCCAAGGCCCATGTAGGGGCCATGCTTTGTCCTGGGGGACTAGAAAGCCTAGGAGTTAGGGTGTCGGCATGAAGGAAGAGCCGGGCCACAGTGAAGTCAGGAGCAGGCATGGATGAACTCAAATCACTGGGGTGAGCCAGAAGTGGATATAAAAATCCCTGTTGTTCTCATTTATCTGGGGGAGGGCTTAGGCAGAAATAGAAGAGGGGAACTGGCAAAGATGCACATAGTTTTACATTTTTCATCCCTGACTAGGATAGTGATCCAGACTTTGGGATCTTAGGTGAGACAGAACCATGTTTGTATCTCACATCTACAACTAAATAGTTGTATGAAGTGACACAATATCCTTATCTTGGCATCCCAAAAACAAATTGGAAATAATATTAAAATCTCCTTGGTCAGTTCTGAGAAATCAAAAATACATAAATTATACAGAGCTTCTAATAAAATCTCTGAGTCAATTTTTCCAATATTATCTTTCGATGTAATTTTTCTCATTTTAATCTTTAATTTAATCATGTTTATATACCATACATTTATAACTTTAACAGCCAGAAAATAATGTAGTGCAAACCTCTGAAGAAAGATATATCCATGCTGTGGGAAGAAAACCAAAAACACATTGGCCATACGAAAGATGGTCTGAAGTTTCAAAGTAAAATGTTGTTATTTTCAGTTGAAGTTTATGGTACTCAAGAACTCTCTGTTCTAGTTGGAAATCACTTTCAAAATAAATGAACTTTTAATTATTCAACAATCTCTTACCCTGAGAAAAACCTGAGATGTAGAAGTCATTCTTATAAAGGTTATAGTTAAGACATGTAAGTTTAAGTTAAGCAAACAAATGGCACCGGTAAATCTAGGAGATGTGAGGATTGCCGGGACATGGTAAACAAGAGTCACAAGAAGCTTCAAACAGGCTGCAGAACAAAATGAGGCACAATATGTTGGAAGCAAAGAGGGGCAAATTTCAAGAGAGTAGAGATGACCAATGCCAAATGCCACATAGAGAACAATAAATAGGATTATTTAGTTGAATTTGGCAAAATGCCAAATTGAAAGACCTTTTTCAGAAAAACCAGCAATCTATGCAAATGTCAATTTTAGGCTATTCTAAGAGCTTTGGAAAAGAGGAAATAGATGGTTTAAGAGTAAATCTAAATTGGATGAGTAAGGGAAAGAATATTTGGGGTACATAGGGAAGTGGATCAATTTGGAGGCAGAGGGAAATCTACACATACATTTATTTTAAGGACTTCAAATTTCATAACTCCTGAAGAGTTATAGAATCATTGAATCTTACAGAACTGCCCCCAACATCTCCTGGTGATCAATCTTGGAAACAATCCAGACAGGAAAAAGGAGCAAACATATGTTTGTCTCTCCCTAGCCAGTGTGGGCATATATGCCTGAGCTACTGTGCACAGTAGCTCCCAATTCACAAACCACAGCCATGCCATGGTTGTCATTTATCTAGATTGACTATCTCTGACGAGGCTGTGCAGATTAGCAAGTCCTTCATCTTTCTTCCTTATTCTGAAAAAGGGAGTGCCTTCTCCTGACGAGTGTAGACCTTTCTCTTCATCAAACTGAAATTAGAGAAAAACTTACGGAACAAACCATTTATCCTCTGACCTGGATGTTTTATCTCTGAATCCCATGAGGTTCAAAAAATATGCAAAGTTTTTTAAGAGAGTTAAGAAAATCTCTCATCCTACCTCCATCCACACACTAGCCCTAATTCGAGTACATTAAAGTTTTTGGAACAATAGTCTTAGTCTCTCTCATGGCCTTCCTTGTCATATAAATGTTTATTCTACTTTAATCACTCTGTTTTAGGTTGAGCAACTGACTCAAGGAAATAGCTAGTGAATGTCAAAGCTCCTCATTGACCTTATATCTTCTAATTACTGGACTAGGACTTTTTCAAATGAACTATATTGACTCATATAATTAATTTTTTTCCATGGTGAAGAAGATCAAACCCAAGTGCTCTTATATGCAAAAGATATTCTATACCACTGGGCCACACCTCCACCCCAATTTTTTTGTTAGTTTTTTAATTAATGCTTAATAATTATATATTTTTATGGGGTACTATGTAATGTTTCAATACATAAAATGCATTGTATAATGTTCAAATAAGGGTAATGAGAACATGCATAACTTCATACATTTATCATTTCTTTGTGACAAGGACATTTAAAAAGTCTCTAGCTATTTTGAAATATACATTATTTTTAAGTATAATCACCTTACTGCAAAATAGATCACCAAAAATTGTTACTCTTACCTATTTTTGACTTTGTATCTTGTATCTTTTGATCAAGCCTCTTATTTAATTTTTGAAAAAACTAAAAGGTCTGAATTCAGCAAAGTACCAGGATATAAAATTAACAACCATAAATCACTTGTGTTCCTATAACCGAAGATGAATCAAATGAAAGAGAAATTAGGAAATCTATCCATTTACAATAACCTCAAAAAAATAAAATATTTGGAAATCAACCTAAAAAAAAAAGAGGTGAGAGACATCAACAATGAAAAAGACGAAAAACTAAATAAAGAAATTGAAGAAAACATTGGAAGGTGGAAAGATCTCCCATGTTCTTGGATAGGCAGAATAAATATTGTCAAAATTGACATGCTACCAAAATCGCTATACAATTCCTATTAAAATTCCAATGACGTTCTGTATAGAAATAGAAAAGCATCATGAAATTCACTTAGAAAAATAAGAGGCCCAGAATAGCCAAAGCAATCCTGAGCGAGAAAAGTAAAGCAGATGGCATCACATTATAAGACCTTATGTTATACTACAGAGCTATAGTAACAAAAATGGCCTGGTACTGGCACCAAAACAGACATAAAGACCAATGGTACAAGATAGAACACACAGAGACAAACCCACATATATATAGTTATCTCATACTAGACAAAGGCACTATAAACATACATTGGAGAAAAAAGAGAGCCTCTTCAATAAATGGTGCTGGGAAAACTGGAAATTCATACATAGCAAAATGAAATTAAACCTCTCTCTCTCTCGACCTGCACAAAAATCAACTCAAAGTGGATCAAGGATTTAGGCACTAAAACAGAGACCCTGTGCCTAATTGAAGAAAATGTAGGCCCAACTCTCTATCATGTCAATTTAGGAACAGACTTCCTCAACAAGACTCCTAAAGTGCAAGAAGTAAAATCAAGAATCAATAAATGAGATAGCATCAAACTAAAAAACTTCTTTACAGCAAAGGAAACAATCAATAATATGAAGAAAGCCTACAGAATGGGAGAAAACTTTGTTACCTGCACCCACACCTCAGATAGAGCTTTAATCACCAGGATATATAAAGAACTCAAAAAACTTAATGCCCAAAAAACGTAATAATAATGCAATTAATAAATGGGCAAAGGAACTGAATAGGCACTTCACAGAAAAAGAAATATGATCGGCCAACAAATATATGAAAAAATGTTCAATATCTCTAGTAGATATAGAAATGCAAATTAAAACTACACTAAGATTCCATCTCACTCCAGTCAGAATGGCAATTATCAAGAATATGAGTAACAATAAATGTTGGTGAGGATATGAGGAAAAAGGCACGCTCATACATTGCTGGTGGAACTGAAAATTGGTGCAATGATTCTGGAAAGCAGTATAAAGATTCTTTGGAAAACTTGGAATGGAACCACTATTTGATCCAGTTATCCCACCTCTTGGCATATCCCCCAAAGAACTTAAAGTCAGCATACTATAGAAACAAAGCCATATCAGTGTGTATAGCAGCTCAATTTACAATAGGTAAGCTATGGAACCAGCCTAGATGCCATTCAACAGATAAATGAAGAAGAAACTGTGATACACACACACACACACACACACACACACACACACACACACAATGGACTACTACTCAGCCAAAAAGAAGAATGAAATTATGGCATTTTCAGGTCAATGGATGGAACTGGAGACTATCATACTAAAGGAAAGAAGCCAATACCAAGAAGCAAAGGCTGCATGTTTTCTCTGATAAGAGGATGCTAATACACAATAAGGGGTGGGGGAGAGAAGAATAGAAGTTTATTGGATTAGATAAAGGGAAGGGAAGGGAAGGGGGATGGGAATAGGAAAGCCAAGAGAATGAATCAGACATAACCGTCCTATGTTCATATATGAATACACGACCAGTATAACTCCACATCATGTACAACAAGAATCAGAAGTTATACTACACGTATATATAATATGTGAAAATATATTCTACTGTCATGTATAAGTAAAGAAGAATAAGAAAAGAAAAAACATAGTTTGAAATGGAAATAAAGGACATATTCTTTAAAAAAAAGACTAAAAGTTCTTAACATAAAACAACAAATTGTGGAACATTTTAATGGAGGAGTGATCCTTTCTATAACCTCTGAACTAAGTATCCTACTTTCACTTACATGTAAGAATATTTCCATTTTCATTGATCACTAATAATTTTGAGGGATTTTATTGTGAACTATTTTTATTTCTAAGAAATGTTTATATATGCATAAATAGAAGTGAGTTCATCAAAAATGGATATAGCTTTTCTTTCAATGGCAAAGCATACATTGCATAATTTTGTGCCTATACTCAAAAATTCTGCTGATGTCTGAAAACTATGGATTTAGAACAGACATAAGAGAATTTTTGAAGTGTTATGGAAAAGAAATATAAAATACAGACAGTAGAATGACAATGTAATGTAGTAAGTATATTTAAATGTCTAAGGTTTTTCTTCTAATCTTATCATGACAAATTTTTCATAATGTTAAAAGTATAAAAAAAACCTGCAGAATTTGACTCTACTTGTTGTAAAATTGAAATTGGAAAGTTTATTAACGATGTTTTTCATTAAAGCCTAGTACAACTTCTCTTATTCAAGCATACTAATTTCTAGGCTGGGTACACAGTTTTGCAGAATTATTAGAGCTCTATTATATATCAGAAAAAGATATTCCAGGACTAAAAATAGCCTCTTTTTCAAGTCAAGTTATTAGCCTTCTACAATATTATATATAAATATATGTGTGTATATATATATATATATACATATATATGCGCCATATAATATATATGATACACACACATATGCACGCACATGGCTTTTTACTGTCTTTCTTCAAAAATTAGAATAGAAGCTTCTTAAGTGTTGAGACTATTTTATTCACTACTATTTCCCCAGAAAATATAACAATGCTTAGTACATAGTACATGGTAAATACTAAAACTGTTGAACATGTGACTAAATGAATCATAACTTCCATTTAATCTCTGTTTCAGTTGTTTTTGCAAAATGAATACACTAAAGATATCCTGAATGTGAATTTAAACTCTAAATTTAATGTTCACATTGCATTTAATTTACCAATACATTTAAATGTCATTCTGAATGGCAGTATTTCATTTCAGCATTATCTTACAAATCAATGAACTACTTTTGAAAAATTAATTCTTTATTGTAAGCTAGAGATATAATGATATAATTAGTAGCAACAAGAAAAAAATCCAAACTCAAAAACAGTGTCATGCAAATGAATTGAAAACAGGTTACCCTGGATGAATTAAGTGTCTGAAACACATGTGCAACATTTAAAATATTTCAATCATTAAGAAAATGGTATTTTTACAAAATTATATTCTTATAGTTCAAATTATGTTGAGCATACAAACAAAAAATTGTTTTGACTTCTTTTCTTCTACAGTGTATTTTCTTCTACAAATACCTGGGCCATTTGTGAAATGACTAGAAACAACCAGTGGTCTTACAGATTGCAATGTAAGTTTATTAAAAGTAAGTGTTCAGATCTCAGATCAACCATCTATGTCTCACCATTATCTCAGGTTTTTCATGTCTTATACACATTAGTATGTCCATCACTTGTTACATCAAGATATTGATGATATGATACACTTAATCAGCCACTTCAAGTAGGCAGTTAATTGTTGCAGAGCATCCCACTGGGTAAGTATGGATTGAGTTGTAGATAGACAGGACTCTACCTAAAGACTATATTATTATAAAATTTCTCAAAAGCAAGGAAATAAGTTACTAAGCTTCAAGATAGAAACAAACTCTAAACATTATTTCTTGACCTAATTTATTTCATAAAATACATTTAAAAGTTATTATTTGGATAAAATGAACATTTCTCAATGTAGTTATATTCATTTTTCATATATATAAAATCATTCAAAAAATAATTGAATGATTACTACATACCAAGAACTAGTGATCCTAAAATAAGTCAAATGAACCCTGGGTACAAACATCTCATCCCAGACCATCTCTCTTACATATGTATTTTTCTGTGGAGGTATATAATTGATGACACACACAGTCTATGCTCCTATATGGGTATAAAGAAAAAATGAATGGACGATCATGTAATCTCAGGTCAGCAGTTATTATAATTCTTTCCTTCTTCATAACTTAAGAATTCATGTGGGAATGAATGCAAATGTCTAGAAGTGTTAACACAGAAATAACCTTAAATCTACTCTAATGTATCTATTCACAAGTGTCAGCACCACCATTATCATCAACAGTAATGTTCTTCATACCTACTTCAGAAATGATTATAATATAAGAACTGATCCAGTACAACCTTATAGGGATGCAGCACACAAAAAGATGTAACACTATTTATTTTTGGTGTTTTTGGGTAGACAACTAAAACAGTAAGGAAGTCTGATCTCCATGTGTCATTCATTCAAAAGTTCACAAGTCCCCATAATTTTTAATATTCAACCACATAGCTTTAGTAAGAAACACTAAAATAGTCTTTTGAATTTCACCAAAGACACCTTGTGAGTGATTATACAACGATTTTTACTTTTTATTCTTCAAAGGCCAGCAATTATAATTTATTAATTAGAAATAAATTAATGTAACAAAATATTTACAATTATACTATTTATAAATAAAACCAATTTAATGCAATGTATATTAAAATGGAAGAGAATGGATTTTTAAAAATCTGTGGAAATAAATATTCCAGTGTGATTCAAGTGGCACATATTTGAAAGGTAGCAGCTCATATTCAAAAGCAGTAAAAGAGAATAACATTGATAATGGTTTGATGGATATGTGGAACATCTATTTGAATGTTTTAATGGCAGTATTTTGCAAATGGAATACATTAGTGCTTAAGCACTAATATCACTCTGAATAAATCCAAGTTTATTACAGGAATACAAACCTGAAGTACCTTCTTTGCATATGTATAACCCAAGTGATTCTGTATAGGCAAGGTGACATTATGGCACCTTTTCTGCCTGAAACATGCTGCTGGCTGAATAAAGCATTAACTGTGCTAGTGTTACCTGTCTTAGCTAATTGAAGCACATGCAACACTACCAAAAGAAAAGTACCAAGGAAAGTATGAATTGAGTGTTTTAAATTTTGCTTGAATAAATCAGAGTAGAAATAAGTTATTCCCTTTTTTTTCTTTCCCTACATATTGGAATTGGGCATATCCAAAAGACATTTCATATTACCAAGTAATCAGTAGACTCCTTCATGAGTCAATTGCTTAAAATTCTTACCTGGATTTTGCTTTCAACCCCACTGAATAGTTTATACTTTAGTTTCACTTCCACAAAAACAAAAACAAAAACAAACCATATAAACTTATTTAAAATATACAAAATACTGGTTTCCAAACTATAAGCAACATAGGGTTGTCATGCTCTAGAGAAGGGAAACAAAAAGTGATCCCTATGATTGCCCCATAACCATCCTGGATTTTTGCATAGGAGCACTTTTCTACTAAGGAGCAGAGAAGTGGAGCCTGAGCTGACCAGGAGTCTCAATGAGATAAGGAGTTCAGGATAGATGTTCTAGTTTAGCTGAGATGACTGGAATTGGCAGTTTATCTAAATAGATGAGGCAGGGTGTCACAAAAATGGAAGTTCATAATCTGCTTGAATCAAATGTATGAAATATGATATGTCAAGAGCTTTGTAATGTTTTGAACAACTAATAATAAAAAAAAGAATCAAAAAAATTAAAAATTGTTCCATAATTCAAAATGCAGTAGGATCACATGGTAAAATGAAATACAACTGAATAAAAGTGTAATAAGGAAAAAAAATTAATTAACAACAACAACAAAAAAGATTGTATGGAGTAATCACTGTAGGTATTCAGCTAAAGGACAGCTGTGCATACACAAACTGGAGGTACCAGATGTCCGGCAGTTTGGGGAGAACTGGAGTCGCAGCCTACCCGTAGTTGAAAGACTGTCAGTTAAAACCCATGAATGCTCCTTTAGAGGAAAAATGAATTTTGTCCTTGAGTAAGAGTTACTCAATAGAACTAAATACAAAGAGCAAAAGACCCATCCTGAAAAATAATAAATCAGACAAACCTGACAAACAAGAAAAAAACAAGTGCTAGTAGCTTATCTGCTTCTAAGAACATTTTTTTTAAAAAGGTAACATAAGTTTATTCCTTGAAATATTCCATCTCTGATGCCCTCCCACCAAAAAAATCTACAAAAATTATAAAATATACTGACATAAAAAGTGATTCAAATTAAAGATAAAAAGGAAGCAACTGAAAATGATCTCAATAGATATTATAATTATCAGGTAAAAACCATAATGAAATTGTTTAAGTCCTTGTAAGGACTTAAAGAAAAATATGATCAAAATGAATGAATAATGGGAACATTTCAACAAAGATATGAAAATGGCACAAATAATTTGAAATTCTAAAGTTATTATAATACAATATCCAAAATGAAAATATTTATTAGATAGGCCTAACAGGTTGTAACTCACAGTAGAAAAAAAATCAACTTAAAAATGATTCAATAGGGATCCAACATGGCGGCCGGCAAGGAAGCAGCACTTTCAGTATCTCCACATTAACCGGATCAGAAACACCCATTAAAACAGCTACATTCTACCTACTGAGGAACTTCTAGCAAAATTCCGCTGAAAGGAGACCTGCCAGGAATTAGTAAGTTATATTAGAGGTGACAGTTGGCCCCAGACAAGTGAATCTTGGCCGGCCACGCGGGCGCAGAGGTCCAATCCCGCAGCCACCACCCAACCGGCTCTGCAAGCGGCCCCCGGCGGCCCGGGGCAGCGAGAAGGGTCCCCGCCTGGCCCGGCAGACGGCCCCCGCCATCCCGGCTCTCCTGGCGGCCCTGCTCGCTCTGTGATCGGCCACCCCGCCCGCCCGGCTCTTAGCCACGAGGCCTCTGCCTACCGGGTTCTACAAGCGGCCCCCGGAGGCCGGCACGGCGAGAAGGGTCCCCGCCTGGCCTGGCAAACGGCCTGCACCCTCCTGGCTCTGCTAATGCCCCGCCCGCAAGGCTAATGGCCCCCCCCCCGCCCTCAGGGCTCTGCTGGCGCCCCGCCCGCGGCCAGCACCGGCCCAGCTCTGCAGGCGGCCCCCTGCGGCCCGCGCAGCGAGAAGGGTCCACGCCTGGCCCAGCAGACGGCCTGTGCCCTCCCGGCTCTGCGAACGGCCCCGCCCACCCGGCAAACGGCTCCCCCCCCTGAGAGGACATGAAGGAAATCTAACCAAGCCTTTATGAAATAGCGAACTGGGAACTAAAACCAGAGATTGTGTCAGACCAGAGACAAGCCAGTTCCACCCCTCCCTTGGGACACTCCAGCAAGGAGGCAGGGGCCCACCATAGCAGAGAGGGGAAGTCACCAAAGTTCGGCCAAAGAGATTCCTTCCCAGCGGAATCTACTTTAGCAGGTGTGTGACTCCCACCCGCATCAGATACAAACAACCGGGAAACTTCAAAATCTCTCCGTGGGCGTGACTGTAAGGGCCAAAGGACTCTCGACCCCCAACTCCCAATACTGCCAGTGACGTGGGCGTGACTGTAGGGGCGGAGGGAAGCAGAGAAGACTCCCCACCCCCAACTCCCCCAACCGCCAACTGAGAGGGCATGACGGTAGGGGCGGAGGGAAACAGAGGACACTCCAGACCCCCAACTCCTCCTACCGCCAGCGGAGTGGTCGTGATTGTAGGGGCTGAGGGAAGCAGAGGGGATCCTCGACCCCCAACTCCCATTACCACCAGTGGCGACACCAATGGTCTTAGCCGCCAGACTCCGAAGGTGTGCCCACCAAAGGGGTCCGGAAAAATTAAACTATTGACTCCCAGAACACAGCTCCACAGCACTGGGGCTTAGATGAATGACAGAGAGAGTGCTCAGTCGTTAGGGAAATAGAGCACCCAGAGGGGCTGAAAGTGTAACCAAATCCTTGGAGAACCTCCTCCGGTGCACAGGACCTGGCTGGCTGGCAGGAGGAAGGGGAGGAGGGGCCGTAGAAGTGAAACGGCTCTGGACCAACAGGATTGAGAGACTCCCAGGAGCCGCCTTACAGGGATTGCTGTTGACACACTGAGGGCAAATCTCAGCCCGGAGGGCACAGCTTTGCCTACGGGAAGAGAAGAAGATGGATCTCTAAGACCTAATTTTATTTCTTATTTTATTTTATTTTTTCTCTCCCTTTTTCCCTCTTTCTCTCCCCTTCCAAGTTTTATTGTTCTTTCCATTCTCCTCTATGCTATCTATCTCCCCCTCCTTCTTTCTTTTCAAGAGCACCTTCCTTCCCCTTCCCCCCAACTTTCATCCCAAGCATTACGTCCTCCATTTCGTGTAACTGTCTAAATGCAAACAGGTGAATGTTTCGAGGCCGTCTATAGTGCTCCTAAATACCTAGCTACTACCAACACCCTGATCCAATTGACGGTTAGCATCCCCCTTCAGTAGAGCAATCTTCTAAAGTAGCCAAGACATACTAACCCTTATACCTTCATAGCACCTAACCTAAAGTCCTAAGAACAAAAAACAAATCACTATATGCATACAAAATCCGGAAGCCCTTTATAAATTGAATGAATCAGCTCTAAAGTACAATAAAGCCCAACATCTATAGGCATAATCTCCCACCACAAAGGAGAGACAACAGATATAAACAAAGCCAAAACAAATGTATAGGAGAAAGCAGTTACAAAGCAGTCAAACAGAGCTGGAAAGTAACGTGAACAACATGAAAAAACCAGGGAAAAAAGGAGTACAGATAACGCAGGACAACTTAAATCTACAGGAGGACCTAGAAGCATCAGAAATATGGACAGGGAAAGAAATCAAGGCATACCTAACTCAGATGGAACGGAATTTTAGAGAAGACATGAGACAACAAATCCAAGAATTGAAAGTATATTTCGAAAACCAACTAAACAAACAAATTCAAACTGCAAAGAACGAGCTTTACCAGGAGATAGAGATCTTAAAAAAAACCAAACAGTGATTTTAGAAATGCAAGAAACCATAAACCAGATTAAAAATGCTAACGAGAATATTACAAATAGACTAGATCAAGTAGAAGTCAGAACATCAGATAATGAAGACAAAGTTTATCAACTTGAAAAGAATAAGGTCAATACTGAAAAGATGCTTAAATCTCACGAGCAATCTATCCAAGAGATATGGGATCTCATCAAAAAACCAAATTTGAGAGTCATTGGGATAGAAGAAGGCACAGAGATTCAAGCCAAAGGAATGGACAACCTATTGAATGAAATAATCCTAGAAAACTTCCCAGAGATGAAAGATGGAATGGATTGCCAAATCCTGGAAGCCTACAGGACCCCAAACATCCAAAACTGTAATAGGCCAACTCCAAGACATATAATTATGAAGATAGCCAACATACAGAACAAGGAGAGAATATTAAAAGCTACGAGGGAAAGGAGGCAGATTACATTCAGGGGTAAACCAATTAGGTTAACGGCTGATTTTTCATCACAGACTTTGAAAGCGAGAAGATCCTGGAACAATGTATTTCAAACGCTGAAAAATAATGGATTCCAACCAAGAATACTGTATCCAGCAAAATTAAGCTTCAGATTTGACAATGAAATTAAAATCTTTCACGATAAGCAAAAGCTAAAAGATTTCGCAGCCAGAAAACCAGCACTGCAAAGCATTTTGGGCAAAATTCTACAAGAAGAGGAATGGAAAAACAGTGCCCAAAACCAACAGCGGGAGGTATCTCAGTAAAGGGGGAGGAAAACAACCAAAAAGTAAAAACTAGCCAAACTAAAATAAATAAATAAATAAACATGACTGGAAGTACAAATCATATTTCAATTGTAACCTTAAATGTTAATGGACTAAACTCACCAATCAAGAGACACAGGCTGGTAACCTGGATCAAAAAAAAAAAATCCAACAATATGCTGCCTTCAGGAGACTCATATGATAGGAAAAGACATACACAGGTTGAAGGTGAAAGGTTGGGAAAAATCATACCACTCACATGGCCCTCGGAAGCAAGCAGGAGTGGCCACACTCATATCGAATAAAATCAACTTCAAACCTAAGTTAATCAAAAGGGATAAAGAAGGACACTATATCCTGTTAAAAGGAACTGTTCACCAACAAGACATAACAATTATCAATTGATATGCACCAAATAATGGTGCAGCAACGTTCATAAAACAAACTCTCCTCAAGTTCAAGAGTCAAATTGACCACAACACAATAATTATGGGTGACTTCAACACACCGCTCTCGCCATTAGACAGATCCTCCAGACAAAAGCTGAATAAAGAAACTATAGAACTCAATGACACAATCAATAACCTAGACTTAACCGACATATATAGAATATATCAACCATCATCAAGTGGATACACGTTCTTCTCAGCAGCACATGGATCTTACTCAAAGATAGATCATATATTATGCCATAGGGCAACTCTTAGTAAATATACAGGAGTGGAGATAATACCATGCACCATATCTGATCATAATGGAATGAAACTGGAAATCAATGAAAAAAGAAGGAAGGAAAAATCCTGCATCACATGGAAAATAAACAATATGTTACTGAATGATCAATGGGTTACAGAAGACATAAAGGAGGAAATCAAAAAATTCTTAGAGATAAACGACAATTCAGACACAACATACCGGAATCTATGGGACACAATGAAAGCAGTTTTAAGAGGGAAATTCATTTCCTGGAGTTCATTCCTCAAAAAAAGAAAAAACCAACAAATAAACGAAATCACACTACATCTCAAAACCCTAGAAAAGGAAGAGCAAAACAACAGCAAATATAGCAGAAGACAAGAAATAATTAAAATCACAGCGGAAATCAACGAAATTGAAACAAAAAAAAACCATTGAAAAAATTGATAAAACTAAAAGTTGGTTTTTTGAAAAAATAAATAAGATCGACAGACCCTTAGCCATGCTAACGAAGAGAAGAAGAGAGAAAACTCAAATCACTAACATACGGGATGAAAAAGACAATATCACAACAGACACTACAGAAATACAGAAGATAATTAGAAAGTATTTTGAAACCCTATATTCTAATAAAATAGAAGACAGTGAAGACATCGATAAATTTCTTAAGTCATATGAGCTGCCCAGATTGAGTCAGGAAGACACACACAATTTAAACAGACCAATAACAAAGGAAGAAATAGAAGAAGCCATCAAAAGACTACCAACCAAAAAAAGCCCTGGACCAGATGGGTATACAGCGGAGTTTTACAAAACCTTCAAAGAAGAATTAATACCAATACTTTTCAAGCTATTTCAAGAAATAGAAAAAGAAGGAGCTCTTCCAAATTCATTCTATGAGGCCAACATCACCCTGATCCCGAAACCAGACAAAGACACTTCAAAGAAAGAAAACTACAGACCAATATCTCTAATGAACATAGATGCAAAAATTCTCAATAAAATCCTGGCGAATTGAATACAAAAGCATATCAAAAAAATTGTGCACCATGATCAAGTAGGATTCATCCCTGGGATGCAAGGTTGGTTCAATATACGGAAATCAATAAATATTATTCACCACATCAATAGACTTAAAGATAAGAACCATATGATCGTCTCGATAGATGCAGAAAAAGCATTCGACAAAGTACAGCATCCTTTTATGTTCAAAACACTAGAAAAACTGGGGATAACAGGAACTTACCTCAACATTGTAAAAGCTATATATGCTAAGCCTCAGGCTAGCATCATTCTAAATGGAGAAAAACTGAAGGCATTCCTGCTAAAATCGGGAACAAGACAGGGATGCCCTCTCTCACCACTTCTATTTAATTTAGTCCTTGAAATACTAGCCAGAGCAATTAGACAGACAAAAGAAATTAAAGGCATAAAAATAGGAAAAGAAGAACTTAAAATATCACTATTTGCGGACGATATGATCCTATACTTAGAAGACCCAAAAGGGTCTACAAAGAAACTACTAGAACTAATAAATGAATTCAGCAAAGTGGCAGGATATAAAATCAACACGCATAAATCAAAGGCATTCCTGTATATCAGTAACAAAACTTCTGAAATGGAAATGAGGAAAACCACCCCATTCACAATATCCTCAAAAAAAATAAAATACTTGGGAATCAACCTAACAAAAGAGGTGAAAGATTTATACAATGAAAACTACAGAACCCTAAAGAGAGAGATAGAAGAAGATCTTAGAAGATGGAAAAATGTACCCTGTTCATGGATAGGCAGAACCAACATCATCAAAATGGCGATATTACCCAAAGTTCTCTACAGGTTCAACGCAATGCCAATCAAAATCCCAACGGCATTTCTGGTAGAAATAGATAAAGCTATCATGAAATTCATATGGAAAAACAAAAGACCCAGAATAGCAAAAGCAATTCTAAGCAGGAAGTGTGAATCGGGAGGTATAGCGATACCAGATTTCAAACTGTACTACAGAGCAATAGTAACAAAAACAGCATGGTACTGGTACCAAAACAGGCAGGTGGACCAATGGTACAGAATAGAGGACACAGAGACCAATCCACAAAATTACAACTTTCTTATATTTGATAAAGGCGCTAAAAGCATGCAATGGAGAAAGGATAGCATCTTCAACAAATGGTGCTGTTAAAACTGGAAATCCATATGCAACAAAATGAAGCTGAACCCCTTTCTCTCGCCATGCACAAAAGTTAATTCAAAATGGATCAAGGAGCTAGATATCAAATCAGAGACTCTGCACCTGATAGAAGAAAAAGTTGGCTCCGATCTACACATTGTGGGGTCGGGCTCCAAATTCCTTAATAGGACGCCCATAGCCCAAGAGTTAAATACAAGAATAAACAAATGGGACTTACTTAAACTAAAAAGTTTTTTCTCAGCAAGAGAAACAATAAGAGAGGTAAATAGGGAACCTACATCCTGGGAACAAATCTTTACTCCTCACACTTCAGATAGAGCCCTAATATCCAGAATATACAAAGAACTCAAAAAATTAAACAACAAGATAACAAACAACCCTATCAACAAATGGGCCAAGGACCTGAACAGACACTTCTCAGAGGAGGACATACAATCTATCAATAAGTACATGAAAAAATGCTCACCATCTCTAGCAGTCAGAGAAATGCAAATCAAAACCACCCTAAGATACCATCTCACTCCAGTAAGATTGGCAGCCATTATGAAGTCAAGCAACAATAAGTGCTGGCGAGGATGTGGGGAAAAGGGTACACTTGTACATTGCTGGTGGAACTGCAAACTGGTGCGGCCAATATGGAAAGCAGTATGGAGATTCCTAGGAAAGCTGGGAATGGAACCACCATTTGACCCAGCTATCGCCCTTCTCGGTCTATTCCCTGAGGACCTTAAAAGAGCATACTATAGGGATACTGCCACATCAATGATCATGGCAGCACAATTCATAATAGCTAGACTTTGGAATCAACCCAGATGCCCTTCAATAGGATGGATTAAAAAACTGTGGCATTTATACACAATGGAGTATTACGCAGCACTAAAAAATGACAAAATCATGGATTTTGCAGGGAAATGGATGGCATTAGAGCAGATTATGCTAAGTGAAGCTAGCCAATCCTTAAAAAACAAATGCCAAATGTCTTCTTTGATATAAAGAGAGCAACTAAGATCAGAACAGGGAAGAAGAGCATGAGGAAAAGATTAACACTAAACAGAGACGAGTGGGGGGAGAGAAAGGGAGAGAGAAGGGAAACTATGGAAATAGAAGGAGACCCTCATTGTTACACAAAATTACATATAAGAGTTTGTGAGGGGAAAGGGGAAAAAAAAACAAGGGAGAGAATTAAACAACAGCAGATGGGGTAGAGAGGGAAGATGAGAGGGAAGGGGAGGGGGGATAGTAGGGGATAGGAAAGGTAGCAGAATACAACAGTCATTAATATGGTATTATGTAAAAATGTGGATGTGTAACCGATGTGATTCTGCAACTTGTATTTTGGGTAAAAAATGGGAGTTCATAACCCACTTGAATCAAATGTATGGAAGATGATATGTCATGAGCTTTGTAATGTTTTGAACAACCAATTAAAAAAAAATAAAATAAAATAAAATAAAATAAAAATGATTCAATAGAAACTATTTAATCTCAAAAGAGTGAGAAGAAGATTGAAAATAATCAGTCACCTCTGGTACAATATCAAGCACTCAAACATAAGAATAACAGGAGTTCAAAGAAGCAAAAGGAAGAGGGAGTATATGTTGCAAAAGTTTTCTTTTTTAAAATATTTTTATTTTAGTTGTAGTTGGACACAATACCTCTATCTTATTTTTATGTGGTGCTGAGGATTAAACCCGGGGCCTCACCCATGTTAGACTAGGGCTCAAACGCTGAGCCACAACTCCAGCCAAAAAAAATTTTCTAAAGAAATAAAGCCTTCCTCATACAGAAGAAGAATACAAACATGTTGGATCTTACTCCCTCGTGGAATAGTATGAACAGATAGGCCTTCACATGATTAAATCTGAGGATACAGCCCACCTTGAAGGGATTAGCAAACTGATAGAAGGGCTAGAGGGAACTCGTTGGTCCCTTTGGCCCTTCCATCTATTCCACAAAGTGAGGACCAGGATGCAGCAACACACAACATCTTAGAAGTAAAGACCAGGCTGTTGCTAGGCCCTGGCCCTGAACCTGCTGTCATTCTGCTCTTTGACTTCCCAGCCCCAGTACTGGGAAAAGAGTAAAATTTCTGGGGTTTTTATAAATTACCCAGTTTTGTGGTATTTTATTATAGCAGTAGTTACAGACAAAGACAACATGAACCAAAAATTATTTCTAACATAATTACAAAGAAATTACAATCTTAATTTTTGTGGGATGCAACTAAACTAGTGCTTAGAGACATTTACACCTTTAAATACATATGTTAGTAAAGAACAAAGGTCAAAAATCAGTGCTCTAGGGTTCTACCTTAAGAAGAAAAAAATATAGGAAAGTAAATTCAAATTAAGTACAAAAATGATAATAAAGAACATAAATCAATGAAAGAGAAACAGCATAAAGTTATAAAAAATAAAGCCAAGAGTTGGTTCATTGAAGAGAATAATAAAATTGATAATGTCGTAGAAAGACTAAAGACATAAGGAAGGAACAATGTACAATTATCAAGAATTTAAAATGGAATAGCACAACAGATTTTATGGACATTAAAGTTAATAATAAAACATTAACAACTACTTTATGCCAATAAATTTGACAACTATAAAAGGATGATAAACTTTGAAAAATACAAATTATCCCAAAGCCCTATATCTTTACATTAGTGATTTTAAAAATATGGTTCCAGGACCAACAGCATCAGCATCACCTGATAAAAAAAAGGAAGGATGGAAGGAAGGAAGGAATCCCTAACTTACAACTTGGAAAAGAGTTCTTATTATAAGCATAGAAATAAAGATTAAAAATACTAAGAGTAAAATGGTTTTCAGAGAACACACAGAATAATATCTTGTTTCCTTAAAGAAGACAAAGGGAAAGAAAGCAACACTGTCAGTGATTTTAGGATGTCATGACAAAACATAACCTGGGTGGCTTACAAACAATAGAATTCTTTTTTCCCCATAGTTCAGGAGTCTTGGAAATACAGGGCCAAGTTATCAGCAAATGTAGTATGTGCTGGTGTGCCTTTTCTGGTTTATAGACAGCTGTTCTTGTGCTGTAACCTCATATGGTATAAAGGGAAAGCTAGGTCTCTGAGGTTTCCTTTATATAAGAACACTAATCTCAACCCCTAATCACCTTCCAAGAGCCCAAATTAATTCACTCTATCATCTTAGAGATTGAGATTTCAACATAAATTTGGAGTGAGAGTGACAAAAACAGATTAGATAAAATAGTATTTTTAAAAACTTGGGGCTGGGGATGTGGCTTAAGCGGTAGCACGCTCGCCTGGTATACGCGCGGTGCTGGGTTCGATCCTCAGCTCCACATAAAAATAAAATAAATCAAAAAAAAAAAAGAAGTGTGTCACATTAGATTGGGTAGAGAGATGCGAGGGGAGGAGAGGGGAGGGGAAGGGGTGATAGGAAGGGCAGCAGAATAAAATAGACATTATTATTGCTGTATGTATATAGGTGACTGTATGACCAGTGTGTTTCTGCAAACTGTACAATCAGAAAAATGAGAAATTATACCCCATTTGATTCAAACGTATGAATTGTCAAGATCATTGTACTGTCATGTGTAACTAATAAAAAAATTAAAAATAAAATAGAGATGTGTCCACTGAAAACTAAAAAAAAATAAATAAATATTAAATATTCTCTCTCTCTCTCTCTCTCTCTCTCTCTCTCTCTCTCTCTCTCTCTCTCCTTTAAAAAAAAACTTAATATATAGAACTTGATGGATTTTCAACTTTTTTTCAAATTGACAAAACAAAGACCATCCTTAAGAAAATGAACAGGCAAGACACAGATTTGGAGAAAATACTATCAAAACATACCCAATAAAGAAGGTATGGGGGGAGGAGGGAAGATGGCGGCGAGGGGAGTGCATTACCCCCGTGTGCTGCTTCACTGTGTGGGAGTATGACAAGTCAGGACGGCTAAAGGATATCTTGTTAGGAATTTCCAGCAATAGTGGGGTGCGCCGGAACCTGGAGGAAGGATTTCCATCGCATGAGGATCGGCTACGGGGACTCAAACGCGAGAGGTTTGTCGCATGGAGGGTAACACTGCTTATTAAGCAAATCGCCCCGCGGCTAGAGTCTGCAAGGCGCGCTAGGATAGAGACGCAGGGTTACAGCGCTGCAGTTTCTGCCAGACGCGCAAGCACCGCACTCAGGGCTGAATTCTGGGTTCGAGACGGGGAAGGAAGCGGTCCATCTCGGTTCTCCACACCGGTCAGACCACAGAGGAGGCCAGCAGCCACCATGTTGGTAAACTGACGTCACCACACCTGTTTTTGACTGACCGCAGCTCATTCAGCCATAGAACAGGTAATTTCAGGCTGCAATTCGCCTGCGGCTTGCAGACAGATTGCTAGGGTTCAGCGCCTGGGGGCTTCTTAAAATCTGATCTTATCGGAGTGAACACGGAGCGCGGGGCGGCCGAGTTCCGGCTCCCGGAACCGTCCCGGAACCGCCCTGGCTCCGGGCTGCGGAGCCTGTGGAGGCTGCTTCTTGGACCCTGCTAATATCAGAGCAAACACGAAGCACCAAGAAGCCGAATTCCAGCTCCCGGAACTGAGCCCGCGGGGACTGCTTCTTGGAGCTTACACTTATAGGAGCTTACACCGAGCACAGAGCGGCCGAGTTCCGGCTCCCGGAACCGTCCCGGAAACGCCCTGGCTCAGGGCTGCGGAGCCCGCGGAGGCTGCTTCTTGGACCCTGCTACTATCAGAGCATACACCAAGCACTAAGCGGCCGAATTCCGGCTCCCGGAACTGAGCCCGCGGGGGCTGCTTCTTGGAGCTTACACTTATAGGAGCTTACACCGAGCACGGAGCGGCCGAGTTCCGGCTCCCGGAACTTCCCTGGACCGGGGCTAGGAGCCCGCGGAAACTGTGTCTCGGTCCGGGTCCTGCTGAGGGCAGGTCAGGACTCACCCATTGCTTGGGTTGCCTGGCAAGGGGAACGAAATGCTGCCATTCGCATAGGATACCAACATGGCAGAGATCTGATGTCAGCAGAAAGCGGTGGAGGAGAGATCTTCATCAATACCAGCGGTGACATAAGCAGTTGGTCTCCTGGTAAGGGGGGTGAAGCTCAGTCACCCGAGTCTCCTCAATTTGTCCTCGAGCCAGAGGGAAGGAGCCGGGCCGCCGCCAGCCCCCGGAGCAGGCCCAGCGGCTCGCCAGCGTGGTGACCGCGTGACCCCAATTGGAGAGGGGGCGGAGCGGAGCCGCCACCCACACCCGCCAGGTGGGCAGACCCACGACCCAGTAGTACATGGGCGTGGTAGGAGGGGCAGGGCAGAGCCGCCCTTCGCGCTTGCAAGGTAAACAGACCTGTGACAGCCTGGCGGGTCAGGCCCAGTGGCCTGCCAGTGTGGTACACACGTCACCCCAACTCGAGTAGGGGCAGAGCAGATCCTTATCCCACGCCCGGATCAGGCCCTGCCGGTGTGGTGGTCACGTGACCCCAATTGGAGTGGGGGTGGAGCGGAACCGCCACCCGTGCCCGCAGGGTGAGCAGACCAGTGATCAACCTGCAGATCAGGCCCAGGGGTCCGCAGGCGTGGTAGGAGGGGCAGGGCAGATCCGCCGCCCGCGCCTTCAAGGTAGGCAGACCTACAACAGACCGGCGGATCAGGCCCAGGAGCCTGCCGGCGGGGTACAAACACCACCCTAATTGGAGTAGTGACAGAGCAGAGTCGCCTCCCTTGCCAGGAACAGACCCAGCATCCTGCAGGCGGGGTAGTCACGACACCCCAATTGGAGTAGGGGCAAAGCAGAGCCTCCACCCGTGCCCGAAAGGTGGGCAGATCTGCGACCGACCAGCGGGACAGGCCCAGTGGCCTGCTGGTACGACAGACACGTCACCCCAATTGGAGTAGGGGCAGAACAGAGCCGCCACCAGCTCCCAGAACAGGCCCAGTGACCTGCCGGCGTGGTAGCCAAGACACCCCAATTGGAATAAGGAGAGAGCAGAGCCGCCGCCCGCACCTGCAGGAAAGATACGCAAGCAGTATGAAAAGACAAGGAAAGAAAGGACCACAAGCAATGCAGGTCAACGCAACTTTAGAAGAGGTAACAGCTGCAGCAGATGGAATGTCAGATAAAGAATTCAGGATATACATGCTTCAGATGATCTGGAGTATCAAGGAAGACATTAAACAGCAAAATCAGACAATGAAAGATCACTTCGACAACGAATTACGCAAACAAATCCAGGAAGCAAAGGATCAACTATACAGGGAGATAGAGGTTATAAAAAACAAGCAATCAGAAATCCTAGAAATGCAGGAAGCAATAAACCAACTTAAAAACTCAATGGAGAATACTACCAACAGAGTAGAACACTTAGAAGATAGAACATCAGACAATGAAGACAAAGTATTTCAACTGGAAAAGAACATAGACAGCTCAGCAAGACTGTTAAGAAACCATGAGCAGAACATCCAAGAAATATGGGATAACATTAAGAGACCAAACTTAAGAGTCATTGGGATACAGGAAGGTACAGAGCTCCAAACCAAAGGAATGAGCAGTCTATTCAATGAAATAATACAAGAAAACTTCCCAGACTTGAAGAATGAGACAGAATCCCAAATCCTAGAAGCCTACAGGACGCCGAATGTGCAAAATCATAAGAGATCCACACCTAGACACATTATAATGAAGATGCCCAACATACAGAATAAGGAGAGAATTTTAAAAGCTACAAGAGAAAGGAAGCAGATTACATTTAGGGGCAAGCCAATCAGGATAACAGCTGATCTTTCAACACAGACTCTGAAAGCTAGAAGATCCTGGAATAACATATTTCAAACACTGAAAGATAATGGGTTCCAACCAAGAATTGTGTATCCAGCGAAATTAAGCTTCAGGATGGAGAATGAAATTAAAACCTTCCACGATAAACAAAAGTTTAAAGAATTCGCAGCTAGAAAACCATCTCTTCAAAACATCCTAGCCAAAGTATTACAGGAAGAGGAAATGGAAAATAACAATGAAAACCAACAGTGGGAGGTAGGACAGTAAAGGGGGGGGGAAACAATCAAAGAGGAAAACAAACAATGTTTAGTAACAGAAATAAACAAATATGGCTGGAAGAACAACCCATATCTCAATAATAACCCTAAATGTTAATGGCTTAAACTCACCAATTAAGAGACACAGGCTAGTAGAATGGATCACAAAACAAGACCCAACAATATGCTGCCTACAGGAGACGCATTTGATAGGAAAAGACATACATAGGCTGAAGGTGAAAGGTTGGGAAAAATCATATCACTCATATGGACTTCGGAAACAAGCAGGCGTGTCCATACTCATATCAAATAAAATAGATTTCAAGCCAAAGTTAATCAAAAGAGATAAAGAGGGACACTACATACTGCTTAAGGGAACCATACACCAACAAGACATAACAATCATAAATATTTATGCCCCAAACAATGGTGCAGCTATGTTCGTCAAACAAACTCTTCTCAAGTTCAAGAGTCTAATAGACCACCACACCATAATCATGGGAGACTTCAACACACCTCTCTCGCCACTGGACAGATCTTCCAAACAAAAGTTGAATAAGGAAACTATAGAACTCAATAACACTATTAATAACCTAGACCTAATTGACATATATAGAGTATACCACCCAACATCAAGCAGTTACACTTTTTTCTCAGCAGCACATGGATCCTTCTCAAAAATAGATCATATATTATGTCACAGGGCAACTCTTAGACAATATAAAGGAGTAGAGATATTACCATGCATCTTATCTGATCATAATGGAATGAAACTGAAAATCAACGATAAAAGAAGGAAGGAAAAAGCATACATCAATTGGAGAATGAACAATAGGTTACTGAATGATCAATGGGTTATAGAAGACATCAAGGAGGAAATTAAAAAATTCTTAGAGATAAATGAAAACACAGACACAACATATCGGAATCTATGGGACACATTGAAAGCAGTTCTAAGAGGAAAATTCATTGCTTGGAGTTCATTCCTTAAAAAAAGAAAAAACCAACAAATAAATGATCTCATACTTCATCTCAAAATCCTTGAAAAAGAAGAGCAAAACAACAGCAAAAGAAGTAGAAGGCAAGAAATAATTAAAATCAGAGCTGAAATTAATGAAATCGAAACAAAAGAAACAATTGAAAAAATTGACAAAACTAAAAGTTGGTTCTTTGAAAAAATAAACAAAATCGACAGACCCTTAGCGATGCTAGTGAAGAGAAGAAGAGAGAGAACTCAAATTACTAGCATACGGGATGAAAAAGGCAATATCACAACAGACACTTCAGAAATACAGAAGATAATCAAAAACTATTTTGAATCCTTATACTCCAATAAATTAGAAGATAGTGAAGGCATAGATAAATTTCTTAAGTCATATGATCTGCCCAGATTGAGTCAGGAGGATATAGAAAACCTAAACAGACCAATATCAATTGAGGAGATAGAAGAAACCATCAAAAGACTACCAACTAAGAAAAGCCCAGGTCCCGATGGGTATACAGCAGAATTTTACAAAACCTTTAAAGAAGAACTAATACCAATACTTTTCAAGCTACTTCAGGAAATAGAAAAGGAGGGAGAACTTCCAAATTCATTCTATGAGGCCAACATCACCCTGATACCTAAACCAGACAAAGACACTTCAAAGAAAGAAAACTACAGACCAATATCTCTAATGAACCTAGATGCAAAAATCCTCAATAAAATTCTGGCGAATCGGATACAAAAACATATAAAAAAAATTGTACACCATGATCAAGTAGGATTCATCCCTGGGATGCAAGGCTGGTTCAATATACGGAAATCAATAAATGTTATTCACCACATCAATAGACTTAAAAATAAGAACCATATGATCATCTCGATAGATGCGGAAAAAGCATTTGACAAAGTACAGCATCCCTTTATGTTCAAAACTCTAGAAAAACTAGGGATAACAGGAACATACCTCAATATTGTAAAAGCAATCTATGCTAAGCCTCAGGCTAGCATTATTCTGAATGGAGAAAAACTGAAGGCATTCCCTCTAAAATCTGGAACAAGACAGGGATGCCCTCTCTCTCCACTTCTCTTCAACATAGTTCTCGAAACACTGGCCAGAGCAATTAGACAGACGAAAGAAATTAAAGGCATAAAAATAGGAAAAGAAGAAATTAAATTATCACTATTTGCAGATGATATGATTCTATATCTAGCAGACCCAAAAGGGTCTACAAAGAAACTATTAGAGCTAATAAATGAATTCAGCAAAGTGGCAGGATTTAAAATCAACACGCATAAATCAAAGGCATTCCTGTATATCAGCGACAAATCCTCTGAAATGGAAATGAGGACAACCACTCCATTCAAAATATCTTCAAAAAAAATAAAATACTTGGGAATCAACCTAACAAAAGAGGTGAAAGACTTATACAATGAAAACTACAGAACCCTAAAGAGAGAAATAGAAGAAGATCTTAGAAGATGGAAAAATATACCCTGTTCATGGATAGGCAGAACTAACATCATCAAAATGGCGATATTACCAAAAGTTCTCTATAGGTTTAATGCAATGCCAATCAAAATCCCAATGGCATTTCTTGTAGAAATAGAGAAAGTAATCATGAAATTCATATGGAAAAATAAAAGACCCAGAATAGCAAAAACAATGCTAAGCAAGAAGTGTGAATCAGGCGGTATAGCGATACCAGACTTCAAACTATACTACAGAGCAATAGTAACAAAAACAGCATGGTACTGGTACCAAAACAGGCGTGTGGACCAATGGTACAGAATAGAGGACACAGAAACCAATCCACAAAACTACAACTATCTTATATTTGATAAAGGGGCTAAAAGCATGCAATGGAGGAAGGATAGCATCTTCAACAAATGGTGCTGGGAAAACTGGAAATCCATATGCAACAAAATGAAACTGAATCCCTTTCTCTCGCCATGCACAAAAGTGAATTCAAAATGGATCAAGGAACTTGATATCAAATCAGAGACGCGCCGTCTGATAGAAGAAAAAGTTGGCTACGATCTACATTCGGTGGGGTCGGGCTCCAAATTCCTCAATAGGACACCCATAGCACAAAAGTTAATAACTAGAATCAACAAATGGGACTTACTCAAACTAAGAAGTTTTTTCTCAGCAAAAGAAACAATAAGAGAGGTAAATAGGGAGCCTACATCCTGGGAACAAATCTTTACTCCTCACAGTTCAGATAGAGCCCTAATATCCAGAGTATACAAAGAACTCAAAAAATTAGACAATAAGAGAACAAACAACCCAATCAACAAATGGGCCAAGGACCTGAACAGACACTTCACAGAGGAGGACATACAGTCAATCAACAAGTACATGAAAAAATGCTCAACATCTCTAGCTGTCAGAGAAATGCAAATCAAAACCACCCTAAGATACCATCTCACTCCAGTAAGATTGGCAGCCATTAGGAAGTCAAACAACAACAAGTGCTGGCGAGGATGTGGGGAAAAGGGTACACTTGTACATTGCTGGTGGGACTGCAGATTGGTGCAGCCAATTTGGAAAGCAGTATGGAGATTTCTTGGAAAGCTGGGAATGGAGCCACCATTTGACCCAGCTATTCCCCTTCTTGGTCTATTCCCTAAAGACCTAAAAAGAGCATGCTACAGGGACACTGCTACATCGATGTTCATAGCAGCACAGTTCACAATAGCAAGACTGTGGAACCAACCTAGATGCCCTTCAATAGACGAATGGATAAAAAAAATGTGGCATTTATACACAATGGAGTATTACTCTGCATTAAAAAATGACAAAATCATAGAATTTACAGGGAAATGGATGGCATTAGAGCAGATTATGCTAAGTGAAGCTAGCCAATCCCTAAAAAACAAATGCCAAATGTCTTCTTTGATATAAGGAAAGTAACTAAGAACAGAGTAGGGACGAAGAACAGGAGAAGAAGATTAACATTTAACAGGGATGAGAGGTGGGAGGGAAAGGGAGAGAGAAGGTAAATTGCACGGTAATGGAAGGAGACCCTCAGGGTTATACAGTGGAGGGGGTAGAGAGAGAGGAGGGGAGGGGAGGGGAGAGGTGGGGAGGGGGGAGGGTGGATGATGGGAAAGGCAGCGGAGCACAACAGACACTAGTATGGCAATATGTAAATCAATGGATGTGTAACTGATGTGAATCTGCAATCTGTGTATGGGGTGAAGGTGGGAGTTCATAACCCACTAGAATCAAAGTGTGGAATATGATATGTCAAGAAATTTGTAATGTTTTGAACAACCCACAATAAAAAATTAAAAAGAAGTTAAGGTAACAACAGTTGACAGCCAGTAAGGACCAGTCTCAAAACTGTTTACAATGTCAGATCTTAAAAAAAATAAAAAATGTCCTCATACAGAGCATTGTCACATCCTCTCAGTAAAATTGAAGGCTGAAAAATAAATGATAATGCCTATAAAATCAAAAAAAAAAAAAAAAAAAAAAAAAAAAAAAAGAAGGTATGGACATGAATACACAAAGTATATCTAAAAACATTTTTTAATTTAATTAGAAAAAACACTTTGAAAATCACAAAAGGAGTTATATGAAGGCCAATAAGTACTTTAAAATGTTCTCAATATCACCAGTCATCACGAATATGTAAATTAAAATCACAAAATGATACTAATACACACCCATTGGAATAACTAAATGTAAAAATTTTATGATGCCAAATGTTGACAAGAATGTGAAGCAATACAAACTGATACTTTGTTGGTAGGACTATAAAACATGATCACAAAATACTGTCAAGTCATTTTCTTATTCTGTTCATCATACACATACACACATATACAGACCTATTGATTCCACTCATAATTCAGAAATTATGGCTTATTTCATCAATGAGGCCTGGAATCAATGACATATTATTGTCAATTAGCACACCTAATGCCCAGATTTTGGTTTTTGAAACACCATTATCCAATGAAAGGAAGCAGATCTCCTTTGGCATCATCACTGATTTCAAGACTCATATGAGGAAAATAGGTGAACCTGGAGAGTAGCATAAGCCTAAAAGTGGAAGAAACTTACACAAAGGATATGGGAGGCAGCTTTGATATGGCTACAATTGGTAAAATCTGGAACAAAGAAAGCATCAAAATAAATAATTACTGCTTCTAGATATATGCACTAGATATATGATTCTGCTTCTAGATATATGATTCTATGAAGTTATAAAAAGGAATAAAGAGAGAAGAGACATTTAGTAGAATGACAACTAGTAAATATAGAAGGAACTGTGGTGTTAGAAGAAGTGCTAATGGATAGAATAAATAGTAGGTCAAGGTTTGATGAGTAATAGGATTTTTTGAAGTGTCTCTAAATATTTACTCAAAACATATATTTTAAAAGACCTTGATCCAGTACCATGCTGTTTTTGTTACTATAGTTCTGCAGTATAATTTAAGGTCTGGTATGGTGATGCTGCTTCTTGTTTCACTTTTCTTGCTAAAGACTGCCTTGGCTATTCTAGGTCTCTTATATTTCCAAATAAATTTCATGACTGCTTATTCTATTTCTATGAAGAACATCACTGAAATTTCAATAGGAATTTCATAGAAACTGTATAGCACTTTTGGCAGTACAGTCATTTTGACAATATTAATTCTGTCTATCCAAGAACATTGGAGATCTTTACATCTTCTAAGGTCTTCCTCAATTTCTTTCTTTAGTGTTCTGTGGTTGTCATCATAGAGGTCTTTCACCTCTTTTTGTTAAATTGATTCCCTTATTTTTTTTGAGACTATTGTGAATGGGGTAGTTTTCCTAATTTCTCTTTCAGTAGATTCATCACTGATGTATCAATATGCATTTGACTTATGGATGTAGATATTCTGCTATTTTGATGAATTCATTTATTAATTCTAGAAGTTTTCTGGTGAAGATTTTTAGATCCTCTAATTATAGAATCATGTCATCAGTAAACAGTGACAGTTCTTCTTTTTCTATTCATATCCCTTTAATTTATTTTGCTTGTCTAATTGCTCTGCTAGAGTTTCAAGTACTATGTTGAATAGGAGTGGTTAAAGAGGGCACCCCTATCTTGTTCCAGTTCTTAGAGGGAATGCTTCCAATTTTCCCTCATTTAGAATGATGTTGGATTGGCACCAAAACAGACCTGTAGACCAATGGTATAGAAAAGAAGAAACAGAGACAAAGCCACATAAATATAACTATCTCATACTAGAAAAGGCACCATAAATGTACACTGGAGAAAAAAGAGCCTCTTCAACAAATGGTGCTGGGAAAACTGGAAGTCTATATGTAGAAAAAGGAAATTAAACCTGTATCTCTCACCCTAAACAAAAATCAACTCAAAGTGAATCAAAGACTTAGGCATAAGACCAGAGACCCTGCACCTAAGAGAGGAAAAAGTAGGCCCAAATCTATCATGTCATCTTAGGAACTGACTTCCTTAACAAGACTTCTAAAAGTACAAGAAATAAAATCAATAATCAATAAATGGGAAGAAATCAAATTTAAAAAATTATTCATAGCAAAGGAAACAATCAAAAGCACGAAGAGAGAGCCTACATCATGGGAGAAATTCTTTGACATCTGCACCTCAGACAGAACATAAATCTTCAGGATATATAAAGAACTCAAAAAACTTAACACCAAAAACAAACCAACAAGCAACCAATTAATAAATGGGCAAAGAAACTAAACAGACATTTCACAGAAGAAGAAATACAATTGGTCAACAAATATAATAAAAAAATGTTCAATATCTCTAGCAGTTGAAGAAATGCAAATTAAAACTACACTAACATTTCATCTTACTCTAGCCAGGATGGCAATTATCAAGAATACAAGTAACAATAAATATTGGTGAGGATGTAGGGGAAAAGATACACTCATACATTGCTGGTGGGACTCAAATCCATGCAACCACTATGAAAAGCAGTACGGAGATTCCTCAGAAAACTTGGAATGGAGCCATTATGTGACCCCTCCCACCCCTAGGTATATATCCAAAGGACTTAAAATCAGCAAACTATAGAGATGTGGCCACATCAATTTTATAGCAGCTCAATTCACAAGAGCTACGCTATGGAACCAGCCTAGTGCCCTTCAACAGATGAATGAATAAAGAAAATGTGGTGTATATATACAATGGAATACTACTCAGCCACAAAGAAGAATGAAATTATGGCATTTGCAGGTCAATGGATGGAACTGGAGACTATCATGCTAAGGGAAATAAGCCAATGCCAAAACACTGAAGGCCAAATGTACTCTCTGATATGCTGATGCTATCTCACAACAAGGTGGGTAGGGAAGAATAGAAGTACTTTGGATTAGACAACGGGGAATGAAAAGAAGGGGGGAATGAGAATAAGAAAGAGGGTAGAATGAGTTAGACATTACTTTCCTAGGTGTGTATATGATCACATGACTAATGTAACTCTACATCATGTACAACCAGAAGAATGAGAATTTCAACTCCATATATGTATAATATTTCAAAATACATTCTACTGTCATGTATAAATAGTAACAACAACAAGAAAAAGACCTTGACCAAATAATCAAAGTTAGTATTGCTGACATTGTGATAAACTGACACCATATGCTTCCAGATGGGGTAATTAAAGGAGGTAGAATATCAATCTGTTGAATTTTTGCAAAAAAAACATAATTTGAATCTAATCCTATAGAAACTCAGATAAACCCAAATTGAGGAAAATTCTGTCCTGAACTCTTTAAAATGTCTATCAAGAGAGACAGAGAAAGGATATTTAAGATGTATAACCATGAAATGCAGTGCCTGATTCTAGATTGGATCCTGGACCAGGATTAAGTAAATTGAGATGATAAAATTTGAACATGGAATGTGAATTAGATAATATTACAATAGCAATATAAAATTTCTTGCTTAAAGTTTATAGTGTTACTATGAAAAAGAATACTTTCCTCCTAGGAAATCATATTTAGTGAATAAAAAGTACTATGTCTGCAATTTACTTGCTAGTGGTTTATGAAAAATATAAAATTGTATTGAAAGATGTGGTGTGTATGTGTGTGGGTGGGGGGAGAGAGGGGGATAGGAGGAGAGGGGCAGAGGGGGAGAGGGGGAGAGAGAGAGAGAGAGAGAGAGAGAGAGAGAGAGAGAGAGAGAGAGAAAAGAATTACAAAGGAATAAAAGTTAAGCAAAATATAACATATCCTGAAATTGTTTAGACTTTTATTGCACTGTTCTTGTAATGTTAAACTAGACTTCAAAAATTCTTACTTTATCAAATAGCTGTGCCTATGAAAAATTTTGTATGTGATAGATAAAATTTGGCAATCAAAAAAGCCATTTTAAAAGATAAAGAAATTTCTGAACACTGAGACATCATACCGTAGCACATTGCTTGATGAAAATGTTCCAAAAGTAGATTTATAAAAAGACAATACATGGTCCACAGGAACAAATTTAAGATTTAAGCTATAGTTCATGTAATAAAAATTAAATAAAAATATGGTGACATTTTCTACTATTTAGACTTTGATAACTTAAGCATTTGCTTTCAAAGTTAAATTTGGAAAAAGGGCAACCATCTTTCTCAACCAAATTGTGCTAGCACCAGTTAGGATTTAACATTTTGATATTCTTATCCACAACTCTTATGAAGATATACATTGATCAATGAAATAATTACTGATTCCGGAAAAGAATTAAGTTATCTAAATGGGCAGGACATGGGTCCAACTCTAAGCAATATACAACTTAGAGTGAACAATAAAATTATATTTTTGCTTCTATTATACACAGAAGGCCAATTTTATTAAGCTTCCAATTGCCTTTCCACATCATTACCCTGTAGGCTAGAACACTCACCCATGAATTTTAAAGCAATGTATGGGATTTTGCCATACAACTCCCACTGAAAAGAACCCTTGCTTTGTGCAATGAAACTATAGGGTTCATAGACTCTGGAAATGGAAATGTCTCATCAGGTCATCTTGCCCATTATTTTGAAAAATTATTACTCAATATATGGTCTTTATTCCCAAGTGGTTTACACAGACTTTTAACAACCTACCATTATAACTTTCTTTGCTGACTTCTGAAAACCATTTTATAATGCCCTAAGGATTACTTTATCGCCTGCACACATATTTTCCACAAAGAACTTAAAATAAAGGGTGAGGCACTGCCCTGTTCTTAATATTCCCATCTAAACTGAATGTTTTCATTGATTTCTTGTCTTTTATTCTTTCTACAGATTCTCATGGAGTTTTGCTTCAAATTTATACCAGATGCAAAACAGGTAAGATGTTTTCTTAATAATGCCTGTGATTTGACTGGTGAAGGAACATATGTCATAGAGAAAATATGCTTATAAATGCCTCATTAGTTGCTATTCAAAAAACTAACAGTGACAATATTGATTCCTAAAATAAAAATTTCACAGCAAAGCCTATGTTAATTTAAACAGTAATATGGTCATAAAATTTTCAAGAAACAAAGCTTAATACAGATGTGTATGTTCCAATTAATCTAATAACTCTAGAATGCTTAAAACCAATATACTTTAAACACTTAGGTAGCAGGAAAAAATGTTGATACTGTGGGGATTTTTAGTTTGCTCTTTAATTCCTTTGAAAAGCATCACTTATATTAGAGGGGGCCAAATTTCATTTATTTCAGTGCTATTTTAGCAGCACTTATAAAGTAGCCTTCACAAAACTGTCTTGCATTCTTGGGCAGACTTGAAAAGTAAACTTAGTAATGAAAGATAAATGTGTTTAATACGTGCACAAAGATCAAGAAAGGAGTATAGTTGTGATGAATTTCCATGTTACAAATGCATAAAAAAAGTAATGAAAATAATCAGTTACAAAGCTAAATATTTTAGATATATATAATTGATTTTTTAAAAAATTAGAATTTTGAATAGAAGAATTGACAATTAAAGTGTCTTTGAAGTTCAGTGTGAAAATACTTCTGAATATAATATGGATAGCATAGATTCAAATTGAGGAATGCAAAAAAATCTAAAAAAAGTTTCAATGTTTGTCTAATTAGAGTATCAGAGAAGGAGCCAGGTGCTTTTGGCAATCTTGAGAAATGCAGTGACCTTCTATCAACAGACAGACTGAGGTAACTTCCCAAAAGAGCAAATCAAGGAAATAAATACTCTTATCCTTCTCTCCTATCTTCAGTTCTTCCTGAGTCAAAATCAACATGAAGAAAGAGGCCTTTTATAATATACAAGTCAGCTTCCTGAGCTAGACCATGTCATGGGAGAAAGGAACATAGAGGAGGATGGACAAACAGAAGATGACCAGACATTGACTTCTGTCCAATTCCAACTGGGTTGGCATGTGTCTTACTGATTTACATGATATTAATTTTTTTGTGGCTTACCCTTTTACTTTCATTTCAGGAGGAATAAATTTTTATGTAGCAAAACACAATTTTTATTCTTTTGGTTTTACACTAAATGAATTTTATGCAATATCCTATCTAATCCTCATAGCAAACATATGTTGTCTATATAACTGTTTTTCTCACCTTATGATGATAAAGCAGCCTTAGAGACATCAAGTAACTCAGCTTAGTTCACACATCTAGGATTCCCATTCAGGCATTCTGAGTCCAAAGCCCATATCTTTCCCCCCCATGCATATGAGTCCTCTGGAAGATTTTTGTGTCCCTGACTGTACACATGGACATCTCTAAGATAAATGGCAGTTCACAGGACAAAACTAGGTACACATGAAATTTTGATGGATACTAGCAAATTTCTCTCCCAGTTTTTCTACTCCTTTGTCATCCTTGAGAACTATCATTTAAAATAAAAATTATGCCAATTTCAAAAGTCTAAGTGCTATGATACATGCATTTAGTTATGAGTTGGGTTTAGCAAATTAAGATTTTTAGTCATTAGTTACTTTTCCCTTGAAGACTTCTAATCTCTTCCTCCTTATTGTACTTGTTTAATTATCTTATTCATGATGACTTTAAAATTAAGCATATTATCCCCTGCCATAACTTGTGGTTCCATGTTCCTTCCATTGATATTTAGGTTTTGCCTTCATTTTATTTATGATGTTTTTGACGAATGCAAGTTTAAATTTTTTGTGTAATTAAATGTATTATTATTTTCCTTAATGGTTTCTTTTTGTGGATTTTGTGGCATGCGTGTTGTTGGTATGGTAGCTTCTTATTTTATTTCAACTTATTATTGTTTGTCATCAATTGTAGGGCTTTGAATAATAATTATTTAGCCAGTCTCTTGACTGAATTATTTTGCTTTTTCTTATATGTCTTTCAATTGACTTTCTCAGGGTAAGAAGTATAAATCATACCATAAAGAAATTAAAAGTTTACTTTATTTCCCAAGAATTATAATCCTTACTTTATTCTATGAAAAAATTATATGGCATGTGTTTTAGTCAGCTTTTTTTGCTGCTGTGACCAAACGACCTAAAAAGAACAATAAGAGAAAGAATATTGGGGAGCTCATGGTTTCAGAGGTCTCATTCCATAAATGGCTGATTTCATTGCTCTGGACTCCAGGTGAGGCAGAACATTCATACTGGAAGGGCATGGCAGAAGAAAGCCCCTGGGGACATGGCACCAGGAAGGAGAGAGAGAGAGAGAGAGAGAACGAGCTCTCTTCACTGCAACAAAATATAACCCCAAAGGCATTCCCCCAATGACCCACCCCTTTAGCCACACCCTATTAGTGGATTAATGCACTGATTAGATTAAACCTCTTATAACCCAATTATTTCACCTTTAAACTTTCTTGCATTATCTCACACATGAGCTTTGGGTAAACACCTCACATCTAAATCATAACAGTATGGGAATCTTAAAACAATGTTAATGATAGTGGAAACAAGAGTCATCTTTTCTTGATTCTTGTAGGAATGGGAATACTGCTCTCTCTCTGTTGTGAACAATGCTGACTTTTGATTTGAGTTACATTTCAATAGTAAGTCTGCATGCAAAATTTCCTCCTTGTAAGGAATTTTTAATGGAAATAAACATCATTGCTTCTCAGATGCTTTACTAATATTTGTAGAGATCCTTATTTTTATTAATATTATAAAATGCCCAAATACTTCACATCTGGATAGCATCTATATTCTTCCTATTACACATCAATATTTCAGAACCTTCCTACCTCTTCAGAATCCACTCTTGCATATATCCTCATTTTCCATTTGAAATTCTCCCACTTACCTCTGAACATTCAATTCAACTGTCAGTTTTGACTATATACATGCTATTTTTGTAAGTGTAATTATTTTTCTTTCAGTATTTTAACATACATTTGTTCATGGTGCTGCTGTGACATT
This sequence comes from Marmota monax, assembly GCF_021218885.2. Classification (NCBI taxonomy): domain Eukaryota; kingdom Metazoa; phylum Chordata; class Mammalia; order Rodentia; family Sciuridae; genus Marmota; species Marmota monax. The sequence goes on along the minus strand of NW_026693777.1, from coordinate 10,542,998 downwards.
TTTCATTTGGTGTTAACATTTTTCTGTTTGTCAACCTTTCTGAGAGAGCAGAAATTATAATAACAATTCTGTCTTACTCATCGTTTCCCATTACCTAGTGTAGTATCTGACACACACTAGACCATTAAGAAACATTTGTGCAATTATTCAACATGAGTAATTGAATAAATGAATGATTGAATAAAGAAATACATAAATAGAAGGACAGCACAAGACCATGTTGAAGCTAAATGGGCCTTGAAAATATATGTGGAGTTCATTTGTAGATAATCAGGAGCCAATAAAGTATTAAGTAGCTGTCATGATTATCAGGAGGCTACCTTTACTATCACATTTGTTTTCATTCCTTAAGTGCTTCTCATAAAGTTCCATTATCTTATGTACACATTCATAGGACATGAACCACCATACATACGTATTTATTGCACACATACATAGCAACACAAAACTAGGTAAATTCTTATTTCATCAGAGGTAAGATAGAACAATGGTAATTCAGCATGATTTCATGATGAGAATAATAATGGCAACAGGGATTATCTTAATGCCTTCTCTAAGGAGTTAATGAAATACCAGTTTATTACAAAACATCTATATAATCAATCTATTAAAATAGCAATAATCCCAATTATAGGGATACTAATGTTTAGATTTGAGGTGCCCCCCAAAAGTTTATGTCTAACACAATAGTAGAACACTCAAAGGCAAAATGATTGGGTTTTGAGAGCCTTAACCCAATCAGTGTGCTAATCCACTGATAGGAATTAACTAAATGGTAACTATAGGGGCAGGTGTAGTGCAGCTGGAGGAGGTGGGTCACTGGGGCTGGCCCTTAGGGTACATATTTTGTCCCTAGTGAGGAAAGCTTTCTCTGCTTCCTGATTGTCATGTCCAGAGCTGCTTTCCTCTGTCACATCCTTCTGCCCATGTTTTGCATCACCTGGGGCACAGAGCAATGGTGTCAGTCATCTGTGGATAAGTTTTTTTCTCCTCTAAAATTGTTCTTGTCAGATCTTTTGGTCACAGAGGTGAAATATATCTCTTTTAAAAGATAAAAATATGTATTTAGAAAGAATAATTAGGTGGTCGGTTGCACAGAATTTCACAATTAGCAAATGATGGAACTGGAGTTCAAACCCAGACAAGTCTAATTCCAAAGTAAATTTTTCTTTTCATGACACAAACACAAAACTATAACCTCTGTTTTACCTATGTATTTCTCATCATAAAACATAATAGCATGTTTTCTTTTAGAAGTAAACTAGTTAATATTCCATTCAATAAATGATTTCTGGGTTCTTCATAAAAATAAATTTTGTGAATTAATGTAACTTCAAAAATGTATGTAAACAATTGTAATAGTTGTCTTGTTTCAATATCATCTCCTAACTACTACTATTAACCTATTGATTTTTTTTAATTTTGGAGAAAAATTAATTCAGTCCTCAACCTCATAAAGTAGCCCAAAGGAGAGGGTCAAGGAAGTAGAAACAGTTTGGGGAGAAATTCTTCCCCTTTTCCTTACTGCATGCTGAATTAAGATAGACAGGGTTCTGTTCCCAATGCCCTGGTTGTGTATCTGAAAGAATAAAGGCCTCAACTATGCTATGCACTTTCCCTCAAGTAATTTTCTTGAGAGTTTTGGAATGTTTCCTACACTTCTATCCTAAGATAATTTAATTATGTGGCTCTTCTCTAATAAAAGTTATTATACAAAAGTGCTTTAGAAGGAGACTATTTGCAATTGAGAATTCATAAAAACCTTACAATATTTATTTGACTACAAATAAATCCAGGGAGCTAGATATAATAAAATGCATAGTTGCTAAGAAAAGCTTTATAAAAAGGGTGGATTGGTTGTGTAACACATTTATTCTTATTTTCTAAACAGTATCGTGTCTTTGGGAATAGCACTTCAGAAAATAAGTTTATATGCCAAAGCTCACTGTATTAGCTTTTCTGTATGCATTACTATATCACAGAATTACAGATGAGTTCTTTATGAATTCCAGTTACGAAACATAATTATTTCAAGAGTTCATAGTCAAGGTATCCATCAAATCATTAATGTTGTACTGTTCCTTAGTGAATGCTCAAAATCTACATCTTTAAATCCTTCTCTATGTTTAAGTAAAGTCTACAATAAACTCTTATGTTACTAAATGCACTTGCAAATAGCTGGTGATTCTGTAGATATTTTATGAGACAATCTGCCCCATATTCCCTATAGAAATCCTTCTCTTTAATGTGATGGGGGCTCTGGGAAAATCATTTTAAAATTAAAGTTAGTTGCTTATTTTCCAAAGTGAATGGCTTTTTAATTCCCTAATGTAAAATAGCCTTTCGTGGGTTTTGAAAAATGCCTTTCTAAGGCAGTGCTGGTAATTATGCTCAAGCATCAGTGGAAAAGAAGAAAATAAAATGAGACAATGAGAATAGAATGTCAGAGCATTAAGCTGTCACCATATTTATGTTCCCAAGATTATTCACACTAGGACATTACATTCAAAGATCAGGTAAAGTTCAGTGAGAAATGTAAGTCCTTAAATTTCTGCCAACGCCTTTAGAAAATGAAACAGAAAATACAGTTGTAGCCTAGAAATATTTTGTAAAATGAAAAGCATTCAATGCTTTAATATATTGACCATCACAAGAACAAACCCTTTCATTAAAATTCTGGCCTCTTTTCTATTTATGTCCCTAATTTCATAGAATTTTTCCTATTATTGAAGTCCTAATCAAATTAATGAAGTTGATCCTAGATTATGTATAAAGCAGGATTTCTCACTCAAGAAAAGTTAACTGATGAGGACAAAAGGAATTAAGTTGTAATTTTTTCATGTATTTTATTGATCATCATTTGGTAATGACACCGAACTAGAGAAGTCCTAGCCCTTTTAAAAACACTACCCAGCATGTACTAAAATTTATGTATGTCTACATAAATTCTAAAACATTTACTTTTAAAACATATACTTTTTCTTTACAAAATGAGAGAAACCAACATCCAACCATTGTTGTGAATTGTCTTTTCCAAGAGATGGCCAATTCCATCAATGTTCCAAGTGTGTGTGTGTGTGTATGCGTGCGCGCACACACACACACATACGTATGCAAGTGTGCATATATAAATATCTTAAAGGACAGTAACATTTTGGAAAGAGAATTGCAAAATCTCCCTAAAACAATATCTGAGAAAATTCTTCCCAAGGGCATAGGAAAGTTGAAGATTCATAGTAGCAGAATCTCACAATAGTGAGGTTTCTACCTAAATGTGCTGTGTTGTAGTAAGTTTGATTTTTGAGCAAGTGCATTAACAACAGCACACCATTGTTTTGCCTAATATAAAATGCATGATTTTATGCTAATCAGAAATGGCAAGTAGTTTTTTTTTTCTTTATTGGGAAATTTGAATGAATCAAAGTGGCTGCATGAAGTACATGTTACAAAATTAATTGGAGGCTACGTGATCATCAAACTCAAAAGGTAAGCATGTAATATATTAGAAACACCTGCCTGAGTGATGGAATGGGTGAGTGGGGTCTCGTGTATGCCTGTAATTAACCATTCCTGGCTGCATGACAGCTCAGTCACTCCCAGATATATCTATGAACATAGCATCTCTACAGATGTGTTTCAGGGACTACACACACACACACACACACACCACAAACAGGAGTCAATAAGTGGACTTTTTTAGGCTATTTTAAATATTTTGCTTTTACACAAAGTTCTCAGTTTAACATTGTTCTGTACACTAAAATTTTGTATCAAGATTCATAATAAATGAATTTTGTGAAAATGTATAATTTATCATAAATAAATGTTATGAAAAACAACTATGTAAATAAAAAAAGTTTCCTCAATTCCCAATCCCTGAAGTGATCAGAGATTCTGAAGGGAAAGGTGCCAATTCATCTCTCACTCCAGGAATGGGCTATGAGGTCCCACCATTTTTCTTCCCAATCCTCTTAAAATTACAGCTTACTTTTCCACTAACAATGACCCAGGACCAGGATTTAATTTTATTATACATTTTGACAGATTACTTAATATGTGGCTCCAGGAGTGGAATGAATGAGTGTTCCCAAATGAAAAGGTGAATCTTGAAGATAAGAGGTAAGACTAAAAGCTTCAGTCATTCTTTGCCAAGGGAAAATGTTCAAAACTGGAATACCTAAAATTGTTAAAAAAAAATAAAAATAAAAAGTTCTCCTTACACAAGTACATCAAAAAATGGAAGGATGGGTGTGTTACATTCAACCTCAGTATATTCAACCTTGTGAAAGAACTGCCAGAAGGGTTAGAAATAAATCCTAAAGGGAACTTATATACTAAGCCAATTAAAGAGTTAATAAATATTTATAAATGAAAACTATGGAAATATAGGTCAAGAGATCTTAATTTGTCTCAGGGACTCAAGAAGACCTTGGTGAGAAAAAGAAGTTAAGTGTGAATAGTTTATTAGGGGGAAAGACAGGTAAAATATACACTGGGTTGAGGAAACTATGCTCCAAGTAGTGAAGATAAGAAAATAGCTTCTACTTAAAATGAAATGGAAAATTACAGGATGATTGGAGCAAACGGAGAGGAGCAGAGGGCATTCAGGTATGATACTGGGGACTTAAACAGAGGTCTTGTGGTCTTGTTATGGGCAACATTGTAACTGTGTGATGAGATTTCAGCTAAAGGCAATAGGTAAGTTTTAAGCAAATAAATTTGCTAAGTAGATCTATATTTTATAAATATTCTGGCTACAAAATGGAAGGGAAAGAGGTAGGAGTAGATGCTAGAAAACACTGAAGAAAGTATTGTAGTAGTCTAGGTAGAGGATGACAGAGGACTTGGTTATGGTGGTAGTAATGGTTTAGAGATATAAACAGATTATAGAGATGTAGGAGGTAAATTGACAAGACTGAGTAATATTAAGGATGAGGCAAATGAAAAACTATATATGATTTCCAGATTTTGATCTTGATCAAATAAGTGGAATATACACACACACCCCACACTTTATATGTGCATATATATGTCTTTATACACACACACACACACACACACACGTATGCAAGAAGATCTACTAGAGATAATTACCTTACCAGATACCAGAGTTTTATAAAGCAATTGTAATTAAGGAATTAGCATTTTTTTAAAAAGGTGTTCATATGATTTTAATGTGATTAGAGCCCTCATTATTAAAGAGATCTCAACTTCCACCACCCCCCCATCCCATTCACTTGCCTATTGTTTAGAGACCGAGACTACTGTCCAGCCTGAAGGGCATTTGAGGTAGGTGGTACAGACAGGATGGTAAAATGCCCCCACACACTAAAACCTGTTTTTTAATCTGATTTTTGGTAACTAGATATGAATTGTGCTTCCCCTCTCTATTTTTAATAGTTTATTAGTAGAAAAGTAGAAGTGACTGGGTTGAGGACGGAGAGCCAGGATACTACTTGACCCAACAAGTCCCAAGCATTAGCAGCATTAGATTCACTCTTACAATGCTAATCAAACATGTCAGATGCTATAATAGGAACATGAAAAGACAATGTGCACATCTCCTGACAACAACAGTGGAATATGTTATGACTTAAGACACATTCATTTTAGAATTGAGAGACTACTGTTAACCACAAAGCAAATTAAAATTTTTCCGAAACAATATAAGTAGCATACCTATTTATAAGAGCTAATAACCTGGTGTTCTTTTGTTTGTTTTTTCCTATAACTTACGATGTTCTAAATTTAATATCTGTATTTAGATCTCTTTTAATAGATAACATTATATGCCCAAGAAGTATAAGAAATTATAAATTTTTCTTTTGAAATACAGTTTGTTGAGGAAAAAATATAACTATGTTATTTAATCCATCAATATCCTTATAAATAAGATTTATTTTAGCCAGGTGAGGTGTCTTACTCTTATAATCCCAACAGCTGGGGGTGGGGGAAAGAGAGAAGGATCTTGAATTCAAAGCCAACCTCAGCAACTAAGTGAGGTCTAAGCAACTTAGCTTGATCCTGCCTCAAAATAGAAAATTTAAAAAAAAAAAAAAAGGATTGGGTATGTAGCTCAGTGGTTAAGCGCCCCTGGGTTCAATTCCAAAAATAAAAATAAAAAAAGAATAACATTTATATGAGATTACTTTAGTAATACATTCACATGATTCCTTAACCCATTAAATCTAAAGTTTTCAATTTTGTGAATAATTTCAACAAATTGATACAGATGCATTAAAATAGGTTGGAAATCATAATCTCGAACTTATACATCCTTTATATATTTTTTCATATATATAAAATATATTTATTTTCAAATGTTCTAATCAATTACCTATTTTTTTCTCAAAAGAAAAAGACATTTAAAAACATATTATTTCAAAGTTACCTGAAGTGGTATACTTGTTGCTAAGTTTTTATAGGTGTTCTACATCTGGGAGTATGGAAACAATGGGCTTAAATAACAGAGTAGAGAAACAGATTATAGGTTAAATATTATAGATATCTTTTTCATATTGCCATTAGAAATAATATAAATTGATTTATATTTTCATACTTATAGTAGAAAGGAAGTTATATCTTAGGTTAACCTAATTTTGAATAGTTTCTTATATGAACTAAATAATATTTTCAAAACTTTGGAAGAAAAAGTAAAACAGATAAAATTATATTTCTGTTACCATCTTAAAAATAAATATCAGTTATTTCCATATTGTACGAAATATTCTTGCAATATGAGAACACATATGTTTTTGTAATATGAAAACATTAACATGTAATTATTTTGTAATTTCTCTTTGATTACATATTTGGGAACTAAAACTTTGTATAGATCTTCAAAGTGACATTAAGATTCAGGAGCACTACGATTATGATATTCACTTTTGTAAGGCTCAAAATGACGAGAGCCAGTGGTGCCCACACATGGTGAGTAGAACCTAACCATATAAGAATAGCTCCTATCAGGTACTACAGAAAAAAAAAAATCTAATGTGAATGAAAACTTCAACTGGGTAGAGATTTTCCTAAATAGAATCTGTGCACAATCTCTACAATAAGACCTAGCACATGGAGGCCATCCAGGAAGTGATGCCTTCTACCATTATTTTTGTTGGCTTCTTACAAATTTTCCTTTGTCAGGACTTAACCTTGGGATTTTTGCACCCAGAGGCAATTCTAACAGAGGAGTAAATAATTTAGGAACCCCTTAAAACTAATGAAATTTCTAACTAGATCTTCTGGAATTTAGCATTTATTTTAAAAATTGATTTTAAAATACCCTCTGAATTTCAAATAAGCAAAGGCCTTGGTCTCACTAAATATTTTATCTCAGCATTTTCCATTACATGATACAATGCCATCTTGATGAGTCCTAACTGGGTTGAACATAAATTGAGACAAATCTCTTGGTTTGTCTGTGGCTCTAAGCCTAAAGTAAACCCTCAATAGAAATGTCATAAAAAATTTACGACTATTTCTGAAGCACTGCTTCAGGAATTGGCCAAATATTTTCAATTATAATGTTGTTTGAAATGATAAATTAGCAATACAAAAAATATATATATATGAAGATATCAAAATGGAAAAAAGCCCTTTTCTTCTCCTCTGTGTTACTATTAGAAATATTACAAATTTCATCATACTTTCATTCTTGTAGTGCTGAAAAGAAACAAATTTAGAGGAAAATCAAATGATTATTATTTTCATAGTATCCTAGCAATTTTCTATTTAGATTCCAATTTTTAATTTTTCAAGAAATATGATATTTCATGATGAGAAAGCCAAATTGTATTGACCCTGCATAAAATAATTGCTGTATTATAATAAAAATGAAACCAATGAGTGTACATGCTTATAATAGTCAGATCACATAGAATTATGGATTAATTTAAACTCTTGTAATTATATTGTATAAACACCTGAATTGAAAATTCTTTTTAAAATTACATGAGGGGAATATTTAGCCACTGTATATTTAAGCTGGCACCACCTGAAAGAAACAGCACAGTATCTGACTATCCGTCATACAATATGAAATCATGATGGCGAACAGTAGCAAAAAAAAAAAAAAAGTTGTTTTGAGGCTCCTTTAGAGGGGATGTGTGTGTGTGTGTGTGTGTGTCCATGTGTGTAAATAACACTTAATGTGAAATATACCTTCTGGAGTACGGTATCATTAACTAGAGACACAAAATTCTCTAGGATTCATTTATCTTTTAGGACTAAAAAATTTATACTCACTGAACAGCTCCCCAAACTTCTTCAGTCTTAAAGTCATATCAGAAAGAGATCCAGCATCTAGAGAGGTAATATTCACTATGTGCCACATTCTTGAGTGCACATCTAGCTTTTGTCCCATTATAGGACCAGTCTTTGTAATATGAAAACATTAACATGTAATTATTTTGTAATTTCTCTTTGATTACATATTTGGGAACTAAAACTTTGTATAGATTTTCAAAGTGACATTAAGATTCAGGAGCACTATGATTATGTTATTCACTTTTGTAAGGCCCAAGTGCTGTCTTGAGTGTGGAGATGCTGTCTGGAGTCACAGAGTAAGGCCAGACTACTCTTCATGAAGTCATGGAAACTCATTTTCCTGGCATCAGATCCCCTCTTCTGATAAGGAGCCTTCAATCTGTGACAAACCAGTTGCAAATGGAGGTCACATCTGGCAAATGTTTTCTTATAAATAGGGATAAAAACAACCTTGCTTTTCTGACAAAAACCCTTGTTCTCTGCTGGACAGTCAGAAAGCAGTTTCTAAGCTATGGGAAAAGTCCTCTATGCTATTCTCAATTATGAAGATGGGTTACAGTTTTACCATGACACAATAAGCCTGGCCTTGGTGCCTAGCTGTTTCCCCATGTGTGTCCATGAATGCTGTGTGTGGCAGGGAACCACAGTGCCGTCCCACAGCCTCTTTCCTGAACCAGCTCTTCATGAGACCCCTGGAGTTGGTTCTTCTATCAACAGAATCACAAATTAGATTGTCCTTACTAATGAAGGGTATTCTCTGGTTTTTGGTGTGTGTGGGGTGGGGGTTGGGGGCAGTTCTAGTATTACTTCATGTGATTTTACCATAGTCAGTACCACTTGTGTCCACAGAGATACTATAATAATAGAATAATGGATACTTTAATAACAGAATCACAGAGCACAATGATCTCAATAGTAGACTTCTCAAAGACCAATTTGCATGTTACAATTCAAAACTTGCCATTTTTTGTATCTCATATGTAATTCAATATTGCTCACCTTTTAAAATTAATATTTAACTGACCTGAAGCTTCACAATAGATGTTTAACAAATATTTGATGATCAGCTGTAATGTTTTGGATGTGAGGTATCTCCCAAAATCTCACTGAGAGACAATGAAAGAAGGAATGATTGGGTTATGAGAGCCTTAACCAATCAGTGAATTGATCATCTGATGGAATTTAATGGTAACTGAAGACAGGTGAGGTATGGTGGAGGAGGTTGGGCATCAGGCGTGTGGCTTTGGAATATATATTTGTATCTGACAAGTAGAGCCTCTCTCTCTGCTTCCTGATCAACATGTGTTCTGCTTCCCTCTGCCACACTCTTCTGCCATGATATTCAGCCTCACCTTGAGCCCAGAGGAATGTATTGAGACCTTTGAAATCGTGAGCCCTCCATTTTCTCCTCTATAATTGTTCTGCTCAGGTCTTTTAATCACAGCAGTGAAAATCTGACTAAAATATCAACTAATAAAAACAATGTAAGGTAATAATGCCTTCCTAAATACAATGTGCACACTGCCGTTTCTTCTTTCAACTTTTAACCAGAGGTAAAACAAAAAACAAAAAATGTGATTGCTACAAGTGTTATGAATAATGTTATCAATTTGTGAAACAGTATGGTTATATTTATGACTGTTAAATATTATAGATAAATAAGATCTGAGTTCCTCCCTAAGGTGGTGATTTCTAAATGATAATGAAAGATGCAAAAATTGAGAGGGGGTAGAAGATCAGTCCTAGAGATGCTGGTACTTACTTGGTATTTCAGACTCTGAGCCCTAAAAAAACCATTTGCCATTTGCTTCCTCTTCATTACCCCAGGAATTTATTTTGAGACATAGTCCAAAGAAAGAAAAACATTGTTTACTGCTGTATATTAATAGTGAAAATAAATAAGAAGAATCACACAACAACAAGTTATAGCAATGATATGGAGCAACAGAAATTCCCATTTGTTGCTAGTGAAAACAAAATGATATATCCCCTTTGGAAGACAGTTTGACAGTTTTAAACAAAACTAAATATACTCTTAGCATGTAATCCAGCAGTTGTGCTCCTTGGCATTTAACCAAATGAATTAATAATGTATATCCACACAACAATCTGTACATGGATATTTATAGCAGCTTTATTCATAATTGCAAAATTTGGGCAGCAACCAAGGTATTCTTATATATATCCAAAAAATGGAATATTACTTTCAACTAAATGTAAATGAGTTATGAAGCTATGAAAACACAAGGAGGAACCTTAAATGCATATTAATAAGTAAAAAAAGACAAACCTAAAAGTCTACATACTGTTATGATTTCAACTATATGATATTATTGAAAAGGCAAAACTATGGAGACAGTAAAAAGTACAGCAGTTACCAGGGATTGGGATAGGAAATGAACAGACTGGCACAGAGGATGTTTTAGAGCAGAGATATTATTGTATTGATATTAGAATGATGGATATATGTATTGACATTATATATTTGCCCAAACTCATAAAATGGAAAACATCAAAAATGAATCCAAATATAACTTGTGAGCTGGGTGATGAAGATGCCTCAACGTGGGTTCATCTGTTGAAGACAAATGTATTGATATGGCACAAGATGTTGCTGGCAGAAGAGCTGTGCATGGTGTGTGTGTGTGTGTGGGGGGGGGGGGGGTCCCCAGGGAATATGAGAATTTTTGCTATCAATTCTGTCAATTTTGCTATAAATCTTAAATTGCTCTAAAATAAAATCTACTTAATAAAAAAGAAGCATCCTAAATATTTGATGTACTCCAAGCATAAGGGTAATTATTTTATATTAACTTAATGTAAAAGATAACGAGCTATTATAACAACAACATAGGTAATGTTTTATAACTCAGTAAGTAGACAGCCTAAATCCCAAGGTTTATAAGTTCTACTATCAGAACTATGGGAAAAATATATATGAAAATGCAGAGACATACAGAGAGCACAGGCTATTTAAGTAGTTCAAGTGAATGGGAACGTGCAAGTCATTTTTATTGCTAAAAATTCTTGCTATCAGTATACTTCCCTTTTGTAGAATATATGCAGTGGGGAATTGTTGTTCCCCACAAAGGAGGACTGTGTTATTTTAGGATTCACTCAGATAAGACTGAATAATAAGAAATAGTATCAATATTCACTGTGAATCAATATCTCTACTACATTTTGGGACCTCTAATCATAATTCCACAAATATTAAAAGAGCATGAACTGTGTGCTACAAACTTTATAAGGCTCAGCAGATGTAAGTGTGAACAAAACCCAGTGTGATTTCTATTTCAATACAGTTTATAGAATTCACTGAGAAAGTATAAAAATGTTAGAAAGAAGATGGCAACAAGTCCCCACTGCATATATTCTACAAAAGGGAAGTATACTGATCTTAGCTTAAGAACAAATGATGGGTGCCTTTGATCTAGTTTTGGAAGTGAAGAAAGACTTCTCCGAGGAGGAAATGTGATCTGAGTTCAGAGTATGAACAACAGAGAAAGACATTTTAAATAGAGGAGGGGAAAGGCTACAGAAGCCTTTTGGAACAGAAAAAAGTAGATAAAACAGAGGTAAGTTTGTTGCAACTACTTAGAAAAACAAAGTTTGAGAGGTAGGAAAGGCTTAGATGATGTAGTACTTCGGAGACATGTTAAAGATTATCATTTCTAGTGCTCTGAAAAGCCTTTGAGGGGTTTTAAGAAAGGCAGTGACAATTTTAAATCTAAGTTGCAAGAAATCATGCATAATGAAGGTGGATGGGGGTTATTTAGGAACTTGGCTACCTTGTAGGAGATTATCTACCATACCCTCTTCCAGACAACAATCTATTTCCAGTCTGCTTACCATTTTATTTCTTATGCACTAACAGATCAAGATTACATTAAACAAAGGGTGCACATTTTATGGGGATTTGTTGTTGTTATTGGCCAAAAAAAAAAAAGAAAATATATTTGAAGGATTAACTCTGGGTCCATTTATTAGTGTAATATTTAATTTGGTAATAAAGTAATAGTCAAAGTTTATGACAATATGGATAATTCCCAAATGTTAGAAAATTTTATTTTTACTGAGCTTGAACATAAGTCAAAAATTCATGTAAAACACCCCCCCCCCAAATTTAATTCCTTTTTCTCTTTTTGTCCACCATATTGCCAACACAGAAACCTACACCATCTAAGTTTTACTTTTTAACTTATCTACTTATCTTAGCCTTGGAGTCAATCAGCTACTTTTCATCCCCAGATCCAACTTCAGAAAAGGGTAAAAGGCTTCTGATGAGACATTTGTTAATAAAAGAGGGGGTTTGTTAACTAAATGGTTTCCAAAGCATATCTAGAGCTAAGCTTCATAACAAAACTTCCATATTCTAATGACCTTATAAAGGCAATAAGCAACTCATTTTATTTTTCTGGAGTAACACAGGCTTTAATTTTTAATTCTCACTCATTTTCTCTGTCCCATATGCATTCTTAGCTGACTGAGACTGTGTATGGTGTGTGTGTGTGTATGGGTGTGTGTGTTGTGTCAAAATTTATGAAAGACAGAATGAAACTGTTGTTCTTTACACAACATTTTAGAGCTCAATTATAAAAGTGCTATACTTTAAGGAAGCACTCAATTTTCAATTGAATCTATTTAAATTTTTATCTACAATAATAAATCAAATAAAGGTTACATGAAAGCAAGTGTAGCTTTGATGTTTTAAATGGTCCTACATCTACTGTCCTATTTTCCTATTTTGTTAGTATCTACATGAAATCCCTTCAGTGTCGGAGGATTGAAGTGGTATAGGAGGTGTGCGTTCTGTAATTTGCCTCAGTTTCATTCTTTATAATTGTATTTTCATTTTTCCTGAACATAGTTTTCTAGTGAAGAATTAGTGATCTGTACTAATTCAGATGCAAAGATTTCACTGACAAGTTAGATCATCTGAGATGTTCACTTGATTACCAGGTAATAATGTGTATAGGGACTGTTTTGTGAAGATATACTGCCAATTTAGGCAAGTATCCAAGCTATTTTTAGGTGTAAAAAATGTTGAGAGATAATTTTCCACACTTTAACCTTAGAAATGATTTACTGAACATTTCTGGTGTTACATAAAGAACTGCTTTCTTACCCTCCAATTAAAGCATTAAAAATTTCAGTAACAGCTCCATATGTCAGAATATTGTTTGCTTAGCCCATTAGTCTGGAAATTTGAAATCATTTTGTAGACTCCATTTTATCAGCCACCATATACTTCCTTATTCATATCTCCTGCATGTCAGCATATACATTAGGTGCCTATGTTTAAATAGGCCTTGTCAACACTCTGAAAAGAAGAATATATAAATTAGCTTTAATAGTATATTCCAACATGCTGTTTTATGTAACTATGGATTCCATTTTTTATCAGCTTCTCTACAGTCTGAATTACTAAACCATTTACAATGTAGACAGCATGAGGTCAGGTTTCACAGAGATTTCTTGAATTACATGTACATCATGACACATTTATTAATAACTATGCACTCTGAAATAAGCAATGCCATTTTTGCAATATGTTCTTTGTAGTGTGAACAAGCAAAAAGATTTTTTAAAAGTCAGGTAGTACAAGCAGCATGCCTACTGCAGTAAGAATGGAGTCATACGTGCACAAAATTTAGACGAGTATGAAAAGCACCATCCATTTTGTAATCCCTGATTTTCCATCTTTAAACTTCCTAAAGAAACACTGAGAAATATTTTTGCAAGATTTGACAACTAGCTCCTCCTTTCTTTTTCCTCTGACAGAATTTTCACACAACAGTGAGAAAAGCATTTCTAATAAATAATGTGTTGTTAAGGACAGCCCCATCTATTAAAAAATTATAATTTGCATACTGTTTTAAATGACTAAAGAATTTAAGTCCCCTTAAATCAAAGTAATATATTTTTGTCATTAAAATTCACATATGCAGTCATGGTTATTTCCATATGTAATTAAAGGTGATAAAAACTCTCTCCTGTGGATGTAAAGTTTATAAAATCCAACCATCATAACAAATTCACTTATTTTAGTCTCTTTCACAGCCCTATTCTTTGATCCACAGTAGTCCATATCTCTCTAAATGCAAAATACATTTGACCCTCTAAGGTTCCCCAAAGTCTCATCCCATTACAGCTTCAGTTCAAAGTCCAAAATCTCATCATCTCATCAGTTCAGAATCCAAAATCTAAATCAAGTTCAGGTGCAGATGAGGCCTCTGCATTTACTCCATGAAGGACAGCTGCTTGGGAAACAGTTCCCCTCCATCTGTTGACCTGCGAAGCTAATGGCACCAGCTCTCTGACCTTTCCCCCATGTGATGAGGGAGACAAAGGCAATAACTGTCATAGACATTCCAGTTCAAAAATGGGGGAAATGAATTCGAAAGAAAAAAAAAAGGATATAATAGCTCTGAAATTTATCTGGGGAAATTTTCTAGCAGTTCTCAAATCTGTCCTCTGAGCTCTGGGCTCTACCCTCTGAGTGTTCTTTTTCAAGACAGCCAGGATGTGTCTGCAGCTGAGTTGATTTCTCAGCCTGCTTCCTGCCAATGGAACCTTGGGTTGTGACAGCCTCAAAATATTTTGTACTTTCTCTGTCCTCTTCATCCATCATTTCTACTGAAACAATTTCCTCAATAACTCTGTATGTTTAGAATAAATTTCACTGATTTTTCACTCCACCAGAAGCCACCTCTAAAATGTCTCTCAGGGATCATTTTTGCTCCTGCTGAGGTGACCAATGGGCACTTCCTAGACATCCTCAGATTAAGTTGAAAAGATCTGAGAGACAGTTTTAATCTTCAGAGAGTCCTTTTTGTGATGGAATACTCTGGATTTTTAAAATCTTCTTGAGGTTTTAGCAAGCGGTTATAGAGTTACACCCTTAGCTTTGTTCTGGGTATCATCCTTTGCAATACTTTCCTGACTTTAAGGAGGTTTTTCCACCTAGAGAAAGAATTTTCAAAATCATGAGCTCTTATTTTTTGTCCAATATTTCTTGCAAAGTACCTATTTCCCTTAATATTTTACCATATGCAGTAAGAAGAACCAGACTACACCTCCATCTCTAATTAGAAATGTCCTCAATTAAATATACAAGGTCATCACTTACAAGTTATGCTTTCTACATAACTGCAAGAGGCCATTTCCCGAAGCTTCTGCTGTAACACAACAAAGATATTGCTCCTGACTTCTTACTGAGGCTTCACAGGTGCATCTTCAATGTCCATATTTCTACTAATAATCCACTAGAAGAAAATTAGGTTTCCACTACCATTTTTCTCAAAATCTAATTTGTAGCCTCTGCCAAGTTCCACAATTTTAGCAACACTTCACTTTCAGATAACAAATTCTGTATTAGTTTTATTTTACTGCATATCAAATTACCACGAACATAGGAAGAGGTTTAAGGCAACATGTATTGATTGTTTTTGCTTCTGTGGATTGAAAGTCCAAAAACAGTTTAACTGGATCCTCTACATTGAGCTCACATATGTAAATAAAATGTGATGTTTTGTGAGCATCCTTTAAGCCCCACATACAGACAGGAAGGAAGACAAGTTATTTTTATAAGTACAATTTAAATCATAAAATGGTTCACAGCCCAAATCATATTACTAGAAATTTATTAAAATTTATTCTAAGGAAAAATTAAATGTTATCATAAAAATTTATAAAAAAACAAATGTTTCTCCCAGTACACTTTATTAAACTTAAAATTACAAATAACCCAATGCAAAGAACTGCTTAAGAAAATCCTAGTGAAAAACACATCCTTGAATAATGTATTGCTCTTAAAAGTAATGATTTTGAAGGGCGCAAATTTTTAAGAAATATGAAAAAATATAAAATGCCAATAAAAATAATTGCACAGTGTGCAGACAACTCCTCATACTGTGAACACTGCAATCCCAAAAAACCTAAGGTCAAATGTTTTCTCTGATATGTAGATGCTAATTCACAATAAGGGGGAGGAGAGCATAAAGGTTCTGGACTATAGAGAGGGTAGTGAAGGGAGGGAATGGGGCATGGAGGGAGGAATGATAGAATGATTTGGACATTATTATCCTATGTACATATATGATTACATGACCTGTGCAACTCTACATCATGTATAACCAGACAAATGCAAAGCTGCACTCCATTTATGTATGATGTTTAAAAAAGCATTCTACTGTCATGTATAACTAATTAGCACAAATAAAAATATATATACAAAAGGTTTTTAAAAAAGCTACTATTAAGAAAATTTAAAGGCAAGCTCCAGCGTGGATGAAAAATCATATATATATATATATATATATATATATATATATATATATATGCACAAACATACATATATCTGATACAGGACATATTTTAGAACATGTACCCTTTGAATTCACAACTCACATTAGGATGGTGAAGAAAAATCATACAATTAACTCAAGACACATAGAAAAACACCAAATACTATTCAGCATCATTAATGAAAATAACAATGATCTCTATGTTCATGTACACAAGAAAAAAAAACATTGTGAAATAGAAACCAAAAAATAAATAAACAACAATGTGTGAAATAGGAATCAAAAATAAATAAACAAAAATATTGTTTAAACCAAATACGTTAATGTTTTTCAAAGACATGCTCTGAGAAAAAAGCAAGACAGGAAAGATTAAATAATGTTTTATTTGATTTCTATGAAGCTCAGACTAGACAAAAAAAATTAGTTCCAAATGTTATACTATTTTTTTTATAATAGCTATTAAGCAAAAGTCAAAAATATTTTATGCTATTGAAAGACAGTGGTACATGTCTATAATCCCACTGACTCAGGAGACTGAGGCAAGAGAATTCCAAATTGGAGGCCAGCCTCAGCAACTTAGTGAGACTCTATCTATAAAGAAAAAAGTAGAAAGAACTGGGGATTTTGGTCAGTGGTAAAGTGTCTTTGGGCTCAATCCCCAGAACAAAACAAAACAAAACAAATTTTGGTGAATGTCTTTGCTAATTTGGATTAGGCAAAGACTCCTTAGAAAAGTCACAAAATGTGTAAACCATGGAAAAATATATAAATTCGATTTTGCCAAAATTAAAAACTTATATACATCAAAATGGCATTGAAAAACAATAAGCCAAACCACAGCAGGAATAGAGAGAAACAATACATAATTTGACAAAAGGACTTGCACCCAAAATAACAAAAAGATAACCTAATGAAAAAAAATGAGTAGAGGATTTAAGCTGGCCATTCACAAAGGAAGACACACTTTTTTTTTTTTAATGGTCAACATCTATGCAGAAAAGAATTAACATAGTAGGCTCAACTGCTGCATTTTCAAAGTCCTGCTTATGCGAGTAGCTCTTGACTGGTATCTGGAATCTTAAATGCAATCTAACCATTAACTAGTTACAGGGGCTCACTGTGCCTAAAGTGTACAAACAGGTTTATACTTAACACCTACATGCCTTGTGGGTGTCTGGAATTTAGATGCTTGCCAGACTTTGGGTATTCCCTTGATACCTATGTGACCAGATTCCAAGACAAACCTTGAGCATTGAGTCTTTCCCGAGCTGCTGTCACAATTATTGCTGATGGAATTAAACATGTGTTGTGACTCCCCTGGGAAAAATATCTTGGAGGCTTGTCCCTGGTTTCCTCCAGATTTTTACCCCATTCCTTTCCTTTGACAGATTTTACTTTGTATCTTTCACCACAATAAGCCATAGCTGTGAGTAGAGCTAAAGTCTTTTTACTTTGAAATCTATTGAATCTTTGAAAATGAGGTGGGGGGCGGTCTTCAAGATTCTCCAGTACAACATCACTAATCATTAGGGAAATGCAAATTCAATACATATGTTACAATATATAGTTTTTTCCCTGACATTTTCGCCTTAAA
The DNA here is from genome assembly GCF_021218885.2 of Marmota monax. NCBI lineage: Eukaryota > Metazoa > Chordata > Mammalia > Rodentia > Sciuridae > Marmota > Marmota monax. Next base: position 10,524,830 of record NW_026693777.1, on the reverse strand, counting down.
TCTGTATATACACTAGAGTAGCTAAAATAGATATGATTGACAATGCCAATGTTGGAGAAGATGCAAAGCAACAAAACCCTCTCTCATGCAGGGGGTAAAGTGGCATGAACAGGTTAGGAAGAATTTGACAGTTTCTTAAAATGTTAAATAACTGAAAACAGCTTACTGACTATCAACAGGAAAACAGATCATTAAGCTTAACTATATTCATGAATATAATCCAACGATAAAAAGGAATAGATTACTATTACAAGCAACATGGATATCTCAAAATAGTATATCTCAAAAATATTATGCTAAGTAAAAAATTCAAAGAAAAGTACATATTGTACTTTTCAATCTGTAAGAAATTCTAGGATATGAAAAAAATCAATGATAGAAATAAAACCTTTTCTTGTTTTTTATTGATTTTTTTTTTAGTGGTGAGAGAGGTCAGTGGTTGGTTGGAAAGAGGTGTGACAGAACTTTCTGGAATGACAGAAATGTTTTGTCATGATATAAATGTGGGTCTACATACATATTGGCATTTCTCAAAACCAGTGAAACACTAAATGGAATCTTTATATTCTGAGCATTACATGATATATAAATTATACCTCAATAAAACAGAATAAATTCATCAAAACTGCAACATATTTCATGAACACATTTATTGTTATTAAAGAGGTGTGAACTAAAACTGCCTACAAGCAGGGTCAGTATTTTCACTCTGTTTTGGAGCCCCTTAATTGAAGATGTGTCAATGAAATAAAAAAAAAAAATTGGTCAGTGTTATTAATTTAATGATTGATGTGGAATGAATCCATTAAAATTGGTTTCGTTTTGTCAAGCATGGAGGCACATGCCTGTAATCCCAGAGACTCAGGACACTGAGGCAGGAGGACTGCAAGTTCAAGGCTAGCCTCAGCAACTTAGTAAGTCCCTAAACAACGAAGCAAGACTCTGTTTCTAAATAAAATTTTAAAAAGGACTGGGAATGTGTCTCAGTGGTGAAGCACCACTGAGTACCAAAAAAGAAAAAATTCAATCTCTGGTACCAAAAAGAAAAAAAATAGCTTTGTTTTAAAATGAACTCTAGTCAAATTTTTTTGCTAAGCTAAAAAAAAAATAAAATGAAATTTAGAGAAATTTTGCATTTAAAACTTGTGAAAAGCTAAAAAGAATACATAATATCTGTAAATGCAGAAATTTATCTATTGCTTTTTTCAGCTCTCATGAAAGTAATAAAATTGAGGCTATGAAAGTTTATATTTTATATTATATATTAAAAGACATATTTACTATATATACATGTATTATATATTATATATACACATATGTGTGTGTCTCTTAAGCCTATTGCTTTTTTTTTTTTAGTTCTGATAATTAAAGTGCAAAGCAACTATTCTCACTGAAGTTGCCTAGATCAAGATATTACTATTAATGTCAATCAGTGATTCCCAGGCATATACCTTAAAAAATTAATAAGGGAATATAATCAACAAAAGCTTACCTTTAGTTTATTTGACGAAAATTTAAACACTTAACTAGTGTTTCTTTATTCAAACTGCATAATGTGTCAATACAAATCAAAATGAGTCCAATATTGTGTGAAATTTTTTTATTGAGAATTTGAAGATAGTGAGTTATAATGTAAGAAAACTTAAGCCAAATTATTACAAGAGTTTTAAATTTGGTTTTCATTACTTTTTTAGGTGTTTTCTTTATATCAACCCAAGTATTCTTTTGAGTTTTCTAGACTTTATCTTTCCTGATGATGCTCTAGTCCAGACACTACTATGATTTAATTTCCCCAAATTTATCACACTCAAATGCAATATACAATTTAAAATAATGGTGGAGACATAAAGAAGTGTAAAATGATGACCTTTTTAATCTTATGTTGATCAAACAAAATGATAAAACATAGCTATTGTCCAGTGAATCTAGCCTGACCATACCTGCAGGAAATTTTAGTAACAACCTCTTTAATGAATGAAACAGATCATTCAGAAACAAAAAGACTACCTCAGTTCAAGTAATAGAGACAGTTAATTCCCAATTAAGAGAGACAGTTAATTCCCTAATTCTATGTCTAAAATGTGAACTGAAAGCATATAAATGTGAATATAGGAATATGAGAAATACATTTTATGCACAAGCCAAAATTTATTTTCATTCTGAATGATCAAATTTAATTACCTAGTTAGACCCAATTTTCCAAGTTGTCAATATTTCAACTTTATTTTGTACTATAAAGTTTTGAGTATTCATTTTATACAGCTAGCTATTTCATTTATTGAGTACATACCTTATACTAGATACTATTCAAAATATTATACATATAATACTGATTTATCTGGTATTAAAATTGTTTGAGATGGATATTATTTTTCCCATTTCACCCTTAGACTGAGGATCAGTGAAATTAAGTAGCTTGTCCCAGTCTGTATCATAAGAAGCAGAGGAGCTGGTATCAAGTGTGGTTCTTTTGACTTAAAACATTATATCACACTGCCACCTATAACTTCAGAAAATTTAGAAATGCCTTCAATTTACCTTATGTACTAGTTTTCAATTCACTTCTTCAATAGATAATTTATAAAGAAAGTAAGAGGCATTTTGCCAGAAAAATTAATTACTACCACTGAAACATTCATATTATATTATTCTAAATATATTTCTGACCTATTTTCTGATGGTGAAATAAAAAATGGTATTAACATTCTTTCAAATGGGCTAGTTTTTCAGATGTTGTCAATTTTTCTTTAATAACTGAGTATGTTTTGCAACTATTATTTTATAATTAATTCAATGTTTTCTAAGCATCTATGAGATTCATGTTCTAATTATCCAACCCTGATTTCCATGCTATTTAGCTTGCTATGAAATCTGCTGTCCCATTAGCCCTGTATCAGAAGATACATTAGATGTCAAGGAGAACCTCTCTAAGTTCTCGTTTTTTAACCTATCACATCCATCTCTCAAGGTGAGTGAACTGAATGGTGAGTTGGTGTTCATAAAATCCCTGAAGTGACTTCACTTCAGGTTGTGCTCCCATTTCATTTTTACACATGACATGTTTTACAGAGACCATCAAAGTCATGTTTTCATTAGTTGTGAATCAAAAACAGATAAAATCTGAAATCCAACAGGATAAAATACCACACATCTTGTTGACAAGCAATTTAATGAAACTACATATAAGCTTCTATTTTACTCTGAGCAATCATATGCCACCTTTTTAGATTCACATGTTTTTGAATGAAGAAAGTCTGAAAAATACTCAGTTAACCTTTGTGAAAGAAGCAGTATAATTATGTGGAAAAAATATAAGCTTTAGATGGACAAGAGTTTCAGCACCATCTTGAGTACTTTAATCTCTCTAAATGTCACTCTCTTTAGCTGCAAAATGTTAAAACTTGATTTTGCAAAAATTGTTGAGAGAACTGAGATAAGTGAGGTACCTAGCAAATGACAGGTATAAAAAGTAACAATACAACAGAGAGCACTAATGGTTATTTTACTCATGAGGTTACAGAACCTAGCAATGTAAATAATAACAATCCTTAATTTTTTTTTTCAATTGCATTACATGTATTTTATACATGCTATCACAACCATACAATGTGGAAAATGGGGCAATCTTATATTTTACAAAAGGAATAAGAGAAAGTTTACCTGAAACTAAAAGCAGCATGATATTAACAGAATATTTTGTCTTTTTTAGAGTCTTTAAACACCCCCAAAATAAACTCTGTACCCATTTGTGTCATTTCATATTTATTCTCAATTCATCCCTCAGCTCTAATTAATAATCTTCTTTCTGTAGATATAGATAGAGGTGCCTATATTGGACATCTCGTCTAAGTGGAATCATATAATATGTGGTTTCTGTGAGTGATTTCTTTCTTTAGAATAATACTTTCAAGGATCATTTTTGTTGTGTCATGTATCAGTACTTCATTCTGTTTTTGCTGTCAAATAATATTTAGTACCACAAATGCATCACATTTGCTTATCAATCAATTGATGTTAATAGATATTGAGATTATTCTACTTTTTTAAACAATATTATGTATAAAAATATGACTTCATTATTTGATGCTTGACAGTTATTTACCCCTATGGCTTTTCCTTTCTGCTCCACATGTGGGAAAGCTATAAAGAAATCTCTGGTGGGCTGGGGATGTGGCTCAAGCGGTAGCGCGCTTGCCTGGCATGCGTGCGGCCCGGGTTCGATCCTCAGCACCACATAAAACAAAGATGTTGTGTCCGCCGAAAACTAAAAATAAATAAATAAATATTAAAAAAAAAAGAAAGAAATCTCTGGTGCACCCACCTTCAGGGTCAATGTGAAATTTAAACCATGCACAAAAACCTCCAGCCTAGCCCTGCACTCTAACCACCATAAAAATTCCAAATCAGTCTCTTTTTCATGCTTTCTCAAGCCATTTTGAATTAATAGGAAGCCACCTGCTTTTTTCCAAAAACCCTTCTTTTGTTAGTAATAAATCTGTTCATCTTTTTCTACACATACAATGTTAGAGTGTGGCATCATCAGTCTCAAAGCAAAACCAGATTCTGGATGGTGGTGGTCCATCTGCTACTGCAGGGTAGTTACAAACAACTTCTATGAACATCTTGTGTACTAGTTTTTCTATACAGATTTTTTTTTAATTATGTTGAGTATATAACTAAGAGTAGAATTGCTAGGCTGTATAGTAATTCTGTTTAAGTTTTCAATGATTATAAATAAAAGTCTTTTTTGTCTAAAATGGCTGCTCCATTTTACATTCTCACTAGGAATGTATGATGGCTCCAATTTCCCTATGCCTGACAATATTTATTAATGTCTGTTTCTATAGCCCTCATAGTAGGTGTGAAGGGATATTTCCTTGTGGTTTGGATTTACATTTCCCTAATGACTAAAGATGCTAAGTATCTTTTCATGTGCTTATTGGTCATTTGCCTACCTTTTTGAATATATATATATATATATATTCAAATATTTTGTATATTCAAATACTTTGCCCATTTTTAATAAGATAAATGTACCTTTTTTAACTGTTGAATTTCTAAGCGTTGTTTAAATATTCTATATACAAATCCCTTACCAAATATATAATTTGCAAATATTTTCTCCTATTCTGTACATTGTCTTTTCACTTTCTTGATGGTGTCCTTTGAAGCCCCATTCAACAATTTCAATCTTCAACTTATTGACTCTAATTATATCCTATGGCCATCCTATCTGCAGGAGAATTTTGGAAGTGCTTTCAACCAAGTCGAAATTGGTACTCATAACAAAATTATGGTTTTGCTAAGAAATAAAAAGGGCACAATATATATATATATATGTGGCCATTAGAAAACAGCCATATAGGATAAAAGCATGAGTCAAATCATAAAAGAAGCTCTTTAGAATGTATTTTATATCTCAGAAATCTGAAACAATCTTGAGCATCTTGCTCTTCTTTTTCAAAATCCCAGCAACATATCTAATGTCTCCGTTGTCTTCTTCAGCCCTAGAACCACAAATGGCTTATGAGAAACAATAAACCACAACCTCTGTATTCCACCAAGCATTCACTCTCCCTGTATCATTGTTTTAAAATTTCTGCTATAAGTCATGAAAAGTTTTTCTTGATATTAGCTTTACTTCTTCTTGAGAAATTATAATACACAGATATTGAAATTGCCCTATAGCATTTTTAAATTAAAAGGCTGAAATTATATAAAGTGTAAATGATAGGACAGTACACTGAGATACCTCATTTGAAATTATGTATGTTTCTGAATGTCTTATTTTATGGAACCATACTTTCTACTGAATAAGATTATGTTGTCAGTACTATTTCCTACTCTATACTTAGTATTGACTACTTAATGGAAAAGACAAGCTTAAGACCAAACTCAGAACACTAATCATTATTTACTTGACAAATATGTGTATTTCCCTTCAATGAGTTTATACTTTAGAGGCAAATAAGTGGTTGTTTTCACGTACAACACTGCTACTTATAAATAAGGATATTAAAGTTAAAGAGGTTACACATCAGACATATGGAATATAGTCATTAAACACTGTTTTTTTAAATCATCCTATCTATTTATTCTTTCACTTCTAGGCTGTTTTACTCTATATTTTTCAGTTTTTAAAGTAATAATTTTAAACAAATTTAACAGAAACATTCATGTAGATACAACTAAAATATTCCTATTTAAATAGGTTCCTAAATTTGTGTTATTTTGTAAATCCAAGCTTTTATCAACATGAATATTTTAGGTGCCTGTTCAGATTTTCAGAGACTACAAGATATATTAAAGTATCAGTACATTGACATGAGGAAATAAAGTCTATAATCTGACAAAATTGTATTATCTCTTTACATTTGATTTAGGAAGATTAAATGACTGGTTGTACTTTAGGATTTAAATGACTGGTTATACATCCTAAAGTACAATCAGTCATTTAATCTTCCTAAACCAAATGTAAAGAGGTAATACAATTTTGTCAGATTACAGACTTTATTTATAACCTATATATAATAGGTTAATGTACACTGAAGTCAATAACATGGTGGAAGGCCCCTGTTTTATCTAATGTATAAATAGCAACATAGAGAATCAAGAAAAATGAATTAGCCAAGCACAGTGATGCACACCTGTGATCTCAGTGGCTCAGGAAGCTGAGGCAGGAAGACTGCAAGTTCAAGGCCAGCCTCAGCAATAGTGAGGCACTAAGCAACTCAGTGAGACCCTGTCTCTAAGTAAAATACAAAATAGGGCTGGGGATGTGGCTTAGTGTTCAAGTATGGGAAGGAAGGAAGGAAGGAAGGAAAAAAAAGAAAGAGGGAAAGAAAAATGAAGAATTAAAATGTTCCAATCAAAGTAATAAGATAAATCTTCAGAAACCAACCCTAATGAATCAGTTTTCTTTCAAACAACAGCTGAGGTAGGACATTACCAATAGACTTACTTAAAAAGAAATGCCAAAGGGAGTCCTTCACGTTGAAAGGAATAATGTTGAAAGGAATAGACATTAGCTAGTAACCTGACAACGAGAAATTATAAAACTTGTTGGTAAAGGTAAACATATAGACAAAGAATCCTGTAGTACTATAATGGCTGTGGGTACATCACTTCTCATTCTCATTAAGAAGTTAAAAGGCATAGTATTTAAAAATGTCTGTAACTAACCTGTTAAAAGATACACTATAGGAACAGATGTATATCAGGTGGAGAAGTTACAGAATATACAACAACAAAAAAAGTATATCGGGTGGAGAAGTTATAGAATTTTTGTAATACAATTAAATGTAAGTTGATATTAGCTTAAATAATTATAGACTGATATAGACTGCTTAAGATATTTTATGTTATCTCCAATGTAACAAAAAATTAAGAAATCTAGAGAACTTTTATAAAAAAAATGAAAAGGAATAAAATAATATCAATCAAATAAAAAGACAAAGTAAGACAACAACATATATGCAAAAGAACTATAAGACTAACAGACAATAACTAGTGAAATGGCAACAGAAAAATCCTTCATGGTCTGTAATTACTTTAAATGTAAACCAATGAAATTGAACAATCAACAGATATCAGATGGTTAAATGGATTAAGAAGTTAGGTCAAAATACAGAGTGGGAAAACAGGTGGGGAATCCCATGAAAATAGAAAGGAAATCAGTGGAGTACAGAAAGGGGCTAGAAGGGAAGGGAGAAGGAACTAGAAAACAGAGGAATGGTAGACTGAAATTGACCAAACTACACTGTGTACATATATGAATATGCCACAGTGTAGTTCACCTCTGTATATAAAGTACCAATGAAGAAAACAATAAATAAATAGTAGGAAGACCAGTAGAGCAGAGGAAGGGGAAATTGGGGGAAGGGGAAAAATAAGAAGTACTGGGGACTGAAATGGAACAAATTATGTTTCATTATGATTATATGATTATATAACTATGAAACCCAATATTATGTATAAATATAAAAACAAAATGCAACTATATGCTATCTATAGGAGACTGATGCCACAAATTAAAAGGAATCACAAGGCTATTACGAACAATTATATACCAACAAACTGTTTAACCTAGAAGTGGATAAATTCCTAGAAACATACAATAGACTAAAACTAAATCATGACAAAATAAAAAAATCCAAACACACCTATAACTAGTGAAAAGACTAAATCTGTATTCAAAAACCTCTTGACAAAGAAAAGCCTAGAATCTGATGGTTTTATTGTTGAATTCTACTTAACATTTCAAGAATAATTAATGCCAACACTTCTTAAGCATTTATTTTCTTTAGTATATTTGTCTGGTTTTGTTCAGAACGATATTGGGTAAATGGGTTTCCATTTAGTCCAGCATCTCTAATGAATATTGATACAAAAATACTAAACAAAATACTAGTAAAGTTCAACATCACATGGAAGGGATCATGTATCAGGCAGCACCAAGTAGAATTTATTGCTGATATGCAAGGATAGTTCAATAAAAAAATAAATTAATGTCATATACCACATTAAATAAGGAATAAAAGGCACATGGCTGTCTTAATATTTGCAGAAAATTAGTTTGACAAAATTCAAATTGGAAAACTCCTAGCAAACTAGGGGTAGATGGAAATTATCTCAATATAATAAAGGATAAATACAATATGCCCACTGCTAACATAATATGCATTGGTATAGAAAGATCTGCAACATCAGGGATAAGGCAAAGTTGCCACTCACTTCTATTTAAAACATCACTGGCAAGACTAGCCAAAGGAATTAGGCAAGAAAATAAATTAAGTACATCAGCCACATTCTGCACAGCTATTAATTCAGGCTCCCAGACTAGGCAGAAGGTGTTAGAGAAAAGGCAGACACACCAATAGAGAAAAAGGTGGTTCCTGGTGATTGACCACAACCCTGGTAGGGAGGTACTGAGCAACAACAAACTCAGCATGTTTATTATATAGGTTTAAACATAGAAAAGATTTATTGTGAGGAAGTTTCTTTGAAGTAAACAGAACCAAGGTCATATGTATGGGCAGCCTGATTATGATTATCAGCTTGTGCCCATAACTTTCTATCCCTGAGCAGCTGGCATCTGAACCTCAAAATCAAGAACTGAATAGCTCTGTGGCTGGCACAGAACCTCCTATTGAACAGGGTGTCACCATAGCAACTGGGCAGTCTCAAATCAATACCTTCACACTGGGAATTCCCAAGAGAGGCATCGCCTCTGTCACAGGACAGTTCAAGACCCATAATTCAGTCACCACTCCCAATAGGCAAAAGGGAGGGAGGGAGGGAGAGAAGAAGGGAGGAAGGAAAGAAGGAAACAAACTGCCCCTGCTTGCAGAAGATATGATGGATGTAGAAAAACCTAAAACCTTCATCATAAAGTCACTAGAACTAATAAATGACTTTGGTAACATGGCAGAATACAAAATGAATCTGCAAAAATCAGCTGCATTTCTAACAAAGACCTATCTCAAGTGAAATTGGGAAAACAATCCTATTTATAATAGTATCAACAAGAATAAAATACTAAGGGATAAGCTTAATCAAGAAGGCTAAGGATTATATAGTGAAAACTACAAAACATTGAAGAAAGAAATTAAAGAAAACACAAAGAAAGGGAAAGATATCCTGTGTTCATGCATTGAAATCCTTGATATTGTCAAATCAGGCATCATAATCAATGATAGCTATAAAAGTCCCAATGGTATTTTTTACAGAAATAGAAAAAAATCGTAATATTCAAAGGGAACAATAAAAAAATCACAGGCAGCCAAATCAATCTTGAGAAAGAACAAAACTAGAGACACCACCATTATGGACTTTAAAATACTTTTCAAAGCTACTATAATAAAGTATAATGATACTGGCATAAAGATCACATATAGACCAAAGAAATAGAATTGAGAGTCAGGAAGTAAATCCAGACCACCATAGTTGACTGACCTTTGACAGAGATGTCAAGTATACAAAATGAGGAAAATTTCTTCAACAAATGCTACTGGGAAAACCGGATAACCATATATATTTTTTAAAAAATGAAATTGGAACTTTATCTTATACAACACACAAAATTTAATTTAAAATGGACTAAGGCATTAAACATGAGACCTAAAACAGTAAAATGCCTTCAGGAAAATTTAGAGGAAATATTTCATGACATCAGTATTAGAAATAATTTCACAACAGCTACATGTGGAAACAACCTAAATATCCATTGGTACTTTAATGGATAAAGAAAAAGTGGCATGCATATGCAATGGAATACTACTCAGCCTTTAAAAAGGAAATTTTGCCATTTCCAACATAGTGAACCTTTAGGGCACTATGCTAAGTAAAATAAATAAGTCACAAAAGACAAATATGACATGATTTCATTTATCTGAGTTATCTAAAATGATCAAAAATGGTTAAATTCATAGAATCAAAAAATAGAAAAGCAGTTACCAGTGCTGGAGGGAAGGAAAAATGGGAGTTACTAATCAAGAAACATTAAGTTTTGATGAAGAAAAATAAATCAGTTCTATAGATCTGCTCTATGATATTATACCCAGTCAACAATAATGTATACTTCATTTATTAGAGTAGATCTATTATTAATTGTCATCACAATAAAAATTTAAAAGTAAATAGCTTAATATAATTACATCTTTTAGAGTTAATAGTCTATAAAAAATAAAATGAATACTTGAATACTTCATTTATAACACATAAATGAATATTTAGCATGTTACAAATATTTTACACAATATATTTGAAATTAGTGATAAATTATCCTTATATGATTATTATCTGAGATAAAGACAGTGAAAAAATCTTAACCTTTTCTCAAAACATTTTGATCTTCCTAAAACTGCTACCATCTACATGGAATTCTTCCAGACTGTTTGCTCTCTAATAAAGGAAAATATGAGGTGGGGATGTAAAAAGAGGGATAGTGCTTTAATGTTGCAAGATTATTGATCTCACAGGCATGCCTTAAAACTTATAGTCAACTATTCCTTTTTCACTAAGAGTTCAATTGAGGTCACTGAAACGTGACTTATCTGACACCACTTTGGCTGCTTACATATAGGAATAAGGATCAATTACTAAAGTAAGATATTAGGTTACATTTCCAATATGGAAAGCTTTATGTCATCAGACAGTATTTTCTAGGTGACAGCCAAAGACAGTACCATAATCTCCGGGGAATCAGGTGATTATCCTATACATCAGTTGTTCACACACTCTTGTTTATAACTATATCCCATATGTTGGGCAACGCCTTAGCCCTCATCATTCCTCTGTAAAGGCAATTTCCATGATCACACAAACCAATATACTAGCCTTATCTACTTCAAAGCCAGCTATGACCAGTAGGGAAAAGAGGCCATGCCTACTGAATGATTCTGAAGTAGAAGTTATAAATGTTGGAATTGAAATATTCATATTTATATCTATCATATTGAGTGCCATATTTGATGCATATGAGCATGTTTCACTTTTGGAATAAATATTTCTGCTTAATTTAACATTTCAGGCCATCTAGCATACTTTATGCTAACCTTCCAATCCATTAAAATATTCAAGGAAACATTCTAGTTAGCAGCCACATCTGTAGATTTATTCTATGGACTCCATAAATATCTGAGAGTATGACTATATTCTACAATATCTAGCATACAAAACATATAAATCTACTGAATTCAAACTAGAATTTAATTACTATCACAGTTAACAGCTATCATTAGTTTATTATATTCAGAAGAGGAAAATGTGTTTACATGAGAAAGAAGTATATGAAAGATGCTAGTACCTAATCTCCTATTCAAGAATGTAATACAGTAATATATGATTTTGGTTCAGGTTATGTCCTATATAACATTTGGTAATTGGTATGTATATTTTTGATGTTGAAATTACTTTCCAGACCAAGATGTGTTTTTCCAAAGGATATTCTAGGCTTGATATTTATAGCTCAGTAGTAGAGTGCTTACCTAGCTTGCACAAGGTCCTAGGATCAATCCCCCACAGCACAAAAAAAGTAAAACCAGGTATTCTATGCCTATAGTCAACAATAATGTGTTACACATTTAAAATTGTTTTCTTATCACAATAAAATAATTTAAAAAGCATTTCTAATAAGTAATGCATAAAGTGCCATGACCAAAGTTTTTTTAAAAATTGGCAAAGTACTCAGACCACTATGTGAATTCAAATTATGCTTTTGAAAAAAATCCTGCCTTCACTGAATTATGATGAATCTGCAGCATCTTATCTTTAAATGCAGAAAATAAAATGCACTCTGATAAAAAATAACAAAATGTTTACTTTTAATAGAATTCTAGCCTTAGAAATGAAAATAAATGTGCTTCCTATGAGTACATAGCTTATGATTCTGCAATATCATTGTGAAGAAGCATCTTATGTAGTGCACAGTTATAACCATTATTAAACTTTAATTGCAACACTCACCCGATTTAAAGACACAGATATTTAATCATATGGTCTGTTGCTTGTATTTGATACATTAAGATTTATCTGAAGTGTACTTACAACCTACAGCATTTTGGTGCTGTTACAAGGGCATACTTAAACTTTTAAGTAAATTAAATAAACAAACATATATTAAAATGGCTTATTTTCCTAGCCATTTCTAACTTCTATTTTAATCTTTTTTTTCTTTCTTTTGAACAAGTTTAAAATATATATATATATATGAATATATATACATATATATATGTATATATATTCATATATATATGTATATATATTCATATATATATGTATATATATTAGTTGTAGTTGGACACAATACCTTTATTTTGTGTACTTATTTTTATGTGGTGCTAAAAATCGAACCAAGGGCCTCACAAGTGCTAGGCGAATGTGCTACCACTGAGCCACAACCCCAGTGGCCGCCCTCCCACCAAGTTTTTACTCTGGAAAAGCAACCGAATGACTGTTCAAATTTTATATATATAAATTATCTGTAAATATTTTACATTTATTGCTAGTTAGTTACAATGTTCGAATTATAAGATTTATTACATAAGCATTAGAGATTATGAGCGCTCCCAGGAACTATCTTATTATAATTGTGATGAATTATTTGACTATTTTGTACATAAATAAAATGTAAAAAGAGCTGTTTTGTTCCACTTAAGAAAGTAATTTGAATGTCCTTAGAATAAATGCATGCATATGTGTTTTACAAAGTTACAGAAGATGTGTAAGCACAAAAATTGTCCTTGAGCTTTATAATCAACAATCCGTGATTCAAACCCCCATTTATCATGAATCATCCAAATAATCTTGGGCAAATTATTTAACTTCCAAGCATAAATGTTAAAATTTGTGAAGTATGCATAATAATATACCTACTTCTTCACAGGACTGTTGGAGGATTATTTGAAAAAGTAAATGGAAGGAGCTAAAGTGTCTGGCACAGAGCAAAAAAAACAAAATGTTATATTTTCTGTACATCAGCAGGCTTAGAATTGTATATGAGAGTATAAGTGAATAAATTCCAAATATAAGATTATTAAGGTAATAAAGTGGACTATCAGGGATTTTGTAAAATTCCTTCTGTGAATATCTCCTTAGAGTGGATAAAACTGATTTTCCAAAAGGCAACCGAAAAACCTCATATTTCAACAGACCCAGATGCCTCTTATGGACCTTCAGTTTCCACTGACATCCCCATATAATTTAATAGTAACATCCTGCTCAAGGAATAGAAAATTTTCTTTTTTCCAGAGGAATGCAGAGCTCTTGATTCAAATTAAAATTCATTCCATAGCTGCAGAATCATTTACTTTTGCTTCATCTTACATCATCCTTATCACTCTAGCTTGTGATTCAAGGTATTAGATTTTTTCTTATTGATTCCTTGCTTCTCTTAGCAGCATGGTAAAACAAAGAAAGAAAACATAAGTTTGAATTTAACAAAAACTTAACTCTAGAACATTCTTGACCTTCTTATTTTACATTCATGAAAGAATAACTACTGTACTGTTATGGTTTGGTGTGAGGTATACCCCAAAAGCTCCTGTATGAGACAATGCAAGAAGGTTCAGAGAATTGATTGGGTTCTGAGAGTCTTAACCCAAACAGTGAATTAATACCTAATGGATTAACTGAGTGGTGACTGAAATGGTAGCATGTGGCTGGAGGCGAGAATTGGTACCATGGCTTTGAGGGGTGTGTGTGTGTGTGTGTGTGTGTGTGATGTTTAGCCTCACCTCAAGCCTCATGGATTGGAGGTGGCCTTCTATGGACTAAGACCTCTGAAACTGTGAGGCCTCAAATGACCTTTTCCTCCTTTAAAATTGTTCTAGTCAGATCTTTTAGTCACATCAATGAAAAAGCTGACTAAAACACCTACCTATCTCCCTGGAAAAGGTCAACATTCAATCATGTGAGGGGACAGTGTAAAACACTGAGGACATAACAGTAAGAAACACTTTGACAGAGCTTCTTGGAGTAGATAAAACTCTGTTTCCAAAAGGCTACCTTTTTTTTTTTCCTCTTATTAATAAACTCATTTCATTTTCTTTTATGACTCCTCTTTTTCCCCAATATAATGTTTCATGTGGCAGAGTTTTTGAAATTAAATCCCTCCCCTGCGGAATATTATAAAGGATGCAAGTATTTTAGGTAGATATTTGATTTCCTTAGCCTCTACATTTTAAAAATAAGCTGTTAATCTTGATTTCTTGATCACTCCATTTTCATTTGAATTTACAGTGGCAATCCAGATAAAACTTAAGGTGGTAAAAATTGTATTGGATTTTTTTTATTTTTTTCAAATTTTTATTAGAATATATTTCCTTATTATACAAGTAATACATATTCATTGTCAAGATAACAGTAGAAGCTGAAAAGTTAAGATGAATCTCCTAACATGCTCCCACACTACTTACTGTGTGGAATATATACGTCATGATAGTTTAAGTATATAAATATGCCATACTTTTAAAATGGAATTACACTATTACTTATTTGGGAATTTGTTTCACTTATCTAAGTCCTAAACACCTATGTTTAGTTTTGATAGCTTCAGAGTATTCTACTGTGTAGTCCAGAATTTTATTTACCAATTCAATATAATAAGGTTTATATTGTTTTATATAAACAACATTATAAAATTTGTGACATGAGCTTTAAAATTATTCATTATTGCTCTATCTTAAATCATCTTTATCTCTCTTACTTGGACCTCAATTTTCATCCAATTATTTCTCTTAGAAAAAAATTTTAACATTGGAATTCCTAGGCCAAAAGGATATGTGCATATTGCGCTCCCAGTCTACTCCAACCAAACCCTCCAAAGTTTCTACTTCATCTCCATTCTTATCAGCTGTGCTGCAGAGCACCTCCTTCTTCACTCCCATATTGGGTTCAAATTCTGAAAAATTTCTAAGCCTGTGTAATATCTTATTTTACTCACAAGTCTTTTTATTAAGGTTGATATCTACATATCACTTGGTTGGCCATTTGTATTTATTATTTGAAATGGCATATTATGTACTTTGATCATTTTTTTCAATTAAATAAGCTTCTTTGTATTATCCAATAAAAGGCTTTTTGTACATTACTGCAAATAACTGTTGCCTGTCTCTATGTTACCAATGTTTCTAAGGGTTTCTCCTCCTTTTCTTATAATAATTATTTTTTCCTATTTGCAGTGGTGAGGATTGAACACAGGGCCTTGCATAAGCTGCTAGGCAAGTGCAATGAGCTACATCCCTATTCCCCAAAGAGCAAATATATATATACACATATATATATTTGCACGCTCTCTCTCTCTCTCTCATATATATATCTTAGGATTTTGCCCCCCTGCTCAAGCTAAACAAGAGCTCTGACAATGAGTCACAACCCAGCACTGCTCTTGCTTTTTATTCTAGTTGTAGATATTTAGAGGTTTCAAAATTGTATGTATTGGTCATGCTATGGTTTCAGTTAGCATGTTCTTCACAGCACTAAGATAACATAAATATATGTTGAGAACTCAAAGTCTCATGTTTTAGATTCAGTCAGTGGACCTTCCCTAGGTCCACTTAGCATATATAAGGGTATCTTCTTAATTCTTGCAATGTTCCTCTGCTTTCCCACTTAATCAGCTATATCACTAGTATCTGTTTATTCTTCTGTCTCTATCCTCAGACCACAAGCTCCTAGAGATGAAAAACAGTCTTATTTCTTGGCATGAGCAGGAATTCTGCTAAATGAACTGATTGGTTCTATCAGTTATTGCCTGGTATGCATGTATAATCTACACTTAAACATACTACCCCAATTTTATTGTTACAACTATTTAATTATATAAAAAGTATCACTGTTCTTCTCTGAAACCTGTCATAATTATAATGTTCACATTAGCTGTAGAACTATCAGGCTAATATTTGTTTCCTCTCTATAGAGATCATATCTAGTTTGGGTACTACTATATCACTATTTTATTTCATTAACTATTGGTAGGTATAAACAATGGAGAATTATGAATGAGTCAACCAATAAGTAAATAATATATAGCTTATCACCACAGACCTGTAGACAAAACATTAACATTGCAGTCTTCTTAAAGATAATTTGAAGTATTTTAGTATTTTTATTCATGATAGAAATACTAATAAGAAATGACATGAAGCATATTTCTAGTTAAATTTGTGCACTCAGTGGTCATATTGAAATAACTCAAGAAGTCTATTGTGTTTAAATTTTAAAATAACCATCATGATCATGCTTTCAAACACTTTATAGTAAAAACACTGCGTATCAAGTTGCCAATGACTGTCGCCGTTTCATTATAGACTCATCCTTTTCATCAACAGCCAAGCACAATGCTGGATAGGAGAATAATAAGACAGATGGAGGGCATTTTCAGTTGAATGACCTTTCAGTTCATAGTTGAGTAAGGCTGAATCTAGTTATGCTAAATAACTAGTGGTACCTGTGAGCACCTGTTCACTCTACTAAATGCATTCAACCTTTGCTTCTGGGTTCTTAAGAATAACAGGAGCTTTGTGATGGGAGGCAGATGTGGCTTGATGTTGATGTGGCTGTACAAACCACTCTAGCAAATTCTCAAGGGTAAAATATGCACAACCTTGGAGATAAACTCTAAAGATGACAAATATGTGCTTCAGGTATTTTTTCACTATTGCAGAAAAAATATTTTAAAACTTCCACCAATGAATAGAGGAAACACCATATTTGTTTTGCAGTCTTTCATCATGCCAGATGAGAATAATATCAAATTGAGTTTACTCACTATCTCTAATGTTAGCTATAAGAAGAAAAGTATATAAAACTAAGTTTTGCTAAATTAGCAAATCATTTTTATTTAACAGAAGATACAATAGCTCAGATGGTAGATTCAACATTCCTAAATTGAAATCTTGCTTCCAGCTCTAAATTATACCAATTATTGGCTGAATAAACTTATGCAAGCTCTTCTACTTCTAGGTTTTCTTGGCTACAAAATGAGATTTGTACTAATATCATTAACAATTCTTTGAAGAATTGAGATACATCATATATGTAGTCTAGATGCAGCACATAATAATAACACTCAAAAACTATTACTAATTACTAATAATTATTGGAATAAAAATCCAAATTTTAATGGTTATATAGACATCAATTACTGAATAAAAACAATGGATCAGAAAAATCCAGGTCCACATAAGAAAAAATCATAGAATTCGAGTCAGTGTTTAAGAGGAAATATAAAAGTGCCAGGCATGGAGATGCATGCTTATAATCTCAGTAACTCAGGAGGCTGAGGCAGGAGGATTACAGGTTCAAGGCCAGCTTCAGCAATTTAGCAAGATTGTGTCTCAAAATAAAGATTAATAAGGGCTGGGAATGTAGCTCAGTGGTAAAGCACCACAGGGTTAAATCCCCAGTACCAAAAAAAAAAAAAAAAAAAAAAAAAGTAATGGCTGATCTTATCAATCTTCTATTTTCAATATTCCAAATATTTATTTAAATAAAACTTTTAGAATCATATAGAAATTACCATCTCTTTCTTTCACTTATAATAAAGTATACTTAATAATTTTTTGGAGTAAACTCTATATCATATGTATAGAATTAGTATTAGTTTTAGACAAGGCATACTTATAATAAAGTATACTTAATAATTGTTTTGAGTAAACTGTATATCATACATATAGAATTTTGATTAGTATTACTTATAGACCAGGACTTCAGTAGGACATGGTAATTCCAGATAATGTAACATCATTTCTCTTGATATTAAGTCCAGTGTTTTTATATCATAACTCTGAAATTAACTTAATGATATGTACTTACTAACTTCCAATTTGCCTTATGGATGTCCAACAGCATTTAACAGTGAAATCAGCAATCCATTAATTGTGGAAACATTGACTATTTCCTCCACGGAATGCAGAATTCCCTCCTATTTATAGCTGCAACACTAGGGCAATTTTGTGCCTTCCAAAAGGTTAAAACATAGGCAAATTGACTATTCACTGATTTAGGTCTTGTTGATTCAACTTTTGATTTAATTTAACTCTTCTTTTTATGCTAAGGGGGGGGAGGGTGGGGATTAAACCCAGAGGTGCTTTATCACTCCCAGAAGATTGTGTGGATTTGTGTGTGTGTGTGTGTGTGTGTGTGTGTTCATTTGGGGCTTTTTTAAAAACAGGGTCTTGGTGAGTCACTGAGGCAGATCCAGAACTTGCATCAGCCTCCTGAGATGCCAGGAATATCGGTATGTGCCATTATACTTGGCTACCTTTTTTTTTTTTAAGCTTTTCATTTTACCCCCGCTCATAGTGCTAGGGATTGATTGAACCTCAATAGGACCTCAGATCAGACATGCTAGGCAAGCATTCTACCACTGAGTTACACTCCCAGCTGCTTGATTTAACTCTTACAGATTATGTCATCTGAACAAAATATGAATCTTTCCCTGTTCTAAAGATAGTTGTTTTCTCAAAAACACTATAAACCAGTACCTGGAGTCTAGATTTCTCACATAGGCTCTGCTACCACTAAGACTGGAAATTTATCTATAAAAATCACATAACCAACAAATAAAAACACTACATAATAACTATAAGACCCCAACTGCAAACCCTATACATTTCTATTGTAACAAAAGGAACAATTGTGCAATTATTCCTCAATAAACATTTTATGAATGAATACGTAAGTGTAGGAAATAATGAAAACTTTCTAATTCCTAAAATCTACTAATTAGGAATATTTGGGCATGTACACTATTATTTATACTTCATTGATCTCAGTAAATGGAGAGTTGCCATTGTGTTCTGATGACTTTATTATTAATATTATTACATGAAAGAAGCATTCTTGAGAAAGAAGGAAGATAAAGGCAGGAAATAAAAAATAGTCATGAACCACTTATTTTTACATGTCTCCAAGTATAAAATACTTTTATTAAAATGAGCATATAGTTGTAGGAAATAAACATAAACACTAGAAGTAATTATTCATATTGTTTACTAATTGTTATTTATTTACTCACTTACTTATTCAGCTACCTGGCTGACTTACCAAACTAGGAATTAGTTCCCTATGGCTTGCCTTTACCTACAAGAAATACCTGACTTCATAATATGACAATTGATGTCCTTCACCTCTACTTCAACCTCATTTCTAGCCCCTCTCCTGCCCTCTTTAAAAGCTAAACAGAGGCACAGTAAAATTTATCAAGTTTTAAATCAAAATTTATTCAAGCAAACAATGATTCATGGATTGGACAGCTCCAAATTGAAGCAATTTGGGACTCTGCTGAGAGAAACATAAAGGGAAGACTGTTAAAAACAAAAATAGAAGCAAAGAAAATATTTGATTGGATACAGTAATACAGTTGACTTATTTGATCTGTCCTGCAGGAAAGCACCTAGTTATATATAACTGTAAATTATTGTTTGTTTATAAGTTATAAATTAATTGGTGGCTTCTGATTCATTAGCCTTAAGTTTTATTTTTCTATAATATAGGCACTTATCAGAAATAATCCAAATTAATTTCTGCTTTTGTTTGCAAATCAAGCAAGGTTAAGGTCACTTATGAAACCCAACTTGCTTCATCTATTCAGGGATTCTTCAAACCTGGTTATCACTAGAATTTACTCTAATACTCTCAGTAGCCACAATTTAACCACACTAGGGCATGTACTTTATTCTTCATGCTCTATTCTTTTTCTCTTCTTTTATCTGAAATGCACTTCCAATCTTGTCTTCCTGGAAGATGATGTATTCTTCAGATCCAGATCATAAGTAACTAGTTTTATGCAATCTTTTTAATTTAGAGCAAATTTAACTTATTCATCTGAGTTCTTATTATCTCATAATTAGTTAATAAAATGAGCTTAATATGTTGAGTTACTCTTTAGATAACCTCTTTGGGCTGTGTTAAGACATTCAAATGTGATTGCTTAGGGAAAAAAAGTTTTCACTATTCCATGAGTTTTTGCTGAAGAGACTGGCTAGGCAAAACTACGAGCCATACAGGAAATTTATAGGGTATCTATGAAAGAGAAAAAAAATGGGGAAATGAGGTGATTGGGAAAATTGAGAAACCTTGGAGAGAACTTACACCTACCAAATCAATCTGTATTGGCAATGTGATTTCTCTTCTTTACTAAATCTTTAGAAAAATATTTTTTCATCATTAAAGCCTTGTGAAGTTTGATGGGTTTGGAGGAAAAATGTAAAAAGTACTGAGTACAAACTAAAATGATTCCAAGGAAGATGAAGATTGCTCCACCATCTGCCCATCTCGGCTGCTAGCCTGTGAGTTACTCCAGGCAGCACATCTTTACAGCTAATGTCTGCCCAGAGTCTAAAGAGGTGCTGGGAATTTTAAGTTCTTACATGTCTTTCACCTTCCTGAACTATGAAATCTTGTCATCCATTAATATCATGAGCTAAACTTTATAAATGCAGCCATATTATCACTTTAAGAACAACAAAGATTCTATATAATAAATACATTTAAATATAAATATCTAAAATAAATAAATAAATAAATATATCTAGCCACGATTATGTAAATGTATGAGAAAATATTAGTCTTTTTTTTAGTTTTATAAAGTTTTAGAAAAATTTAGAGTTGTAACATGGCATTCTAAATACTGATTTTAGAGTCAACCTACATTAACAACAACATTGATTATGAAAGAATCAACAACTAAACAATGACATTTCAGCATTCCTTAAAAATAAGTTGTATGGTAGAGCCGCCCCCTCCCCCCCCCGCGCCTGCAAGGTAGGCGGAACTGTGACCACCCACAGAACAGGCCCAGCAGCCTGCTGAGGGGCAGAGCCGCCCCCCACCCCCCACGCCTGCAAGGTAGGCGGAACTGTGACCACCAACGGAAAAGGCCCAGTGGCCCGCGGAGGGGCAGAGCTGCCAACCACACCTGCAAGGTAGGCGGGCCTGCGACCCACCGGCAGAACAGGCGCAGCGGCCTGCTGAGAGGTAGAGCCGCCCCCTCCCCCCGCGCCTGCAAGGTAGACGGAACTGTGACCACCAACAGAACAGGCCAGACCTGCAACCGACAGACAGAACAGGCCCAGCGGCCTGCGGAAGGGTAGAGCCGCCCTCCCCCCGCGCCTCCAAGGTAGGCGGACCTGCGACCCACCAGCAGAACAGCCCCAGAGGCCTGCAGAGGGGCAGTGCCGCTGCCTGCGCCTGCAAATTAGGCAGAAATGTGACCACCGACAGAACAAGCCTAGCGGCCCGCAGAGGGACAGAGCCGCCGCCCACGCCTGCAAGGTAGGCGGACCTGCTACCGACCGGCAGAACAGGCCCAGCGGCCTGCCGGCGTGGTAGGCACATTGCCCCAATTGGAGGAGGGGCAGAGCTGCCACCCGCGCCTGCGAGGGAGACTTTGCAACTATACAAGACCAATATAAATATATAGGGGGAAAATTCAATAGCACAACAGTTTCACCAAGCAGAAAGAAACGCGAACAGTATGAAGAGACAAGGAAAGAAAGGATCACAAGCAATGCAGGTCAACTCAACGTTAGAAGAGGTAATATCTGCAGCAGATGGAATGTCAGATAAAGAATTCAGGATATACATGCTTCAGATGATCTGGAGTCTCAAGGAAGACATCAGACAGCAAAATCAGACAATGAAAGATCACTTCAACAATGAATTACATAAACAAATCCAAGAAGCAAAAGATCAACTATACAGGGAGATAGAGGTTATAAAAAACAAACAAACAGAAATCCTTGAAATGCAGGAAGCAATAAACCAACTTAAAAACTCAATGGAGAATACTACCAGCAGAGTAGAACACTTAGAAGATAGAACATCAGACAATGAAGATAAAGTATTTCAACCTGAAAAAACATAGACAGCTCAGCAAGACTGTTAAGAAACCATGAGCAGAACATCCAAGAAATAGGGGATAACATCAAGAGACCAAATTTAAGAGTCATTGGGATACAGGAAGGTACAGAGTTTCAAACCAAAGGAATGAGCAATCTATTCAATGAAATAATATGAGAAAACTTCCCAGACTTGAAGAATGAGACAGAATCCCAAATCCTAGAAGCCTACAGGACGCCGAATGTGCAAAATCATAAGAGATCCACACCTAGACACATTATAATGAAGATGCCCAACATACAGAATAAGGAGAGAATTTTAAAAGCTACAAGAGAAAGGAAGCAGATTACATTTAGGGGTAAGCCAATCAGGATAACAGCTGACCTTACAACACAGACTCTGAAAGCTAGAAGATCCTGGAATAACATATTTCAAACACTGAAAGAAAATGGGTTCCAACCAAGAATTGTGTATCCAGCGAAATTAAGCTTCAGGATGGAAGATGAAATTAAAACCTTCCACGATAAACAAACGTTAAAAGAATTTGCAGCTAGAAAACCATCTCTTCAAAACATCCTCAGCAAAACATTACAGGAAGAGGAAATGGAAAATAGCAATGAAAACCAACAGTGGGAGGTAGGACAGTAAAGGGGGGAAAAATAATCAAAGAGGAAAACAAATCATGTTTAGTAACAGAAATAAATAAATATGGCTGGAAGAACAACCCATATCTCAATAATAACCCTAAATGTTAATGGCTTAAACTCACCAATCAAGAGACACAGGCTAGTAGAATGGATCACAAAACAAGACCCAACAATATGCTGCCTACAGGAGACGCATTTGATAGGAAAAGACATACATAGGCTGAAGGTGAAAGGTTGGGAAAAATCATATCACTCATATGGACTTCAGAAACAAGCAGGAGTGTCCATACTCATATCAAATAAAATAGATTTCAAGCCCAAATTAATCAAAAGGGATAAAGAGGGACACTACATACTGCTCAAGGGAACTATACACCAACAAGACATAACAATCATAAATATATATGCCCCTAACAATGGTGCAGCTATGTTCATCAAACAAACTCTTCTCAAGTTCAAGAGTCTAATAGACCACCATACAATAATCATGGGAGACTTCAACACACCTCTCTCACCAATGGACAGATCTTCCAAACAAAAGTTGAATAAGGAAACTATAGAACTCAATAACACAATTAATAACCTAGACTTAATTGACATATATAGAATATACTACCCAACATCAAGCAGTTACACTTTTTTCTCAGCAGCACATGGATCCTTCCCAAAAATAGATCATATATTATGTCACAGGGCAACTCTTAGACAATATAAAGGAGTAGAGATAATACCATGCATCTTATCTGATCATAATGGAATGGAACTGAAAATCAACGATAAAAGAAGAAAGGAAAAAGCATACATCACTTGGAGAATGAACAATAGGTTACTGAATGATCAATGGGTTATAGAAGACATCAAGGAGGAAATTAAAAAATTCTTAGAGATTAATGAAAACACAGACACAACATATCGGAATCTATGGGACACATTGAAAGCAGTTCTAAGAGGAAAATTCATTGCGTGGAGTCCATTCCTTAAAAAAAGAAAAAAACAACAAATAAATGATCTCATACTTCATCTCAAAATCCTAGAAAAAGAAGAGCAAAACAACAGCAAAAGGAGTAGAAGGCAAGAAATAATTAAAATCAGAGCTGAAATTAATGAAATCGAAACAAAAGAAACAATTGAAAAAATTGACAAAACTAAAAGTTGGTTCTTTGAAAAAATAAACAAAATCGACAGACCCTTAGCCATGCTAGCGAAGAGAAGAAGAGAGAGAACTCAAATTACTAGCATACGGGATGAAAAAGGCAATATCACAACAGACACTTCAGAAATACAGAAGATAATCAAAAATTATTTTGAATCCTTTTACTCCAATAAATTAGAAGATAGTGAAGGCATAGATAAATTTCTTAAGTCATATGATCTGCCCAGATTGAGTCAGGAAGATATAGACAACTTAAACACACCAATATCAGTTGAGGAAATAGAAGAAACCATCAAAAGACTACCAACTAAGAAAAGCCCAGGACCAGATGGGTATACAGCAGAGTTTTACAAAACCTTTAAAGAGGAACTAATACCAATACTTTTCAAGCTACTTCAGGAAATAGAAAAAGAGGGAGAACTTCCAAATTCATTCTATGAGGCCAACATCACCCTGATACCTAAACCAGACAAAGACACTTCAAAGAAAGAAAACTACAGACCAATATCTCTAATGAACCTAGATGCAAAAATCCTCAATAAAATTCTGGCGAATCAGATACAAAAACATATCAAAAAAATTGTGTACCATGATCAAGTAGGATTCATCCCTGGGATGCAAGGCTGGTTCAATATACGGAAATCAATAAATGTTATTCACCACATCAATAGACTTAAAAATAAGAACCATATGATCATCTCGATAGATGCGGAAAAAGCATTCGACAAAGTACAGCATCCCTTTATGTTCAAAACATTAGAAAAACTAGGGATAACAGGAACATACCTCAATATTGTAAAAGCAATCTATGCTAAGCCTCAGGCTAGCATCATTCTGAATGGAGAAAAATTGAAGGCATTCCCTCTAAAATCTGGAACAAGACAGGGATGCCCTCTCTCACCACTTCTGTTCAACATAGTTCTCGAAACACTGGCCAGAGCAATTAGACAGACGAAAGAAATTAAAGGCATAAAAATAGGAAAAGAAGAACTTAAAATATCACTATTTGCAGTGACATGATTCTATACCTAGCAGACCCAAAAGGGTCTACAAAGAAACTATTAGAGCTAATAAATGAATTCAGCAAAGTGGCAGGATACAAAATCAACACGCATAAATCAAAGGCATTCCTGTATATCAGCGACAAATCCTCTGAAATGGAAATGAGGACAACCACTCCATTCACAATATCTTCAAAAAAAAATAAAATACTTGGGAATCAACCTAACAAAAGAGGTGAAAGACTTATACAATGAAAACTACAGAACCCTAAAGAGAGAAATAGAAGAAGATCTTAGAAGATGGAAAAATATACCCTGTTCATGGATAGGCAGAACTAACATCATCAAAATGGTGATATTACCAAAAGTTCTCTATAGGTTTAATGCAATGCCAATCAAAATCCCAAGGGCATTTCTTGTAGAAATAGAGAAAGCAATCATGAAATTCATATGGAAAAATAAAAGACCCAGAATAGCAAAAACAATGTGAAGCAGGAAGTGTGAATCAGGAGGTATAGTGATACCAGACTTCAAACTATACTACAGAGCAATAGTAACAAAAACAGCATGGTACTGGTACCAAAACAGGCGGGTGGACCAATGATACAGAATAGAGGACACAGAAACCAATCCACAAAACTACAACTATCTTATATTTGATAAAGGAGCTAAAAGCATGCAGTGGAGGAAGGATAGCATCTTCAACAAATGGTGCTGGGAAAACTGGAAATCCATATGCAACAAAATGAAACTGAATCCCTTTCTCTCGCCATGCACAAAAGTTAATTCAAAATGGATCAAGGAGCTTGATATCAAATCAGAGACTCGCCGTCTGATAGAAGAAAAAGTTGGCTAAGATCTACAGTCGGTGGGGTCGGGCTCCAAATTCCTCAATAGGACACCTATAGCACAAAAGTTAATAACCAGAATCAACAAATGGGACTTACTCAAACTAAAAAGTTTTTTCTCAGCAAAAGAAACAATAAGAGAGGTAAATAGGGAGCCTACATCCTGGGAACAAATCTTTACTCCTCACACTTCAGATAGAGCCCTAATATCCAGAGTATACAAAGAACTCAAAAAATTAGACAATAAAATAACAAACAACCCAATCAACAAATGGGCCAAGGACCTGAACAGACACTTCTCAGAGGAGGACATACAATCGATCAACAAGTACATGAAAAAATGCTCACCATCTCTAGCTGTCAGAGAAATGCAAATCAAAACCACCCTAAGATACCATCTCACTCCAGCAAGATTGGCAGCCATTATGAAGTCAAACAACAACAAGTGCTGGCGAGGATGTGGGGAAAAGGGTACACTTGTACATTGCTGGTGGGACTGCAAATTGGTGCAGCCAATTTGGAAAGCAGTATGGAGATTTCTTGGAAAGCTGGGAATGGAGCCACCATTTGACCCAGCTATTCCCCTTCTCGGTCTATTCCCTAAAGACCTAAAAAGAGCATGCTACAGGGACACTGCTACATCGATGTTCATAGCAGCACAATTCACAATAGCAAGACTGTGGAACCAACCTAGATGCCCTTCAACAGACGAATGGATAAAAAAAAATGTGGCATTTATACACAATGGAGTATTACTCTGCATTAAAAAATGACAAAATCATAGAATTTGCAGGGAAATGGATGGCATTAGAGCAGATTATGCTAAGTGAAGCTAGCCAATCCCTAAAAAACAAATGCCAAATGTCTTCTTTGATATAAGGAGAGTAACTAAGAACAGAGTAGGGTCGAAGAGCATGAGAAGAAGATTAACATTAAACAGGGATGAGATGTGGGAGGGAAAGGGAAAGAGAAGGGAAATTGCATGGAAATGGAAGGAGACCCTCAGGGTTATACAATAGTACATACAAGAGGAAGTGAGGGGAAAGGGAAAAATAATACCAGTGGGACAAATGAACGACAGTAGAGGGGGCAGAGAGAGAAGAGGGGAGGGGAGGGGAGGGGGGATAGTAGAGGATAGGAAAGGCAGCAGAACACAACAGACACTAGTATTGCAATATGTAAATCAATGGATGTGTAACTGATGTGATTCTGCAATCTGTATATGGGGTAAAAATGGGAGTTCATAACCTGCTTGAATCAAAGTGTGAAATATGATATATCAAGAACTATGTAATGTTTTGAACAACCAACAATAAAAATTTTTTTTAAAAAGTTTAAAAAAAAATTAAATTAAAATTTAAAAAAAAATAAGTTGTATATTTTATTTGCTAGCTAAATATGATGCCTACTAAAGCTTGGAACAATGAATCTAAAGCAAAAAAAAAACCTGAAGCACTCACAAATGCTTAAGATAGTAAAAAGGCACATTTTAAAGCATAGATTTAGAGGAAGACCAGAGAAACCAACTCAATACATTAGAATAAATGCATTATATATTTTGATAAATTTCACATAAGTTTTCAAAATTATGTCTAAAAATAGTCATTCCTATTAGCTTATGACAAAACTCTTTGGCACTTAGGAGTGAAAACATTAGCACTTCTTGCACACCTGATTATATGTTGCCAGATATATCAACAAATATATCCTCAATAATCTAAATAGACTTGCTAGACTATATTTTTTTCTGTCTGCAGTTTCTATTTAGAGGCCATGATATTCAGCACAGACGATTATAGGTACAACAGGAAGACAACTGAAGAATATGACAGGGATGTGATATTCTACTTGTGATGGCCCAAACTCACACAGTCCTTAAGCACTCACTGTCTTACACAGGGCTTGACCATTTTGAATGAATGCACTACTCATTAGCATGACCAAATGTGCTAGTTAGTTCCATTGAACTTAAGGCTGTTTCTCTTGAGAATCAAAGACTCCAAGAAGCACTCATTTCTCAAGTTCTCCAAAATATTTTGTATCCTGAAAAAACTAAAAGTAAACTTTGAAGGGAAAACATGAATATCATGTATAGATTTTTAATATTTCCATAGTTTCTGCTTGAATATGCCAGAAATCTCTATGCATACATCCAACTGTGATTCTCTCTCTAATTTAAAGTTTTAATAAGATTATATAACTGAATGAAACTTTCACATCTTTTAAGTTATTGCTTCAGGAATTTTTTTTTTTGTCTTCACTCAGCCAGGTCCTTTTATATTAGGATCCTATTAGCTGGCTTTGGGATGAAGATAACATAGCCTGGCCAGTTCAATCACCACATTTTGTCTGTCATTTTCCTCTCATGCACTTAATGTCTGCTTTGTACAAGATGAAAGACACTTAGTGCAAATCCCCCTTGAAAAGGAATACAAATAAGTTCACATAGTCATAAATTAATGACAGGCAATCTTTCATTTTACCTGCTTATATCCTTTTGTCTGATTGCTCCATTAGTCCCTCTCCTCTGAAGTTTCACATTTAAAAAAAAGTAATGCCACCTTTAAGTATAATTAGAATGGATAAAGGAACTGAACAGGGAGAAACATTCTCAGTCATTAATTGTCCTAAGGGGAGCAATCTGGGAAATATGAATAATGAATTTGCTAAACAAAAGAAAGAATTACACATTATGCTGAGAAGCAAAGTAAAAATCAGTAAAAGAATTGGCATGCAGGAGGAAAATACTGTATGCACATTGCTAAACATCACTTAGCAAATGCTGCCTTGCTTCTTCATTATGACACTGTATAGTTGTGGGTTTGAATGAGTAAATGCCAGAACCAGGGATAATATTAACATGTGAAATCTCCTTTTTAGATTGTGTTTATGTATTCAGACTATTTGGTAACTGAAATTGTTTTATTGTTATTTAAAATCAAAATAGATTTGGTTGTTTGTGTGTATGTGTGTGTGTGTGTGTGCTCACATATATATGCGACAGTGATTATGTGGTCCAAATTTTTAAAGTAGGCTTAGTTGCTAGCATTCTTTAAGAACAAAAGAGTTAATGAGAGCTACTGTACATCTACCCAAGAACAATTCATAAATTTTTCTTCCTATCAAAAAGTGTGCTGAGTTAAGACTCAAAAGTATATTCCTTGTACCCAAATCTTAGCCCTGGCACTTACTTGCTCTTTGTTCTTGAAAAAATTACTTGTTCTCTATGCTTTCATTTTCTCTGCAAAGTAGAATATCAGGAACTAGATAAATAGGATTTTGTGATTAATAAAAAATTGAATGTTTATAAAGTACTTAGAACAGTACATAGCTATGGTAAATGCCTTTTATTTCCAGGATAAGTATAAAATATCATGATAGGCTCCCATGAAAATCAAAGGGAAATGAATAGACGAAAGGGACCAGTGAGAGGGAGGAAGGAAGGGAAGAATGACATCATTCAAATTATATTGTTATATTTTGTGCATGTATGAATATGCAACAGTGAATCCCCCCATTATATACAACCATAATTCATCAGTAATAAAAGTATCACGAGATATAGCATCATCAAGTGTATCTTGGTTAATGTTGGAAGATGTCATCAAATTTTTAGTGGATAATTTGGAGTTTAAACAATCTATTCAGAGTCTAAGGGGCTAAGCATCTACAGAATATTAAAATAGTAAGGCTTATTATTTATAATAAAGAACTTCTATATTGAGCTAGCTACAGATTTTATCATGATCATCAAGGTAAGCAGATTATTATAGAAACCATGGGGATGTTGTTGCTTTTCCTGCTATCACTGAGCTTTTATGGTCTTACTTAAAAATGTGCAGTAAATCAAAAATTTAAAGTTCATATAAAGTGATAGCACAGTATCTCATACATATAAAAATATCTGTAGGTGTCTAATTTTGCTATTTTTCTTGTCTCTCACTTTAGCAATTCACCAAAAAATGATGAGTTGGTAATAATGAGCATAGAACTATCCTGACATAGAAAAACCTTTTTGGAGTATTACAAAAGTAACTATTTCTATCAATAAGCTAATTTCAATCCATGGCCCCAACTCACCAACATAGCCCAACACTCTAGGGCAGAGAAAATGGAGAAATAAGGAAACACGATTTAGCTTAGGATCTATGAGGTAAGAAAAGGAAATGGGAACTCATTTTCTTTCATGTTTCTACCCCATGGCTTTTAG
The DNA here is from genome assembly GCF_021218885.2 of Marmota monax. NCBI lineage: Eukaryota > Metazoa > Chordata > Mammalia > Rodentia > Sciuridae > Marmota > Marmota monax. The sequence continues at coordinate 10,494,627 of NW_026693777.1, read as the reverse complement.
AACAAATAAAATAAATGGAGAGAAGTTGAAAAATGAATGAATTCCCCTGTCTCATTCCTAGTGTACAACAGGTATTCACTAGCAGGAAGAGGCCAACTGTAGAGATGTCCAGATAAAGGCAGGAGAGCACAGGAGCTAGGGACATGGATGCAGCCTGGGGGTCTACAAGCTTCCAAGACACCTTTTTCAGTTATTACATCCTTTATAATATCAGAGTGAAAGCAGTTCTCACATGTGACACAGAGGATATACAGAGGTGCCAATAGTAAAGCAAGAGCCTATAGTCAGGGAGAAGTGCAGCCAAAGGCAAGACCTGGCTGTTGAAGGCAAGCGATGAATTCACCATCATACCCATTGTATTCCAAAAGGCAAAGTGACAGGCAAAGTCCCTCAGAGCAAGCTCAAATATAGGGAAGGGGGATTAGCCATCCTATATAGATGAAGGCCAGAGTGGGAGTAGCAGAGAGAAGAGCAAAATATCTGAAAGTCTGACCACATCACCAAAAAGGATTGAGTAACTGCAATAAGGGTTTTTTGTTGTTGTTGATGGATCTTAATTTCATTTATTTATTTGTTTTATTTATTTTGTTGTTGTAGTTGTTGATGGATCTTTATTTTATTTATTTATTTGGTTCTTTGTTTGTTTGTTTATTTATATGTGGTACTAAGAATCGAATCCAGTACCTTACACATGCTAGCCAAGCACTCTACCACTGAGCCACAACCCTAGCCCAATAAGGGATTTTAAACCCAAAGAAACCAAGGTTATTTTACATTTCAGGTGAAAGAATATTTCATATACCCCCACAAAACACTGTCCCCAGTACAGTGATAGATTCCTATTAATAATTAAATCAATCATAGAAAAATAGATGAACTACCTTTTCTTTGATAGTAGTTTTTAACACATGAAAAATGACGTTATATAACCTTTCTACAAAAAGCAATTATACTAAAATACATGAAAATTGGTTCTATCCACATTACCAAAAGGCCAAATACGTTCTCCCTTAAGAGTCCAAGTAAATAAATGGGTGTTTTTATTTCAAAGAAATAAATAAGAAAAAAAGAGAGACATATCTTCTACTAAATTGAAAATCAAAGTGGTTAAGGTTCTTGGTTTGGGGGAGGAACTTGAGGAAGATGATGGTTTTAGATCAAGTCATAGCTTTTGATTTTCATGTACATAAAGGGTGGAAGGGACAATAAAGCACTTTTCAGTGAGCAAAGAGGACATCTAGCATCCCCAAAAAGATTAGGTGGTTTCCTAAGGTTACAATTTGCATCCAATTTGTAAGGAGTAGAAATCCAGGACCAAAAGTCAGCATTTAGTTCTCACTAATTAACATCTTACTTTTCCCTGAGAAAAAGTATGTAAAATGCACACGAAAAAGCTCCTTTAACTTTTTTTTTTTAACTAGATGCTGCATAACAATGTTTCCCAGGAAAAACAGAAATAATATTTTCCATTTTGAATTAACCTAAAGTGGAGCTATATGTAAATCCATGAGAAAAGGGCAGAAAAGAATATTCTCAAGTATGTCATTGTGACTCTAAAAATTTTAGCCACATCTTTTTGAGTAATCATAAAATAGTCCTGACCTTTTTAAAAAAGAGTAAATAAAAATAAACAAAGACAAAGTTTTGTGTTGATAATTGCAGTGGTTTAGAAATGGTTTAATTATGCATGCCCCCTTCAACCTCATGTGATTAGAATCTTGGTTTTCAGAATTGGAGTACATTTAAGAGATGGGGTTAAATGGGAAGTCCTTAGGTCATGGGAGGTATGAGGTAGTTCTTGGGGGACCCTTGCTACTTCTCAAGAGAAGGTAGTTATAAAAGGAGCAAGCTTAGCCCAATCCAGCTCTCTCTCTGCTTCCTGCCTAGAGATGTGACTGCTTGCTCTGACATATGCTCCATCATTGCTATCTACCATGAAGTGAGACAAGCAAAGGGGCAGCCCCACCACAGAGCCTGAACTATGCTGTTTTAACCTGGAACCTCCTTTTCTTTGCGTCAGATATTTTGTTATGTAACACAGTATATCTGACACAGTAATTATTTCCCTTCCTCGTAAAATGTGCAAAATATGTTTTCCAAAAATTGTATATAATATATAAAACACAAGTTCTGAATATTTTTAATTAGCCCCCAGAATTATACTATAAAATAGATTCGGTTTTAACTGAATAATGATGATACAAGTCTAATAGGAATAAAACCTTAATGTATTTTAAATGCACAATTTCAAAGTTAAGGCATTAGTACTTGTGAGTATATGGGTTAATAGAATGAGAGTTTTATCTAAGACAACAGATAAACAGTAATAGGTTTAAAATTTTGATCCCTAGAGCTAAGTCTTAAGGAAATTTCACCAGACTTCTCTGGGAAATTAGATTTCAGGCACACTTTTCATGGCTCATAGTTCCAGAAGTCTCTGAAGAACTACAGCTTATCTAATGGTCCAGTGAGAAGTTCAAGGAGATGTTCCTGGTAGTTATGGCAGCCACTCATCCATCATAAATTGGACATTATCCTTATTTTCTGACTACTCATTTTTTGATCTATATAATCATGGGGTCCCCCCTCCCTTTACAATACATGCAAGGAAGATTATATTTGGGATAAAACTAAAGAAGTGACAAACAAAGCAACATACCTATGTTTCACCTCTTAATTAAGTATCTTTTTATATAAGGATTTTAAAGTAGTGGCATTAAAAAAGGGTAAAAGCCAGATGCTTAATTAACACCACAGATCATCGGCCAATAAGACATTTTTATGAATCCTTTATGCCTTTGCCATAAGTAAAGATTCTATTTTAAAATCCCCTTTTCTTTCTTCCTTTTTTGTAATTGTGGTCTTATTTATTCTTGATTCATTGGATGGTCTTATTGACTGAGCTCATGAATCACAAAGGAGCCTATACCAGTTGCTCATGAATGGTACTATGTTAAGAAAGAGAAAGATTCAGCACCTGAAAACTAGACAGAAGCAGTAAAGATATGGCTTTAGAGACCTGCATCAGAGGGAAAGCTCTAAAGAAGATAAGTTAATTTTTTTCTTACCTAGCTGTATTCTAGAAGAATTCTATGTAGAAGAATACAGCTAGGTAAGAAAAAAATTAACTTAGCTTCTTTAGAGCTTTCCCTCTGTTTGAATATCTTTATCATTCCTCTCCAGGAAAATCATGTTGTAAGAATTGTTCAGGTCTATCTCTAAATGCCAAAGTAAAAACTTCTTAAAGGTTTTATGTGTACACCAGCAAAATCATCAGGCAACGAGGAATCAACCAAGCATTGATATAAATTCCTTTTTTTATTTAAGGTAGAATACAGACCTCAGAGTTTATAGTATCTGACATCTAAAAAGAGACAAGCTCAAAGGATGTACTGACTAAAATCCACTCCAAAAGATCACACCACTGGCAAGTTGTGGCAAGAAAACTTAAGCAGTTTATTAAAATAATTATTAATCATATTTCAAAAAATATATTCTCATAATCATTTTATAATTCTCTGAATTTCATAATATGTCTATAATCTAACCAAAAATAATAATTAGAAGGATAATTGATTTTCATATGTCTTACAAGAAAAATATATTAAGGTATTTTATATTTTCTCAAACTATAGAATATAATAGGTTTGCCATATCTATTATATAAGAACACTAAATTTTAAAACTTCCCTGTGAATCTCATATTATTAAAAGCAAGGGAGGAAAAGTAGTTTAACTCTCATCTAAATGGAGTATAAATTGATATAACCACTTTGGAAATTCTTTGGTAGAGACTTTTAAAGATGCACATAGGCAAACTGTCTGATCAGAAAATTCTGTGTGGGTATGCTTAGGAAATGTATGTGCACATGTTTACCAAGACATGAATAAAAATGTCTACAGCAGCAATATTTTTAATAGTTCCAAATGAAAAACATTCTGAATTTTTATCTATAATGAAAAAATAACTAAAATATTTTATGTATTAATGTAATAAAATACTATTCAAAATAAGACTTAATGAACTAGAATTAAATATAACAACATTGAATGAAAAAAAAATTATGTGCAAAAACAGAGGTTATGACTACTTAGGAAAAATTAAAGATGATAAACTAATCCATGCTATTAGAAGTCATGGTAGAGTTTATAGTTAGGAAGGAGGTTGCTAGGGAGAGTGACCATAATGAGACAAGACTAGGCTCTTTATTGTGACAATATGGTTTCTTCTTTATCTAGGTGCTGGTTTCACTTTGTGAAAATACTTTGAAATACACACACATGTACTTTGGTGGGCATATGTTATATTTAAATTAAATTTACATTAAAATATTTCATCACATGTTCTGTCATAGACCCTGGAATCATGGAATAAGTATCATTTTCAAAGTGGTTATCCTGATGTAAATTTGTGAAATTTCATTTGACAAAGAAAACTCTGGCATTATCAAATTTGATATTCACCCTCCTGTATAAACACATTTATCCTAGCACATCTCTAAAATTTTCATAGTACCTATACAAAAGTACATGCATACAGTCAGTTGTAATCCCACAGACATTTGTATTACTTTCAATGTGCTCAGTTCTTTTTGCTCATTATCAATAAAACTTACCATACAGCTTACTTATACTCATCTAAAATGATGAAAAGGTATTACATTGTCTAATAGAACGTTCTCTGGGGAAAAAACGCAAATGACAAAATTAACTGTAGCTAACAGAAAATGCATTATCTCTAACATTATATTTTTGTTTTCTTAACTCATTCCACAGGTGATAAGAATGATTATTAAATTTATGTTGGTTTTGGACTTCATTTGTACCTGATATATTGAATTAATTTGACACACTCATTCAGAACTATGTGACAGACACCGAAATAAGTTCCTGTGATACAAAGTTAAATAAGCAATTATGCTCCTCAGTGAACTTTCATTCTATTCTAAGACAGTTAAATCAACAACTACTCAGCAACATATTAGAGATATAAATGAAATATACACAACATTCTTGGTTTGCTAATGAAAGCACAAAGGTAAACAGAGATCCCACATTTAAGAAGGTCTTCAGAGGACAAATTCCTATGGGGCAAGGTTTTAACAAATGTGTATGTGAAAGGAAGTGGGATGGGGAATAAGTAAACAAAAAAGATGGGAAATTTTTAGCTAGTGAGAATGAGGATGATACATGACTAAGCACACATCTCAAATCTTTCTGATCCCTCCAAATGATATTCACATATAATTCCTAACTTCTATATTAACATGACTCTAAAATAGCAAGATGACTACAAGTAGTTCATCAGAACAGAGTGACTTGAAGTGGCTTAGTGGCATGGGATGAAGATAGAGTGACAGGTAGGAACCATATCATGAAAAGTCTTATGTCACAAGGCAGAGTACCTTCTTCCTGAAGGTCATTTGTCCAAATTCCCATGATGATGAAAGGTGAACTAGAATTTAAATAAAGTCTGACTCCAGAACTCATGCTTTTAACTGTTATCTGCATTGCTCAGATTTGCAATTTAGAGAGAGAGCATCAGTGTGTGTGGTGCTTTGGAAGGAGAATTGGCTCAGATTGTCAAAGTAAGGCAAACCCTCTCAGGGTGAGTGAGATGATGAGGACCTAAGCGGAAAAGGGAATGGAGGAGGGTGAGATTCAGTGGACAGAGATTAAAAGCCAGTTCAAAGATTTCTGAATTCCACAAAATGCATTACCTCAGACACTCATTAGGATAAAGAAAACATTTAGGATCAGGCAGACCAGGGTCTACCCCCGTATCTTTCATACACTAGCTGTGTATCTTGGGTAGGTAATTTACTCACACTGAACTTTCACTATTTATCTGTAAAATGGCCTTAAGGACGTTTAATCTCACAAAGAAGTCATATAAATTAAATGAAGAAAAGCATTTTATAATACCTGCCACAATGCCTAACACACAGTGAAGCTTCCCCTACCAAGATTTTAATATTAGATTGAGCAAATAAGGCCCTTTACTCAAGTACAGTATATCATCCCAATGCTATCTCCCAAAAGAGCACATAAGCCAGTCCATTTGGTATACTGCTTCCTTTGGAAGATACATTGTCAGAAACTTGGAAAGCATTTCCTCCATGTGCAGATGTCAGTGATTTGCAAAGGCACATCATGGCTTCCCTCCCTCATGACATCAGTTTTAGGAATCATTTTAGTAACTATCAATGTTAGTAGAAGTGTTGACATGAAATCAACATTTGCCTCTCTCTCTCAACATTTTTTTTCATTGCTCTTTCAAACTAAGTCATTAACAATTTTTTTAAATTTGTAACTTAACAAATAATTAAATCATTGTGAATTTCCTCTGAGTATGTCATGCCAGTGATTAACATTTATTTTATGGTTTCTAAATTGAGGAAAGTATTAAATGAACAACTCTAGGAAACAAATATATAAATCAACTGATTATTACTACCTATTACTTAGGAGAAAAGTATATTTTGTCATTTAAATCTGTCCAAATAACATGAATACATGAAATGGAAATAAAGATTTCATAGCACAGAGCAGTAATGAGAATAATCAGTACCCTGGACGTGGATTCCATGTACCTCTACTATATAAGAGTAATTTTTTTTTAATTTTAATTTTCTTTGTGTTTTTATTTTATCTATTTTTTGCATCACAATTCCTATTACACATACAGCACAATTCTTCATATCTCTGGTTATATATAAAGTATGTTCACAGCAATTCATGTCTTCATACATGTACTTTGGATAATGATGTCCATCACCTTCCACCATCCTTGCTAATCCCCTACCCCCTCTCTTCCCTTCCCACCCCCTGCCCTATCTAGAGTTTGTCTATTCCTCCCATACTCCCCCTCCCTACCCCACTACGAATCATCCTCCTTATATCAGAGAAAACATTCGGCATTTGTTTTTTGGGGATTGGCTAACTTCACTTAGCATTATCTTCTCCAATGCCATCCATTTACCTGCAATATCATCTCACTCCAGTCAGAATGGCAGTATTATGAAGACAAACAACAATAATTGTTGGCAAGGATGTGGGGAAAAAGGTACAATCATACACTGCTGGTGGGACTGCAAATTGGTGCAGCCAATATGGAAAGCAGAATGGAGATTTTTTTGGAAAACTGGGAATGGAACCACCATTTGACCCAGCTATCCCTCTCCTCGGTCTATACCCAAAGGACTTAAAAACAGCATACTATAGGGACACAGCCACATCAATGTTTATAGCAGCACAATTCACAATAGTTAAATTGTGGAACCAACCTAGATGCCCTTCAACAGATGAATGGATAAAAAAAAATGTGGCATATATATACAATGGAATATTACTCAGCAATAAAATAGAATAAAATCATGGCATTTGCAGAGTCAAATGTTTTTAAGTGAAAAAAGAACATCAGAAAATAATGAGAAGTCTCTAAAGACGTCAGTACTAGATAGATTTTACAGACATCTCTGTTTTCCTTAATTATGGCCCTTTTATGATTTTCAAAGATAATATGATTTTCAAATTATAAAAAACACTGTTTTAGTCAGCCTTAGTGCTGCTGTGACCAAAGACCTGACAAGAACAAGTCTTTTCTTTCTGAGAAGAGGAGAGGGGGCTCACGTGTTTCAGAGGTCTCAGTCCACAAATTGTGGACTCCATTGATCAGGACTCCAGATGAGGTAGAACATCATGGTGGAGGAGTTTGGGGGAGGAAAGCAACTGGGAACGTGGTACCAGGAAGCAGAGAGAACTCTGCTTAACAAAAATCAAGTATAAACCCAAAAGGCACACCCCCAGGGACCTACCTCCTCCAGCCACACTACCTACATACAGTTGCTGCCAAGTAAGTCCCAATTATTGGCTTTTGTAATCCAATCATTTCATCTCTAAACTTTCTTGCATTGTCTCACACATGAGCTTTTGGGGGGCACCTAATATCTAAACCATAACAGCCACATTAAAATTTTATTCTAGGGAAAAATAAAAACTCTAATCATGATTTCCCTAAATCTTTCCAAATTAAAGCTGTGGGTAGTAACTACCCAAATTAGAATCACAACAATGTTATGACACCCAGATTGTAATCACTGGAAGTTTTAAAAAAATTTAATTTCCTTATCTAAAGGTCTTTAAAAGTAGACACTATTTTATATGAAATTATCGTCTTTTGCATCCCAAATGAACTAAAAATCACAAAAAGAAAAACTCAGCCTAGACAAGCCACCAAAGACATGTGGGCTTTGAAATTCCATGATTCTTTGATAATGCATTTGCTCTTCTAATAGCAAGCTACAGCTAATATTTCTGATGCAAAGTAAATTTGTTTAAAGATCAAATACATAATGCTGTTAAAAACAGTGGGGATGACGCTTCCTACATGAATGCACTTTGTCCTCCACTGTGATAAGGTTTATATTAACCACATGAGTTAAGAGTATAGCCTAACCATCCTATAAATTGATGTTCTGAATGCAAGTTATAGCTAGGAATATATGCTGGAAATTAGAAACTAGCTACTTCTAGGAAATATTCATTACCCATGCAATTGAGATACTGCTAATGAGCTTTTCTGTGCACAATATTTATTTAAAACAAGTTTCTGGGCACTACAATTTAGAAACATGGTTTTTCCTCATACGGATAATTAATTTTTGTAGATTATATATATATATATATATATACTTTTGTCAATCTTCTTATTGCCATTATAAATACACACAGAAGAATATATAAAACATGTACACACAATTTAAAAATAAAGTCAACATACTTGTAACTACCTCTGAGGCTAAGTAGTAGGATCTCCATTGCACTGCCAAACACACCTCTGCATTCTTCCCATTCAGAACTCTCTTTAGGACTCAGAGTTAATCCTGTCAAGCCTTCTGTGATAAGAGTTTCCTTCATTTTCAGGATTTTACCATTGTTCAAACTTATTTAAACATTCAATTTTATTTTTCTTATTTTTTTGCATCATGTATATAGAATTTATTCTATACGTTAATCTAAGAATTGAATAATTGCTCAATTTTATGTTTATCTGTGCTATTGTGTGTTCAACTAACCTTGGGTTTGGGGATTTGAGGTAAATCTAAGCTCTTAAAATGAACTAGAGAGCATTTCTCCTTTTATTTTCCAAGAGGATTCTGTGCCAAATTAGAATTGTTTTACTCCTTGTATATTGAAAAGAAGTTTCCAATAATAATTACATGTGGTTTGATTTTTTCAGGTATATGTATTATCAGTATAATTAAAACTTTAACTATTATAAATATGAACTGTTATATACACCAAGACACATACACTTGCTTGGTTTGAAATGTAGTCAAGTGTTTATTGTCTAATTTCTTGAATACAATGTTTATTTGTTTTTCGTTAAGTAAAGCTGTTCTTGACTTATACAACTATTCCCAAGAGAATGATAAGTAAGATAAGTTTGTCTGGATTTTTTAATGGAGATTAATTTTTTTATCTCTCCAAGTAAATAAACATAAGAATTAAATGTTTTATAATTTTTAAGTTCTGTTTTAAAGCAACTCTTGTGGATATTTGCATCTCTAATATTAAGTGATAATGCAGTACCCCTTTCAATCCCATGTGCTGGGAAGGTCAGGCAACATCTGTTTACTGAACATCACAATACTGAGCGCTCAGTTCATTTTTCCATGCACTTACACGGAACTTCAAACCCAGAAGAGATAATCCCAGCCCCAAGAAATGGGTCCCAGGGTGCACTATGATGGATAGAAATGTTCTTTGGGTGGGTGGGGCCAGGGTACCAGGGATTGAACTCAGGAGCTCTTGACCACTGAGCCACATCCCCAGCCCTATTTTGTATTTTATTTAGAGCCAGGGTCTCACTGAGTTGCTTAGTGCCTCACTTTTCCTGAGGCTGGCTTTGAACTTGCAATCCCCCTGCCTCAGCCTCCCAAACCTCAGGGATTACAGGTGCGGGCCACCAAGTCTGGCTAAAAATGCTTTTTAAATAGAAATAGAACACTCTCATGAAAACAGAAGAGAGACCAGCAGGGTGGAGGAAAGCAAATGTTGGGAGGGAGGAAGGGAGGAAAAGGGTAGTGCTTGGGAACAAACCTGACCACATCATACAGCTATATTGTATATATTCATGAATATTTAAAAATGAATCCAATTATCCAATTATGTATAATTATATATATATATATATAAATAAATCTTTAAATAAAACAAATTCTAAATGAAAACTAAAAAAACAAAAAGAAAGAAATCCCTAGGGAGTCTTACACTTATATGTCTGTAACAAACTATGCGTGAATTTTTAAGTTAAATTTCAATATTAAAATAATTTAATACAAAAAATAGACATAGAGGATACATTGATAAAAGTTACTGAGCTCTAAAATCAACATCAGTGTCAAAAACTGAACTAAGAAAGGTTATGAAGGAGTTTGTTTCACTGCTTGCATTTGTTTTCATTCTTGCCTTTCCTCTTTGTGCTTTGATTTCATTTTCTTCAAAGGAAACTTCTCCTGAATTAAATGAATTTTTACAGACTTCATAAAATCCAATGTCTTTTATTAAATTCAATGTCTTTTACTCTTTGAAGATATAAAGTGCTTGTCTCTATTATATTTTGAATGGCATATTACACAATATTGTTCCATAGTTTCAAAGACATAAGTAGATTTCATTGAAAGGTCCAAACATATATTTCCTCCCCCAAGAAAAATAAAGTAAAATAAAATCACAGACACATAAACCTAATAGTAATTATAATAAACATTAGTTTTATTAATTATCAAGTGCTCCAGCTAAAAGACTAAACAAATGAAGAATAGAATAAGAAATTACATAATTCCATCTCATCATTTGGCACTAACATTTGTGTCAAAGCCACAGTCAACGTGTATCATGTTTGTTTTTATTGTATTTGAAAGAATAAATTCACTATAAAGTGGCTTTCACTGCCACTCTAAAGGTTATGTGTCTTTTCAAATTGTGACTGTTCTTTCAAGAGAAAATAGTTCCAATCTTAACTGAATAGATGTGTTTTGCAATCACAGCGTAATTATTCATAATCTTTCAACATACAGAAAATTTTATTGTACAAAATCATACTCTTTTTCTTCTTTTTTTCTCTTACAGCCTTTTCTTGCATCTTTTCAAAAATCTGAATTTAATCCCATACACAGAGCATCAAAACTTTCCCCTAAAAATCACTTCAGAAGTTAAAAAACAAAAAAGTCTTTAAAAAGACAATGTCTCTCAGCAATTCTAGCTCATTCCTCATAATTTACTTTACTCCCCAGAATTATTTTACTCGCAATTCTGGGGAGTAAAGTAAAGGTTGAGGTTAACTTTAAAAATGAGAAAATGCACGTGAAACTTTCATGTCCCATCCCTATTCTCTCATATTATTCAGTCCTGTGATAAAATTATTAATATGAGCAGCCCTTTGCCTACTATGGCCATCTACACTTTCCCATGTTTAAAAACCAGGCCAGTTTCTGCTCACTGCCCTTCTTCTTAGGTGCCAATCCCCACCCACGGGAGGGTAATGACGCTGTAACTGTCTACTACTGCAAATCTCCACTGGCTGGAAGGGAGTAGAGCATATGTGGTTTGGTTGAGTTATGTCCATCGTGGAAAAATGGGTGGATAGAAATGTTATTTTCACTGCTGTGACTAATTGACCCAACCACAGGAATTGTAGAGGAGGAACAGTTTATTTGGGGGCTCACAGTTTCAGAAGTCTCAGTTCATAGGCAGCCGGCTCGATTCCCTGGGGCTCAAGGTAGGCTGAATATTATGGCACAAGAGTATGGCAAAGGAAGCAGCTCACAAGATGATTAGGAACCAGACAGAGACTCCACTGGACAGATACAAAATATATATCCCAAAACCACGCCTCCAATGCTCACCTCCTTCAGCTATACCCTGCCGTCTTTAGTTACCCCTCAGTTAATCCCTATCAGGGGATCAATGCACTCATCAGGTTAAGACTCTCACAACCAATCATTTGTCCTCTGAACCTTCTTGCATTGTCTCACATGTGAGCTTTTGGGGGACACTTCACATCCAAACCATAACCATATGACTTTTCTGGGCTTTGAAGAACCAAGTTAAAAGTCATCACTTTCAACATGTACTTATTCCAAGTACACAGTATTTTGATAGTTCCTGCATGATTAATTTATAGGGATAAAGACAAATAATTTGCACATACTGTTTTAACTGAAACTCTTCCTTAGCCTCTAATATTTGTTAAAACGTTCGCTCCTTGTTGCCTTCTGGTGCCTCATATATCTATGAGTGTTAGGGACTCTGTTCAATTAGTTCACCGAAATATGTTATACCAAAAATTAAAATATAGGCTACTTAAGGTGAACCCTACTTAAATACTTAAAAGTTTTTAGTTAGAAACAAAGTATTTTCTAGCTTGCTTCACCATAGCCTTAAACTAGTAAGAAGTTGTATGTCCCGATGGTCACAACAGTTCAGAGGTAAAGAATTTCCATAAGTTCTCCCAAAGCAGTATTTGACTGCTACTCAACAAACTACTACAGTCCTTTTGTGATCTCTAATACATTTCTTATCTTTCTATATGATAGGAATGAAGTTTAAAAAATTCTTTACATGTTTGAATTATTTCACTTTCCTTTGCACTTCCAGTAGAATGTTATATAGAAGTTATATATAAGGTTAAAAATATTTACCTTATCCTTAGTTGCAAGGGGGAAGTGTTTGATATTTACCAGTGGGCTAGAACCCCAACCCTATGGCAGCAAATACTGAGAGAAATCTGAGTCCGGTTGATTCAAAGAAAGAGCTAAATGGGAATGGAAGGCAGGGGGCTTAAAAGTGCATTGGAACAACAGTTTTGGAAAGCTATTGCTTCCTAAGAGGGGAGAATAGATTGAGGAAAAGAATGTGTATTTTTTGTATTTAATGGAAAAGCAGAAAAAAAGGAAGCAAGCAATAGAATTTTAAAATCCTATAGAAACAAAGAAAATGTCAAAATCAAAACACATCTGTAAAAACACCAGATATTAAAGAACCTGAACTTTGTTATACTAATAAAATAGGAAAAACTGAAATACTAAACTAAAAGATGTAGAAAGACCTTCTTACTCCAATCCTGGCTAGAAAGCAACACCTATTAATATTAATTCAGGAAATAGGATACTTCAAAAAAAGCAGAAAATCATACATAATATCCATGCAAAATCATGATAAAAAGTAAACAAAAATGAAAAATATTTTAATGAATATTCTCCCCTCAAAATCAATCATAAAATAAAAATATATATAATACTGCAGCCTGAATGAAATATCGTTAAACAAACATCAATAGATTTTGCAAAACACAGCTTTTCAAAAAGGCTAAGAAAAATAGATAAAACCATCAGATATAAAATTACTCATGATCTAGATTCAAAAGGAAACTGAATGAAAAAAAAATTATCTTATATTTGAAAAGAAAAGAATAAATTAGAATGGCTTCATTTAATCTGTATTGCTACTGGATCTCCCTTAAGTCAGGATAGTGACACAGAAAGAGGATCACCCTGGGTCCCCAGTCTCTATAATGGAAAAAAAGAAATAAAGGTAGATAGCACTTTACTTAGAATTCCAAGACACTTCCTAGGCAATCCATTCCTGCTTTGTCTCAGGAATACTGGGTTAACAACAGGGCTAGGCCCCTGGGGGTCAAGTAGAAGCTATAAATGGAGGCAGAGCTCAGAGTGACCAGAGAGTGGACTCTGGTGGTAGCCCTGTGTTTCTGCCAGCAGTGAGTGGTACCCAATCAGTGATACCAGCCAATAACACAGCCCATTCACAAAGTCAAGCCTGTCACTCCCAGAAGTACAGTGGGAAGTACAACTTAGCTTAGCCCCTAGTTGTCAATCTCTACACAAGCCTCAGTGCCCGTGCCAGCTCCCATCTCAGGTGGAGAGATGGCAGCCTACATGTACCTCAGCAGAATACACTAATCAGACCTGCCCAGCTCAAGAGTCCAGAGCCCTGCCTATACAAAGTGACTATTAACATACTGCAGTTCTGTGGAGCATAGGGACCACATCTGTCCAACAGGGGAGCCCAAATGGTGACTTAAGCCTCAGAGACCACTCTGAAGCTCTGCCCAGGCAGTGAATGGTCAATCACAGAAAATTTCTGTGGAGCACAGAAGATTGGCATTTCTTGTCCTAGGAACCCAAACACTAGCTCATTCTGACCTCAGAGCCCAAAACAAGGTTCCACCCAGTCAGCTACTCATTACTGTATATATCTAGGGAATACAGACTTGCCGTATCAGGGAAGTCCAAACAGTGACTTGTCCCATATTCAGAGCCTACTTTAAGGTCCCATCCACACAGGAATGCAAGCCTCAGCCATGTATTTCGCTGGCACATTGCATCAGGACCAGAACAGTGACTCCTCCTAAACTTGGGGCATAACCTGAAGCCTGGTTCAAGCACAGAACCCAAATAGTGGTACCATCTGGACTGGGGATATACCCTGCCATTCTGCCTGATCAGTGATGGTTGTGGTGCACAGCTTGCAGCACAGCCAGTAGCCTCACCAGACAGGAGCTCAACCAGCAGTTGAACTCAGATTCAAAGCAAAGGCAATGGCCCAACCAGCTAGAGAACTTAACATCAAACTTTCCCATCTGAAGTTTTTACCACCTGGCTCATCCAAAATCACATTCTAGACTAAGTAGTAAAGGTCTAATCTTACCAAATAATATCTGTAAAGGCCAAAAGAAGTAACTGTTTCCTCACATGCACAAACACCAATGCAAGAGCACAAGTATTATGAAAAGTCAGCATTATGGTTTGGATATGAGGTGGCCCCCAAAAGTTCATGTGTGAGACAATCAAGAATATTCAGCAGTGAGATGATTAGATTAAGAGAGTTGTACCCCCTATGATCCCAGAAGTTTGGGAGGCTGAGGCAGGAGGATCATGAGTTCAATACCAGCCTCAGCAAATTAATGAGGCCCTAAGCAACTCAGCAAGACCCTGTCTCTATATAAAATAGAAAAGGGCTGGGGATGTGGCTCAGTGGTTAAGTGCCCCTGGGTTCAATACTTGGGACCAAAATAATAAACAAATAACAAATAAGTTTATCTCTATGATGAGAACTAAAAGACAAAAATTAACTAAAACAACCACAGGTAATATAAATTGTTAAGAGATAAAATTATAAAAAGATATACTGATTTTGACATTAGAGACAGGAAATGGGTGCGGGTGAGTGTGGAGTTGTATGTGTCCAAACTTAAGTTGCTATCAGCTTGAAATAGCCTGTAATAAGAATATGACATTTTATGTTAACCTTGTGGTAACCACATAGCAAAAATGGATAATCTATTCACAAAACAAGAATAAAAAGATTCTAAGCACACTACTACAAAAATGATCAAGACATAAAGGAAGACAGCAAGGGAGGAAGAAACAAAGTATCTTTTAAAATAAGAAAACAAATTATAGAAGAGTGACATTAGTAAGTGTTTCCCTAATAATAACCTCGAATATAAGTGAATTAAATTCTTCAATAAAAATACACAGTGGCTAAATAAGAAAAAAGAAAATAACAAGACCTATGCTGCCTGCAAGAGATTCATTTCATTTTCAATAGCAGATATTCATCTCATTTTTAAGGGACTGAAAGTGAAGGAATGGAAAACTAAAAGGAAAATTTATAGCCATAAATATCTATATCAAAAAAAAAGCCTCAAGCAAACAACCTAATATTACACCACATACAAAAAACCAGAACCAAAGTTAGTGAAAGGAAAGAAATAAAGTAAATAGAATAAAACTACAAAAACAATATAAAAGATCAATGAAACTAAGAGTTGGTTCTCTGAAAAGATTAACAAAACTGATGAACATTTAAGTAGACTAAAAAATAAAAAAAAGCCTCAAATAAATCAGAAATGAAAGAGGAAACATAACAACTAATATCACAAAAATACAAAAGATCTTAAGAGAGCACTATGAACAATCATATGCCAATTAATTTGACAACTTAAAAAAAAATCATTAAGTTCCAGAACACTTACAATCTACCAACACTGAATCATGAAAAAACAGAAAATGTTAACAGTCTAATAAAGTTATGGAGAAAAATAAAACTGTACACTATTGAAGAGGAATGTAAATTTATAGAACCCTTTTGGAAAATTGTATGGAGGTTCCTCAAAAAACTAAAAATAGAATTGAAAGGAAAGTGACCAAGACACTCAGAACAACCAAGAGATTTTTATTGCAGCAGTGTCTAATTGACAGGGAAGGAAGGAAGAGAGAGAAAGAGAGAGAGAGAGAGAGAGAGAGAGAGAGAGGAAAGAGAGAGAGGGAAGGAAAGAGCAAAGCTCGAGAGAGAGCAGGAAAGAGAGAGCAAAAGTGAGAGAGAGAGGGCAAAGTGAGAAAGAGAGGGGGGAAGAGAGAAGAAAGAGAGAATGCAAAGTGAGAGAGAGGGAAAGAGAGACAGGAAAAAGAGAGAGAGAGAGAGAGAGAGAGAGAGAGCACAAGAGGGGCCCCCAGTAGGAGAGAGTTTTTATAGCCAAAATCGAATGGGGTCTTTGGGTCTGCAAGCTGCCTTGTTGGCTGGCATACAGTGATTGGATCATACAGTAGTTGCTAAGGTTGTCATCTTCTGCCCTCAGATCAGGCAGGGGCTAGATGTAGGTCTCCTTTGCACCAGAGGGGTGGAGGTCGAGTGTTCAGCCTTGAGTGGGGCTGAGTGTTCAGACTTAAGGCAAACAGCAATAAGGAACCAGACAGATGGGGTGGAGTGTTCAGCTAACATTTCTTTAGCCTACTCCACAACTAACAAGAATTACCAATCTAACTTTTGGGTATGTGACCAAGGGACATAAAATCATTATGTCAAAGAGAAATCAGTACTCCCATGATCACTGCAGTAAGTATTGACAATAGCCAAGATATAGAATCATCCTAAGGGTCTATCAATGGATGAATACATTTACAAAATGGAGTACTATCAAGCTTTAGGAAAGCAAGAAATTCTTTCATATGCAACAACATGGATAAACCTAGAGGACATTATTATAATGTGATATAAATATTGCACAATCACATTTACATGTAGAATCTAAAACAATCAGACTCAAAGCAGTGGAGGGTAGAATGTTGGTTATCATAGACTAGGATGGAGGAGGTATGGGATGATGTTAGTCAAAAGGTAAAAAGTTTCAGTTGGGGGGAATACAATTTTGAAATCTATTGCACAGTGTGTTGTATATTTCAAATTTGCTAAGGATAAATTTCAAATATTCTCACCCCCCTAAAAAAAATACTCCAGCATTTGAAGTGATAGGTATTAATTAGCTTGATTTAATCATTCCACATTGGTCATATCATATGGCATATCATTTTGAAATTCTATACATATACATAATTATATTTTTAAATTTATAATCCAATTTTTAAAATCAGACAAAAAAGAAAGCAGTTAAAAATATCAGAAAGTGATAGATTTCACAGTGAAATGAAGAATATCCAATCTATTCAATAGATGAAGTCCTGAAGAAGACTCAAAAATAATTAATAGGTTTTGGTAGGAGGATAGACATCTAGATTGATAGAATAAATAGAAAATCCAGATATAGATTCACAAAAGTAACCAACTTATTTTTTTTAATTTTCAAATTAATTCAATGAAGGAAGCATAGTCTTTACTAGAAATATTGATAGTGCAATTAGACAGCCTTAGGCAAAAAAAAAATCATATGAAACCCTTCACTTTATATCAAATGGATCACAATATCTGATCATATAGCTAAATATAAAATTACAAAACTTTCATAAGAGAGGGGAAAATCTTCATGATCAAAAGTGTTCTTAGACATGATACCCAAAACACAATCCCAAAGAAAATTTTGAAAAATATGATTTTATCAAAAATAAAAACTTTTGCTCTATGAAAATTCATGTTAAAAGGATAAAAATCAGGGCTGGGGATATGGCTCAAGCGGTAGCGCGCTCGTCTGGCATGCGTGCGGCCCAGGTTCGATCCTCAGCACCACATACAAAGATGTTGTGTCCGTCAAAAACTAAAAAAATAAATGGATAAATATTAAAATATTCATTCATTCTTTCTCTCTCTCTCTCTCTCTCTCTCTCTCTCTCTCTCTCTCTCTCTCTCTCTTTAAAAAAAAAAAGAGGTAGCATGCTCACCTGGCATGCACAGGGTACTGGGTTCGATCCTCAGCACCACATAAAAATAAAGATGTTGTGTCCACTAAAAACTAAAAAATAAATATTAAAATTTTCTCTCTCTCTTTTTTTTTAAAAAAAAAGGATAAAAATCAACTTCTAAAGTTAAAAATCTATCCAATAAAAGACTCACATGTAGGAAATATAAAGAACTCTCTAAGCAAAAAGAAAATAAACAGTTCAATCAGAAAATGATCCAAGGAATGGAATAGAGACTTCACAGACACATGGAAAATAAGTACATAAAAAGATGTTCAGGCCAAGCATAATGGTGCATGCCTATAATCCCAGCCACATGGAAAATAAATACACAAAAAGATGTTCAGGCCAGGCATAATGGTGCATGCCTATAATCCCAGCCACTTGGGAGGCTGAGGCAGGAGGATCCCAAGTTCAAAGCCAGCTTCAGCAAAAGGGAGGTGCTAAGCAACTTAATGAGACCCTGTCTCTAAATAAAATACAAAAATAGGGCTGGGGATGTGGCTCAGTGGTTGAGTGCCCCTGAGTTCAAGCCTGGTACCAAAAAAAAAAAAAAAAAAGGAAAAAGATATTCAACATCATTACTCATCAGGGATTTAAAATATTAAAAGTTCCTATAACACATCTATTAGATACATGAAAATAAAAAATATTAATAGTACTAAATTCCAAAAAGGATTCACAGAAACTGGGTCTCTCATAATTATAGTATAGTTAAATAGAATAATCACTCTGGAAATCATTCTATCAGGTTTTTAAAAGTTAAATATACATTTTCTATATGTGTGAAGGTTCTCCTGGCAAATTATATAATTACAGTTACAGAGTTATAGAGAGATTGATTGAGAAACTGGCCTACATGATGAAGCAGGCTGACAACTACAATGATCTAGACAAGTGAGCAAGCAGAAGACCCAGGAAAACTGATACTATAGTTCCCATCTAAAGACTGGCAGATTCCAAACCCAGGAAGAGCTGACATTTCAGTTTGAGTTTGAAAGTAGGTAAAAACCAATATCCAGTTCAAAATAAGTCAGGCAGAAGAAAATCTCTGTTACTCAAGGGAAGGTCAGCATTTTTGTTCTATTCAGGACTGCAACTAATTGGATAAGGCTCACTGAATTAAAGAGGGCAATCTGCTTAACTCAGTCTACTAATTTAAATTTTAAACTCCTCCAAAAACACACTCACAGAAACATCTAGATATTTGAGCACTCAGTGGTCCATTCAAATTTAAATATAAAATTAACCCACCACATGACCCAGCACTCACATTCCTGAGCATTTATGATAAAAATTTCACACAAATACCTATACATAAATTGTAGCTGTACTTATAAGAGTCTCAAACTGGAATCAAACTAAATATCCTTCAAAGGCAATGAATATAGAAACATACCATGAAATACAAACATAGAAAGAAACTATCAACACACAGAAAAATGTAGATGAATTGCACAGTCATATGATAAAAAGGCAACTTCAATGCTTACATACTATATGACTCCATTTGTTTAATTTTCATTCACTGGTAAAATTATAAAGATGGAGAATGTCATAGTTTTCAGACTGGATGAATTCAGTAGAGGTCCATATACAAGCACATTCTTGAGTCATAAATATTTTGTGAATGAACCTATTAGACAAGAAAAAACATGGATCTCAATAGCCCAACTCTGTCCACAGATTGGGCTTGGCTATATATCTAATAAGACTGGTAATTCTGTACTTGATTGAGATTTATCTTTGATGAACACTCCCATGGGACCTAGAATATTAATCACATTACTTGCCTAGTGAGAGTAGACAACCCACATATTTTTCCCGTTATCTCCTTCTCACCAATGTTCTAATTGGTCCCTGGACATCAAACATAAACTAGTTTGAATTGTTTCTTGAAGTGTTTCTCCCTCCAGTCAGAATAAACAAAAATATTTATTATCTGTCCTTCAGGGAGACTTCAGAAAGGGATTGAGGACTGTAGCTGAAGGATGTCTTAATCAGACTCAAGTAGAAACAGGGAGAGGAGACAAGGTAGCCTGTTGTAAGATCACGGGCATCGAGGCCACTTGCTTATGCAATTTCCCGACAACTTCAAGACTTACTCAAGCCACATTTTGTATATATGCCACTTCTATTTGATGGTGGATAGAAGCTGTGCATACCCAATTTATGGATAGTTCATAGTGGGATAACTTAATTTTTGTTCTATTCAGGTAAATAACCAAGCATTCACTCATTTCTTAGGCTTGCAGGTGTCTCTCAAGAAAAGATTAGGTATATGCAGAGGATACAATACTGTGTCCAAAATTCTATTGGTCTTTGCTGATTCACTTTTAAAGACATGCTAAAGGTTCTACATAGCATTTCTAACTGCCATAGACACTTCACACACCACTGCATTTTACTAGGATAATATGCCATGAGTGTCACAGAAGACAAGGACTGTTACAGTCTTCACTTACTGTGGATAAAACTTTTCATTTTTCAGTTACTTGGTGAAAGAGTCAGTAGTTCACCCCAGTGAGATATATGTTACTTCAAATATGCAGGCCATGTGCTGACACAGAGCTGGAGAGTTGATACAGATCTGGAGCAAGACATTGAAGATGCAAGTTTGGTTCTGCCAGCGAAAAGCAAACAGCCTCCGATAGTCTTTACCAGCAGGTACCACAAAGTATTTGCCAGATACCAAAATTCCATATTAAATATCAGGAGATATGTTGATATGATATAGGAAAAAAAATCTGGATAAGCAATTACAATTGGAGTCCTTACCTTATGAACCTTAGAATAATCTGCTGTTTGTGACTTCCATCTATCTTCTGCACAGGCCAATAGGCAAGTTGAATGAAAAGTGATGGGAACATCTTTCAAGGCCTGGATATTGGCACCAATCTATACTTTCAGGAATGTGATAATGCTTTCATTTAACTATATTAGAAGGTACAGATAATGGATTCTCCAAAGAAACAGACTTCATAAGATGTGTGTGTATACAGTGTATGCCGTGAGCCCTCCATATCTGTGAGTTCTGCGTCTGCAGATTCAACCAACTACAGATCATAAACTGCAGTTAGGCTTACGGTGGTTGTGAACTGTTTCTATACTGAACATGCACAACTGTTTTTATTTGTCATTATTCCCTAAACAATACCATTTAACAACTATTTACAAAGCATTTACATTATATTAAGTATCATAGGTAATTTAGATAGCGATTGAAAGTATATGAAAGAATTGTTTCGATTTTATGGAAAAACACACTATTTTATCAAAGGGACTTGAGCATCTGCAGATTTGGGTATCTGAGGGGTCCTGGAATCAGCTCTCTGTGAGTAACAAAGGATGACTGAGAAACAAACACATATACACATAGAGAGACAAGTTCTAATATAAAATGGTTCAACTTATGATTTTTTCAACTTTATGATAGTGCAAAAGTGATATGTATTTGGTAGAAATCATACAACAAACTTTGAATTTTGATCTTTTCCTGATGCTAGGCAGTGACAGAAAGCCACAGCTCCAAATCAGCTACATGATCAAAAGGGCAAACAAGGAATACTCTATAGAGTATGCTGTGTTGCTGAGCTATGATGTTCAGTAGGCTAGATGTATTGAATGAATTTTTGAATTACAATATTTTCAATTTATAATGTTTCTTTTAGGATGTAATATCATCATAAATTGAGGAATGGATATATATTTCTCAACAGAAAGAGAAAGAGATTTTAAGGAATTGGTTCACATTATTATGGAAGCTTAGCAAATCCAAAATCTTCAGGGAAACTCAAGCTTTACTGAGAGTTCACTGATTTAAATGTTAATCTCATGCCAAAACAACATCCAGAATAATGTATGTAAATATCTGATCACTGTGGCCCACCCACACAGGTTAACATCTGAAATTAACCATCACCAGTGGTAGTTCTACTGGCTTCCACTTGGTCTTGCCTACCATAATAGTTCCTACTCCAACTGTCAGAATTCCTCATGTGGGAATTCTGCCACTTTGTGAGTATATCAACTTCAATTATTCCTACTGGAACCTTGGGAATAACCACAGTATAAGTTCAGGGACGCAATGAGTCCAACGTGAGACAAACCTAAGACAAAATTCCATTGAAAACATATTCTTCCTAAATCCCTAAGCTCCCTTGGAGACCCAGAGAGAGTTCTGTGTCTCTAGAATTTATGTGAGCAAAATCCACGGTCCACTCGTCACCAAGCAGTCTGATTGTTACACTCTCAGTAATGTATAATCATCTAACAAATGGTCACAGGTCTATTTAGGAAGGATGGCAGGAAGATTAACAGTATAAATTAAGGATTCTTACTTATAGTAAAGAGGACTCAGCATTTATCTATTAAACAGGCTCTAGGTCTGTGAATTGACTCCAGTCTGGAAATTGGTTGAGAAGCTTTCACTCCCTATAAAGTGATTCAAGTCAATCTTCTGTTTATCATGCTGAGGACTTTTTCACTCACACAGAAAACGTAAGCTTTAGAACACCACCCATCTCGTTCAATTCTTGGAACATCATGATCAACTACCCCGTGCTAAAGGTGATTGCAGTTCACAATATTTTGAGTACTGCTGTCAGTTGGCTCATACCCGTCTTGTGTTTGGTGATAATGCTCCACCATTAACAGAGAGACCATCATCCACGGAGAATTCAGCAAATTCAGTTTGATTTCTATAATTCTTACTACAGTTTTCAGGGTACACAGAAAAGCCAAAAGACATCCAGCCCCCACCCCCGTACACACACTGTGAATAAATAAAGAATATATCTTCTTAAAGACACAGTAGATAATAGATTCAAAATCCACTAAAACTGAGCATTGGTCCTTAAAAGGTCACTGATAAAGCTGAAATAAGACAAACGCTCAACTCAGAATTCGATAAAATTATAAATTAATAACAAAAGCCCCAAATCAAAAGGTCTGTACATCTGGAAATATCAAAACTTTTTACATTAAACAACCATTTGGTGAAAGTAGGAAATCAATCTTAAATTAAGACATTTCTAAAAAGTGATTATAATAAATATGCTTTATATCAGATACCATACAAAAGTTCTTAGCCCTATAAAGATCTTATCCCTAGATCCTTATATTAATAAAATTGGAAATAAAACAAAGATGAATTAAATTCTCAATTAGAAAAATAATGTTATGAGTACCTTCTGACAGACCTTCTCAATGTCTTTATTATTAAAGCCACTTATTGAGTACTTATTATGAAAGCCATTTATTAAGGTAGATATATGAGGCGGTTTACATACAAACTTCATTTCCTCCTTATAATTCCAAAAGGTATCATTATCCCCATTTTACAGATAAAGGAAAACCTGGAATAATTCATTTAAGATATATGGCAAATGAGTATGAGAGTCATGGTTTAAGAGGAAATCTGTCGGACTTGGTACTCTCTTTAACTTAGCCTTATACTGAGCATTTAGGTCTTTGCTGAGAGCATTCTTGTAGTATTGTTTTCATTTTTATATTTTAACAACGTCACGGATGCCTTGAGAAATCTGCTTTTCTGTTGCCTATAATGGTTTGGCCTATAGCACGTATCTCTTTTGAGCCTATGTACATGAAACTCCAGGACTGGGAAAGGAGAGAAGAGGAAAGAGAGGGGAGGGGAAGGGAAGGGAGAGGAGATCTCAAAAAGCAACTAAACAAATTCATGAAACTAAAAATTTTTATGGCCAATAAAGAATTAAAGAACACAGTTAATAAAGGATACAGTTGCAGTCAAATTTTACTCTCATGATAGTCATCTGAATTTCTGTGACTTTCTATTTAAAAAAAATCCACAGCTGTCAAAAAAAAATATACTCACATCTGGTTTTGTGAAGTATGAGAGTGAAGTCCTTCCTTTTCCTAAAGTTGGCATGTTCCAGTCCAGACACATTGAATTGCAAGATATGTGTCAAAGCTATAGGAGCATGGTTGTGCTACCCCAAATCTCTATTTTAAGTAGTAGCATTTAAAGAATTTGATTTAAAGCATTTCAAAATCATTTGCAAAACTTACACTGAAAGTTAAAAGAGTTCACCTGGAGACAGGAATAGGAATCACTGATTAAAATAATTTAGTCATTTCTTTTACACACTTACAGGCACATCACCTTAATGTTCTTCTCTAAGAAGAGTCATTCTTATTTATGGCTGAGTAATATTTCATTGTGCCAGAACTTTCTCCCAATCATGCTGATTCTAGTAATCCAAGTCAATTCTTTGAAAATTGATGGCCTTCACAGTGGAAGTTTCTAGAAACCTGGCTTTCAATACAATAGTAGAAATAGACATTTAGGCAAAAAAGATCAAGAAGAGCTTGCCTATTAATATTCATATTTGGGCTGGGATGTGGCTCAAGCGGTAGCGCGCTTGCCTGGCATGCATGTGGCCTGGGTTCGATCCTCAGCACCACAGACAAAAACAAAGATGTTGTGTCTGCTGAAAACTAAAAAATAAATATTAAAAAAAATTCTCTCTCTCTCTCTCTCTCTCTCTCTCTCTCTCTCTCTCTCTCTCTCTAAAAAAATATGCATATGAATGTACAGTTCATGTAGCTAAAGCCCAGAGAATTTAAGGCAATGTGTCAATGGTTAGTGGAACAACTCCAGCACAAGAATCTAGAGAGATAGACCATATATTTTGCTCTACCTCAGACTGATTGCTGAACCATGACCAATCTTTGACTACTCAAAGCCTAGTTTCTTAACTATTCTATGGAGAAATATTCTCTTTTTTTGAGGTTTTTAAAAACATATATTTTAAATTTATATTTTATTTTAGCAGAATAATATAGGCTGGGTTGAAACAAGGTTGCCTGGGCTTCCCTTCATCCCTTCATCCCTTAGTAACTGACTTTGGACAAATTACTTAACCTCTTTCTATATATCAGTTTGTCTTTCTTTCTTTCTTTCTTTCTCTCTATTTTATTGTTTCTTCTATAAATGACAGTAGACTCTGTTTTTATAAAATTATATGTGCATATTTATATCTTATTCTAACTAGGACTCTATTCTTGTGGATGTACATGATGGTGTGATTTGTTTAGGTTTTTTTCATATGTACATAGAAAAAATGTGTCAGATTCATCTCACTGCCTTTCCTATTCATGTTCTCTTCCTTCCCTTTATTCCCCTTTGTCTAATTAACTGAACTACTCTTCCTCCCCCAACCTCTTAATATGGTTTAGATTCCACTATCAATGAAAATATTCCACCTTTGGTTTTTGGGGATTGGCTTATTTCATTTAACATGATGGTCTTTAGATCCATTCATTTACTTGTAAATGTCATAAAGTCATTCTTCTTTATGGCTGAGTGATATCCCATTGAGTATATATCACATTTTTTATATCACATATTCTTTATCCATTCATCTGTTGAAGGGCACCTAGGTTAGTCCCATAGTTTGGTTATTGTGAACTGAGATGCTATATACATCGATGTAGCTGCATCATTGTAGTATGCTGGTTTTAAGTCCTTTGGGCATAAACAGAGGAGTGGGATAACTGGTCAAATGGTGTTTCCATTCCAAGTTTTCTCAGGAATTTCCATACTGCTTTCAATAGTGGTTTCCCCACTTTGCAGTCCCATCAGCAATGTATGAGTGTATCTTTTTCTCCACATCCTCACCAATATTTATTGTTACTTGTATTCTTAGTAATTGCCATTCTGACTGGAGTGAGAAACTACAAATCTCAGTGGAGTTTTGATTTGCATTTCTCTAATTGCTAGAGATATTGAACATTTTTTCATATATTTGTTGAACAATCTTATGTCTTCTTTGGAGAAGGGTCTGTTCAGTTCCTTTTCACATTTATTGAGTTATTTGCATTTCTGGTGTAAAGTTACTTGAGTTCTTTGTATATACTAGAAATTAATGCCCTATCTCAGGCACACATGGCAAAGACTTTTTCCCATTCTGTAGGCTCTCTCTTTTCACTCTTGATGGTTTCCTTTCCTGTGAAGAAGCTTTTTAGTCTTATGCCATCTCATTTATTGATTATTGATTTTACTTCCTGCAGTCTAGGAATTTCATTGAGGAATTTGATTCCTAAAACAACATAATGAAGAGTGCCTACATTTTCTTCTACTAGGCACAACGTCTCTGGTCTAATGTCTAGGTTCTTGATTCACTTTGAGTTGAGTTTTGTGCAGGGTGAGAGACAGGGGTTCAATTTCATCCTGCTACATATAGATTTCCAGTTTTCTCAGCACCATTTGTTGAAGAGGCTATGTTTTCTCCAATGTATGTTATGGCACCTTTGTCTAGTATGAGATAACTGTATTTATGTGGGTTTGTCTCTGTGTCCTCTATTCTGTTCCACTGGTCTCCGTGTCTGTTTTGGTGCCAATAATATGCAGTTTTTGTTCCTATGGCTCTGTAGTATAATTTAAGGTCTGGTATTGTGATGCCTCCTACTTTTCTCACTAAGGATTTCTTTGGCTACTCTGGGCCCCTTATTTTTCTAAATGAATTTTATGACTGCTTTTTAAATTTCTATGAAGAATATCATTGGAATTTTAATAGGAATTGCTTTAAATCTGTATAATCATTTTGGAAGTATGGCAATTTTGACAATATTAATTCTGCCTATATAAGAACATGGGAGATCTTTTCAACTTCTAACATCTTCTTCAATTTCTTTCTTTATGTTCTGTAGTTTTTATTGTAGAGGTCTTTCACCTCTTTTGTTGATTCCCAAGTATTTTATTTTCTTTGAGGCTATTGTGAATGGAATAGTTTTCCTAATTTATCTTTTAGTTGGTTCATTATTGTGGTATAGGAACACAATTAATTTATAGGTGTTAATTTTATACCCTGCTACTTTGCTGAATTTGTTTATGAGTTTTAGAAGTTTTCTTTTTATTTTTATTTTTGGTCTTCTAAATATAGAATCATGTCATCAGCAAATAGGAAAATTTGAGCTCTTCTTTTCCTATTTGTATTCCTTTAATTTCTTTCTTTTCCTAATTTCTCTGGCTAAGATTTCAAGAACTATATTGAATAGAAGTGGTGAAAGAGGGCATCCTTGTCTTGCTCCAGTTTGTAGAGTGAATGCTTTCAATTTTTCTCCATTTAGATTGATGTTGGCCTTGGGTTTAGCATATATAGCTTTAACAGTGTTGAGGTGTGTTCCGTCTATCCCTAGTTTTTCTAGTTTTAACATGAATGGATGTTGTGTTTTGTGAAATGCTTTCTCTGCATTTATTGAGATAATCATGTGATTCTTTAAGCCTATTTATGT
The DNA here is from genome assembly GCF_021218885.2 of Marmota monax. Classification (NCBI taxonomy): domain Eukaryota; kingdom Metazoa; phylum Chordata; class Mammalia; order Rodentia; family Sciuridae; genus Marmota; species Marmota monax. Next base: position 10,467,133 of record NW_026693777.1, on the reverse strand, counting down.
GATATATTACATTTATTGATTTCAGTAAATTGAACCAATCTTAATAAATTTCAATTCTGATATGAAACCCACTTGATCATGATGCACTATCTTTTTAATTTTTTTTTATTTGCTAGTATTTTATTGAGAATTTTTGCATCTATGTTTAACAAGAATATTGGTCTGAAATTTTCTTTCCATTGTGTGTCCTTGGTTTTGGTATCAAGGTGATACTAGCTTCATAAAATGTGCTTGGAAAAGCTCCCTACTTTTCTATTTCATGGACTAATTTGAGGAAGATTGGAATTAGTTCTTCTTTAAAGACCTAGTAGAACTTGGATGTTAATCCATCCAGTCCTGGACTTACCTTTGTTGGTAGACTTTTGATGGCTTCTTCAACTTCATTACTTGAAACTGATCTATTAAAATTTTTTATAACCTCCTGGTTTAATTTTGTAGGTCACATGTCTCTAGAAATTTGTCAATGTCTTCAAGATTTACTAGCTTGTTGGAGTATAAATTTTCAAAATAGTTTAATTATCTTCTGTATTTTAGTAGTACCTATGATGATACTCCCATTTTTTTCATAAATTTTGACAAAATATTTCTCTCTTGCTTTTAGTTAGTTAGCAAAGGGTTTACCAATTTTGTGTATTCTTTCAAAGAACCAATTTTTGGTTTGATTTTTTTGAATTGTCTTTTGTTTCAATTTCATTGATTTAGGCTCTGATTTTATTATTTCCTGTCTTCCATTGACTTTGGTGTTGATTTGTTCTTTTTCTAGGGCCTTTAGATGTCATGTTAAATTATTTATTTGATGACCTTATATTCTTTTAATGAATTATCTCAACGCTAAGAACTTTCCTCTTAGAACCTCCTTCATAGTGTCCCAGAGATTTGAGTATGTTGTGTCACTATTGTCATTTACTAGATATTTTTAAATTTCTCTTCTTATTTCTTCTGCTATCCATTCATCATTCAATAGTGTATTAGTCTCCAGGTGTTAGAATAGTTTCTGCTTTTTGTCTTATCATTGATTTCTAATTTTATTCCATTGTAATTTGATAGCAAATACAAAAATAGAGATAATCGCCTATATTCTAAGAGTTGCTTTGTGGCCTAAAAATGTGGTGTATTTTAGAAAATGTTCCATGGAGTACATGCCATGGGTGTTGAGTCCTTCCTTTATATTGTGTTGCTCACCAAGATTCAAGTTGGGGTTTAAGACTTCTCAACTTCCATTCTTGGCAGTGTGGTGTGGGTGAGATATGAGGAGCTGTGAGCTCTGCTCCTAGGATGTGTTCCCTACTGGGTTCAGTGAGAGGAGTTCCCATGGGTGGAGTTCCCAGGTTTGGGACTTAGGTTTAGTTAAGTTCCAGGTGTTTTATTGCTTGGTAAGTTGTCTGGTGGTATTCAATCAACACACCTCTAGAGCCCAGTAGATGCCAATCTACTTGGGAGAATGAACTTAGGGAGTCTTCCAGGGTTCCACTCCTGGGGCTAAGAAACTTATCCTTCACTGCTTCTGTTGCACACATATACTGCCCTTTATGGCCTCTGGTGGTCAGTAGCCATTTGCCAAGTGATAAGCAGTAAGCCAAGGGACAAATTACAGACCACCCACGGAGGGCCAAGCAGTGCCAAGTGCCATGTGATTGTCAGACTAGGAGCACATGATGGGCTGAGAGCAAATCGGCTGGTTAAGTAGTTGGCAAGTACTGGGTACCAGCACACCCACCCATTCAAAATTGCTGACCCACTGTAGCTGGCCTTGTGTGCCCCTGGGAGCTGCCAAAGAATTGAAGGGTGCCAGGTTCTGCCTGGTCTCCTTAGCTTGTATTCCCCCAGGGAAAATGCTCTCAATGTGATTTTCCCCAATTTGCTAGGCTCAGTTAAGTCTTTGCTAGGCTCTATAATATCACACAGAGAAGCTGTGAACTCAGTTTCTGAGTTCCCAGTTCCCTTGGCACTGCTGCATGGTTGTCCCAACACAACATCTGGCTCGATTCCCTGTGGATGATTGTTAAACTCAGGGTATCTTTTATAGACCCATCCAATGAGTCAAACAGACTTTGATTGGCTGTGGCAGGCTGCCCCTCCAGTCTCAGGATTTTCTAGGTTAAGCCTGTTCATAGTATTATTTCTCAGCTTTTTCTGTCCTTGTGTACTAATTGCATCTGCTCTAGCAAGCCACTTATCTCTAATTTTGTACCTTTTTCTTGTTTAATGTACCTAAACTTTCTATTTTTCTAAGGCTCTCTGTCCAATATTGAATATTAGTGCAATTCTTTTCTTTACCTACCTCAGGGAGAAGCAGTGTTCCCACTGCTCGAAACCCAAGTAGCCAAGTGATGAGAAACACTGTTATGCTCTAATGCGCCATCTTGCCTCCTTTCAGAATATTCTTTCTCTAATGTGTGACTGAATTCTAAAGTGTTATAATATGTGATTCTTGGCAAGATGGCAAACTAGTGTGGCTACTGGCTCTCTCCCCAAAATCAGCCTTTGAGAAACTATAACTTTTAGAAGGACATATAAATTCAACGAACTAGAAAAAGACAGGGACATAAACCCATGGGGAAAAGCTTCTTAAACAGCTTTGTTGGGAGAAAGGAGAAGAGGATGTTTAGTAGTTGCAACTTGGATGGTAAGATAACCAGAGAAGTTGAAAAATATATCGGAGGACAACACTAAAGTCCTGCTCTTGTCTCTCCCTTACGTTACCTGGGAACAATTACTACCTAAATCATCACCCCAGGCATTACTAGCAAGAAATATCCCAGAATGCTGATGGAGGTTTGCAGAGGTCTAATCAAGGCTAAACAAAAGTTCAAATAAGATGACGAAAGATTCTACCATCTACCCTCAAAACCAGCTACCCTCAGATATTTACTTCAGAGCCGTGGAATAACAAACCAAGAAGATATACTTCCTCATGTACTGTGTCTATCTATGAGTCTAAATGCAAAACCCTAAACAAGGAAATTATCTAGCAGAGTAGGAGCAAATAGGAACTACTAACAGTAGTTGTATAGGTTTGGAATCATATATTCCAGGGTAAATAACCTCAATCTCCTTAAATTCCTTAGGACTGATATGCTTACCTGGTCTTTGACCCTCTTGTAAATAGTTGCAAATATCCTTAAATAAAAATAGCTGAACGCAGGAAGGGGTTATGGTCAGCTATAGAGCACTCACCTTGCATGTGCGAGGCCCTGAGTTCAATCCTCAGAGCCACATAAAAATAAATCAATCAATAAATAAATACAATAAAGGTATTGTGTCCAACTACAACTAAAAAATATTTTTTTAAATAGCTAAATAATTAAGGAACACAACAGCTTAAAAGAAAAGCAACTATGGACTTTTGAAATTTGAGAAATTCAGCATGGATTAAAATTATTTAAAAAGATGGACTAAGACTTAAAATAAGAATGATGAATATATTATTTATAGTATATTATAATAAGGAGATATGAAAATGTATTTATACAAAAAGAATAAGATATCATTAAAGTCATTATTAGGTATAAAATAATAGTTGAACAAAGAGAACACTAAAGATGGGGAAAATAGTATGATGGACACCACTAATGAAATAAATAAATCAGCTAGAGGATCATATTGAGAAACTTTCTGGGAAGAAGCAGAATACCAAAGCAATGGAAAGATGTGGCAGATTCTATTTGAAAAGAAGTAAGTCCTTTTAAAATTCAGATAGTTTATTAACTCATGTGCTCGGTGAAATCAAGAATGGCCCATGTACTGGCTCCCGGCATCATTTATCCCATCAGATGGCATTTAAACAAAGGCTTTATAAGGAACCACACTAATTGCAAGAAGGAAATGTTATTCTACTGAAAGTCCATTTTATAGACTCATATACTTTAAGATAAGTGAAGAAGATATCCCCCTCCCTCCATCAAAACCAGGGAGGTGACAAGAAAGTATCTCATGTAGCCTTCTTGGTAGACAGGGAGATGATGAACAGAAAATGGCCTGTTTGCAGCTCTTCACAAAGCCACAATACTCTCAATTTCCAGAAGCACTACAGGGAATTTATCCAAGACTCATATCAGCTGTAGTTTAAGACATCTACAGAAACTTTTCCACACAGAGAAATAACACAAACAAAAATAAACAAAGCCAAGAAACTTGGATGGTGAAAATGGAAATTCTAATTTTGGATAACAGGAGATTTATATATATATATATATATATAAAAGAAGATACAAATGCAGAGCAGTTAAAATATTGAAGTAATGAAGATGAATTTTACAGAATTAAAGAAAGAAAAGACCTTAGATTGAAGTGTCTAAAAAATGTGTCAACATTGAAAGAGAATGAAAAATCTACCCATGAACATGAGAATGGCCATATTTAGAATATCAAAGTGAAAGAGAAGATTTTGAAAATCTCCAAAGAAGATAACCGATAATTAAAAGTTAGTTTTACATTTGTATTTTTGATAAAAATAAATATATTAAGGCAATAAAGTAATACTTTATATATTTGAAGGAAAATAATATTGAAGTTAGAATTTTATGTCAATGTGATGGTTATTTTGTATAGTACTTTGGCCATGGATGCTGATTTAAATATTATTTCTGAGTGTGTCCCTGAGGATTATTTCCAGATGAGATAAGCATCTGAATGGGTGATCTCAGATTACTGCCCTCCTCAGTGGGTGTGTACCATCCAAACCCTTAAAGACCAGATTATAGTGAAAGGTGGAAGAACTATGAATTTGTCCTGTTGTTTAGCTGAGGTACCTCATTTCATTTTCTCAACCAAAATTCACACTACTATTATCTTTGCCTAAAAATTCTACAAAAAAAACCCTCATTTTTTGTGTGTATGAATTCATAAGTATTTAAATTTGCATAGTTGATTAAAGTATTAAAAGGTTTTAAATTGGGGTTGGAAGAATCTGAGTAAATTCGCTCTCGAAGTCTAAGAAATTAAGTGCTGCCTATAGACACGGCTTCTTCCATGTCTCAATGAGCCTTTCACTTAATTGACTTGTCTGGGCTGGTGTTTAAAAAATAGGGGGGTTTTTTGGTTCTAAATTAATTCCTAAAGATCTATCCTAAATTATGCCCATAGTATTCCTTTAAATGTGAATTTTTATAAGGAAACTGATTTTTATTGAATTGTTTTTAATTGGTATCTTATACATCGAATTGGAATTCATTGTGAGATGTTCATGCACGCACATGACATAGTTTGCTTCATTTCATTCTTCTGTTCCTTTCTTCCCAGCACTTTCCCCTCCTCTTCATTCCTCTTCCGCTTCTCCATTGTTCTCTCTTCTGTTTTCATGAAATCCCCCACCTTTCTTTTAAATTCCTTATTTCTAACTTGTGTATGAAAGAAAAAACATTAAAGTTTCTGACTTTGGCTTATATAATTTATCATGATGTTCTCCAATTCCCCATCCATTTACCAGCAAATTCTATAATTTCATAGTCTGTCTTTCTTTCTTTCTTTCTTTCTTTCTTTCTTTCTTTCTTTCTTTCTTTCTTTCTTTCTTTCTTTCCTTCTCTTTCTTTCTTTTTTATGTTATTATGAACTCAGGGTCACTTTACCACTGAGCCACATCCCCAGTTTTCATTTTTTCATTTTTATTTTTTGTGACAAGTCCTCACCAAGTTGTTGAGGCTGATCTTTAATTTGCAATAATCTTGCCTTAACCTACTGAGTCACTGGGATGATAGGGATGCATCACCATACCCAGCTATAATTTTATTCTTTATGGCCAAATAAAACTCCATTGTGTATATATGCCACATTATCTGTATCCAATCATTTTATCTAGAAAAAAAATAACCCTAAAAAATCATATGTAAGAATAAAAGACTCAGAATAGCCAAAGCAAAACTGAACAATAAGAGTGTGGCATCACAATATCTGGTCTCAATTATTCTACAGAGTTATAGTACAAAAACAGTGTGGTGGGAAAAAAATGGAAAAAAAAAAACCCAAGTGTTGTATTGGTATAAAAATAGATATTAAGACCAATGGAATAGAATAGATGACACCCAGACATATTCACATACAGTCATCTGATTCTTGACAAAGTTACAAAAAAGATACATTGGAGAAAATATAGCCTTTTAACAAATGGTTATCCATATGTAAAAAACTGGATATCCATATGTAGAAAATGAAACTAGATTCTGATTTCTTACCCTGAACAAAAAATCAACTCAAAGCAGATCAAAGACCTAGGAATTAGACCAGAAACACTAAAATGGCTAGAATAAAGAATAGGCACAACACATAGGCACAGGCACCAACTTCCTTAAGAAGCTATAAGAAACAAAACCAAGGGCTGGGGTTGTAGCTCAGTGGTAGAGCGCTGGCCTCCCACATGGGAGGCCCTGGGTTTGATCCTCAGCACCACACAAATAAAATAAAGATATTATGTTCAACTACAACTAAAAAATAAGTTTAAAAAAAGTAAGAAAACCAAGAATCAATACGTGGAATGGCTTTAAATTAGAAAGTTTCTTCACACAAAGGAAACAAGAGCATGAAGAAAGAGCCTACAGAATGGGAGAAAATTTTTGCCAGCTACCCTTCCAATGGGAAGATTAATATCCAGAATGTATGTGGAACTCAGAAAATTAACACCACAAAAGCAACCCAATTAAAAAATGGAAAAAAGAAATAACTAAACAAACATTTTTCAAAAGAAGAAATACAAATGGCCAGCAAATATTAAAAAAAAAAAATGTTCAAAATCTTTAGGAGTAAGGAAAATGCAAATCAAAACTACAGATTTTTTTCTCACTCTAGTTAGAATGGAAATAATCAAAAACAAAAATAATAATTAGTGATGGCAAGAATGTGGGGGGAAGGTACACTTACGCATTGTTGATAGGACTGCAAAGTAGTACAACCACTCTACAATCAGCATGGAGATTCCTCAAATGACTGGGAATGGAAGCACCATATGATCAAGCTATCTCACTCCTTGGTATTTATCCAAAAGGAAATTAATTTTTAATTCAGTGTTTTTGTGCTGGAAGTATTAAAAAAATACTGAAGCTGAATTTTTTGTCTGACACACACAAATAAATCTTAAGAATGTGTCCATATATGTATCTTATATTATCGGGAGCACATCAATGCAGAAACAAGCCTTGAATGTGACTCCCAATGATCCCAAACTTCATACCGTCCCCACCAGGGTTGGACTGTGTGGCCAATAGAAAATAGAAAGTAGAAAGAATGAATATTACTTCTGAGATTAGGTTACAAGAGGAAGCTTTTGTTTTAGGTCTCTTCTCTTTCTCTCAGACCATTTCATCCGTGAAAGGACAATTGACATGTTGGGAGCAGCCCTTCATACAGAGAAACTAAAGTCACCTACAAATAGCCACTTGAGAAAGGACTGGATCCTCTAGTCCAGTAAAGCCCTCAGGTGACTGCAGTCCCAGATGGTATCTTGACTGCAGTCTTGTGAGAGATCTTAAACAAGAACTATCTTTCCTTCAGATTCCTGGCCCTCAGGAATTGTGTGCGGTAATAAATATTGTTTAAGCTGTTATGTTTGGGGTTAATTTGTTATGTAGAAATAGATAACTAAAACAGGATATGATTGATAAATGTCTACTGATTAAACAAGCTGATGAATGAATAACTATAAAATTATAATTTTTGAGAATTAATTTTTTAAAGTACAAATAATGCTAGGGACACTAAAAAGTCAAATCTATATTTAGACATTTTTTTCAGATAAGGTAGACAACCTGAACTAGGGCTATAATTCTATTTTAATTCAAATAAATGATTTTAAAATGTTTTATCATTTTATTGTCATACTTATAAAAGTAATTTTTACAAAGCATTAGTATCTTAATCACCATTTGATGCCCATCAGATTTGTATTCTAATAAAGAAAACAGTATTTTAAATACAAACAATTCTTTGCAAATATCGTTGCCAAATTTTTCCAAAATAAATAAGTGTTCACAAAGTATGTAAGCAAAAGACCAAATTTAGTACATTTACCCAATCATCAGTTTATTCTAACATAAAAACAAAATAAGCCATATCCTCACATTTAACCAATTATTTTCTTGAAAAACTGGAATCTATTTATCAAAATGCATGCTTCCTTTTCCCAAAAGTAACACTGAATGCTATTTATCAGATGTATAAACCCTTGTTTGAAAAGAAAGATAAACTTAGACCTAAAAACTTCTACATTAAGATGATATAGGAGCTTTCAAGCAAGTCAAATAAATGTATTTTAGAATGGTTATTCATTATACCAATGCCAAACTGTGATTTATATCCAATTTGAAACATTTTCTATTATATTCATACTTGGTAGCACTCTTTCCTTTTTAGCTTTAAGAATAAAAATTACAGAGAAAAAAAGAGAAAGCAAGCAAAGATTAATAGGATCGAACTTCAATGGTTTGATACCTTCTCAGTTGCTAAAATAAATCAACAAATAGGTCAAGAAAGTTTCCATCTCATCTTAAAAGCATCAACCATGGAGCATAATGGGATTTATGCATATTAAAGTAGCAGGCTGCAAATGCCAGCAGATAGCACATTGTCATTTAAGAGGAACAAAAAGTAGCAACATTATCTACTATATAATACAAATTAAATGGGAGATCACAGCTATTTTAAAGGCTTGCCTAAAAGTGTAATAAATTTAACTTTAGTAGAATTGCGATCTTTGATTTTTTCAGTAGAGTTAATATATTCATTCAAAACCATGATTTTAGCAACCTATAAATGTAGAATTCACTTACCAACAATGACGAATGTGTTTATCTATAGCTTATTTTTTTCTCATAGGAAAATCCATCCATTAGAGTACCTCAAAGCATGTACAAATAAAACTAAATGTCTATGTTTTCTCAAAAGACAAAAATTAAAAGAGGATTATATTAGACACAAAATTCATTTTGAAGCCAGATCAATTTAATTGTAATAAAGAATTTGATCTCTTCTCTTTAGCATATCTAAAATGGCCACAACCCACCCCACCCACCAGAGAGCCTTAGAGGAGGGGAATCTAGCCAGTGAAACACAGCCCAAAGCAGTTCAAACACTGAGGAAAAAGGAATTAAGCTTTTAATTCAATCCTTTAGATGGAAATTTGAAATTCAGAAACTTGGAGGAAACTTTTGTCATCAAGATTGTTATTCCCATGTTTGAGCACTGTTCTCACCAGAAACCACAGCAACACACAAGGAATCTTCCAACATTTCTACATCTCGCTCCAGATTCTTCACGTACTTCTAATTCCCCATAACTTCTCTAAACAATCCTTTCTTTCTCCCCATAGGTTAACCCCCCAAGTTTCCTATCTCTTCAGTTTTACAAGATTTTAAGAAACACACATACATGATTAATTCACATTATGCAAAGGACTGTTCTGATCACAACCTTTCATAGGATTTACCATTCTGAATCTCTTCAGAAAAATGTGCTATACATTAGTATAGCAATTAGTAGCTCTTTATTGCTCATTAAACAGAGAAAATCTATTTCTAAATACTCTATTTCAATCTAGCCCAAATATACATGCCTTTTTGAATATATTATTTTCTCAGCATAACCCCTATAAAAATATTGTAATCATTTCTATTGAACCTAAATAAGAATAGAAATAAATCATTTTCATATTTAACTTAGTAATAAAGAGCTAGTTATTTCCACTTGTTGTTCCTACATCATAGGAATTTCAACTTTTGTTGCTCATTGGATAATCTGCACAAGTCCAGATTTGACACAATCAGTATTTCCAACTGATTTCTGGATTCCTGCCCACTGAAGGGTGATGAAAGGGACAGTTTGGCTAATCTAGAACTGTGAATGCTGGTACATTTAATCAATTACAATCATAACTTTGGGTTTCAGTTTGATTTTGTGCTTAAATAGATTCAATTTTTATCAATTGTTGTAACTAATGAAGAGACCAGAAGGATTTTGGCTTCTCAAAAGCATGAATGATTAAGTAAAATTATTTACAGGTTGTTGCTTTTATCTGGCATTGTCACATTTATTGACTCAAATGAGGATGTTAGATGCACCATCAGGTCATGATGCTTCTCTGGCCTAGATCAGAAAAGATAAGAAAACTCCAATCTGGGAAGATCAAGCATGGGTTACCTTGCATAAATGTTCAGACATGTTGTCCTGAGTTCTACAATTATTCTTAATAGATAATATATTCTGAATAGATAATAGATAATATTTTCTTCTTTTTCAAATCAAATACATAGGTTCCATTTTATCTTTTCTGCAAAGGCCAATGTTTTAAAAATGGTGGTTAGAAACTAGTTATTCAGGATGCAAGGGAACAAGGGGAGGCACTGGGGGAAAAAATGATGACATTATGCTCTGTCCTAAATACACCACCACCATGAATACCACTCTTTGCAAAATTATAATGCAGCAATTATTTTCAGAAAAATAGAAGGAAGCCTCATAGAATAAAGAAAGGGCATCAGGACAAGGGAGAAGGGGAGGGATAGGGGAAGTTCTGGGGAATTAGATTGACCACTTATGATATGTGCATATGCAAATATGTCACAGTGAATTCCGCTATTATGTATAATTGTAATTTACCAATAAAAAACATAAAAAATTTCAGGGGTGATTTCTCAACAACAGCAGACATAGTAGCTCTAGACCTCACTAACAACGACTATCAAATCCAAACTTAGTAACAGAGATTCAAGTTTTCTATAAGGAATTTATGATCAAATTCTCTTTTCCTTCTATTTTTTCTCTTAAGAAAGACTACCTGGGCTGTGTTTACTATTATTTAAAGACAAAAAATGTGAAATAATATACATCTACTCTGCCCTCATTTTTAAAAAGAGTTATTTTCGATGATGTGAGAGGGAAAAAAAAAGAGAAATGTGTCACATTAGATTGGGTAGAGAGAGGTGATGGGAGGGGAGGGGAGGGGAAGGGGGGATAGGAAGGGCAGCAGAATAAAATAGACACTAGTATTGCTGTATGTATATACGTGGCCATATAACCAATGTGATTCTGCAACCTGTACACTTGGAAAAATGAGAAATTATACCCCATTTGATTCAAATGTTAAAAAAAACAGTTATTTTCATCAGTGTTTAGCACAGATAAAACACCAGGAACACAACCCTTAATTTTCTATGGCTCAATCAAAATCAAAGAGCTCCACTTTGAGTCCTTCTTTAAGGCCCTGTTTGAGTTGGGCTGGGCTGCATAGCATACACATGACAATTACCAGTCAAACTGCTCACCATCTAGCTTTATGAGGTCATTATGCTATATCTAGATATAATTCCTGATGAAATGTATTTAACTCCTAAAGGAGTCCCTAACCAATTCTATGCTATTTGATAAATTATGGCCACAGAAATGGTGCTGGGAATGTACACTAATTGCTTCTAAAATTAAGCCTACACTGAGACTAATCACTCTACCTTTAACTCATCTACCATTTCTTTTTAGTCCCTTCTCTAAGATAGACAACATTTACCAGATGCAATGGAGAAAAAAGTGAAAACAGCCTCTTCTCAATTATTTTATACGAGGGTACTAAATTACATCATGCCCAAACCAATGCATAGATAACGGAAATCTTCTACAAAATACATTTTCCTACTTAAGTTAGCAATCATTACCATCAAATGAATATTTTGAGAGTTACATCTTTGGCGGGTAATCATGATTTGTCTCAGTGCGAAGAAAATCTGGATGACTTTGTTCCCTAGATTCTCATCCTGTACAGTTGCCTAATTTCTGGTGTATGTGCACTGTGGATTTCACCATCCTCTAATGAAAAGGCATTACATAAATTCCCTCTGGAAATTAAACAGAAAAGACATGCTTTTACAAACTTGGCATATTTCTTGGAATTGATGCCTACTGACACAGTGCATTTTGAACCAATTACTCTAATGGTTCTCAAAGAATGTGTTTGAATATCATCCCTCTGCATTATTCTCGAGAGCCAGTCTTTATGTACAGTGACTATGTACATGCTTAAACAACAGATGCCTTAGATGGAAGATGAGCCTGTCATAAAGTATCTGCCACCTGCTTTTGCCCATCATTATTCCCTTAATAGCTTTCTACCTGTGGGCCTATTGAGCCACCAAAGAGAAGTGCCATTCCCCAAAGTACCACCATGAAAGCAATACTTATGAGGTTGGCATCAGAAAGCCAGCTGAACAGCATTTCCCAGTACACCGCTGCAATATGTCATTTTTGAAAATGCCATGTTAGTGGAGATATGACTTTGGGAATTGACTTAATAACAATAATAAAAATAAAAATGGCTGGCACTTAGCAAGGAAAGTGTCTTTCATCCCGAAGGGCCCACAAGTGCTTCAGATTCAGAAAAGCAGTCAAACCTAAGAAGGGTGACAGCACTCAGCCCAGCCATGAAAGCTGGGAAAGTGATTGTCAAAGAGGAAAGGACAAGCTTGCCTCTCAAAGATGTATCATACGCTTTTTATTTTCCACGTGGAGTGGAGTGATATCACCTTAGATTTTCATCTCTTCAGAATAGATGACAAAAATAGACTTTTGTGTCCCACTCTAGGTAGAAACTATAGAGTAGTAAAGAAAATTGACCTTGCAGCAATGGAGCTCAGATTTAGAAAGTATCAAAATGGATCCAAAGCACCATAGCACACTTTCTGACTCTCAGGATCTCACTGCAGCCACCCTCGTAGAGAGACATACTGTTAAAATATGAGCTAAGTGGGTTTCTACTTTTAAGAAAGAGCGGTAATGAAGAATGAATTGCTGGTAATTCTGGCCCTCACAGACCTTGTTCACAGAAAAGGTTTCATCACGATGGCTAATGGCTTTTTGATCATGCTGAATGAAACTACCATGGTGGGACTAGCTGAGTTCTTAGATTTCATGTATCACATTCATGTATAATGTTGGCCATGGGGACATATTCTCCAATTCATACCAAGAAACATCAGTGCACAAATGGTTGTTAAGAATATTATTATACTGGGCCGTGGATAGTCAGTTATGTTCTTTTTAACGTAAGCATGCCATAAGCTCTAATCTTGGCAAATTCAATCTGAAATCTACCTTCATTGAGTACGTACTACCATAGTATTGAGATGACTTAATCAGTTTGTCCTCTGGCTCTGTTGATAACCACAAACTAACTACATTAAATAAATTCTTTGGTTAAAGTTTTACTTCTTCCAATCGATTTTATGACTTCAGGATTATCCCATTATTTTCAAGAAATGATAACTTGCTTTTCTTCCCTGCCGAACCTCTATCTCATAAAACCTTTAAAAACCTACCCATTCATGCCCTTTTCCTTCCAAGGATAAATTTTCTTCATGGAAATGTGACACTGACACACTGGTAATGGAATGGGCATTTTAAGTGATATTCCTCCTTGAGTGAAGTATGCATGAGGCCTACACACTAGTTCATTTGTTGTCTGTCTGTCTCTCTGCACCTCTCTCTCTCTCTCTCTCTCTCGCTCTCGCTCTCGCTCTCTCGCTCTCTCTCTCTCTTCACAGGAATTGTCCTTCTGGAATTGAAAAAAAAAAAAAACGCTAACTCATATCCTTTGAATGAAATTCTCACAGCACAGAAACCTAGCATTACCCTGTAATAGCTCCAAACCTGTCTATCCCTGGCCTTACCCAAGACCTACTGAGTAAAAATGTTTGGAGCTAAGAACCCATATTTTCAAAACTCCCCTGTAGTGTAATATGTTGCTTAAAAATTTAATACAGCTACTCATAATACACATTGAAATGACTGAGCTTTACACACAGTGAAAGTTTTTCTTTTGTTTGTTTTTACCATTTTTCTCTAGAAGTTAGGAGGTAGGCAATGTCTGTCCAGATAGAGTTCTGCCAAGTCAGTATTCTCCTTTCTGCTCTGCTATTTTAAATGAAGGCTTCCAACTTTAAGGTTTCAAAATTACACTTCAATATCCTTGTTTCTTTTCAGGCAATAAACAGAATAAAAAAGAGATGTAAGAAAAACAGAGCACTTTCTAGTTGAGGGATTTCCCTTTAAGCAATCTTCCCAGTATCCTAAATTATTTAAACATCTATCTCATAGCCCAGAGTTTACATAAAAGGCTTTACCTAGAATGTATGGTCTCATACCTGAACATCTTGCCAACCTAGATAGAATTGGTTGCAGGGACACAGGACTAAATCAATCAGTCACTCCAAGTGAATTTGGGCTGACTAAATAAAGACACAGACACAGAAATTACCTTTTTCTTTGGGTTCAGTGACCATTCCTCAGCCGCAGCTCCCACAAGGGGGGCAAGGAAGGCAAGAAAGAGAAGGAGCACATAACCTGGGTTTTATTAATGCAGGGAGCTAATTCATGGAACATTCTATCCAAAAAAAAAAAAAAAAAAAAGGGCAAAGGGTAGATTTACAACAAACAAATGGGTATATAATTCAACCCCATCAGGTGACACTCACTCCTGGAGCTGCACCTTTGTTATCTGTGAAGGTAAAGTCCAAATTTCATTGCAATTGGTGCAACACCAGTTCAGTACCTCTTTACTCAGGACTTAAAGGTGGGTACATAGCTCCTGTCCAGAGCAGCTCCCGACAACTGGTTTCTGTTTCCAGGGAAGACGGAGTAAACAGATACTATGCATCTCTGGATGAGCAACTAATAACTGCTGCTTCAAACAGATTCAAAGATTGGTACTCAATCTGATGTAACTAATAGTAATTAGTGAGTTTTGTACCATAAATTATAATAGATGAATCAATAATACTATAACTAATTAATAGTATCCAGCACTAATTGAACATTTACTATTTGCAAGTGAATTTTCTACCATAAATTGATATGCAGATTAATCAACAATACTGTAACTAATTAATACTAACCAACACTAATTGAACACTTACTGTTTTGCCTAAAAGCTTTATATGACCAGTGTCATCATGTAATCCTCACCCAAACATGTATGCTTTATTATTAGTCTCATTTAAATTAAAATGAAACAGACACACAAGGTTTAATAACTTGACTCAGATCACACAGCTAGTAATTTTTAGCAGTCAGAGCCTTGAGTAGCCATCAATCCACACAGCTTCATTTATTTCCTGATTACACACATTTTTTCTCAAGATAGGTACTGCAAAATTTTGAGTATGTTTTATATAGTTACAACTAACACTGAGCAAATTTATCACATTTCTAGTCACCAGCTATTTGCTGCCTTTGCAACCTTCATTTTGAAACCTGAAAAAAAGGCAAAACTGTAATTTATCTTGATACTGAAATTCCCCTAAGAAAAACTGACAACCTTACAGAGGTATTAAGATATTTCCATGTCAAAATACTTTTTATCCCACAGAAAATTCCTTTTCTAAGAAAGTCCCTAAGGTGAATCTGCCAAAGTTACTTAGGTTTGTAATGCATGGTTTCTCACCACTCCCACATTTCTGAAATCTTTTTTCATAGATCTTGAAGATGGATCTGAATATAGTAGAATTGGATGTAACTGAAAAACCCAATAGATTCAGTCCACTGTGGCTAGTAAATGAATTTTTATAAGAAAATATAGAGAAGTACAAGTCCAGGATCACTCACACAGAAGCCTTCACATTTGCAGTAGGTGAAACCCAACAAATATTTGATTACATCAAGTCTCTATGACCTATGAGAATGTTCTACAATGCTAGATATTTCACCATCAGTAAAAGCTTTGTGAGATCTTAAGCAAATTGTCTAACTTTTTGAAACACAGGGTAATCAATTCTGAAAAGGAGGTGGAGATACAGGAGCCTATTATGCTTTGGATATGACGTGTCCTCCAAAAGCTCCTGCTAATACAAGAATATTCAGAGGTGCAATAATTAGATTATGAGAGTTATAACCTATTCAGCTCATCCTTGTTTAAATAGACTGGGTGATAACTATAGACAGGTGGGGCATGACTTGAGTAGGTGGATCACTAGGGGCATGCCCCATAAGGGTATATATTCCCTGTGATGCTTTCTCTATGCTTCCTGATCCTCCGCCCCATGAGCTGAGAAGCTTTCCTCCCTGAGCCCTCCCCGCATGATGTGCTGCCTCACCCTGGGCCTAGAGCAATGGAGTCATCCCTTGTTGGAAAAACTTCTGAAACCATGAGCCCCAAATAAAATTTTCCTCCCTTTAATTGTTCTTGTCAAGTATTTGGGTCACAATGATACAAAAGCAGACTAAAATAGTTTTCTTAAAGTTCCACAATTCTGTGTTTCTATGACTTTACCTTACATACTTTTATATTCTACAGTAATCTAAATACCATCTTAGAATAGTAGGGGCTCAATCCGTTTGAATTGCTGGCTAGAGGTTTAGATGGGAGAAGGATGAATACAGATAGATGAAAATATATTTATACACACGTATACACAAAGCAGTTTTCCTGCCTCAGAAGAAATGCATACTTGTAATTGTTATTATTTAATCCTTTAACATATGATTTATTTTCAAAACAGCTCTGTAATTTGAGAATTTTCAAACACAGAAAAATCACATAGCCATCATTGAACTTGGAAGCATTACCCTGCTATAGAAACTGGCATGTTCCACCCCTATTGAATTGCTAATAGTACACCTATCTTTTGTATTAATTTTACCTGTTCTGAGAATCCTAATGGAAAAATAAATTCCTGAAAACCTAAATTTTTATGTATCATTTGTCCTCTCAAGGATTATTAAAGGAGCATGCATGTGTAGTCCTATAGATAGACCATGTAAAATGGTAAAGAGACTAATAATGATTCAGGAGAGGAACGTAGAACAAATTCCTGCATCAGATCTTTATAACTTTAATATTTTACTTGACTTAAATTTCAGCCACTAAGCACAGCCATATAAAATCAACTTCCACATTCAATCTATGTGAGCGTGCACACACACACACACACACAGTATGAACTTTTTAACTTATCTACCATTTGCAATTGACCATATTTCTGTTCCTATTTATCACCAAGCAGAAAACAAAAACTAAGTTTTCTATGTGCACACTTTTTCCTTTTCTAGCTTTTCTACATCCTTTTCTATCTACCCTTTCTTGAGATGCTTTTATTCACTTACCTACATTTTGGTTAATATTAGTTAACAATTAAAGCAAGCCTTTGTCTCCAATGAATTTAATCAGACACATTCTTTTACTATTTCTAAGTTATTTTTAATTTACTCATCTTTTCTCCATAAACACATACAGATTAACACAATATCAAACACAATGGACTTGGATTTATATTTTATTATAGATCTTGCTTCCCGGTTCACCCTATTTATATTTCCACTCAGTAGATATCTTTAACATTTCCTCAAGAATCATTTCTTAGGAATACCAGTTTAATTTAGCAACCTATTAGGTAGAGTAAGAATAGCTGAAGGAAAGCTTATATTTAAAATGCATCAGTTTCAGGTGGATCAAAGATAAAATCAAATGACAAGGTCAAATCGTAAGGCACTCAGCAGGTAATACAGGTGAGTAACTCCCATGACACCTGTGTAGAAATGATTTCTAGCCAGTCACATAAGTTATGAATAATAAACCAAAAAATTAATGAATTTGACTAAATGAAAATTAAGAATTGCTCATTAAAGATAGGTAAAACAAAGGCAACACAAGGGCAGAAGATGGTTGCAAGACAAGGATTAAGAAAGAAAGTATTTACAAAAATATAAAAATACTTTATCAGTTAAAAAATTTTTTCAAATACCTCATGTGTCAGTTAGCTTTGTATCACTGTGACCAAAATATCTGACAAGAACAATTTAAAGGAGGAAATGTTTATTTTGGCTCACAGTTTCAGAAGTTTAGTCCATGGTCAGCCAACTCCATTTCCATGGGCCCAAGGTAAGGCAGAACATTTTGGTAGAAGAATGTAACAGAGGAAAGCTGTTCACCTTATGACAGCCAGAAACCACACAACTTGAGAGAAAGGAGGCAGGGATAACATAATCCTACAAGAGTGAGTACATCTTCCAGCCACACCCTATCTGCCCCAAATAATGACCCATTAATCTATTCAAATTATTAATACAGCAAATGGATTAATCTATGAATTAGGTTACTACTCTCATTATCTATTCACTTCACCTCTGAACATTCCTGCATTGTTTCACACAAGAGCTTTCAGGGGACACCTCATGTCCAGACCATAATACCCCAAAACAAAAAGGGGCAAAAGACATGCACAGGAACATTTAAAAAGTAGAAATTCAAATAACTCAAACATTTAAAACTTGATTTAACCTCATTACTAATCAGAAAAACATCACCTTTGTTTGCAAAGAGCTACTACTAGACACTCATCTGAATGGTGAAATTCTAAGGTGAAAACAAATGTTGATAATGTAGAGCAAATGTCACTTTTTTTTTTTATTTTTTTTATTGGTTGTTCAAAACATTATAAAGCTCTTGACATATCATATTTCATACATTAGATTCAAGTTGGTTATGAACTCCCAATTTTACCCCAAATACAGATTGCAGAATCACATCGGTTACACATCCACATTTTTACATAATGCCCTATTAGTAACTGTTGTATTCTGCTACCTTTCCTATCCTCTACCATCCCCCCTCCCTCCCCTCCCATCTTCTCTCTCTACCCCATCCACTGTAATTCATATCTCTCCTTGTTTATTTTCCCATTCCCCTCACAACCTCTTATATGTAATTTTGTATAACAATAATTTTATATGTAATTTTGTATAACAATGAAATAGAAAAAGAAGGAGCTCTGCCAAATTCATTCTATGAGGCCAACATCACCCTGATTCCGAAACCAGACAAAGACACCTCAAAGAAAGAAAACTACAGACCAATATCTCTGATGAACATAGATGCAAAAATCCTCAATAAAATTCTGGCGAATCAGATACAAAGGCACATCAAAAAAATTGTGCACCATGATCAAGTAGGATTCATCCCTGGGATGCAAGGATGGTTCAATATACGGAAATCAATAAATGTTATTCACCACATCAATAGACTTAAAAATAAGAACCATATGATCATCTCAATAGACGCAGAAAAAGCATTCGACAAAGTACAGCATCCCTTTATGTTCAAAACATAAGAAAAACTAGGGATAACAGGAACTTACCTCGACATTGTAAAAGCAAATGTCACTTTGATAAACTGCTGGCAGGAATGTAAATTGGTCCCATCAGTTTGAAAGATAGCTGAATACAATAGTAAAATTAAACATTCTCAATGACCCATTTCACTCCTAAGTGCCTCATAGAAACTACTATATGTGTGAATTAAGATATCCACAAATATGTGTGCTTATACATTGTATAAATGTAAAGAGCAACATTTCTTATAGCCAAACTGGAAACAACCCAAGTATCTATAAACAGGTGCATGGACAAACATTATATGGAAACAAAAATGAAATGATCTTACCTAAAAACAACATAATGAATAATTTCATAAACACAAATATGAGCTAGAGCACCAACATACAAAATAATACATATAGTAAAATTTCTTTTACATGAAGCTCAATAAAATGAGCAAGCAGTCCACTTTGACTTTTTCTGGAATAATGTACTGTTCTTGACTTGAAGGGTCATTATGTATAGGTATTTACTTAACAACTACTTGTTAAACTGTATACTTATTTTATGTTTTCTTCATGATACATTTCCTAATTTATAACAAAAATTTTAAGGAAACCGGAGATGCCAAAGTAAAGACATTCACATGTGGTCATGAGGATTAACCGTTTTAATATAAAATTTAAAAGCATTTTGACTTTTTCTTAGTATGTTAGCACATAGAAAAGAATAAAGGTTATAAGATTAAATAGTTAGATTCTTTGAATCCCTTTCTAGGCTTCTTGTCCTAGATCAGAAGCCCCAGATTTCTGTGTAACACAGGTGCTGAAAAAAACACAGGGGAACACTAAGCACCCTGAAAGCCAGGAAATGGAACCCTTGACATTCAGGGATGTGGCCATTGATTTCTCTGAAGAGGAATGGAAATGCCTTGATCCTGCTCAGCAGCCTTTATATAGAGATGTGATGTTAGAGATCTAGAGAAACCTGGTCTTTCTGGCTCTTTATGAGACAGGGTCTCCCTAAGTTGCTGAGGCTGGCCTTGAAGTGGCAATGCTCCTGTCTCACAGGCGTTCATCACCGCACCCGGCTGAGGACACTCATGTTATATTAATACTATTCCTATTTACCAAAGTTTACTGAAATTGCATAACCTGTAGAAACATTTGTGTCAATTTTTTAATTCATGGCTACCCTAAGTTGATACAATGCAGACAACATACAAACACATCTATAAATATAAGTGATATCAAAACATACCACACACATAGCTATATGCATACAGGTGAAAATTTAAAAAAAAAAAGATTAAATGATTAATTTTTCATTATTTCAAATTGATGTGATTTTAAAGGAAACAAAAATTTTTTATAATTGTAAATGAAAATAAAGCTGCTCTCTTATTCACTTCTCTTTGCTTCCTCCGCTGAGGAGTGAAACAGAGTATACTTTCCATGTATTTCAATAGATTCATGTGCATATAGACTATATATAATATAATAATATCAATGTGAAATTTGTTTTAAATGTTATATAAACTATCACATAACTATATTTTTACAAATAATTTTTGATCATTTAAGTATTATATTTTTATGATGATGTTGATGAATATTCTAGATGTTTTTCAATTTGAACTGCTATAGAGTATTCCATAGCATTATTAAGATACAGTATATTAAGTCCATTCCCTTATTAAGGGATAGTTTTATTCTACTTATTTGCTATGACAAGGAATGCAGCCTCGAAACATTCTTATATATGGCTCCTTGCACACATGAGTGAGAATATAAAGAGTAGAATGTATTTGAAAAAATATAGACAACAATAAAATTTAAATAACTCATAATCTCATCATTGGAAATAATTTCTTTGAGTATTTTCATATAATCCATTCTTTTCATACAGACACAATGAAATTGGGAAATTGGAACACATACAGCTAAGGTGGAGTTTTATATCCTATTTTTTACTCACAGTGAATAATTTTCCTTGCCACAGAATAGCTTTCAGAAACATTCACCAATGGCTCCATGATGTTCTTTTGTGTAGATGAACTATCATTTATAAACCTTTTCACATTGTCACATGTAACTATTTCCAATTATTCTTTTTCTGTTTTTTTTTTTTTTAGTTGCTCATATAGAACTACTTCTTTCATGTAACAGCCTGCAGTCAACTGAATGTTTGTGTCTCCCCAAAATTCGTAAGTTGGAAACTAATCCCCAATGTAATAGTATTAGGAAGTGGGCCTTTGGGAGATGATTAGGATATAAGGGTAGAGCCTTCATTAATGGGACTAGTGTCAGCTTTCTGTTACTATCACAAAATATCTGAAATACTCAACTTATAAGGAAAGGTTCATTTTGGCTGGTGGTTTCAGAGGTTTGAGTTCATGGTCCTTTGGCCCTGTTACTTTGGGCCTGTAGTGACATAGTACCTCATGGTGGGAGCATGTGATCAAGGAGGCTGCTCATCCCACAGCAACCAGGAAGTAAAAGAGGAAAAAAATAAAAAATAAACAGTGTCCCAATATCCCTTTCAAGTGCCCACTAGTTCCTGCCTTGCAAAGGTAGAACAAAGCCTTTAACACATGACCTTTTGGGGATATTCAAGACCAAAACTAAAGCAAGAAATAAATGTTCATTGCTTATAAGTTCATGGTATTTTTGTTACGGCAACATAAACACACTAAGACAGAGGCTGTCCTTTTCCATATTTTTAACATGCTTAGTTTCTTCCCTTCTCTGAGATCTCAATGTCAATATCCCCTGGCCAAAGAGGTATTTTCTAATAGCTCTTTCTAAATTATTAATTCATTTTTTAGTATATTTCCCAAATAATATTTGTCAGGCAATGCCACTCTCTATTTATATATCTTTATTATTTTTCTCTCTCTCCATGAGGGCTAGGGCACAGTTGGTCTTCATCATCCTCATTGTTGGATAGACTGTGCACTGCAGATTCATAGGAGGCAAATTCACATTGTAGACTTTATAGATTTGTATGTTTACTAAAAATGTATTCTACCATATTGCCACAACTTATCTTAAGGGAAAGATCTCCTTTTAAATTTCACTCAGTGTTAGCTTTGGGGTTATTAAATAATTATAGAATTAATGAATGAACACATATTATCACTTAGTGGTCATCTCTGCTATCAATTTTATCCAGGCCTTTCTTTTTAGAATTGCCCATGTTGCCCCAATATTTACTACACCACATAAAACCAGGAAGCATGATCAGAAAGAAGCTTTTTATGGCACTTGGTTCAAGGCCAGTAATTTGGACATATAAAAAGAATAGATGAAATACCACATACTTTTACACTCAAAAATATGAGGCCTGCATTTAACTCATATTTAAATTCATGCATTTAACTAACTTGGCAAAAATAACTTAATAGGGGAGTAACATGTCAAGTGGGCTTGAGGAATCTGCCTTGCTCTCACAGCTCTCACAAGGCTAAGAATACATTGTGCTTATATTAATTATCTAAAAATTAAGTTTACCTTCTAAAAATTAATTTATCTTCTAAAAAGAAAACTACCCAAAGACTAGTTAATATTGAAATTTAGAATGCTCCTAATTTCAAGAATACCATGCCCTGATACCGTTCTGGACCATGAGAATCTACTAAACTTTCTTTAAAATACTACTATACTATACTTGTAAAGTCAAGAATAATGAAAATATATTTGACACACCAAGAATAAGCCTCCTCTACATCTGACAGATTGAAAAATAAACCTTGGCAGGTACATTTCAGCTATGATAGGAACTTTCTGACAGCTTTCCTCTCTATTGCTCAAAAGAAGATGACTTAAATGAATTAATGTCAGGCGGATTAGTAAGATTCTGTTCAAACTGACAGAAGATTATGTCTGTACAGCTACTTTAAACTCTCAACATTAGTCTGAAGAACAGGAAACTGTCTCACGGTTAAGATTTAGTGAGTTTTCTAATACCAAGTGCATTTGTTTGAGGGGAAAAAAAATCAATATTATCTCTACTTTGGAAAGAAAAAGGTAGCACCAGGGCTACCTGATTGAACAGGGTTATAGCAGTGTGCCTATACCCTTGATTTTTACTTTATGGACTCATAACTGATTTGGAACAGAGGAAATGGAATATTAACAGTCAACATCTAATAGAAAATCATTTAACTATTAAAACCCAGTTATTGTTGTTGTTGTTTAAGAATAGCAAAGACCCTTTGAGATCAAATAAAGCAAATGCTTTATTTTACTGACAAGGGATTGAGTAAGCAGTTAAAAAGTGAACAGTTACCTAAAGCCAAATAGGTAATTTTAGACTCAGAAGAATAAAAAAAATGTATCTGTATATCAATGCAGAACTAATTTATTTTAGAGCAGCAACTATGTCCAATAAGCACCAAAAGAAAGAAAATATCACAACTACAATTATACAATTTGGGTTATTATTTGTTTACTAATTACAGAAAATTTATATGAGAGTGTTAACATACAATTGTTAAAATTTTTAACATATAACTGAGGTTGGATTAGGGAATCAGGAGACATGAGTAAAGCTGGATATTTATTGAACAATATGTAGGAATGTTGGGAAAGACAACAATTGGGAAAGGACAAACCTCTTGGGAGAGTTTTTTAGTAATCCAGGGAAAAGGCCATAAGGGAGAGTTTTGAGTGAACTAGGATAGGAATTGATAATTCACTGGATCTAACAATTAAGAAATAATGCTCAAAAGAAAGAATGCCTCAGAGTATTAGTATCAGGTACCATACGGTACCAGGTTAAGCGCAGGCTAGGAAGTGAGAAAATGAAATCAGTGACCCTGGCATATTGTTCAAGTTTTTTTAATTAAAAATGATAAACAGGAAAATATATGTAAGGTAGTAAAATACTTATGCATGAAAAGTATGATCGTGTTCTTCAGCTAGTGAAGCTAGGACTTGACAACAAAAGAAAAATGGATAGAAGATAGGGTATGCCAGTGGGAAGGAAAATGATATGCCCTTCCACCTAAATACAGAAAACCGAAGAAAAGCAAAGATAAAGACTGATGAATCTAGCATAGAGGAAAATTCAGACAGATCAAGGCTGATGACTTCTGAGAAGGAAAGGTATGGTAGTTGAGGAGTCAAGAAAATCAGGACTAGGAGAGGGGACTTGAAAAGAGTAAATAGTTTAAAACATCAAAGCATCTCAGGCTCTTCCTTCTCAGCATGATGAAATGACATCATGCCAATTGCAATATTTTCCATAGAGAAAGCTCCTCAAATATGCACTGCCCTACTTGTTAAAAAACTGAGGATGGCCTTCTCTCTTACCTTATCTTTATACCTCTTTAAAAATTATCTTTGTAATTTCCCTAACATTTTTTAACATAAGCCTATTTTCAAATAACACTATTCTGTACCATGTATACTGTAAGTGCCTAATACAGAATATCCCATTTCCTCCCTCCCATCCCTTATGATATTTCTGTCATCCATTTCACTTATCCATATGCAATAATCGTTTAATGCGCTATTATTACTATTACTTTTCTGAAAACAATGATCTTCTAGACTAAGAAGAAGATAACATTTTACTTTATCTGCACTTATTTCTGTCCTGGTGTGCTTTCTTTTTGTGGATCCTTGTTTCTGATACATCATTTTACTATGCCCTAAAGAACATCTTTCAATACCTCTTATAGGGCAGGTCTGATAGAGATGAGTTCCCTCAGTTTCTGCTTGTCTGAAAGTCTTCTTATTTCTTCAATTTTGAAGGATAACTTCAAGGGCTATAAAAATCTCGATTGGTGACATTTTTTTCTTTCAACCCTTAAATATTTGACTTCACTCTTCCTTCACTTGTACGATTTTGGAAAAACAGGCCAGTGTAATTCTTATTTGTGTTTCTCTATTGTAATTTTTTTTCTCTCACTGTTTTCAATGGCTTCTCCTTGTCTTTGGTGTGTTGCAGTTTTTTATTATATACCTAGGTATAATTTTTAGTTTTTTTCTTTTGTTAATTACTTTTTGGTATGCATTCTTTTGGGTGTTCACTGAACTTCCTGGATCAGTGGTTTGGGGTGTCTCATTAGTTTTGGAAACTTGTCAGACATTATTACTTCAAATATTTCCTTTGCCTATTTTTTCCTTTGCTGTATGATGCATATATGTATATATGTGTGTGTGTATATATATATGTGTATATATATATATACATATATATACACACACACACATATATACATATACATATGTATATATGTGTGTGTGTGTGTATGTGTATACATCTTCCAAAGTTTTCTTACATTTCTCCATATCTGCTTTGTTTTCTTTCTTCTTTTTCATTTATTTATGGGTTTGTATGTGTGCTTCAGGGAATCGAACCCAGAGGTACTCTACCACTGAGCTACATCTGCAGACTCTTTTTAAATTTTATTTTGAGACAGGGTCTCCCTAAGTTGCTGAAGCTGACCTCAAACTTTCACTTTTCCTTTTCAGCCTCCTGAGTTGCTGGGAATTATAGGCATGTGCTACCACACCTAGCTCTTTTTGTCTATTCTTTTTTCTTCTAATAAACTCTTCAAAGGCATTCTTCATTTCTGTTTTATGTATATCTGTGTGTATGTGTGTGTGTGACTTCTAATATTTCCTTTTGATCCTTTCACAGAATTCGCATTTCTGATTATATTATCAACCTTGCATTTTGCTGCTTTATTATCCCTTAACTTAGTAATCACAGATTTTTATATTTCCCTTTAATTCTCATATCTGTCATATCCAAGTCTGATTCTGATACTTGCTTTGTGTCTTCTGACTCTGATTTTTTTTTTTCCTTTCAGATGCCTTGAGATCTCTTGTTGAAAGCCAGGTATATTGCACAGGTCACTAGGAATTGAGGTAATGGGCCTTTGTGGAGAGGATTTATTTTAGGCCAGCTAGCAGTTGGGCTTTGCTCAATGTTTACTATAGGCTTTAGGTTCAGAGCTAGTGGTTTTGTGTCTTGTCTCCCCTATGGACTTGGGGTTTCCCTAAGTACTCCTCCTCAGTTACTGTCTCTGTCCCTCAATTCATATATAATCCCCATTGGAGCCTTGTGGCCTTGGCAAGGTGTGAAGAGGGAGACATTCTACAATCTTCCAACCAAATCTATGTTTTTCTGGGTCTGGGTCCTTGCCAGAGATCTTCACAAATGTTTCTTACTGTAGCTGCCCCTCCCTTATGTGAGACAGTATGGTAAGGGGTACAGAGCTGTGGAGAGAGGAACGCCCTTCCTCCTCCATTCAGGACACAGCTCTGGCAAAGGTTCCATGCTGGAAACAAGGCTTCGGTAGAGGATAAAACTCTGACCGCATTCTACTGAATATTTCCTTAACTTTCTAAACTTAACAGTTCATAACAATTTATGGCCACAGTGTCTTCTCTTTCAGGTAACCTTCTGGATATACTTGTCACTCTAAATTTTCAAGTGGCAATTTGCCATATGAATTCAGTTTTCTGACAGAGAAAAAAAAGTGGGGGGGAGAAAAAGTTGATTTTTATCTCGTCCAATTTTTTTCTTGTTTTACAGATTGGAGTGACAATTTTCAGTCTTTCTACCCACTGGAGCTGAAACAGAAAGTTATAAAGTGTGTTGGTTTAAGTCAATAAGTTTGTGATAATTTGTTATGTAGCAGCAGATAACGAATGCCAAACAACAAAAAGAGATCACAAACATTATTCCAGTCACCCAAACACTGCAAAAGGCTAAATAAGCCTTTAGACAGAACAAAGGATCACATGATGCCATTGTAATTTATTTCAGCGACAAGTCAAAAAGTGTTTACAAATCATATTCTAGCCCTAGCCTTTTGTTTGAAAGATCATCCAGTTTTGACTGGGCTTATAATGGTAGCTCTATATATTTTGGTAATTTAAGCAAAATGAAAGGATTAGAGAGATTTATCATATATTTTCTAATAGCCATATCCAAAGGTCTTTTTTCACTTTTCATCCTTGTTATAGTATAAACTATCTCCAACTTACTATGGTTCAACTTATGATATTTTTAACTTTATGATAGCATGAAAGTAATACATATTTAGTAGAAACCATACCTCAAATTTTAGATTTTGATCTTTCTCGGGGCTTGCAGATATGTGATATGATACACATTTATGCAGCTGAACAGAGGCAGTGAGCTGCTACTCCCCTGTCAGTCACACAGTCATGAGGGTACATAATCAATACTCTATAGTATAATGCTTTTTCAATCTCTGATAGTTGTAACTCACAATGGGTTTAATCAGGATATAACTCCATCATAAACTGAGCATGTGTACTTGATACTTAGCTCTCTTCTTGAAATAATTTCCTTGAGATGATCCAATTTCTCACTTTGGTTGCATATTTTCAAGATTCCATTGCTGTAAATAGTTTACCGCTACTATTTTGTGACCTTGGAAAGTCAATATAAAATATTATGCACTTTGAAGCCAAAAAAAACAGACTCAAAACTGGTTAACTCCAGAAGGTTTCCTCATTTTTAAATTTGCTTTTCAGAAGGTTAATAAATTTTTAGTTTACTTCTCAAAAGATAGATATTTCTATATGATGCATTATCTATTATCAACAGAGTTGTATATTCTTCCAAGTGGCTCAATGAAGCACTAAATTGCAATATAAATTTAGTTATCCAAATATCTCTCAGAGGTGGATAAAAGCTAAATTAGAATAAGATTCCCATCAAGTTTTAGCTCCACTGAAAGGGTAAGACAGACATGTGAAGTCTCCTCTAAAAATCTCATGTGAAAGGATGCAAGAAAGTTTAGAGGTGAAATAATTGGGTTATGAGAGCCTTAATGTAAACAATGCATTAATGGGATGATAGAGATTTGCTGGGTGGTATTTTTTGTAGGCAAATAGGTATGGCTTAAGGAAGTGAGTCACTGATATGTGCCCTTGGGCTTATATTTTGTCCCTGGTGAGTGAAGCGCTCTCTCTCTCTCTCTCTCTCTCTGTCTCTCTCTCTCTCTCAGCTCTCCCACAGTCATGTACTGAGCTACTTTCCTCCACCACGCCCTTCTGCAACACTGTTCTGTTTTGCCTTGGGCAGAAAGGAATGGAGTTGGCGGTATATGAACTAAGACCTCTAAAACCATGAGCACCAAATAAATTTTTCCTCCCCTAATGTTATTCTTGTCACATCTTTGGTCACAGCAATAAAAAACTGATTAAACATATTATTACAAAGTTAAATCACTATATGAATCCAGGAATTCTGGTAGCATTTTTAAATAATAACTAACTCAACTTTTTTGGTAATAACTAATACATCTCTCATTTCAACAAGGAATCATTTTTTTTCACTATGAATCCATCAAAAATCATCCAATCACAAGATTTTATGAATCCTGCGCTTATGTTTACCACTGATTTTTAAATTAATGCTTCTTTCTTACTTTGCTAGCTTCTTTTGCATTGCTAAAAGTCTAGCTACATTGGGCAGAAATGCATTAAATAGGCATGTTGGAATAAACTCATTCTAATTTATTCCCCTGTGCTTCAAAAAATAGTATCCTCAGTGAAGCTTCGGGGTACAGGTTAGTGAAGAGAGTGGCAAGTTCTTTTCTCAAAAAGCAGTATAAACCTGAAAAAATTGACAAGAAAAAAATACCAGAAAATCAGTCCTCTGAAAACTACTCAAAGGGATTCAATGATTTCAGAAGCATTTATGTTTGAAAATTGCTGAAATTTAATTCAAAACAGTGAAAATATGTAGTATGAAGCATTCTAGCATGGAGAGAGACACATCTATTCCTTCCCAAGCTTGTTCACTGTGATATCTGACTATGCTCTACTGGCCTGAGGCTTCCGTATTAATGCATAAACATGAGTCTTATTCAGGCACAACTATGTCAGAGTGACCTCAACCTATCCACACATTCCTGACCTATCATGAAGCTGTAAATATGCACATAGAGACTTGAAATGACCACACAGGAAGTAAAACCCAGGGAAGATCTGAAAACAGTTTGAACAGCTAATGTGTTCTACCAAAAAAGAGCCATCATTGGATAATACAAGACTCATTAGTTGAAAAGAAACAACGCCTATAGGTAGAAATGGTAGAAATCCACAGAAATAAGTAAAGACAGCTACCAACAGCAAACACATAGGCTTATTTAAAAGACTATATTTAAAAAAATCTTTTTTAAAAAAAAGTTCAAGAAAAAATATAAGATTGTACAAAGCAAATATAAGATTGTACAAACTACTCCTATAATGACACATTTATAACAGATATAGATGCAATGTGACAATAAGGGCCTGAGGAAAGGTGAAAGAAAGCTATTAGAACTAGTATTATCCCAAAGTAAACTGTGGAAGATTAATATGCATTTTGTATTCCGCACAGCAATTACTAAAACATATATAGAAAAAAAGAATTAAAATTTCCACTAACATATATATTTATTTCATGCAAAAGAGAGCATCCAAGGACCACAGTGATTCAAAAGAAAGGAAGTATTTTAAAAACAAATAGCAAATGTAAATATAGAAATATCAAAGCCAGTCACTGTGGCATACACCTGTATCCCAGCAACTTGGGAGGTTGAATCAGGCAGATCATAAGTTTAAGGACCACCTCAGCAATTATTAAGGCCCTAATATATTAACATATTAATTTAACCAATATTAAATTTGAGTAATGTAAACATCTCAATAGAAAAGCAGATTGTCAAATTTAATTACAATAAATATATCCAATGACATACTTTCTACGAGAGACAAGAAAAATACTTCAGATTCAAGATAAAACTTAAAATCAAAAGCAAGAGGAAAGTATACTAAGAAAATAGTAACAAATAGAGGAATGGAGTGGCTTGATTAATGTAGGACAATATGGAACTGACATTAAAAATACTTCATTTTACTTCTTGCACTTTAGGAATCTTGTTAAGGAAGTCTTAGTTCCTAAGCTGACATGGTAGAGATTTGGGCCTACTTTTTCTTCGATTAGGAACTAAAATAGAGACCCTGTGCCTAAGTCCTTGATCCACTTTGAATTGAGTTTTGTGCAGGGTGAGAGATGGGGGTTTAATCAACGAATGGGATGGAATCAATCTAAAAAGCTTCTTCATGGCAAAGGAAACAATCAAGAAGAGAGAGCATACAGAATGGGAGAAAATCTTTACCACCTGCACCTCAGATAGAGCATTTATCTCCAAGATATATAAAGAACTCAAAACTTAACGCCCCCTCAAATAAATAACCTAATCAATAAATGGGCTAAGGAACTGAACAGACACTTCACAGAAGAAGAAATACAATCGATTAACAAATATATGAAAAAATGTTCAACATCTCCAACAATTAGAGAAATGCAAATTAAAACTACTGAGAGTTGTAGTTCCCCACTCCAGTCAGACTGGCAGTTATCAAGAATACAAGCAACAATAAATGTTGGTGAGACTATGGGGAAAAAAGTACACTCATACATTGCTGGTGGGACTGCAATTTGCTGCAACTACTGTAGAAAGCAGTATGAAGATGCCTAAGAAAACTTGGAATGCAACCACTAATTGACCCAGTTATCCCACTCCTAGGGAAGAATAGAGGTACGATGGATTAGACAAAGGGGAGTGAAGGGGGAGCCAGAGGTAGTAAGGATGGTAGGCAGGATGGAAGAATGAATTGGACATCATTAACCTGTGTGCATATATTATTACACAACCGGCATGATTCTACATCATGTACAACCAGAAGAATGAGAAGTCATACTTCATTTATGTAAGATGTGTAAAAATGCACTCTACTGTCATGTTTAACTAATTAGAACATAGAACATTTTTTTTAAAAAAATTATTTAAAAAATACTATTGGAGACAAAGAAGAGCCTTATATTATGACATGAGTCAACATATCAGGAAAATATAATAATCATAAATACATATTCATCTAATAACAGAGGTCTAACATAGCAAAAAAATTGGTAAAACAATGCTCAAATTTTAGTTTGATATTTTAATACCTCATTCTCAATAATAAAATGTCAACAGAGAACATGTGTAAGCATACAGAACACTAGAACAACATTATCAACTAACTCCTCCTAGCTGCAGAATGCACCCATTTCAAAAGTACACTTGGAATCTTCTTTTGGATAAAACATGTTATGACACAAAGCAATCTCCATTACTTTAGACAAAGTATGTTCCCCAAAAAACAACTGGAAAGTTAGAAATTAACCACAGGAAGAAATCTGGGAAATCAACAAATATTTGCAAATTAAGACCTTTCTAAATAACTCATGGTCAAAGAAATCACAAAACGATTATATTTTACACTAAATAAAAAACAAATCAATTTATTGACTAAATAAGTTTATTTACTAAATATCATAAATATAAAAATTTATTGACTAAATAACTAAACAACTAAAGCAGTGCTTGGAAGAAAATTTATAGCTTTTAATAACAACATCAGAAAAAGATTAAATCCAAAATAAGTAAAGAAAGGAAACACACTTCAAAAGATACCATTAAGAAAAGACAAGCCAATTAGTGGGAGAAATGTTCAAAAACTATATATTTGATCAAAAACTTCTATAAAAAATGATAAAAATTATTACCACTCAAGAATAAGAAAGCAGCCTAATTTTTCAAATGGGCAAATGATTTGAATTGATATTTCACCAAAGGAGATATGTGGATGACTGATAAGCAAATGAAAAGATACTTGTCAACACTAATCATTAGAGAAGTACAAATAAAATCCATATCACCAGACATTTATAATCATGATTATCATAAAAAAGAAAGCACCTATGTATTGGAAAATATATAGAAAAACTGAAACCCCTGTTAACTGCTGGTAGGACCAGTAAATGTTATGATTTCATGTTACATAGCAGGAACAGCCACTTGTCACACATAAAGTCACTTTTAATCATTTTACTTGCCACTTTCACTTGAACTGTGAATAGGTCTAAAATTACAAAAATAAGTCAATACATATACTCAGCCCAAAGAATATGACATTTAGATAAATACTAATTTTATGCTTAAAATAGCATTATCATTTTTACTAATTTTATCTATTATAAAGCACTTTTTTTAAAAAAAATAGAATTCTTAAAAAATCTTGTAATACTCTTACCACCAAAAATTAATGTTTCCTTCCATTTTTTGTTTAGAATAAAACTTGATAATATATAACTAGAATTTAACACTGCTGTTTTTATCCTTACTGTCATATTTCAAATGTTTCCCATGCCTATAAATTTGCTCCAAACCTTATTTTTATTGCTTGTATAATAATATAGAATTCTCTGATTTCATTAAGACATATGACTAAAAACGAGATTTCTATCTCAAAGACTATATATTCATATTCTTCATATATATGGTTAGCTTACTATATGATATAAGTAAATAAAAACACTATAACAATATATAATCCCACCAGGAATGAATGATTAATTTCCCCAGAAAATAATTTTTGACTTATAAAGAAAAGTTATTCTTTCAGTTAGCATTTCTTCAGTTATTGTATGGTGGAATTTGGAAGACTTAGCTTATGTTGTGGTGTGAGCTGATAAATACAATCAATAAGAGTGTAAGTTATAGATTATAGATTAGTAAAAAAATAGATTATAGAGATAAGAATTTGATAAGTGAGATAAGACAATTAATTATAAAGTAAGACCTGTCATAGACAGACCTAAGACACCATTTTACTGCCTTCTATAAAACACTGTTATAAGAGCTGTTTCTGAGAAATTGAAATGAAAGCTGTCTTCTTCTAAAATTGTTTTCCTGTACTTTATACCCCACAGAATGTAATCAACTCAGGATATAGTGGTGATGGTGGTGAGCTAGCTACATCATGGGGTTGAGTACATTTATGGGTCTACATGACTTTAAAATAGATTATCGCCGCTGCTCAGCTAAAATACTCAGGATAAGGTTGTCTAACACTGTTCAGACCCAAAATGCAATTGGGCTAATTGCTTTTTTTAGCCTCTGTAACTTGCTTGCTTGCATGATGCTAAGAAAAGCCCCTGAGTTGGGATTGCTGTCCTTAAATTCCCAAGACACAGGCCAGGAAATTGCTATTCTTCCACAAAGCATCAGTCTCTATGGGTGGGAAACAGTCCCTGGCCAGGTAAATAAAAGCTGTCTTTTGTTTGAATTGGGACTTAGTGTTTTCTGAGGCAGCACCCCATAACACTAACCAAGTAATTGTCTGATGGAAATTCTGAAAACTTTTAATTATTTAAAGTTTGAAATTCTGGGTCGTTATTTTGTGACCAAGACCTTTGGTTGCATCTTCTGTTTAAAATCCTGAATACATAGAACAACAATGAAATGCATGAATGGTAGAGACTGGATGAAAACCACAAAATTATTATCCCATAAAATCCTTCAGTCTCTATCCTAACTATATCCATCCTTCAAGTTATAGTAAAATTGTTAATTTCTTCTTGAAGATTCTGGAAGCAAACTCTTCCACTTCATATATCCTAGAAAAAAATTTGTTTGCTCCTTGTTGCAGCAGCTTTAATTTTAAAATAAATAAACAAATGCAATCAGGGAAAAGCCATGAATTATTAAAAAACAGATACCTGATTCATAATCTTTAAAGCTATGTTCCTATTAAATTGCCCCCCCCAACACACACACATACACACACACACACAAAGATGTGCTGAATTTCTTTAGCAACATCTAATGCTTTTTATGTAGTGTTGCTATGGCATGAATCTTCAGATCCTTGATCTTGGCTGTTTTATGTCAAATTTCTTTAAAATTTCAACCTAATATTCCATTAAGGTCATATAGTGATCACATTCACTAATTATGCTAATTGTGTAATAATTTGAAAAAACTTAAAAGTGATTTAGGGAAACATTGAAACAATGTGTACAACCATCTAAGAAGATGTTTCATTTTAGTTCCCTATTATACAGAAAAAAAAAAATTTTTTTTTTTGGTACCAGAGATTGAACTCAGGCTGAGACACTCGGCCGCTTAGCCACATACCCAGCCCTATATTATATTTTATTTAGAGACAGTGTCTTACTGAGTTGCTTAGTGCTTTACTTTTTCTGAGGCTGGCTTTGAGCTTGCAGTCCTCCTGTCTCAGTCTCCCCATACAGAAATAATTTTAATATAACTAATTCTATTTACTTTGTTACTCTTATCCTTAGCAAAATTCAAAATAAATATTTTCCAATATATTTTCCCTTGGTAAATATTTATTTTTAGTATGATCACTAAAAACACATTACATGCTTAGAACTATTGAGCAAAATTAAGATGCAAAGTCTTAAGAACAATTAGAGAGTTTTCATGGAATTTGGTTAGTTTACTTTTTACTTTGACAAATTGTAAATTTTATTTGTATTTTACAAACATGTGTTGGTTTTTTAATTTCTATCCTAACATTAGGAAAATCATCTCAATAATTAAATCCCATTTGCTAAAAGTTTACTTATGCAACTAAATTTGACATCTAAAAATCTAAACCAATAGATACATTGATTTGTTAATTGTCCTTTTTTTGTTTTTTTGTTTTTTTTTTGGTAGTATTGAACTCAGGGGCACTCAACCATGGAACCACATCCTCGGCCCTATTTTGTATTTTATTTAGACAGGGTCTCACTAGGTTGCTTAGTGCCTCACGGTTGATGAGGCTGGCTTTGAACTTGCGATCTTCCTGCCTCAGCCTCCAAAGCCGCTGGGATCACATACCTGTGCCACCTTGCCTGGCTAATTGTTCTCCTTTAACTTCAGACTTTCACCAGCTTCCGGCCATCAATCAAAAATATTTGTGTGTGTGTGATTTAAAGAAAAGATCCTAGAAAAGGAAAATTCAATTATTGAATTCTTTAATAGTTCTATTTACACATTTACTATCAATTCTAAACATAGATTTGCCTCAATAGTCTCCTTTTATTATTAAACATTATGCAATTGAAAATTTTGCATCCTAAATTTCACAACATACAACAGGCTTGTCATATTTTGACAAGTCGTAATCAAGGTGCCAAGATTTATTCAACCTAAAAGATAATTATTTATAATAGATTAAAGGATCATCTATCATTAGTTTCTGCTGAATATGGAAATAACACGGCACTCCTTAAATACACACCAAGTCTTTAGAACTTGCTGCTCTTGGGTAGCAATACTAAGAGCATTAAGGAAGGAGTGATACAAGCAAACCAGGAGAATCATCCTCCAGAGGAGCATTGATTTTGGTAGCTACTCACAGATGAGAGTTCTTTCATGGGAATCCAGGAGTCCTGTGGAGATGTTCCAGCAATTGTTGGAGAAAAATGATTCGAGAATAGGTACACTTGCAAAGGTAAGAAAAACAACTTCATTTGACCTACATAACCCCTTCCCTAAAGTAGCACAGCTCAGTGGCAAGAGAACTGTCTATAGTATAAAGTTTCCAATGGAAGAAAGCAAGAGCCTAGTAAGTGAGCACATGGAGAGCCTTGTCTTGTTCCTGAATTTAGTGGACGTGCTTTTGGTTTTGCTTTGGACTTGTCATAAATGGCCTTTATGATGTTGAGGTAAGTTCCTTCCATCCCTACCTTTTCCAGTGTTAGATTTTATCAAAGGCCTTTTCTGCATCTAATGAGATGATTATGTGATCTGTGTTCTTAATCTGTTTGTAATGAATCACATTTATGGATTTGCATATGTTGAACCAACCATGTATCCCTAGAATGAAACCCACTTGATTATGGTTTATGATCTTC
This sequence comes from Marmota monax, assembly GCF_021218885.2. Classification (NCBI taxonomy): domain Eukaryota; kingdom Metazoa; phylum Chordata; class Mammalia; order Rodentia; family Sciuridae; genus Marmota; species Marmota monax. The sequence continues at coordinate 10,431,340 of NW_026693777.1, read as the reverse complement.
TTAATGTGTTTTTGAATGTGGTTTGCTAATATTTTATTTATGATATTTATATCTATTTTCATCAGGGATATTGGTCTATAGTTTTTTCTCTTGATGTGTCTGTCTGGTTTTGGTATCAGGGTTGTACTAGCTTCATAAAAACTATTTGGGAGAGTCCTCGCTCTTTCGATTTTGTGGAATAATTTGAGAAAGACTGGTGTTAGTTCTTCTGTAAATGTCTGGTAGAATTCAGCTGAGAATCCATTTGGTCTAGGACTTTTTTTGTTGTTTTTAGAATGATTTTAATTGATGTTTCAATTTCATTACTTGATATTGGTCTGTTTAGGGTTTCTATATCTTCCTGGTTAAATTTGGGCTGATCATGTGTGTCGGGAAATTTGTTCATATCTTCTGATTTTCCAGTTTATTAGAGTATAAATTTTCAAAACAAAATCTGATAATCCTCTGGATTTCAGAGGGGGTCTGTGGTGATATCTCCTTTTTTCATTCCTGATCTTGTTGATTTGTTTCTTCTCAATATTTTTTTTTGTTTACTTTGGCTAAGGGTTTTCAATTTTATTTATCTTTTCATAGAACCAACTCTTCATTACGTTGATCCTGTGTGTTTTCTTATTTTCCATTTTATTGATTTTTGGTTCTGATCTAAATTATTTCCTATCCTCTACTGGTTTGGGGGTTAGTTTGTACATCTTTTTCTAAGGCCCTGAGGTGGAGCATAAGCTTAATTATTTGGGATATAATTTTTTAATGTAGATACTAAGTGCTATGTATTTGACTCTTAGAACTGCTTTCATACTTTCCCAGAGAGTTTGATATGTCTTTGTTCTCATTAATTTCTCATTCATTTCATAGTCTCTCCAAAGAAGGCATCTTCCAGACTAGACTTGAGGCCCCAGTAGATCTCAGCACTACCAGCCAGATCTTTCCTCAGAGAACACGCCAAAGGAACAGTACACTGGAAGTACATGCATCTTGTACAAAGGGTCAAAATGAAAACTATACATCTTAACCCATCCCACCTGGTGAGAAAGGAAACTAAGTCTTATATCAAACAAATAGCTTCACTCTTAGGTCACTCCCACTGGTAACTCAGCAACCCAGTAACATCCCCCACCTCTTGCTCTATCAGTACTTTACTCAAAAATAATTGGTAGGAAAGACTATTGAACATACACATTGACCACCCATTCTGGTCAAATATATTGTGAACTTCAGTGGACAAGTTCCCTTCAGTCTACAACAAGTTATTGAATTTAGTTTTTTTCATTTTTCATTTTTCTTTTGTTTTATTTTTTAAAAATGTAAATGCATTTAATTTTTTTCCACATTCCTCATGTGTGTGTGTGTGTGTGTGTGTGTGTGTGTGTGTGTGTGTGTGAAAGAGAGAGAGAGAGAGAAAGGGAGAGAAAGGTAGTGTGAACGTGTATGAGCATGTGAATTCTAGCTTTCCCTCACTAAGCACCTGCAGGGGTACTGTGTGTGGGGTTTGTTTTTTTGTTTTTTTCTGATCTCCCAAGTCCTGGTGATGTCATAGCGGGCATACTCACACCAGGATGGCTCCTACCTCAGCTTTCTGTGGCCAGTCGAGATACAGCATATGCTTACTTAACACCCAAGTGTGCTTGCAAAGCACCCATATGGTTTGCCACCTCTTCCTTCAGGTAAGTTCAGGCAGTGTTATCTAATTTTGTTTTGTTTGGTACTGGAAATGAAACCCAGGGGCCCTTAACCACTGAGCCACATCCTCAGCCCTTTTTATATTTTATTTTGAGACAGTGATGTGCTGAGTTGCTTAGGGCCTCACTAAGTTGCTGATGCTGGCTTTGAACTGGTAATCCTCCTTAGGTAGTGTTTTTTATCTCAGGTTTCTCCCACCAAGACACACCATGGTGCTCCCTGAAATGCAGCTTCCTCTTCTCTCCCCCCCCCCCATTGCCTGTGGTGGGTCTGCTCTGGTAGCCACTATTAGTGGTGGGCTTCCTTTTTTATTTTACTGAATCCACCTTTCGAGTCCCCAAGCTGCTCTGAATCTCCAGTATTAAATCCCAGTGAAATCCCTTTTTCACCCACCTCCCTGAGAAGCTATATATTCTCTACCTTGGTCTCAGGACATGGAACAGCTCAGAAAGCAGCCTCCTCTACTCTGCCATTTTCCCAGAATCTTCCAAAGGGAAATTTAAAAAATATATCTTTAGACAAATGAAAATGGAAACATACAAAAATCCATGGGATACAGCCAGGCACAGTGGTGCATGTCTGTAATCCCAGAGGCTCAGAAGGCTGAGACAGGAGGATCGTGAGTTCAAAGCCAACCTCAGCAATTTAGTGAGGTGCTAAGCAACTCAGTGAGACCCTCTCTTTCAATAAAATACAAAATAGGGCTGGGGATGTGGCTCAGTGGTCGAGTGCCCCTAAGTTCAATGCCTAGTACCAAAAAATAATAATAATAATAATAATAAATAAATAAATAAAATAAAAATAAATAAATAAATCATGGGATACAACAAAACCAGATCTCAAAGGGAAATTTATATGTATAAATCTATATGTGAAAAAATATCTGAAATAAAGAACTTAACTTTAAATCTCAAGGATACAGGGGAAAAAAATAAACTGACTAATCCCAGTATTTGTAGAAAGAAATAAAGATTATATGAGCTGGGCAGGAGAATAGCTCAGTGGTAGAGGTCATGTGTGGTATGTGGGAGCCCTGACTTTAACCCCCCCCCCTGTATCTCCCAAAAATTCAGAGTAGAAATAAATAGAGACTAGAAAACCTGTAGAAAATATAAGTAAGAGCTGAGGCATAATTCAGTGGCAAAGCATTTGCCTAGTATGTGCAGTCCTGGATTCAATCCCCAGTCCTACCAAAAAAGATTAAAACAAAGTTAAAGAAAATGTCTACAAAAACATTGTTTTTTTAAAAAAAAAATGAGACAAACCTTTAGTTAAAGCAAGAATAAAGGGCTAATTTAGATAAATAAAGTCAAAAATGAAAGAAGAGACAATAAAACTGATACAATAGAAATATAAAGAAGCATTAAAAAACCTACCTTAAAAAATTGTATTGTTTCCACCAAGAAAATGGAAAAAAACAGAAAAATTCATAAGGTCCCAGAAACATATAATATGCCAAAACTGAACCATAAAAACATAGGAAATCTGAACAGACCAATAATGAGTAAAGGGATTAAATCAGTAATCAAAAATGTTCCATCAAAGAAAAGCCCAGGACCTGATATCTTCATTAGTGAATACTACAAAATAGTTAAACAACAATTATTATTAGCCTGCCTCAAAATCTTCCCCCTCAGAAAAATGAAGAGGAAGAAACACTTCTAAACCCATTTTGTGAGCACAGCATTGTCCTGACATCAAAACAAAGATACCACCAGAAAGAAAATATTAATTTTGCACAAGGTATTCAGTATGTTATATGAACATATATCAAATAATTACACTGCATAGCTTGAATATATTTAGTCTCTATTTGAAAAATAAATAATTTAAAATAATAGTAATACAAATTATCTTTAAAAGAAAATTACTGATCTCTATCCCTAATGGACATAAGTAAAAAAAAATCCCAACAAAATACTAGCAAATAAATTCAATAGAACATTAAAAGTCTCATATATAATTATCAGGTGGGATTTAACCTTGTGATGCAAGGAAGGATTAATCTATGCAATCAATAAACTTGATATACCACATTAACAGAATAAAGTACCAAAATCATAGGATCATCTCAATATATGCAGGAAAAGTATTTAACAAAATTAACATACTTTCATACTAAAAACTCTCAACAAATTAAATGTTCCTCAACAAAACAAATCTCATAAAAGAGAAAAATTGAAAGTGTTTCCTCCAAAATCAGGGAAAAGATAGGATGCCCATTTTATCCATTTCCATTTATCATAGTGATAGAAGTCCCAGTCAGGTAAAATTAGACAAAATAATAAAAGTTATTCAAATTGGAAAGAAATAATTAAAATTGCCTCTGTTTATAGAATATTGTCTTATTTACAGAAAAATTTACAAACCACTAAGAATGATTTCAGCAAAGTTTCAGGATTTGTATCAACAATCAAAAATCAGTTGCATTTCTATAAACTAACCATTTTATATGCTATCCAAAAAAAAATTAAGAAAACAATCTCACTCAATAGCATTAAAAAGAATAAAATTTAAGAATAAATTTTACCAACAAGGTGAAACATAATTACTCTGAAACTATAAAACTTTGATGAAGGCAACTGAAGAAGATACAAATAAATAATATTTGATGTTTGTTGATCAGAAAAATCAATGTTGTCAAAATGTCTATATAACCTACACTGATATATAAATTCAGCACAACCCCTAGCAAAATTCCAGTGGTGTTCTAAATAGATAGAGAAAAAAATATCTTAAAATTCGTTTGGAACCATAAAGCATCCAGAATAGCTGAAGGAATCTTGAGTAATAACAAAGTTGGATACCTCAAACTTCCTGATTTTGAATTATATCACAAAGCTATAGTAACTAAAACAGAATGGTAGCAGCATAAACTAACACATAGACCAGGGGAACAGAATAGAAAGCCTGGAAAATATTCCCATGCATACACAGTCAATCTATACCAAGATGTCAAGATAACAAAATAAATGGATAATTTCTTCAATAAACTGTGCTAGGAAAATTGATTATATAAAAAAATGAAATCAGAAACTTACTCCATAACATATATAAAAAAATCAGCTCAAGATGGATGAAAGATTTAAACACAGGACCAGAAACTAGAAAACTTGACTTTGGCAGTCATTTTTTAAATATGACACCAAAATTACAAGCAACAAAAACAGAAACAAATCAATGGGACTATGGTAAATTAAAAAGTTTCTGCATAGCAAATAAAAAAAATCACAACATACAGAATGGTAGAAAATATGTGTAAACCATTCATACTATAAAGGATTAATACCCAAATTATATAAGGAATTCAAACAGCTCAATTTAAAAAAAAAAAAATAAAAATAAATTTAAAAAAAAAAAAAACAAGTAACAAAATGTCCGTAGCAGAAAATAAATTACTGCTTTGGACTCCATAGCCTTGGACAGCTTGACTACTGCATCTGGGAATCTTTCCATGCACAGGTGTAGAAAGACACGCCGATTTGCACAAGGCTTCTGTTAATGGGGCCAATTCCTTGCCTGGCTTGAAATTTATGAGTTCCATAGCTTTGAGTTCAGATGCCCCCTAGCCTTGGGTGCAAGAGACACCAGTGCACCTAAATGGCCTTGAGACGCCAGCTGCCTGGAAGAGGAAGAATTACTGAGCATGTGATAAGGCTCCCAACCAGGCCAATTTCCTATAGCTTCTTGCTTCCTGTTGTCTTAAAGAACCCTTTGTAATAATAAATTTCTTTGATGTGTTTCCCCTATAAAGTAAATGTTGGTGGGCTTTCACTCTTTAAGATAAGACCCATTAGGTCTTTTCCACCTGTAAAGCCCCTGCTTAAACTATATTTATTGTATCCTTTGTCTTTATTTCTTAATATTTCTTCTTTAGCCTTTTATTTCAGCCATCCCATACCTCCGTAGGGTTTACTGATTCCCTTGCTGCGCAGATCATGGAAAGAATGAAATTTTAATGGATGAAGAACTTGATTAGACATTTCTCAAAAGAAGGTATATAAATGGCTAATGGGTATATGAAAAGGTGCTCAACACTATTCACCATCAGGGAACTGCAACTCAAAATCACAGTGAGATCTCTTCTTAGGATAGCTAATCAAAATGTCAAAATATGGAAAGTATTGGTAAGGATATGGAGAAAGAGAACTTATTTATTGTTGGTGGTAATGTATATTGGTATTCCCATTATGGAAAACTAAATGGGGTTTCTTAAAGAACTTAAAACTGCTATATGAATAAGCATTCTCACTTCTGGGTATGAAGAAGATAATCTGCACTCCAATGTTTATTAAATCACTATTCACAACAGCCAGACATGAAAACAACCAAGTGTCCATTGATAGGTATATAGTTAAAGAAAACATGAGATACACACATTCACAAACACAAACAATAAAATATTATTCAATCTTTTAAAAGAAGGAAGTTCTGCCATTTTTAACAACATGAATGCCCATGGAAAGTGCTAAGACAAAAATACCACTTGATCTAATTTCCATTTGGAACCTAAAAAAATCAAACCCATAGAAACCAAGAACAGAAGCATGGTTACCAGGATCAAGGGGAGAGAAAAATGGGAAGATGTTGGTTAAAATTTATTTTCAGTAATAAAATGATTAAGTTCTGAAGATGTAATATATGTTAATAATGAGTATAATAATGCATCATATGTTTAACATTTTCTAAGAGACTAGATCTAAAATGTGCCCACCACAAAAATGAAAACTGAAAAATGCCATTTAGCTTCTTCATGGTAATCACTTCACAATGTATATGTGTATCAAATAATTATGCTTTATACCTTAAGTAAATACAATTTCATTTGTCAATTATAGTTAGCATTAAAATATAAAAGAGTACTGAGCATCTTCATAGAAATAGAAAAAGCAGTCATGAAATTTATTTGGAAAAATAGGAGGCCCAGAATAGCCAAAGCAATCCTTATGGAGAAAAGTGAAGCAGGAGGCATCACAATACCAGACCTTATGCTATAGAGATACATTAACAAAAACAGCATGGTATTGGCACCCAAACAGACAGGGATACCAGTGATACAGAAAGAGACAAACCCACATAAACACAGTTATCTCATAATAGACAAAGGCACCATAAATACATTGGATAAAAGACAGCCTCTCCAACAAATAGAGCTGGGAAAACTGGAGATCCATATGTAGCAAAATGAAATTAAACCCTTCTCTCCCTGATCAACTCAAAGTGGATCAAGGACCTAGGCATTAGACCAGAGACCCTGCACCTCCTAGAAGAAAAAGTAGGCCCAAATCTCCATCATGTTGGCTTAGGAACTGAATTCATCAACAAGACTCTGAAAGCACAAGAAGTAAAATCAAGAATCAATAAATGGGATTGTATCAAACTAAAAAGCTTCTTTACGGCAAAGGAAACAATCACTAATATGAAGAAAGAGCCCACAAAATGGGGGGGAAATCTTTGCCACCTACACCTCAGGTAGAGCATTAATCTCCAGGATATATAAAGAACTCAGAAACCTTAACACCAAAAAAAACCACAAATAACCCAATCAGTAAATGGGCAAAGGAACTGAACAGACACTTCACAGAAGAAATACAAACAGTCAACAAATGCATGAAAAAATGTTCAACATATCTAGCTATTAGAAAAATGCAAATTAAAACTACACTGAGATTTCATCTCACTTCAGTCAGAATGGCAATCATCAAGAATACAAGTAACAGGGCAAGAGCTGTGGCTCAGCAATGGAATGCTCACCTAGCTGGTGTGAGGCACTGGGTTTGATCCTCAGCACTACATAAAAATAAATTAATTAAATAAAGGTATTGTGTCCAACTACAACTAAAAATATGTGTATATATAAAATAAAAATAAATTTAAAAAAAAAGAATACAAGTAATAAAAAATGTTGGCAAGGATGTGGGGGAAAAGGCAGACTCATACATTGCTGATGAGACTGCAAATTGGTGCAACCACCCTGGAAAACAGTATGGAGATGCCTCAGAAAACTTGAAATGAAACCACTATTTGACCTAGCTATCTCATTCCTTGGCTTACACCCAAAGAACTTAAAATTAGCATACTACAGTGATATGTATGAATGTTTATAACAGCTCAATTCACAATAGCTAAGCTATGGAACCAACTTAGGTGGCCTTCAACAGAGGAATGGATAAAGAAAATGTGACACATATACACAATGGAATATTACTCAGCCTTAAAGAAGAATAAAATTATGGCATTTGCCAGTAAATGCATGGAACCGGAGAATATCATGCTAATTGAAATAAGCCAATTCCAAATAACCAAAGGCCAAATATTCTCTTTGATATGCAGATGTTAACTCACAATAAGCAGGGGGAAGGGCAGAATGAAAGTTCATTGGTTTATACAAGGGGTATGAAGGGAAAGGAAGGGGAATGGGAATAGGAAAGACAATAGAATGAACTGAACATAACTTTTCCATGTTTATATATGAATACACAACATCATCATGTACAACCACAAAAATGGGAAGTCACATTCCATGTACATTTGAAATGTCAAAAATAGATTCTACTCTTATATATGACTAAAAAGAACAAATAATTTTTTTAAAAAAAAAGAGTACTGAGCAGGGAAAAAGGAATGTATTGGAATTCACATTTAGATAGGCAGTAAAATGTATCATTTTTTTAAATGAATGTATGACCTGAATACAAAAATGATTATTTCAGTTTAGATAAAATTAGTTAAAATTCAAAAATAATTAGTATAGAAAACTGGATTTTTAAAACATAAATAATTTAGGTCATTACATTTTCCCTTTAATACATTACCATTGGATTTTGCTCTTCTTATTCAATTTGAAAGTTGATATTAGTGGTAAAGATCATTAGCTATGGAATAGTCTATCTGAATTAATCCAGCAATGGTGAACTAGAGAGTCATTTAAACTCTCTTTCATCTGCATGGGCTGCTATATAACAAAGTATGGTACATACCTTTTAAATAGCAGAAATGTGGTCTCAGGTTCTAGAGTCTGGAAAGTCCAAGACCAAGATAGATTTGAATGGACTATTTTCTGGCCCCTAGATAGTGCTTTCTCACTGTGTCCCCACGGTAAAGGAGATAGACAGATCTCTGGGTTGCCTTTTATAAGAGCATTAATTTCATTCCTGATAGGTCTGTACTCCTGACCTAATCACTTCCCAATGGACCCACTTCCTAATACCAATACATTGGTGATTAGGTTTCGATATGAATTTTGGGTGGACAAAAACATTCAGACCATAGTGTTCTCTATGCCTCAGCTTCCTTCTCCTTAATATTGAACAAGAGTACCTATTTCATTAATTTGTACTGAAAATGAATATGTTAGCTCATGTAAAATATTTATATTAGTACCTGACATGCAATAAGTTCTCAGTGAAAGTTAGTTAATACATAGACACCTAACCACCTACACTAACACACAATAAATAATAAGAATGGATGGAAATTCCCTTGGATTATTGAGTACTATTTCATTAAATGTATGTACAATTGGCACAGTGCCTGGCATAACTGTAAGTAGTTGATAAACATTGACTTATTATTTGTGTATATTTCCCAGAATCTGATAAAGTTCTGCTTTTAAATTTTAATTAATAGATTTTATTAAGTTAGTAGAATTTTTTTCTCCATTGAGGTTTGTAAAAGATGATGTATACATGGTTGACCAAATACTTGACTTTTCACTAGACATTATCTAAATTCCATAGGAAGATAATACACACTTATATTGGACTAATTGTACTTGCACAAGATAAATATGATATATCATGTCATATTCTACACAGGCAATTTCATAAATAATATGGTTGTCATTTCAAAATCTTCAAAGCACAAAAAGCAATAAATATTTCATGATAGATTCAGGCTATTAAATCACACTTACAGAGAATTCAGCAGTCCACAGACCAGACAGAGATAATGACACCTGGCATCAAAGTGTCAAAAGATTCACCTGGTAAGGAAAAAATAACCCCATTTTATTTAAGCAGGGGGTCAATGTTCAGCAGGCTTTTCTCCTTGGAAGGGTAATGATTTCAATGCAATTACTCTTCAGCTGTCAGAATTCAAAGGTCAGATTTGACCATTTGCTATTTTTACATGTACTTACTATGTCTATCAGCTAGCCCAAAATTTTCAGTAAGTACACAACTAATTTTGAGTGCTAGTGTGAAAGAAGTGAATCATATGAAACAGAGACCATATGTTGACATGTGAAATATATAGTCAATAATAATTGTATATACTAGGTGGATTTGAAATATTTAAGCTTAGAAACTGTTAATGGGGTGGTAATCAGCTTTTTTCCATGATATCAATCAGAAAACCAGAAAGATGCATTTCTCCATATTATTCTTAATTGTAACATAATTCAAAGAATTTTTTGTTGTTTTTTTTTGTTTGTTTTATTGTATCTTTCTGTAACATTATGCAGATTGCTTAATCACTACTCATTTCTCAATGTGCTCTATAATGAGACTCAATTTTTTACAAAGTTCTTGTGGCATTATTTATTTAATCCTATAAGATGCTTTGGCTATTAGCCTATATCCAATTTTGCCGACTAATGTTTTCAGAGGCTCTTTGCTTTCAAATTAAAATGCCCAGATGTTCTTTAACCTATGATAAGGTTAAGTCCAAAAACTCCATTATATGCTGAAAATATGTTAAGTGAAAAATGCATTTAATACACATAACCTAACAAATACCAGAGCTTAGGCTACATACAGCATGCTGTAGCCTATCAATTGTTACTCTAGGGATCACATGGCTGACTGGGAGCTGGATCTCATTGCCACTGTCCAGCCTGGCAAAAAGAATATTACACCACAGGTCACTGCCCCAAGAAAAAAAAAATCAAAATTAAAAATTCCAAGCATGGTTTGTATTGAATGTGTGTGTTGCTTTCACACCTTTGTCAAATCAAAAAATCCTGTTAAACTATGATAAGCTAGGGATCATTTGTGAGTAGCCTTTCTGCAGAGATACAGATACCTAATCCAAATGGATCCAAGCTTTTTTTCCTTTTTTTCCAAGTTTAGGCAGGATTTTTCTTACTACTTCTTCTTCCCCTATTTCTGGCTTTGTTTAAAGCTTTATCAAAGTATGATTTATACTGGATAAAAATTTATCCAGTTTAAGTACACAGGTTGATGTTATTGGAGTTGTAAAAATGTCATGGTTTAGATATGAGGTTCATATGTCATGGTTCCCCCAAATGCTCATGAGAGCTTTCAAAGATTTTGAGGGTTATAACCTGATCAGTGGATTAATCCATTGATATGGAATAACTGTTTTGTACCTGTAGGCAGTTAAGGTGTGGCTAGAAGAGGTAGGTCACTGGGGGCAAGGTTTGAGGTTTATTTTTTGTCCCTGGTTAGTGGAGCTGGCTTTCTCTGCTTTCTTGTTGCCATGTCCTGAGCTTCTTTCTTCTCCCACAACCTTCTGCCATGATGTTCTACCTCACCTTACGCCCAGAGTCATGGAGTCAGCCCTGTATGGAATAAGGCCTCTGAAACCATGAGCCCTAAATAAATTTTTCCTCCTGTAATTGTTCTTGTCAGGTGTTTTGGTCACAGTCAAGATAATATAGACTAAACCAGAAAATAGAACCTGGAATAATTGGAGATGTTATATATTCAATGGTAAATAGTTAGCAATCAAACCTAACAGTGTAATTCTAGTTAGAGGTCCTGGGGTATGATCTGTACTAACTGATTGCCTTGACTTCAATTCTCAATTACTCGATGTGTAGGCTCATGTCTAGCAGTCTCTAAGAGAATAATTATCAGAGATAACAGTCTGGATAAGTATGGGGTGGGGACACTGAGTTATATGGTTGTAGAACTGTGCCACGTGGCTCAATACTACATCCACTTTTTCATAGTACTGGCCAATGAAATCACTGTAGTCTTTAGGACTCTTTTCATTCACTTTTACTTGATTTGAACTTCCCAAACTGAGCTCAATGACTTTGGAGCTAATAATGAGAGTAAATGTAAAATAATTTTAACATTGAAATGGATAAAGTACATTTGCTTATTCTAACAATTAAGTTTCATGTCTTTGAAGATTATTTTCACACTTTTCCTGGCACTTTATTAAGAACATCATTTATATTAGTTATTTAGATTTCCATACAACTGTCATAAAAGCATGACAAGATACTTTCATTAACTTTTTGCTACAGTTAGAGAACTAAGAAAAAAGAGGTTAAATATCTCCCCAAGGTCATCAGGCTAGGACAAGACAGGGCCAAGTAGTCTGACTATAGAGTGCATACTGATACTCCTTCTATTTATATACAAACTCATTACTAATGTTACATATCTAACCACTAACTTAGGCAAAGAAACAATTATCATTACTGTGTAAAACTCAGAAGCAGTCTTAATTAATCACAAAGCATACTTCAGGCATATCCCTGATCATCATAATTAGGCATACAAATGTGTCACATGCATTCTCTGGTTCATTGTCCTGATCAAATCTAGAGAGTTTCCTGACCTGAAGGCAATTGTATTTGTGACAACTCTTAGTTGTCTGCCCTTGATGGGAGCTATTTTATTATTAAACTGAAATTTGAAACAGGCTTATTAGAATATGCCATCAAAATTGAACCTCAAGGTAAATTAAAAAAAAGAAAGAAAGAAAGAAAGAAAACTTTACATTTGAGATGACACACTTGCCATATCTAATGGATTATTTTGCACATTCAAATTTACAATATAAAAATTAAAATGAGTTTGAATGGCAAGAAATGGTCATACCAAGAAATTTAAACCATAGCGTGCTTCAAAGTTTTTTAAAATTATTTTCACAAATCCCAAGATGAATTCAGTAATTTTTAATAAAGTTTCTTGTTCTCATAGTGAATTCTCAAGACAAATAAAGAATAAAATATTTAAATGCATTTTGTTCAATTTTACCAAGCATGCATAGCAAATTATAAATAATAAGTCTAGATCTAGGACCACTGAATTCAAAAAATTACAATACAATTTACTCTGACTTATGAAGACAGCATTTTAAAGGAAATAAGTAACAAAAAGTACCCTGATATTTATAGAGCAATGCAGATTCACAGAGGAAGGAAATCAGACCCCTGCATTCTTTCAATTGGTTTAATTCTCTCACTTTGCACATTCACCTAACCTTAGAAAACCGTAAAACTATTTGTCTTAGAAATAGAATTTATATTACTAAACAGAGTATTTCCCTCCAGTATAAATCAGCTGGATACTTTATGAATTCCATTTTAATAAGTAAATTTGTTCAATATGCAGATCAAACTCCCATGTTAATTAACCTCTTTCTAGAAAACCCTGAATAATAAAATTCAAACAGAGTTTAAATTATAATTTATATGAAATTTGATTTCTATTTTGATAAATAATTTTCTCAGAGTGATTTGCATGTTAATTTGAAGGGTAGTGATCCTATGTAACCAAAATTTTTAGCTGTGGAATATTTCACTACAAATAGGAATAACTAAAACTTAAAAAAAAAAAAAAACATAAATTAGAAATTCAAGGCTTAAGTTGAATTGCAAAGGAGAAGATGAATGGATGGGGGTAGAAGGACAGGGTGGGGTAAGAAATAAATAGAAACAGAGATGAAGGCAGGCTGCCCAGTTGTGGGACTAGGAAAAGAAAAAGAATCAAATTCTTCCTGACCAAGAGATACTCTCTGGGAAGAGCCAGGAGGTTTATCAAATGCTCTAAGGCTGTGGGCCCTCCTTGGTCTATCCTAGAACCTGGGCACAAGCAGCTAGCAATGAAGCACAAGGAAGGAAAACAGTAAGAGAAAGAAAGTTGGTCAACTCACTTCAAAACATATTGAAGAGTTGGAGATGGCAGGTTTTCAGGTAGGGGCATCAGTGTTGGGATGAATAATACTTTGCTAAATGCATTTTTTTTCCTCAGAAAAAAACTAGGGGGATGGCTAGAAGCTAAGAGGAAGGAACGTGGCACTTTGGGAGAAAGAGATTTATTAACAGTTGATACTCAGCAACATTTCCTGAATTAATGCAATTTAGGGGGTTCCAGACATAGTCACTTTATTAGTTTACAGACCTTTTTAATCCACTGACTCTTGACTGCCCAATAATCCCCAGCATGAGCAGCTATGTAGCCTGAAAGATGCACAGGTTGATAATGGAGGGTGAGGAAGCAGGATTTAGAGAAGCAGTTCCTAAACTTCAATATGCATATGAATCAACTGGAGATCTTATTAAAATGCAAGGTTTTATTCACTAGGTCTGGGAATAGGCCGAACGTTCTGCATTTCTAATGAACTTCCAAGTGAGCTCACTGTTATCAGTCCATGAAACACAGTTTGAGTAACAAGGAATTAGAAAATAGAAACAATTTCTGAGAATAAAGAAAAATCAAACTTTCTTAGAATTAAATATGGAATAATACAAAAGAGAGGATAATTTATAATCTATATTGTATTAAAAGATAGCAAGACCACAGCCAAACAACAATTTGGTATATTACACTAAACCTGATTACCAAAACACTCTTAGCAAATTCTAGCAGTATGAGCAGCCCAGCACCCAATAAATACAACATTGAAACATTGGTCAAGTAAAAAAAAAAAAAATGTGTACAATTCTCCACATGGTAAACTAGTATTGAATATCACACTGCCACAAAGAATTATTTTAATTAATACTAAACCTTTCTGAGATTTCATTAAACTTTACAATTTCCATAAATACTGTCTTTCAATTCTAATTGAAAAAAATTGTAGGCCAAAGGTATATCTGTAAATTGGCAGGAATGTAAATTAAAAACTAACAAAACAAGGCATTTCAAAATGAAGAGTGTTTTTTTTTTTCTATTAACTTTCAAAGTGACGTAGGTATGATATGAGATCAATATACAATAACTAAAGGAGAGTTTAGAAGAAAGAAGAGAGAATGAGGTAGAATTCCACAACACCCAGGCTTAACCAGCAAGGGCACTGTTTAAAAAACAAGAAACATGATAAACCAAAAGTAGACTAGTCAAGAGCATGTGGCCTCCATGTATAAATCAAATGACAGTCACACCTATACAGACAATAGGTTGCTTCAGAGAATATTGCATGAAATGTAACAGCACAAAGAACTAGGAAATAAAGGCCCATCTATAAGTGCTATTATTGCCACAGGACAATAAAGAGATTGCATAGACTTTTAAAAGCCTGCTCGAAAGTTGACCTTTGGCAGGCATCGGGGAACTTGGATTTTAGGAAGAAATTTCTTGCTATTCCTAGAACTGGTAAGAGTCATTCACTGTGTTAAAACTCAATTAAAAACAATGTAGTCTATGCTGAACACTGTGAGTTAGAAAATACAGTACCAGCTGGACAGAGCACACTTACATGACCAGACCCCAGAAAAAAACACTGGGCACTAATTCTCTTAGACTGGCTCTGGTAGATGATATTTCACATGTGCCATCACAACTCCCTACTGGGTAATTAAATGCAACTCCCTACTGGGTAATTAAATGCATTCCATGGGACAAGGACTCCTTGGAAGCTCAAGCCTGGTTTCCTTGGGACTTCTCCCCATGTACCTTTCCCATTGCTAATTTTGCTTTGAATCCTTTTATTGTTAAAAAAAAAAAAAAAAAAAAAAAAAAAAAAATCACAGCCACAATAAGACTACCTGCTGAATTGTGTGAATCCTTCTAGAAAATCACCAACCCAGGGGTGTTAAATTTCTATTACTATGAGAAATACCTAAGATAATCAGCTTATAAAGAAAAAAGTGTTATTTTGGCTCTCAGTTTTAGAGACTTCACTCCATGATTGGTTGGCCCCATGGCTTTGGGCTTCCGGTGACATAACACAGTGGGAACATGTGGCAAAAGGGCTCACCTCATTGATTGAAAGGAAAAAGGGAAAAAAGAAAAAGGGAAGAGAAAGGGGCTGAGGTCACACTATTCCCTTTAAGGGGCCACCCCCAACAACCTGAAGACCTCTCACTAGGCCGCATCTATTAAGGTTGCACCACCTTTAAATAGTGCCACAGGTTAGGGACCAACACTTTAATACACGGGCTTTTGGGGTACTTCCAGATCCAAACTATAGCACCAAGAAATAGCCTTAGGGACCTTCACATTCCATCCACAATTACAAGGCATAAAATAACGATGGAGAAAAGCCAGACACTGTGTGTGGCTTATGTGAATAGCCTTTAACTTCCCAGCTTAATAGCAGTAGCAGCACCCATCTACATTTAACACGTTTTGAACTTCTTGACAATCCTCGCTTTTTTCATTACAAATCTTGGCCTATTTCTAGAGCAGAAAAACTATTCCTTCCCTGTGTTTCAGCTTCTGTCCTCCACCAGTAAGATGATTCATCTACCACCACTTTAACATAGCAAACCCTCCGCAACAACCACTTTCTTTCCCTCCTACCATTTCACATTGTAAATCTCATTTCTAATTCACTGAAATCTCATTCCCCAAATCTTACTTGATCTTTTTTACTGTCTGCTACTTCTATCCTCATTGATTACTAAAACACTTAGATTTTTTTTCATCCTTTAGGTAAACCCTTATTAGACATAAATTGCATGCTAATGGGATAAAGGGTAAATTTTTAATATACCTTATAAAGGTCCTTAATTGCTTGATCCTTACCTGCTGTTCCAGCTTCAGCTTCCACCTCCTCCTCTGAGCTCCAACCATGTTCTCTGGAGGAACTAAAAGCAGATAATATCTGTTTTTCTTGGCATTTATCATCACAGCACCTTCAAGAGCACCTGCATCATACATAGCACTAAATATTTTTGAATGAACAAATGAATGAATGTAGTTAACCCTCCTAGATAATGTGTGAGATTAAAAAGTAAATAAAATTCAGTCTTTCCATAAGGGAATTCTACTAAGAGGTAAAATAAGTAAGTAAATGTAACTGAAACATAAACCAGACAGTTATGTAAGAAAGAAAATATCACCTTTTGTAAAGGGTGGAGAGTGGGGAGGAAGAAGGCAGAATGTAAATAGTTCCCTGCCCCAGCTCTTCCCACAACCATGGTAACCATTGCTACCAGCATCTCTAGTCTAGATTCAAGCATCTTTACTAAACTTCTGACCCATTCTTGCCTCTTACACCTTTGAGATTTTCTCCCTAAAGTTCAGTAAGGGAGATCTTAATAAAACATGACTCTAATATGTTATCTCACTGATCAAAACAAGAGTTTTGTGTAACTGGAAATAAGTAAAGAAGGTGACACAGTGCCACACTTCTGTATTGTTACATGCTCATCTCCACAAATGCTGAAATTCTGTCAACAGGGAGGAGAGCAATAACAGTATAATTCATGACTTCCTTCAAGCTTTGTTACACTATTAAGAGCTCCTGTTCTCCAACAAACTTTACCTCTTAAACTATATAAAATGTTTCAGAGGTAAAGGTCAACTCTATCTCCATGGAAATGACAATTAGAACACAAACTGCATTTTTATAAGAATATAATGTAATGTGGTCTAAAGAAAAATGCAGAAAGTGAAGCTGAGCTACCAAGTATCAAGAAATGATTTGGATGAACAGTGGGTTAATGTCTTGGTGGATTTTGACCATAGTATGGGGCCACAGGATCCCAAAACGACATAACATTTTTGTGCTTGATAAATCAAGCTCCCTACCTCTCAGTGGTATCTCTGTCTTTTCTGCAATCTGCCATTTACAGGAATAATTGTTTAAAGAGTGGAGAGAAGAGTTTTTTAAGTACAGTTGGGTGAATTTGGGGGTGACCTTCAGGCTTCTCTTTGCTTTTAAGATAAAACATAAAGGATGGCTGTAGCCCGTAGGGCCTGCATCATCGGCCCTTATAGTGATTTACCAGTTCCATCACTCACTGCTCCCTCATCACTAAACTAGGCTCACTGGTTGCTCTCAGTGCATCCAAAACTAATATCAAATAAAGTTAAGGAAGCACACATAGAGGTATTCTAGCAACTATGGGATACACAGGGCACAGAAGGAGAAAAAGCCGTGAGGCCATGTAGCAATATGTTGTGGAAACAAGTTGAAGATGTGCTATCTGATTTCATAATACAGATTCAATAACCAGTAAAGAACTTATGCAAGCAAATGATAAGACTACAATTACGTATCAGCACTGACAGGCTGGTTAAAAGATACTGCAGTCACAGAGGCTAGAGGTGTAAAGGTCTTAGGATGAAGCAATGATCACAGAAATTATTAAACACACATAAGCAGCACTGGGAAAGAAAAACGAAAAGATTTATTAGGGGATAGGAGGTTTGAAGATGAAGAAATAGTCAAAGAGTGGAATGTTTCCAGACCAAAGGAAGTGAGAAATTTTCGCTTTTCACTATGATAAAATAACTGGTACCAGAATAGCCTTCCTTCCTATAAACTACTATAAAATTAGAAGAAGAATAATATATATATATATATATATATATATATATATATATATATATATATTTAGAAAACAACTCTTTTCAGGCATTAGACAAGAATCAACACAATTCTATGATACTTGAGGAATGGAAAGCACGTGAAATGAGCCCTACAATTGCCCTCTCTCTCTGAGTACAGCTTCCCAAACTGTACAAAACAAGGAACTGGAGTCCAAGCCAAGCACAACAATCCTATTGAGCTAAGGATCCAAAGTTCAGAATGTATGACAATTAAAGTGTCTGGATTTTGAGAAGCAGGATACCAAACAGCAGGAGGTGTATATAGAATTGGGCAAAAATCTCGAAGGCCCATGGCTGAGGGATCGGCTGCACATGCAAAGGGCAAGACTGCCTGAATTATCACACTGCAGCTGTTAAAGAGAGATGGGAGGATCAAGCAGTAAAAGGGAACTTTGGAGTTCTCGCCATTGGACACCAGAAAGCTTGTTCCCTCAGAGTAAAAATCATGCCAGAGAGTAAAATCAACATTCAGCATGCCCTAACAAATCTTAAGACCAAGTCCTGAAAGGTCTGTATAGATTTTTAGAGACTGGTTCTGCTACCATACAGATATTTGAGAAATACCTTCAGCCTTTCATAAATCTGAACAATGTATGAAAGATAGACTATACAAGTTTAAAGTGCTCAGTCATAATTCACCTGCTTAATTAGAAAAAAAAACACTTTAATGTATTGTTCACAGTGTCAAGTATACAATAACATCCTTATACATGTAGAAAAATAGGAAAATATGAGAGTAAAGGAGGAAAAATACAGTGAATAGAAATGAAACCTGTCAGGGGGTGAGGGTGTAGCTTAGTGGTAGAATGCTCACCTCGCACATATAAGGTCTTGGATTCAATCCCAGCACCACAAAAAAAAAAAAAAAAGGAAGATAGAAAAGATTTTTAAAAAATAATAAGTTAAGCCTGTGATTGCCCCGGTATTAAATTTAGCACTCAAAGATTTTAAACATGTATTCAAATTATGCTTAAAGAAGTGAAAGGAAATATGATCTTAATGAATAGATAAGAAACCTCTCAGCAGAGAAATGAAAATTATTTTAAAATAGTGAATAGTAACGAAATAACTGAAAATTAAATGATTTGAATTTTTAAAAGCTTAAAAAACAGAGAAAAGAAGAGTCATTAAACTTTGAAGCTAACTCAACAGGATATTTCCAATCTGAAGAAAAGAGCAAAAACAGAATGAAAGGTAAAAATAGCCGAATGAAAATTGAAATGTAAAAATTGTAAACACTGGAAGAAAAAAATATATATGAAAAGGAGAAAAATTTTAAGAGACTGTTGGGGGAGGATAGAAAACAGAGGTAAGAAAGGAATATTTAAATGCCCCCTTATGCTAAGGTAATTCTTTAAGCCACAGGACTAGGTGAGCTCAGAGAGAGAAGAGAAAGTGTGAGAATGGGATCTTCTGGGAATTTGTTTCTTAAAACATCTAAAGAGACAGATGAATGAATCAAAGTAATAGGAGAAAAATCAGATAAAATTATAACATCAAGTTAGCTGAAGAAGAAGAGAATGTCAAGAAAAAGGAAGTTTGTCAAGAAATGCCAGAAAAGAAAGAGTATGATTCATAATAAAAATTAATATTGGATTTAAAAATAAGAAATTCACTGATGAAATCTAGTAGGTAAAGAGGAAAAAGAAGGTCACAGAAAAGATGGGAAATTTGGATTTGTTGTTTACAAGAGCACTGAACCTACTTCTTGGCTGAGAAAAAAAGAGTTTATGATAGTAACCAAAAATTCAAGAGAAATGATTACTAATAATATTTAGTATCAGATTAGAAGTGACTGGATGATTGAAACACAGAGGCAGGCTTTTTGGTATAGAAATAAAGGATTAATGAAGAAAGAAAATTCCAAATGTAAAGGAAGTAAATTGAAAACTTTTGCATCAAGTGGCCTGAATATTATTTTTTAAAGAAATCTAGGGTAAAGATGTCCATCTCATTCCACCATCTTTCCTGCCCCCATCCCCGGTCCACTCCTCTCCCTCCCCTTTGCCCAATCAAAGTTCCTTCATTTTTCCCATCCCCCCTCCCAATTATGGATCAGCATCCATTTATCAGAAAGAACATTCGGCCTTTGATTTTTTGGGATTGGCTTACTTCATTTAGCATGATATTTTCCAACTTCATCCATTTATCTGCAAATGCCATGATTTTATTTTTTTAATGTTGAGTAATATTCCATTATGTATATGAAATATACACAGTCATCTATTGAAGGGCATCTAGGTTGGTTTCACAGATTAGCTATTGTGAATTGAGCTCCCATAGACATTGATGTGGCTGTGTTAGTATAATATACTGATTTTAAGTCCTTTGGGTATAGACCAAGGAGTGGGATAGCTGGGTTAAATGGTGGTTTAATTCCCAGTGTTCTAAGTAATCACCATACTACTTTTTAGATTGGTTGCACCAATTTGCAGTCCCACCAGCTACATATGAGTGCCTTTTCCCCCACATCCTCGCCAACACTTATTATTGTTTGTATTCTTGATAACTGCCATTCTGACTGGAGTGAGATGAAATCTTAAGAGTAGTTTTGTTTGCATTTCTCTAATTACTAGAGATGTTGAGCATTTTTTCATATATTTGTTGATTAATTGTATATCTTCTTCTGAGAAGTGTCTGTTCAGCTTCTTAGCCCATTTATTGATTGGGTTGTTTGGTTTTTTGGTGTTAAGTTTTTTGAGTTCTTTATATATCCTGGAGATTAGTGCTCTATCTGACGTGCGTGTGGCAAAAATTTGCTCCCAAAATGTAGGCTTTCTCTTCACCTCATTGATTGTTTCTTTTGTTAAAAAGAAGCTTTTTGTTTGAATCCATCCCATTTATCGATTCTTGATTTTATTTCTTGTACTTAGGAGTATTATATAAAAACAAATATTTTAAATCAGCCTAAGTGTCCTAGGATGTATAGTTTCTGGTTAACAATAATGCTTCAATGAATCTTTAAGGAATGAAATATTACAGAACATTATGTACTGGAAATGGCAGATAAAGTCACAGTGTTATGCAGAGGAAAGGGACTATGTAAGTCTAAGGAAAGAACCCCACAGCTAGAATGAAAAGACCTTTACTATCAATTCAATATAATAAGTTTTCTTTGCACTGGCCATCAGCTTGTTCATTTTCTGGATTCCAGGACGCTATACTTTAATTTTTCCCTTCCTCATTCTCAAGACTGTTTTCCCAAATTATTTTATCTTATTTTTCCATCTCCTTCATCTTAAAAATAGGTATCCCCAAGGTTTAATCCTTGAGCCTATTCTCAACTCATCTTATAAATTCTCTCTGGCTATTCTTTCAAGTACCATATGTCCTCAGTAATCTCTGTGTGATTGACAGTCAAATCTGCTTTCCTATCTGACTCTGAATTCCAGACTAATACTTTCAAATGTCTCTGGAGAGACAGCTAAATAACCACTCAAGTTTCAATTAAAACTGAAATTAAAGTTATCTTGTCAATAAAATATGTTGTTCCCCTTGTATTCCTTATACTGATTAACATATCAGTTGATCCATTGTCACCATGACCTGTACACAAATGAAAAGATGTGATCATTTTGACTACATTAATTTACCCATTGCAACTTTTCCAAGGATAAATAAGACCATCATTTTCCGAGTTATGTAATCATATATTAATTTAATCAACTCTTCTGCTTTTAACCATATGGATGTCTTATAAAAATGTAATCATATCATCTGATCTATTTCTATTGCAGTACTTCTCAAGCTTTAGTGTACGCAAGCATTTCCATACTAGCAATGACTAATGTGTATGGGGACCCTATTAGATGCTAGACACTATTATAAGTACTTTATATGTATTATTTCATTTTGAATCACCAAAACATTATTATTCACATATAATTGTGTGGAAAATGGAGATTTTTAAAAAATATTAAGTCTGGTTTGAGGCCTAATAGTTTGTATTTCTAACAAATATTCAAGTGTTCCTGATGTACTTAGGCATTAGATTCACTGTTTTATATAATAACTTTTTCACATGCTACTAACTTTCGATTCCTGGCATCATTATCTTAATTCATGACCCAGAAATACTGTTCACATATTCCTTCATTTTTAATAACTCTAGACTTTTATCTTAAAATACAGCTTGCCAGTGACATTGATTATGATACAGTGTCAATTCTGAGAACACTTCTTCTAATCATCCTGAAGAAAGTGGAACCCAATTTCAATCAAACATGAATTTACTAAGTTAAATAAAACTAAAATAAACAACCCCAAAATATCAATCACTTAACGTATTAACAGTTTATTTCTCCTTGTGCCACAACCAATAGACATAATATAATCGTGTCACATGTCATAGTCAATAGCAGGCATGCTGCAGGAGATGTGTGAGAATGATATGGTTCAAAAAATTCATGTAAGGATGAAGAAAGCTTCCATCTAGTGATCCAACCACTTTCTAGGAGTCTCTTTTTATAAATGCAGTGTATGTATTATAGTTTTTTCATGAGGTCAATTGCTATGAGAGATTGGGAGCTAGAGCTCGATAAGTTCCCAGTGATGAAAATCTTCTAAACAAAATAAAACCATAGACATAAAGAAAGAAAGCACACTGTACAAAAACACCTGGAATACAAACCAGACCCTGGAGTCAGCTCATAACATCACCAGGTATCTCCCAAGTAAGACATTTCTCAGTCTTATACCATTTTCTCTCTTCTCTCCATCATTTTTTGAAGCTAGCCAATGAGAGAAGGAATTAAATAAGAAGATAGCTATTCTTGGTCTGTTTGGGCTGCCGTAACAAAACACCATGAACATGAACTTATAAGAAACAGAAACTTATTTCTCACAGTTCTGCAGGCTGGGAAGTCCAAGATCAAAGCACCAACAGATTCAATATTTGGCTAGAGCCTACTTCTTGGTTCAGAGAATAATACTTTCCTGCTGTGTCCTCACAAGGTAGGAATAAATGTCTCTCTGGAGGCTATTTACTTAGGACCCTAATCCAACCCATAAGATATTCACCTTCATGGCCTAATAACCCACCAAAGACCCCCAACTTTCTAATATCATCACTTTGGGGGTTCATTTAAACATATGGACTTGGTGGGGGTAGGGTGGAGACAGTCACATAATAGGGCTATGGGGAGGATAACAAAGGAAAGTTAAGCATGCTACTTTTTTTCTTTATGAAAGTTCCCTCTGCTATAAGTTGTTGGTAAGGAAGAGAGAAACTGCCAGCAACTGACCTCCTGTGGAGGAAGAAAGTGTCATAATCTTCAATAAAGATTGAAATACTGGATATCATATGGACTAAGACTTTAACTTAATGCATTAAATTACCTGTGACTTTAAAAGGACCAGAGAAACAAGAAATGTCTTGGACCTGCTAGAATTTCATCAAGGGTCAAGGAAACAACACTGCCCATCTGAACAAGTTCTCAGTGCTATGGAGAACAAACCATTGTTCTTTGATTAAATGAGTCATTTTTGTTAAAAAAAAAATGCCAGAGAATATTGCCCTTACCCTCCACTTGACTAGTGAGCCAAGCTACTTATAAATCACAGATCTTATTCATTTATAATAGGCAAGACAAAGCAATTAACTAAGTCTTTAAAGCCACAGTATTCTTTGATTATAGATATTCTATCTTGCTAGTGGAGATAACATAAAAAAGCAAAAGAAGACAGCTCCTGCCCAAAACATAGAACATTTGACTTAAGCTTTTCAAACTCAACCATTCCCAGAGCAGGTAGAAAATATCCACAATGCCTACATTCCCAGGAAATATCCATTAGACAATCTTACTGAAACAAACACCTGGAAAAGAATGTGTCAAAGGAGTAAGTCATAGAACCACAAAAGAGCCATCAAATGAATGAGATTTTTAATCTCCTCAACCAGCATTGTTCAAAAAGCTTCACTCTTAATAATACTAATCAATATTCTTGACCCTGAGTCATAACAGTTCTTCTTTCAATAGGGCAGGATGAATGGTCATAAAAGAAATTTAAAACATAGATGTCTTCTAAACCATAGTTTAGAAGAAGAGATAAATGCTCAAATACTGATATGGTAGCATTCTTCATTTTGCTAAATTAAATAAATAGCAATAAATTAGGTTTCATGTATTAAAGCCACATTCAATGAACAAGTTCAAAAGAGATCAAAAACTGAAACTAAAAGTGGAATACTGATTTCTATCACATACAACATTCCTCCAAGTTCTTCTAGCCTCACTATATACATAAATGTGAAGTATTACTTTAAGAATACAAAGACCTGCGGGTGTAGCGGTGCATGTCTATAATCCCAGCAGATTGGGAGGCTGAGGCAGGAGGATCTTGAGTTCAAAGCCAGCCTCAGCAAAAGCAAGGTGCTAAACAACACAGCCTCTGTCTCTAAATAAAAGGCTAGGGATGTGGCTCAGTGGTTGAGTGCCCCTGAGTTCAATCCTTAGTAACCCCCCGCCACCAAAAAAAAAAAAAAAAAAAAGAATATAAGACCCACTAATTTTAGTTACTTATTTTTTTTAATACTTGGTTCCATATCCAAAGAGCAATAAGCTTAGAAAACAATAATTTCGAACCCAATGTCACCATGGCAATGGTCAACATCCCAAGCATTCTTACAGTTATGAGAAGATCCCTCCTAAGCACTCTGAACAGAGAGGCAGCCAAGTCCAAGCAAGCAGTGATTCACAAAGTAAGACATGTAAGACAGATATGTAAGAAGAATAGGCACCTCTCCTGAAATTATGGTGAGTGAACATGTTCACTGTGACATAATGTCAAATAAGTTTGGAACCCTTCCCACCCTCCCTAAAATCAGGAAATTAGTCTCACATCATTGGACATTATGCTAGTGAATATAGGAAAAATAATACTTTCAACGTGTCATACGTGATCACAGACAATCCAATGCCTGAGAGTAAAGAAAATAAGGTTCATAACCACTGAGAAATTTCATAGCAATAGAAAATAGCATTGTTAGGTTTGTTACTGTCACCCTTCAGGCTGATGAGACAATGCCACTTCATTGATTCTAGACTCATAAATAACCTATAAAGATTTCTGGCCAACAATTATCTTTACCCAATTCTTAATTCTTTAGAATCGTGCCCTTAAGAAACCATGATTTTGTCTCAAGATAGTGGTATTTAGGGGGCTGGGATTGTAGATCAGTGGTAGAGTGCTTACCTAGTGCATGTGAGGCACTGGGTTCAATTCTCAGCACCACACTAAATAAATAAAATAAAGGTATTGTGTTCATCTACAATTAAAAACAAAAGTAAATAAATAAAATGATAGTGGTACTTAGCCTAGAAAAGATAATAGTACTTAGCCCTGGCAGTAAATTAAAATCATCTGAGGAACATTTAAACTTAAATATTCTGCAAGCACTATCCTCAATTTAATTGATTTAATGGGTTTGGGGTAGAGTCAAACAAGTTTTTTTTATTATTATTATTGTTTTTAATTTAAAGGTTACTGAAGATGTGGCTCAGGGGTAGTGCACTTGCTTACCATATGTGAGACTCTACCTTCAATTCCCAACACAACAAAAATAAATAAAAAAGAAAGACTTGAGATGGGGCTGATAGTGCCCCATATGTTAGACTAGATATAAAATGATATTTACAGGCATATTTTGGGTGTAAAGAGAAGCACAGCAAGACAAGGCCAAAATTGAAACTGCTCATAGCAATGTTTTGCCTAGAACCAATTCTGATTAATCAACATGGTTTAATGAAGAGTAGGTGGGCTTGGAAAAGTTAGGCACAAGGTGAATTTTAGAAAACTTGTCCTGAAAGTGTATTTATCATGGTTGACTTCTTTCTGAAAAATAGCACAAAGTGTTTGACAAGCATTGTCTTTACTATAGCTCTTAGCTCAGCAGGCATTTTCTCTACTTCAGTTGGAGGAAATTTTCACAGAAACAATAAGTAACCCCAGAAAGGTCACCCAGCATTCTCTGTCACTCCAACTGGGAAAATAATAACAAGTTAAATTTAAGTAGGGCTTTCTTTTCAAAGAGAACTAACACACATTTCCATGTGCAGAAAGGTGACAAGAATCACTACTGTCTCCATGTCTATATTGTCATTTAGATCCACAGATTCAACAACATGCAAAAGAGTTTATTGCAGATGCCATTTCTACATCTAATTTTCCCAAAGCTGTGGCACTAGTAAAAAAGATTTAAAAATCTTTTCAGAGTGCTATAAGTGTATGTGGAACAACAATTTATTTTTTAAATGTAGCAAAACTAACTGCTCCCACAACAAAGGGGAAATAATGCTGGCTTTCTAAAATATTGCCACCGGTTTTGTTCAAAACACAGGACCATTTGAAGAGATAAGTTTCAAAATAAAAGTTTCTTTTAAAATCTAAGGCAAAACTTTACTCCTCTGGAACTTATTTTATGGAGAAAGTCAGTCAAATATACATTCTTCGTAATTTGCAAAGCATGAATTCTTCACTTACCAGAGCATATTAGTACTGTCAAACATTTAAAACAAAGCAATCAAGTATGTCTTATGGCATTACACTAATGCAAGGAGATTATGATGGTAGCATTTTATAAATTAAACAGTTCTGACATAAATAATTCATTTAATTAGTATTTGTTAAGAGAAATTAGATTTTGGAGTTAAATTATTTAGTAACCAAATGGAAAATAAGCAAAAATATAAGATCACATTACCTTTAGATAATGTTGTTAGCAGCCAAGACTAATGGCTGGGACATACAAATTACTGCCCCAAGGTAAGCTGTGAGTCCATCTGCTCCTCCCTATTTGATTTCTTGAAGCGATTCTAACTGCTAATTAACCGTGAAAAGTTGTGCTGTGAACCTTTCACCTAACGTTCTTCTGAAAGAGTAAAAGTTCTTAAGGCACACTCAGAGCAATGTATATATAATCAATTGCCATTTCAAGGTTGACCTGCTGTCCTGCAGAACAGAGCATAAAACTGTGATTGTTCAACTCTTGAGGAGGAAGCTTTTTTTTTTTTTTTTTTTTTTTACTTTTTCCTAGTTGATATGTACAAATATCCCTATTTGTCTGTTTTGAGTGATTGAGTTTGCTTCTCTAATAGGCCTTAGTTCATGAGATGATCTGACCCAGGAGAAGAAAAGAACAGACTCATACCTTATATGCAGACAGTGCCAGAGGTTGTCTGTCTAATGCTGCGGATCCCAGGCTCCAGAGCCAACATTTCTTGCTGCTTCTTTTGGCTTCACAAATTAGAACACTAACTCTCAAACTTGGCTGCACATGGAATCACCTGGGAGCTTTAAAACATGCTGATGTCTGGGTCCACCCCCAGAGATTATGATTTAATTGGTCTGGGGAGAAGTTTGGGCATTGGAGAGTTTTAAAAGTTCCCCCAGCTGATTCTAATGTGCAGTCAAGAGTGAGAATTGCTGACTTAGAAGGAGGTCCTAATTAGTTCTGATTGGTGCCTCCTACAATAATTAGATCAGTTTGCCTTCTGTGCCACAAGAAGCCTAAAACTCTAGGACCCTCTGAATGGTGGTCCCTGTGACACAGTTCTATGTAACTCCTCATCGACACATTTTCCCCTTTCTCTGTCATCTCCACATACTCTTCCTCTTTTCCCTGGGAAACTCCCTGTCTCTCGTCAGCAAAACCACCTCTTGCTTCTCCACCTCTTGCTCTAAAATCCAACTCTCACCAAAAGACCAGCTTTTTATTGTAGCTTGCTCAAGTAGGGCTATTTTCTCTCATATCCCAAGTACCACTGACATTAATGTGGATTAGGGTAAATCCTTGCTCTTCATTGCTATTTGAAAAAATATTTTTTGTGATCCCCTTCCTAAAGCCCTCTGGATCCTTCTAAGATTTCTCTGGCTTCCAGAAATTTATAGTCTCCAGGTCGCCCCTTCTCTTTCCTGAAGACTTAACCCCTGTCTGACTCATTTTTACTCTCCTTACCACTACTCCTGACGTAGTTCCTTAAGATTTCAGTATCCTGGAAGTTTCTTGATTTCTTTACCTACAATTATTTTGTATGAGATCTCACTCATGCCACATACTCAATGATTATACATTAGAATAGCAGTTCTCAAATGTTAGCAGTTCTCAAATGTCATACCACCCAGAGTCTTGTTAAAAATAAAGGTTTCTGGACCCACCCCCAAATTTAAGGACTCAGTAGGTCTGAGAATATACATTCCCGAGCAAGTTCCCACATGATGGTTCAGCAACTACCCTTTGCAAGTCATGGTGTTAGACTTGAAAGTACGATGTGTTGTTGCTAAAAACAACATTCACACCATACTCTCAGTTTCTGATATCCCACTCTCCAACTAGGATATTGTTAGATTTTCCCCAATTCCAACAGTTTTTTCCTTCTTTTGGATATCTAATCTATTGATATCTTTTATTTTTCCCCCATCCTCCCCCTCATAATATCTTTTTTCATCCTTGCCCTATTTAGATTTTATGGTCCAGCATTATCCTCACCTTCTTCATCTTGCAAAATACGCCAAGTCAATGGTTTTGATAACATTCAAAATCACATTCCCCTCCTCTCAGTCCTATCTCTAGTTTAATTTCTTTATTTTTTATTTTACAGGGAAAAAAGAAGCCACCAAAAATAGCTTCATCCTTCCACTATCTTGTGAAGGTTAGCAATGAAATCCACATGGCCAAACACAAATTTTAATCCTTGTTTTTCATAGGACTCTACCTCTTAACTACTTCCTCTTCCCTAAGATACTTTCTTCATTTGTTCTTGGGGTTAGGGGTACTTTCTTCATTTGTCCTTGGGGTTAGAGGTACCACTCTCCATTAGGGGGCACCTACTTCCTCACTGACTGAAACTTCTCAGTATCTTGCTAGATTCTCTTCATCTTCTCCAGATTCCTCTTGTGTATTTACACACACTCCCTGAATAATTTTATCCAGTCCCATGGCTTCAAGTATGTTTTTTCCTCTGGAACCCAGCATCTATTTTCAACTGCTAACTTGATAGCTCCACTTGAATAACACATTTCCATACTTGCCATACTACGAACAAAAGTACTGATCTAATTCTACTCGAATCATGTTAATTCCCCAGTCTTCTTTTTTTAATATTTTCTAGTTGTCAATGGACCTTTATTTTTATTTATTTATATGCAGTGCTGGGGATCAAACCCAGTGCCTCACACATGCTAGGCAAGCGCTCTACCACTGAGCCACAACCCGAACCCCCCAGTCTTCTCTTAAAAATTAAAATTTCATTCTTCCAGATACCCAGATCAAAAAATATTGGATTCCTCTTTGATTTCAACCTTGCTATAGATATTCAAAAATAAAGATGACATCCAGCCTCTTTTCATCCTTCAATATTATCAATCTGGTCTTTTGACTATACTGTTGAGATTCGCCTTAACAGGCTCTCTATTTCAACCTTACTTGAAGTCAACTAGAATGTTTTTAAATATATATTAGAACATGTCAGTGTTCTGCTCAAACTCTTCCAGTGGGTTTCGTCACATTCAGAATCTAAGCAAAAGCTTCACCAAAGCCTAAATAAGTCTGATGTGACTCACTCACTCCTTCTAGTGCCTTCCTAATACTCAGCTCCCTCTTGGACTTGTTTCCTGTACTCTCACCCTCAGGCACGGCTTTCTTCCTGCCTCAGCATACTACTACTTCACAACCTTAGCCTTTGTTTTACTCCCTCTATCTAGATCACTCTTCTCAAAATACCATCCTGGCTCCCTGTTTCTATTCAAGTTGAACAGTTACATAATGTTAGAGGTCTTCAACAATTTTACTCTCTAAACTAGAATCCCCAGGCCCTCCTCCCCGCTTACTCTTCTTTATATTGTCTTGATAGTTCTAACATCATATTTATTTGTTCTTTCCCCAATATAAGCTCCATGATAGCTGAGCTATTATTTTGTTCATTATTTTATCTTCAAAGCCAAAGCAGTGCATGTACCATAGTGTGTCCCCAATAATACTTAATGACAGATGAATAAAAACATCTTTCAGTTGTCTCATTTGTAAAATGGGAAAATACATGATTATTATCAAGATTGAATACATTTATGCATGTGAAACACTCAATACTAACACCTGGTGTATAGTAAGTCCCTGATAAAAAGGAAAAATAAGAATATGGCCACAAATGTACAGTTAATATTATAATTTATGATACATTAAAAATGACAAGCATTTTTTAATTATTCACTTTGAAGTAACAAATTATCCTATGAAGTTTGATAGAACTTCAGTTTGCAATTGAATTCCTGTCATATGCTTCAGCTTCATGTCTCTGGGTTAATAATCCACCCTCAAAAATATCACAGAAATTACATACAAAGTTAAAGTCATAGAGTAGCTTTGTCTTATAATTTAAAAAAAAATTAGGTTACCTCTATATAATAGTTTTTTAAAAAATTTTACCCTTGATTATTTACATTTTTAAAGGAAATGTACAAATGAGACTAACAGGAAAGGTTAAATTATGAGTCAAAATCTCTCATTCAAAATCGGAATAGCATACAGTTAGTTATTCCTCAAAATCCTAAGGCATGAGAGGTAGTATATGTTACATGTTACTTAAATATCATTTCTAAAAATCAAAGAATCAAAAATCCAAATTTAAAGGATTTAGCAAAAGAAACCTTCTCTTTTACATTAGCACTATGCAAGATTAAATATTTTATAAATAAATTTCACATTATATACATGTAAGCTGAAATGTTAAAGATTCTCATTATTCTCACATCTGTAGTAAAGGTCTTATTCCTTATGATTTTACACAGTAACCAATTTAATTCAAAACTGAAAACAATTTGGTTAAAAGTATATTATATTCTTGACATTTAAAAAAACTCAATAATAAATGTTTCACTTTCCAAATATTTTCTTTTTCAGTTTTTTTACCACTATCAGGCAGGCCTACATTTTCTGATTTCCAATTTGTTTAGTCATTCCATTAAGTTGTCTACAATTAAATTATTAATCCAGACAATATGATATATTAGCTGTTAAATCAAACAAATTTTAACATATGTTTATATAACCAAGGGCTTTAATAGAAAGGTTTATATGAAAATTATATACTCTCTTTAGAAATAAACATACAAGTAAAATTTTGCATAGAATCTAGGAAGTCCTCTAAATGGAAATCTTCCATAAGTGAAGACACAAAAGAGTGTTCATTATCCCCTAGAGGTCCATGGAACCCACTTACAAACAGACACACAAACATTTGTATAAAATTCTATTTATTCAGTCTATAAAAAATACTGTGTACTGTCCTAGACATTTTATACACCTTATTCAATCTTTACAATTATCCCTGTAAATACATAGCAATATCATTTTACAGACAAAAATTAAATAAAATTGTGAAAATACATGACACAGACAATGTCACACAACCTAAAAAGAAAATTTGATGTTTTGTCCATCACACTATTTTCTAGGAGCATATAAAATAGTAATCATAAAGCATAATCTGAACTCATATTCCCTAGCTTTTTTTTCTTGCTGTTCTAATTAGTTATACATGACAGTAGAAAGCATTTTGACACATCATACATTACTTCTCATTCTTCTGGCTGTATATGATGTTGAATCATGCCGTTCATAATATAAGGTAATGATGTCCACTTCATTCTACAATCCCCTAGCTTTTTTAAAGTTATCAATTACATAACAGCACCAAAGTACACAATACACCTTTTCTCATAGAGCAATCATATGCCACATAATGGTATTTTGGTACTTTGATAGTTGTTTCATAAATTTGTATTACTTAGTGACACCAAAACTGTCTTAGTTTGTAACTACACTCTATGATTTACCAATAGTAATGAAATCACAAGACACATTTCTCAGAATGTATCTTTTTTAAGTGATGAGTGACTATAGAACGAATTGGAACTCAAAATGTGTCCACTTTTCCATTTCCACTCCCAAAAGAATATTTACAGCATGTTAAATAGGTTATTATAGTTGACTATTTTTTTTAGATGTCCTCCGCTATCCTCCAAGTCCCCAAAACAAATGCAAATCATGAAGAGATTAAAAATACATTTGAAGACATTTTAAGTTCACTGCAGAAATTCAGTAACAGCTCAACAATAAGGTTTGTTTTGTTTTCTCTTTTAAATAGTCCTACAGCTATCCAATTTCACTCTCAGGTCATTGTATCTTTTTAAAAATTTGTTCAGCAGAGCACATACAGTTCACATTTTTAAGCTCTTTTTCTGTTAACAACCTCTTGCATGTTTCATAAACATTATACTCAGAGCCAACCAATCCTCAGAGAATAGATAACTAGGCCTCGAAGAAAAATAAAATTGCCTAGCCAGCCAGGTTCTAGCATTCACCCATTAAAATGAACCAAAACTGTATCTTGAAACTTTTAGATAAAGCAAGCAACAACCTGAATTTCAAACTTTTTCCTTCCACCAGTTGAAAACCGATGATTACATGCTGAATAATAACAATGTAAAAACAGAATTTTCTTCATCCCTCGTACATGTGGTTAAATTGGCAGCCTTTGTCATAATTTTAATGTATTAATCATATATGTATTAATCATTTTCAGATAAAAATCATGAACTTAATAAAACAGACCTACATTTTCATTAATATCAGCCATAACAGAAAATTTGTCACCATTGCATTGCAATCAGAATGGGTGCAGCAAACTCCTGAACTTTCTCCAAAGATTCATTATTCAGGTTAAGACTACAAATGCTCATCTTTTGATGGAGTTACATCCTAATAAACCATTATATGTTAAATTGTAACTTAGTTTATCTTAGCCTCAGCTGCTTTGAACTTGTTCAGAACACTTACATTAGCCTAAGGTTAGGCAAAATCATCTAACACAAATCCTAACTTATAATGAAGTATTGAATAGCTCATATAATTTATCAAAAACTTGTATCCAAAAAGTGCTGGCAACACAGTGCACTGTAGAGTATGAGCTGTTTACCTGGTATTCACACGGCCGACTTGGAGTTGTGGCTCCCTGCAGCTGCTCAGCATGGAGAGAAAGAGGGAGAAAAAGAGAATCACATATCCTCATCAGAAAAGATATCAGAATCCAAAATTTGAAGTCAGGTGTCTACACAATTTATATGGCTTTCACATCATGGGAAAGTTGCAAAATCATAAGTTGAACTACTATAAGTTAAGCACATAACACATAATAATACAACACTACTATGACATGCAAGGATTATTATTTTTTTATATGCAGAAAGTTCATAAAAATCTGTAAAAAAAAATACCAAAACTTTAATTTAAAAATAAGATCCAAGACTTTTAAGTAGTCTATATTTTTCCCTCAGGTATGAAAGAATAAATAGTGTTAAGAATTTGAAAAATACATATTCGTACAGAGAAAGTTTTAAACATTGTAATTTAACAGCCCCCCCCCCAAAGCATCATGATGTATTTCCTAAAATTCATTTTTACTTGTCTGCTTAATTTAATTACAGAATGGAAATGCTACCGTATTTGCAATTTTGTTTCTATTTTCTATTCCTATATTATCATTTTTCTCATGTCACTAAATATTTCTTGAAAACATGCTGAAGATAATAAAATAAACAAATCCTTTGGGCAGTATTTATGAAGTATTATAAAGCAATATTCAAATGACTTTCTACCACACACAGATTTTAGAACATAAGGGATACCTTATAGGGAGTAGGGACAAAGACTGTGTCCTCCAAAACTCTTCTCCAGTCTTTATATAATCTTGCCAACTGACAAGTATTCTTCTCAACTTTTGTCCTAGATTTAATTTTTTTCAGAGTAAATGTCATACTATTTACTAGAGTTCTGATATTTAATATTACTATCTTCAAAGAGTTTCTTCTTTAGGACTTCCCCCAAAAAAGTATTTTATAAATTAAATATATTCAATTGCCAGGGTTTTCTTAAGTTAACCAGATAATGGGGAAAATTTTATATTAAATATGTAAATACTGGCTGGAACCCCCATTTCATTTTTACTCATAGGGCTATAGCCAGTGTTCATGCTGTTGTTTAAATATATACATCCAAATAGCAAGAAAACACTTCCCATTCAAAATATAGAGACTATGTCAAGCTTAAATTTTACAGTTATATGGTCAATACTTTGTGTTCTCTGATAATACTTTAAAACTGCACATTTTTATCCAAATTGTGAATAGTTATCTTTTAATCCAAAAGTTCTAATTTTAGCATATGTTCTTTTAAAAAGAAAAGTATTTTTAGACTTGACTGTACCCTACCTCAGAAGTATTTAAAGATACTAGAAAACCAAAAAATCACATTAAATAGTATGCAAAATTGGAATTTCTTGTCCTGCTCTAAATATTTATTTGGATCATGGTAAATACACATGTGGATATATTTAAAGTCATTTGCACATATGTTGTGGGACAAAAAATTCTCAGGACCATAAGTGTCCTACACTCAGAAACCAAGCACTTCCCATTGCACAACAGATCAAGTCCACACATCTTTCTGGACATGGATATGATGGCAGGTCAGACCCATAAGACCCCTGAAAGTCTGCTGGGCTCCACTGGGCCTTTCTCTTCAGCCTAGATGACCTCTTCAGTTTCTTACAAAACCGCACTTATTCCTGAACTCACAGTTTTGCTTATGGATTTTATGAACTATTTGCTTTACTCCTTTTTTTTTTTTTTTTGAGTTACAGAGAAGAACCAGGCATGCAAGATCTGTTCTCATGTTCACCTCTTCTGTTAAGTCCTTTGTGCCTCAACAAAGTGTCTTTATTGTCTTTGTCATACAGTTTGGTACTTTGTTTTACTCAGGTGATCATTCTTCCTGGCCTATTTCTAATTGTCTCATGTACTCCTTTCCTAACACAATTGTGAGCTACCAAAAGGTTAATTATAAAAGACTTTCTAGTGCCATCTTCACATGGGGATGCAGCATAGTAAGAACTCAATAAATATCTCCTCATTTTAACACTTCTTCCTACACCATCAGTTAAGTCTACTGCTGCAAATGTTACCACAGCTGTGAAATCTCACACTATGGTATGATCAGAAGTAGAAATGAAAAGATTTTTAAATAGTTTATTGACTAAACGTAAATGCAGTCAAATACTTATAATAAAACTTCATCATTTCAAAGAAGCTACTTAAATAATATAACTAATAAACAAATCAATAGTAAGTGCTTCACACTATGAATAACCATCCTCATAGTATAACAACACATATACATTAAAATACAAAATACTTAACTAAATTATTTAGGATTTAATATTAACAAGATTAAAAAAAAAAAACAGTTTTTAAACAATAGGTTTGGGGTAATTATGTAAAAGTGTGCCGAGTTCTTAGTAAATCTCCAAACCTGTGATTTATATATTATGCAGTCTCCTTTCTGAATCATGTTTCCAACCACTCATGATTACCTGGGCATATCCTACATCACGGTTTGTCTATTCCAATTTTGGCATCATTTTCTCCCTTAGTTAATAGACAATATTCATGAAATGAGCAAACTTGTTTTATTTTAAAAGACAGAAGGACAAAAAATGAATCTGAGCGCTATCTAGACAAACTTACTACCTGAGCAATTCTCTTCAGGTACTAGTATGAGAGAGAATCTGACTCAAATTCTTTCATTAAAAATACTGAGCATACAGTGGTAAAGTACTCCTGGGTTCAGTCCCCAGTACCAAAAAAAAAAAGAAAAAAAATTTAGACTGAGCACTGAGGCAGGTGTGGTGGTGCATGCCTGCAATCCCAGTTACACAGGAGACTGTGGCAAGAGGATCAAAAGTTTGAGGCCAGGCTCAGCAGTTAAGCTAGACCCTCAACAACTTAGTGAGACCCTATCTCAAAATAGAAAGGGCTGGAGATGTGGCTCATTGATAGAGTACCCCTGTGTTCAGTTCCTACTCTGAGGGGAAAAAAAACAATGAGTATTTTCTGCATCACTGAAACTGTTGAAACTATGAATCTTGAATCTATAAATGGAAACTATAAATGTCTAGAACCTACTGTATTCACTATTTTGTTATGCAGAGAGGGCTATAACCATTAGAGAAATTCCAAGTATTTTAAATATAAATCCCTTGCCTAAGAGCAAGCAAAAATTCTATCTAAATCTTTGTTCTCCAAGGCACAACAAGGCAAACGAAAGTTGGCAGGGGCTCTTTGAGAACTGTCTTCAATTTTGATATTCAGGTGGTCCATTCTGTGATTTAAAAGCAATGGTTGATGGCAAAATATTAATTGAAATAAATTAAACATCTCTATTTAAATTTGCCCATGGTAGATTTATAAAGTAGAATATCTAGTAGACATCATTTAAGAATCTCAAATATTTGCTAAATTAGTGAATAAAGATTTATTATAATTAACATGGGATACTTTAATAATGTTTATGTTTTAGTCAACTTTTTTTTTTTCCTTCTGTGACTTCAAGACCTGACAAGAACAATTGTAGAAGAGGAAAAGTTTCTTTAGGTGCTCATGGTTTTAGTCCATAGAGAGCTGGCTCTATTCCCTGGGGCTCCAGGTGAGGCAGAACAACATGGAAGAAGACAGTAGTGGAGGGAAGCTGTTCTATGATAATCAGACAACAGAGAGAGCAAGTTCCACTCATAAGATACAAAACATACACGAAAAGGCACGCCCCCAGTGAATACCTCCTCTAGCCTCACCCTACCTGCCATCAGCCCCCACTCAGTTAATCCCATCAAGTATTGATTTGTTGATTGGATTAGGTCTCCCAGAGCATGATCATTTCTCGTCTAAACCTTCTTGCATTGTCCCTCACAGGAGCTTTTGGAGGATACCTCACTTCCAAACTATAATAGTTTATTTAATTAAACTGTATTGGGTAAAAATCTTAATTCCTTTCCTAACCTCAATGAATCCACTGTAACAGGAGATACGAATAACTGTAATATCTTAAAATTCATAAACAATACTTTCTACTCCATTTAAACTTTCCCCTCATTCATTTTT
The DNA here is from genome assembly GCF_021218885.2 of Marmota monax. NCBI lineage: Eukaryota > Metazoa > Chordata > Mammalia > Rodentia > Sciuridae > Marmota > Marmota monax. The sequence continues at coordinate 10,394,192 of NW_026693777.1, read as the reverse complement.
TTTAGTGCAAGAGTAGCTAATTTACAGTAAAAAGTTCATAAGTTCAACATAAATACTCCATCAGTGAAATATGCCATCTGGAAAAGAATTGCATATTTCTATTATCTTAGGTCTGTCAGTTAATCACCAACAGATGAAATTTTTTTAAAAAATGAATTCTACTGAAGCTATTTAGGAAAAACTTTGTCTTACACTGCACCAACTACCAGGTGATATCAAAGAAATGTATCTTTCCACTTGGAGAATTCACAGAAGATGTATGTCTATAAAGGTTAGAAAACAAAACACAATAGCACAAAGTCCAGCTTGAAATTGTGAGTGTATGACTATAAAACTGACATCAAGTATAAGTAATATTTAGATTAGTAGTAACTTGTTTCCTAATGTGAAGTGTGAGATTCATGATTTTAAAACCTCAAATGCATTAGGTAATCATTAAAATACATAATTATAATTAAAGTTTATAAAGAGGTACAAAAAAATTGAGCCTGAGTAGAACTTTCCTGAATTTGTTAATTGTTCTGTAACTATAATTTTATAGTAACTGTACTGTAAAATTCAAAATTTTTATAGATCTAAAGGAAGTATGTTGAAATTAAATGTCATCAATGAAAGAAAGATTTAATTCCTATTTGAGTCCCTTTTCCATAGAACTATAGTTTAGTCAGCACAGGACTTGTCATTATTATTTATATAAATAAATACATTCAAGCAATCAAAAATTTTCAATGTCTCATGTGTGTGGCAAACTCATAATAACTGGGGCTAGAATAGTTAGACAGGAACAGAAACTCCTTCCTTTATAACTCCTTTCCTATAAATTATTTCCTATAACCTATACTCTAGTAAGGGAAGTCAAAGATAAACAATAATGTGTTAATCAGCTTACCTTCACTATAACAAGTATCTGAGATAATCAACTTATGAAGACAAAGGTTTATCTTGGCTTGCTTATAGTTCTAGAAGTTTCAGTTCATGATTGGTTGGCCACATTGCTTTGGCCTTATGGCAGCACATCATGGCAGGAATGTGGTAGAACAAAACCACTCACCTCATGGCTGGGAAGCACAAAAAAGAGGGGAAGGACAGGTTCCCATAATCCCCTTCAAAGGTATGCATCTGATAACCTGAAATCTCCCACTGGGCCTCTTAAAAGTTCTACCACCTCCCAATAGTGCCACACTGAAGAACAGCCTTTAATAAATAAACCTTTGAGGGACATTCAAAACCAAACTACAGCAAACAATCACAAAAGGAATTTAAGTGCTACATGGATAAAGAGTGACTAGGAAGGGACATGAGAGTGAGCAATTTTCACACTTGAGGGTGCAAAAGAGAAACCAGCCACAATATAATATTTCTCAAAGGGAAAACAATATGATATTTTAGTTCTTGTTATAAGCCATTGACTTTGTTTAAATTAGTTTTGATAAGCATTCTTGAAGACATCAGCAAGACCATTTTCTCTCTAAGGCCAGGATAATTCCTTCAAAATCCTTTGAAATCTCTGCCTTCCCTAGTACAGTGACTTGCAGACAATGGGAGCTTTAAAGTGCTTGTTGAATCAAAGCAATATTACACAATAACAAGAAATTCTTCACCACTGCTTGGCACCATGGGAAACTTCAGACCTAACAATCTACTGATGCTGGTTAATGCCAATTTTGGTTCTCCGTGAAGCCAGTTCTCAATGAGTTCACAGTGAATTTGAAACTATGCTTCAAGAAACCTTGAAAGCACCTTTAAGTTTTTCAAAATCTTACACTAGACGTTTTTCACTTTATGCATTTTTAGATGTGTTTCCCTATAGAAATTTGAAACACCACGTAACTGATAGGTGTATCAAAGTCCCTGCCTTTTGTTCGCATTAACTAGAAAATTTCATAGACCTTCTTGTCTGTTGGATAGATATATCTCCTCCCCCTGAAAATTTCCTGCTCCCTACTGAAATTCTCAGTAGGATTTGTAACAGTAACCCCTTTCCCTTGAGCTCTCATCCTTCCTGGTAATTTCTTGTTTCTTTCAGGATAAAATGTAATGGCAATAGCTTTGATGTCTTTATCTTGCTGTATCCTTTCTTCTTTAAGAAGCAGTTCTTGTTCATTCTTGGCTCTCAGGACATGCTTTATGTATCATCAGCATGAAAAGAATTAGAATAGAAATGTATATCCCCTTTTAGAACTGTGTCTATTTACCTAATATAAAAGATACAGCAGTTGTGTTTTTTTCAAAAGCACAGCGGAACAATGCTGTACTCTCTCCAATTTCACAGTAACATCTGAGCCGTGACCAAACTATTTGACAAGAATGAATATTAAATCAGGATACAGAGAAGAAAGATAATATAGACTTTTCTTCCTGAGTTAACAAACTAATGACAGATGCATTTTAAAACAAAAACTGATAAACACATGACTGACTAAAACATGGTTTGAAATTATAAGAAAATACATCGCCATTACAAGAAATTACAAGAAAACAATTTGAAATTGTTTGATTTCCCCAGTCTTTAAGTGAATTTCTTCATTTTCTCAATGGTAATGACACATATTTTCTAGTCATCCCATTTTTTTTTTCTCTTTGCTCTCTTTCCACCCCAACCTCTCAGGAACTATGAATAATCAACCAATGTTTGCAGAGGATCTACTATGGGTCCAGTACTACAGTAGGCAAAATTATCCTTAATACAGAACTGGCCCTCAAAACATTTCTTATTGAGACAGGAGTAACATAACAGAAGTAGTAGGAAACAAAATATATATGTTAAAGGCTAAATATCCTGATGAAAAGTTAATAGGAATTCCAAGAAAGGAAACTAGAATAGTCTTGGGTAAAATTATGAAGAAAAAAAAAAAGGTTTTTGAGCTAAGTTTTTAAATACAATGACAGATAAGTTCACAAGATAACTCCTTACCAAGGCATGTGTAATCTGGCTCCCTTCTACCTTCAAGTTCTCATTACTTCTCATTTTCCTCCCTACAGCTACAGCAGCTTTACTGGTGGACTCATACACATGACTCAGGCCGGTACTCTGAAAATTTCAAGAAGTAAGTCTGAAACCCTACTTAAGAACATTGCCCTAAAAATCCTTTCATTGCTATTACAAAAAAAAAAAATCTTGGATAGCCTCGGGAATAAATTACACAAGAAAACTCTAAGCCAACTTTATAATTAAACCCAAAATAAAGGTTAAAGTGTTTTCACAGACACTGAATGAGATAGCACAGAAAGTACAGTACCTGAAATCACTGACTTTTAGCATATTGGCCTATTTTAAAACATGCCTGCCTTGTATCAAAATATTCTGATTCAGAAAATCTGCAGCAACAAAAGCACAGCAAACAAGACTCAAATACTTGTGGAGGTTTTCAGCATGGTGTCCCCCAATATACTACTGCCTGCATGTACCTTATCAGTATATCCACTGGCCTACCTGAGTTTTTTATGTGTATTCACTACTCAATAAATATCTTAAATAAATTGATCCATAAGTAAAGAAAGAAATAAGCCGCATTATCTGGTTTTTAACTAGGCCAAGCCATAGATAACAACCTGGGAAAATGACCCAGACTTGCAGATTCAGACTAAACAGACATAACAAGTATGACTAGTCCTCATTAAAAGACGCTCACAAATTGAGCCTTGTATCACAAATGTCACGTTTGAGTTAGTTTTAGAAAATGTATTATTGATATCCACTTCTGATTTTTCATTGGATGAAATCTCATTCTTGAAAATCCAGCTCAAAAATAAAATTTTTCATCAATCTTATCTAGCTCTAGATATTCCACTTTTTAAATTTTATTCAGGGAGATTATTGACAAGTGTTTAGAGATGCAAAAGGATGTTCACCTGTGAGGATGGCCTTCCATTTTAAAAACTCCACTTTGAAACCTGCAGTCTCACCAGGCACACCCACAGAGCCCTCCAGTATGGACTCAGACAAGTTACTTCCCCTCACCCTGACAAACAGAGTGAAGCCCCTGGCAGGCTGTCCTGGCCTGATAAGAGGGAAAGGTGAGAAGATCAGGGTGGAGACCACCAGACCAGATGTTTCTGACCCCAGGTAAATGATGTCATGGAGAAATCTATTGGAAGCTGATAAGGATTGGGGGGGGTCAAAAGCCCCCAAATTTAGTATAAATAATAGAGCAAATGAACAGGGATTCAGCCAGCCAAAACAAGGATGCACTCGAGCTGGAGAGCCTGATGAGGACCTGACATCCCATCACTTGTCATTGTTTCCTGATCCTCTGCGTGATCCTCACCACTCTCAAACACTACTGCCTCATCTGAACCTTGGTGAGAGCCGCAGCTTCTCCCTAAGACCCTCTCCTCAACCGGTTGTCCACTCCACGTCAGAAAAAGCCTGCCTTGGTTCTGGACCTGATCACTGAGGTCTGAGTAAGTGTGCATCTGCTGGACTTAAAACCTAAGGCTTAAGACCTTTGAACTTAGCCTGCAGAAGGAATGTCTGTCATTAGCCTGTCATGATTAAGTGTGTTTTGCAGGGCTTAGAATTAATCTAGAATTGTTTTCAGTAAATTAATTAATCTAGAATTGTTTTCTGTGAGTGGATTATATCTATTACAGTGCCTGGCATTAAGGATTGTCGTTTTCTTGATTAAGAATCTATAGGGTAAAATTGCATTAAGTAATTTGAGTGAATAAAGCATTGAACAGGGGCAGAAGCACATGGACATTCTTTATTTCTCCCCTCTACTGCATACTTTGCAATTTTGCCCCCTCCCAACATCACCATAGCATTGTATATAATAGAAAAGTTTTTACCTGAGTCAAATGGAATTATAATGTTAAAAATACTGGCACCTCTATTTGTGACTATAGTCAGTAAAATAATATCTATTAGAAAAATAATCACAAAATATTAGTAAGTAAAAAGAATGTGAGCAATATGATTCAATTTGTAATATATGTATATGAATGAAAGTTTGGAGACTAATATTGTACAAGGCACATTGTGCATTTCACATTGAAATGCTAAATGATTAGTTCTGGACAGTAGGAACATATATGATTTACTAAAGAGTTGCAATTCATTTTCTTATTTTTCTATAATAATCAGTTTTGTATTATTTGAGTTATTTCAGAAAGGGACAAAGAAAAAGAAACTTATGAATCTTTATTTTATCACATTTCCCCACCTTGGTTTTCTTTTTAAGAAGCACAGAATCAAATTTAAATCTTATTTCTAGAAATATATCATATCCTATGAGAAAACAGGGAAGAAACCATGCAAAACACAAACATGAGTTTCTAAGAACAAGGGCAGGTCAGCTCTGCAACCTTAAAGGTCCTTTTCCACACTGGAAAGCAAGAGAGAGAACACACCCAGAAACCTTCTATTTATTAGGGAAAAGACATTGGATAGAATATTCCACCCAAATAAGGCAAGGAATAGAGTTTCAAAAGGTGGAAACCTGCTTGGTGATGTCTTGTGGTCTACAGATTGATTGACATCTTAGTAAGTCACACCAATCTCACATGCTGCGTGGGATCACAGGCAGAGCAAGAGGAAAGGCACTCTTACATCACACAGCCCAATCAGCGCACAACAACAGACCAGTCCCCTCATATCACTCAAATGTGCATAGTTCACACACAGAGCCCATAGATGGCTTGCGACACCATGGTATATATTTTGTGTACTAATCTTACATGTGACTGTATATTATCTTAACATTTAACTTAACCTGCATCCTGATGGCTTCATTCATTTTTATCTTTTTATCTCTGTCATGCTTTTATAAGTGCTATTGTTTAAAAACTTCATGGTACTTTATGAACAGTGTGGTTTGGGGAAAAAAATACCACAAATTGAGTAGTTTATGACAACAGAAACATTTCTTATAATTCTGGAGGACAGGAAGCCCAAGATCAAGGTACCAATAGATTTGCTATCTGATGAGGGTCCACTTTCTCATAAATGACCTTCTCACTATGTTTCCACATGGTACATAGAGGGCTAGCTAGCATGACCCACTCAAGTTCCAAAAGTCAATCTCTAAATGCCATCACATTGGGAGAATAGGTTTCAATGTATGGATTTTGGGGATACACAAATATTTGGTCTATAGAACTGATTTTTATCATTTCACTAAAAATGAATTCACCTTTCACAATGATTCCAGGGACCAATGTTAAGCCGAATGGTAGCAAGAAATAAATTTGTCATTTATATTGAATGTCCATATTGACAAGATCAGCTGATTTTCCTCCTATGAAAAAATGGCAGAGAATCCACAGATTATCAGACAGTTGCTCCATAGTTTATGGATTTAGATGAGGGTCACCTTATAAAAGTAAGGAATGGTTCTCAGTTAAGGTAACTTCAGGCATTTTTATACACTGTTAGAAAGTGGTGGCCATTTAAAGGATATCCCGATTTTAAATAGTGAAGATACTGAAGTGGTTGAGAGCTTGGCCTTTCAGGAAGGGCAAAGTGACTTCAGAGTTCAATTTTACCATGTTGTCTCCATGCAAACTTTAACTCAGTTCAAGTTTCTGTAAGTATTTAGACAAAACCTGAGGTGGCTTAACTTTAAACACTTTAAAGCTGATGATTTTCTAAACCATTTGCAATTGTTTTAGTGAGAAATGCTAGCTCACTAGGCTCTTAAAAATGTGTTTATTTTTAAAGTATAACCAAAGTGATAGATTTCCTAGTAACAGCTCACTTTTGATCACTTTTAGCTATTAATACAGTCTCATTTTCAAATTAAGATTTCATCCTGTTCATTGAAAAGTTTCAAATTTAGAGTTATTCGAGAGCTTTCTGTATACCTGGAATAATTTACTAATAAATGTAGAACAAATACCCAAAGCATAGCCTGTATAATGGTGACAATTACTACATAGCAATAGCCTAAAGACCTTGAGCCAGAGTGAAAACCAACTCCATTCTTAAGCACAAAGTATAGTTAAAATGAAAGAAAAAAAATAAGCAAATCCAAAATTCTGGCTGGGATTTCAATACTCTCTCTCTCCATAATTAAGAGCAAAAGTAGTGGTGGTGCCTGCTATAGGACTACAGATCCCAGGAGCTTGGGAGCCTAAGGGGCAGGAGGATCACAAGTTCAAAGCCAGCCTCAGCAAAAGTAAGGTACTAATCAGCTCAGTGAGACCCTATCTCTAAATAAAATACAAAATTGGGCTGGGGATGTGGCTCAGTGGTTGAGGACCCCTGAGTTTAATCTCTGGTACCACACACACACACCCAAAAAAGTAGGTCGAAAATCCATAAAAATGAAAAAGACTTGAAAATCATTATAATATAAATCGACACACCACTCAATGAAAGCAACTTACAAATTCTTCCAAGTGTTTGTAGAAAATATTTTGAAGTGAATGAAAAGAATATACAATACATTAAAATGTAGAGTATGCAACTATGACTGTATTTAGAAAAAAAATAACTATAAATATGTTGGTGAAAAATAAATCTCTAAAACCTATGTTATAATCTCCTACTTTAAAAATATTTCAAATTTAATTAAACCCAGAATAAATAGGAGGGAAATAATAGAAGAAGAAATTAATTAAGTAGGAAATCAAAAATAGAGAAAAAACAACAATGTATCTCAAACCTTTGTGAAAAATCAATAAGGATCATAAAACTGGAGATAATAAGAATAAAAAGAGGATAAAAATTATCAGGGTAAAGAATGAAAAAGAATAACATCACTACAGAACTTACAGGGTGACAAGATAGTAAGGAGATATTATAAATATATTTTTGTCAATAAATTCAATAACAGATAAAATATTCATTGCTAAAGATTGCTGACAAAATTGACAGAATAATACAATAAATTTATGAAAAATTTCATGGCAGTGCATTTGAAAGCTTAAATGAAATGGCAAAATATCACAAAAGGCAAAAATTACCATCACTAACACAGGAGAAAAAAAAGGTCTGAATGGCTATTTTGTATTAAGAAAATCGATTTCAACTTTTAAAATTTTCCCTGAAAGATTTACCTGCAGAATTCTAGCAAACATTTATCTAAGAAATATACAGTTCTATTACAACTCTTTCAGTATAAAAAGGGAAAACTTTTCCAAATCATTTTTTGAAACCAACATTATATTGAAACAAAATAAGACAAAGGCATTACAGGAAAAGTATAGAGCAACATCCCTCAATATAGAAGCAAAAATCACCAACAAAATATTAAGTCTAATCCAACAATATATAAAAGGATAATACATCATTACAACTCGGGTTTATCACAAGAATGCAAAACTGGCTCAGCATTTGGAAATCAATCGGTAGAGCTAACTCTATCAACTGACAAGAGATGAGCCAAATATTCATCTAATAAATACAGAAGTGTCCTGTGACAATTTACAATAACCATCCATGATGAAAATACTAGGAAATACTAATAAATGAAACCTCCTTCAACACAATAAGCATCTTTATAAAAAAAAATCCACAACTAACAACTGCTAATATGAAATATCAAATTATTTTTTCCTAAAATTGGGAAAAAAGCATGAATGTGTCCATTTTCATCATTCCTATTCATGCTTTGGTCAAAGTATTAATCAGTGCAGTTAGTTAAAATAAAGAAAGGAATGCAATGTCATTGGAAAGTAAGAAGTAAAGTTTATATTATTTGAAGACAAAAATAGCAGGCATATAGAAAGTCCCAAGGAACCAAAAGTTAGTAAAATTAATATGGGAATTTGGCAAGATCATAGAAAATAAGGAAACCTCAAGAAATGAAATGCAAGAGAAATGAAACATAGGAAAGGAGATCTTTCTTTTTTTCTTTTTTGGTAATGGGATTGAATCCAGTGTACTCTACCATTAAGCTATATCTGCAGTTCATTTTATTTTTTGTTTTGAGACAGGGTCTTTCTAAGTTGTTAGGGTCTTACTAAGTTGCTAAGGCTGGCCTAAAACTTGCAATCCTCACCTTCTAGAGTCCCTGAGATTCCAGGTGTGCCACCACACCTGGCTGGAAATAAGGAGACCTTGAGAAATGAAACATGTCCACACAAAGACTTGTACGTAAATGTTCTGAGCAGTTTTATTTATAATAACTGAAGACTGGACACAACCCAGATTTCTATCAATAGTTGAATGGATAAATAAAATGTAGTATATCCACAATTGAACATACAACTCCCCCCAAATAAAATAATCTATAGATATACTCAACAATATTGTGCAGAGAAAAAAATCCAGACACAAAAGTATACATACAGTATAATTCAACTTTTATTAAGCTCTATAAAACACAAATCTAATCTATCATAACAGAAATCTGATTAGTGCTTGCTTAAGGCTACAGGGGGGAAGATACATATATAAAGAGGACACATGCATTGTTTGATCAACAGACCTTGCCAAGCACAGGTTCTAGATCATGCAAGCACAGGTGCTAGATACGTGAATGAAGAATCCTCCAAAAGGATTCCAGTTACCAACCATTTCACTATGCCAGATTACACCACAGACATCTGAGAGAAGGAGTATGCCAATGTGACTGTATTGTATTCAAATTTCTGATATATGGAATTTCAAAGGGTAATAAAATAGTTGTTGATTTATACCACCAAATTTGGGGTAGTTTTTTCCATAGTAATAGTAAAGCAGAACAGAGACCCCTAATACATCATAATAAAACTACTGAAAATATAAGGTAAAGAGAAAAATCTTAAAAACAACTGAAGAAAAGGACATGTCTTATCAAAACAATAGCAAACAGAAGACTTACTAATGACATCAATAAAAAATTGGAGTATAACAGAATGCCTTTAAATTGGTGACAGTCACTGACAATGTAGAATTCTATGTATTCTATATATTCTAGGATAAAAATGAAGTAAAAATATTTATGGACAAATAGAGAGAATTTGTTATCAGCAGGTCTACACTAAAAGAAATATAAGAGTAGGAAATTTTGTAGAAATGGAAAGTAAATTAGTAGTTGCCTGGAACTGGAAGTGAGAGCCCATTCAATTGTATACTTTATTTACTTTTATCTTTTTTTTTTTTTTGGTATTTGTAGATGGATAACATGCCTTTATTTTATTTTTACGTGGTGCTAAGGATCAAACTCAGTGCCTCACATGTGCCAAATAAGAGTTCTGCCACTGACTACAGCCCCAGCCCTGAATTGTACATTTCAAATGGATGACTTTTACAGTGTGCAAGTTACATATAAAAAAAATGTTTAAAAAGCAAGGGAAATGTGGGCTGGGGTTGTGGCTCAGTGGTAAAACGCTCACCTAGAACATGCAAGGCCCTGGGTTCGATCCTCAGTACCACATAAAAATAAAAAATAAATTAATAAAATAAAGGTATTATGTCCAACCACAATTAAAAAAAAAAGTAAGGCAAATGCTAAAAGGGTATTCTTCAGGCACAAAAAGTGATCTCAGATGGAATTTCAGATATGCAAAGGAATAAAAAGCAAAAGAAAGAGAAAACATAGGTAAAACATGGGTATTTATAACATATTAATAATAATGTCTTATGAGATATTAGCTCAAAATATAATTAAAATATATGAGAATAGCAGGTTATGAGTTGGAAGAGAAGTAAATGGGAAAAATGTCCTACGTTCTTGTATTGTTTGGGAAGTAGGAAAAACTAACAATTAACATAAGACTTAAATTAGTAAAGAATGCACACTTATAAAACATATATCTGATAAAGTATTTATATCCAGAGTATATAAAGAACTCTTACAACTCAAAAATAAGAAAAAGAAAGAACTCAATTAAAAAATATGAAAGATTGAATAGTCAATTCACTAAAAAAAATACACAACTGGCTGAAGATGTTCAATATTGTTAATCATCAAGGAAATGTACATTAAAATCACAATGAGATACCACCCCATTACCACTAGAATAGCTATTATCAAAAATACAATACCAAGTTGTAACAAAGATGAAGAGAAACTGAAGACCTTGAGAAAGAAAAGTGACAATATAAAGTACTAACAGCCACTTTGGAAAACAGTATGCCAACATCTTATAGAATGAAAAATACATTTATCATATGGCCCACTTCACTCCTGGAATACACAAAAGAAATTAAAGTATAAGTCTATAAAAAGATATGCATATAGACAATCATAGTAGTATTATTTATAATAGCTAAAACCGGAAAGAATACAAATGTCTATGAATTAAACAAAATATAGTGTATCCACACAATGAAGTGTTATTCATCAAAGAAAAGGAATAAATTACTAATACTGGCTACAACACAGCTGAATCTTGCTAAGAAAAAGAACTCAGGCATAAGGAATTACATATTGATTTCATTTAAATGAAACATCCATAAGAAGAAAATTTATAGAGACAGAAAAAAGAATAACCAGAAATCATCTGCATAAGGATACCTTTGGAGGTGATCAAAATACTCAAACTGGACTATGATGGTAGCTGAAAAATTCTATAAATTTACTAAAACTCATGGAGTTTTATGCTTGTAAATGGATGAATTTTATGCTACAAAATTATACCCTCAATAACAGTGTTAAGGAAATTAAGAGAACAACATTCTTGGAAGTAAAAATCTTAGGGTAAAAAAAAAGAAAGAAAGAAAAAAACCTATACCAGGAAAACATTATACAAAAGGAATGGGTTACATTATTAGTATCCATCCAAATAAACACAGAGTATATAAGTTGATGACAATTTTTCTAACTTTTCCAAAATAGCATTAAAACTTTAATTACTTTATTCAAACTCTAGTTTAGAGTATATTCCATCTTTTGTGTGATCTTTAGTCACCAATGTTACTGATGAAATATTGGTACTAGTTTTAAAAAAAAAACATTTCTCCTATTTTTTTTTATTTTCTTCTAGTACAGTTTGTTTCCTCATTAGTTTGTACAAAGTCTAGTGATGGAGAAAGAGTTCTAGCATTTCTATTTGAGAAAAGGAAAACTAAAGCCCACAGAAGTGGAACAAATTTTCCAACATGACTCTGGCAGATTTCTTAATTAAGATTATTGAACCCAATATCCCCTAGGCACATTGCTTTCCAGCTACTAAATTAGAAATGTTTTCATTTCATATACAACACATTAAAATGCAACTATTTATTTTTCATCATTTCCTGATCAGTGAAAAAATGGAATATATCCACACATCCTTGTTAATATGAAAAGGAAATAAATCACATTCTATTTTGATAGCTATGCTATGACTAGGCTTTCTGGTGTGTGTATATGTGTTGATTTATTTTAAACTTGCAGCCATCCACTTTTTGATGGCATAGTAAAGAGATTAGAGACATACCCATATGTACTCTAGTCTAAGGTCATAAACAGAAGATGTCGCCATGGGGAGCCAACCTGCCTAAGACAACAATTCAGTAGGGCAGCATTATCATCAGGTCATAATTATAAGGACGTTTATGTCCAGCTTGAGACCTAATCATTCTCAAAGTTATTCATGGAATCTCAGCAAAGCAGCAAAGGAAACAATATAAACCCTTGAAGACCACTGCTTTTTTCTAGAATACAGAGGCAAAGTTCAGCTTCCCACTCCTCTGTTCAATTGAAATATGAATAGAAAGTGAGATGAACCACTGAAAGTAATAGCCAGATACATGTTGTATAGGTTAAGTCATTCTGCAATGCAGCTAGTCCATGTATTCCATATATTAAAAAACAATAATGTAATAACAAGCACACTTTTATGAAAGCCTGGAGGAAATATATTGGAGAGAGAAAGGGAGGGAGCCGGAAAGAGAAAAAGAGAATGGGAGAGAGTACAGAGAAAGGACAGAGAAATAGACTATGATTGGACATATTAGGGTAATACTGAAGAAAAAGGCAAGTTTTGATTTAATCATCCATTACAGTAGTACAAACGTATATTCATATATATTGATTCTGATCATAATAATGTAACACCAGCTCAGACATCTTGGTTGAGTAAACATCAAGTGAAAGGCTATATGCAATTCATATTTCACGAAATCACTTACAAATTGTGGAGGGGAAAATGCACTGGGTGAAGAGTATTCTTAGTAAATGATTCTTAGAAATGTTGGACAACTCATGAGAAAACTTTCTCCTTTAAGGAAACAGTCAAAATTGTATCAGGGAGCTAAGAGGAATTAAACAGTGATCAGATCAGGAAAAAAAAAATCTTGGTTGTCCATTATGATTTACAGGTATAGACTAGAAGTGCAAACAAAAGAGAAAAGAAAAAATACCAATGCTGCATTTCTCAGCGTCATGGGCCTTTCTTAAGCTATTAGGGCAAATTCAAAGAGGAATAGACTTTAAAGAAATGATTACTGTTTGAGAAGATAAGTATGTTTAACCTGATGGAAGCCTTACTAATGTATACATTTATTAAACCTTACATGGTATCCCAATGATGTGCACAATTTCATGTTTTTATACATCTGTTAAAAACTAAAATAAAAAAAAACAGGATTATAATTCAACACAAAAAGCTTAGTTTAAAAGAAATAACAAATCATCCCATGATGTACTGTTACCTTAGTGAAGCAAAATTTCACCAGTTAAATTATTATTTTTATTAAGATAAAATTGATGAATAAAAGTGTTATCTGTGGAGTTATTTATATTTATATTTATATATGTCTACATTATATGTTAGTGATTTAATCAAACTGGTAGATTATTATTAATTATTATTAAATTCAATAACACTGTATAATGTATCTCCAAAATTTATTTATTCTGACTAACTGAAATTTTGCCTACTTTGACCAACATTGTCCTATCCCACACACCATATAAGCGGTATTATTGATATTATGTCCAGTGTGAGAGAATTTTAGAACTTGTATGTCATACCAGCAAAAACCCTCTCATCTTGATTTTTCAGATAGTATTGCATTAGTTTTGACACATATATTCTAAACAAGGAAAATAATGCCCAACCAGGCTTTTCTAAAACCACACAGCTTCCTTCAGCAAGGCTTTTATTATATTCACTGCCTATTCTACCTCAAACTCTGCCTCAACCCAGCCAAAGCTATAAGTGCCTAATGCAATTCCAGTATTACTGATCAAGGACAAGTGCCTAATAGTTTTCATTCCAGGACACCTTTTTATCAACAGTTTTATATACACAGAAATCACCAACCGAAATTTACACACCCAAGGTTCCAATATAAACATAAGTAACAATTATTTAAATAGAACTCATCAACTCTCTCCACAATCAGGGTCCTTCCTAACCTTCAAATTACCATTAACAGCAGATTCTTCTCCTCTCAGCTTGATTGCCCTTCATAGTTAATCAAACACATGCCTATTTTTCCTCTGAAACAAACCATGGTCGATGAATGACCTGCATCAGAATTATTTTGAGTGCTTGTTAAAATACATCTTGCTGCTCCCCGCACCAGACCTACTGAATCTGAATATCTATAGGAGGATCCCTAGAATCTGCATTTTTGGTTCATTCTACCAGTGAGTCTTCAGTACCCAGAATTTCAGAATCATCCACCCTGGCTTTTCAAACACTCCTGAATTCTTATGGCTACATATCAAGCAGCTGATGATATTCTATCTCTTTCCCTCTAGTGCCTTCTCCTGTATACCTGCAGCAAAAATCTCAACACCTTTTTCTATAAAAAATCCTTTCTGCTCAACATTCTTAATTGAAATCAAATTAAATCATATTTTAGTAAAAATCTCAACACCTTTTTCTATAAAAAATCCTTTCTGCTCAACATTCTTAATTGAAACCAAATTAAATCATATTTCAGGACAAATCTAAACTTAGCAACTGAACATTAAAGGACTTCTATAAAAGGACCTCAGGGTGTCTGGCCCACTAGTATTATTCATGCCTCCCCTCTGGGGACCCTTTGATCAGTTCCGATCAGATCAGACTTCAACTTTATTTCTTACATGTCCTTTTCTTTCCCATCTCTATTCTATTCATCTTGCTGTTCATCTGCCCTATGTTTCTCCCTAGTGTTTTGAAATCTGATACTTCTTCCAAAAAGAAAACCCAGAATCACCTTCTTTAAAGGATGTAGAATATACTGGAATGTCATGAGTTAGTAGACAGATACAAAAAATATCCTAGTAGCAGTATTCACTAGTAAGCAATTTGGAGCATATTCATCTAGTAAGTTTGAGATAACAAAGTTAGAGTTCATTATAGTAACTCAATAAAGACTAATTTCATTCCTTTACTCTATCATTTATTGTGTAATTGTATGGTAGTTACAATTTTTGTTGGCATATTATCTTTTCACATAACCTGTGTGTGATAGAAGCAGGCTCCAATTTTCATGGGAAACTCATTCCATGTATCCTGTTGGGGCCAACCACTGCCTGTCATTGGCACCACTGCATAGCACAGGCTCAGTACTCCATCCAACTCTAATCCTTCCCCAAATGTACACACATACACACCAAGCTGAAGGAATTGGTTTAAGGATGGGTACTTCCCCCAAGTCAATCAGATAGATCCATCTCTAGAGATTTTCCTGGGCCCTGAGGAAATAGATAGTAATCACTAATATTGCTGGTTTCTAACCTTTGAGATAAATTTAGGGATGCCAGTTAGCTACTTTGCTCTCATATTAGGAAATTTGCTCCAACATTCAAAAATAGGACTCAGTGAGGAAAGGTGATACCCTCTAAGCATCATTTTTTACCCCTGAATCTATTCTTTATAGTGTCTCAGAGATAAATGTAAGGTGATTATTTTGATTAATTTCCATTTGTTTTCTGTCTGACACAGAATTACCTGGAAGGGGGCACTGTAAGTAACAGAACTTATGTGAAGGGATTGAATCAGTATCAGAGGGGAACTGGGAGATAAAAGAAACACCCAGGTGAAACATTGAATTGCCACCCTTTACTTAGGGGATGAGTGCATTATTGGTTTTCAAATATTTTCCACTAATATTTCCATTGTCAAGAAGTGATATTTTAAATTAATGCACATGAGAAGAAAGTCTGTGTTATGCAATTAAGTAACAAATGATCATGGACTATGATGACCA
The DNA here is from genome assembly GCF_021218885.2 of Marmota monax. Classification (NCBI taxonomy): domain Eukaryota; kingdom Metazoa; phylum Chordata; class Mammalia; order Rodentia; family Sciuridae; genus Marmota; species Marmota monax. The sequence continues at coordinate 10,378,189 of NW_026693777.1, read as the reverse complement.
TAGTTTTTCCCTGTTCTTTTTATCCTCTTATCATACAGCTTGTCTTTTTCATAGATAGATCTATTTTGTGACCCTTTACATTTCATCCCTTGTTTATATAGGGATTAGTACATGACCCAAGATAAGATGGACCAATCAGAGAGCTCTAATATCTGGTCACAAGGATATTCAGAGAGGGCGCATGACCTAGACCAAACCAATTACCCTCTTCCTTAAGACTCTAGCTTCCAATAACTTAAAAGAGGCATTTTATTTTTTAATTGAAACTGCTAAGCTATGAAGATAATATGAGTATATAATTTCTTTCCAATAGCCAGCTCTACCACCATCCAGGAACATATTGCTGAGATGAAATGCAACACAGAAGAAAGAAGATCACAGGTAAGGAGAAAATAAGTGACATATGGCTTTCATTTAGTCAAAAGGCATCTCTAGCTCCTACATTCCTCAGTTATGAGAACCAACAAATCAATTTTCTTTAAACTAATCAGGTTGAGTTTCTGCCATTTGCAAGAAGTCCTGAGTGACACATTTGGTCAGTGCTTGCATGTCAACTCACAAATGTTCTCTAGTTTTCTAATGCACATATTCCTTCTAACTAAACAGTCATCCCTTTGTGTCTGATTTCTCATTTATCCTTACAGTTCCAAAAGAACGTTAGAACTTCTTAAATGGAATATTAGGGGGAAAGCAAACAAATTAACTCAAAAGCACAATATAATTCACGCCATCTATTTGTTTTTCAATTTTATAACCATATTTAATTACTTCTCTCCGAGAGTACTTACAGATACATCATCCCAGGCAAAATGTCACACAAAGAACCAAACAGATTCAGCTTCCTGGCACTCTTTTAGAAGCTTTCCAGAGGTTTTCAGCCTTTATGTTAAAGGACCATTTCAAATATTATAATTCTTTTAGATGCATGTGACAGTTTCAAACCCACAAAATAACTCAACTACACAGCCATAATGATAGCACAATCACGAGCATCACATGACAACCATTTCAATGTCTTTAAAAGCATGTATTTCCACAGCAATAATTATAGTTCTCCCCTCATTTTTGTGTCAGGATTTGAGAAGTATTTATTGTCATGACTCTGCTCCCTTATATAGTCTTGGTTTAATAATTATTATTAATATCAAAATGTCTCATATTAAATACTAGTAAACTCAGCGGGGGCAACAACTTTCCAATTTTGAGTCCCAACCTATTTACTGCTAAGCACACCACATTAAAGAAGAATGGCTTAAGAAGATCTAACATTTGTCCAACTTTTTTTTCCTTTTCTACATACTTCACTGAATCAAAATATACTTTTAAGATGCAGGATTCTAGAAGTGAGGGTATAATTAAAACACAGAAAGATTTGTTCTTTTCTTCATGTAGAAACTAAAAAATGAAAGACCTTTGAGGTTTGATATTGCACCAGTGAGAGTTCCCACCAGAAAACAGTCTTAGTTCAAGGTGGTTCAAATAAAGAAACTTTGATGAAGGGACCCCTTAAAAAGGCAAATGGTGTTAAGTAGGGACAAAGAAATAAACAAGGGGTGGGGAAGCACCCAGAGGTCAGCAATAGTGAAAAGCCATCACATTCACCATTCTTCTGGTCTAAGGGGACCAGGAAAATAAGCATTACCTGAGCCCTTGAGAGCTGGAGCTGTAGAGAAGGGACCTCCTGAGAAAGATGTAGTGGTGAAGAAACATAGCATGTGCCAGAGAGGGTCCAGGAAGGAATATGAAAAAAACATCCCGGTCTCTCTCGTATTCAGTCTCCTGTCATTGCCTCTCTTTGGTGGAATCCAACAAAAAGTAAACAACAAGAAAACCCAAGAAGGGAAACAGTGAGCCATGGTCATTCTTTAGTGGCACAGAAGTAGGAAAAGTAAGTATATGTCATGAGGGATAGAAAAAAGTCAACAAAGAATAACCAGGTAGATATGAAGGACCATAGCGTTGACCTATTGGAATATCCTAGGAAAAAGAATTGAGGACCAGACTATGTTTGAATTCACTGTATCCTTTTCCATCATAGGAAAATGGCTAGATGTGTTCAAAGGGGATTGGAGTCCATGAATTAGAGTCTCATGGACTCCAATCCATGGAGTCCATGAGAGAACTACAAACTCTGGAGCTTCTCATAAGTTTTGGGGAAAATGCTGAATAATTCAGGCTGAAATATAGATGTTGCTCAATTACTATTCATTGGATGCAATAGATTTCCAATAAAATCTCTTTATATTCTTTTTCTCAGTTTTTTTTCTCACCAAAGAATCTTAGCAGTCAGGAGTGGAGGCTGAGCCATAGCAATGAAGGCTGTCGTATTTGTGGGGTAAATTTTGCAGTGTTTTAACAGTCATCTGTTATTCTTTGGCTGCTAATTGTCTCTTCAGCCTTCCTTCCTGCTCAACTACTGCAAACCGATTGTGCATTCATTCTCTGCACCATATCACAAGGGTTATCTCACTGGTCTCATACCACTTTATTGTGAGAGATGTTGCTGCAATGGAATTTGATCCAAAATTTAATTTTACCCATTGATCGAGATTTGGTAATGTCAATGTCTCTTGTCTTGTAGTAGTGAAGAGAGATTGGAAAATGTGAGTCTTTTGTGTGCTTAGGCAGCTGTTTTAATCTGTTTTGACTGTTATAACAAAATATTATAGAGTAGGTAGCTTATAAATCACAGGAATTTACTTCTCACAATTCTGAACACTGGGAAGTTCAAGATCAAGACATCATCAAACTTGGTGTCTGGAGGGAACATGTTTTATGGCTAATGCATGGCAACTTCTCACTGCACAGTAGAAGGAACAAGGGAGCTCTTTCAATACTATTTTATAAGGGCATTAATTCTATTCCTGGAAGCTGTGATGGTTACTTTTATGTCAACTTCATTGGATTAGGGGATACCCAGACAACTGGTAAAAAACATTGTCTCTGGATATGTGTGAGGATGTTTCTAAGAAATAAGCTAAGAATTTTTCTTAGCTTATTTCTAAGAATCAGTAGACTCAGATGAGAAGTGCAGTCCTCACCAATGTGGGTTGGCATCATCCAATTGGTTGCAGGGCCAAATAGAACAAAATGGTAGAGGAAAGGTAAACGCACTCTCTCTTTTAGAGGTCTCATTTGTCTTCTCCTGCTTTCAGATTCTGGAGCTCCTCTGATTCTCAGACCTTTGGACTCTAGAACTTAACACTAATGGGCCCCCTAGTCCACTAGTCCCCTGAGGTCTTTGGATGTGGCCTGAATCACCACCAGCCTTCCCAATTCTCCAACTTGTAAGTGATATATTATAGGACTTATAGGACTTATTAGCTTCCATAATTGTGTAAGCCAGTTCCCATAATAAATCCCTTTAAACACACACACACACACACACACACACAACACAATTTCCTATTACTTCTGTTTTCTGGGAACTCTAATATAAGGGCTCTGCTTTCATGACTTAATGCCCTCCCAAGGTCACACATCCTATTACCATCCCCCTAGGAGTTAGGATTTCAACAGAAGTTTGGAAGGACACAAACACATAGACTATAGCAGTAATAAACTTCCTTTCCATTTTCACTTATATTTTAAAAGTTGATTTTACTTCCTGTTAACATTTTTATCTCTCAAAATCTGCTATTTTGCTTTATATCTTAGAATACTTAGTAAGGTAAAAGATTTGCTTTTTATTTGGTGATCAGTGCATGTGTTATTTACCTTCCCTCTTCCCCAGTAAAGTAAAAGTCCTCCACTCTGAGGTCAAGAATTTGGACAGAACCTCATATGAGGGAGCTTACTGATAACACCAAGGCTAAACATCCTGTGCCCAGGAATCTTTTGGGATTTTTTTCACTCAGTTTAATTCATTAAACATTTATTCAACATTATGTGACAGACACAGAATGTTGCCCATAAATCACATGTGCTTCTGAAAAAGAAAAGAAAAATTAAAAAAAAGGGCAGGTAATCCTTAGTAGAACCATAGTATGTGGTAGTGTTTGTTTGAAGTGTTTACTTGAAGACAATAGCCAGGAAGTTGCCAGAAAAATGACTGGAGGAAAAGGAGGAAGATGGAAATGTCTAGCCAATGAAATCTCATTTCTCTGGAATTGTCTTTAAATTCAAGTATTGTCCTTGCTTGCTGGATTACATTGCCTTGGCATTTTGATATTCTCCCCAGATCATATCCCTGGGCATACTACAGCAAACAAAATAATTCTTCTGACATAACAAGGCAGATAAAAAATGTGATGAAATAGGAAGGACAGACACTATGATGTGAAATAGCAATGCCGGTGGCCCAAAGGTTTACAAATTGCTTCCCAGAGTTTGCATCACAGCAATTTTCACTCACTTTGAAGGTTTCTCAAGGGCAAAGAATGTTTTCCTCTCCTCGCAAACAATTCTACTTGCAGCAGGAATAAGGTGTACTGTGTGTATCCAGACACCAAAGCTAATAAAGCAAACCTGATAAGAGCAGGTTTGGAATTGAATCTCTTCCAAATTATCTTGTTCTCTCCACTGGGAAAGAAGCACTTAGTGTATTAGTCACACATTAGCAGACTAAGCATGCAGAACTCATCAGCAAAGAAAAGATGGCTTTAAATGAAAATCAGAAATCTGAGAATAAAAGGGAAACAGTAACAGAAATCCTAGATTTTTTCCTCATCCACTTCAAGATTATTATGAAAAATGCTTGGCCCCTGCCTACTCATTTAAATTTTAGGAGACTATTTCCATAAAGAAGGATAATAAAGATACCTACCAATTACTACTACAGAAGGTCTGTGAAGGATTTATTGAAAGAAACGTCTAAAGTGAATGTTACTGTTATTTGGGCAATAATATCTTTAATATCATCCTCACAGACTGTCTCATAGAGATGACACATTAAAACAGAATGGTCCCCTCTTCAGCAAACACTGAAAATGAAAGTTGATCTAAGTTTAACTTGTGCTAGAAAATTCAGATATGACAAAGTGAAAATTATCAGATCACTGGAAATATCACATGCTACACACATTTCTGTCCTAGAATTACTACTGGCAAAATAGAATACAACAGAATATCCAGAATTAGACCAAGTTTTCACAAGGTTAAAAAGAATAGATTTGAATTCTTTTTTATTTTAGATTAGGCCACTACCCAATAAAATATTTTAATTTTTTTTCTTCTGAAGAACTATATGTAAAACAATACACTTACAGAAACTTACTTAATACTTGCTTGCTACTTTTTGCTAAAGAGGGCTTGATACTAGCATTTTTATAAAAAATGAATATTATGATAGTCTATTGTTTAATATTGCCTGCTTACAAATGCACAACAATCATGACACTATTTTCAGAACCAACCTTAATCAATAAAATGCAAATTAAGCCATACATTACATGCTAATTTTCACAAGGAAGATTGGGAAGTATTTAAATGATCAATAATACCCAGAGTTGGTGAGGGAGTGGGGACAAATGTTCTGCTGTCTCATATCTGTCTTCATTGAGATGGGAGGAAAGCAGGAAGGAGGATACATGTAAAAACCTTTAAAAAACAAACAACAAAAAACACTCTTCCCAAACAATGCCAGTTCTATGCTTTTATCTAAAGGAGATGATCTTTCACAGGGTAAATGTCTAATGTTACAGCATCATTTATAATAACAACAAAAAACATAAAGACAACATAAATGCCCAATATGAAAACATGAGGTTACTTTTTTCTTAATTTATTTTTTGCAAAGATTTATTATTTTCCTACCCAGTAAAATATTAATTTCTTTGAGAAAACATGGGAGAAATACAGAAATTTCAAGAAAAGGGAACAAGAAGAAAGGAAGGCAGGTAAAAAATATCCTTCACAAGTTCCTTACATCTTAGATTTCCTCCAAGGCATAATATTTGTAACTGTGCCTTCAAAAATGTACAGTCCTTCTTCATTTAAAAGCATATGATATTAGATCATGTGTGATATAGCCCATATCACAACAGAGAGAATCTTAGAAACTTATGTCCAGTTACAAGGTTTAGAACTTGAGACTCTTGATTTTTACAACCACCTCATATCACACAGACCCTCCTTCTATCTATACCTACATGCCTAGTTTTCTATCTACTATTATCTGCCTGGCTTTTTATCTGTGTACCAACTTACCTTTGTACCTTTTCCATCCATCTTCATTCCCTCTTATATCCTACCTTCTCCACCACACATAAGATTTTGATAAAATTGAACTTAACTTTTCAAAAGCAATTGTAAGCACAATGTGGAGTCATTACAGATATCTGGCAGGCTATTGTCATGGCAAATCACTAATGAGCAGTATGTGGGTTCAAATGAGGACAAGAGAAGTGTGGGGAGACACCAAAGCAATCTGTCATGCAGCTCCTGCAATTAATTAAGCATAAGTCTTCATCTGTTCGAGCTGCTATAACAAAATATCATAAGCTAAGTATCCTATAAACAACAGAAATTCGTTTCTCAGTTCTGGAGGTGAGGAGTGCAAGACCAAGCCACTAAAGATTCTGACGTCTAGTGAGGGCTTGCTTTGTGTCTCCTAGAAAGCACCTTGCTGCTACTGTGTCCTCACACAGCAGAAGAAGCGTGACAACTCTGGATGGCCTCTTATATAAGGGTATAACTGCATTTATACTTTATTTACTATATATTGGAAACAGAACTGCACACAGCATTCTAACATGCCACATTTTCTATTTTATATGAGGGTGAATGCAAGAGAAAGTGTATGGGAAATTCCGACAGCTATTCTAAGTAAATTTTTGAGACAATGTAATTCAGCATTCCAAGGGATCAATTTGCTGTTTGGTTCCAGTAAAGACAAAATAAACTCTAAAATATTAAGTTATCTTTCTTGCCATAATTTGCATTGCTGCAAAGATGCCTAATTTCCTTGCAGTTAGCATTCAAATTATGATTTAGTTTTTCTTTTGGTCCCATAAGATATAGTTATGACAGACTTGAATTCTGAACTGAGGTAAACTGCAGTAAGGAAAGCAGAGCATATTCATTGGCTGGTGTGGACTATAACAGGAGGTGAGTGACAATGTTCTCCAGCCAGCAGGGGTTGCAGCCACTTCCCATTTCAACAGAAAACCACCTGACTGAGGCAGAAGCCACAGTAACTGTAGCCCACTTCTGTGGCATGACTTCGAGAGCCTATTTCTTCAGCCCCCTCAATGATTCTATAATCAATTTGGTATTCAGTAAGAAATCCCCTTACATTTAAACTAGACATAGTGGATTCCAGTTTTTGTAACTGAAATTTTGTATGTACATTTAATTATTAGAGTAGGACACAAAGAACATTTCTAAAATATTATTTAAAGATAGTTAAATTTCTATGTTGCTATTCTTTTCAACACTCAAAATGGAAACAGCTGACAGAATCTTGCACATTTAGAAGTGCTTTTTTTTTTCTTCCCAGAAGATATTCAGTTCATACTGACAACTCTTTCTTATAATCAGAAAGAACTTGAATTTTTTTCAAGTGCATGTTGAGATGGAATAGGACAGATGCCATTCAGTTTTCACCTCAGAGGTGAGGAAGCAGAATGTAGAATCTTATATCCCCTCTCAAGGTAGTTTCTAGCACTGTGAGTATACAATTAGGAAAATGTCAAAATCGCTATAGACTATTGCCACTGAAGTGCCCCTTTTCCGGGGCCTATGTCCTCAATGTAGTCACTGGAGACTCAAATCCATTTTGGTTTATGGAGTCTTTAGAGAATAATGCCTCGTGGTGCATTTTGGGAGTAGACTATGCAACAATTGAGTTAAACTCCATAAGTAAACTTTCCCCCAAGTGTACAACAGCTGTAAACACAGCTTCCACTTAACCACCCAATGCGATTATTTCCTGAGTTTAGATACCATAATTAACAGTTGCAACATTAAGAACAAATTCTTCATCCTTAGTTTGGAGATGCTTTCCATCAGTAATTAAGTAATGTTTCCCCTCTGAGCTTTGGCATCTTGTAATATAAACACCCTCTCAATAATTTAAGGGGTGGATTTAGGCAGAATTATAAAGTTAACAACAGGACAGATATTATTTTCAAAATTGCATATATCCTTTTTACCAAATTAAAGAATATCTAGCTGTTTAACTGAATCTTAATTTTAAAATGTGACTTCCAGAGGGCTGGGCATGTAGCTCAGTTGATAGCGTGCTTGGCTCACATACACAAGGCCCTGAGTTCAAACCCTAGCACCACCAAAAAAAAAGGTGATTTCCAAAAAGGAATGCCATTTATCCCTTGATAATTTTAAAGAATATAAAAGCTCCATTCATGAAGACAAAGGATGATAAATATAAATTTAGTCAAGGTTTTTAAAAGTAATTTTAATTTTAAAAGTAATTTTAAACCTCTCTCTTTGACTGTTATTCACTATAATTTCCTGTTCAAGGTTTAGTAATTCCTTCTATCTTTCTTGGGCTATGGAAGATGCTATGGTCTAAATTCATATCTCTCCCCAAATTCATATGCTGAAACCTAATTCTCAGTGCAATAGACATGGAAAATGGGTCCTTTGTGAGCTGCTTAGATCCTGAGGGTAGAGCCTTCACAAACGGGAATAGTACCCTTATAAAAGAGGTTCAATAAAGCTTGCCCTTCTGGTACATAAGAACACCATCTATGAAGCCCAGAGTAAGCTCTGAGCAGATGTTGAATCTGCTGGCACCTTAATCTTGGGCTTCCCAACCTCTAGAACTGTGAATAGTAAGTTTCTGTTGTTATATATCACTCAGAAACTTATTGGTACCTTGATAGCAGTCCAAACAGACTAAGACAAAAGCATTAATGACTGCTTAGAGACCTATTTTTGGTGAAAGTCACTCACAGTTACAGTATCACCCCCAGTATCAAGAAGGAAAAGAAAAGAGAGAGAGAAAGAAACAGAGACAGAGGAGACTGCTTCCTTGAAGAGTTCAACATGCAACAATCCTGCATCATCTGGAGCATATCAAACCCTTAATGAGTAAAATATAATCATTTAAATATTCATAAGCACAAGCCTTATGACGGACAGTACTGACTGCTCCTCGCTGCTTGCAGAACCACACTGCCATGTGGCCGGAACCTCTCAAATACCAAGACGCAAAAGCTCCATCTGTTAAAGGCTGAATCCCAGCTGATCTCTGACCCTCATGAATAAACCAAACAGAACACACAGATGTGGAAGTGCGTTCCTGAGCAATTACAAATGACCTCAAAGTAGAGTTATAAAACAAGAAAGTGGTTCACTACCAAAAAGTATGGTAAATCCTGAGCACTCCTTTGTTTTCTTTCCTTCCATTTAGTAGAATCTGTAAATAGCAAGAGGAAGACTTGGACTCTGCTCTGTGTATTATTTGCATCACTGATCAGAAAACAGGATTTGTGCTTAACCTAGTTACAAGATTTAAAATAATTCTAGGTACCTATCCAGGCACATACTTTAAAATGCTCTGAAATTCTGCCATCTTGTGGGAATTTGGAATACAACAAATGACTAGGTTGAAAGATTCATGTTTTTCATAATTCAAAATGTTTTTGCAGTTGTAAGAATGAATAAACAGAGTGTCAAAAATGACATCTACCATGCCAAAGAAATTCCCTTTTTCTTCTCATTCCATATGTGAAATAAAAACAAATTGAAATTAATCTCATTGATCCGGACCAAGCAGATCCTTAATTCAAGGTAATTAATTTGAGTTGGTAGAAACTTGAGACAAGTTTTAATATTTTCCCCCCATTTTTGTTGAACATAGAATAATGGAGGTCTATTTTAGATATGATAACTTCCATTCACTAATTAAAAATTTTAGTTTTCATGTAGTATAATAACTGAAAAGTTATAGTACATTTTTAAATTAATGTTTGAACATTTTATTCTTCTTTACCCTCTTCCTTCCTTCCTCTCTCTAAATTAATCATCATCTTATTTTATTCCTATTATTTTTATCTTCAAATGTACTTATCTTATGAAAATCTATTTTTCTGAGTATTATTAAAGATTCACATCAAACATTTGAGGTCTAAAATGTTAAAAGTTATGTACCTATTTATTTTAGACATACCAAAACCACTCAAGAATTTTTTCCAAACACTGTGCTGAAGATACATTGAGTATAACAGTCTGAAGATTGCCTGTTGATGTCACTGTGGACAAATAAAACCTGGGTGGTAAATCCTGCCACATTAGAATTTACCCTCCAGTACAGCAAGATGCTTCAAGGGAATGAGAAAGAAAGAACTTCTCATCAACTCAAATTAAAATATGGCTATCTGTAGTCCCCTATACAAGTACTTTTCAGTGCAATAGTCCCCCAAAACTGGTCTTGGATACATCATCATTTTGTAAGGTTAGCAGCTCCAGTGGAAGCAAAAATTGTCCATTTAGTGCATGAAGGTAGGTGAGGAAAGAAGTGTGAGTCTTGAAAGGGACATCTTTATAAAGGGCAAAGTAACAGAACTTTAAAAGGGGAGGATATGAATGGATAAATGTACCCTGAATGCTCACCCTCCAGGGTGGCATTACTGAGAAGCAATGGAGCCTTTATGCTTGCAGGAGGTCCTTACTTCAATGGGGACATGTCCTCAAAGGGGACTGTGGGACCTCAGCCTTTTCTTTTGTCCCCTTTTTGTTTCCTGGCCATAGGTGAGCAGCTTGCATAGCCATGTACTCTCAGCATAATGTGCAGCCTTCTGGAGACCTAAATCTATGCCTTCTACCCCCTTGATCTTGGACTGGAACCTCTAGCACCATAAGCCAAAGCAAACCTTTTCTGGTTTATAAGTTAATTAGTCTAGGCATTTCCTTTTAATAATAGGAAGCTATTATAGGTAACTAGAGATGAGAACTGCTATATGCCCTTCCAAATTCTAGTATGGTGTTTTGTTCTTATTAGCTAACAAAAGTAAAATTAAATTTTAAAATTAAAAAAAAAAAAAAACTTCTACTGAGTATAGGATCTTTTCTCCCCTCATTTTAAGTCTACAGTAAATTGTTCTCCCTCTTAAAGAAAACCTCAATCTTCAAGTCAACTTACATTTGTCTGTGAAAAACATTTGGATTATTTAATGAGATATACTTATAAAATGTACATTAATTAACCTGAAAACCACACTAGCTTACTTGATCTGAACCTAAAATAAACCCCAGATGTGGAAGAAAAATTTGAGCAAGATTTTAAAAATACCCATCAAAGACCCCGGAAAATAATTGACTGATGTGATAAACTGATATATTGTTTTTAAAACAAAATCAATACACCTAAACCAGGAGTACTGTCAGCTCACCAGGAGTAAGTTCACACGTCTGGATCACTCCATCGGAAAAGATAAAGTGGGTCATTTAGATTTTACTCAAAGAAATATCAAAATGCATAAAGGTTTTTTTTTTTTTTTCCCTTGTCTCTCCTAGCGACTTCTACAAACCTATGTGTACAAAGGTTAGGATAGAGCCTAGGACAAAGAATATGCCCATGACATGTTGTTTATTATTAATGCTATGCACATGAATCAAAAAATTCCGAATCTGCAAATGCACAGGAATGGAGAAGGGGAGGAAGAAAGAGAAGGATGGGCAAACCCTTCAAAATATAATTATTAGAATATTGACACTTTATATTAGTTTCTCTCCTAAAGATCAAAGAGAATTTATAAAGTACCTTGATACATAAAAACTCAAGATTAGGTAGTTTTTTGTTTTCCTCTCCAAATATAAAATATCTTAATAAATGAAAAAGAATAAATGTTATCAGAGACAACTGGCAAATTTATATATTTTTGTCTTTAATGAGAAAATTTCTTCTTTGTACTAAACCATTATTTAAAAGAGATAAACTTGAATTACACCACAGGTAAACTTCAGGAGCTGAAAAATATTTGCACAATGCATGTGCTAAGAAAGAGTCATCAAATTAAATTATCTGCCACGTTCATGGTTGCTGGGTTAGTTCCTTTTCTCCCTAAAGTGGCTATAAAATCTATGTTCATTATCCATCTACCTCATGGGGATAAAGCAAGGAGTAAAATAGCAAGGAAGCAGCTGGGAACCCCAGAGTGTGGCATATTAACAGAGACAGGAGATTGTCCCACTTGATCTGACAAGACTGAACCAAAGCCCTGCATCCTCAAGAGACTACCAACAGCAGTAGCCAGTGCACTTCAAAGCATCAAGTCTAGAACGAGAGCCCTCTGGGAGCAGACAAAGTACATATCAGTCAAAAGTAATATCTAGCCCACCAGAAAGTAGCACTTGCTCAGGAATGTCCAACAGAAGGCTAAGAATTTACAAGCCTCTTGTGAAAAATCTATTCAGCCATAGTTTTCTTTCTTCTTGTTGTTTGGTTTTGGACAGTGCTGGGAATTGAATCCAGAGTCTCAGCATATGCTAGGCAAATGCTCTAGCAACTAAGCCATATCCCCAGCCCTTAGCCAATTTTTTTTAAAATTTCTTTCAATCATGCTATTCTTTTGACTTTTTCCTTGATGTTGGCTTATAGAATATTTATCATATTGTCATTTTGTATTCATTGTCTGATTTAATTCTGATATCAATTCTGTGAGCTAGTTATTTTTATTTTCCTTTGTTTATAGATGAAGTAACTGAGCCAAAGTAACTGGCACAAGGGCTTGCAGCATGGAAAGTAAACTGCAGAGCTATAATTACAAGCTCTTACCTCTAGAATTTACCTTCATAACCATAATGGGTCCTAGACTTTCTGTGACCTTTTAATTTCCAAGCATTTCATTATTGTCATCTTGTCTTTCCTTCTTAGCTACTAGCTGCTCTCTCACTGCTCCAAGGGTCATACAACACACACACACACACAAAAAAAAAAAAAAAAAAAAAAAAAACATGCAACTCTTAACCAGTCCCAACTTTGAGCTGTATTAATGCCAGCCATACACCCCATGGGGTAGTAATTTCCTGTGTCTGAACTCACAAAGATGCGAGCCAGGGTTCTTTCTATTTAATATCCACAACCTAAAGGAAAATTTCAAGAGATTCCCACTGGAAAAGGAGAATCTGAGTTTTCTCTGAAGTACTTGGCAAAAATCCAAATACTTGAATTTATTTTGTGTTTCTGTTCTGAGACTAGGAAATGCTTTTAAGTATCTGCTAAATTTTGCTCTAATAGGGAACAGTAGGGAGGTGCATCGCTTATTTCAAGTCACTTGAAAAGCTCAACAAAGTGGGCTTAAGAAGCAAACCTAAAAAGTGGCACAAGTAGAGCCCATCCCCCCTCAAAGACACAAGGGCCATGGAGTGTGTTGAGGAGATGAACAGCAGCTCCTGCAACCTCACAGTAGCTTCTCAAAGTTTACATTTACTCTATGACCAGGGAGAAAGAGGAAAGAAAAAAAATTTCAATAGTCTCTCCCTGGCTTCTCACATTTCCTTTTAGTATAAATGCTCATAAGCTTTTATCAAAGCAAACAATATGTGAAGAGCTTTATCTTAAAGGATAAAAGAAAAGTAATGTTTAGGGGGAAAAAACTTTCTAACAAATATATCTCCTCTTCATGCTTTTAATTCTGAAAAAATGCTGGAGTTCATATAGGATCTTTAGAGAATCATGAAGTAGGAATGTATATTCATGTGAGTAAGGATTTGAGCTTATTACTCGTTTTTTAAATTTTCTTAAAAGGAGGGACTCCTACTTCTGTCAGCTGTTACATTAATTATAATTTGGGCAAAAATAAAAATCCTTCTATTAAATGAAGTCTTTCTTTTGCTGCAAATAAAAGCCCCCTACTTCTCTTTCAATTTTCAATGGAGACAGAGGACAATTGAGCACAATCCTTTTCATAATTCCCTTTCAAATGCTTGAAAACTATAATGAATGTTCTCCATCTTAATTTTAAAAAACTCAATCTATTGATTTTTTTAGACACCCTTTAAAATATACGTTTCTATTCTTGATTTTCTCTCACTTTGCTAGAAATTTCCTAAAACTCAAAGAACAGTATTGGAGCATTTCCCTAGTAAAAGTTTGATTAACAATAGATATCATGGAGTAGCTAATATTTACTAATATCAACTACTTATGATTTCTTTTAAAAATAAACACTGTTGATTGCTCAGTCATGTTAAATATGATTCTGGTTAAGAGACTTATTCATTTGGCCCACTTTGGGGGAAAGTTTTCAGGGGGGGACATTTTATATCAAGATAAATAAAAAATATATTGGATAAACTAAATCACACCATTCACTAAAAAGTTAATCTCAATTTGATGAAACATTTCTTCAATTAATCATGTGACACATGGAATTTTACACCTTTCTTCCAAGGCATTAGAAACTGAATCAAAATAATGCCATCTTCAATTTAATGGAAACAAAATCAATTCTATCGTCAGTAGAATTATAAAAGCTGGAACATGAAACAGCCCTTTAGAGGCAACCAGGTCCAGACTTCCCACTCTGGAAATGAAAATGAGAGGATTAAAGAAGAAAGGTTTGGCCCAACTCTTGGTATTCTAGGCTGATTCCCAAGTTCAGGTCTTCCCTGTGGTGTGTCCCTTCCGCTCTGCCGTACAGCCAATCTTGTTCAGGACACCATGAAAAATATTCTGTTATAGTCTGTCGTACATTCATTCCCATGTTTTTCAGAAGGACCTTTCCCCTTTTCCTGCCTCTGGTTTTTTTCACCAAGGTAACCTCTGATATTAAATTAATTAAGCAATATTCAGTGAGTTACTCAGTGAATGTCAGTACACTTCCAAGTCAAAGAGTGATACAGTAAATCAATACCAGTATAATAAAAATATATGCTAAAGAGTTCTCAGATGCTTCCATCCTTTTCACGGAAGGCCAAGTGCCCAGCCCTGACAATGGAGATGTCTAAAATGCTGACAGGTAGAGCTAGACAAGAATGGAGATACTGAGGAAGATGGGCTTGCCCTGGGGATGAATGGATATAAGCAGCATGGATGAGAACAAGTCAAAGGAGAGGGAAAAAGTGCAGAGTTCGGTTTTGCAGTATCCAAGAGAAGTCTAGCCTATTTAATATTTCCTGATGAGTTTTGGTTTAAAACATAAAATTTCAGTCTCATTATTCATGTCATGCCATAAACTAACTATTACAAAGAATGCATGCAGATAATTAATTTATACTTCAATGAAATAGATGTATATCATACCTCAGGAATTATCCTTAAGATGTATAAGCTTTGATACACCAGGAAATTATTCCTTTAATAAATACATATTTAGTACTTAACATCTTGTACTCATTTTTGTTTCCTCCTAATACCAAAAATGATCATCATGAAGATTCAGTCAAAATGAAATTTTTTATTATATTCATCAGTCACATGTTAATATTCCTTGACACTGGAGTCCTTGATATATCTGTGATTTACTATGTTCCATGAATGCCCTTACTAAAAACAGTAGTTGATTAAGAAAAATATTGATTTATTTTATAATATCTACATATTAATTTAGAACTACATTCAAGTATCTAAGTAGCAGTCATGGGGTCACAAAAAAAACTCAATAAGGTCTTTTTTTTGGTCTAATACTATGTGAGTTTTATTTCTAATTCCTGTCACCACTTGGACTGTGTAGTTCTTATTTTTTATATGTTACCATGTAGTTGTCAATCATTACCCAACAAATGATATCAAAAACAATTACATATATTGGAATATTTTCTTGGTTGCAAGCAGTGTGTGTGTAGGGGGAGCAGTCCATGAAAAAAGACTTCCATTTTTAAATTTCTCTGTTCAAGTAACTTGTCTGTGTTCTTCACTCTTTACATGATGTGAAATATTAAATGGAATAATAAGAGAGAGAATACTAAGTAGTCTTTGCACTGTACTTCACTATGACTACTACTTTATTCAGTGTAGATTCTCCTACAAATTAAACCCAAGAACTAGAGTTGCAACCAATCCCAAATCATTGTGTAATTACCAGAGCCACCACCAAGGTACCAGAGTGGGGAAAGAGTAGTTCTACTCATCAAAGCATGGTTAAGGATCATAATGTCACTGGCTACCATTCACTATACAGCAGCTACCTTCTGTATCACAGAGGCTATAAAAAACACTTTGAAGATATGTATTATCTCAGTTAATCCTTTTACAGATCTAGAAAAGCAAGTAAAATGTAAAGCTGCCAAAGATTAGTTCTATGCCTCTATACTATTCTCTGTACCAACTAGAGACCTAAGATACTCTGGAAAAAAAAATCTATGTGGTTCCCAGTCTCAGCTCTCTTCTTAGGCAATCCTGAGTGACTTAACAGAAGTTCTTCAAGAATTCATTCTTCAATAATTTTCATTGTCCATGTGCTTATCACTATATCAAATATAATACATATAGTATATACTCAGTCCTTACCTTAGCGCCATTAAGACATAAATTATTACCCACATTTGACAGATAAGAAACAAAGTCAAGTAGTAAAATGACTTTAACAAGGTTGAGTAGCAGAGTCAAGATTCAAGACCCAGTTAGCCATATTTTTTTCCACAATACCACACTGTTACAAATAAAAGGTATAATACTGTGAAATAGTATCTGCTTTTAAACCTATAAGATAAAAAAAGTAAAGAAATGTTTAATCTTTTACAAAGTTGGAAAATAGCAATATGGTTTGGAGTGATATGTGTACCCTAAACATTTTTTTTTTTTTTACTTTTTGAGAGCATGCCACTCAAATAAAAACTATTCCACTCAGCTGACTTACATGGTAATAAAAAATATGAATAATGAAATGATGAAAAGATAATAGTAGTGTTTTTAACTTATAAAGCTATGACTACTACCAACTATTTAGTTATTAACAAAAGAACTATCGGAAAATAGAAATCTATGAAGTTTACTCTTTTACTAGTCAAATTAACATTATTAATAGAAAGAACTTAATATGCTTTCCCTATACTCCTGATGGAATCATAGACATTAACATATCTTTACCTACTGTGAAATAGAGTGAAAGGTGAAGAAGACATAAAACTCTGACCTAAATGGAAGGACTATGCTAAGATTAGTGTTGGGTCACACTGTTTAAAACCACTGGGGACACCAGGATAAGAGAATGTGAATACAATGGAGAACATTCCACTGAAATAATCAGAAATTTTATGAATCAATATATATTAAGAAGACAACAATTCCTATGAAACCAAAGGAAAGAAAGCAAGCAAAACAAGAAGCTTCTCAACTAATTAATGCATATTTCACCTAAATATTGAGAGCAACCATAATTAGGCAAGCTCCAAAATGCATACAAAGAGCATGTCTTGTGTCTCCAAAGCATTTATAATCTAATCTCCAGGCTCCCTGTACAAAAGTATCAAGACATATGATCACAAAATATTTCATTTGACCCAGCTAAATCCTTATTATATCTGTGATCACTATCTGTGATTTACTTGGGTATCATATTAGTCTGCACAGGCTGCCTTAATAGACAGACTAGGTGACTTAAGAGAAATTTGATTTCCTTACAGTTCTGGAGATTAGAAGTTCCAGATCAAAGGGTTCTCAGGGTTGATTTCTGGTGAGGTATCTCCTCTGGCTTGCAGATAGTTATGTTCTCACTCATCCTCACAATGGCCTCTTTGTGCTATGGAGAAAAATAAGATCCCTGACATCTTTTTCTCTTCTTATAAATAGAACCTCAGTCTTATCCAGTTAGGGCTCACTTATAGCCTCATTTAACCTTAATTACATCCTTAAAGATGCTATCGCCAAACAGAATCACATTGGGTTTAAGGCTTCAACATGAATTTTATGAAAACAATTTAGCCCATAACAGGTAACCCAATTACACCAGGAACAAGGAATTTCAGTTGCAGAAAACAATACCATAACGTTTAGTCAAAACAGGGCTGAAGGGTTATGGAAAATGACATTCCTACAAGGCAGCCCCCAGGAGAAACAGGAAAGATAGTGTGGAGGGAAATTAGCCAAGCATTAGACTTTTCCAAGTAAATCCTTTTCCAGGGACTGTGAGCCCTGAAGTGAGGAGGCAGATACTGAACTTTTACCCTTTCCCATTGCTGATGAGACCTGGAAAGAGAAAAGCAAAGAGTGAAGGTCTGGGAAACAATGACTCCCAGAGGAAGAAGAAAGGCAATGGGCAGGATTTGAGTTTTTATCCCTCGGGATCTGAGCTCCTCTCTCCCCCAGTAATAATGAGTTTCAAACTTTTTACAACTGCCTTCCTGAGTTAAAATTTAAACCTGCACAACTAGTTCCCTGACTGTCCAACCACTATTTCCTACGATTAATTCACCCTCACTGGAAACTATAAAACTCAGACTCCTATAACTCTCTGGCCATTTTTGTATCCAGAACATGTGACCTTCTGGTACCTGATTGATTGACTCTGCGATGGAATAAAGGAAAGCTTGCTGATCTGTTTGAGGTCTGCTTCTGTTCCAGTTATCTGTGTTTTCATACTGATGCCGAAACTGTGTTGGTTAGTTTGGCTTACCAGAGTAAACAATAAACCAGAGATAATTTTTTGGAGTTTTCTAAGGCACTAGCTATAGCACAATGGCCTTTGGGGTAATGAGCTACTGGTTGAATAGAAACAATGTCCATAACAATTGCCTTAACACATGGTACACTTTAATAAAATAATTGTTCCTAAGAGCATTTTTCAGGTATACTGCTATCTTAGGGCCAGAACTGTCATTGGAAAATCCAAAAATTACTTTTGGTTAAATCTACCAGCCATGATAATTTACAGAAAGCAAATGTTGATATCTCTAACCTCTACACTGGCTAAAATTGTAGCTCATCTAATATTGTATGTACCAGCATTCTATGATGGTTCAGAAACAATGTGCATATAACAAACTGGGTTGTCACCTGGGTGGCTTTAAAATTGTTGTAGGCACTCATGTGTAAAGACTACAAAAATAGGCTTTGACTTTTGTGTCTTTGCTTATTTAAAATATAGTTTTATCATAATAAAATCACTCCCAGAAAAACAACAACATTTTTATAATAAAAACTTTATTTCTCATATGTTAAAGATAACCACATCAATACATAGAACAATAGTCCTTCAGTAAGGGGAGGCGGCCAGTGCCTCCTTAGGAGGGTTCTTCTTCCTGCCAAAGAGGGTGTAAGCCACCTGAGAAATTAAAGTCTAAAATAACTACTGAAAAAAAGGATAGTTTTTTTTTAATATTTATTTTTTAGTTTTAGGTGGACACAATGTCTTTATTTTATTTTTATGAGAATCGAACCCAGTGCCTCACACATGCTAGGCAAGCGCGCTACCACTTGAGCCACATCCCCAGCCCACCAGAAAGTATAGTTTTAAAGATGGATCCCTGATAGGTCCAGTCGACACAGGAGCTGGAGCTAGACAATTAGAAAATGACTCCCATGGTTTATTTAAGGTGGTACATCAAAGACAGGGGTAAAGTTTCAAGGGTGGAGTCTTGCTTCCTGATGTCTTGCAGTCAGCATGTTGATTGGCGTCTTGGCAGATCACCCTATCTCGGGTGCTGTGTGGACACAGCAGAGTGGAATAGAAATTCACAATGTCTCTGGGCAGTCAACCAGAGGAAATGTCTACTGGAAGTTCCCAGACACCACATTATCCTATTCACCAGGCTACGATAGGCAACACAGTCCACACACAGCCCGTGGATGGCTCTCCACACATCAGAACTCTCATAAATGTTAACACCTATGGACAACAACCCCAAACGTTTAACTTCAGGTTGCTGTTCTGAAAAGCAGTGGAGAAAATTATTGGTGCTCCAAGTCACTTGAGTTTCAAAAATGCATTACACATATCTTTGCATTTCACTTGAATATTTAGAATTTTCCAAACACTGTTGTGATTAGTTTTCAAAATGAAACCATGAGTTAATTAGAAATTTAATCATTGTTATTTCAATATAGAATAGATTTTTTTATTTTTTTACCTTTTGGGTACTGCTTATAATTAACATTTTCCTACTTCCCTTTCATGAAATATTTTATAAGTTATCAGGCCCTTTAAAGAAACTGACTTCTTTTCTAATTTTACTATGCTAAACTAATTAAAAAATGAATTTTTTTATTTCCTAATTCCTTACATTTTTATTCATACCCCTCTGGGTGCTGAATTATAATTAATTCTGCTTTTCTTTCTCTAATAGATTTATGTGTATTATCATATATATTAAATTTTCACTTCTGTAACTTTTTTCATTTTATTGCTTTACACACTGACAATGCGCACTTCATTAAAAATATGTAATCCCCTAACTGCGATCATGGCATAATTGCAAATCTTTATAATATAATAACATACATGTTCTTCATATTTTATTACAAGAGCCCCCACTCCCACTTGAAAATTCTGGAGTTTCTATCCTCTTAAATTACAATATGAAAATAGGATTTAAGAATTCCAATTCTTATGACAAAACCAATAATAAGCACATCTGTCTGTTTGGTTTTTTTTTTGCCACCTGTTACTCTAATTTTAAAATGTAGTTAATCATCTATTTTCATCAATATATTTAGATAATCAACACAATATGTAGAACTAGATTTTATCTGAAAGTGATGAACTTTGTGATAAGATGAAGCAATAACAATGCTGTTATCCTAAGTTCTTTGACCTAATCCTGCTTTCAAAAGAAGACGATTTAGTACAAACAAGTCAAAGCAGAAGTCCAGAAATAAAAAACATGAAATGTACTAACAGGACAAGGAAGACTGAAAAGATGAGTTCTCCTCCCAGATAAGTCTTCCCAGATGCTATTATTCTCTCCTTGGTCTCCTGTGAATTTTGATAATATTTCATTTTGTCCAGAATTCACACAGTCCCTTTGGGAACTCCCAGAATAGCAGTACCATTTAACTTGCCAGGGTTTGTCTGTTTGTTTACCACACATGAAAAGAAGGCAAGAATGAAGGATAAGGAGGAACAATAGGGGTCAACTAAAATCATTTAGCAGAAGCTTCCTGGAAATTGCAATGCTAAGTAATCATTGCATAGTCAGGTGGTGCTTAAACTGCTTAGTACCATAATCCACAAAATAAGACCAGACCAATGAATCAGGTTTGTAAATTAGTCTCTTCTGCCATATAGGTGAAAGCTGAGTTCAGTAATTTTTTTTTTCTGTTTAGAAACCTTTCTACCCTGTACACAGTAACTTCTTTACCCAAATCTATGTTATCTGAAAAGAAGAACTAAAGAGTAAACACACTCAAAATGACCAACAAACTAAGCACTTCCCCTGAGACTTTTAAAAAATATCCCCTAAAAGGTAAGCTTCCTAAAGTCCAGAACACCTCCACTCTCTAGGTGCTCTAACAAACTACAGGAAGCTCTCAAGGGGGATCTTCCTACCATCTCCCATTCTTGACTGCCCATATTCACGACTGCCGTGGTTCTTTTCCACTCCTCTGTCCTTACTTGTTCCTTTACTCCATAAGCTTCTGTTAAATCTGTGAAATTAGGACACTCAACTGCTTCAGTCCTGAAAAATCCAGTTATTTTGAGCTTCATGAAAGCAGAAGTCTTGTCTCTTTCTTTTACTACCATTATCTCCAGAATGCAGTGGTAAAATAAAAATGCAGTGGTCCTATAATCTCTCCTATTCCTTAGCTTACACACACACACACACACACACACGCACACACACACGTGTATTCCTTTTTGGCAAAATACTCATAATAGCTTAGATGTCATTATTTCCAAAACATCTTGCCAAAAATTTAAGCGTGTAGTATGTGTAGTGTGTATCTCAAATCTCATATGTCACTCTGTGCTCATCCCTATGATATTGTTTAATTATCTTTTTACTCCACTGAAAGATCCTTAATAAGACCTCTTCCACTTTTATTTCATTAAATTACAGTGGCTCTTATAGTGTGGTGTCAACGTCCCCAGCAAAAGAGAATAGGAACTATGTAGCAAAAATGAGATTTTATCAGAAATTGGATCTGTATACCTGCTTTCACAGAGAATCCAAGATTAGAGCCTATGATAGCAGAATGATACTCCCTGATAATTATTCACTCCTTATTCCCTGGAATTTTCCAATGTGTTGCTTTACATAGAAAAGAAAACTTTTAGAAGTAATTCAGGTTAAGGACCTTGAGAAGGAGAAATTATCCTCAATTATACAGAGGAGGTAAAACCTAATTTCATAGTCCTTAAGAAAGGAGAACCTCTCATGTCACAAAGAAAAAAGGTCAACAAAAGAAACAGGATCAAAAAGATGCTACAATGATGGGTTTGTACATAGTTTCAAGCCAAGGAATTTAGTCAGCTTCTACAAGCTGGAAAAGTCAGGGAAATAGATCCTCACCTAGAATCTCAAGGAAAGAAGTGCAGTTCTGCAAAAACCTTGATTTTAGACAGATATTCTGCTATAGGACTTTTACAGAACAGTTATATAATAAATTTGTGTTGTTTTAAGCCACTGAATTTGAGATAATTTGTTGCAGTAGGACACTATTACAGATCCTGAGGCTGCTTCCCCAGAAAATACATCCCCAGACACATCTGGTGTTGCTCATTATAAAACTATTTCAAAAGTTTTTTTTTAATGAAGCAACATAAATAATCACATCTATATAGGTACTGATTTTTTTTTAATTTTGTAAGTATCTCAGCATGTTAAAAAAACAAATTCACATATTGACAGAAGACTTTCTTTCAAAATACGATATATTTACCTATGTCTTCTCAACCAAGTTATTTTAGAGGTAGATTTATTTAGTTAAAAAAAAATTGTTTAAACTTGACTCAGAGACTTAGTAGAATACAAATCATATTGATCTATACCATACTTCTATCAGGTACATATATCCATTGCTTATGGTCCTATAACCTCTCCTATTCCTTAGCTTACACACACACACACATATATATATATTATATTACATAATATATATTATATATTCATATATATAGTGTGTGATATATATTATATATTACATAAATAAAGAAATATTACTTCTCTATTGCCCGTTTTCAAATTAGTTTCCCAGTTTATCTTTACATCCCCTGCTTAATGTGTGCTGACTTAGATAAAGTCAATATGTTGTAGAATCTCATCCCTACTCTTATGAAAACTCCATGATTATGTCAACTTTATGATTAACCTATAAAAGTGACTGTTCCATTGTCCAAGTAATACAAAGTTCCAAGACAACATTATAATATTTTGTTTCATGAGAATAATATGTGATAAAAGTCTTACCTAGTAATTACCTTCATAAAATAAATTTTCCAATTTTCCAAACCTAAGTTCCATAGGAAAGTGTCATTATGTTATACACTAGTCTACTCAAATCAAAGAACATTTCTCCTGAAGGAGTTACAGAGGACAACACCAAGGTACTTGAATACTAGATATCATCATCATAGTAAAGTATTTCTTTAAAGTACCCACACAATGTGTACAGAGGCTAATATTAATAAGCATGAGACTAATACATGACAAAGTTTATAATTTAGCCATTTTTTTTTCATTTTTGTGTGTAATCTTACCCAAACTTGTTACCTCATGGAAAATAATTTACAATTCCTTAAATCCATAAAAAATGATTATTCAAAGAAATTAGGGGAAAGTTTTCATATGCCATTCCTCTTGAAGTGTCCTGGAAACACAGGGTACCACAAAAGGGAGGATGGAGCCCAGGTGCAAAACTGTGAAAGCTTTAGACTCTGCCTTTCCCTACACAGTACCGCAACTATGCCACAGTCAGCAATACCCAACTCTACCTTGGAGATGTTGGAAATTGAACTAAGAGGATCAAAATCAGGGATTCAGGAGCATTTAGGTTGGGAGATTGAAACTCAAAATCAGGAATCTAAGGATGAAGAGAAAATTTGCACACTGAATAGTGGGACCTTCAGACTCTCATCCCTTGTACTACTTCCATGAAGGTTGATATGTGAACACACTCTTTAAGCAGGGGCCACAGTGACTTAAGAGTGTAACATTCTCTGCAGAGGTTGATGCCAATATGCCAAATGCAATCACATGGTGGTCAAATCCACTAGTCAAAGGATCTACTTCCCCTCACAGGTCTCACAACTAATATTTTGATGAACACAGGGAAAGTCATCAGATATTTGTAAAAAAAAAAATTCAAAATAAAAAGAAAGCAAAAACAAGCAATTTTAATAGAGGCTATCTGTAAAGAATAAAGTGTGGTGTGATAGAGGGAGGTAAGGGAGGCTTACTTTATCCTTCAATATGCAGTTCTATATTTTGGGGATATGATTTCAGTAACCATGTGTTTATTCGGTTTAAAAAAATAAAATGCACTTAATTACCTAAAAGAAATGTGCTTTTGCTTTCTTGCCTGGGTGACTACTAGAGGGGCTGGGCAAACTGGAGGTGAAATTTTTTTCTCTATACATCTATGACCAGGCACTGTGCAATCTTTAGCATCTATCGGAATCTAAGGTCTTGCAGAATTCCACTGACTCAAAAACCACCACCATGTAGTCCCTTGGCTATTTCATAACTTACCAATTAGTATACCATATTTTTCTTTGTGCAGCAGATGGTATCAGAGACAGTTTGCAAGACTTCTGCCTTCCAGAAAGATTTGATTCAGCTTGATTGGCTACATGAATTGGTTATCAAGGGACAAAATGAAGACAAAAATGATATTATGACTAGACTTTCCAGTTGGTGAACATAGAGTAATCAAATTATTCCAACCAATCATATAGTATTTTCCTACATGCTCATGAAATGTTCCACAATAGAATAGCCAGATTAACCATCCCTGTGGGAACAGACAACCCAGGCTATTTATTATGACTCTTGAGTTATTTTTTACTAACAACATTGGCTTTATAAAGCAAATCATGAAATATTGGAATATCATACAGATTTAATTCATAAGTCTTTAAAAATACTTTTAACTGGAAAGTGAATTTCCATTTATATAGTTAAAAATAAGCATCTACATTTTCTAATTTTATATATTCTAAATACTAACAATTTACTTTCAGTATCCTGTATTAGAGTATATTAATTGCTATAATAAACAAATCCAAAAATGTATAATAGCTCAAGTTCAAAATAGTCTTTTATTTATCATTTTATTGGTGCATTATAATTATATATAATAGTAAGATTTCCTAAGAATTTTTTTTTCTTTAAAACATCTGAAGTGGGTGGACAGCTAGTTCTCCCTTGAGTGGTGATTTTAGGGACCAAGATCTTCCCTTCCAGAGGCTGTACAATCTGCACAGTTTCTAGGGTCACAGAGCTTGTGTGTAGTGCCTAGCCTAAGTATGCTATCTATACAGTTTATTAAACTGGAATAGTTCCAGGGTGGAAGGGCCACTAGCCAGACTTGAAAACAAGTAGATTATTGCACTGATTATGTTAGGCTGTCGTAACCCAATCATTTCACCTCTGAAATTTCTTGCATTGTCTCATACATGATCTTTTGGGGAATACCTCATGTCTAAACTGTAACAGATGGCTTCCTAACTGTGGAGGGAGAGGGACACAGCTTACAAAAACAATTATTCAGCTATTTTTTCAGTTTCCAGCTTATGTGATCCTCCTTTAGAAATCCTAAAGAACTGAAGGACTTCTCACTCCCTTGTACATAGCCCAAGGAGTGTTCTGATTGGCCTCACCTGAGTCACATGCCCATCCTTGTACTAATCATCATGCCTGAGTGATCAGTGGGAGTGAGTGAGAAATATTTTCCCAGAGGAAGGAAAGTGCTGCTAACAAAATAAGGGGAAAGTACTTCTGGACAGATAAAAACAACAGGTGCCCACTCCTGCCGTTATTACAAACTGTGATAAAAGGAAAGCATCAAGTATTGAGTGTTCTGTACTCGGTGACACAGATATCAGAATTAGGTGGACTTGGTGTGAACCCTGGCTCCACAGGTGACTAGCTGTGTGACTTTGGGCCCATCAGTAAACTTCTTTCAGCTGTGTCTTTTTAGCTACTAAGTCCTCTTAACAACAGTACCTATTCTGTGGTTGTATAAATAAAGGAGCATTCAGTAAGTGTTCAATAGTTACTATTATTTAACTATTATTCAATAGTTATTATTATTTATTTTCCAATGGATCTTCACAACAGTCCTGTGAAATTGGTATTAATAGCTAATTATAGATGATGAAATTGAAATACAGAGTTCAATGACTTTGTCCAAAGTCACAAGCTGGTAAATGCCAGATCTGGTATTGGGTTCCAATCCCATGCCTACAGGACTCCAAGGCCCATCTTCTTCCCACCATACTAAATTGCCTTAATCATCATAGAACTCCTATAACAGTCTTTAGATAGACTATTGAAATATATGCAGTTATTTTCCTCTATATTGTGACATCTTTCCTGTCCTACTTTGAACTGTCATCCCTCCTTCTCTCATGACTTTATCCTAGTAATCTGTCCACATCTACTACTGTCTGTGATCCTGTTACCACAGAAAGAATAAAATGTTTAAACAAGGAAAACAAGTTTACTGCAGGCAATAAAAACCACCAGAAATTCTATAATTGGGGATTTATTTTATTCACTTAAGCTTTTTTATCCCTGCAAATGTGTAGTATCCTCAAAAAACAGCTATTGCTAAGGAAAGTCAGAGATTAGAGACTTGAACTCAAACCTTTGCTTTAGTATTCAAGTCTCAGTTCTATCATTTATCAAAAACAAGATGCTCCCAAGTTGCAGTGGTGATTAAATGATACATGGTATGTGAAAGTGTTTCTCAAATTATAAATTGCAAGATAAACACTAGACACATTATTGATAATAACTTTATCATTAATAAAACATTATCATCAGTTCCTTCAAGCTTAGTATGAATAAATTTCAGCTTCTGTCCTACAAGTCACTTTCAAAGAGAAAGTGAAAACTTATGGCTGAGAAAAGCAAAGTAAGTTCTGCTATAATGAAAACTCAAGGAAAAGGAAGCCCGTATACACCAGGAGACAAGTATTCCCTAAAAATTCTGCATATGGCCCTGATAGTGGTTACTTGCCCATATATAAAACCTCAGCACTCTGTCATGCAGGTTTAAGAGGGGAAAGGTCCTTGCCAGCACTCTCACACAAATTTAACTAAACTAAAGCTAATTAAAAAAAAAAAGTGCAAGTTCAGAAGCAATTTATAGTATATATTAAAACATCCATTTCAACAGGTGAACTTTGTGCATTTGCAAATGAAGACATTAACACCAATAAATTGGTTTGGATACAGTATTGTCACTGTGTGTTATATTAATTTACTGCACTAATTAACTTACTGTCTCACACCAAATCAACATGCCCTCTCTGGAATGAACTCATATTAACAAGGACTATATCTGACCCATCTTAACTTGCCAGTAAGTGTTCCTCAATATTCAGACAGATATTTCCAAACATTTGTCCTTGATGCAAAAAATTTCATTATATGAATCATTAGTTCAGTATATTTGATGCTGTTTTGTTTTATTTTTAGTATTTCTAATTTAAGTACCATCAGTCCTGTTTGGAACCTTCCCTTTTTACTTTTATGGACATGAGATACAAATATATACAGAACCTGGTAACACAGGTCTGGGGTGGTATTGCAGAAAAACAGATCTCACAGAATTGAAGAATAAGATATACTATTGCTAGTCCTCATGAAAACAAAAAGGGACTAGATATGGGATGCTTTTTCTCTCAGAAATCACAGGGTTTTCTGGTTTGTTTGTTTGGTTTTTGTTGTTTTGGTGTTTTTTGTTTGTTTGTTTGTTTGTTTTTGGTCTCTGCTTCTCTTTTTCATTGCTCCTCTACTTTGCTCTAACCCTGTGTTCTATTCCTCTCTTTCTCACTTATCTAAGTTAGAATTCAGTATGCCAAATCTAGTTAAACATTCCTATGACCTTTTGTCCCAGTGCCTCTGACAAACCAATTGTAAAGTCTTAGTTCAAACACTTGTGTAGGGAGAATGTAGTCTGATTAGCTTGGTCAGTTCTAATTGATTAGTTTATATTGGGAAAGTTGTTCATTCCAGAATCAACCATTTAGGGCCAGAGTAAACATGTGATACAAACCTAGCTTTCTCCTTCATCAGAGGTTGTAAGCAGAGCCACTTCATTCATATCAGTCTTGAGGCCCTTCCAATTTTAAAAGCCAGAGTATATTTAGAACCTCCCTCTTCATCTCTTAGAAGGCACCTAACAGCAATGAGAAGAATAAGAAGCAAAGTTTCCTAGGCAAATTCAACAAAAATCAAAGACACCTACAGTCACAAATAAAAAAAAAACAGATGAAATACTATTAAAAGAATTAAAGATCAAAGACAAGTTGGTGCAAAATAAGGTAGAAGAATACCAGCCACTAGTTTAAGGGGAAAGCAGTGAATTCAAGGTTCAAACCTCCCCACTCCAGGTAAAAACGAAAATCCTTCTTGTCAACAATGGAAAGGGATGAATAGACTGGCAATGAGTTTTCAAGAAAGCAATTTGGTTCTGAGAACAAGTAGAGACAGTGCTGAGAGAGAAATCAAATAGATAACCACATTTTCAGGAATTTATCTGTCAGTGAGCAGTGAGGGAAAGAAGAAACTCAGCATTAAGAGCACCACAGCTTCATCCCTCCTTTGATGAGATAGAAGTCAAGGCTAAATGAACCCATATACAAATCTCTAGGCAACAGAGACTATCCTGCTAGCTACAATCCATTGCTCACATTTCCCTATAGGAAAATTCTGCAAATCGCTGGTCCAGGAAGAACTTCATTCATTCAAACATGTCAAAGGAGATATAGCATTGGATATTTACAAAGATAGCAATGAGATAAATAATAGTAAAGGAAATGGGAAAAAATAACTCATAGGGAAAATGTTTCCATAGAGTAGAAACATCACAGAAATAAGGTAAAATTGCAAGTAAAACACACATATACATACACACAAAGAAACAACAGACATGGTGAAACAGAGAACAAGTGTGAGAGTAATATAGCAAAGGAAAAAAGAAATAAAGTTAAAAATAATCTTCATGCCATTTATGTCTAGGGTCACACATACTACATAAAATACATTAAGTATAACAGTTATTAACAAATGTAACAAAGAAAGAAAAGGAATAGAAAAAATATACTAATCTTATTGCTGAAAGTAAAAAAAAAAACTGGCTAGAAAATAAAGGATGTGAAGAATTATATCAAGGTATGGTTTTAAAGACAACTATTAACAATGAAAATAAGCACATGCCCATAATAAAGAAAATGCAGAGTATGTACCAAAAGTTTTCAAAAAATAAGTCTAAAATGTGTAAATTACACAAAATAAAAGACACACATAATGCCAAAGATACTTGTCATAACTGTTAGGTAAATTATTAGGTACATCTATTAGAAGAAAAGTGCTTTCAGAAAGGATCAAGAAAAAATTCTTATGTTATATTCAAACCACACTCCCAAGAATAACAAAATGGCTAAAAATAAAGGCTGGGTAAAAGTTAAAACAAACAACTTAACATCAAATAAGCTTTCATTCAGAGAAAAACTGTTAAATGAAATAAAGTAAGACTGTTTTGAAGTAGATTTATAATAGTTATCAACTTCTGTATCCTGAAAATGGACCTTAAGCCTTTTTTGTTTGATTAATGGTCCATTGCCAATAATTTAAGATAGCCATACATTATGTCTTAAAGAATACTGTAATATATTTTTAAAATTAAGTTACTTATTTGTGTCTTATACAAACATGTTTCAGGTGGATCAAGTAATAACTGACCTATTTCAATGGCTTAGGGTGTGCCAAATACATTTTGTTGAATCATTTAATCTTTACAATATTACTATGTGGTAGCTGCTATGATTACTCCTATTTTAAAGATATAGAGTAATTTGCCAATGTTATACAACTAGTAGGTGATGGAACATAATGAAATCACATCTTCTGGCTCCATATGCTGTTCTCCCACTCATCAAATATCCAAAGATTTTATCCCAAATATTTTAAAACAAAACCATCTATAAGAAACCATTTGAGAGTTTAAAAACATCATTTAACATGTGACACATAGCCTAAGAAAAGCCTTAAAGAAAGACTTTAGTTTACATCAAAAAAAAATGAAGAAAAAAATCTTCAAGATAAACCTGAAAACTAAAATCAGAAGACATGAAAACTTAAAAAAAAAATGTAAATTTCATTTCAGGAAAGGATTAACCTACAAAGAGATATGCTTTAATTTGGATTTAGCATGTCCCCCCAAAAGCCCATGTTTCAAAGACATAGCTCCCCTCCCCCACCTGTGGCAATACAGGGAGGGGGTAGAACCTTTGGAGGTGGGGCCTAGTGGAAATCAGGTCTTGCAGTCAGCATGCCTTGAAGGGATACTGCCTAGTTATCAACGAGGTGAGCAGCCTCCTGTGCAGTTCTCTGAACCATTGATGCCCTGTGCTAACTAACCATAGATAGCCAAAGCAAGAAGATCAAGCGGAACCATTGACTCAAACCTCTGAAACCATGAGCCAAAATAAACTTTTCCTCACTACAAGTTGTTCATCTCAGTTATCTTGTCACATAATATAAAGCTAATTCAGAAAATTGCTACCAAGAAGTAAGGTCATTGCTGTGACCATACCTGATGAATGTGGTTCAAAAGGCTTTGGAATTGTTTTGTTGGAGTCATTTGGGAAAGTTTGGAAGAGAAGATTAGAAAAGGCCTAGAATGCTATAAGCAGAGTTCAGTTGGTGCAATTGACATGAGCTCAGAAGATCAAAATGCTGATAGGAATGTGAATGGTAAAGGCTTCACTTATGATATTCCCAATGGAAATGAGAACTCATACAATGGGACTAGAGGCTACCCGTGTTATATTTTGGCAGAGAACTCATCTCCAGTTTGTCTATGCCCTGAAACTGTGTGGGATTAAAATGATGGATTAATTACCTTAAATTTCAAGGCAGCACAGCATTCAAGCAATGACATGAGTACTGGGGACGGCTTTCAGCCAAATTTATAGTAAGAATCAAGAGCAAAAAGCAGAAGAGAAAGATTTGAAAAACTTGCAGTTTGGCCAGAAAAGAAGTAAACTTCTGGCCAATGAGGGTACAGTTGCTAAAGAAAACAGGGCCATTAAAAAGAAGCCATGTGAGCTGCCACCATCATCACCATCACTGCTGCCCAGCCAGGGCCTAGAGATCCACTGTCAGGATGTCTGCAGGTTTGGTTTCATGCAGCTGCCTCCATCTTAGGACACCTGCCAGAGCCTGGGGTCCAGTGACAGGATGCCTGCATGTTGGCTGCTGCCACCATCTCGGGACACATCTGCCTCTGTGTGGGGACACCTGCCAGGGCCTGGGAGTCCAGTGTTGAGGTGCCTACAGGTTTGGCTGCACCTGAGGTTGTTCTGCTGGGTGGGCTAGTGGCCACCATCTTGCTGCTTTTTCTCAGGGTCAATCCTTTGTGTGAGGGACATACCTGGTGATCTTTCTTACTCCAAGTTGGAATGGTATTGAGATCTTGGGACTGAAGCATAGTGGAGCCTGGGAAATCTAAAGTCCAGATCCATCAGTTTGCAGCTGGATCTGTGTGGGCCAGTCTGGACCTAGGAATCTTGTGGAAAGTCGGAGACTGGAGGCATTTCTTCTGGGGTGGGGGTGGGTACCCAGGTTGGAAAGGGTGAAGAGAGCAGGGTTCTTCCCAGATCAGCAAGCCCTTAAGTATGCAGGAACACACCAGGCTGGCTATAAGAGGTCAGAAAGTTAGAAGAGGGTATGAGGGCATCTTGCTATTGGCTCCCTCCAGCCAGTCTGGCACCCACTGGACTGGAGCGATTATCAAACTTCAGACAACCACACCTATTGGTGGAGAAAGGAAACTGAGAAATTTGAATACCAATGGAAACAATTGCTCAATTTGCCATACAGGCCTGCCTTTCTTTCTTTCTTTCTTTTTTTCTTTCTTAGTTTCTTTCTTTCTTTCTTTCCCTCTCTCATACATCTATACCATTTTTGAAACCAAGTATTTTTTAATGCATCAGTTTATTGAGGATGGGGACATCTGAATAATATCATTTTATTGTATATTCTTATATTTTTACTTTTTTTAAACTTTGTATATATTTTCCCTCTCACTTATATTTTTCCCTAGATTCTCTTTATCTCTTTTCTCTGGCTAAGAGCCAATCTCTATTAATTCATGTTTCACTCTTATTGTAAAATTTTACTTCTATCTTCTCTACTTCTCCCTCAAAAATTTCACATCCTACACCACTTCTGTTCTCTCTTTGTACAACATTTGAAATTGTAACCACTTTTAGCAAACTTGTTGTTTGTATTACAGACAATAATTGAACACATCATGTCTGTTTATTGTACCAAAACTGTAGATGTCTTAATGGGAGCTAGTTGGCTTAAGGCTGTATATTATTTGCATTGGATGCTGTAAATATAGGTCTTCCCCTCAAAGATGAGTTACTGGAAACTTTCAGAGACAGTATAAGTCTATAGGGTAGTAACAATTCTGCCTCAGATCCATACTACAAGATGTGAAGACACATGAACAACATAAAAAAAAATTAAGGGAACTAAGTGCCCCAAACAAACCAACATGCTCCAATAATAGAATACACTGACAGCACAGAAGAAGAAATGTCGGAGAAGGAGTTTAGAATGTACATAGTGAAACTGATTCATGATGTAAAGGACAATGTAAGGAGTAAAATCAAAGACAAATTTCAGTAGGTAAAAGATCACTTCAATAAAAAGATAAAGATCCTAAAAAGAAATCAAGCAGAAATCCATGAAATAAAGGAAATCAATAAACCAAATTAAAAATTCAATGGAAAGTATAACTTGCAAACTACACTATTTGGAAGACAGACCTCATGCAATGAAGACAAAATATAACATATTGAAAATAAAGTTGATCATGCACAGAAGATGGTAAGAAACCATGAACAGAACTTCAAAGAAATATGGAAGAATATTAAGAGACCAAATTTAAGATTTATCAGGATAGACGAAGGTGCAGAGACACAAATCAAAGGAAAGCACAATCTTTTCAATAATAGCAGAAAATTTCCCAAATCTAAAGAATGAAATAAAAAAATCAAACACTATTGTTCTGTAGTATAGTTTAAGGTCTGGTATAGTAATGCCACTAGCTTTACTCTTCTTGCTAAGGATTGCTTTGGCTATTCTAGGTCTCTTATTTTTCCAGATGAATTTGATGATGACCTTTTCTATTTTCATAAGGAATGTCATTGGGATTTTGATTGGGATTGCATTGAATCTGTATAGTACCTTTGGTAGTATGGTCATTTTGACAATATTAATTCTGTCTATCCCAAAACAAGGTAGATCTTTCCATTTTCTAAGGTCTTCTTTAATTTCTTTATTTAGTATATTATAGTTTTCATTGTAGAGGTCTTTCACCTCTTTCATTAAATTTATTCCCAAGAATTTTATTTCATGTTTTTAACACAAGAGGCTTATGGGACCCCAAATGTACAAAACTATAGCAGACCCACGCTAAGACACATTATAATGAGAATGACTAACATACAGAATAAGGATATAATTTTAAAGGCCTTAACAGAAAAATATCAAATTATGTATAGAGGGGGGTTGGGGTTATGGCTCAGTGCTAGAGTGCTTGCCTAGCATGTGAGGCACTGGGTTTGATCCTCGGCACCACATAAAAATAAACAAAATAAAGGTCAATTGACAACTAAAAAATATTTTTAAAAAATATGTATAGAGGGAAACCAATTTGGATCTCAGCTGTTTTCTCAACCCAGACCCTTAAAGCTAGGAGGTCCTGTAACAATATATATCCAGCTCTGAAAGAAAATGGATGCCAATCAAGAATTTTATACTCATTAATATTAAGCTTCGGATTTGAAGATGAAATAAAAATACTTCCATGATTAAAAAAAAAAAAGTTAAAAGAATTCAAAACCAGAAAGTCTGCATGGCAGAATATACTCAACAAAATATTCAATGAGGATGAAATTTAAAAAAAAAAAAGTGAAAACCAACAAAGGGAGGAACTATACTACAGGAATAGTCAATCAAAGAAGAAACCAACTCAAATTAAAAACCAGAAATAAATCAACATGACCCAGAATATAAATTATATCTCAATAATAACCTTGAATGTTAATGTTCTAAACTCATTGATCAAAAGATGTAGATTGGCAGACTGGATTTTTAAAATGACCAAACAATATGCTGCCCAAAAGGGACTCACTTAGAGGTAAAAATATTCATGCACTGAAGGTGAAAGGATGAGAAAAAAAAAAAAATCACTCAAATGGACCACATAAACAAGCAAAGGTTTCTATCTCATATCAGATAAAGTGGACTTCAAGCCAAAGTTAATCAGAAGGGACAAAGAAGGACATTTTGTACTGCTTAAGAGAATTATACATCAGCATGATATAATAATTGTAAATATTTATGCCCCAAACATTGGAGCATCTACATACATCAAACAAACCCTTCTCAATTTCAAGAATCAAAGAGACAACACAATAATACTGGGTAACTTTAACACACCTTTCTCACTACTGGACAGGTCTTTCAAACAAAAACTAAAAAAAGAAAGTATAAAAATAAATAACAAAATCAATAATTTAGACCTACCAGACATATATAGAATATTTCATCCTTCAATATACAAATTCATTTTCCTCTCAGCAGCACATGAATCTTTCTCTAAAGCAGACCATATGTTATGCCACAAAGCAAGTCTTAGCAAATACAAGAGAGAGAGAGAGAGATAATAAATACTCTGCATTGCATCAGATCATAATGGAATGAAATTAGAAGTCATTGATAAAATATAGAAGATACTCCAACACCTGGAGACTAAATAATACACTACTGAATAACACATGGACAATAGAAGACATCAGAGAGGAAATACAGAAAAATACTTAGAGGTAAATGAGAACACTGATACAACATATCAAAAACTCTGGGACACTATGAAGGCGGTCCAAGAGGAAAGCTCATTGCATTGAGATCATTCATTAAAAGAATAGAAAGTCAGTGAATAAATGACCTAAAATTATATATCAAAGCCCTAGAAAAAGAGAAACAAATCAACACCAAAAGTAGTAGAAGACAGCAAATAATTAAAATCACAGTTGAAATCAATAAAATTGAAACAAAAAAAAAAAACAATTCAAAAAATTGACAAAATGAAAAGGTAGTTTTTTAAAAAAATAAATAAAATTTATAAACTCCTATCCACACAAAGAAAGAAAACTCAAGTTACTAAAATTAGTAATGAAAAAGGAAATATTACAACAGACACTACTGAAATACAGAAGATGATTAGAAACTACTTTGAAAATTCATACTCATATAAAATAGAAAATTATGAAGACATCAACAAATTTCTAGAGTCATATTAACTACCCAAACTGAATCAGAACATACACAATTTAAAAAGGTTAATTCAAGCAATGAAATAAAAAATGCCATCAAAAACCTACCAATTGGGAAAAGCCCAGGACCAGATAGATTCTCAGCCAAGTTCTACAAAACCTGCAAAGAAGAATTAATGCCAACACTACTCAAATTATTCCATGAAATATAAAAGGAGGGAACCCCTCCAAACACATCCAATGAGACTAGAATCACCCTGATACCAAAGACACGTCAAGGCAAGAAAACTTCAGACCAATATCCCTGATGAACATAGATGCAAAAATTCTCAATAAAATCCTGGCAAATCACATACAGAAACATATTAAAAAGTAATGCACCACCATCAAGTGGGGGGTCACCTCTGGGATGCAAGTTTGGTTCAACATACAGAAATCAATAAATGTAATTCATCATATCAATAGACTTCAATACAAGAATCAAATGATCCTCTCCATAGATGCAGAAAAGCATTCGACAAAATACAGCACCTCTTTACATTCAAAACACTAGGAAAACTAGGGATAGTAGCAACATGACTCAACATTGTAAAAGCTATCTGCTAAACACAAGGCCAACATCTTTCTAAATGGAGAAAAATTGAAATGAAACAGGGATACCCTCGATCACCCCTTCTATTCAACATAGTCCTGGACACTCTTGTCAGAGCATTTAGACAGACAAAATAAATTAAAGGGATGCAAATAGGAAAGGAAGAATTCAAACTATCCCTACTTGCCAATGACATGATTCTATGTTTAGAAGATCCAAAAAAATTCCACCAGAATTTTTCTAGAACTAGTAAATGAATTCAGCAAAGCAGCAGAATATAAAATCAACACCATAAATCAAACATGTCTCTATACATCAGTGATGAACACTCTGAAAGAGAAATTAGGAAAACTACCCCATTCACAATAGCCTTCAAAAATAAATAAATAAAATACTTTGGAATCAATCTAAGAGGTGAAAGACCTCTACAATGAAAACTACAGAAAACTGAACAAAAAAACTTAAAGAAGATCTTAGAAGATGTAAAGATCTCCCATGCTTCTGGATAGGCAGAATTAATATTGTCAAAATGGCCATACCACTAAAAGTGTTATTGAGACTTAATGCAATTCCTATTAAAATCCCAATGACATTCTTCATAGCATTGAAAAAAGCAATCATGAAATTCATTTGGAAAAATAAGAGACCCAGAATAACCAAAGTAATACTTAGCAAGAAGGAGGAGGTATCACAATCCAGAACTTAAACTATACTACAGAGCCATAATAACAAAAAATGGCATGATATTGGCACCAAAGCAGACATGTAGACGAATGGTACTGAATAGAAAAAACAGAGGCAAACTCACATAAATACAGTTATTTCATCTTAGACAAAGGTGCCCAAAATATTCACTGGAGAAAAAATAGCTTATTCAACAAATGGTGCTGGAAAACTGGAAATCCATATGTACCAAAATAAAATCAAACCCCTATTTCTCACCCGGTACAAAACTCAATGTAGATCAAAGACTTAGAAATTAGAACAGAGACCTTGCACCAAATAGATGTAGGCCAAGATCTTCACCAGGTCAGCTTAGCATCTTACATTCTTACCAAGACTCCTAAAGCACAAGAAGTAAAATCAAGAATCAATAAATGGAATGGATTCAAACTACAAACTTCTTCTTAGCAAAAGAAACAATCAATAAGTTGAAGAGAAAGCCTACAGAATGGGAAAAAATCTTTCTACAAGCACCTCAGAGCATTAATCTCCAGGATATATAAATAACTCAAAATAACACCAAAAAAAAAAAAAACACAAAAAATAACCCAATCAATAAATGGACTAAGGAACAGAACAGACATTTCACAGAAGAGGATATATAATTGATCAACAGATATATGAAAAATTGTTCAACATCTCTAGTAATTAGACAATTGCAAATTGAAACTATGACGTTTTAACATTAGAAGTTTTCTCTAAGGAAAAAAATACTTTGGGGCTTAAATTTTGCACACATTTTAACCGTAAAATACAGATTTATCATATCTATTCATGAAAATGAAAATTAAGGCTGCTACTTCTTTTTATTTTTATTCTCCTGTTAAGGATAAATATCAATGCTGCTTTCAACTCAATCTCTGTCATTTAAATTATTGGTGAAATAATTGATTACTAGGCATATTGTAAAACCAATAGATCTAGGTTAAACAATAAAATATCAATTCATTGGTAGTCTGAATTGATTACTTCAAGTATACCTTATTTGCATAAATATCAGTGGATTAGGTATAAAATTTTATAATTCTAAATGTGAGGCCTAACTGTGGATTATTTCTGTAACTTAAGTAATTTTATGATAATCTTCTGAAGCTGTCAACAAAATATATGGACTTTTTTTGAGCTATCAATTTTCTCACTGAATTTTATATGCTATAACACAATCTTTACGTAAACGATACTTGGTATAACTATCAAATGTCAGTATTTGACTACAGTTTTCTTATAAAATGTATATTCTTACTAAAAGAGCATTGGCTTTAAAATAAATAAGCTTCAGTTGTATTTTTTAAATAAAGATTAACTTGTAAAAATGTTTAAAAAATAAAATAAAATCATCAAAAAAAAGTGAGAATATCCAAGTTAATAAGTTTAGAGGTGAAAAGGAAGACATTAGATACTACTGAAATTCACAAGAATTGTTAGGGATTATTTTGAAAAATTATATGCCAAAATTGAAAACTCACTAAGAAATGCACAAATTTCCAGACACATATGACCCACCCAAATTGTACCAAGAGGACATAAAAAAACTAAATTGATCGATAACAAGCAATGAGATTAAATAAGTAATAAAATGTTTCCCATCCGGTCCTGCCATAACATCACCAACTGAGTCTTCTAGTTCACCAATTAGAAGGTTAAATATGGTTCAAAAACTTCTGACACCCAAATATATATGCTAAATTATACAAGGAATAAGAGAAATTCAAAATGGATCTGAAGATACAGAGGACCAATTACTTCATGTCTTTTAGAAATCTTCTTTGTTGCATTTTTCAACTTTCTATCACTTTAACAAATACCTGAGACAATCATCTTAAAAGGAGGAAAGGTTTATTTTGGCTCATGGTTTCAGAAGTTTCAGCCCATGGGTCATTTTGAACTACTGCTTTGGGCCTGTAGTAGAACGGTACATCATGGTGGAAGCACATGAAGAAGAAGGCCTGTTCACCTCATGGCATTTTGGAAGCAAAAATGTAAAAAGGAAGAGGCATACCCACAATTATCTACTTACTCCCACTATGCCCCACTTTCTAAAAATTCCAAAAACTCCCAGTTGTGCCACAGGCTTTAGAAAATATTTCACATCCAAACTTCATTACCATTTGAACTATTTTGGAATAAATCCCTAAATTTTAAAACAAAAAAAAATATTGATAATCATTAGCTGTTAGAGATACACTCATCAAAACCTTTCAACAATATTTTAGGACAGACATAGCCGTTCAGACAGTTCCTTAAGCCTTATTTGTCAGAAACAGAAACACCCTATCAGAGAGGAGAACCCAGGATAAATGACAAATAGACAATTTAGAGAAATTAAAATAAGTAAAAAATTATTGTTGAGGAGAAAAAGAATTTAAAAGAAAAGATAAAAATCACATGTCACTATAAATGGAATACCTTATTCACATACTTCTACGGCTAAAAGGGAAAGAACTGTTCAGGAGAAACATAAGTAAAAACTGAATCTGTAATATCTTATATTCTATAATGCAAAACAGTGGCTTCACATTACAGGTGACAGGAGCCTGTTTGAAGTGTTTCCAGTGACTAAATACAAATCAAATGGAGTGTTAAAATAATGATAGTAGAAAACATTCATGGGATGAAAAGAAATCTCTCAGTCTATATTTTTATTTAAAAATAAGGCTTCTGGGAAGATGGCAGAGTGGAAAACAGCAGGAATCTGTATCACAACTTAAACAATAATTACACTAACAGAATCTGTATGATGTAACTATTTTGGAACTCTAGAGTCTATCAGGGTTTGTAATTTTCAGGGATAAGTTGAACAGTAAGTTTTAGTTAATCTCAGTTTAACTTACTAACACAGAAGCAGTTACCCACGTATGAAAGGATAGTTAAGGATGGCCCAATTCCTGTGTCAGCCAGCCATGCACATGTTCCGGGAACACCTTGCACAGAGCTTAAAGGTACCATTTTGGGGAAAAAATACCATGCCCTGCAAATATCAAGGATCTACATTCTAATCATTAATTGCAGGAAAAAAGGGGGGAGGGCAGTCAATGTTGCTGCATGTCTCCTCATTGCTGCAAGCTCTTCCCTCTGACTGAAGAAACTTGAGAGTTTTAAAAGAGATAGGGCTAGATATCTACTTTCTCACTTACTTTTATCTTTTTCTACTTTGGGGAATTAGATATTATAGAGTAGAACATTTAAATGCAACTACATATATGGGGAAATCAAAAAGTGACTCCACAAGCCCAGAAAAAGGCATAGTAGTTTAGGAAAGACCTGGGAAAACCTTAAGATTATACCACAGGCTGATCTTTGGCATAGAGACAGCTAAGAGCTATCAAAAAAGAAAAAAACTATAAATAAAAACAATAATGAGAAACAATAAGCCATGAGAAAAGAGGATAACCTGATTTGGGAAGTTAACACATTATTAGATTAAAATGTGCAGTTTTTAATAACAACCAAAATCCCACAAGGAACTTAATAAACAGAAAAGTATAACCCTTTAAAAATTATATATATATATATATATATATATATATATATATTTTTTTTTTTTTTTTCTCCCTGAAAAAGATCTTTAGCAGATCTACTAGGTAAAGATTTTAAAGTAGTTGTCTTAAAAATAGAACGCAAAATTCAGAGAAAGTTAAGTCAAGAAAATCCTGTATGAATATAATATAAATATCAATAAAAAGAGAGTAAATTACTAAAAAAATGGCAGAGTGGAAAACAGCAGGAATCTGTATCGCAACTTACACAAATTTTCTGTAGTTGAATGTTACAAAAACTGAAATGAAAAAAAAATTCACAGAAACATTCAAAGGGAGGTTTCAACAGATATAAGAAATATCAGAGAATCTGAAGATCAAGCAATAAAAATTCAGTCTTAGAAACAAAACAAAAAAAAATTAACAGAGCCTATAGGTACTTTGGGATGGCAACAACAGACCAACAGAATAACATATGCATTGTGATACTTCCAGAAGAAAACAGAAGCAGAGAGACTATTTAAAGAAATAATGGCTGAAATTTTTCTCATTTGATGGAAGACATGAAAATAAACTTCCAATAATCTCAACAAATCCCAATAAAAATGAACACAAATGATTCACACAGAAACATACCATATTTAAAATTTTAAAAGACAAAGACAATCTTATTAATTTTTTTCCCAATTTTGTTTATTTGCTTGATCTTCAGATTCTCTGGTAATTCTTATGGCAAGAGAGAAGCAACTTGCTATCAACAAGGGATCAATAAGACCATCAATCAGATAAGATCATTATCATTATGAATAAAATCAGTAAGATCATCAGCAGATTTCTAATTAGAAATTTCAGAGCCGGCAAGAAATGAGTTGATATATTCAAAGTGCAAAAAGAAAAAAAATCAGTTAAAGTTCCTATATTCAGAAAAACCATCCTCTAAAATGAGGGAGAAGCTGGGTATGGTAATACAAGTAATCTCAGGTACTCAGGATGATGAAGCAGAGTATCCCAAGTTTGAGACCAGCCTGGGAAACTTAGCAAGACCCTGTCTCAAAAAAAAAAAAAAAAAAAAAAAAAAAAAAACCATAAAGGTTTGGGGAGGTAACTCAGTGATAAAGTGCCCCAGGGTTCAATCCTTAGTACTGAAAAAAAAAAATGGGGAGGCTGATGTTAAGAAAATCCTAGGTAAACAAAAGCTAAAAGAGTACCACTAGCCCTTCCCCATAAGAAATGTTCAAGAGAAAATGAAAGGATACCACACATTTACTCAAAGATATATGAAGAAATAAAAATTTTAATGAAAGAAATCTCATTAAAAATTGTAAAATCTAATATTATTGTAGCAACAATTTGTAACTCCATTTTTTATTTTCTATAACTTTATAGAAAAAAATGCATTTAAAAAATCTCAAACCATAAAAATCAACTTAAAATGGATTGAAGACTTAAATATAAGCTGTGGTATTACAGAACTACTAAACATAATGATGGGAGAAAACATTGGCCTGGGCAATTATTTTTGCATTTGACCCCTGTATTAGTCAGCTTTTATATCACTGTGACCAAAAGACCTGACAACAACAATTAGAAGAGGAAAATGTTTTCAGCTCATGGATTATTAGATAGTCCGCGGATGGCTGACTCCATTGCTCTGGGCCTAAAGTAAAGCAGAACATCATGGCAGAAAGGCATGCTCAAGGAAATCAGCTCAGGACATGACTAAAAGGAAAAAGAGAAAGAGCTCTGCTTACAAGGGACAAAATATAAACACCAAAGGTAGGTCCACAGAGATCTGTTTCTTCTAACCACACTCTATCTGCTACAGTTATCACCCAATTATTCCAAATCAGTGAATTAATCCACTGCTTATAACTGTCTTAACCTAATCATTTCACCTCTGAAAATTCTTACGTTGTCTTACACATAAAATTTGGGAGGGCACCACATATCCAATCTATGACATTCTACCCCTGGTGCCTGAAAGTTCATGCTGATCTCACAATTCAAAATATATTCAGTCTATTGTCAAGAGTCCCCATAGTCTTTTAGCAATTCCAGCATTATCCAAAAGTTCAAATCAAAGTCTCCTTTGAGTTTCCAGGCAAACTTTTAGTGTGAGCCCTGGAAAAATCCAAAGTTACATACATCCAATATACAATGGCACAGAATAAACATTTCCACTCCAAGGGGGAGAAATAGAGGTATAGAAAGAAGGAATGATGTCAAAATAAGACCAAAATCAAGCTGGGCAAAAAAGTCCTGTACCTCCATGCTCACCATCTGGGGCACATGGTATTTTGAGTTTCTCTTTGAAAGGTTTGGATGGCTCCACCCCTATGGCCTTTGTGGTTGCAGCCCATATGGCCTCTTTCAGCTTGTTTCCGCTTAATTCCTATATCTCTCCTCAGCAGACATCTCACATTATTGGCATCTCTTAATTTCAGGGGCTCCAGGGCAGCTTTAGTTTCCTTCTCACTTCTTCACTCATTGACCTCTCAGGAGCAGTCCACAAGGACTCCAACCCTGCTACTCCAATTGCCAGATACAATTTCCTTATCACTGCATGAATGTGTGTTATCTTTCCTGCATTCCTGCAGACCCAGTACCACATGGTTAACTCCAAAGTTGGCCACCATCTCAAGCAGTAGCCAAGCCTCTAGGGACCATGACTACAATAGTCTCTGAGTGCCTAGGTAACTCAGCATGGTGAAACAACTTCATAAGTCCTGCTGTGCAAGCAGGATGCTCCTATTGTCTCTTCTCAAAGGAATTTTTACTTTTATGTTCTTGAGCTTGAGATGGATATGGTATTTCTGTTGGGAGTGCCCCAGCTCCAAAGACTAGCTTCCCCATCCCCCAAGAAGAGCCGTCCAATGGTGAGCCCTGCTGGCTCACATGATCCTTACCCACCAATCAGACTAGCCCTGCTGGCTCACCTGATCCTTACCCACCAATCAAAAAGCACCCCATGCCAACTGTCAGATCACCCCCGCTCTATAAATATGCAGAGCTGTTCCTCAATAAACCGGCATTTTCTCTGATGGCAAGACTTGATGGTTCTTTCAATTTCC
This sequence comes from Marmota monax, assembly GCF_021218885.2. Taxonomy (NCBI): domain Eukaryota; kingdom Metazoa; phylum Chordata; class Mammalia; order Rodentia; family Sciuridae; genus Marmota; species Marmota monax. The sequence continues at coordinate 10,335,018 of NW_026693777.1, read as the reverse complement.
AATTCCTGAGATGACCCTCAAGCCATCTTTCTTATTGTCTCTGGGTAAAGTATTTAGCATTTCTTTGGTAGCTATATTGCCTTTATCAACCACAATTTCCTTATTTTACTATCATTTTTCCTACCAAATTGCAAGTTATTAAAATCTTTATGCTATGCTTTCTGCTCCTGATTATCACAGTAAACTTGGCTAACAGCTGCTGAAAATATTCATACCTTTGCCTGAATGCTGTGCTGCCTTGAAATTTCCTCTGTTAGATTAATTAGTATATCACCTTTAAATTCAGCCTCACAAAAGTCTCAGGACATGGGGAAAAAATGTAGACAACTTTTTTTTTGCCCCAAAACATAACATAAATGGCCTCTAGTCCAATTTCCATGCAGTTCTCTGCCGCGTCCGGCCAAGGGAGCCGAGTCCGGCGAGGGACGGCGAGGTTAAAAGACACACAGGACACCAAGGTTCTTCATCCAGGAGTCAATAATCTTTATTGCTAACACACCTTTTTTTATACCCCAAGCAGCAGAAGTGGGAAACTACCCAAAAGCAGGAGGGAGGGGGGAGAAATTTAGTTTCAACATCTATTATTGTCAGGTACCGAAACCTCCCTTAACAATAAGTCCATCAGACCAGAAAAGGTCAAGGCATTCCCGTGGGATACATATGTCTCAGACGGATAAGCAGGAACAGAAAAACAGCAAGTTCGCCATGGCCTTGTGAGCTGGCCACACTGGCATGCAGAACAAACTAGTGGAGGTAGGGCTCCAGGGGCCAAGGTGGACCTGTTGCCAACAAGTCCCCCTCTTTTGTTTTTTGCATGCCAGTGGGAATCAAGTAGCCCCTGTCTTAGGTCGTTCACAGCCCTTGCGATGCTTACCCGTCTCTGGGAAGGCCCCGATTCCCTGGCTTAGGTCGCACAGCAAGCGTGAAAGTTGCCCGTCACTGGGTACTACAAGATCAGCTCAAGGTGTTATGACCTATCAAGACATTATTGCGGTGAACGCTTAACCGTCTCCACCCACGGGACCCATGACCGTCACCACCGAATGGCAGATGTGATTGGACCGAGAGATTAGACAGCAAAGATCCTAGTACAGGAAAGCAAGAGGGAGAGGTATGCATAGAGAAAAGATATGGCAGGAGTTCTTCTTTTAAGGAGGACACTCATCTTCGGATCGGTCTGAAGTATATCTCAGAGAGGCGATCATCCATCTTCAAGCGTTGATAGTGAACCTGTATTGGCTTAGAGGCTAAGATATTAATTTGATCCTTAATGAATTGTACTATCTTATTTACAATGCAGGGTCCTATTGCCACTACTAGAAGGAGGCCTAACAATGGTCCCAATAAGGGAAGAAGATAAGGCAAAAATCCATTAAGTCCAGTCCAGAGAGGGTTCTCAAATAATTCCCTCCTCCTTTTTTCTAGGTCTTCTTGGAGTTGTTTAATTTTTGTGCGAACTATGCCAGATTTGTTAGCATAAAAACAGCACCTCTCCCCAAGGGCTAAACAAATTCCCCCTTGATTGGCAGTAAGCAAGTCTAAACCCCGCCTGTTCTGAAGAACTATTTCTGCTAGAGAGTCTATCTGGTCTTGTAAGTCTTTAATGGTTCCCGACAGGGTTTGCACATCATCTAGGATGATGTAGGATTGGAACTGTTAAGTAAAGAAAAGGTAGTTTCTAGGATATCTAATGTATTGGCATCTAAATCAGGAAACTGGGATTTGGGCAATATCAAGGGGTGGTATGTAGGCTTAGGGATCTCCGGCTTTAAAAGCTTAATCACCTGAAGGTGTTTGATAGCATCAGTGGGTCCCCCTCCATCAGAGACTCCGATGGGGGCCTGCATGGGCCAGCAGGAAGGTTTACCCACGACGCCCTCACATCCCGCCTCCGTTAACCGAGTCGTGATGCCTTCCCCTCCCCGGTCACCAAGAAAAGGAATATAATTATAAGTGGTCCCCCATTCTCCACGGGTGTTAGTTAGGATGGCCTCAAAATACTGTTTTCCTTGATTATTAACACAAATTGAGGCCGATGTATAACAGGAGATGTGCATTGCCGGGGTGTAATGACAAGTGGCGGAACAGCTTCCAAGAGTCTCGGTCGGATTAGGGACAACAAGTCCGGGCTTATTAACACATACCCATTTTGGTTGCTTAAATCCTCCGATGTTTTCATTGAGTTCAGCCGCCATGTAGGCTACTTTAGTCCCACAATCAATGCTCTGGATATAACCAGAGGGGGCCGAGTGCCGGGGCCCTCCCTTACACTCACAAGGGGCTCCAAAAAGATATTCATGAATATTCCCAGGTGGGGGGTCAAGCCCTCCTTCAGCAAACCTGTCCAGAAGGAATGCCACAAGAGGGGTCCAGCTCATGAGGTGTGTCTCGGCACTCACTTGAAGGGGTGAGAACAACAGCGGCAGGATCAGCCATCTTGGGAACTTCATTTTGTCTTGAATTTTCATTCACCGGTCTGGTGCAGCGCTCCGGGATCCAAATGGGCTTCTCAGTTCCTGGGGGAAAAACACATACAGCTCCCCTCACTCTAGCTAAGAGTGGAGCCGGGGGTTGCCACTTTCCAGTGGATAAATCTTTCCACCTTATTTGAGCATCTTGTACAGTGGGAGGGGAAAAGTGGCGTTGTGCAGCCGTGCGCCCTCCAGTGTCAGTGAGTAAAAAATTTAAAGTAAATAAGGTTATGCTTAGAAGTGCTTGTGGTCCCTGACAATTCCGGTATATCTCCCCCTCTTTTGTTTTTTGTAAATAAGTTTTTAAATGTTGATGGGCTCGTTCCACGATAGCTTGTCCCTGTGGATTATAAGGGATTCCAGTCTTATGATTAATTTCCCATTGGGTGCAAAACCGTTGAACCGCCTGGCTTACATATGCGGGACCATTATCGGTTTTGAGGCATCGTGGGGTGCCCATGGAGGAAAAGGCTTTTAGAAGATGACTGATTACATCCTTAGCCTTCTCTCCAGTATGTAAGGTGGCAAAAATGAAGCCAGAATATGTGTCAGTGGAAACATGTATAAAGGAGAGCTTACCAAAGCTAGGGAAGTGTGTAACATCAGTTTGCCAGACATCATTAGGTTGTAGTCCTCTTGGATTAACCCCAAGGGAAGGAGAATGAATAAATGGTGCACAGGTTGGACATAATGAGACAATCTGTAAAGCTTGGTCTCGTGAACATCCTGTGTGGAAGCGTAAAGACTGTGCATTTAAATGAAATTTGTTATGGAATTGTAAGGCCTTATCATATTTGGTCGTCACACAGGAAAGGCCAACAGCATGAGTAGCAGCGTCTGCTTTTGCGTTGCCCTCTGACAAAGGTCCAGGGAGCCCTGAATGGCTTCGGATGTGGCCAATGTATAGAGGATCTCGTCTAGCCCAAATGAGAAGCTGTACTACCTGTAGTTGTTCTGTGATGGTGGATTGCTTTCCAATATATGATGCTGTTTCTATGACTAGAGCCAGATTGGCTACATACAAGCTGTCAGTATATACATTAAGAGGAATAGAGCTATAGACTTTGAGAGCTATGATTAAAGCTTCAACTTCTGCCTTTTGGGCCGACTGACCTGACACAGGTTGTCGGAGAATTTGAGATCCATCAAAAACGACAGCAAATCCATTTTTGGCCCCATCTGTATATACAGTTTGGGCCTTTGGAATAGGTTCCCTTTTCATAATCTTTGGGAAGATAATGGGACACCTTTTAAAGCTCTCCAAAAGTCTATGTTTAGGGAAGTGATTATCAATCTGACCCTTGAAGCTACACAGGAAAAGACACCAAAGGTCATGTTCTTGTTGTAACTTGTGTATCATATCTTGAGTGTAAGGTTGAATAAGTATGTCAAAGGTTTTTGCAAACAATGCATCACCCAAATATTTAGCCTTCCAAATTAAGTTAATAACTAGCTCATAAAAGGGAGTCAATACCCGGGGGTTAGAAGCCGGCAAGTGGACCCAATAAATGGGACCCGTTTGCCAGAACACTCCTGTGGGGGTAATTTTAGAAGGTAGAACTATAAATGACAAGGGCAGAGAATAATCTATCTGCGTAATCTGCATGTCCTGCAGAGCCTCTTCTATTAGCCTCAGTGCTCGTAAGGCTTCTGGTGTAGGTACTCTACACGACGTAGGAGAAGGATCTCCTCGCAAGAGGTCATACAGGGGTTTGAGCTCTCCAGTTGGAATATGAAAGGATGGGCGCAGCCACTGTATTTCTCCGAGGAATGTCTGCCACTGATGTAAAGTTTTGAGCTGATTTATCTGGAACTGGGGTCTCTGGGGAAAGATTCCTATGTTATTAATGATGTATCCCAAATAATTGTAAGGGTGTTGAAACTGCACCTTTTCGGGTGCTATGACCAGCCCTGCCCCTTTTAGAAGGGATTGGAGGACTTCATAAGATTGAAGAAGTCTTTCTTTCTTGGGCCCTGCCAGTAAGATGTCATCCATATAATGAATGAGGTAGAGCTGTGGGAACTGCTGTCGAAAGGGTCGCAAAACCTCAGCTACAAAATATTGGCACATTGTAGGACTATTAGTCATCCCTTGAGGTAGGACGGTCCATTCATACCGTTGGTAAGGTTCCCTAAAGTTTGTGGAAGGCAAGGAAAAAGCAAAACGCTTTCGGTCTCGTGGGTCTAAGGGGATAGAGAAGAAACAATCTTTTAAATCTATGACAATAAGATGCCAATCCTTTGGGATCGCAGTAGGAAAGGGTAGCCCTGGTTGTAAGGGTCCCATGGGTTGCATAGTTTTATTAATAGCTCGTAGGTCCTGAAGAAGTCTCCACTTCCCAGACCCCTTTTGTATAACAAAAATAGGGGTATTCCAAGGGGAGGTAGAGGGCACCACATGTCCTAACTTAAGCTGGTCTTGAACTAATAGGGAAGCGGCCTGTAATTTGTCCTTAGTTAGGGGCCACTGTTCTACCCACACAGGGTCATCTGATAACCAAGTAATGGACAGTGGAGGTGGCCGCACTTCAGTGGCCCCTAGGATAAATTTCCCAGTCCTCTCCGGTCTCTTCCCCGCCGGGTAACCTGTTCTGCTGGATTCACGGGTGATATTTTGCCCTCATGTCTCTTTCCTAGTCCCCTTCCAGGGATCCATCCCATGTCTAGCATTGTATCATTAACAAAGTCATTATTTCCTTTCAAAGTCTGGGTAGTGAGAATAGCCCCCATTTGATGAAGCAAGTCCCTCCCCCAAAGGTTCGTGGGGAGTCCAGTCACCACATAGGGCTGGAAATGGCCACTATGTCCTTCACCATCTCTCCATTTTAAAAAGGAGGCACTTCTTTTTGGTCGGGTCTGTCCTATCCCCTGTAATATGGCCGAGGGACTCTGGAGGGGCCAGGCAGGTGGCCATTGTTTTTCAGAAATGACAGAGACATCCGCCCCCGTATCTAGTATTCCCTTGAAAGCCTTGTCCTGTATCTCAATGGTCAGGTTGGGACGCGAATCCAAATGAGCTACCCAAAAGGCCTGGGGAGTTCCAGTGGAGCCAAAGCTGCCGTCGCCCCGGGACCCACGGAGGGTGTGCCCAGGAATGGAAGCTAAGGGTAGCAGCAGCAATTGAGCTATACGCTCCCCGGGGGGAAGAATAACAATTCCTTGGGTAGCTTCTACTACTATTTTTATTTCTCCCTGATAATCAGCATCAACAACCCCCGTAAGAATCTTCAAGCCCCACTGAGTTGCGCTACCTCGTCCCAACACTAGTCCCACCGTCCTCTCTGGCAGGGGTCCAAAAACCCCAGTAGGCAGCGTCTGAGGTCCCATTTGGGGAGTTAATACCGCTCGGGAGGTGGAACTGAGGTCCAGTCCTGCGCTTCCTGGTGTTCCCCTGGGGAGTTCCCAGATAGAAAGGGGTTGGTCAGTGGGAGGCGGCGGAGACGCCCACTCCCTGGGGCACTGTTCTGTCCCTGCACTGCCCCGTACACTTTGGCTTCCGGGGCCCGGGGCGGGCCCCTGCTCCCGTTTCCCGACGGTATTGGGTTACCCTGGATGTCAAATTTTGACCTGCACTCACTGCTCCAATGATTTCCTTTATGACATCTAGGACAAATTCCAGGCATCCCTCTGCCAGCACCCTCGCTCCTTTCCGGGCAGTTTCTCCTTATATGTCCCTCTTTCCCACACTTAAAACACCCCTTAGAGCGGGTTCCCCTGTTATCAGCTTTTTGCATTCCAGTCTTAAGGGCAGCAGCCAAAACCTGACCAGTAATATGAGGCCCATCTATATCTTTGCATGCTCGAATCATGTCATCTATACTTTTGGCCCGGGAGGACTTAATAGCATTTTGGCAGTAAGTGTTAGCGTTTTCATATGCCAGTTGTCTAATAAGTGGCATAGCCTGTTCCAGATTAGGGAATATTTTTCCAGCAGCCTGCATTAGGCGGGCTATAAAGTCCGAATAAGGTTCAGAGGGTCCTTGAGAGATCTTGGAAATTTTTGCTTCAGTCTTAGAAACGGGCAGGGCTTTCCAGGCATGGACTGCAGCTGAGGCTATTTGAGCATAAACACCTGGGTCGTAATTAATTTGTTGGCCTATGGTGGCATACTGCCCAGTTCCTGTCAACATTTCAGCATTTCGCCGTTGATGGCCCGCATTCAGGTTAATCTGAGCCAGCTCGCGGCACCTTTCATGATATTCACTTTTCCACAATAAGAAATCCCCTCCAGATAACACAGCCCTGCAAAGTTGCTGCCAATCATTAGGTATCAGTTGACTGGCTGAGAAAGACTCGAAGAGGGTCAATGTGAAAGGGGCATGAGGTCCATAATTAATGACCGCCTCCTTAAGCTGTTTTATGTCCTTGAAGGCTAGGGGGACATGGGCTCTGGCCGGCTGTCCATCAGCATCGGCGTTTTCAATCATTGGAAAAACCTGAGCCGCTCTAGAACCCCAGTGGACCCCCGCCCGTCTAGTAGGGGCGTCCTCATTCCAATCAGGATTATAGGGAGGAGGTGCGGCAACTGAGGGGGCCCTAGGCACCCTCACATTTGCCCTTTTAAGGCGATGTTCTAGTTCCTCTATCTCCCTTTCTAATCCCTCCTCTTCCTCAGAGAGAGAACTGAGGTCCTCAGGATCCTTTTTGGGCTTAGAAATCTGGAGGCGTTTCCTACCCTCCGAGCCTGAGTCCTCAAGGGGACCCTCATCCTTTAAGGATTCTGCCATTTGCTCTTCCTGCACCTGATTAAGGGCCTGTTCACATTCAGCAAGCTGATCCTTGATCTTTACTTTATCTGTTAATAAAGCATCCTTTACCAACCTCCATAAGGAAAAGGTGGCAACTGGGACACTGTCCGAGCCCCGGTCCCTCAATAATTTCTGAAGGTCATGCCTCACCAGGTCCCAGTCACTATTATTAAGAAATCCTCCTGTCAGAAACCAAGGACAAGCCTGGGCAATAATTTCAACGAATTCGGTTGCAGTCTTAGTTTTTATTCCTGTTCCTTGTGTATTTAACAGCTCTTTCAGTTCGTTGGCCAGACGAACCTTCGCTGTTGAGTTACCCATGGTACGTACCCTGTCTCTTTAAAATATCTTTAAACCAATCCTCCCCCTTCTTTCTTAGAAGGTGAGCCCCGTCCGCTTACCCCTGCTTTCCGGATCTCGGTGGGAGCCTCCAATTGCCGCGTCCGGCCAAGGGAGCCGAGTCCGGCGAGGGACGGCGAGGTTAAAAGACACACAGGACACCAAGGTTCTTCATCCAGGAGTCAATAATCTTTATTGCTAACACACCTTTTTTTATACCCCAAGCAGCAGAAGTGGGAAACTACCCAAAAGCAGGAGGGAGGGGGGAGAAATTTAGTTTCAACATCTATTATTGTCAGGTACCGAAACCTCCCTTAACAATAAGTCCATCAGACCAGAAAAGGTCAAGGCATTCCCGTGGGATACATATGTCTCAGACGGATAAGCAGGAACAGAAAAACAGCAAGTTCGCCATGGCCTTGTGAGCTGGCCACACTGGCATGCAGAACAAACTAGTGGAGGTAGGGCTCCAGGGGCCAAGGTGGACCTGTTGCCAACAGTTCTCCTCTGAAGCATTATGAGCCCAGTCTTTGCTGTCCATAGTCCTATCTGTATGCTAGTATTCCAAGTTCCCACCAGAATCACCCATCAAGTTCCACTAACAATATCCTAAATATTTTACAGTGTGCCATCTCTAAACTTTTCAAAATTACTCCCCCTGAAAGGCTTTTGAACCACAGGATCAGGTTAGTCACACCAATGACCCCATTTCTCAGTACTAATTTCTGTCTTAGATTTTTTATTGCTGTGACCAAAAGATCTGATAAGAACAATTAGAGGAGGAAAAGTTTATTTGGCTCAGGGTTTCAGAGGTCTCAGTCCATAGACAGCCATCTCCATAGCTCTGGACCCAAGATGAGGCAGAACATCAAGGTGCAACAGTGTAGAGGAGGAAAGCAGCTCAGAATGTAGTAATCAGGAAGCAAAGAGACTATGCTGTGCTTGCCAGAGACAAAATAGATATCTCAAAGGCTTCCAGTTACCTACTTCTTCCAGCCATACTCTACCTGCCTACCACTCAGTTAATCCCTATCAGTGGACTACTATACTGATTAAGTAAAGGTTCTTATAACTCAATTATTTCCCCTCTAAACTGTCTTGCATTGTCTCCCTTATAAACTTTTGGGGGCTATGGGTGGAATGTTCTGGTTTAAATATGAGGTGTTCCCAAAAAGTTCATGTGTAAGAAAATGCAAGGATTTTCAGAGGTAAAATAATTGGTTATGACAGCGTTAACCTAATTGGTACAGTAACCCACTAATAGGGATTCACTGAGCAGTAACTGTAGGCAAGTATGGTATGGCTGGAGAAAGGAGGGAGGTGTGCCTTTCAAGTTTACATTTTGTCCCTGGTGAGCAGAGTTTTCTCTGCTTCCAGATTGCAATGTCCTGAGCTGCTTTCCTCCTCTGCACCCTTCCACCTTAATGTTCTGCCTAATCTTGGGTCCAGAATTACAAAGTTAGGTGTCTATAGACTAAGACCCCTGAGACCCAGAGCCAAATAAACTTAGTTGTTCTCATTGGGTCTTCTGGTCACAGTGATTAAAAAGCTGACTCAAACAACTCCCAAAGCTCAGGCAACAAAAGCAAAAGTAGACAAATACAACTACAAAAAACTGAAAAGCTTCTGTACAGCAAAGTAAACTAATAACAGAAGATATAACCTGGAGATTGAACTAAAATATTTATAAACCATACATTTTATAAGGGGTTAATATCCAAAATATATAAGGAACTCAAACAACTCTAGCACAAAACAAATATAATGATTAAAACTGGGCAAAGAACCTGAGTAGAGATTTGTCAAAAGAGGACACAAAATTGTCAACAGATATAAGAAAAATTAGGTGATCGGGAAGATGGCGGCAAGGGGAGTGCATTGCCCCCCTGTGCTGCGTCACTGTGTGGGAGTATGACAAGTCAGGACGGCTAAAGGCTATCTTGTTAGGAATTTCCAGCAATAGTGGGGTGCTCCGGAACCTGGAGGAAGGATTTCCATCTCACGAGGATCCGCTACGGGGACTCAAACGTGAGAGATGTGTCGCACGGAGGGTAACACTGCTTATTCAGCAAATCGCCCCGCGGCTAGAGTCTGCAGCGCGCACGCTGGGAAATGAGGAGATAGCGACGCAGGGATACAGCGCTGCAGTTTCTGCCAGCCGTGCAAGCACCGTACTCAGGGCTGAATTCTGGGTTCGAGACGGGGGAAGGAAGCAGTCCATTTCGGTTCTCCACACCGCTCAGACCACAGAGGAGGCCAGCGGCCACAATGTTGGAGAGCTGACGTCACCATCCCTGTTTTCGACTGACCGCAGCTCATTCAGCCATAGAACAGGTAATTTCAGGCTGCCATTCGCCTGCGGCTTGTGGACAGATTGCTCAGGCTCAGTGCCTGGGTGCTTCTTAGAGCCTGCTCTTATCGGAGCGTGCACCGAGCGCGGAGCGGCCGAGTTCCGGCTCCCGGAACTGCCCTGGCCCAGGGCTAGGAGCCCGCAGAAACTGCTTCTCGGTCCGGGTCCTGCTGAGGGCTGGTCAGGACTCACCCGTTGCTTTGGTTGCCCGGCAAGGGGAACGAAATGCTGCCATTCGCATAGGATACCAACATGGCAGAGATCTGATGTCATCAGAAAGCGGCAGAGGAGAGAACTTCATCAATACCAGCGGCGACTGAAACAGTTGGTCTCCTGGTAGAGGGGGTGAGGCACAGACACCCGAGTCTCTCTCGATTTGTCGTCGAGCCAGAGGGGAGGAGCCGGACTGCCGCCAGCACCCGGAGCAGGCCCAGCGGCTCGCCAGCGTGGTGATCGCGTGACCCCAATTGGAGAGGGGGCGGAGCGGAGCCACCACCCACGCCCGCAAGGTGGGCAGACCCGCGACCCAGTGGTACACGGGCATGGTAGGAGGGGCAGGGCAGAGCCGCCACCCGCGCCTGCAAGGTAAGCAGACCTGTGACAGACTGGAGGGTCAGGCCCAGCGGCCTGCCAGCGTGGTACACACGTCACCCCAACTGGAGTAGGGGCAGAGCAGATCCTTCGCCCACACCCGGATCAGGCCCTGCCGGTGTGGTGGTCACGTGACCCCAATTGGAGTGGGGGCGGAGCGGAACCTCCACCCGTGCCCGCAGGGTGAGCAGACCTGTGACCAACCTGCAGATCAGGCCCAGTGGTCCGCAGGCGTGGTACGAGGGGCAGGGCAGAGCCGCCACCCGCGCCTGCAAGGTAGGCAGACCTGCGACAGACCGGCGGATCAGGCCCAGGAGCCTGCCGGCGTGGTACACACGTCACCCCAATTGGAGTAGGGGCAGAGCAGAGTCGCGGCCCGTGCCAGGAACAGGCCCAGCGACCTGCCGGCGGGGAAGTCACGACACCCCAATTGGAGTAGGGGCAGAGCAGAGCCACCACCCGTGCCCGAAAGGTGGGCAGACCTGCGACCGACCAGCGGGACAGGCCCAGTGGCCTGCCGGTACGACAGACACGTCATCCCATTTGGAGTAGGGGCAGAGCAGAGCCGCCGCCCGAGCCTACAGGGTAGGCAAACCTGCAACCGACCGGCAGATCAGGCCCGGTGGCCTGCCGGCGTGGTACACTCGTCACCCCAATTGGAGTAGGGGCAGAACAGAGCCGCCGCCAGCGCCCAGAACAGGCCCAGTGAACTGCCGGCGTGGTAGTCACGACACCCCAATTGGAATAAGGAGAGAGCAGAGCCGCCGCCGGCGCCTGCAGGAAAGATACGCAAGCAGTATGAAAAGACAAGGAAAGAAAGGACCACAAGCAATGCAGGTCAACGCAACTTTAGAAGAGGTAACAGCTGCAGCAGATGGAATGTCAGATAAAGAATTCAAGATATACATGCTTCAGATGATCTGGAGTATCAAGGAAGACATCAGACAGCAAAATCAGACAATGAAAGATCACTTCGACAATGAATTACATAAACAAATCCAAGAAGCAAAGGATCAACTATACAGGGAGATAGAGGTTATAAAAAACAAACAAACAGAAATCCTAGAAATGCAGGAAGCAATAAACCAACTTAAAAACTCAATGGAGAATACTACCAACAGAGTAGAACACTTAGAAGATAGAACATCAGACAATGAAGACAAAGTATTTCAACTGCAAAAGAGCATAGACAGCTCAGCAAGACTGTTAAGAAACCATGAGCAGAACATCCAAGAAATATGGGATAACATTAAGAGACCAAACTTAAGAGTCATTGGGATACAGGAAGGTACAGAACTCCAAACAAAAGGAATGAGCAGTCTATTCAATGAAATAATATGAGAAAACTTCCCAGACTTGAAGAATGAGACAGAATCCCAAATCCTAGAAGCCTACAGGACGCCAAATGTGCAAAATCATAAGAGATCCACACCTAGACACATTATAATGAAGATGCCCAACATACAGAATAAGGAGAGAATTTTAAAAGCTACAAGAGAAAGGAAGCAGATTACATTTAGGGGTAAGCCAATCAGGATAACAGCTGATCTTTCAACACAGACTCTGAAAGCTAGAAGATCCTGGAATAACATATTTCAAACACTGAAAGAAAATGGGTTCCAACCAAGAATTGTGTATCCAGCGAAATTAAGCTTCAGGATGGAAGATGAAATTAAAACCTTCCACGATAAACAAAAGTTAAAAGAATTTGCAGCTAGAAAACCATCTCTTCAAAACATCCTCACCAAAACATTACAGGAAGAGGAAATGGAAAATAACAATGAAAACCAACAGTGGGAGGTAGGACAGTAAAGGGGGGGGGAATAATCAAAGAGGAAAACAAACAATGTTTAGTAACAGAAATAAACAAATATGGCTGGAAGAACAACCCATATCTCAATAATAACCCTAAATGTTAATGGCTTAAACTCATCAATTAAGAGACACAGGCTAGTAGAATGGATCACAAAACAAGACCCAACAATATGCTGCCTACAGGAGACACATTTGATAGGAAAAGACATACATAGGCTGAAGGTGAAAGGTTGGGAAAAATCATATCACTCATATGGACTTCGGAAACAAGCAGGAGTGTCCATACTCATATCAAATAAAATAGATTTCAAGCCAAAGTTAATCAAAAGGGATAAAGAGGGACACTACATACTGCTTAAGGGAACCACACACCAACAAGACATAACAATCATAAATATTTATGCCCCAAACAATGGTGCAGCTATGTTCGTCAAACAAACTCTTCTCAAGTTCAAGAGTCTAATAGACCACCATACAATAATCATGGGAGACTTCAACACACCTCTCTCGCCACTGGACAGATCTTCCAAACAAAAGTTGAATAAGGAAACTATAGAACTCAATAACACAATTATTAACCTAGACTTAATTGACATATATAGAATATACCACCCAACATCAAGCAGTTACACTTTTTTCTCAGCAGCACATGGATCCTTCTCAAAAATAGATCATATATTATGTCACAGGGAAACTCTTAGACAATACAAAGGAGTAGAGATAATACCATGCATCCTATCTGATCATAATGGAATGGAACTGAAAATCAATGATAAAAGAAGGAAGGAAAAAGAATACATCACTTGGAGAATGAACAATAGGTTACTGAATGATCAATGGGTTATAGAAGACATCAAGGAGGAAATTAAAAAATTCTTAGAGATTAATGAAAACACTGACACAACATATCGGAATCTATGGGACACATTGAAAGCAGTTCTAAGAGGAAAATTCATTGCTTGGAGTTCATTCCTTAAAAAAAGAAAAAACCAACAAATAAATGATCTCATACTTCATCTCAAAATCCTAGAAAAAGAAGAGCAAAACAACAGCAAAAGAAGTAGAAGGCAAGAAATAATTAAAATCAGAGCTGAAATTAATGAAATCGAAACAAAAGAAACAATTGAAAAAATTGACAAAACTAAAAGTTGGTTCTTTGAAAAAATAAACAAAATCGACAGACCCTTAGCCATGCTAGCGAAGACAAGAAGAGAGAGAACTCAAATTACTAGCATACGGGATGAAAAAGGCAATATCACAACAGACACTTCAGATATACAGAAGATAATCAAAAATTATTTTGAATCCTTATACTCCAATAAATTAGAAGATAGTGAAGGCATCGATAAATTTCTTAAGTCATATGATCTGCCCAGATTGAGTCAGGAGGATATAGACAACCTAAACAGACCAATATCAATTGAGGAAATAGAAGAAACCATCAAAAGACTACCAACTAAGAAAAGCCCAGGACCAGATGGGTATACAGCAGAGTTTTACAAAACCTTTAAAGAGGAACTAATACCAATACTTTTCAAGCTACTTCAGGAAATAGAAAAAGAGGGAGAACTTCCAAATTCATTCTACGAGGCCAGCATCACCCTGATACCTAAACCAGACAAAGACACTTCAAAGAAAGAAAACTACAGACCAATATCTCTAATGAACCTAGATGCAAAAATCCTCAATAAAATTCTGGCGAATCGGATACAAAAACATATCAAAAAAATTGTGCACCATGATCAAGTAGGATTCATCCCTGGGATGCAAGGCTGGTTCAATATACGGAAATCAATAAATGTTATTCACCACATCAATAGACTTAAAAATAAGAACCATATGATCATCTCGATAGATGCGGAAAAAGCATTCGACAAAGTACAGCATCCCTTTATGTTCAAAACTTTAGAAAAACTAGGGATAACAGGAACATACCTCAATATTGTAAAAGCAATCTATGCTAAGCCTCAGGTTAGCGTCATTCTGAATGGAGAAAAATTGAAGGCATTCCCTCTAAAATCTGGAACAAGACAGGGATGCCCTCTCTCTCCAGTTCTGTTCAACATAGTTCTTGAAACACTGGCCAGAGCAATTAGACAGACGAAAGAAATTAAAGGCATAAAAATAGGAAAAGAAGAACTTAAATTATCACTATTTGCAGGTGACATGATTCTATACCTAGCAGACCCAAAAGGCTCTACAAAGAAACTATTAGAGCTAATAAATGAATTCAGCAAAGTGGCAGGATATAAAATCAACACGCATAAATCAAAGGCATTCCTGTATATCAGCGACAAATCCTCTGAAATGGAAATGAGGACAACCACTCCATTCACAATATCTTCAAAAAAAATAAAATACTTGGGAATCAACCTAACAAAAGAGGTGAAAGACTTATACAATGAAAACTACAGAACCCTAAAGAGAGAAATAGAAGAAGATCTTAGAAGATGGAAAAATATAACCTGCTCATGGATAGGCAGAACTAACATCATCAAAATGGCAATATTACCAAAAGTTCTCTATAGGTTTAATGCAATGCCAATCAAAATCCCAATGGCATTTCTTGTAGAAATAGAGAAAGCAACCATGAAATTCATATGGAAAAATAAAAGACCCAGAATAGCAAAAACAATGCTAAGCAGGAAGTGTGAATCAGGCGGTATAGCGATACCAGACTTCAAACTATACTACAGAGCAATAGTAACAAAAACAGCATGGTACTGGTACCAAAACAGGCGGGTGGACCAATGGTACAGAATAGAGGACACAGAAACCAATCCACAAAACTACAACTATCTTATATTTGATAAAGGGGCTAAAAGCATGCAATGGAGGAAGGATAGCATCTTCAACAAATGGTGCTGGGAAAACTGGAAATCCATATGCAACAAAATGAAACTGAATCCCTTTCTCTCGCCATGCACAAAAGTTAATTCAAAATGGATCAAGGAGCTTGATATCAAATCAGAGACACGCCGTCTGATAGAAGAAAAAGTTGGCTACGATCTACATTCGGTGGGGTCGGGCTCCAAATTCCTCAATAGGACACCCATAGCACAAAAGTTAATAACTAGAATCAACAAATGGGACTTATTCAAACTAAAAAGTTTTTTCTCAGCAAAAGAAACAATAAGAGAGGTAAATAGGGAGCCTACATCCTGGGAACAAATCTTTACTCCTCACACTTCAGATAGAGCCCTAATATCCAGAGTATACAAAGAACTCAAAAAATTAGACAATAAGAGAACAAACAACCCAATCAACAAATGGGCCAAGGACCTGAACAGACACTTCTCAGAGGAGGACATACAGTCAACCAACAAGTACATGAAAAAATGCTCACCATCTCTAGCTGTCAGAGAAACGCAAATCAAAACCACCCCAAGATATCATCTCACTCCAGTAAGATTGGCAGCCATTAGGAAGTCAAACAACAACAAGTGCTGGCAAGGATGTGGGGAAAAGGGTACACTTGTACATTGCTGGTGGGACTGCAAATTGGTGCAGCCAATTTGGAAAGCAGTATGGAGATTTCTTGGAAAGCTGGGAATGGAGCCACCATTTGACCCAGCTATTCCCCTTCTTGGTCTATTCCCTAAAGACCTAAAAAGAGCATGCTACAGGGACACTGCTACATCGATGTTCATAGCAGCACAATTCACAATAGCAAGACTGTGGAACCATCCTAGATGCCCTTCAATAGACGAATGGATAAAAAAAAATGTGGCATTTATACACAATGGAGTATTACTCTGCATTAAAAAATGACAAAATCATAGAATTTTCAGGGAAATGGATGGCATTAGAGCAGATTATGCTAAGTGAAGCTAGCCAATCCCTAAAAAACAAATGCCAAATGTCTTCTTTGATATAAGGAGAGTAACTAAGAACAGAGTAGGGACGAAGAGCATGAGAAGAAGATTAACATTAAACAGGGATGAGAGGTGGGAGGGAAAGGGAGAGAGAAGGGAAATTGCATGGAAATGGAAGGAGACCCTCAGGGTTTTACAGTGGAGGGGGTAGAGAGAGAGGAGGAGAGGGGAGGGGAGAGGAGGGGAGGGGGGTTGGTGGAGGATGGGAAAGGCAGCGGAGCACAACAGACACTAGTATGGCAATATGTAAATCAATGGATGTGTAACTGATGTGATTCTGCAATCTGTGTATGGGGTGAAGGTGGGAGTTCATAACCCACTTGAATCAAAGTGTGGAATATGATATGTCAAGAAATTTGTAATGTTTTGAACAACCAACAATAAAAAATTAAAAAAAAAATTAGCAGTGTTCAACACTGAGAGACAACAGGTGTTGACAAGAATAGACAGAAAAGGGTAACTTTGTACACTATTGTTGGAGATGTAAATTAGTGCAGCAATTGTGGAAAAAAAGATATTCCTCAACAAAGGAAATATGAATACCATATTGTCCAGAAATCCCACTCCTCAGTATATATGTCCTAAGAACTCAAAATCAATGATAAAGTGATATCTGCACTTCCAAGTTTATCACAGAAATATTCACCAAAACTAAGATATCAAATTAACCTAAATGTCCACCAAAGGATGAATGAACAAAGAAAATGTGCCATATATAGACAATGATATAACTATAAGGAATTCAGAAAAAGCCTGTCATTTGCAACAACTTGGAGGAAACTCAAGGACATACATTAAGTTAAATAAGCCAGATACAGAAAGACAAACAACACATGTTCTCACTTCTATGTGTAATATAAAACGATGGAACTCACAGAAGAAGGTAATAGAAGGTTGGTTACTAGAGGCTGAAGGTGGGGGAAGAGAGACCATAGCAGGATGAAGTTAGAAATCCATAACAGAAGTAAAGTGAAAATTTATAAGTGTGTGCAAACTGAACAACACATTCCTGAACAACATAATGGATCAAATGAGAAACCACAAGGGAAGCTATGAAATACTCATAGATTAAAAAAAAACATATCATGCCAAATTTATAATATGCAGCAAAAGTAGTGCTAAGGAGAAAGTATAGAGTTATAAGTGTTTATAAACAAGGAAGATGTTAAATCAACAAGCTAACTTTGCAATTTAAAGAACTAAGAAAAGGATAAATAAAGATTAAAACATAGATACATGAAATAGAGAATAGAAAAATAATAAAAACCAATGAGACCAAAACTTGGTTCTTGGAAATATCAACAAAATTGACAAATATTTAGCTATATGGACGAGGAAAAAATTAGAGAAGCTCAGATTACAAACGTCAGAAGTGAAACATGAGTAACAAATTCTGTAAACAAGAATCAAAACAGTACTACAAAAAAATTGCATACTAACAAATGGGATAACATAGAAACAAAAAAATCTACCAAAAATAAATCACAAAAAAAATCCCAGAAAATTTGAATAGACCTGTAACTAATAGAGAAATTTAAAATTGAATCAATAATCAAAAATCTTACAAAGAAAAGCCATGGATCTTATAACTTCACTGATAAATTCTACCAAACACTTAAAAAAGAATCAATGCTAAACTTTCTCAAGCTTTTCCAAAAATTTGAAGAGAGAACACTAACAACTTATTTTATAAGGCCAGCATTAATCAGATATAAAAGCCAGATAAAGATACTGCAAGAAAATAAAAGTACAGACCAATGTACATCATTAACATTGATGCAAAGAACCTCAGAAAAATACTAGCATATTAAATTTGGCAGCATATTCAAAGGATTATATGCCATGACCAACAGGACCAACCACAACCAACCACAACCAACAGGAAGTTATGCATAATGCTACTGCCCAACATCATAAGAGTGTTGCTGCATATTGCTAGTCTGAGAAAGACCAAAGTTCAAGTCAAAGAGATCATTAAAAGGCAATGTGATAAGAACCATGATTTAGGTTTTAAAAAATGAACTATTAATTCTGCCTTGAGGTTTATGTTCACTTTAGAGGGGAGAGGACATTTTGAGCTTCAGACCTATCTAAAACTGTTTCATAAGGTCAAGAATTCTCCAGTAAAGACTTTGCTTGCTAATGAAGGCTTCTAAATATAAATTTAACTCCAACGTGAAATTTCAAGTCTCATGATTCTTTTCCTAATATCCCTTCCAACTACACACCTATCTCTGAAAGTCAGGTATTATATCATGACCCCGCTCATTGCCCAGATGAATGACATCCCTCTGAAAAGCAACTCCTTGAAAGATTCTGAGAGACAAAGTGGAAACCTACTAATCCACACACAACAGAAGACAAAAAGTCTTTGAGCCTCTTGAAACAACACCATGGAGAATTTGTTGTTTTACAACAGGTACAACTAACTAAAGAAAGAGATAAAGAAAGTCTAAAAATCTATAGGATTGCTAGGTGATACAGCAATCTTCTGAGCATGGTGTTGGTAATGACACTGGTAATGGCTCCACATATACACACACAAGCTGTATTTGAATGCATATTCAAGTATAAATTTGGTCTTCATGATAACAATCTCCTGTGGTACAAACTACCACAGCATTCATTCTTCCTTCTTTCTTACAAATAGAATCCATACCTCACCCAGGAAGCAAATTATATTTCCCACCCTCCTTTGCAGACAGGGTTGCCAATGAGGTAAATGAGTAGAGTTTCTGGGAAGGATTATTAAAGTCTGTATTCTCATTAATAGAAACCCATTTTCTTTTTTTTTCCATCTTTATCAGACAAAAATAACAAGCTTGTGGTTTGTTGCTTGTGGGAATCCAAAGGTAATAAACTTTTTTCAAGATTCTGGATATGAAGGAGCAATAGAAAAGCCAAGATGAAAACTCCTATTGCTGGTTAAATTATCTATACTTATTGGAGAGCTCTGAAAACTGAAGGGCTGAGGATATTTGAGAATTTGCTGTGAATTTTAAAGCATCACTACACACACATACACACACATACACATACACACACACACACATCTGGAGCAAAAGATAGCAGAGAGCTTACTAGTAGAGATAACAGCTAGAAATTACAAGGTATAAAGGTTTTATAGTTTGAACCTAATCAGGTTAATTTTCTTCTAAAATAAAACATAAACAATCTTTATTTTCAACATAAAACTAGTACACATTTAAAGACAAGAAATTGTGACCCAAAAGAGCCAGATTTACAAAACAAAGACTTCTAAGCAACTAATAAAAATGTCTGGAATTAAAAAGTATTCCAATAACTTTAAATATGATTAAAATGGATGAATAAATTAGGAATCCCAACAAAGAAATAAAAACTATAAACAAAGAACAAAGAAAAAATGTTCAAGTAAAAAGTAGAAAGACCAATTTTTTTTCTAAAACTTAGATAATCTGAATTTAAGAGAAGATATGGAAGACCTGTATATTGAAAACTATAAACATTGCTAAAAACTACTCAAGAAGTTTTAATAAATGAAGACATAACATAATATTTTCTTAATATTATTAAGATGTTGATTCTCCCCAAATTGATCTACAAGTTTAATGTAATCTCAAAATCCAAGCAGGAATATTTTTAGAAATTTATAGAAGGATTTTAAAAGATGAAAATGTGAAGAATATATATGTTTCAGAAAAACAAAGTTAGAAGACTTACATTGCCTGGTTTTAAGATTTACAATAAAGCTATACTATGATATTAGCCTAAGGAAGACATAACTATATATGGAACAGAATAGAAACTTCAGAAATAGACCTACACTTTTATGGCCAAGAGATTTTCAACAAAATGTTATGGTAATTAAATGTGGAAAGATTGTCTATATTTTCACCAAATTGTATGGAATAACTGGATAACTATGTAAGAAAGAACCTTGAGTATTCCCACACATCATTTATAAAATTATGATAATAATTCAAATATTCAAGTGGATGATAGCTCTAAATGCAAGAGATAAACTATAATACTTCTCATAAGAAAACCTTTGTAATATTGGGTTAGTCAATTCTTAGATAAGACACAAAATTACAGAACATAAGAGAAAAATAGCATATTTGACTACAGCAAAATTAAAGTATTTGTTCTTCAGATACTGTTTTGAAAGTAAAAAGACAAATTACAGATCAAGGGAAAAATTTTATTTGAAAGCTATCTATGAGTAAAGAACTTATATCCAGAACAAAGAACTCAATAGTAAGACAAACCACCTAATTAAAAATGGGCAAAATAAGATACAGAAAAAGTCAACAATCTCATGATTTCAACATCATTGTTCAATAAGGCAATGCAAATTGAAACTACAAGATAACACTATACACACAGTAGAATGGCTAAATATTTTAAAACTGTCATATAAGCACTGATGAGAATATAGGACATATTTCTTCAGTAGAATTGCTGTAAAAAATATTACAAACTGCAGGGCACAGTGGTGCACATTCGTAATCCCATCTGCCAGAGAGGCTGAAGCAGAACAATCAAGCTCAAGGCCAGCCTAGGCATTTAGTGATACCCTGTCTCAAAACAAAATTTTTTTAAAGGTCTGGGCATGTACTTCAATGGTAGAACACTTAGCATCATGTGTGATACGTAGATTTAACCCCCAGTACCCCCAAAATATTTTAAAATATAAAATTAAAGTATCACAAACTGGGTGGCTTCAGCAATAAAAATTTACTATCTCATAGTTGTGAACACAAGGAATCTGAGATCAAGGTGTGAGCAGAGTTGGTTCTCTGTGAGGGATATGAGAGAGAATCTGTTCCATACCTCTACCTAACTTCTGGCAGTTTCCTGGCACTCTGGTATTATGTAGCATCCTGAAGCATTACCCCAATGTCAACCTTTATCTTCCCACAGAATTCTCTCTGCGTTTATCTTTGTGTTCAAATTTTCCCCTTTTAAAAAAAGGACTTCAGTCAAACTGGATTCAAGCACCCCCTAGTGACCTCATCCTTTTGTTTTTTAACATTTTTAGTTGTAGATGGACAAAATACCTTTATTTTGTTTATTTATTTTTATGTGGTACTAAGGATCAACCCCAGCACCTTACATGTGCTAGGCAAGCACTCTACCACTGAGCCACAACTCCAAACCTGTGACCCCCTCTTAATTCATCCGATCATCAATAAACCTATTCAAAAAATAAATAAATAAAGTCAAGGTCTAGGTATATAGCTCAGAGGTAGAGAGCTTGCCTAACATTCACAAGGCCCTGGGTTAAAACCCTAACACCACAAAAAAAAAAAAAAAAAAGAGTCAGATTATAATTTTGAGGAAACACAATTCAACCTATAACCAGTGGGGCAATGAAATTCCCATATGTCACTTATGGGAATGAAAACTAGTAAGTCAAAAGAGCATTTTTTAAATAAAATTAATTATGCACTTAGTATATGACCCAAACTGCATTCCTAGGTGTCTTCCCAAGGGACCAAAACATAGGTCCACATAAACACTGGTATGCCAGTATTCTTAAGAATCTTAATAGTGCATAAATGAAAATAATCCAAATATTCATCATCAGGTAAATTATTTCAAAAGCTAGTCTATTTTCATACAGTGAAATACTACTCAGTGTGACTAAAAAGAATAAATTAGTGATGTTCATACACACAACTTAAATGAAATGAATCTTTAAAAGGTGTTAACAGAAAGAAGCCACACATAAAAACTACATACTTTATAATACCATTTATTTGAAGTTCTGGAATAAGGCAAAACTATAGTGACAGAAAGCAATTCAGTGGTGTTTGAGGATACAGGTAGGGGGATAGGGTGACTACGGGAGGCCATGGGAATGATAAAGATGTTCCAAATCTTCAAAGTGGAAGCAACCACAGTGCTGCATATACTTATCAAAATTCATGGAATTTCAATGGATACATTCTATTGTGTGCTAATTATACTCCAATAAATCTGCCCCCCCAAAATAGTATCATATTTTAAAGTTTTTAGAATTGGGTAAGATATATTCTTATTTTCCAGGAAACATGGCAACACATACATGCTATTTTACTCTAATACCAACATACCGTACAGAACATGTATGGAGAGCTATGCTGTTGTAGGACAAGAACGGCATGGTTTTCATCCCAACTGATCCAGAAACAACACTTGATTCTCCTTCATCACGTCTGCTCAGTCTACTCTGGTCCTTGATTTCTTTGACTGCAATGTACACTTTGTGGCATGGCTTCCCGAGTCTCAGGGGAAGCACTGTACACAAAGCACCAGCTGTTTTCTCCTATATAGTCACATAATTACCCTGGAGTTTCACAGAATTACCCATTCTGAAGTAATATTTTGAATAGTCACTTTATCAAGAAAAAAATAAAACTTACAAATCTCTATTCTTACTAGGTGTCATCAGAATTCTGGATGGTTCTTCAGTAATCATTTTGTTTATCTCTCTGGCAAACTAAAAATCCCTTTGTAATTGCATTATGAGGATGATATCTGATAAAAAAAAATACTTCCACTGGATAATAGGAAGCTTTCAGTGCACATGAGTACTTAAGGAAATAGAATATTTCCTAAAGCCAATATTATTAACAATGTGTTTTGACTGCATCTATTGTATGATAGAGATGGCTAAAATAAATCATATCATATTATCATCTAACCATCAATTGCATTAAAATAGCCCGAATTTTTTCACCCTCCCTGTTTTCAGAGACTTTGTCATATAACTTCTGTTCTCCTCCTATCAAAAAATATATTTTCCTGCCTTGATTCTGAACTAGACCATGTGATCTCTTCGGCAAATGATAATTATAGCAGATATTAGTGAGATTTGAAAAAGCACTTACTTACTTGTTTGTGCTTCTGTGCCTGTGTTATAGTCACAAGAATATGCCTAGAAAGAGATGAGAAATACAAGAGTTGATTCCCACTTGTCTCAGCCAGACCACATTATATCAGCCAAAGGCAGCTGACCCCAATACATAATACTCCCAGTTAAGAGCAGCAGCATAACTGACCAGTCCACATACCATGAAAGCAATAAAACCTTGTAGCAGTAAGAGTTTGTGGAAGTTAGTTTGTTACCTGGAATTACTCTGTTGGTAGATCACCATTCAGGACATGCATTTTATAATTTCTTCTGAAAATACTTCTGAAAGCATGTGATAAATGGAGGGGTAACCATGGCATAAGTACTAAGTTAATGAGGTGCTAACTATGGCTGGTAGAAGGTGTGCTCTTTTGAGAGGCACAGATTCCATTAAATACTAATGTTCCCACATTCACCCTGGCAGTTCATTTCCAAGACCTCCCTGTGTAAGGGAGACAAGTCATCTTTCTCGAACACTTTCACAAAATTGTACTATCATCATTTCTCAAAGAAATGCATTGTAAAGTTTTGGCACACACCAAAGATTCAAACCTGAACTACACAGATGACTGGGATGAGAACCCAGAGTTGGACTTCCTGAGTCTAAAATCCTTGATCTGCTAGATGTATAATCTGAATGTTATTTAATATCAGTTTTAGAGGCATTCTCTGTAAAATGAAAATGTAATCGTAAAATAATACTATTGGCCTCCTCAGGTTCCCAAGGGAGCTAACTTTATACATACTATTGGGACAACATCTGGTTCATCAGAAACCAACCACAAAAGTTGCCTTCCACTCTGAGGACCGCATATTGCTCAACAGAATTTTAGATCCTTTTATCTTTAGCATAGGGCAAAACAGGGCTATTCACTTTTCTTTTCAGGAGGAATTTTAACACTTAAAAACTCTTAACAGACAAAGCACTATTCCACCAAAGAATAGTGTCAATTAGAAAATTAGAGTGCCTTCTTATTAGGCCAATTACTGAACTGAAATGGAATCAATCTATTGATACAAAAGTCATCAGGGAAAGTATCATTCTCACACTATATAACCTATGATTTAACTTAATCTAAACCAGTTACATAATATATGCGGCCAGTATAGCTTCCTTGGAAATTGATAATCATCCTTATAATTAAATGAAAAGTTCTAAATTAAAATTTTGATTACTTAATTAATAAAGAAAACAGTTAATGTCAAATCCTTTGTTGAAGTAAGTTTTGAATACATGATACATAAATACTTTTTTATTTATAAATAAAATTTCATCATTTTCTTAAAAATTAACTTATGATTCAAGATTTATACCTAAAAACTTCTCTCATTCTGTTTATATGCTAGATGATGAAGAATGTTGAAAATGATAAATACCTGCTAATGTCCGTATTATTTAGTATTTACAGCTTTGAAAATTATTATAGCATAATGAACTGATAATTTTCTCTTGACTTTGGTTATTGGTTTCATAGACTATTCACTGTTTTTTTGTTTTGTTTTTGTGTGTGTGAGTGTGAGTGTATGGAGGGTATATGGATAATTTAGCTTTGTTTTATTATTCCATAAATAACTTATTTTTATATAGCTTTTCTCAATTACTTACATTAGAATATGCTTATATGCAACTTCAAATTTTGAAATTTATAATTTCTTACACTGACTTCTAGGCTTTGGGCCTTTTGCATAGTATTATAATTTTAATTCAATCATTCAACAAATATTTAGTGACCAAGCCTTATGTTTTAGTCAGCTTTTTTTCCTGCTGCAACTAAAGGACCCAACCAGAACAACTATAGAGAAGAAAAGGCTTATTTAGGGGCTCACCAGTTTCAGAAGTCTCAATTCATAGACAGTAGGCTCCATTCCTGGGGCTCAAGGTGATTCAGGACATCAAGGCAGAAGACTGTGGCAGAGGGAAACAGCTCATCTGATGATCAGAAAGCAGAGAAAGAGACTTCACTCTCCAGATAAAAAATATATACCCCATAGCCATGCCCCAAATGAACTACTTCCTCCAGCCACACCCCACCTGACTCCAGTTACCACTCAGTTAATTAACTCATTGATTAGGTTAAGACTGTAACCCAATCATTTTTCCTCTAAACCTTCTTGCACTGTTTCATATGCGAACTTTTGGGGAAAACATCTCACATCCAAACCATAATATCTTATGAGCAAGGCAACATTTTAGATAGAGGAAATTCATTGATGAACATAAGAAACAAGACACCTACTCTAATAGAGGTATTCTAAGAATAAGAAGTGATAACAATCAGCAAATAGTTACACAAGCAATAATTTTTTAGCGTGACTTTTTAAAAATAAAATATGATAGGAAAGTCAAAAGGTAATAACTAACCTAAAAACTGGACTTAAGATAATTTAAAAGAGGAATCCTTGTATGAGAGAGAGAAAGAATCGAGCCTTGATGTAAGAAAGTCCTTGAGGTGAAACAGAAAGAAAGTCAGTATGGTGCGGTCACAGTGAATAAAAAAAAAAAAAAAAACAGATCAAAATCCAAGTAAAATCAGGAGGCAAAGCATAGATCCAGGTCGAAAGTTTCTTTTGCTCTGATTGTGTTGCAGCAATTAGATTGAAATGAAACAAAAGTAGTCACTAAAACATCAGTGGAAGGTTTAGGTAGTGGTACAGGTAA
Organism: Marmota monax; assembly: GCF_021218885.2. NCBI lineage: Eukaryota > Metazoa > Chordata > Mammalia > Rodentia > Sciuridae > Marmota > Marmota monax. The sequence goes on along the minus strand of NW_026693777.1, from coordinate 10,309,290 downwards.
GAGATGATGGGAACTTGGTCTAGGAGGGGAGGAATGGAAATGATAAGTAGAAAGCATATGTTGAAAAAATAAATAAAATTAGATTCATACAGGACAACATACCACCTGACTGCAAAAATCTCCAAAAAGTTTTCCTAAAGAATTCATGATTAAAATATTTAAAAAATTCAACCAAAAAATTACTATACAACTATACTTACCTGTTCTCAGACTAGAAAATGTATTTCTCAGTATTCCATGGAAAGCCAATATCCTCAAATAAATACTTGAGTTGGTGAAAATTAAAAATGTGTATATGTCTCGGAAATAATGACAAAAAATCAAATGCAAGCAACATACCAGTAAAAAAATTTTAAAAAAGTAAATTCTATATGATACCAAGTGGATTAAATAAAGAAATAGTTTACAAAACATAAAAATGTGCTGGCTGTAAATCTATAATTTGAAAAAGAAAAATGCTAAAAAATCTTTATAGTAACCAGAAGAATGAAAACTTAAAAAATAAAGCACAACTCTTACCTAGGAAATTGGTAAAGACTTTTTTAAATGATAATATCCACTGTTGTTAAGGGTACAGGTAAACAAGAATTTTCCACTGAGCAACTAGATAATATGCAACAAAAATTTCTAAGAGTAAGACCAGTGATCCAACAAATTATACACACACACACACAAACACACGCACACTATTTTCATCTTATAATAATAAATATGGTCAGTAACCTAAAAAGGACACCCCTAAGTATTGGCTTAAGGAATTAGAATAATTTATTTTATAAACTATTCAATGTTTTTAATTTTGGTTTGGGGTTTTTATTTTGTCTTTTTTTGGTTGGTTGTTTTGGTTTCATTTTTTTTGTGTGTGTGTGGTATTGGAAATTGAGCCCAGGGGTGTTCTGCCACTGAGCTAGAGCCTCAGCCCTTTATATTTTTATTTTTATTTTTAGACAGTCTCCCTAAATTACCTAGGCTGACTTTGAATTTGTAATCATGCCTCAGCCTCCAGAGTAGCTGAAATTACAGGCATGCACCACCTTGCCCAGCCACAATATGTTTTTTAGTGATGACTCATGTTACCAATAGAATGAAGAGAACAATTCCATCTTTGTTTAAAAACACATATAAGAAAACAATGTAAAAGGCAAATAATAGTTACTAGTTAGGAAGATCATTGATCTAAATTTTCAATAATGAATATGTATTAATTTATAATTTATTTTTCCATTTCCATTTAATATTTTATTCAAAAGATTGCCTCTACAATTTCCCTAGACTATGTGTAAACTTTCAGTGTACTATGTTATTGTACATATTTTCTTTGCATTCTTTTCCAAAATGGTCTCAACTCATTTTTTAAGTCCTTTAGTTAATAAAAAAATCAAGGAATATGCTCATGGATTTTGGCAATTTTTATATCCCTTTATGAATTTTCAGCACCAAAAATTTAACTCTTAAACTTCTAGGGAGTTAGAAATATACTATGAATACAAGGGCCTTTTCAATACATGATGATGTCAACAGAGTTTATTCACATTTTTTCCTAGTTCAGAAATCTGTAATAAATTTTTGTAATCACATCAGTCATGTTCCTTTCTCTAGTTTATACAGTTGTTATCTTGTACATATCAAAGAACTATTATAAAATTGATTGTTATATATATATAATTACCAAGAGTTTAGTTTGAATAAGATAAATGAGAAATTTAACTTCTCCTGAGAAGACTAGAATAGAGTCTATTTTTATTTTTATTTTGAGACAGTCTCCCTAAATTGTAAAGATGTAATGGTGTTATTCTGCCATCCCATCATTCTGAGTTTATTTAAGACCAGAAGTAATTAATCACCATTACAAATATATTTTCTGTTTGAGCAGAAGTACAAGAAGGCTCCTTAGAAATCCTAGGCATTAGAGATTTATAACTCAATTCCACCAACTGGGAAAGTTTGACTAAATAAATAATCAAACTTGCATTTATTCTTTGACTTTACAATGAAGAATTGTATTCTATCACCTCATATCAAGCATAGTAATGAGCCAATTAAATGATATCACTGCAGACCATTTTCTTAAGCTTCTGCCTTATTCAAATAGCTGTAAATCAAGGTTCACACCTGACTGCAAAAAGCTCTTGACCACAGCGAATACTGTGAGTACAAATAAAACAGGTAAGAATTGAAAATTTCTCTTTGTCACTTTATAGCAATTAGTAATAAACAACATGTGATAAATCCTCTGTTGGACTAAACTAGTATTTTAAAAATTTGATGCTGCTTGTTTAGTGATCTTATTTTTATTTCGTTCATTATTTTTTAAGTTGCTTTGATTATTGCTAGAGTAGCAACTCATCAGGGGAGGAATATATAATGCAGTTTGTTGATTTGCTGCACATGCACCTCTCTAATAGCTTTCTAAGTCCACAGGGATAAACTGAAGTAAATGCAAGATAAAAGTAATTTTTCCTCTATTTACAGCCCTCGGCTGGCTGAGGCTTAGCTCCATTGATCATTTATCCCTTGGGAAGAATGCTCAATAAAGACCAACCCTCCTCTTTATTTAAATAATAGCAATTGCTTTAATTAGCAAACATTGTAAATACTTTTCAATTTATTTACAAGATACTCATACCCTCTCTGATGCCCATAAATTTGGCTTTGATAAATAACCTGTGCAACATTCAATTATGTTTATAACGCAGGTTTAAAATATCAAATACAAACTCTTCTGTATTTTAATGGCATTTTAAATTAAACTTGATACTGTTCTAAGAAGCACAATTTTGAATGGTCTGGATCCCAAATTCCAAACTCAGATTCTGATAGTGATAACTCTTTCAGGCATTCTGTGTATCATCTCCTTTAAAGAAATCATATTTCTTTGTTTTAAAATGAAAAAAAGGGCTGGGATTGTGGCTCAGAGGTAGAGCGCTCGCCTAGTATGTGTGAGGCACTGGGTTGGATCCTCAGCACCACGTAAAGTAAAATAAAGACATTGTGTCCACCTATAACTAAAAAATAAATAATTAAAAAAAAAACAATTGGATACTTTAAAATATTGTGCTCTAATGACATGCATGATGTTTTGCAAAAAGTAATCTGTAATGATGGAAGAAATACTGTCCTTAGTACCATGCACCCTGGCCTGAGGCTTGACTCTAGGGGACCTAACAGACCCAGTTTGACCACCTGCCTCAACTAGAGTGTAATTAACAAACTGTGACCAAGCAAGAAATAAATTTATTCTTGGTTTGTCCAAACCAGGAAGACAGCCAGTTTAAAAATCTATCTTCCGCAAACCAATAACAGCTTTAGGATTATATAAGAGGTGGGAAAAAGATGGGAGCCAAGTAATAAGCATATGTGTATTTGGTAGGCTGTGAGGCCTGCAGGTCAAGAGCTGTGCTGTGTTTCTGGTTTTGCAGGCGCCATTGGTGCTGGGACTGGACTTCTTTCTTTGCAGGAGGGGATCACTTGAAGGAAGCTGGCAAGAAAAAAGCAACTTAAAGATCATAGGTTTGTTGCTTCTTTTAACTCTTTCAAATTTAAAGGACCTTGTCGCACCCTCAGTTTCAACATCCTGAAACTATGTGACAATATAGAAGTTACTTAACTTCCCTGGACTCAATTTCTGCATTTATAAGTTGAAACAATATTTCTTTGTCCATTCAAAGGCAGCGGGATAAACTAAATGGTATCTTCAAGTGCCATCAAACTCTAGAAGCCCAGGCATACAAATTCTAAAACTGTAATTCAGGACCAAGAGAATAATAAGGTGACAAAAATCACAATTAGTAGAGTCAAATCCACAGAAGTATGATCTTCTCTTTGTCTTATTTGAACCTCACAACCTCCTATTTAATAAATGGGCCTGTACTAATAGGTATTTATGCCAGATAAGGAAACTGAGCCTGAAAAACTTAATGCCTACACCAGGATCACAGACCTAATAAATTGAGTCAATAAGATGAGCTCCTGGGTCTTCCAAGCTTCACCTTCTCAATATAGCCCTTGCTGCTTATTTTCAAAGGGACATGTTTTTCTTTTCCTCTTCTCCCTCTCTGACTCAGTAACCTGGGGGCAAGAGACAAGATCACCTTTTCCCATCCTAGGCAAAGTTATCTGTCCATGAGCACACAGCCACCACTGGAAGGAGATGTCACCACAAGATCTAAGAAGTGCTATCTCCCAAATTAACAAATGAATTTCAACACACCACCTGGGTACACCTGGGATCCCTGTCAGGACACACCTGGAAAGCAGCCTTTGAAGAGCTTTGTTAAAAGGCTTCTATTTTCTCTGATGGGCAGAACCACAACCTCTGGGACTGAAGTTCTCTGTGCTTCTCCTTTGCTAGCAAAGAAATAAACCTTCTCTTTCTTTTTTTCTTAAAACCGTGTTCTCCTTATTAAATTGGCATTGGAAACAAGGACCAAGCATTCAGTAACATTTTTACTCTACCACATTTTTTCTCCCACTGGCTTGATATCCAAATTTCTAAAATTGCATTTTTGTTTTGGTACTGTAGATTGAACATGGTAACACAGAGCTACATTATCAAGCCATTTTATTTTATTTAAAAAAATTTTTTTAGTTGTTGATAGACCTTTATTTTATTTATTTATTTATATGTGATGCTGAGAATCAAACCCAGTACCTCACACATGCTAGGCAAGTGCTCCACCACTGAGCTACATCCCTAGCCCCAAACCTTTTTATTTTTTATTATAAAATAGGCTCTTGTTAAGTTGCTGAGTTGCTGAGGCTAGCCTCAAATTTTCAATACTCCTGCCTCAGCCTTCCAAGTCTCTGGGATTACAGGTTTGTGCCACCACACTTGGCTCCTAAAAGTGCATTTTAGAATGCATTCTGCTAGCTTTTCAGGAAAAAGACACAGTTATAATTTTCCTCCGAAGAATTCAACATAATATAGAAGCCTTACTGTGATATTAGACAATACAGGAATATGTTCTAAGTTTATGAGACATGTCAAAGAGAAGTATTCCCAGCCTTATCTCTGAAATAATTCACAAACACAGATGGTTCTCCTGTAAATAATTTAAAGTCAGCTATATATAGCTAAAGTATGAAGTCATAGTCTACTTAAGATCCTCTTCTTTTGCTACCTTTGCTCTTCACCATCTGGGGAAAAAAATGCTTCAAGGACATTGCAATAATATCAGAATAACCAATGAGCAGATTTCAAACAAATTGAGATATCAGAGGATGCAGGAAAGAGCAAACCCAAGAAAAACACAAACTGAATGACTCTGTAGGAAAATAATATAAAATGTGAATAAGAAACTGCCAATTATTTATTTATTATATACTTATTTATTTATTTTTGTGGTACTGGGAGCCAAACCGTGGTCTCAGGAATGCTAGGCAAGTGCTTTGTCACTAAGCTACATTCCTAGCCCACAATCAATTTTCTAATATCCATTTCAAGTTCGTCTTTTTTTTATTTTCAAGTCCTTCTTACATAGCCTACCACAGCCAGTAAAGCTTTCAATAATCTCCTTCTTGGACCTTCTATAGTATGTACTATCTCTACCACCCAGGTTGGGATCTTATTAATTACCCTCAAGTTGCCTTAGTTGTGAACAACTAGCTTTAGAAACCACCTCCACATCCAAATGGTTAGACCTCCCTGTTTCATGGTTCCTCATCTATCCTCTTACTACCAGGGACATATCCCAGCCTCTATGGTAGAGGAGGAAGATGTGTTTTTACTATCCCAGTTAAATTTTAGGGTTATCTTCTTTCACGATTATTTAAGATCTAAGGTCATTAATCCAATCATAAATAAGCATAACTAGCTTTTCTAGAGTAGATAATTATGGCCAGATTTTATTGTTTTTTCCTGAGAAAAAAGCATTCTAATTTCCAAGTGACTATCTTATAAACCAACTTGAAACATCCTTATTTGTAAACAGGAAGCAGTCCATATTCTTACTTGTACCGGTGAATAAAGTTCTAACAGTTAAAATCACAACACATCTACATCTTCCCTAACTATACCATAACCATCCTTTCGGTATGAGACCTACTGTTCTAATCTACTAAACTGTCCACAATGCTTACAAAGTCCTGAGTCTGCAGCACATGCTTAAAATAAGAAAAAGGGGGAAAAGTACTGCTGACTAATCAAAAGGCAAAGTTGTTATGTAAATATCATTGAGGTCACAGGGAAAATGATAATTTAAAACTGTCCAAAGCCAATGAATTATATCAGCATGTGTAAAACCTCAAGTTATGTCAATATTTCAGAATATTCTGTTATATATGTTAAGGCCTGAGATTTATTGTTTCAGTAGAGCAGAAAGCCAAAATGATATTGAACATAGGAATACATAGAGGGAGAATAGCAGAGAGAAACAGTGAGACAGACACATACAGAGAAAATGAACAAGAAAAATGCAAATGCAATAAAAAATCAGAGACAGGCAAACAGAAGGAGAAAGACATTAAAATAAAGGTTAAAAAAAGTTGACATGCTACAAATAAAAATGATGCAAAGATAGGCAATTATTGATTACCTAGTAGAAAATGGTAAATAGTTTTCCCAGGTTTTCTGTTGCTGATTTTCTTATTTTAGGTTCTACATCTAAGGGAAGGAGAATAAGAATTATAAAGTTAAGCAAGACTGCTTAAAGCAGAAGTTCCAGAAAGGCCTTTCTCTGGAAAGCCTGAGAGACAGATTAAGTTGGTCTCTGTTTCCCTGACCTACCAGTAATGTGCCCCTTTCCAAAATACAGGCCTCCTGCTGATCAGATCTTTTAAAGAAGAAATCTAGTTTCAAGAAAAGCTCTAAACTGTATTCACACCAAAGTATAAATGATTAAATCTAGTATCTAGAAAAAAATAATTAGCAGAATTGTGCCCAGATAATTTCTTATCAATACCAGGACATTTTTGAGAGTAAAAACAGGACTATTAACAATAAGCTCCAGCTATAGGTATAAAATGGACCTGCTCTGGGAAGGAGATATGTCCCTATGTAGGAGGGAGAGATTTAGGGGAAAGGGCACTTATTTAAGTAAGGTCCTTCCCCAAGTCTCTAAAACAAGGAAGGATATTGCTTCTGTGCCATATAGTTAAAGTCAGCTTTATAACAGAGTCTCATATGGACCAAATTATAATGCTGAACTATTCTATTCTGAAAATGTTATGGAACAATAAGACATTTATATCACTTCAAATTATGATCCTATCACAGTCATTCTAATATGTTCTGCCTGCCTGATTACCTAGTGCAGTAATTTACAAGAGTGTTGGCTTGTGTAGCTACAAATATCTGCCAATTAATTAGCAGCACAAATGGAAATGCTAACAAAAGCCTGATTTGCATTCATATGTGATTTTAGGTAATCCAGGTCAAGACTTCTCCTCTGTTTCCCAATTATAGAAAATTTATGTAATTTAGGTTAGAATTCACAAAACATGTACTCTTAAAACAAAAATGTTTCTGGCTAATAGAGTTTATACAAACACACACACACACACACACACAAATTCTATATATATACACACACACACAGTTCTTAAAAAGAAGGTTAGGTTCACCAAAAAATAAAACAAAACAAAAAAACATAATTAACTTACCAGAAAATGTATTCTGTTGATATACTAAAATTAATACATTTTACTTCAAATCTAAAAATAATAAATTTTCATTTCCACTCAGTGTACATTTTTGTAAACTTACCCATCGTTTTTTAGCCTTCTTCTAGTCAGAACCACCCACAAAAGTAAGATGAGGGCTATGACAATGGTGGAGTAAAACACTCTTTTATTCCTATTCAGGCATACCTGGTACTCTCTTAATATATGGCACAGACTAACCTATTTTTTGTAGGGCTTCCTACAAGATTTCTCTAGACAAAGAAACATACAGAAAATAAATTTGCAATTCAATTAAATATATCCTAAGTTTAATTGCCAATTGTTCTTTAGATGTTCCATCTAGTTCTAGTGTAGATATGAAATATCAGTCTGCTTATAGTTAATAAAAATTTAATAGTGATATAACTAACAACTACACATTAATTTTTTCTTAAAAATATATATTGAAAATATACTTAACGTAGTGACACTATGATGGAATCTCGACATACTATAATGAACCAGACTAGGTTCTTGTCCCAGTAGTTTTATATTGCAATGGGGGCAGAATCGGGATCAAGGTCATCCCTGCACTGTAACTATTTTCTCCTTTATTTGGTATAGCAGATAAATGTATTTAAGTTATTATCAATCTTATTTAAATTAAATTATATAAAGTGCACCTAAAACAGATGGGTAAGTGAAGGTAGGCAACTGTGTATTACCAAGATTACTAAGCTTAGTTTCACATGTGGTAAGAGGCTCTTCTTCATCTGAGATTTAAATAGAAACCCAGTCCTTAAACACTGAGATCTCAAAAAATGCCATAAATATATGCCAAATAAAGAGCAGCAAGATGGTCTTTTTGAGACACCAAGTTCTCTTAAACATATGTAAGTGAACATAAAATAATGAGTGCTGAGATATGTCATTAGTAGGTTTTTAAAAAATCAATTTATTGAGGTGTGATTGGCATATATAAAAAGTGATACATATTTAAGTATGCAACCTGATGAGTTTGGAGATGAGTTTATACTGGTAGTTAGTCAGCCGTGAACAAGTGGGTAGGGGAAAGACAATAAAGGACAGATGAAAGGCAATAACTTATAGGGAGGGCATCAGACATACACATCAAAGAGAGTCCAAGGTCACAGGATAGGGAAACACAAGGAACATTATCTAAACAAACATCTGGAAAATGGGAACTCTTGTGCTAAGTCTCCCAAGTCATAGTTAATTATAACCCCTTAAGACAATTATTATTTCTAGATCATGTCACAACCATTGTGACCAGGTCCTCAGGACCCTCACTTGTGATGAGGTCATCACAACCCTCACAAAGAAAACTTGCTGAGAGCTAAACAAAGAAGTAACTCACCACTTAAGGGGGTCTGGGAGACTAGAACAAGAACTAAGAAACCCCAAAATCCTTAAAAACTTCAGATTCTGTAAGAGCCATACCATTCTCCTCAGAGGTAGCTCATTCAGTACAAGTCCTAAATGTCTTTCTAATAAACTGCTGCATGTTACTCTGTGTGACTTGCTTAAATCCTTCCTGTGGGATAATAATAACTGATGCCTATGGACTCCCCAGAGAAGCCTAGCTTTGAGGAAGTCTCCTTCACAACAAAACCTTTACCACTATCTATGCCATAAATACATGCATCACCACAAAAAATTTCTTCTCACCCTCTTTGGGATTTTTTTTTCTTTTTTTTGAAGCAGACAGTCTCTCTGGAAATAGGATCATGCATCCTTTAAAAACACTAAGTATATATCATTAATAGAATCACAAATTAAATTTCACTTCAAATTTAAGTACAGGGATACCACGTAGATTTGTGCCTTTTGTCTAATGTGCAAAGAGATATTACAGAGCTTATGAGTGGGGTTTTTACTCCAATCCATGCTCTTCTTACAAAAGCCTGTGTCTTGATGCAAGGCTGAGTCAGTCTGAAGAAAAAGGATGCTTCTATTTCACTGCCCCCATATAAAAACCTCCTTTTTATAATTCTTCCAAAAACTATGCACCAGCTAACAGCCCATGGACAAGTGCTGCTAGCATCATAAAACAAGTAACATCCGCAACAACTGTACAAAGAAGGACCCACAGATAAAGTCATTTTCCTCTCAAGCATCTTATTTTGAAAATAAGAGATGAAATTTAAAGAGTTAATTTATTAACTGTAACACTATAAGAAGAAAAACAATAAAAATATCTTCGAGATGAAAATATTCTTTGTCAGCAGAGATAGGGCTACTGATCACCTCTGGTAACATGTTTTGGAGGAGTTCTCCCCACAGCAGTAATGACTTGACATATTCACACATATTCTCTCACCAGGTACCACTTGTGACCAGCAACACAGGCCTGAGAAGAGCCACAGGGAATGGTATCTGGCTAAATGGACTGAAAGAATTAAACCAATTATCTGGACCTCAGCACCGCTACAATTTAACCTTTGATCTAATCTAGCATCTATTCCAGCTATATATCCCTAAAGCTATTTTGTTGTTGGAAGGCCCTTGAGGGCTTGGGCTTGTAATGACTCCTTTTGGTCCCCAACTCCCAGCTCAACAGTGGGCATGTAGGACTCAATAAAGGTAGTTGAACAAATAAGAGACATTTAGATGTAACCATTTAATGTCCCTTAATATCTACATAGTAAGCCCAAGAGTGAAGGTAATTAAAATCTTATCCACTGTGGATTGTGAGCTCTTCCTCTGATTAAGCTCTCAATTGAATTCTATAAATATTTATTGAGTGTCTATTAAATGTAAGGCACCATGCGCTTAAAGAAATACGATGATAAATTCATAGGGAGTTGCTGATTTAAAGGTGATTATTTTTTCATGAAGGTGGTAGAGGTACAAAGTCAAAGTATATCAACTAGCATGGTGTCATTTTCTATTAATAATAACAACTCAAGAACCTATGGACAATAGAATTCATTCCAGAGTCACCTTAGGAATTTGAGCTGAGCTGCCACAGCATTAAACCAAAGACAATAGCAATTCCTTTGACATAAACAAGGAGATTTTGTAGCTGATTTTCATTCCATATTTCCCAAGATTCCAATACTCAGTTGTGCTCCCAGGGAAAACAAAGTAGATGTTGTCATGGTACCCAAAAAGAGAAGGATGATCAACATTAATAAGAATTGAAGAGCTTGTGACAGGAAGCCAAAACAAGAAAAAATATTAATCAAGGAGCACAGTCAACCACCCAACTGTAGTAGAAGTACATTACAATATTCTTCTGGCACTTGAATCCTTTCTTATCCTTATCTTACAAGTTATTTATGCCCAGCAAATTATACTAATGTTCTAAAACTCAAAAGTATGATCCTTGTGCATTTCATGCCTTTGTGTTCATATTTTAAAATTCTATAACTGCCCAATGGTCCATCAATAATACCACATGTTTTGAGGGAAAAAAATGCAAAAGATTATATTGAGAAGGACTGGCTTCAATTTACTTCTCATCTAACTTGAAAATAAATCTTTTAATGAGGGTAATTCATGTTTTAATATTAGCAAGTCACACTATATTTTTATTTTATGGGAAAAGAGCATTATGTGACTGATAATGCCTTTGAATAAAAGGCTTTTAGTTTTCTTCACTTGGGTTATCTAACTCTTGAACCATTCAATCAGAATACTGCAGAGTCAAACCAAATGAAAGAGTTGACCAAAAATATAGTGTCATTAAAAATATATATAACAAAATGTTACTGTACCTAGCCCTCATTCATGAAATGTATTAGGCATTTCTCAGGCTCGTATTCTCATGTCAGAGAAAGTAATGAAAAAGAAAATGTCACAAGATTAATCATTTCTCATGACAAAAAGTTTAATAGGAAAAGGAGAATGTTGTATTACCAATGTAAATCAGCCATTATAGTTTTGATGCTGTATATCCATGGCAGTCTCACACCACTGTGTCCCAGATAGCCTGAATCCTCCGTGTCTATAGGCATTTGACGGCTTCTTTCTTCTTTCTTTCTTCCTTTTTCTTTTTCTTTCCTTCATTTCTTTCTTTCTTGATGATGTTTTGTTTCGGTTTGTTTTTTAATTAGGAAACACTTTTCTAGAGTTTTCACTTGCTAACCACTTTCTTTTGTTTCTAAACTTTTTATCACTTTTCAATTTTTCTTCTAGTTTTAGCTTCATGGTAAAATTGAGAAGAAAGTAAACTGAGTTTCTATATATCTCCTGTCCCTATAGCTACTTTTGAGATAGCCCCAAAAATGTACAAAGCTCAAGAAAAAAGTGAAAAAAAAATTAGACGAATGATTAGAACAACAAAGCAACCTGCATTTTAAAGATGTGCTCTTTTGTAAAAAGTAGCTTTTAATGAATAGAAGCACTGATGCAAACACTAACCTTCCAAATACTAGCAACAATTATTTTTTTTTCATTTAAGATATATAATTTTTTAGGAATATATAAAGAAAAGAAAAGAAAATTGGAAGCAATGTGAAGAAAAAAATGATTTGTTATTAAATGAAAAGACCTGAACCACAGGGTACGGTACGCTCTAAACACAACAAGTCAAAGGAAGTTCTCACTACTCACAAGAAGAGAATTTCTTCCTGAAAGAAAGAAATCTAAGTCATTGTCACTTTCAGACCCCAAAGCCGATATATCAAGTTTACAACTAACTGGAAGTAAGATGAAAGAAAATAGTGGGCAACTATAAAAAAATCAATAAAACAGCATAAACATTTTAAAAGTCAAAACAAGGTATTAGGCTCTAGTTAGAAAAGAAGTAGATTGGGAAATGCTAAAAACACATTTCTAAATGTAGTCCTTTAAATTAGTTGAAAATGTAAAAACAAAAATATCAAAATTCCTTTGATAGCAGTCCCTAATACAGGAGGCATTAAGCTAACATAATGGCAGCCCCCGCTCAAAATGCATGTCAAGAACTGAAATGGTAAAGTGCAAATAATTTGGCGTCCTTCCATCCCACAAATCCAAGTGTGAGCACAAAGACAAAAGATAACTGCTATTTCCAAGGAGATCCATCTTTGATTTGAAGAAATATCCACAAAGGCAGAGGAAGCAACAGATCTGTCATGATGATGGGTGGTAATGAACAGCAATGGGGGGAAAGCCATAAAAATACTCGCAGAACATTCCAATTGTTTGGAGTCCTTAGCCAATCACTTGATTATCAAAAGAAATGGTGACAATGCCTGCGTTGGGCTGAAAAGTCAAAATATTGTAGAAAATGTAAATCTATATCTTCGAATAAGGAAGTTATTGGGAGATTTTAATGACATAAAACTTAACATATTTTGAGCTCAATTAAGTAACTGGAAATACTAAAACCACAGAAACAAAATACATAAATTTTAGGCAAGAAAAGAGAACAGAAAGTTCCCAGCCAGGGATTTGTGGCAGCTGAGAGCTGTGTGCTGTGATGTGCAGCAGGGCTGTGGGATTAGACACAGCTCCTGGAGGGCTGCTGTAAATTATAAACCAGCATATGTGCAAGGGGAAGAAACAGCCCATTAGTAAACCTTTCAAATATAGATGGGCTCCCAAGAGGTTAGTTTGTACATTATTCAGAGAAATAACTTTGACTGCACAAAGATTCGTGGAGCATTTCAATTGCCCTGAGATAATTAAGAATTTGTTCAGTGGACAAAAATGGAAACCTTAAAATCACAGTAGCTGAACAAATTATTCCAAAAAGGCACCGTTTGTTTGATAGCAAAATGAGTTTGGACAAAAATTAAGAGGAGATTCAATTGTGGTTACTTAAACTGTCCGAAGGAATACAAAACAACAACAAAAAAAAAAACATTGAGCTGTTGTGTTTCCCCTTTAAAGTAGGGGGGAGAAACGCCATTAATAATTATAATTCAACATATACTATATCTGACTGAACACAATGCATTTCTTGGCCCGTAACTTAGAAAACTTGTCATAATAGATTCGCTATAATCATACCATTGGTACAAACTGCTAAAATGTCAATAAGACAGTTGCACTTGCACTGTAAGCCGCATACAATTTTCATTTCTGCTCTGTGATGAAGTAGCTAACTGGTGAAAATTCTTCTGATTAAATGTGGTTATTGAATAATAAAACTCACTCTCCTTTAAAAAGAAGAGTGCTAGGTGGCATGAAATGAAGAATGACTTTCCCTTCAACTTTGTTCCATTAATGCATCTTAAGTGTATTATTCCTGTGCTTGTGAGGCAAACATTCTGATGCAGCCTGGAGTCGGCTACGTTCATCATATATTTAAAGGAGACACATCAAACTCACACAAGCAGAGTATTCTATTATGCAAAAGAACAGCTATAAATATAGATGTCAAAAAAGGAATTTAAAGAGTCAGGACAAGCTCACAAATGAAAAATATATGGGTTCAGACAAGCTAGAGTGCAAAAGGTCGGGAGTGAAGTATTCATGTTTTCACTTGCTAACCACTTTCTTATTTTTGTTTCCAATCCTTTTATCACTTTTCAATTTTTCTTCTAGAATAAGTTTTTGATACTGAATATATTAAAAGTTTCCAGACAGGACTAAGAAGGAAAAAAAGCACCCATGATTTGCTCAGTCAGTCTTGCTTTTAAGTGTTGCCTTGTTATAAATGTGCATTCATGTCTGCTGCTGATGGTGAGTCATTCTTGCAAAATATGAATTAATATGTTCATATATATAGTAAAATAAATATTAATATGTTTGCATGCAACAAAGCCAAAAAAAATAACCAGTATAAGAGGCAAAATAAGTTCTACACTGGCAATTTTGATATCTGATTCTCTGTCGGTATGTTAACTTTGCTGAGAGCCAAATGTTGCCTATCCACACACCACCCAACAGCATTGGCTAGTATTTTCCAGTGTTTGAATGTTCACTTCAGGCTATTCTTTTTTGTAAATATTCCTAAATTAATATTTCCTATTTGTTTACACCTTTTTAAGAAATCCATGCTGAGATTTTAAAAATAAGAATAATTTTATGAATAATTTAAGACTTCAAGAGTTCCCAATTCCTGAGAATTATAATTTCCCAGTCCTGAATCCCAGATATTAGTATATGTCATGGAAATGCCAAGAGGTACACAAATACAATTCTAAGAAAAAGTGTAACACAACCAACAAGGCAGCAGTAGAGATTGGTAATAAACATAAAAATGTAAAGAGTTATAAAACTAAATTATAGTGCAGAAAGAACAGTACATATAACACTACAGCAGTGTTAAGCCACAGCTTATTTGGAGGCAATAAGTTGTCTTCTTTGGTTAGTGCATGAAGAGAAAGAAAGAGAGAGAGAGAGAGAGAGAGAGAGAGAGAGAGAGAGAGAGAGAGAGAGAGAGGTGGTTGGAGGGAGGGAGGATGGGAGGGAGGGGGAAAAGAAAAAAGGAGGGAGAGAGGGAAGGAAGAAAGGAAGGAAGGAAGGGAAGAAAAGAAAAAAGAGAAAGAAAGGGAGACAAACTAAGATATATAAACCTAGAAGAAATGTTTAGGCTACATTTTGAAAGATGAATACTCCAAAGTTACATATCCTTATTCAAAATTAGTCCAAAAATATTTGTTAAATGTTTTTCATTTTCTCCATTAGGTTTTTCCCAATGATTTCCCACCTCCTTCTTTGAACTTACATGGAATTTAACATTTCTACCAGACAATACAACAGCCACAAGCCTGTGAAAACCTCAGGGAGAGGTTTTATCAGGTCAGACATGATGATATTATCACCTAAGCCCCAGAACTGCCTGTACCTTGTAACATCAAATACCCTTCTTCCCTGTGTGGTTCCTTGGGGAGATCTATGCATTAAAGAAAATACAGAATGGAAACCAAAGTACCACTGTAAATTGCTAACTGCCTAAGTAATAGAAGTCCTCATGGTTAACAAACAAAACCTATATTATGGAGCCTGGAGGCAAGATCGGGATCATCTATGGACAAATATGAGTGTGCAAGAAAAAAGCAAAGGAGATCCTAGAGAGGAAAACAAAAAGGAGAAAAAAAGAAAAAGAGATCATTGGATTTACCTCCAAGAATATTGGTCCTACCTAAGTCTATGTATTACAGAGACAGAAAACAACAGAGAGCATAGAATCTTGCCTTGAAGGCATGGAATGCTGCTCCCTGGTAACACTGGTTCAATGATGGTTCTGGGCTCTGCCTAATTATGCCTCTTCACTTTGGAGACAAGGAAACATCTAGTAGAAGATAAGATGTACAGTTAACTGTTACCTTTAAACAGGTTTTCTTTATAGCAGCACTGTCAATATTTCGAGGTTATATAATTATAGTAGAATGTTAATCTCTAGCTTCTACCCACAAAAATCCATGTTAACATTCCTTAAATTTTGACAACAAGAATGTTTCCAGACACCACCAGATTTTTTCCTGGAGGAACAAAGTTGTAGACAATTTGAACTGTTACCTTAAAATTCACCATTTATTCTAATTCATATGACTGCTGGTCACATGAAGAAGGGTCACTGATCTGGCATAGGAAACTGCTTCAACAGATTCTAGCAGAGCTTGTCATTTTTTTTGAAGGGAGGACTTAGAGCCACACCCACTACGTTCATTTTAATACCCACACTGAAAAGACAGCAGCTATATAGGGCAAACTCTTCACCTGGTGTTGGAAACAACAGGAAAGCAGACTGTGCAAGCACATTTTGAGTCTTTTCTTAAGTTTTGATATGCCACTGGACAAAGCAAAACACAAAGCCAGGCTCTAACCTAAGGATAGGAAGGTACACTGAGCTTATGGAAGAATTTCATGTACATAGAAAAGGGCACAAATATACAAAGAGTAAAGAATGAAGGGTATTAATTACCACAGTAGACCTGCAGAGAAGTAAGGGAAGAATCTCTTCCCAATGGTAGCCATTTCTTATACTTCCCCTCTTTTCATGTTAGAAGTTACAGTTGTCTAAATAAACAGATATCTTTGCCTGCTTTAATTCTCTGTCTATATCTCCAAGGCTCATGTCTCACCAGATGTGAAATGATTCAAAACGAAAATGATGTGTCTTTTCAGCCAGAAAGAATATTGAACTGTGCTACAGAGCATCTGGCATAGCCTTTCAGCCCAAAGCAAGCGCTGCTTTGGCTCAGACCCCATTCAGGAAATAACTATCCTCACCAAAAGCACAGAATGCAACTTATCCTGATGCCATATCAGGGATAATTTAGGATACATCCTGAAAAACTCGGAGCATGCAGAGATCAGAAAAATACAAGGGGGTGCAGGATCACAAAAAAATGTTATCCAAGAGCATTTGTAACAGTTCATTGTAGGACCAAATCACTTTTGGAACCTAATCAATAAAGACTCCATGAATAAAGACTGATATTTTCCTGCCAAGAATAGTAAGCATGCTAATGCAAGGAAAACCTTTGCTTAGATTACTACTAGCCTCAGAAGAGTTGAAACATCAAAATAAAGAGGACAAATTTTATGTCCTGCTTTAGAACTTTCTTCATGTCTTAGTAAAAGCCAATAGGCTTTTCACCATATCTTACTATATCAATTACAGTTTTCTGGATACACTACCCCTTAAGTTTAATTATAATGCAAACTTCACTTAGTTCTCTTTCAGTTATTCTACATTAATTAAAATTAAAGAACTCATTCATGTTCCCTCAAGAAACCTGAATAATTGGATTAGTCCATTTTGACTATTTTGATTAACCATCTTCTTGTGATTTCATTCTGGAAGTTCTACAAATCATAGTTATTCAACATCTCTCCCATGGGAATCTCTGGTTCTATATCCAAAAGTTATCTGCCCCTTCCTCTCATATAAGGAACAAAGAGGTGTCTGAGCAAAAGCAAGTAGCTGTCAAGATGTCATCAGACACTCTGGTTTTCACTACAGCATCCAAGGAACACCTATTACAGGCTGTGTTCTCAGGTGAAAAGCATACAATCCCTACCCTGTAGACAATACAGTACAGCAAGAGACAGAAACATGTAAACAAAATATTATATGATAATGTAAAGGGGGATTCCATGGTTTCCATGTTCCCCCAGAATGCATGTGTTAGAATTTTTCTTCCTCAATGTGACAGTGTTGAAAAATGGGATCAACTGGGAGGCATTTGAGTCACAGTGCTGAGAAAGGATTTAAAACATCACACACACAAAAATTGAAATGAGATTACAAGTGAGGTTATCCCAGAGACACACGAGGCATAAGATCACTCTCATCTGGTTCATTCTGACCTAATACAGTAGGTTTCTGCAGACTTTACTGTAGGATAATAAATAACTTCATTAAAAGCCTTTTCCCTCTTGATTAACTACCAATGAACATCCCACGATGTTCTTGTCAACCAGTGCAATTGTAACAACCAGTTTGTTATCACATTCTTCATTTTTTTTAATATAAAAACCTAGACCCTTCAAATGCCATTTGGGGAGAGCTATTTCTAGGAGTCTAGAATTCATTCCCCCTGCTTATCATCCTCATATTGGCTGAAATAAGCTCTTTGTTCTTACACTCGGAGTGCTGCGATTTACCCTTTAGGTAGAACCTTCATGAAAGGATTCATACTTTCCTCTTAGAAATCAGCTATCAGGAGTTCTGTCCCTGCTTTCTCCCTTCTGTTCACCAGCTTGACTTTCTGCTTTCTGCCATAAATTGAAGCAGTGTGAGTTCCTTACCAGATATGGCTGCCTGATCTTAGATTTCCCAGCTTCTAGACCATAGCCTGATTCTTTCCTTTAAAAATTACCCAGTCTTGGCTATTTCACTAAGCAACCAACAACAACAAAAATCAGACTAAGATAATAGGCAACAGCAGCAGGAAACTTCTGTGCCATCTGAGTAAGAGATGATGCTGAAGAGGAAATGTTTAACTCATTCTGGAAGCATCAGGAAAGGTTTCTTACAGGACAGAAAATCGTCTGATATGAAATACATTTTTCCTATAGAAACCTAGAAAAATCAATGGGTCTCTCTTTATATTTAAACATACTTTACTAACTCTGAGTTTTTCCATTTAATGAGGAATATATCAAAAGAAATGTTAAACTGTAACTGCGTTGTCTCTAATCTTTGAAAACACATCCCTACTATGTGTATACCTCCAAACCTTTAATATCCAAGGACTTATACCTACTTATCAGATTTTCCAAGCGTTTTATAAAACAGAGTTGCTTGGAAAGTATTATCTCTGAGGAAGTAAAGGTTCCTATTACTGACCTATGCAACCGCATGCATCCTTTCCTAAGGGTATTATAATTACCTTATAAAAGACAGGATGAAGTAAAAGAAAAGATGAAGATGACGAACACTCACTGAATTTCCCTCTCACCCAGGCTATCATCTTGAATTTCTGAGTCGCTCAACCTTTTTGTAAAGCTATTAATATTATTGCTGAGTTGACCTTTGCTGCTGTTTGCCATTTTGAAATTTACAGATCAGCAAGCACCAGTAAATCTTGTCAGAATTAATGCAAATGTAAGACACAGTCATTACCGGCTCCTCACGGTAAAGAATAGCTTGCTACAATGTTATTACGGAGACACAATTTATCCTGATTGCCAGAAAGATGAGACACCCTGAATGTAAGTAGTAAACTCACTCAGAGAAATAAATTTACCGGCGTTGCCCACATAGAAGCTTGCTCACGCGGATGAATGCTGTCAGTGCAGCGAGTGGCGGGTGATGGATTCACTCCTGCACATCTCCCATCTCCCCCTGCTGGAAAATGAAAGTTAATTTGCTCTCATTCGTTCTGTTCACCGCACTAGACATTTTTAGGAGTTGAACTCAGAAACTGAAGACGGGTAAATCATGGTCCAGATGATTTTTTTTTTCCTCCAGCACTCGATGTGCCTTTATATTTTAGCCCTGCATTTTTCTTTCATAGTGCTGCCTAGGATTGATATCCCAATGAATTCAAAGCCAAACAGAGGCATTCTTTGCTCTGTTGGATGTGCTTATGTTTCTGATACATAAACAAGTAGTTCCATAAAAGAGTTGACACCATATAGGTATCAAATTCCAGTTCATGACCGTTCCGTCTTTTCAGTGCATTTTAAAATCATTTTCGTCTCCAGGAAATCTCTTGCAGTGATGTTTATAGAAGGGAGAGTGTTAGGCAGCAGCCTTCTTTGAGTAAGAGTGTGAATAACAGACAATGGAACTATTAATAAGAAAGATGATTTATGTTTCCAGAAAATAACTTGCCAAAGGAAGGGCATTCGTTTATAGGTTCTTGGGTAAAAGAGGAACATTGAAAAGAAACTGATTCTAATCACTTGGAAGGAAACCTGGCCACCTTGAGCAAAAGGGAGGAAGTGCCCATGAATCCAAAATGCACATGCACTCATTTTGGCTTCCAAAGTCTCCTCTAAGTTCCCAGATTTCCAAAGACCTGAGAAGTTGCAACTAAAAATACCACAACTTTTCTGTGCTCTTAAGATCTACAACTCCAGAAAAAAAGAAATGCCAACAACATATATGTATCAGAAGCACTTAAATTAGAAAATAAAAAAAAGCAGAATAAATATTTTAAGAGAAGTTAGAGTATGATAAATAATCCATTTTATAACTCTTTAAAATAACTTATTTTATTATCTTTGAAAGAAATTATAAATTTCCAGGTACAGTGGCACATTCCTATGATCCTAGTGACTGGAAAGGCTGTGGCAGGAGGATCACAAATTTTAGACCTGCCTGCGCAACTTAGACCCTGATTCAAAATAATAAGGAAAATGGGCTGGAGATATAGCTCAGTGGTAAAGCCCTGCTGGGTTTAATCCCCAGTACTGCAAAAGAAATTTTTTTAAAAAAATCAAAATATTAATTAGAAATATCTAAAGTATAATCTCTTCAAATTCTAAATTTAATTTGAAGAATAAGATAAAACAACATAGGGTCTAAGTTCTATATAGTTCTCATTACAAGACTATATCCACCAAATAATGTAAATTACAGTATGTGTGTATGTATGTGTGTGTGTGTGCATATATGCAGAAGCTCCTTAGAAAATGAATTTTATAATAAAGAAATGACATATGATTTAGAAACTTTAGGACCAATACTTTGATTCCTTAAATATTTTTTGAATGCTTCCACATATTAAACCTTCAAGGATACACCTCAGACATGCTAGGCAAGGGCTCTACCACTGAGCCACAACCCCAGCCGCCCCCCAAATTATATATTTTTAATGTCATCATCAAAAACAAAACAAATGATTCACAAACTGGGGATAGAGCTCTGTTGTATGTATGTCTCAGGATTAAAAATAAAGAAAGAAAGTAAAAAAACAGTAAGCAACAATAACAAAAAAGAAGAGGATCTAAGTCACTACATTGTGAGTTATTATGTCTACCAAGACAAGTAGCATAACAGTTAGCCAGTTCTTCTTCCAAAAGACAGTATGATACCTGTTCTACTCCCTAGGGAAGATAAATTTCAAGGCTTTACAAAACAGTAAAATTACTAAATGCTTCCTCTTCCTTTTCTTTTTTTTTTTAATTTACCTTGAATTCAAGAGTAAAACAGGTATAAGCAAATAATAAATAAATACAAATTTTAAAAAATAGACCTTTTTAAGATGGTTTCTAATGTCTGCCATCTTAACAGAAAAAAAATCCTACTGCCCACACTTTCTTATCAGTTACTGCCCTATTTTTAATCTCCCATTGCAGCAAAATGTTGTTAATCAGGTTTTCAATGCCATCAATACTGCTCATGAATGTTAATGCAAAAGTTAAAATATAAGTCAAATCAAGAAATAGATTAAAAAGAGAATATATTAGAAGCAAGTAGGATTTGCATTAAAAATAAATCAATAAATTTTATCACATTGATGGAACAAAAAAGAAAAAAAAAACATCTGGCAAAATTCAAAGTCCACTTGAGATAAAAATTCAGAGAATGGAAGAAAAGCCCCTTGTTCTGATAAAGGGCATCTGTGAAAACCTATAGCTAACATTTGATTTATTGATAAAATATTAGATACAATACTCTGTCCCCTAAGCTTTCGAATCCTACTAAGTTTGACAAAGGACAAAAAGAAATAAAAGGAATAAAGACAGGAAAAGTATTACACTGTTTTTATTTATAGAAATAAAAAATTATGTACATTTATTAAATATAAACTAAGTAAAGTAAGAAAAATACTAGAAACATTAAGTAAATTTAACAAGGTTATAGGTCATTAAGTAAATTTAACAAGGTCAATTTGGAAAAAGTCAATTGTACCTATGTAAGGTGGCAATAAATAATTGAAAATAATTTTTTTAAATAAAATTTAAAATAATTTTGTCTGAAATAACAGCACCTGTAAATATCAAAGCTCTGAAATTACAAAACACTTTAAGAGATATTAATGGATTACAAATAAATGGAAAGATATGTCAGTGTTTATGGATTAGAAAAATCAACATTGAAACAATGTCAAAGCTCTTGGAATCATCTGTAAATCAACATTCTGATAAAAATTCCAGCAAGTTTATTTATACAAAGTTTCAAGAGATGCATAAAATTAATGAGAACTAAAGAATTTGGGATAACAAAAAATACTGAAAAGAAAACCTAAATTAGAGACTAACACAATCTGAATTACAAACTTTCTATAATACTACAGTAATCAAGGTAGTGTGGCCTTGGCATAAGGATAAAAAAGTAGATCAAAGGAATAGAACAGAAGTTCCAGACACTGACTGACACATTTACAGTCAAGGGACACAGGAGGGACTTTTCAACAAATAATGGTGGAATAACTGATCAAAACACAAACTACAGAGGCCAGAATTAGACAGGCAGTCAGTATAGATAGGTAAATTGAGTCAGGTTGGATCAAGGAGGCCAATTTTCAGTGAGTCGGGGAAGTTGGAGACTTGTCCCCTGAGGAATTGAAAATGTTAACTCCTTCAGAGCCCTTCCTCCACCCTTTTCAAGAACCCGCCCCTGCTCCTACCTGTTGTCAATTCCTTTCCCAGGAATTGCCCCTCCCTACAGGGAGTTATAAGGTTGTTAGTGTGTCCTTGGCTACTCCAGCCTGCCCTTCCCCCTTCAGCCCACCTGTTTCCCACCTCTGGGCCATCCCACCAAGCATTTCTGGGCCTAGTCACCTATGCAGGAAGGAGAAAGATAAGGAGGGAAAAGGCAGAATAACAAAAGAAGCCTAGGACTTACAAAAAGGGAAGGACACCTCACCTCTTGGGATACTAGGATACCAGCTATGGCCCCCTCTCCCTCCCTGGAGAAGTCTATGTTACCCTTTTTAAATAAACCCTGCTTTATATGCTTACCTCGGCGTGCTTCTCTAATGTTCAAACTTCAACATGTGGGGAAGCAGGACTCGTCACCAATAACCAGTGGTATCACTACTTCAATTCGTAATAAAAATTAATTTGAGACAGAGCATAGGCCTAATAGTAAAAGCTAAAACTACAAATCCATAAGAAAACATGTATGACTATGTTCACAACCTTGGAGGAGACCTCAATATATGCTAGGCAAGTGCTCTACCACTCCCCAGCCCCCAATTTTTAAAAAGGGAAAATTATCAGCCAAAAAAGAATTAAAGCATATTTAAAAAATGTTCAGCACCCTGAGCCACCAGAAAAATATGATTTAAAGCCACAGTAATAACAAAGTTTTACACTTGCTAAAATAACTAAAATTAAAAGACTCAAATCATCAAATGTTGGTGAGGATGTGGAGCCACTGTGTAACTGAAATCACAAAATGTAAAACTATTTTGGAAAACTGTTTGGCAATTTTTTATAAAATTAAACAAGCCCAACACTTAGGAGAACATTTCTGCTCCCAAATATTTACTCTAAAAACAAAAAGAAAACATATTTCTCACAAAATGTTATCTAAAATGCTTATAAGAGCAATATATATGATAACTAAAAACTAGAAATCTTCCAGGTGTCCCTCAGTAGGACAGGAGATAAATATGTTGGTACAAAACTAGGAACAAAAAAGACAAACTAGTGATAAAAGCAATAGGAAAACAATTTTAAATATGGGTGGTGTAGTTAGCTTTTGGGTTGTTGTGACCAACATACCTGACAAAAACAACATCCAGGGAGAAAGTTTCAAAGAGTCAGTCCATAGTTGGCAGACTCTCTAGCTCTGGGCCCAGGTGAGGCAGAGCATCATGGAGGAAGGGTGCAGGGAGGAAAGCAACTCAGGATATGACAGCCAGGAAGCAGAGAGAAAGTTCTGCTTACCATGAACAAAATAAAAACTTCAAAGGAAGAACTCTAGTGCCTACTTCCTCTAGCTACTACTACTTCCTCTAGCTAGTTCATTTAAGTGGATTAATCCAGTGTTTAGATTAGTACTCTCATAACCTAATAATTTTACTTCTGAACATTTCTGTGTTATCTTACATAACACATTTAGCTTTTGGGAGATGCCTAATATCTAAACCATAATAATATGTATATGAAAGAAGACAGACACAAAAGAATACACTTTTAAATGATTTCATTTACATAAACTTAGTGTATACTCCAATTAGTTTATAGTTATAAAAATTAAAAACCAGGCAGACCCAGGTTAACACTGCCAACACCCACAGAGCCCAGGTAGGCTCAGGTCAGCCCCACCAATGCCTGTGGAGCCCGCACTTGGTCCACCACATTGCCCAACCAACACCACCACACCCCAACACTCGACCTGACACTCCATCTCTGAAAGCAGCTACCTCCATCTTGGGACACCACCATCACCATCTTTAGTTGTGGCAACTCCCATCTTGGAACTCCAGCTGGGCAGGAGTGGTATTGGAACCCTTCAGGGGCACTATAAGCCTAAAGTTTAAAAAACAGTAATGCTGCAGATCTTCACTGCTAAAAGCAAAACACACAATCAGCATGAATAAAAAAAAAAGAAAGAAAGAAAGAAGGTGCCCCAAACAAATCAAGATACTATAATACTAGAATCCATGGATAGCACAACAGAAGAAAAGACAGAGAAGGAGTTCAGGATATACATAATTAAAATGTTCCGTGAATTAAAGGATGACATAAGAGAATATATACAGGGAGCAAAATATCATTTCAACAATGAGCTACATAAGAAAATTCAGGAAGCAAAAGATTACTTCAATAAGGAGATGGAGCTTCTGAAAAACAAACAAACAGAAATCCTTGAAATGAAAGAAACAATAAACCAAATTAAAAACTCAATAGAATGCCTCACCAACAGATTAGACTTGGAAGACAACACCTCTGACAATGAAGACAAAATATATAATCTTGAAAAGAATGTAAGTGATACAGTGAAGATGATAAAAAAAAAAAAACATGAGCAGAATATTCAAGAAATATAGGATAACATAAAAAGACCAAATTTAAGAGTTATTGGAATAGAGGAATGCATAGAGTTACAAACCAAAGGAATGAGCAATCTATTCAATAAAATAATACCAGAGAAATTTCCAAATATGGATAATAAATTGGAAAATCAAATACAAGAGGCTTAGAGGGCTCCAAATGTATAAAATCACAACAGATCCACACTAAGTCACATTATAATGAAAATACCTAGTATACAGAATAAGGAGAGAATTTTAAAAGCCATGAGAGAAAGAAATCAGATTACATATAGGGGGAAACCAATTAGGATATCTACAGATTTTCCAACCCAGACCCTGAAAGCTAGAAGATCCTGGAACAATATATACCAAGCTCTGAAAGAAAAAGCATACCAACCAAGAATCTTAAAGACAGCAAAATTAAGCTTTACATTTTATGGTGAAATAAAAACCTTCCATGATAAACAAAAGTTAAAAGAATTACAGCTGGAAAGCTGGCACTACAGAACATCCTTGGCAAAAATTAAGGAAATGAAAAACAATAAAAATCAGCAGAGGGAGATAGTAAACTAAAGAAAAAACTAATCTAAGGAGAAACTAAGTCAGTTAATTACCAAAAATAAACAAGAATGGATGGAAATACAAATCATGTCTCTATAATAACCCTGAATGTTGATGGCCTAAACTCACTAATCAAAAGACATAGACTGGCAGATTGGATTTTTAAAAAAGATCCAACAATATGCTGCCTTCAAGAGACTCATCTCATAGGAAAAACATCCACAGACTAAAGGTGAAAGGTTAGGAAAAAACATACCACTCACAAGGACTGTGGAAACAAGCAGGGGTTTTCATCCTTATATCAAATAAAGTAGACTTCAAGCCAAAGTTAATGAGAAGGAATAAAAAAGGACATTTCCTACTGCTCAAGGAAACCATACATCAACAAGACATAACAATTACAAATATACATGCCTAAACAATGGAGCATCTACATTCATCAAACAAACTCTTCTCAAGTTCAAGAGTCAAATTGACCACAACACAATAATTCTGAGTGACTTTAACACACCTTTTTCACCACTGGATAGATCTCCCAAACAAAATCTAAACACAGATTTTTTTTTATCTCAATAAAATAGTCAATAACTTATACTTAACTGACATATATAGAATATTTCATCCATTAACAAGCAAATACACTTTCTTCTCAGTAGCACATGGATTCTTCTCTAAAGCAGACCATATATTATGCCACAAAGCAACCCTTTGCAAATACAAAAAAAGTAGAGATACTACCCTGCATTTTATCAGATTATGCAATGATCTCATGAAATGGAATGAAATTAGAAATCAATGATAAAATAAAAAATAAAAACTACTCCAACACCTGGAGACTAAATAATATGCTAATAAATGAACAATGAGTTGCAAAAATAACATCAAAAAAAGAAATTAAAAAATTCTTATAGGCAAATGAAAACACAGATACAATATATTAAAATTTCTGGGATACTATGAAGGTAGTACTAAGAGGAAAGTTCATTGCATGGAGTTCTTTCCTTAACACAAAAAAATATCAATAGATAAATGACCTAACATTACATTTCAAAGCCTTAGAAAAAAGAACAAATCAACAGCAAAAGCAGAAGACAAAAAATAATTAAAACCACAGCTGAAATCAATGAAATTTAAACAAAAGAAACAATTGACAAAACAAAAATTTGGTTCTTTTAAAAAATAAGCAAAATTGATAAACCTTTAGCCATCCTAATGAAGAGAAGGAGAGAGAAAACTCAAATTACTAACATCCATGATGAAAAAGTAAATATTACAACAGACACTACAGAAATACAGAAGATTTTTGAAAATTTGTACTCTAACAAAATAGAAAATATCAAAGGCAAAGACAGATTTCTAGAGTCAAATTTCTATTGACCTAAAAGAAAACTTCAGGTCAACATCTCTGAATATAGATGCAAAAATTCTCAATAAAATTCTGGCAAATCAAATACAAAAACATGTCAAAAAGATAGTGCACCATAATCAAGTGCAACCATCCCAGGGATGCAAGGTTGGTTCAACATATGGAAATCAATAAATGTAATTCATAGCATCAATAAATGCAAAAATAAGAATCATATGATCATCTCAGTAGATGCAGAAAAAGCATTCAACAAAATATAGCATCCTTTCATGTTCAAAACACTAGAAAAACTAGGGATAACAGAAACATATCTCAACATTGCAAAAGCTATCTATGTTAAGCCCCAGGCCAACATCATTCTAAATGGAGAATAATTGAAAGCATTCCCAATAAAAACTGAAACAAGACAGAGATGCTCACTTTCACCACTTCTATTTAACATAGTTCTTCAAACTCTAGCCAGAGCAATTAGACAGAGGAAAGAAATTAAGGGATATGGATAGGAATGGAAGAAATCAAAACTATCACTATTTGCCAAAACATGATTCTATACCCAGAAGATCCAAAATATTCCACCAGAAATCTAGAACTAATAAATGAATTCAGCAAAGTAGAAGGATATAAAAAGCAACACCCATAAATCAAAGGCATTTCTATACATTAGTGACAAATCCTCTAAAACAGAAACTAGGAAAACTACCCCATTTACAATAGCATCAAAAAAAAAAAAAAAAACTTGGGAATCAATGTAACAAAAGACAGAAAAGACCTGTACAGTAAAAACTATAGAATGCTAAAGAAAGAAATTAAAGAAGACCCTAGAAGATGGAAAGATCTCCTTTGTTCTTAGATAGGCAGAATTAATATTGTCAAAATGATTATACTATCAAAAGCACTCTACAGATTTAATGCAATTCCAATCAAAATCCCAATGACATTCCTCATAGAAAGAGCAAAAGCAGTCACAACATTTCTCTGGAAAAATAAGAGACCCAGAATAGCTCAAGCAATCCTTAGCAAGAAGAATGAAGCAGGTAGCATCCCTATACCAGACCTTAAACTATACTACTATTGAGTGGTAGTAACAAAAATGGCATGGTGTTGGCACCAAAATAGACTTGTAGAGCAAGGGTACAGAATAGAGGGCACAGAGACAAACCCACATAAATACAGTTATCTTCTATTAGACAAAGGCACCAAATTCATATATTGGAGAAAAGATAGTCTCTTCCACAAATGGTGCTGGGAAAACTGGAAATCCATATGCAGCAAAATGAAACTATACCCCTATCTCTCACCATGCACAAAAATCAACTCAAAGTGGATCAAGGACCTAGGAATTAAACTAGAGACCTTGAATCTAACAGAAGAAAAAGTAGGCTCAAATCTTCATCATGTTGTATTAGGCAATAACTTCCTTGACGAGACTCCTATTGCACAAGAAATAAAATAAGAATAAATAACTTCAATCAAGAATCAATAAGCTTCTTTTCAGCAAAAGAAACAATCAGTGAAGTGAGTAGTGAGCCTATATCTTGGGAGCAAATTTTTATCCTTCACACATCAGATAGAGCACTAATCTCTAAGGTATATAAAGAACTCAAAAACCTAAGCACCAAAAAAACAAATAACCCAATCAATAAATGGGCCAAGTAACTGAACACAACTCCTCAGAAGAGGATATACAATCAGTCAACAAATATATGAAAAAATGTTCATCATCTCTAGCAATTAGAGAAATGCAAATCAAAACTACTCTAAGATTTCATCTTACTCCACTCAGAATGGCAGTTATCAAGAATACAAACTAACAATAAGTGTTGGTGAGGATGTGGGGAACTCATACATTGCTGGTGGGAATGCAAATTGGTGCACCAATCTGGAAAGCAGTATGGAGATTCCTTGGAAAACTTGGAATGAAACCGCCATTTGACCCAACTATCTCACTCCTCATTTTATGCCCAAAGGACTTAAAAATAGCATACCACTGGGACACAGCCAGTAGTTTATAGCAGCACAATTCACAATAGCTAAATTGTGGATTCAACCTAGATGCCCTTCAGGAGATAAACATATAAAGAAAATGTGGTATATATACACAATGGAATATTACTCAGCATTAAAAGATAATAAAATCATGGCATTTGCAAGTAAATGGATGGAGTTGGAGAATATTATGCTAAGGGAAGTAAGCCAATCCCAAAAAACCAAATGCCGAATGTCTTCTCTGATATAAGGATGCTGAATCATAATGGGGATCAATGGCGGGAAGCATGGGAGGAATAGATTAACTTTAGTAGGGCATAGGGGAGGGAAGGAATGGGGGAGCACGGGGATACAAAATATGGTGGAATGAGACAGACATCATTACCCGAAGTACATGTATGAAAACACAAATGGTGTCACTCTAGTTTGTGTTCAACCAGAGACATGAAAAATTGTGCTCTATCTGTGTAATTTGAATTGAATTGCATTCTACTGTGATATATATCTAATTAGAATGAATAAAATTTAGATTTTTTACAAAATCAAAACAGTGATCACCTACTGGTGTGACACAGAGAACTTTCTGTGGAAATTGAAATGTTCTATGTTTGAAACAAAATGTTGTTTACAAACACACACTTATATATGCTTGTCAAAATTCATTGAATCTTACATTTAAGATGTATGCATTTTGATGTAGGTAAGTTTAATCTTAATAAAGTATTTTAAAATATGATATATTCTAGCTCATTAGTCAAAAGTCATTGCTGAAATGACATCTTATGGTGTCAATTAAGAATATATGAGTTCTCAAAGAAAAACTATTGTTAAGGAATTGTGTGATTTGAAAACCTAGGCTAATAATTTGGTGGCAAGACATACTACAATCTAAACCAATGTCAAAATGAAATGCTCTGTTCTTACATATTTTATTATTGACACCACCACGTGAGTACTAAAGGGCAATCCAACTTTTCCCATGACCAGATTATGTGAGATCAGAGACATGTATCTGTAACCCAAGGTATTGGTCTAGCTTGAGCTATGAAGAAGAGTGTGGAAATCAACAAATGTACGGTCTGTGTACTTCCATATTTTCTAGTGACTAACTCTGCATTTTCTAGGAAATAAAAAGCTAATTTCAATTTTCTGAGTTCTGTGTGCTTGCAGGTAACATCCATTTTTTTCTTAGTATTTCCATTAAATAAATGAGCTTATATACTTGGATTTGTTTCATAAGTAGAAATATTGAAGCAAAGGGAAACTAAATTCATAAATACTTGATATAAGGGTTAACTAGTTTAAAGGGAAACATTTCTGGCAGTCAGTCACCTGCTTATTGTCTAAACCAGATTATAAAAACATACATATATGAATATACTACAGTGAATTTCACCTTTATGTGTATTTTTTAATTAAAAAAAAGAATTATAAATAAGTAGAGGAAGACCAGTAGAGTAGAAGAAGAGGAACGAAGGATGGAGAAGGGAAGGGGAACAGGAACTACTGGGGACTGTAGTAGAGCAAATTATATTCCATGTCCATATGATTATGTCAAAATGTTCCCCAATATTATTTATAAATATAATGCCAAATAAAAACATTAAAAACTTTTTCCTCTGAAAGATTCATTTAAAAAATTCATACTAATTCTCTTAATGAACAATTCAATTATATTATTCAAAAACTGCATAGAGAAGTGGCTAATAACCATAAACATTCTGAAAAACTCCTTTTAAGATTTACATGGAAAACATTTACTAGATACACATGACACTTAAAGAAACTGTTGATTAAGGAAATATAAAATAGAAAAAAAATTTCCATGATTTCATTTAAGTAAAATTTAAATAAGTTTTAAATCACAACTTTTGCTATATTTAAAAATAATGGTCTGTTGATGTGGACAAATTATTCAGTCTAGCAACAAACAAGTCTTGGTATGCAGATGGGTTTGCAGGCCCTTGGGAATAACTCCAAAAATGCTCACTCCCACTATAGTCGAGTGATGAGAAATGACAGGAAAAAAGAGAAACAGATAAAAGGTTACTAAAAGATAGTACTAGTACTTTAATTTAAATATAGAATGCTCTCAGAGAGAGGGTAAGAGAGAGAATGAGAGACTATTTAGAAGAAAGAAAATGTACTATAATATAGCCCCTATAATTATATTCCACTGCTTTTTTAAAAATAGCCTTAGTTTGTTTCAATATGTTATTTGCATTTTGTTTCAGAAAGATTTCTTAACAGCAAATTGTTTCCATTTTCACTTATAACCTGTGGTGACACAAAGTGAACTTGGTTCTATAAATTACCATGAAAAGTGGTGAGCCAACAATTTGGCAGAACAAAGCCCTGAGGACATGACAAGCAAAAGGAGAATATGGAATTTGCAATTGCAGATTAAAATTGAAGAAGAAAACATTTGAATTGCAAATACCACATTAAAAGTGGACTCTGCTCACGACTGCTTTATACAACATTTCTACAGGCCTGAGGTGGAAAATTAAAACTTGGTCACTCTGTTTATTACCAATGAATACTGGTAACCACTTACATATCCTCAAGTTGCTGAGGTATTTTTCACTGAAAGTACACATGAAGATAATTTACCATTGGTTGCTTAAGGCTAGTAAACATGTTTGAAGAGTTTTAAAGATTTACTTGGAGCAGAGTCATGATCAGATAGCTTACTAAAGCCACTTTTTGTGGAACCATAATCAAGTTCTGCTATGTTTACGGATGTCTTGTTACAGAATCAGCTAACTTTTTAAAAAAATTCTGTTTGCCACAGAGGAAACCAGACATGCTCTATTTGCAAATCGACTGCATGAAACAAACAGCACAGTAATTCAGAAGCTATTGGCTTGGATAAAATGAGGATGCAATTAAAAAGAAAAAGGTTAAGAAAAGAGCATGCTGAGAACTGAAAATAAAAATCTGAAATGATGTCCCAGCCTGCCCATAAGGTCTTTTTCACAGGGCAGAGAACTATCTCCAACACACTGTGTGTCCCAGGGTCTGTGTTCCCTTCACTGAATTCCCTATTCTTGTATTTTCCATTTTTAACAATCTTTTGAAATCATCAAAATCATTTACATTCAAAAACTTTGCTATAGTACTCTGATGCTAATAATTACCTCAAACTTATCTGTTCATTTGCATATTGAAGAAATAATGATTTTTAGAGCTCTATGTGTATCTTCTTTTTAATTCTAAGTTCCTTGGCACTAGGTGCTTTCCCAATAGCATATTTCTATCAAGCACAGTATGAATATTGTCAGTAAAGTCCCTGCCCCATATTTTAAGCTAAATTGATTGTTGGAAGTACAAATACACTTTTAAAAAGGAAAGAAAAAGAAAAAGAAAAAATCTCTTACTTTGTTTATCCACACAGCAATAATATACAAAACACAGAAGCTTTTAAAACATATTTCATGAGGATCACTGACTTAGAACAGAAGGGGGTCTTGGGGCTCATCCAGGGAAATACTTATTTTACACATAAAGAAGTTGTGGTCCAGAGAGGAATATGATTTACTGAGAGTGATTCAGCTAGTGACAGAGCTAATACCAGATAGTTCATAGGCTCATAAACCAAAAGCCCCAATGATGCTAAATGTTTGTGTTGGAGTCAATTCTCCCAGTTGATAAGAAATAACTTACTTCATTCTACCATTTTCTATTTCGAACTATTCAGGTTTTACATTCTACTTTGGATGACTCCAAATTCTCATTCTTCTAAATTAATTGTCTATAACATCCCAATGCTATGTGAATCTTCTTACAAGAATATTTTTGTTTGCTTTGACAAAGCCAGCCACATTTTTCTCTAGGCTTCATTAAAAATGATTGTTAAAAAAAAAAAAAAGTCACTTTCATCTGAAGTCTGAGATCCTGGAAAAAACTTTCTCCCTTGAGATAAAGTCGGCAACAGTGACTGAGCAGAGAAAGACACAAGAAGGAAAGCAATTTCCATGTGGGGGAAAAAAAACAACTCTGACTTTTGATACACTTTGTATTTGCAATCCAACTTTCAGAGTTAAAAGAAACTTAGAGGTTGGCCAGCCCAACATTTCTTAAGTATTCCTTGTACTCAAGAGGCACAGGATGGGAATGATTTTGTAGCCAGGTAGATTAGGAAACCATATGGTGTACACCAAGTTAAACTGATTTCTCTCTATAAAATTCTCCTAGCCTTTTATGACCCACAGGCCTTGCTACTCTCCAAAATTATAAGCAATTTGTCCTAAATGTATTTGGGCAAGAAACCCTTTTTCAAAGGATCCCACAGAGTTACCATCTTGAAGGAGAATATCATTGAGGGAAAGCCAATTGAGACCAACTCTACAAATTGTAATCTAGTTAATTCCAGAGTCAGAACAAAAACCAAGTCTTTTCAATCTCTTGTTCATTGACAGGAACATTTCTATTTGACTTAAGCTCTTTGGGTTTCAAAAAACTCTTTAATGCTACCTCAAATAAGATGAAAATGGTGAGAGTGGGAAAGACAGGCAAAGAACTTCATTCAGGGTGGGCTAAGCACAGGCTTAAGAGGGGCCTTCCCTTCCAAGAGATGAAGCCAATTGACCTATCCAACCCAAAAATAAAATGCAGAGGTTTTAACTCAGTTAAACAACCATAAGTATAGTACAGTTTATTGCATATATGAAGATAAAGCATTAAAGATACTTAAAATTTAAATAAAAATCACACACAGAAACTCTCATGCCATATATTAAAGGAACTTTCCAAATATATGATGAAAATTTTGTAAAGAAACTCCCACTGACCAAAAATGGAATATTTTGAACAATAAGACTGGTAGCTGCAACTGACTGTAACTTCAGATATATTTAAATCAGCAAGTTCACGATGATATACAAGCCAATTTAAAAAAAAAAAAAAAGTATAGATCACCTTTAGACAATGTTAGGTAAAAATAACATTGTTTTTTCTGTATAAACTCCATTTGAAGTAAGAAAATAGCTAATGAGCAGAGGTTTCTCTTTCCAAAAGTTTTCTGATTCATAATGGAAGAAGAGAAAATTAGATGTCACACTAATGAAATAAAGGATCTAGACAATGATCATCAAGGCCCTTAAGTCACAGAGAGACATGTAGAATATTCATCTCCTTCCTGATGGGATCTCCTATGAAGTATTCCTGCTCTAAAATTGAACCTGAATTTGTTCAACCTTCTAGTTCCAAATACCTATTACAATATATATAGGAATCAGAGGAGTGTCTTCAGTGACACCAGAGTGTTACAATTAGCAAAATTCACAGAATGGGAAACCCTACCATTCATCTTAGTTTTTTCGACAAGTAAATTGAGACAGGGAAATTATAGATTTAAGAAACACGGCAATGCCTTTCAAATGCACGTCTTTTATTTGTATCCTGATGATATAATTTTTTTAAGTTTCATAAGGTTACAATTTTTTCAAATTGACTTTTTAGAGATACTGTTTTAATCATTTTTTTCACTGCTGTGATGAAAAGACCTGACAATAACAATGTTAAAGGAAGAAAAGTTTATTTGGGGCTCATGGTTTCAAAGGTCTCAGTCCATAGACAGAGTTCATAGACTCCTTTGAATTAAGGTAAGTCTACATTGTTTGGAGTCTGAGGTAAGGCGGAACATCATGGTGGAAGTGTGTGG
This sequence comes from Marmota monax, assembly GCF_021218885.2. NCBI lineage: Eukaryota > Metazoa > Chordata > Mammalia > Rodentia > Sciuridae > Marmota > Marmota monax. Next base: position 10,274,825 of record NW_026693777.1, on the reverse strand, counting down.
CAGAAGAAAGTAGCTCAGAACATGACACCAGAATGCAGAGAAACTAAGCTCAGCTCACCCGGGAAAAAATATATACCCCAAAGCCATGCCCCAATGACCTACCTCCTCCAGGTATACCATAACTGCCTACAATTATCACCCAGTTAATACATTAAAGTGGATTAACCCACTGATTAAGTTAAGGCTCTCACAACCCAATAATTTCACCTCTGATTTAAAATAATCCAACATTGGGTGGAAGTTTTAAAGACAAACAAGATTGGCCCTGAGATGAAAATTGTTGATGCTAGGTGACAGCTACATAGAGGATTTGTTACATTATACTTTCTACTTTTGTATATGTTTGAAATTATCTGTATTAGTCAGATCTTGAGGGAGATAGATAAATAGATAGATAGATAGATAGATAGATAGATAGATTTATTAGATTGTCTTATAAAACCAAAGCTGGATATTCCCACAATAGCCATCTGCAAGCTAGAGAACTGGAGAAACCAGTAGCAGCTCAGTCCAAGAAGCTGAAGCCTCAGAACATCAATGATGCCCTCCCAGTCTAGGACTGAAGGCCAGAGACTCCCTGGAGAAGAGTTCACTTTGGAAGAGTGAATAAAGAGTGAAGGAGCTGGAGTTTGATGTCCTCAGGTGATCACAACATTAATCAAGAACATGCTCAAGAAAAATCTAGCTTATGTCTGCTGCCACTTCCTTATTCTTCTAACTTTTGTTCCATTGAAACCTCCAAACTATTGGACTGCGCGGCTTACACTTAGAGAGGGTTTCCAATTCATTTCTCTGTCCCACATGCTAATCATTCTTAGAAACACTTTCAATGAACACCCAGAAGCCTCTTACTGTGAGAAATTTCTTAATCCAATCAACTTGACAATTCATATTAATCATTATTCTTGGTAAAAAGTTTTTTAAAATGTCTTGCTAAAAGTATAATTCTTATTTTATCAGATTAAATTTAAGCCAAAAGAATATAATTGATGCTTGACTCTAGAATAATCATTTACTCATCAAATATTTTTTCTCCCTAGAGAATTTTTAATCCATCTGTTTTCCACTAAAGCATATATAGTCATGATAGCTATCATTTATTGAATGTCATTTATTCAGAAATGGGTATAAGGGTTAATTAAGACTTGAGACTAACTTATTTTAGTATTTCTAACAGTTTCTATTTTATGTTTAATATGTTATTTTGATCTTTATAAGAAATCTTTATAAGAAACATACATCACGAAGTTTAGAAGAAAAAATAATACTCTAACACTCTCTCCATTGCATTTCATATTCTCCTTTCTACTGAATGTGTGCATGTGTGCAAAAAAATTTATAGCTCAATGTCATGGATTTACCCTATATATAAGCACTAGCCATTCATGAATCTACATATTCCCTAATCTTTTATATTTAAATAATCCATAAATTATTCCTCATAAATTATCTGGAAAATACCTTTGGTCTAAACAAGTCCTTATTGAATAGATGAAAGAGAAAAATTATTGTGTATTTTTAAAATGCAGGTTTTTCTTTCATCATGAACACTCTTTAAATATTTTTTATTGTTTAACATGTTAGTCTTGGTGAGCAGATATGTGAAATTCAAACCACCACTAACACTGTGATCTTAAGAAAATCATTTAATAACTTGGAAGACATGTAAACACTCAGGAGTATATAATAAAATCACAGAGTAGGTAAATAACATTTTGGAATCATAAGCTCTTTCTGTAAAAATTCAGATAGTGAATATTCTAGGGTTTTTAGGTCATAATAAAATCTCTGTTGCAACCATCTGGTTCTGCTGTTGGAGTACAAGATTAACCATAGACAATTTGTGAACGAATGAGAACGACTGTATTCCAATGCCCTTTTATTTATGATACTGAAATTTGGGTTTTATACAACTTTCATATATCATGAAATATTATTGTTTTTTAATGGTTTTAAAAGCCATTTAAAAATGTAAAAATTATTCTTAGACCAAAAATCAAATAGAAACAAGACAGTGGGCTGTCTTTGGCCAATAGGCTATAATTGGTCAATTCCTACATCACCAACATTGATTTTCTTGTTGACTGTATTCCATTTCTTGGAACATTGTAAAAGCAGCCATCATTATTTATATCTTCAATGCTTATGAGAAACATGTTGAGTGATTATAACATCAGAAATAAATTATTTTAATGTGAAGATCTTCAATACAATTGTTTGAAATTTTTGTTCTAATGTATTGTAAATATTTGGATGAAAAGAAACCTGGCATCTTGGATTCTGGAAGAATTCAAGTTATAAAACACCTGGAAAAAAATACAGTTTATTTAAAAGGCAAGCCAAAGTGATCTGGGCCAATTACCATGTATACAATGGCCCAGGGGAGTTAAGTTTAAGTTCTCTAAATGAAAAGGAGGATTGGAGGATCCAAGATGGTGGGCTAGAGGGAGGACCTGGGATTCAAGTAGTGGGAATTCTGTTTCTCTTCGAGTTATTAGAGGACACCTGACATCTGCTCCCATGCAGGAATTACAGTCTCTGTGCCCCCACAGGTCTCTAAGCCTCAGCATCAGTGCAGGGTACTCCCTGCCACTGGCCCACACTGGACCTCCTAGTGCCCAAGCAAGACCACTCTCATGAGCACCCACACAGGACACCCAGCCAATGCCCATGTGTAGGACATCTGGCCGCCACTCCTGTGTGGACCCCCATCTACCTACGTGGGGCTCCCCTGGTCGCCTCCATCCTGGGACACTTCAAACACTGCAACAGTTTCCTACACATGATAGCCTGCACCTGGGGATACTGCCAAGGGTCTGGAGACAGCCACCAGCACAACACCACACACCACAGAGCTGCATCTCCAAACAAAATGCCCACCACCACCGCCTAGCCCCACGCAACTTGACACCCAATCACTGAAAGCAGCTGCCTCCATCTTGGGACACTTTTTTTTGTACCCATCTTTAGTTGGGGCAACTCCCAATTTGGAACACCTGCTAGGGCTTAGAAGCAATATCAAGATACCAAAATTCCCCAACTCCCTTGCAGCTACTAACCTGTTACAGTGCTGGCAACCATGTGGCCAGTCTGTAGCTCACAAAACCTGGTCCTGAAGTGCCCAATATAAAATAGCTCTCCAAGACAGGTGTGCTGCCCCCAGAACACAGCCCACAAGACCTCCAGAGAGAAAGGTTCCTGAATGGAAAGTAGAAAGTGAGATACAGTTTGTGAGGTCTACAGGTGATATAAGGAGATAAGACCAGTTTCCCACATCACACCAGCGGATCCCAAAGGAGATTCTTGGGGTGCAGTCTCCCATGGAGATCAGCTAGTGCTACATCCCACCTCTATGAGCTCCACCCCCAATACCAAACCTTCCTCTCTAATAACTTTCACCATCCTGAGGGTGGAGATACCAGCAAACATCATACAACTGCACCTATTAGATGAAAAGGGAAGCTGGAAAAATACTGATCTCCAACGAAAACAATCCTTGTATCTTCCTTTAAGGTTGTTTTTTTTTTTTCTTCTTCTTCTTCTCTTTTCTCTCTCTCTTTTCTCCCACCCTCATATCCCCAACATTTATGAAACCAAGTACTTTTCATGGATTCGGATACTGATGACTGGATGTCTGAATAGTATATTAGAGTAGTGTTGTATATTCTTTTATCTCCTATTTTTACATCTTTAATTTTTCTTAATATTTGTGTTTGTTTGTTGTACTCTCTCTCTCTCGTCCTCTTATTTCTCTCTCCAAAATCACTTCTTCTCTTTTCCCTATTACTAACCAACTTCTTTAGATTTCTCTTTCATACTTTCTAAGACCTAATAACTCACCCCCTCAACATCTCATCCTACAACTCAACCCCAGTTTTTTCTTTGTTCATCATCAGAAACTGTGACCCTTTTGCAAATCTACTGTTTTATGTTGTAGATAATTACTGAACTCACCGTTTCTTTATATTGTGACAAAACCATAATTATCTTAATAGCACCTATTTGATTTAAGATTGTATATTGTTTGTTTGGGGATCTATTAATATTCTTCTCCACCTTAAAGGAGAGGTATTGGAACCCTGAAGGGACACTATAAGCCTATAGGGTAAAAACTGTAACACCTCAGATCCATAGTGTTCGAAGGGAAAACACAAACAACACGAACAAACAAGGGAAGAATGTGCCTCAAGCCAATCAAGATACTACATTACTAGAATCTATGGCTGGCACAACAGAAGATATTACAGAAAAGGAGTTCAGGATGTACATAATTAAAACATTCTGTGAATTAAAGGATGAGATAAGAGAACAAATACAGTCAGCAAAAGATCATTTCGATAAAGACAAACATAATCAAATACAGGAAGCAAAAGATTACATCAATAAGAAGATAGAAGTTCTGAGGAAAAAAAAACAAATAGAAATCCTTGAAATGAAAGAAACAATAAACCAAATTAAAAACTCAATACAAAGTATCGCCAACAGATTAGATCAATTGGAAGATAGGACCTCAGACAATGAAGACAAAATATATAATCTTGAAAAGAATGATGACCACACAGCAAATATAATAAGAAATCATGATCAGAACATTCAAGAATTATGGGATAACATAAAAAGACCAAATTTAAGAGTTATTGGGATAGAGGAAGGTATAGAGTTCCAAACCAAAGGGATGACCAATCTAGTCAATGAAATAATATCAGAAAATTTTTCAAACATGAAGAATAAATTAGAAAAAAATAAAATATAAGAGGATTACAGGACACCAAATATACAAAATTACAACAGATCCACACCAAATCACATTATATTGAAAATGCCTAGCATACAGAATAAGGAGAGAATCTTAAAATCCACAAGAGAAAGGAATTCAATTACATATACAGGGAAACCAATTAGGATATCTGCAGATTTTCCAACCCAGACCCTGAAAGCTAGAAGATCCTGAAACAACATATACCAAGCTCTGAAAGAAAATGGATGCCAACCAAGAATCTTATAACCAACAATATTAAGCTTTAGATTTGATGATGAAATAAAAACCTTCCATAACAAACAAAAATTAAAAGAATTTACAACTACAAAGCCTACACTACAGAAGATCCTCAGCAAAATATTCCATGACTAGGAAATGAAAAACAATAAAAATCAGCATAGAGAGAGATATTAAACTAAAGAAAAAACTAATCTAAGGAGAAACCAATCAGTTAAATACCAAAAATAAATAAGAATGGCTGGAAATACAAATCATTTCTCAATAATAACCCTAAATGTTAATGGCCTAAACTCAACAATCAAAAGACAAAGACTGGCAGATTGGACTTTTAAATTTTTTTTTTTAAAAAAGACCCAACAATATGTTGCCTTCAAGAGACTCATCTCATAGGAAAAGACATCCATTGACTACAGGTGAAAGGTTAAAAAAAAGGATACCACTCACAAGGACTGCAGAAACAAGAAAGGGTTTCCATCCTCATATCAAATAAAGTAGACTTTAAGCCAAAGTTAATGAGAAGGAATAAAAAGGACATTTCATACTGCTCAAGGACACCATACAACAAGACATAACAATTATAAATATATATGCCTCAAACAATGGAGCATCTATGTTTATCAAACAAACTCTCCTCAAGTTCAAGAGTCAAATAGACCACAATACAATAATTCTAGATGACTTTAACACACCCCTTTCACACTGGATATATCTCCCAAACAAAAACTGAACAAAAAAAAACTATACAAATACATAATATAATCAATAACTTAAACTTCACAGACATATATAGAATGTTTCATCTTTCAACAACTGAATACACTTTCGTCTCAGCAGCAATGGATCCTTCTCTAAAATAGACCATATATTATGCCACAAAGCAACTCTTAGCAAATACAAAAAAGTAGAGATACTACCCTGCATTCTATCAGATCATGCAATGATCTGATGAAATTAGAAATCAATTATAAAATAAAAAATAAAAACTAATCCAACATCTGCAGACTAAATAATATGCTAAAAAATGAACAATGAGTTGCAAAAGACATCAAAGAAAAAATTGTTAGAGGAAAATGAGAACACTGATACAAAATATCAAAATCTCTGGGACACTATGAAGGCAATACTAAGAGCAAAGTTCATTTCTGGGGTTCAATCCTTAAAATAAGAAAACATCAAAAAATAAATGACCTAACATTACATCTTAAAGCCCTAGAAAAAGAAGAACAAATCAACACCAAAATCAGTAGAAGACAGGAAATAATTAAAACCAGAGCTGAAATCAGTGAATTTGGAAAAAAAAAAAGAAAGAAAAGAAAGAAGCAATTGAAAAAATTGAAAAAACAAAAACTTGGTTCTTTGAAAGAATAAATAAAATTAATAAATACTTATCCATGATAATGAAAACAAAGAAAGAAAATTCAAATTACTAACAACTATGATGAAAAAGGAAATATCACAATAGACATAAATTCAGAAGATAATTAGAAATTATTTTGAAAAATTATACTCCAATAAAATAGAAAATATTAAAGGCACAGAAAAATTTCTACAGTCATATGATTTGCCCAAACTCAATCAGGATGATATACACAAGTTAAACAGATCAATTTCAAACAAAGAAATAGAAGACACCATTAAAACCCTACCAATCAAGAAAAGCCCAGGACTAGATGGATGCACAGCTGAGTTCTACAAGACCTTCAAAGAAGAACTAATACCAATACTCTTCAAATTATTTCATGAAATAGAAAAAGAGGGGACACTTCCAAACTCATTCTATGAAGCCAATATCACCCTGATTCCAAAACCAGGCAAAGACACATCAAAGAAAGAAAACTTCAGGTCAATATCTCTGAATCTAGATGCAAAAATTCTCAATAAAATTCTGGCAAATCAAATGCAAAAACATATCAAAAAGACTGTACACTATGATCAAGTGCAATCATCCCAGGGATGCAAGGTTGGTTCAACATATGGAAATCAATAAATGTAATTCATCACATCAATAGACTCAAAGATAAGAATCAATAATCATCTCATTAGATGCACAAAAAGCATTCAACAAAATACAGCATTCTTTCATGTTCAAAACACTAGAAAAACTAGGGATAACAGGAACATATCTCAACATTGTAAAAGCTATCTATTCTAAGCCCCAGGTCAGCATCATTCTAAATGGAGAATAATTGAAAGCATTCCCCTCTAAAAATTGGAACAAGACAGAGATACTCACTTTCACCACTTCTATTTAACATAGTTCTTCAAACTCTAACCAGAGAAATTAGATAGATGAAAGAAATTAAAGGGATACAGATAAGAAAAGAAGAAATCAAAACTATCACTATTTGCCAATGACATGATTTTATACCCAGAATATCCAAAATATTCCAACAGAAATCTTCTAGAACTAATAAATGAATTCAGCAAAGTTCAAGGATATAAAAGCAACACCCATAAATCAAAGGCATTTCTATACATCAGTGACAAATCCTCTAAAACAAAAACTAGGAAAACTACCCCATTTATAATAGCCTTAACAAAAAAATAAAATACTTGGGAATCAATGTAACAAAACACAGAAAAGACCTGTACAGTAAAAACTATAGAACGCTAAAGAAAGAAATTAAAGAAGACCCTAGAAGATGTGAAATATCTCCCTTGTTCTTGGATAGGCAGAATTAATATTGTCAAAATGACCATACTATCAAAAGCACTGTACAGATGTAATGCAATTTCAATCAAAATCCCAATGACATTCCTTATAGAAATATAAAAAGCAGTCACAAAATTTCTCTGGAAAAATAAGAGACCCATAATAGCTCAAGCAATCCTCAGCAAGGAGAGTGAAGCAGGTAGCATCCCTATACCAGACCTTAAACTATACTGCAGTTGAGCAATAGTAACAAAAATGGCATGGTATTGGCACCAAAATAGACTTGTAGAGCAAGGGTACAGATTAGAGGACACAGAGACAAACCCACATAAATACAGTTATCTTCTATTAGACAAAGGCACCAAAATCATATATTGGAGAAAAGATAGCCTCTTCCACAAATGGTGCTGGGAAAACTGGAAATCCATATGCAGCAAAACGAAACTAAACCCCTATGTCTCACGATGCACAAAAATCAACTCAAAGTGGATCAAGGACCTAGGAATTAAACTAGAGACCCTGAACCTAACAGAAGAAAAAGTAGGCCCAAATCTTCATCATGTTGAATTAGGCAATAACTTCCTTAATGAGACTCCTATTGCACAAGAAATAAAATCAAGAATCAATAACTCCAATCAAGAATCAATAAGCTTCTTTTCAGCAAAAGAAACAATCAGTGAAGTGAATAGAGAGCACACAGAATGGGAACAAATTTTTACCACACGTACATCAGATAGAACACTAATCTCCAGGATACATAAAAACTCAAAAATCTTAACACCAAAAAATCAAATAACCCAATCAATAAATGGGCCAAGGACCTGAACAGACACTTCTCAGAAGATGATATAAAATCAATTAACAAATATGTGAAAAAATGTTCATCATCTCTAGCAATTAGAGAAATGCAAATCAAAACTACTCTAAGATTTCACCTCACTCCAGTCAGAATGGCAGTTATCAAGAATACAAATAGCAATTAAGTGTTGGCGAGGATGTGGGGAAAAAGGCACATTCATACATTGTTGGTGGGACTGTGAACTGGAGCAACCTATCTGGAAAGCAGCATGGCAATTCCTTGGAAAACTTGGAATGAAACCACCATTTGACCCAACTATCTCACTCCTCATTTTCTACCCAAAGGACTTAAAAACAGCATACTACAGGGACACAGCCCATATTGACGTTTATAGCAGCACAATTCACAATTGCTAAGTTGTGGAACCAACTTAGATGCCCTTCAGTGGATAAATGGATAAAGAAAAAATTATATATATATATATATATATATACATATATATATATATGTATTATATATATATATATATATGTATTATATATATATATATATATATATATATATGACATTTGCAGGTAATAAATGGAGTTGGAAGAATATTATGCTAAGTGAAGTAATCCAATCCCAAAAAAACCAAATGCGTAATGTTTTCTCTTATATGTAGATGCTGATCCATAATGGGGATGGGGGGTGAGCATGGGAGTAATGGAGGAGCTTTAGATAGGGCAAAAGGGAGGAAGGGGAAGGCAGGAGGCATGAGATGGACATCATTACCCTAAGTACATGTGTGAAGACACGAAAGTTGTGATTCTACTTTGAGTACAACCAGAGACATAAAAAATTGTTCTGTATACATGTACTATGAATTGAAATGCATTATATTGTCATGTATAACAAACTAGAATAAATATTTTTTTTAAAAAAGAGGACTTGATTAGAAGGAGCTTACAAAGGGGGGGCTGTCATGAGTCTACTTGTGTGAATGGAGTTGGATGGGGAGGTTATATATGATTTTGTTTGTATGAAGTTCATGCCCTCCCTTTGAAAATATGCATGCAAATGATTTGAAGATGGTAAATTCACATCTCCCAAAAGCCTGAATCCCCAAGTACCCAGATCAAAAATGAAGCTATCTATGAACCTTAGGTTAATTCAGACTAAGAAAATATTCAAGGTGACAACAACCAATATTTTATTAAGTAATAAGAAAACAGCTATCATCTATCAATAGCCTGTCAGGTGTCTGACAATGTCTAAGAAGACCCAACCAGTGTACAAAGTTCTCGTTTGTATAATAAGGATCAAAGAGATAAATAGCCTTTTCAGGGTAACACAACTAGAAAGAGATGAGACAGCAATTTGAACCTAGTTTTGGCTCCAAAATTCAAGTTCTTTCCATTTTTGAGCAGAGGAAGACTAACTATCCCAGAATCATCCTTTCTTACTCCTTAATATGCAAAATGTACTGAAACACTGCAGTAACACACAGCCCTAAGAAATTCTAGGCATAGTCTAGAACCCGGACTGACTACAGATGCCCATGTCAAGACCCAGTGTTCATAACAGATAATGGAGGAGAGATCCCAAAATCCGCAGTTTAAAAATCCAGTTAAAAGTTGGGCTGCTGTCTATAATGTTTTTTATCACTTTGCATCCCCATTCCCTAGAACTGAAATTAAAATGTAAAGGGAAAGATAGTCCAAATCTACATTTGAAATCTATGGTCTTTAATTATAATTAGAGATTTGATTTCAAAAGTTTAATTTTTCCTTAGTGAAAAGAGGACTCTAATTTGCAAAGGAAAAGACTGAACTGGAAACTTGACATCTAAAAACATGACAAAGAAAACTCTTTCTGCAGGAGAGCTACAAACAATTCTCCAAGTGCCTCTCAAACTCCTCATTTAATTAACAGGGATGATTTCTTCCCCGTAAAAAGGCAGAAATGCTGCCATTTCTCCTTTCTCTTTATCTACGCAACTGGGTACCCTGGGGCTTCAACTCAGGACTTTGAAAGTAGGCCGGTGTTAATAACCTCCAAGGCCTGCCGGGTTGGTTAGCAGGAGAAATGTGATTACTAAGAGCAACTCTATCAGGCCAAGCCACACGAGAGGAACCAGCAATGTTCAGAAAGCACAGAATGGAAAAGTCTGAACATTTTCCATGTTAGAGCCTCCAGCACTGGATGCATAGTTTCTTGACAGAAAATAATATTGGATTAATGAATTGTGTGAAATAGCCAAGTGAGCTTTACTTAATGGGAAGATAAATGAGTTGTTTCTTCATCTTCCTTTTCAGTATTCGTCACTATCTTTCTTTCTTTGGCCTTTACTTAATCCTATTCCTACATATTTTTACTTGTTCTCGTCCAAGACTATTGTAAATTCTTCCCTTTTTGAAGAATTTCCCATTCCTGGTTTCCGTAGATCCTAACTTGCACTACGTCTTTGCTAGAACAACTGTTTGTGCATTATTTGTATTTATTTATTGAGTCTTCTCTTCTTGGTTTTTCTTACCTAAAACGTGACTATGGAGGGCTAAACTGACATAGGAAAAATATGTCCTCTGAGATAAAACACCACCAGGAAGTCCTGGCTACCACCATCTCCTCCCCAAAATAAATTTGTCCCCAAGTTCTTGCTATAATTCTCTCTGGCAATTTGGGAGCAGAAAAAATTCTGGGAAACACATCAGGATTAGAACACATCACAACAGATACATTTAGGCAGGCTTATTTTTGCCTGGGTATGTTTTGACCGCTATAGTAAACTAAGAGTCTGGGGCTCTTGGGATTCCTATGCACAGCCTGACCAGGATGGGTGAGCCACATCAAAATGTACTCAACATGAGCTTTTTTCACTCTGTCTTCCTCTCCAGCCAAATTCACTAACCTATTCTAAAGTTATTACTCCAACTGGATGGGCTAAGTGACATTAAGCAAGCCATTGTTGTTTCTGAAATATTAAGCCCTTGGCTCATTCTGATGAGCTATGAGAACTGAAGAATATTCAAAGAGACCTGTCAGTAAGATGGTTTTTGTTGGATTATGTGGGTCTTGTCTAACTTGGAGATGAATGCAATGGAATGCCTCTTCATCTAAGTTATTTTAATCTGTATTTAATATCTTCTAGAACTCAAGTGAAAATTTAAGTAAACAAGGAAGTCTTTCAAGTATGACTTCAACAGAAAAGATACATTCCATTTGTAAGAAAGTACCAAGAAATAACTTATGCCTAATATCTGATAAGAAGAGCAAACAAAGTTGTTTCTTTAAAATACTTTCTGATAAATTTTCATCTTGATTTATGCCTTTACTTTTTCACTGGTATGATTGACACTAAGCATTCAGAGAGACCCACTTCATCTGCAAATAAATTCTTTGGGAATAAAAACATGAGCATGGATTAAAACATGCACGGCCACTAGATTCTAGTGCACTTCAGGCATCTTTGGTAAAGTTTTATGTATCTGAGACTTGTGTTCCTCAATTTGTGTGGTGGCCTTAGATATTATGTGGCCCATTCCAACTTCTAGTTTCTATATGATTTTCAAAGTCCAATGTCCTGTAGAACTGAATGAAACCTCTTTTCTGCACTACATTTGTATATAGTTTGAGTATCTTCCAAGGGTTCGTATGTTGAAATTTAATCCCCACTGTGATAGATTCAAAGACAGAAACCGAATCAGATCATGCTGTTTAGAGGTAGAGCTTTTGAGAAGTGATGAGGATTAGATAAGATCACCATGATGGAGCCCCCTTGATTGAATGCTGGGGCTTTATAAGAAGAGGGAGAGAGCAGGGCACCCTGGCACAGGGAACATTCCCGGTTATTAAAAATAAGTTAATATAGCTTGTATTTCTCTGTTTTCTGTTGTTTAGAAGATAATACTACAATGGGTTAATCGTGAAAAAAAGATTTTATGGTCCAAGGTTGAGGCCTACACCTGCTGATTGCCTTCTTGCTAACAAAGTCTCAAGGCCATGCAGGGAATCAAATGGCAAGACACAAGGAATGCTTGTGGAACATATGTTCTGTTATATCCTCCCTCCCCGAGCCTCTCTTTTTAGCAGTACTGGGCACTGAACTCAGGGTACTTTACCACTGAGCTGCATCCTTAGTCCTTTTTTATTAGTCCCTAACTTTCTTGGGCTGATCTCAAACATGACATCCTCCTGTCTCAGCATCCTGAGTCTCTGGGGTTACAGGCATGTGCCAGGGTGCCCTGCTCTCTCCCTCTCCTTATAAAGCTTCCAGCATTCAATCAAGGGGGCTCCGTCATGATGATTTTATTTAATCCTCATCACTTCTCAAAAGCTCCACCTCTAAACAGCATGATCTGATTAGGTTTCTGTCTTTGAATCTATCACAATGGGAATTAAATTTCAACATATGAACCCTTGGAAGATACTCAAACTATATACAAATCTAGTTCAGAAAAGAGGTTTCATTCAGTTCTACAGGACATTGGACTTTGAAAATCATATAGAAACTAGAAGTTGGAATGGGCCACATACTATAAAGTGAATGACATCACTTTACCAACTTGACTAGATAAACTATGGCAATGTTGAGATCCCTGAAACCCTGATTTCATATACATTGTGTAACACACACATAATCCTAAACATGTTTATGATTTTACAATATCTACTGCATTTTTAAAAATCAATTCAAAGCCCAAATATGTTGAAGCCTATGTACTTATGTATGCTTAGAATTCCCATTAAATTGCAAAATGAATGCAAATTGTATATTAATCCATTCTATAAAATAACTCTCTCTTCTTTAAAAAAAAGTCCTTTCCATATTGAAAGAAAAATTGTATACTTCTGTGTTTTTATTTGCTTTGCCCTTGTCAAGATTTTACTATGAATTTTTAAAGAGTAATTTAAATTACAAATGTAGTCCATGTGTTCAAACACAAAGTGGTAAAAGAAAAACCCAATGTGCCATTGGAATAGTTTGATTTGCAATATGGGATAATACATAATCAAAAACCAGTACTGACTACAAGACTATTTTCTAAGGAGCTGCAAAAATTGTGAGCCTTTTCCATTTTCGGAGATTTGATAAGAGTAAATTGATTTTTCCAAGAATCATCATTTCATTTCACTTAAATATATATCCTACCAATGAAGGCCAAACAGCAGCTTACGTCACTGTTGCACTTCAGATTTTTCTGCAAAAATGAAAATGTTTTTAATTAGAAAATGTCATATCCTCATGTTCTAAGCATTGATTTTTTTTTCTCCTCTATGGTAGCAAACATGAGGACTTAACTTTATAGATTTTATATAATATTTCACTTCTTTAGAAAAAAAAATCAAAGTCCTTACATAGCCTACAAGGCTTTACGTGACCTACCCTTACTTCCACCCCAATAGCCAACCTTGACTCCAACCATTCTTCCTCTTGCTTTTCTCCTGCCAGTCACTCTTCCATGCTCTTCCTCCTACACTAAAACACTCCCCTATGTTAAGGCCTTTGCAATACTGTTTCTTGTCTAAAGTATTTATCTCCTGAGAGCCATATAACTCACTCATCAGTTCATTCAGTTCCCTGCTCAATGTTACCTCAAAGAAGTCAGTTCTCCTACCTCAAACCTCCCTTCTTTCATTCCATCACTCTCTCTGTTCTTCTGAACATAGAAGTTTCTAAAATATTTGAAATGTCTGGATAAGTGCTATAAGGAAGCCTCGGTGGCCAAGATTAAACAATTCTTTCAAGTTTCAGGGACATCTTGATGCCAGCCCTTGACCTGGGTCTGGAAGGATGAATAGAAACCCAATGGGCAAAAGTCAACATACAAAACAACCAGTGGTTTGGGAAACTGAAGTATAGAAAAAAAGAGGATAAGCAATTGGAGATGCACTTTTTCTGCCTTGTGACTAAACCTGGTCACTGAGAAGAAATTGGGTGGTTTTTAACTCTGAAGAAGAGCTGATTTGCAACAATATCTGAAGTTTTGTAAACACTTCACAGATAAAAATGTCTGGAGGAAACATGTGGGACAGGTAAGGATGAAGTTCAGAGGCAATTTAGTAGGCAAACTTAGTCATGTGAGTGAGTCATGATGGGATTTTGAACTTAGGCTGTATAATACAGGCTGGTAAAAAAAAAAAAAAGGATGACTTTCGCTTATTACAATATCAGCAGTAATGACAATTCTATATAATAACCTGTAGTAATTTAGAATAATTTTCTTTATATAATTTGCTTAACACATACAATATGCAAAGAAATGAAATAAATAAATATAGAAAAATATGTCATCCATTGGACAATTTATTACATTCTCTAAGAGATAGCAGATGAATTGTGATGATTTCACTGGGCATAACTGTACCTTGACATTGTAACCACTGGAATACATACTAAAAAATGTTTCTAAAGCTTTTGGATTCCCATGAGACAAATACATCTGAAAAGTCTCACAAGTAATACATGGAAAATAACTCTAAGCAGTATATAGGGAATCTGATGAGTAGAAAAGGCTGTTCACAGCAAGATGAATACACAGTATTAAACTTAAATCAATAAAATTCTCTCTAGACTCAAGCACTATCTGGTCTTCACTTGGGTGGTAAAACTGAATGATGAAACAAACCATTTCATCACCCTGCCACATAGTGATATAGAGTTATAGCCCAAAGAAGGAGTTTTTAAAATATTAGAAAGTTTTCTCATGCTTAAAATAACAATATCTAATAGGATTGTACCCAAATATACTTTTTTAAACACATTTACTTATTTTATACTATACTACAGCTTCTCTGTTTATGGATTTAAAGAATACACAGACTACATTTGCGTGTATTAGTATATCATTTCCCAGCTCCAAACCCATCTTCTTTTCCCTGTACAGATTGCATTAAATCTTTACCAGTTGTCTCGTTGTTGAGCACAGTCGACCAAGAGGGACACTGCCAGGCTAGAGAGGAAAGGAGGGATTTTTCAGAGGTCATAGCAGCCAGTGAACTGGTATTTTATAAGCGGGTACCCTCCATTAAGATTACCAAGGCGAGGTGGCTCTCAGGTTGTCACGGCAAGATGTCCCCATTGAACTCCATCACTACAGTAGTGAGTGGCATATCCACTGGCAACCACACCCTCTCCTCAAAGGCTAGAATCTGACTCTTACTCCAAATTCCTTCCTTGTTCACTCTTCCCTTTGCCCTTGCAATAGCAGCCCTCAGGATCGCAGTCATACTCTACAGATGCTACTTCTGTACATTTTAGTGTTCTCTTTTAAAAATGCTTCATATCAAATTTTTCCTATTCACCTTACCGAATCCTGTCTGATATGTTTGGCAATATGTCGGATGGATATTTATTGATCTATCTCAATTTAGGAAATTAAAACACATATTCTGCAAAAAATATATATAAGAAATTTGAATATGTATACTCATTAATCCAGTAATCCACTAATAAGAAATTATCCTACAAAGTCAATTATGTAAATCCCCAAATATTAATGCACAAGAATATTTTCATCAAAGTTGAGAACAAAATCAGATTAAAACCAGTTCAAATACAAATGGAGACATTATTGAAGTACACTTAAGTGTCACAAAAGCCAAGTGCAGCTGCAAAGGATTCATACAAACTTTAACTGCTAACCAGCAAATTGCCAAAGCAAAGGCATCCCACAAAAGTTAGATCATTCATACCCACAACCTGAGCTCTCAGCTCTTGTTCTGCTCTTTTTGTTTCTTCTTACCATAGCACTCCAACATGCTACATGACACTCAAACCATGAACTGTTTATTGTCTTTCTCTAAAATGTGCATTCCAAAAAGGCAGAAATCTTTGTTTTATTCACTGATGAATCTAAAACAACCAGGACAATGATGCACACAATAGGTATTCCATGTGTCTGCTCCACTGTTATATCTATGAACTATTTTTTCTTAATCTTCAGCTTACACAAGGTCAAATATGTGTCTCCTATAATCATGCCAAATATTATGTACAGTTGTCTAAGCAATCAAGCCTGAGTCAGATCCATTCTCTGGATTTACCAGCCAATGTGCAAGAAATATTTGGACAAAGAAACATGTTGAAATGTACAAGAACTGCATCATCAAACTCCATTCTGTGGGAAATTCTACTGATCAAATTTCCTAGGTTCTTCAACAGAATCACTGTGAGAAAATGAAAGGAATGGAAGAGGCAAAGCCAAATGTTAAAAACCTTAAAATATATGTTAATTATATTTTCTTTCTTTTTTTGTGTGTGTGTGTGTGCGTGTGTGTGTGCACTAGGGATCAAACCAAGGAACACTTTACCACTGACCTATATTTCCAGCGCTTTTTATATTTTATTTTGAGACAGGGTTTTTCTAAATTGCTGAGGCCTAGAATTTGAGATCCTCCTTCCTCAGCCTACCTAGTTGCTAGAAATATAGGTATTTGCCACTGTGCCCAGCTGATACGTCAAATTTTTTAAGCATAGACAAAACTATAATGTCTATGGACACATGTTTCAGTGATAAAACTATAAATACGGAAATTCAAGGAAATCGTCAAAGTCAGAATAATGGCAAGAAGGAGGGAGTTATAACTGGGTTGAGGCAGATGAAAGCAGCTGCTCATATAGATGGAAGAGCTATATATCTTTGCCTGGTGAGGATTACCTTATAATGATTCATTAAGCCATAGATCTGACTTGGATAACTTTCTATATCTGCATTTCATTTTGCAACAAAAATAGTTTAAAATGTAAAGAGAGTGGACATAAAGTTAGACTTTTCTTCTTTAGGAAGACAGGCTCCAGAGGGGTGGGAGTGAATAATAAGTTGCTACAGGAAGAGAGAAGAAAAGCAAAGTGAAATATTATATGCACAAGTTATAAGATATGAGAAACATAAAATTTCCCAGCCTCACAATTTTGTCTTGCCCAACCCATACCCTTTTTCAGAATCTATTGTGTTATCCATGGGCTGAAGCCCTTTGTGGGCTGAAGAGTGAAATGAACCTTCCAAACCAGATTTCTAAGGATAGTTTATTACACTGCTATGGTTTGGATATGTGATGACCCCCAAAAGCTCATGTGTGATATGATGCAACAATGTTCAGAGGAAAAATGATTACATTATGAGACATGTAACCTAATCAGAGGATTAATCCAGTGATATTGTCTGTGGTGAGCAGAGCTGTCTCTTTGCTTCCCGGCTCTTATGAACAGAGAAGATTTTCTCCACCACTGTCATGATGTCCTGCTTCACCTCAGGCCCAGAGCTACAGAGTCATTTATGTGTAGACTGAACCTCTGAAACCAGAAGCCAAAACAAACTTTCCTCCTCTAAATTGTTCTTGTCAGTCCTTTGGTCACAACAACAAAAAACTGACTAAAATGTAGACTATCTTATTTTTTTTTTAGATATCAGATGTAATAATGCATAATGGAGAAATTAAAATGTTAACAATACTGGAGATACAGGTTAACTGGATCATCAAAACTAAAGTTTCCTGGAAAGAATTAGCAGAGGTGTTATTCATTGGTTTCTAAGCCAGCAAAATAGTTTATAATTGCTTATAAGGAAAATCACCTCATCACTCTCAAGTAATGAATCATAAAATAATATCTCAAATTCACAGAATGATGCAAATTAACTCAAATTAACATAATTTGCCCTGAGTGCTCAAAAGCAAAAATTTCTCTTTTAATAGTTTTGTCTTCTCTTTTCCCATAGTTCCCCCCACCCTCCAAACCCTCCAAACCCCACTGGATACTCGTTTCTCTTCTCAATTGATCACCTACCTCAACCATGGATACCAAGTAGCTAACTAGAACAGAGGGTGAAATGGAGAGTAGGGTCAGGCAGGGAAGGATCCTAAGCATAAGTGTGGTACAAATAAAAGTATATATTTTAAATATTAACTTTCCAAAATTATAAAGAATGAATTGGAGAAGGAAGGAGGCACAAGGATAGGTACACTGGAAGACTGATGAAGAGGACAGCCCAAACTATGCCAAAGACCAGGTCTCGTAAAACCAGACAATTGGGATGAACTCAGCCTATTAAGACCCATGCTTCTAGGGGCTGGGGCTGTAGCTTAGTGGTAGAGCACTTGCCTTGCTGGTATGAGGTACTGGGTTCGATCCTCAGCAACACACACAAATAAATAAATAAAGATATTATGTCCATCTACAACTAAGAAGTAGTTTTTAAAAAGACTCACATTTCTAAAACATCCTGGTATAGAATTTGAAGGAGAGTTAACCACCTCTGCTCAGCTTACCTAGTGAGGAGCAAATCTGAAAGGAATCTCTGTAAAGAAACACTTAACTAAAACTAATCTAACCATGATGTCTCTTTAATGATTCAGAGCTTCTCTATCTGTGACAATAACTAAAACTCATCATTATAAAATCAATCCCTACTATAGGTGTGATTTGCAGAAATGTGATTCCAGACTTCAGGTAAAGAAAATTCTGAATAAACAACTGCACACAAAAAATACTTCATTGTATTTTCTTTCTATTTTCCTTTCCTTCTTTTTCTCCAGTAGAAATTAAAATACTTACGGAGAATCTAAGTCTTCCAAAGCAAATAAAATGACACTAAAAAAAGCCTAACAACATTTTCCAAATCTAGGACACATGCTGTTTTAAAAATATATTTCGTCATAAATAAATATATTGAGCACATTAATAAATGCCTCTTTCGAAAGCTCTTCATTCACATGGACTTATATCACCATTCAGAAAATAAAAAACTATTGAGAATTTGAAAAGTAAGCATAATTAAGTCCTCTCCAAGTTATTCTGCATTTTTTCAAGGTTATTTGTTCTTATAAAACATATATAAATATGCATATCTTGTCTCTGAGTCAGACTCATTTCAATGTCCTGAAGCAAAAAGAAATAGGAAAGTCATAAGAGACCTTCAGATACCAGGGCCTGAATGAAACTTGAACACCATCTGTAAGTATGTGCCATTAAGTGATTTAATGTTTTCTTAATGCATGGATTGCATTTATATCTGTCTTTAAGGCATTTATTTCTAGCTGCAAGGCTTGCCAGCAGCCGAAGCAAACTGTGTACAGTAGGCCCTGTGGTTAATCCACTTATCTGCAAAAGCTGAATCCCTTTGGTACCATGGTGCTTCAAGAAACAAAGTGTTTTTGTGAGGAAGACCAGACAAATATAACCCTGTTCTTACCATTGTACTAACAGGACAGAATTCAACTGATTATTATCTGTAACAAGTTTTTCTTTACAAATACACTTTGGGGTACATGAGAATTTTCAGTCTCCCCAGAAAAAGTATCATAGGCAGATAAAGAAGTAGAACATGTACCTTAAAATTTATGTTTCAAAGTTAAAAAAAAAAAAAAAAAAAAACACCTTTATGCAACCAATTATCAAATTTATAGGGCTTACTCTATTTAGGAAAGTGGGCTTATATAAATTTAAACATGCTCTCTTTTCTAATTTCAGTGTTTTGTTATTGACTTAGCAGTCATTGAGATTAAAATTGGATACTTTCGGGAGATTTCAACACACCTCTATCACCAATGGACAGATCTTCCAAACAAAAGTTGAATAAGGAAACTATAGAACTCAATAACACTATTAATAACCTAGACTTAATTGACATATATAGAATATACTACCCAACATCAAGCAGTTACACTTTTTTCTCAGCAGCACATGGATCCTTCTCAAAAATAGATCACATATTATGTCACAGGGCAACTGTTAGACAATATAAAGGAGTAGAGATAATACCATGCATCTTATCTGATCATAATGGAATGAAACTGAAAATCAACGATAA
The DNA here is from genome assembly GCF_021218885.2 of Marmota monax. Taxonomy (NCBI): domain Eukaryota; kingdom Metazoa; phylum Chordata; class Mammalia; order Rodentia; family Sciuridae; genus Marmota; species Marmota monax. The sequence continues at coordinate 10,254,585 of NW_026693777.1, read as the reverse complement.
AAGAAGGAAGGAAAAAACATACATCACTTGGAGAATGAACAATAGGTTACTGAATGATCAATGGGTTATAGAAGACATCAAGGAGGAAATTAAAAAATTCTTAGAGATAAATGAAAACACAGACACAACGTATCGGAATCTATGGGACACATTGAAAGCAGTTCTAAGAGGAAAATTCATTGCATGGAGTTCATTCCTTAAAAAAAGAAAAAACCAACAAATAAATGATCTCATACTTCATCTCAAAATCCTAGAAAAAGGAGAGCAAAACAACAGCAAAAGAAGTAGAAGGCAAGAAATAATGAAAATCAGAGCTGAAATTAATGAAATCGAAACAAAAGAAACAATTGAAAAAATTGACAAAACTAAAAGTTGGTTCTTTGAAAAAATAAACAAAATCGACAGACCCTTAGCCATGCTAGCAAAAAGAAGAAGAGAGAGAACTCAAATTACTATCATACAGGATGAAAAAGGCAATATCACAACAGACACTTCAGAAATACAGAAGATAATCAAAAATTATTTTGAATCCTTATACTCCAATAAATTAGAAGATAGTGAAGGCATAGATAAATTTCTTAAGTCATATGATCTGCCCAGATTGAGTCAGGAAGATATAGACAACCTAAACAGACCAATATCAATTGAGGAAATAGAAGAAACCATCAAAAGACTACCAACTAAGAAAAGCCCAGGACCGGATGGGTATACAGCAGAGTTTTACAAAACCTTTAAAGAGGAACTAATACCAATACTTTTCAAGCTACTTCAGGAAATAGAAAAAGAGGAAGAACTTCCAAATTCATTCTACGAGGCCAACATCACCCTGATACCTAAACCAGACAAAGACACTTCAAAGAAAGAAAACTACAGACCAATATCTCTAATGAACCTAGATGCAAAAATCCTCAATAAAATTCTGGTGAATCGGATACAAAAACATATCAAAAAAATTGTGCACCATGATCAAGTAGGATTCATCCCTGGGATGCAAGGCTGGTTCAATATACAGAAATGAATAAATGTTATTCACCACATCAATAGACTTAAAAATAAGAACCATATGATCATCTCGATAGATGCGGAAAAAGCATTCGACAAAGTACAGCATCCCTTTATGTTCAAAACTTTAGAAAAACTAGGGATAACAGGAACATACCTCAATATTGTAAAAGCAATCTATGCTAAGCCTCAGGCTAGCATCATTCTGAATGGAGAAAAATTGAAGGCATTCCCTCTAAAATCTGGAACAAGACAGGGATGCCCTCTCTCACCACTTCTGTTCAACATAGTTCTTGAAACACTGGCCAGAGCAATTAGACAGACGAAAGAAATTAAAGGCATAAAAATAGGAAAAGAAGAACTTAAATTATCACTATTTGCTGATGACATGATTCTATACCTAGCAGACCCAAAAGGCTCTACAAAGAAACTATTAGAGCTAATAAATGAATTCAGCAAAGTGGCAGGATATAAAATCAACAAGCATAAATCAAAGGCATTCCTGTATATCAGCGACAAATCCTCTGAAATGGAAATGAGGACAACCACTCCATTCACAATATCTTCAAAAAAAATAAAATACTTGGGAATCAACCTAACAAAAGAGGTGAAAGACTTATACAATAAAAACTACAGAACCCTAAAGAGAGAAATAGAAGAAGATCTTAGAATATGGAAAAATATACCCTGCTCATGGATAGGCAGAACTAACATCATCAAAATGGCGATATTACCAAAAGTTCTCTATAGGTTTAATGCAATGCCAATCAAAATCCCAATGGCATTTCTTGTAGAAATAGAGAAAGCAATCATGAAATTCATATGGAAAAATAAAAGACCCAGAATAGCAAAAACAATGCTAAGCAGGAAGTGTGAATCAGGCGGTATAGCAATACCAACTTCAAACTATACTACAGAGCAATAGTAACAAAAACAGCATGGTACTGGTACCAAAACAGGCGGGTGGACCAATGGTACAGAATAGAGGACACAGAAACCAATCCACAAAACTACAACTACCTTATATTTGATAAAGGGGCTAAAAGCATGCAATGGAGGAAGGATAGCATCTTCAACAAATGGTGCTGGGAAAACTGGAAATCCATATGCAACAAAATGAAACTGAATCCCTTTCTCTCGCCATGCACAAAAGTGAATTCAAAATGGATCAAGGAGCTTGATATCAAATCAGAGACACGCCGTCTGATAGAAGAAAAAGTTGGCTACGATCTACATACTGTGGGGTCGGGCTCCAAATTCCTCAATAGGACACCCATAGCACAAAAGTTAATAACTAGAATCAACAAATGGGACTTATTCAAACTAAAAAGTTTTTTCTCAGCAAAAGAAATAATAAGAGAGGTAAATAGGGAGCCTACATCCTGGGAACAAATCTTTACTCCTCACACTTCAGATAGAGCCCTAATATCCAGAGTATACAAAGAACTCAAAAAATTAGACAATAAGATAACAAACAACCCAATCAACAAATGGGCCAAGGACCTGAACAGACACTTCTTAGAGGAGGACATACAATCAATCAACAAGTACATGAAAAAATGCTCACCATCTCTAGCTGTCAGAGAAATGCAAATCAAAACCACCCTAAGATACCATCTCACTCCAGTAAGATTGGCAGCCATTATGAAGTCAAACAACAAGTGCTGGCGAGGATGTGGGGAAAAGGGTACACTTGTACATTGCTGGTGGGACTGCAAATTGGTGCAGCCAGTTTGGAAAGCAGTATGGAGATTTCTTGGAAAGCTGGGAATGGAGCCACCATTTGACCCAGCTATTCCCCTTCTTGGTCTATTCCCTAAAGACCTAAAAAGAGCATGCTACAGGGACACTGCTACATCTATGTTCATAGCAGCACAATTCACAATAGCAAGACTGTGGAACCAACCTAGATGCCCTTCAATAGACGAATGGATAAAAAAAATGTGGCATTTATACACAATGGAGTATTACTCTGCATTAAAAAAATGACAAAATCATAGAATTTGCAGGGAAATGGATGGCATTAGAGCAGATTATGCTAAGTGAAGCTAGCCAATCCCTAAAAAACAAATGCCAAATGTCTTCTTTGATATAAGGAGAGTAACTAAGAACAGAGTAGGGTTGAAGAGCATGAGAAGAAGATTAACATTAAACAGGGATGAGAGGTGGGAGGGAAAGGGAGAGAGAAGGGAAATTGCATGGAAATGGAAGGAGACCCTCAGGGTTATACAAAAGTACATACAAGAGGAAGTGAGGGGAAAGGGAAAAATAATACAAGGGGGACAAATGAATGACAGTACAGGGGGCAGAGACAGAAGAGGGGAGGGGAGGGGAGGGGAGGGGGGATAGTAGAGGATAGGAAAGGCAGCAGAACACGACACTAGTATGGCAATATGTAAATCAATGGATGTGTAACTGATGTGATTCTGTAATCTGTATATGGGGTAAAAATGGGAGCTCATAACCCACTTGAATCAAAGGGTGAAATATGATATATCAAGAACTATGTAATGTTTTGAATAACCAACAATAAAAAATTAAAAAGAAAAAGAAAATGACTAGTTGGCATAATAAAAAAAAAAAATTGGATACTTTCTTTTCCCCACACTTTAATTAGCTAAATGCTTTGGTTGTTTATTATTTTTAAAGCCAACTTTCCTAAACTACTGGGTGAGAATGAATCATGAAAACCCTTTTTAAGTGATCTGGAATATATGGCAAATTCTGAAAGCCTTACCAGATGGGATAAAACAAAGAGTACTTGACACACTGAATACAGTAAATGTCCAGACATGAAGGTCTATCTTTATTTAAATACTACATTGAAAAGTACTATAATATTCAAGAAATCTAAGCTGTGCACAGACCAGTAACCAGGATACCAATGTGTTAATTATACAACTGAATGGAAGTCATTTCAGCAGCAATTTCCATGTTCATGAACACACACAAAAAAATAGGCTTCTGGATGTCTGATTTGTTATCAGACTTCCAGAACGTAACCCTATACTAATGTGGAAGAAGCTCTAGTACAGTGCAGAATGTTATACATCCAAAATGTACATTTCTTCCCTTAGGCAACAAGTATTAGATGATAGCTCACATTGTGGCTAATATTCAATATAGGATGGTGTACCTTCAACTGTCAACTTTATAGAGAAGGCTGAATGCGGTCTTGGAAGTTTAACTAGAATAGTCATCATGGTGATCCAGTTGAGCCCATTGCTCTCATCAAAGTGTATCTGTTAAGACACTTCTCAGAAGAGGACATACAATCAATCAACAAATATATGAAAAAATGTTCATCATCACTAGCAATTAGAGAAATGCAAATCAAAACTACTGTAAGATATCATCTCACTCCAGTCAGAATGGCAGCTATTATGAAGACAAACAACAATAAGTGTTGGCGAGGATGTGAGGAAAAAGGTACACTCATACATTGCTGGTGGGACTGCAAATTGGTGCAGCCAATATGGAAAGCATTATGGAGATTCCTTGGAAATCTGGGAATGGAACCACCATTTGACCCAGCTATCCCTCTCCTTGGTCTATACTCAAAGGACTTAAAAACAGCATAATACAGGGACACAGCCACATCAATGTTTATAGCAGCACAATTCACAATAGCTAAAATGTGGAACCAACCTAGATGCCCTTCAGTAGATGAATGGATTAAAAAATGTGGCATAGACCCCCCTGATGGACAGCGAGAGGGGTGCGCAGGCTGGGCTAGACTGCAGCAGGAGAGCCTAAGTCCTGTAGGAGCCAAGCTACTCACAGAACTGTTAACATGAAAAGTGGCACCACAGTCCTAGGGCAGTGGCGCTCTGGAAGCTGAGGCAGGAGGGTCGCGAGTTCAAAGCCAGCCTCAGCAATAGCGAGAAGCCAAGCAACTCAGTGAGACCCTGTCTCTAATAAAAATACAATGTGGGTCAGTGGTCAAGTGCCTCTAAATTTAATCCCTGGTACACTCCACCCCCCCCCCGCAAAAAAAAAAGTGGCATATACACACAATGGAATTTTACTCAGCAATAAAAGAGAATAAAATCATGGCATCTGCAGGTAAAGGGATAGCATTGGAGAAGATAACACTAAGTGAAGTTAGCCAATCCCCCCAAAAAATGCCGAATGTTTTCTCTTATATAAGGAGGTTGATTCATAGTGGGGTAGGCAGGGGGACCATTGGAGGAATAGACAAACTCTAGATAGGACGGAAGGGTGGGAGGGGAAGGGAGGAGGCAGGGGGTTAGCAAGGATGGTGGAATGTGATGGAAATCATTATCAAAAGTACATGTATGAAGACAAGAATTGGTGCCAACATACTTTATATACAACCAGAGATATGAAAAATTTGCTGTATATGTGTAATAAGAATTATAATGCATTCTGCTGTCATTTATTTTTAAAAAGTCAATTAAAATATTTTTTAAAAAGTATATCAGTTAACACAAGGTATAACCAAAGTTTTACCTGAACATGACTCATTCATACCAATTCATTTCAATAATATTTATTCTATATGCAATTTCTTATATTAAGCACTATGAGAAATTTAAAATAAAATACAATCTTTAAAATCTAGAGTAAGAGGTTGGATTATAATCAGTAAGGAAATGTATGAAAAAGATTCAGCTTAAATTATTTTCTACAAACAATGGTAGCAAATTGAAAAATTCATAGTCTAATGATTTCTAAAATCTCTTCACATTTTTAGTATTTTATATTTATAAATAAAAAGTATCCTCAAGGTTGGAGGCGTGTCTCAGTGATAGAGCATGTGTAGGCCCCGTTTTTAATCTTCCGCTCTGGGTAGTTGTGGGGGGGATGGTAGAGGAGGATAGTATTCTTCATATTAGAAGTGGAAAAAAAATAGTTATTGTGAGTATATGCTAAACTGGGTAAATTATTCAAAGCCCCATTATTTAGAAATTCAATGGAGATTTAGTTCATAAAATGTTCATATCAATTGGTAATTCACTGGGCCCATTTGATGGATATTTAAGGAAAAACAAATTTTCTAGAACCTTTGTCTTAAGACTCCAATATACATTTGAATTAATATATATACATATATAGATTTGAAATTTATTTGAACTAATATATAAAATATATTATATATTGCACACAATATTATATATTCACACAATAATATTTAACATTATTATTATATTCATATATATTATGGATATTTTAATCAAAAATTAGCATTTCAGTTAAAGTATCTATATCAAACAGGAATATTAAAAGTGATTTTATCCCATAGACCCTGAAAATTATTTTGAATAAGAATTTGGCAAAAGCCAAATGATACAAATTAGAAGCAAAGATCTGTTCAACTTTCTGCATCATGATTTTCTCAACTGGGTAGGGAACATTAGGCATGCTTGTTTTCTGTACCTTCTTTGAACTTGATATTCAGTAGAATGCTGATGCAGACAAGAGAAGTATATCTTTGAATTTAAATCAATCAGGAGAAAATAAAACACTCTCCATGTTTATTTTTTCTATATGGTCTGTCAAAAATACTTAGTTATATATAGCTATACACATCTATATTCTATACCTGTAATAGTAAAGATTTATTACTGATATTCCTTGAAACTCAACAAAATATTTGTCCAACCAGTGCTTAGTCACATCGAACAGGATAGTTTCCTCTGTGTAATTTTCTACTAATACCAGTTGTACTGTGAGATTGAGATTCTAGGAGTGTCACTCTTCCCACAAGCACATCATTAAGACAACCTCCAGGAAACTGACTCACTCAAGAAAGTTAACAGAAAAAAGAAAACTGCCAACAACAACAAAAAGGAATGTATTTTGTGTCCACAAACTGGTTATCTGCCTGGATCTCTAACCATTTCTATGAATGCTTAATTTTAAAATTTAAGTCATCTTTACAAATTTTAAGCATTCCAATTTTAACACAAATAACAGAGAGACTACAGATACCCTTAAGTACATACATTAGTAACTGCACTGAATCAAACACTTCTCCATCCTTAGAAACAAGCCAAAAGTCTAATAAGGAAAAGAAATGCTGTCTAGGAAAAATAATCATGGTAAATCTCTTCTATTTTTTGGCAAGATTAATTAGGGTAGATTCAATTGGTTCATCTTGTTTTGGAGAGACATCTTTTTCTATTTTTGTCAAGGAAAAGAAATTATTTTATTTGAAGTAGCAAGCCAGCTATTTTTTATATTAATTTTTTAAAGACATCTAATCGACCTTTCCTGAAATGGACTGTCTAAACTGATAAGGTTATTTCTTGGTTTAGGCAGGTATATTATATATTAAGTTAATTTTCATGTAAACTCAAAGCATTATGTATATGGCTGCCTGAAAGGAGACAGTCTGAGTGGACTTTGTTATTCACATTAGTAATACTTATTTTGAACACTGAAGGTTTAGCCAGAGGCATCCTTTTCTGAAGATCTTATCAGGTTTAATAACACATATAATCAATAATTTTGAACAAATTTTCTATTTCAATTCTGAAATGCCATCTTAATAATGAAAGAATTTCTTCAATGAACCAAAGTAAGGAAAATGTAGACTGCAAACAAGAGTTCTTACTTCAAGATTAAACCAAAAATTTCACATAACTGGTAAATAGAGCTCAACAGAGAATTTCTGAACATGGGCTCAAAAGAAGACTAAAGTTTAACAGGGCCTGGGGATGTGGCCCAAGCAGTAACGGGCTCACCTGGCATGTGTGGGGCACTGGGTTCGATCCTCAGCACCACATAAAAATAAAATAAAGATGTTGTGTCCACCGAAAACTAAAAAATAAATATTAAAAAATTAACAGATTTCTAATGTTATAAAGGAAAATTTTCATTTTAATAAAAAGGGCCACAAAATAAGTCTTTTAGAATCACACAAAATCATAACTGCTTTTTTCACCTTGGAGGATTTTTATATTTCAGTTATACTGACCCACAAACAGAATCTTTCCCTGTTATGTATACAATTAATAAAACAATTTCCAGCATGTTGTTTTATGATCATTAATATAAATGAATGAAATACAAACAGGGTGGATGATTGATTTTGGAAGCTGATAATTATAAAAACACTGGTAGTTTTATTTTATGCAATAAAAAGGGGGAAAATAAACAGGTTCCATGATAAAGGAAATTCATCCAATCTAGTATTTCTTTCATTATTTTTAACTTGAAAAATTAGACTCAAAAAAAAGCAAATATAATCTGGAATTAAAAGTAAGTTTACCATTAACTACAGGAATAGTGACCAAGTTTTAACAATTCTAATTACTTGCAGCTTTTGATAATTCTAAGAAGTACTTAACCATAACTAATCTATAATAATAATAGCAATTATATTATCTAAGATCCTGTTTTTAAAATTAACAAAAGCACTAGTATTATCCTATCAAAGGTGATCAGAAACAAGCTCTTATACCTCTAGCTTTGTGAAGGCAACATGGTTTGGAATTACTCTGATAAAAATCAAATTTGCCCAAAGCATGTTTAATCTAAACATGAAAGGTCTCAAAGCTGAGCAACTATAAGGTGAGCCAAAAATAAAGTAACTAGAGATAGAGAGTAGCCTACTTTCTTCCTTAAAGTAGAGAGACTGGGAAAAATCTAATTACTGATCTGTTTCAACTCTGAGGTTTTATCTTTAATCCACTAGAAGTTAAAAAGCAATGCATCAAAACTATATGCCTGTGGGGGAATAAAATGTTGCTATGGAAAACCCCCTGGATTTACTTCCATATGTTTAAAGCTTAGCTTTTATTCTTTTTTTGCTTTTTTTGATCCTCTAAAACTTGCTACACTGGAGATTTACAAGTTCTATTTTATTGTAGTGATTTTGAAAAGCACATATAAGAGATACTTGAATAAAACCCATTTAATGTTCATACAATTAAAAAAAGTAAGAATAATATTAGCCAAATTATATTGTTATATTGTGTGCATGTAAAATATGTAAAAACAAATTCCACCATTATATGCAAACATAATGCACCAATAAAAAACATAAAAAAATAAATAATAATAAAATTATTTCTTGGAGGACATATTTTTCTTTGTAAGTGAAAGGAAAAGAGAAGGTATGAGGGAAGATTTAGGACCCCCCCCCAAAAAAAAGAGTAAAAATAAGACAAAAGCAAACATAAATAAAAATAGTTCTTACCTTTTTCCCATCCTATCCTTCTCATCAACTATTCCTTCCCCACGTGTGCCTTGCGTTCCCTAACACAGTATTACTGACCTTTCCCTCAACTGTTCTTTCCCTCCTCTGTACTTCTGTCCATGGCTACCAACTTAAATGGCCTCCATCTTTAGTTAGACTCAGCAGAAATCCATTTCCCTAATCTCAACAGCTTTCTAATTCCCAAACACATACCAGATGCTCTTTCATCTCCTGAACCCTTTAACCTTTTATATCTTTATAACCTTTTTTTTAAATATTTATTTTGTATAACCTTTTATTACAGAAATTTTTATCCTATTATGGTATGTATTATAGGTCATACATTGCTCAATGACAGGTACCTTCTGAGAAATGTGTCTATGTCATGTGAACATCATGGAGTGAGCATACCCAAACTGAGATTGCTACAATGTGGTGTATGTAACATGTTATGGGACCACTGTCATGTCTGCAGTTTAGCACTGACTAAAAGCTCTTACGTAGTGCATGACTGAATGTGTGTTTGCCATAACCTTGCCCTCACTGGCTACAGCTTCCTAGAAGGCAATAATCGATGATCACAATCACTTTTGTATCCCCTGCCATGCTCAGAAAAATGCCTTTACTTGTAGTAGTTACTTAATATTCATTAATTAATAAGCTCTGAATTTTTTCCCTAATCCTTTGCTTTTATTTTTAAGACAAAAAACAGTTGTTGGGTGTGTTTTAAGCTCTCTGTATAATTTCTGTCACCTAAACTTATTGCACAAAAGGACTGGTGAAATGTTAGTCACTTTCTACTATTGAGTAGACAAGGAAAAGACAAGAATGTAACAGATCCAGCACCACACAGGCATCCCTATTTTTATACATAAAAAACTTAAATAAAAAAATAACTGTTCTTCTAAGCCACAAAGTCTTTAAGGATGAGGAGTATATCTTTACTCTGCTTGTCTCTTTCAAGATCCAGTAGAATATCTAGTATCCCCAAGATCCAGTGAATTATTTACTAAATGGATAAACGAATGAATAAATAATAAGGTAGGGCTATTATAGTACTTTCTCTTTATATTGTGTAATTCCTAAATCCCTAGAACTATTAACAAATATTAGGTTCAGAGATTTTATCTGCCCAGGATTTCCCAAAGAGCTTTTTGTCAGGGTTACAGAGCTTTAACCTACATATGAAAGCAGAAAAGTTGATACTCACTGATCATCCTTGGACAGAATCATAACCCTCAACTAAATTAGTATCTCTATTCCCAGGTTCTCTGGCCTCTAGGTAACCTGGGAAGAGAGTAAATGCAACAGAGAAACTATTTTGTAATCAATTTCCCAGATATTTTCCATCTTCCCACTTGTTGATGGGCCTACAAACTTCATGAGTTCCTCAAATTAGCCTAGAGGTGAAGGAGAATGACTAAAGGCAGTCCTTCATTCACTCCTTCCCCACTATGATACACCTGGCTTTATCTCCTTCTCTGGACCATCTGCACTCTTCTCAGGCTGCCCGTTTTGTTTTCCCCTTCAAAAATCTACATCATTGCAATAGCAAGATTCTTAAACAGAAGGACAGTTTTATAGAATGAATCTCAACACAACTAAGTGAATATATATTATAACATCTAAGTCAATCGATTCCTTCTAAAGAAGGTAAAAATAATGTTAATCACTGTTAGTCTCACTAAGTCCACAAGGCATAAGCAAAACTAAAATTGTATAAAGAGCCATGTGAAAATGTGGTGTTCATAACTTGAGAAAAAGTTTCTATAATCTATTACACTTTTACTTAGCAATTCATTTTAATGAGCTTATTTCTAAACAGACTGCTTCATAATATTTCTGGCAAATACTTCCAAAGAAATCACAGTACTTAAATTTTATTATTGTACCCTAATTTGGGGGGAATTGGTACTGGATTGAACTCAGGGGCACTTGACCACTGAGCCACATCCCCAGCCTTACTTTGTATTTTATTTAGGGACAGGGTCTCACTAAGTTGCTTAGCACCTCACCATTGCTGAGGCTGGCTTTGAACTCAAGATCCTCCTGCCTCAGCCTCCTGAGCTGCTGGTATTACAGGCATGTGCCACTGCAACCAGCTTGTACTTAGTATTATTACTAAGTCTAATTTATTTTATTTTTCTCATTCTAATTATTGATATGACAATGTAAGTTTTCCACTAAAAATTGCATGATTATCATTAGTAGTAGAGATAAAAATTTATGATCCAAGAACAAAAATAGGCAATCTCCTGTTCTTCTGAACATATGTTGGAAATTTGAATTTACATGGCTTTAAGATGGTGTCGTCCTACGAGAATTAAACATTGTATAATATTTTGGCACTATACAGGCTGGGGCAGAACTTCCCTTCTCAGATCCAAACAGCATGGTGACAGGAGTCTTTGAGGGCATGTGGGGTTATCAGAAATTGATGACAGTTGAAGGGACTGCCAGGCGTCTAAGGAACTGGAGGATTCTGATCTACCTTGTCCCTTTCTCATGGTCCCAGTATGATTTTGGACAGATGCTGGAGCTGTCCCCGGTCTTTACATTTCTACCAGCAGTCAGCATGCAGTGGGAACACAATGAAAGGAGGTTTTCCACGCTACTAAAACATAAACCAAGCACCTGTGGGGCCTTCACAACTCCTCAAACTTCAGTTAGTTGGGAAATAAGTAGGATGCAGAGAGCAGTACATGAAAAGGAAAATTAGGTTAGGTGAAAAAGCAGGGTATAAATATATAAGATCTCAGCCATTGGTGCCTAAAATGACCCCTATGATTGAAAAATAAAGAAGATTTGGATACAATTGAGAAAGCTTTGAAGGCAGCTAAAATATATATATTTATATATATCTTTTTTCCCAGGATCAGAATCAGAGTACATGACAGATGGTATCTTGCAATTAAATTTCATCAGAAATGTGAAACAGCTTGATTCGGTGAATGAGACAACTGTGTACACATGAACTGTGTTTTGTGTGAGTGTGTGGGCTGTGTAAAAGACAGATGTTAAAGACAAATATTATAAACCATGAACATCTTCCCATGTCATTCTTTCATTAACTTATTCTTTTATGAGTCTCTAATATGGGCAAGGCATTTTTCTAATAATGGGCAGTTGAGAAGTGAATAAACAGATGAGAACAATGCCTATATGGCTGCCATTAAAGAATCTCTTTTGAGAGAGAAATATCTTCCCTTCTCTAAGAACTGTCTTCCTTTCTCCAGTTTATCTATGAGGCCATCCTAACCACAGCTAGCCAGAGACCTCCTATTCTTCCGGGATCTGATAAACTTGCACTCTGTACAGCTCATTCCATTCTTCGCATATGCTTCTTCCTTTTTATGTTTTTTTTTTTTACTTTCTTATGTATGGGTGTTATAAGCAATGTTATAAGCAAAAATTATAATTTGTTTTATAACCTACACCTCACATATAGATTGACACAAAGTAAGGATGCACAAGTGTTGACAAGTGACAACAAAGTATAAAACAAAGTAAAAATTAAGTGAAATATATTTGATTTTTTGAAAAGCAAATTTCCTGTAATTCATGATTCATTGGCACAAATTTGTTGTTCTTGACTAGGACTCATCATATATGAAATAATTAAGGGTTTTTACATGGGATCCTAATACTAGTCAATCAACCAAATAAGTGACAGAAAATAGTAAATATGTAAATAGGACTAAAATACTTGGGTCCATTCCAATAATAAAGTCAATTAATAAAATACACTTGAAGTAGTATGAAGGTAATAAAAAAGATTTTGTCTTCGGCGACAGTATTTATCAAATCAGGACTTGAGAGAGCCAGTTCTAGTTTTACCTCTGCTACCAACTGTTGGAAGCAATACTGCAGCTGGGCCCTGAGCATCCCTCCACATTCCCACATAGCCTGCCCAAAATGAAAGGCCAACTTATGGTCATTTGCCATGTTTGCAACAGATAGCCTTGAAAAATGAAATGTCTCTCTCCAGATAAAGAGTTTGCTTGTTTCTGCTTGGTAAGAAGCAGTGAATCTTTTTTTTCCCCCCCCCCCCCCCCGCAGTGGGAATCAAACCAGAGCCTCTCACCTGTTAGGTAAGTGCTCTGCCACTGAGCTCTACCCCCAGCCCAATCCCCTAAGTCTTAAACCTAGTGTTCCTCTCCTGCAATACAACCCACTGCTTGTGCAGTATCCACATAAGCTCACCTACGGGGAAAACCAACTCAAATTAATATGAAGATCTGGCCACTGCTTTTGTTGTGATTAACAGAGTCTTTTGTTTCTAATACAGGAGTATTACGTATTCTGCCAAAATCCATGAAGCAATAGAAAGCAAGCTTATTAGCTTATAAGTAGACAGTCCTGGCAGCAACCAGTTCAATGACTTTTGATGTTTCTCTCCCTCCTCACAATTTAAAATAGGAAATTTGAATTTGATTACCTCTCAAATTGCTTCCAAAAGTACAGCTTTGTGATTCCCCCAACCCTGAGGAAGAAGTAGTTTAAAAGAAGTAGTCTTCCCTCTATTTATCTATTACCAGTTCTGTCTTTCTTTAAAGAATTATATATTTTATAAAATTCCATTTATAGTTACTTAATTGCAGAGAGATGAGAAAAAATAAGAGCAAATACACTACATATGGAGAACTTTTTCTTTTTTTAACTTTGGGTCTTTTTTATTCTATTATTTTATTTTACATTATATAACTTTTTCTATGATACTGATGTAATGATATACTCTTAGAAGAGAAAAAAAATAATTGTTGTAATATTTGAAGATAGCTTGGTTGGGACCATAAAATTAGTGATAATATGGTACTTGTCACTAATAATTTCAACTCCTAAATATATTTTTTTCTCCCTGTATTAGGCTAATATTAAGTAAAGGATCCTCTGAAGGCAGGTTTCTCTTCCCCACCCCATGTGGGACACAAGCTAAAATAATGACATTATGAGATGATACAGCCTTAGTCAGCCTCAGTCAGCCTCAGTCTGTGAGTAACCAGGTTATACAGAGCCTTCTGATTTATTGAACCCCTGATATAATCAAGAAATAAAATAGCGTTTTGGTTAAGCCACTAATATTTCAGAGCAAATTTATTAAGAGAATATAATCTAGCTCACCTAACAATTCAGAATTCCTGCCAGGAGCAGGGTACTGCCATAATAAAATTCTATGTCATTGGCTTAGTCGTCACGTAGCAAAGAAGAAAGAAAACCAATATCAAACATTGAAAAATGGCCATCTTTTTTATGAAATAGAAAATAGTTGGTAAAAATAAAAACACAAAGTAAATTGAAAAGAAGTCTGGTAAGCACCAAACAGAAAGCACTACGGGAAAGTTAGAAAAAAGAAACTTGATGTATTCGTTGGTTACTATTGATTGTCTGGCATATATAGAAAATGATAAGAAATTCAGGAAAAAAATTACTGATTTCAAGAAGAAATTGAAAGATAAAAGAGAATATTTCATCCAGAATTGCTCTGTGAGTAAATATGTAGAGTAGAACTCATACCACCAGCACTGACCCTCACTGAACATAAGATATGAGCAAGAAAAAAAGAATACTGTCTTATTAAACTACTGATAGATGGATCATAACTCATACTTGAAAATATATTCTAGCTAATATATGTCCCTCCATACAGTAGAGGGATCTAAAAGAGAAATGAGATTCCATAGTCAGTCAACTCCATAGTTCTGGGCCAGAGGTGAGGCAGAACACTATGGTGCAAGGGCTTAGTGGAGGAAAGCAACTCAGGACATGGCCACCAGGAAGGAGAGAGAGTTCTGCTCCCTAGGACAAGGTACAAAACCCAAAGGCATGCTCCCAGTGACTTACTTCCTCCAGCCACACTCTACCTGCCTGCAGTTATTACCCAATTAATTCAAATAAGTGGATTAATCCACTGATTAGGTTACAACTCTTACAATCTAATCATTTCACCTCTTAACAGTCTTGTATTATTTCACACATGAATTATTGGGGAGACAGCTCATATCTAAACAATAACACAAAGAAATTCAAGGGAGATATTAATACTCCATGTCATTAGACACTTCATCAAACCCAAAGTAAAAACACTGAGTGTGAAAGTCATACCAGCAAACCCATAATTGGAGGGAATGAAAAATGGATAAGGACATCAATTCATTTTTATAAACAAGACTTAAAATATATGCGCTCTAGAATGCCCGATCCTATCAGGCATAAGAGTAGACTAGAAAGAATTTAACAGTCATTCTAGAAGTTTGTCTGCAAAGTCCCAAAGGGACACTTTGAAGCTCACCTTTTAATAGGCCATTAAATTTTTCATATAACAAAGACAGTTAATTGGCAAGAATAAATTCCCCCAAATAATATTCATGTCTTTTGATATCTAAATGCTTTTTTTACTATAGGGAAATGTCATTTAAAAAAACAAATTCTAAAAATTATAGAAAAGGCATTTTGTTCTTAGCCAAGCTAAATTAATTGTTAAATTAATTAAATGATCTTTTTTTGTTACTGAAGTAGAAAAGTTTCAACTTGCTATTTCTTTGATAAATTAATCCTATTTTTCTCAGGCTTGCCCTTATGTACAACACATTGAAGGAAAACATGTGTTTTAGACCTATTGTTACCAGTGAGACTTAAACAAGGACTGTTAAAATTCATTTTTTCTTATTTTCTCTAAACATTGTTAGATTTGTAACAAGTGCTGGTTAGGATGTAAACAAAAGGGAACCCTTACACATCTTTAGTGGGAATGCAAATTAGTACAGTCATCAATAAAGAGTATGGAAGTTCCTCAAAAAATTAAAAATAGAACTACCATATATCCAGAGAAACTACTACTGGTATATACCCCAAAGAAATCAGTATGTTGAAGAAATATGTGCACTCCTATGATGATTTCAGAACTATTCACAATAGTCAAGATGTGTACTAAACCTAAATGTCCATCAACAGAGGAATGGTTAAATAAAATGTGGTATATATACATATGAAGTACTATTTGATCATAAAATATACAAAATTCTGTCATTCAGAATAATGTTACTAAACCTAGAGGATGCTGTGCTAAATAAATTTAAAAAAAAAACAGATACAGAAAGACAAATACTGCATAATCTCAGTCCTGTAGAACTTTAAAAAATTGATCTTATAGGAGTGGACAGTGGAATGGTATTTACTATATATTAGGGAAAAAGAAGGGAGGGAGACCAGGAGACACTGTTCTGTGGGTACAAAATTACAGTTACAGAGGAGGAATAATTCCCAGTTATCAGTTATCGCACACTAGTAGCTGTAATTAACAACATATTGTATATTTCAAAATAGCTAGAAGAAAGGATTTCAAAAGTTTCACCAGAAAGAAATGATAAATGAGGTAAAAGGTATACTAATTATCCTGATTTGATCATTACATAATATACATATGTACTGAAACATCACAGTGTATCCATAGATATCTAAAATTACAATGTATTAATTTAATAAATAAATAAACAGTCAAACACAGAAACAGTAAAATGGAAACTATCAGAGGTTGGGGAATGAAGGCAATGGGAGATTGATACTTGTTACAGGACATGAACTTTTAGTTAGGAGGAGTATGTTTCTCCTAAATTGTACTATACAAGTTGTATTGTACATCATGGTGGCTAAGTTAACAATACAGAGTGTACCTGTATACTTAGAAAATATTTACAGAATAGATTTTTAAGTGTTCACACCACAGCAAAAAATAAATAACTGAAAAAATATCAAATAACTTAATCAATTTAGCCATTCTGCAATGTTTAAATATATCAAACATCATATTACAGAGTATAAACATATGCAATTTTACTTATTAAATAAAAAATCAGTAAATGGACACAAATAATTGTCGTAGGAGCTCTCAGATAAGTTACTAATGCATGAGCTTTTCTTCATAGAAAATGCGGAGAAGAAAACAATTTGGCATACATTCACTTAACAATTTGGTATACATTCATAGTTATCTGTGTCTCCAGATAACAAATTTTGAAAGAAGCCCATTTATGAAATTTTGCCATAGACCAACTTTTTAAATTTTGTCATGTACTCCTCCTTGGTAAAAGCTTTTTCACTTTTGTTTGGCATTAAGAAAATTGCCAGGGTTCAAAGCAGCAAACTTATTTGCATCACTGATTAAATTAAAAGGATTGAATAACTCCCAGACACCAGACAGCATTTGAGAAAAATGTGTTGATGCAGTAAATAATCTATTATAATAGCTGTGCTTAAATAAGTAACTTATTTGTAGTGGATATTGTTTGTTGGAAATTTTTTATTCAAGTTATTTTGTTTGCAGACTTACATGTTTTCCAAGGAAACTACCAAACCAAGGGGGAAGTATGATAATCCTGCCTTAAGTAGGAAATGGTAAATCTAGATGATACAAGCTCTTCTACTAGTTGCCTGCTGGCTTTTCGTCTTCAAGAGGTTCTTTCTGATAATCGCATCTTCAGCATTCTGACGACTTTGATCATGTATCATTCATTGTGCTGTTATCAAGTTCTTTTGTCCTGGGCTTTACTGGTCACAGTGGAGAGCAAAATGAGGAAGGAAGGAAGAAAGGGAGGGAGGGAACATCGGAAGGACAGAGGGAGAAGAAGGGAAGGATCTGATTCCAGTTTTTAAACTGGCTATCTCAGACTTCACTAATTAATTTAAAATGTAATTTAAGCCACAAATGTGTAATTGACATGTATGATTTAAGCTGATACCTTACAATGTGTAATTTAGCCAATGTATAATTTAAGCTTCCTAATAACTATATTAGCAAGTAAAAGCTAAAATTAATTTTAACATACCATTTAGCCTGATATATTGAAAATATTATCACTTTAACATGTAATCAATATTTAAAATTATTGAGATAAATTACATTTTTTTGTATTAAAAACTTTTAATTCTAGTATGTACTTTACACTTGAGGCACATTTCAAATTGGACCACCCACATTTTAAGGCCAATAATACAAGTGACTACTGGGAAACATATTGAACTGTGAACTGAAGTTCTCTGAAGAAGCTGCATACAGATTGTTCAACCTTGGTTGTCTAGAATATCACAATTGGGCAGAGACAGAATCCTATAGTTTGAGACTCAAAATTATCTTGGGGGTAGAGGCTTGAATAGCCACTTACCTTAAATTTCATATCTGACCTAACATTCTTATAACTAACAGATAAATTCCTCAAAAAGTATCTCTAAGATTAGCAGACCTCTTGCCTCCACCAACCCTAAACCTACAAATGCTATAACGACTTAAACCTATAAAAGAGATTTCCTTGTTTAGCCCACCTACACAATGTTCCCACTGATATAATTAGGGTGACTTTATGACTTTCTTTCCTTCTGTGACTATAAAAGTTCATATAACTTCTTGCATGGTGCAATGTCAGGGTAACTTGAATCTGTGTCTCCAGGCCATGGTCATCAAAATTGGGTCAGTATAAACTATTTTATTATTTACTTAAAGCAGACTTGTTATTTATGTCAGCAAAATAATGTACACCTAAAAGGATAGTTTGTGACTGAAAAAAAAAAGAAATAGAAAAATGCACACACAACTGATATTTTTAAAGCGTATGGAAATACATTAATTATTTGTGGTAACCAAACACAATGAGTCAAGATATACACATGGATCACATTACTTCCAGATTCCAGTTTCCCATATACAGAACTTGGAAGTCACCATTCCTTCCCAACAACAACTAAAAATCTGAACAGACTGGAAAATCAACAATTCTTCGTAGATC
This sequence comes from Marmota monax, assembly GCF_021218885.2. Classification (NCBI taxonomy): domain Eukaryota; kingdom Metazoa; phylum Chordata; class Mammalia; order Rodentia; family Sciuridae; genus Marmota; species Marmota monax. The sequence goes on along the minus strand of NW_026693777.1, from coordinate 10,235,640 downwards.
CAGAGGAGAGGTGAGGTCACAGGGCAAGCTGCTGTCCACAAAATTAGAGACAGGGACTCATGACTGTCCAAAGCAGAGACAAAGTGCAAAGTGCCAAAGGAACAAGTGTCAGGGAGGAAAACCTGAACTGTATTGTTGAATTTCCAGAGGCTCAGTAAAGATCCCTGTGAGAGTTACAAAGTCTAGGGGTACTCAGCATGGGGGAGGAGGGGCACAGTACTGTGAGATCTCCCTCCAGGAGGTTAGGTTCCCACAATGAAGGAAAAGTCCCCTGTGCTTCTGACAGGGGAAAATAAACAATTCTGAAACATGCCTGAGCACATTATTCTTAACGAAGCTTGGCTTCAAGTGAAACTACTCAACGAGAGAGTTTAACCTGCTTAGATATTAGCAGAACCAAAGTGACATGGAGAAAGTGAAATATCGGACTCTAGCACCCTCCAGCCATCCTGTTCCACGGAGAAAGGAAAAGTTTTGAGAAACACTTGTGAAGTTCACAGTCCAGGGCATAGGCTCACTAAAAGATTGGGATTAATTCATGAGACTGTAGGGGACTTCTGCTCCCTACACTGCATCACCACATCACTGAAGGCCTTTTTATAGCAATTTCCTATTCATTATAAAACTGGTCTTGAAAATCAGGCTTAGGTCCTGATTTTCAAGTATTTCCTAGGTTGAAGATTAAACACCTGAGAAACGCTGAGGCAAGAGCAAAAAAGTAAATTTTATTTAAAAGGCAGAACACACACAGTGTGGTGGGGGCAGGGGAGATTCCTCCTGAGAGGAGGGGATCCAGAGCTGGTGCCCAATGAAGTGGGGGTGACTTGCCCTTTTTATAGATTTCACGTTTGCTTTCTTCTCATGCCCCCTCCTCCCACACCACCAACCTGACCAAAAGTGATCAAAAGGGTAGGAAGAGAGCCCTTCAGGGGGTGATTGCTTGTGTTGGTAAGTGAGATTCTTTCTGTCTCCTGGAGGCTGTTAGCAACCAGGTGATGGGCACTGCTATCTACCCATTTCCTTTTTTTCAATAATCAGCTAGCTGTCCTTTGCCCTGGTCTCAATTAGAGCATGTCCAACTATCAAGAAGAAGCGCATACCAAAAGGCAAGACACATAATTTGAAGTGATAGTGCAAATTTCTGAACCAGACATGGCATGGATATTAAAATTATCTGACTGGGAATTTAAAACAACTATGGTGAATAATAGGCTAAGAGCTCTACTGGCTAAAGTAGAATACATACAGGAATAGATGGGCAATAAAAACAGACAGAAATCCTAAGAAACAATGAGGAAGAAATGTTAGAGATCAAAAACACTGTAACAAAAATGAGGAGTGCCTTTGATGGACTTGTTAGTAGACAGAACACAGATGAAGAAAGTCTCTGAGCTTGAGGTTGTATCAACAGAAACCTTAAAATCTAAAAAACAAAAAAGAACAAGGACTAGAAAGGAAATTAAAAAAAAATATATTCAAGGACTGCGAGACAACCACAAAGAGTTTAACATATGTATATATGGATCCATGAAATTAAAGAGAGAAACTAATGTGTGTGTGTGTGTGTGTGTGTGTACAAACACCTATGTATGTATCTCAAACAGTAAAGACTGAGAATTTCCTCCTATTAATATTGAAAATCAAATCACAGATTCAGAAAGCTCAGAGAACATGAAAAACAAACAGAATAAATGTCCAAAGACTACATCTATGCATCTCATTTTCAAACAACAGAAACTCAACTATGAGGAAAAATCCCTAAAGGAGCAAAAGGGAAGACAATTCTTATCTATGGAGGAATAAAGAAAGAGTGCAGCCAAAAGGAAAGGGGGAGTAAAATACTTAAAAGTGCTAGGATAAAGGAAAAAAACTAATATAGAATTTTATATATTGTAATATTATCTTCTAAATGTCAAGAAGAAATAAGGATTTTCCCAGACAAATAAATATCGAGGGCATTTGTTGCCAGTAGGCCAGCCTTGCGGGAGATGTTAAAAGAAATCTTTAGAAAGAAGGAAAATTATACAGGGTTAGAAACTCTATCTACATTAAAAAAGAGGGGGGGGGAAGGAAGCACACTGAAGAAGGAATGAGTATTTATTTTTCTTATTTCTAATTGATTTAACATATAACAGTTTGTTCAGAGGCAGAGCAAGATGACAGCAAGTAAGACCATCTCTCAACAGAAACATCAATTTAAACAGCTATTCATGCATGAAACTACTTTCGCAAGAGCTGAGGAAAACAAGTAAGAGATCACAGTACCTGGTTTTAGTGTAATAAGAAACAATGCATGGAGGAAGGCAGGAAGGAAAGAGTAGCCCATCTCACCCCTCCCACAACTCCAAGCAAATGCACATGCAGAGAGACACCTCCCACTTGGAGGGGGAGAGGGAAATGAGTCTGTGCTTTACACTTGGAACTCAGTTCCAGGCCTAACCCAGTTCTTGGCAAATACCCACTACCCAGGTCCCCGGGCCTGTGCAAACAGACACAGCCTCTAGACCTGCATTAGCCAGGTGTACAAGGGACTGTCCACAACTGCTTTCCACACCTCAGGTAGCTCAGTGCACATTCTATCCACTGGACAGTAAGACAGAAGGAAGCACAGGACTTTGCCTTGGAACTCAGTGCTGGAATAGCAAAACTCAATACCAGGAGATTTCCAACAACACTTATCCCCAAGTTAAGCCCAAGGTTAGAACCTCTGGACCAATCCTGGTGCCAGGAGGAGACCTGTGATCCCAGTCAGATATTTTCTGGCCAGTATCTCCTGTGGTTGGCTGCAGTGGCCTCAAACCACAAATACATCGCAGCAGCAGGCAGTCCATAGAAGTACAGAACTTGGTCCTACCCCTGCTCTGCAATGGTATCCTCAAGTTATGGGTTAATGTACAACCAGTATTTCAGTCTTCACAGTCATGAATCTGCCCACATCACACCTCTTTCCCAGTCCCAGGCAGCACACAACACAGAAAAAGTAATTAACCACTTGAGAGAACAAGATGAGAGGTAGGTGTCAAGACATTGTGTAGGAGCATGAGGTCAGTCTTTCTGTTTTGAAGCCTGGAGTAACGTAGAATTCCATAGCATTTGTTCATCCATAGTCACTGACTTTTGGATGTGACATCTGGACACAACTCAATTCCAGGAAGATGTTTTTAGGGTTAGACTGACCTTTTCAGTCACTTCCCCAGTCCATCCTGACAACACATCAATTGCAGATTTCTGCAAAACTTCAGCCTGTGGTAGGTACCCTCTAGGGCTGAAAGAGTGACAATATACCAACTACAGATGCAAAGTAAACCTGACTTAGGGGATAACTAATGCTGAAATAGAGGCAGTGACAAACAGTTTAGAAGAAGGAAAGGATGAATAAGTACAGCACAGGAGATTCTTAAGGCACTAAAAATACTCTTGATAATACAATGATGGATACATGTCATTATACATTTGTCCAAACCCGTAGAAAGTACCAGGGTGAACTTTAATGTACACTATAGACTTTGGTAGTTATGATGGGTCAATAGAGGCCCATTAATTGAATAAATATATCACTTGTAGTGCAATGTTTATAATGAGTAAGGATATGCATGTGCGAGAACAAGGGATATGTGGGAGATCTTTATAAAGTCTTAACTGCTGTGAATCTAAAACTACTCTAAAACAAGGAAATCTTAAAAAGGAAAAAATGAAATGCACAGGGTACGAAGTGACACTCCAAACATAGTAATGTCTTTATCTTCAATTTAAATAATGTTCTTCCTCAGAGTGTTGCCTTTCCGTACTTAAAAACATATATTGTCATCCCCTGTAATAAGTCCTAAATGCTAATATTAATAAATAGGAAGCTAACCTAACTTCAGAATTCTAAGTTATCAGATTTAAAGTTTTAAAGTGGGTTAGGCTGGGTATCACTACATTAGTGTTAGGATCTTATTCCACACCCATTAAAATATCAATAGTAAAAATAATTCGCAAAGAGGAAGGCAAAATTCTAGGAATTCCAAATATATATTTAAGCTCTTCTGATTACCTGCCTTGACCCATAAAATGTGGTAAAAGTAACATTGTAAATTCTGGAGACTCAAAGAACTGAGGCACCCCAGTCAACAACACAAACTATCATCAGACAAGTAAAGTTGCGTAAGTTATGGCAGATGAGAAAAAAAACAAAACCACCTACAGTATAATGAGAAATAAAGGTTTTTTTCAAACCGTTAAATTTTGGGAAGTTTGTTATGAGGCAAGAGAAAACTGAAGCAACCCTTTAGGATGAACATAATCTTCACCAACTGATACATTATGCAATATGTTAATGATATTATAATATTGCACCATTTGTCATACCACAACACACTTAGCCAATCACCACTGTTGAACATTTAAGTCACTGTTACTCTGATTATCATAAATTACTCTCTTTTTTTCCCCACAAAGTATCTTAAGGCTTACACTTTGTGTACATAATTATTTTCTTAGGATAAACTCTTAGGAGTAGAATTAATAAGACAAATAAGGTTTTCATTTGTACTTCTAAATAGTGTGCAGCAATTTTAAGATATAATTTACAAATTATGTTGGCAGAAAAGGCAAATAACTGTAAGACATTACTTTATAGGACTTTGGAGCAGCATTCAAATATTGAATAACTATCATATAAGAATGTTTGATTACGTAGTATTTATAAATCTAAGAGGCAATTACATGTCTCAACATATAGAAATAATGTAATAATAGACCTATTAAAATGCATGTCTTTTAAAACATGGAGCCCCTATTGCCAGAAGCATTTAGGTAGAAATTAATCATTGTTTTCAGAAGTACCACAATGAGATTAGGTACCTGATTTCTCCCTTTCTCCTTCCTCACCTTAATGAACCACGTTACTCAATGTCAGTATGAGACAGTAATGAATCTTTATCTAAACATAAGTCATGCTTTAAGAATGACAGGGACCAAAATCTTACTCTTTACCCAGTCATCCTAAGACCACCAGCATCTTTCTAGAATTCCCCTAGAACTAATTGCAAAATTTGACACAAACCTCCATGACGTCTTTTTAAGAATGGTATCTCTCCTATGTAAAAGACACAGTAAGGTAAAAATCTGGACAAAAGCAGAAAAGATAGAGATACAAAAAGAGAGCTGAGAATGGAGGTTCCCACCTATAATCCCAGTGATTCCTGAACCATGAGGCAAGATGATCACAAATTCAAGGCTAACTCCACAAATTAGCCAGAGCTTGAATCAGCGTGAAAATAAAGAAGGGCTGAAGATGTAGGTACAACTCCCCTGGGTTAATCTTTAATATCAAAACGGGGTGGTGGGAAAAGTTCTGGTAGTAATCAAATATCCAATTACAGCTACTAGAACTTTCCTGATGCTTAGCCACTTTTCTTTAAATTCTGTAGTCTACCCCAGTGTTTTTGAAATAAATCCCCTTGCTGAAATAAAGCTGCTTTGAATTTTTGCTTGTAACCAAAAATCTTAACTAATAAAACCCTTTTGATCAAAAAGCTTGCAAATTGATTATAACTGCTAGGTAAACACCATATGGAATACTTGCTGTTGATAATCTTGTTAAAGACTATGGAAATCATTTGACAATCCTTGGTGCATTAGGGATAGTCACTTGATCTATGATATGGAATTCAATCATAACTCACTGGCATTTGGGAAACTTTCAGTGCCACAGTGATGGGATCTGCCCTGTGGTAAATATTTGTTTCAAAGTTACTTTAACTGCCAAAATACAGAAGCAAATCTACTACACTTCAGCTAGAATGAGGCTGGTCCACAATTGCTCTGGACATTCTACACTGACAGGTCCCAGCTTCTGGTGAAGAAAATGTATATCACCTTAAACTTCTCCTTTTCTCTTCCTTCCCTTATTTTGTGGTATGCTGCTCAATGCCTCCTCTCTCCCTATTGTTGGCATTTGATTGCTGTATATTCAGATCTAATGACTTTCAGTTCCTTGTAATGGGCCTGGGGAGAAGGCATCGACACCATTTTGCTGTATCTCACAAACTTTCAACAGGTCACTTGTCTGAACAGGTTTTATGCTTGACCATAGAACAAAGAGCCTATTTGATATTAAGTGTTATTAACTGCATGTTCACTAAAATCTACAACCCTTGGTTAGTGGTGCGAATAGTCTGCATTTTAGTTTAAATAGAGAGGTACTAGTCAACAATGAGTCCATATTAATAATCAGGATTTACAACCTCCAAAGACAATGAAGATGAGATTCAATTTCAGTCTTCTAAAACAGACCTACTCAGCCCAGTCATAGTCAACTATAAGCTGCTACGGTTCTGAAAACACAGTCAGTGATCAGAAAACAAAACACAGTCCTATTGATCTTTCTACAGTTTACTTCTTTTCTCTCAGAAGCCAGAATTTCATCTTAGCCTAGCTGCTAAGTTAAATCAGCAGGGAATGTTGAATAGAGGTCAGCTTTCAAGCAAACAAGGTGATATGAAGTATGTGAGTATGAACTTCTTTTACAAACACCTGAGGAGTGGATTTATTTGCAAATGGAAAAATGCACTCCTTTGTACTGGACATGAAATGCTTAGATGTTTATACCATTTATTAGTAACCTCTCTAGAATACTAGGCCCAAAACAAGAGTGCTCTGACTGAAAATTCATGTCCTCTAGTTCCATCTCCCTCTCCTCTCCAGGATAATCAATGACAAAATAAACAGCTCCAAGAATATCAGTAACTATCAGAAGTTTAAAAAAATAAATAAAAATAAAGAAACTGAACAGCCTAAAAGCTGTCCTTTCCCAAAAATAGGTTCCATGGAATACTAGTGTTAAGAAAACGTTTTATGGAAAATAAGAGAAGAAGGGATTTGTTTACAAATAAATTTGGACAACACCATGTACTGTATACATAGCCACTATTAACATATGCAAATCATTGAGAAGCTGAAAGAAACACTTTTAACTTTCTTTTCTTTTTTTTTACACAGGTTTATTTAGGAAAGTACATACACATTCAAGGGAGAATGTAGCCTATCTCCAAAGGAAAACCCACCTAAATTTTGTTTCAACGTCTGAGCTACTCTTGTGAACACTGTCTTTTCACCAAGACAGAATATTGCAATCCTCCGGCCTCTGCCTCAGAAATAGCTAGGATTACAGGCATGCACTTCCATGCCCAACTTCTAGAACGCTTTTTAAATGTAATTTCATCAACTAGAGTTTCAAAACACACTCTGGAAAATTCTTCTCAAGATCTACAGTGCATTGAAGGGGCATTTGCGTGTAATGCAACCTTTCTCAAATTCTCACTAAAATACCAATGAAAACAAAAAGATGGAAATTCATATTAATGTATGAATTAGGTTTTGTAGTCAATATCAGAATCTGGGAGCATTGTCCATTAGTCACAGAATTGGATCTTAAATTGCCTTACTATGCCAATCTATATATAGTATACCTCACCTTCTGCCCATAGGCCAAAAACTCAGGATCTGTGCTAACTAAACACTAATGCTGGTTTTCAAGTCATCCAGAATTATGTCCACAACTCCAATCAATATTTCTCTTTATATAATCCTAAAGAGAGAGTTCCCAGACTTAATGGGGATGGAGAAATGACTGGAATCAATATTTGGCACTGTAGGAGGTAAGCTTCCTATGAAAAATGTAGTAGGTAAAGAATGAGTATCAAAAGATGTTTGGAAAAAGTGGATACTGAAGATTATCATTTTCATTTTGAGGTCCAATTCAGGCAACAGACAGCAAAAATAAGCCAGCAGAACCACAAGAGATTAAAATCTACTGAGTACTAATAGTGTGGTTATTAACCACACCCAAATAAGAAACTAGAAGGGGATTTGTCTACCATCTCTAGTCAGAATGGTCAAGAACATTTAATTAATACTGGGGAAACAATTCCTTTTGAAAAATGGCAGGGGGAGCACAAAACAAAAAAGTCCATCATGAAGCATGAAGACTAGAAAAACAGATTTCTGAATATAAAACATGACTGGAAACTAGAAGAAAATTTTAGGAATAATTTACGTTCTTAAAAAAATACAAGTAGATAATGGTGTTTATAAAATAGCACATTAAAAACATTTAGTGAAAACAGAAACAGTCTGAGATAAAACTGTGAAAAATGATTTCAGCCTATCAGGAAGGATTTTGTGGTAGCAGAAATCGAGTAGTGATTAATCAGAGGGAAAAAAGTAAAGTTCTTTAATATAATGGGCAGCGTAGCCAGTGTATTCTGTGGCCAGAATACTCTGAACATAGGAATTTGGGATGGCATGAGAGTCTTAGGAACAAAATGGATGTGTAAGTCACTAAAATACTTTCTAACTCAAAACTATTTAGAGTCATGACTCCTCATCCAACTCTCATACCTGAGGCAATCCATACCCCTATTACTACTAACATCAATAACAATAATAACAGCTAACACTTGAATACTTGCTGCTATGGTGTGGATCTGGAACATCCCACAAAATCTCATATGTTAAGGGATTGGTCCCCAATGCAACAGTGTTCATAGGTGAGGCCTTTGAGAAGTGATCGGATTATAATGGCTCTAACTTCATCAGTGGATTGATCCACTGATGGAATCACAGTTGAATGGGGCACTGGGAAGTGGTGGAAACTTTAGGAAATGGGGCCTAGTTGGTGGAAGTAGGTCAACATAAGCATGCCCTTAAAAGGTATGTTGTCCCTAGCATGTGCTACCTCCCTCCTCTCCACTCTCCTTCCTGATCACCATGAAGTGAGCATATATCTATGTATCAGGTATCATCGTTAAAAATCATATACTTGCTTTTGCTTATTCCAAGCTCACAGCAAACTTGTATTCTTACTACTCCCACCTTATAGGTTTTAGTGATCAACAATCTGAGGCACAAATAGGTTAAGTAACTTGCCTAAGATCAAAAGTTTAATAACTAACAAAATTTAAGATTCATACCTGAGAATTCCAGTTTTTGAGCCATGCTCTGATTATTCCACTGTGCCGCTTCTACAGGTGTTACAATAGAACCAAGAAGAAGCCTCTGGAGCTTCTTTCCCAACCAAGATATAATCCAGAAGCCCTGAGACATTCCTGGAGAGTTACTAGAAACATCCAAAGAGCAGTAAAGGAAGAAATCACAAAAGTATATGTAACTTCATGACTAATAAAAAGAAATGAAGACTTAAACATGTATGTGCTTCCTTCAAAAAGTCACTTAGGTATATATGTGTGTATGTCTGTGGGTGTCTTTTTATATTTGTATATGTCTTTTTTTTTTTTTTTTTTTTTTTTTTTTTTTGAGAGAGGGAGAGAGATAGAGATAGAGAGAGAGAGAGAATTTTAATATTTATTTTTTACTTATCGGCAGACACAACATCTTTGTATGTGGTGCTGAGGTTCGAACCCGGGCCGCACGCATGCCAGGCAAGCGCACTACCGCTTGAGCCACATCCCCAGCCCTGTATATGTCTTTTTATATTTGTATATTTCATATGTATAATCTCCCTTTACTATTTTTCTCTAGCACCTTCTATAAAGTTATTTGGGACCCATAATTTTATAATTTGGTGTAGAAGTTGTGGAATATTGTTAGAGTCTGTAAACAAGTCAGGATGGCACCAGGCATTTTGCCAGAGAAATGTTAGAGTCTGTAAACAAGTCTGGATGGCGCCTGGCAAAATGCTAGAGGGAGTGGTTTGTGAAGTAACGCCAGCAAGCCATTAAGTGTGGAGATTCCTTATTGGTTGACTGCTGTATCTAGTTTATGCTAATTAAGATAAGCTGTGTGGAATGTATAAATACCTCTGTTGTCCTACAATAAAAGGCTTCCACTCCTGCTGTATCAATCTACACAAGTTCCTCGTCACCCCCCCACCCCCCGCCCCCTGGTTATTTTGCTGCAGCCGGACTGCTGCAGAATATCAAGGTAGAATCACAACAGAACTAAAGGGAAGCTAACTAAAAGCGAGTCTAACATTGCATGTTATTGGAATGACTAATGAGACATTTGCTAATTACTTGAAGTAAAACATTAGAAAAGAGTGTGAAAGTTACACATGGATTTCCAATTTTCCCAGCACCATTTTTTGAATAAGCTATCTTTTCTCAAGTGAATATTTTTGGTGCCTTTGTCTAGTATGAGATAATTGTGTTTATGTGGATTTGTCTCTGTGCCTTCTATTCTGTATCATTGGTCTACGTGTCTGTTTTGGTGCAAATACCGTGCCATTTTTATTACTATGGCTTTGTAGTACAGAATAAGGTCTGGTATTGTGCTGCAACCTGCTTTACTCCTCTTGCTAAAGATTGCTTTGGATATTCTGGGTCTCTTATTTTTCCAAATGAATTTCATGATTGTTTTTTCTAGTTCTATAAAGAATGTCATTGGGATTTAAATAGAAATTGCATTAAATCTCTATAATGTTTTGGTAGTATGTTTATTCTGACAATATTAATTTTTCCTATCCAGTAACATGGGAGCTCTTTCCACCTTCTAATGTCTTCTTCAATTTCCTTCTTTAGTGTTCTGTAGTTTCCATTATAGAGGCCTTTCACCTCTTTTGTTAGACTGACTCCCAAGTTTTGTTTTGATTTTAGGCTGTTATGACTGGAGTAGTTTTCCTAATTTCTCTTTCAGTGGATTCAACACTAATGTATAGGAACATGTTTGATTTGGGGTATTGATTTTATATCTTACTACTTTGCTGAATTCATTTATTAGTTCTAGAAGATTTCTGGTGGAATTTTTTTGGATCTTCTTAACATAGAATCTTGCCATCAGCAAATAGGGATAGTTTGAGTTCTTCTTTTCCTATTTATATACCTTCAATTTCTGTCACAAGCCATCCATGGGCTGTGTGTCAAATGAGCTATGCACATTTGAGCATATGAGGGGACTGGCCTGGCATTACTGCCTGATAGAACTGTGCAACATATGTGTGCCTTTTCTCCCACTCTGCCTTTAATCCCACACAGCACCTGAGATGGGTGTGGCTTTCCAAGAAATCAGTCAATCTGCCAACCACAAGACATCACCAAGCAGGACTCCACCCTTCCAAACCCAATCCCTTGCCTTATTTGGGAGGAACTTTCTCAAATGTCTTTTCCCCAATAAATGGAAAGTTTTGGGTGTGCTCACTCTCTTGCTCCTTCCAGCGCTGTAGCTGACCTTTGGGGTCAATGAGCCGTCCTGCCTTAGAAACTTATGTTCCTGTGCTATGTGGTTTCTTCACCATTTTCTTAGTTACTGTACCAACTTCTTTGAACCCAGTTCATATTGTCAGTCCAGCCAGTTGGCAATAAATTTTTCTCTTGTGTCTAATTGCTCTGGCTAGAGTTTCAAGAACAATGTTCAATAAAAGTGGTGAAAGAGGACATCCTTGACTTTTTCCAGTTTTTAGAGAGAATGCTTTCAATTTTTCTCCATTTAGAATGATGTTGGCCTTGGGTTTATCATAGATAGTATTTACAATACTGAGGTATGTTCCTATTATCCCTCGTTTGTCTAGTGTTTTGAAGTGAAGGGGTGCTACATTTTGCCAAGTGCTTTTTCTGCATCCATTAAGATGATCATCTGATTCTTGTTTTTGAGTCTATTGATGTGATGAATTACATTTATTGATTTCTGCATATTGAACCTACTCTTGCATCCCTAGGATTAACCCCTATTGATTGTGGTACACTCTTTTTAATGTGTTTTTGTATGTGATTTGCCAGATTTTTATGAAGAATTTTTGCATCTATGTTCATCAAGGATATTGGTCGGAAGTTTTCCTTTCTTGATGTATCTTTGTCTGTTGGTATCAGGGAGATACTAGCTTCATAGAATGATTGTGGAAGCATTCCCTCCTTTTCTATTTCATGGAATAATTTGAGGAGTATTGGTATTCATTTTTTGAAAGTTTTAGAGATGTTGGCTAAAAATCCATCTGATCCTGGGCTTTTCCTGATTGTTAGGCTTTTGATGGGGTTGTCTGTTTCATTGCTTGAAATTAATCTGTTAAAATTGTGTATGTCCTCCTGATTCAGTTCGGCTAGGTCATATGTCTCTAGAAACTTGTCAAAATCTTCAAGGTTTTCTATTTTACTGGAGTATAAATTTTCAAAATAGTTTCTGAACCATGATATTTCCTTCTTCATCATGAATTTTAGTAATTTGAGTTTTCTCTTTCTTTCTCTTTATTAGCACAGCTAGGCATTTACCAGCTTATTTGTTTTTTCAAAGAACCAACTTTTTGCTTTGTCAACTTTTTGAATTGTTTCTTTTGTTTCAATTTTATTGATTTCAGCTTCGATTTTAATTATTTCCTGTCTTCTATTGCTTTTGGTGTTGATTCATTCCTCTTTTTCTAGGGCTTTGAGATGTAACATTAGGTCATTGGCTTTTTATTCTATTAATGAATAGAATAAATGCAATGAAATTTCCTCTTAGTATTGCCTTCATAGTGTCCCTGAGATTTTAATGTTGTATCACTATTTTCATTTACTTCTAAGTATTTTTTTATTTCATCCTTGATTTTTTTCTGCTATCCAGACATCACTCAATAGTGTATTTTTGGTCTCCAAGTATTAGAGTATCTTCTATTTTTTTATTTTATCATTGATTTCTAATTTTATTTCATTATTATCTGATGGAATACAGTGTCTTTTTTATTTACTAAGAGTTGCTTTGTGGCATAAGACATGATCTGTTTTAGAGAGGAATCCATGTGCTGTTGAGAAGATAGTGTATTTACTCATTGATGAATGAAATATTCTATATATGTATATTAGGTCAAAATTATTAATTGCATTATTTATTTTTATAGTCTCGTTTTTTAGTTTTTGTTTAGAAGATCTATCCAGTAGTGAGAGAGGTATGCTAAAGTCACCCAGTATTACTGTGTTGTGGTCTATTTAATTTTTGTAATTGAGAAGGGTTTGTTTGATATACATAGATGTTCCATTGTTTGGGGCATAAAAATATTTACAATTATTATATCTTGTTGATATATAATTCCCCTAGGCAGTTTGAAATCCATATGTATGAAATCCATATTTAAATGAAATTAAAATCCTCTCACCATGCATAAAACTCAATCAAAATGACTCAAACACTTAGACATTAGAACAGAGTCACTGTGCCTAATAGAAGAAAAAAATAGGCCCAAATCTTCACCACGTCAGTTTAGGATCTGACATCCTTAACAAGACTCCTAAAGCAGAAGAAGTAAAATCAATAATCAATAAATGTGATGGATTCAAACGATAAAGCTTCTTCTCAGCAAAGGAAACAATCAAGAATGTGAAGAAAGAGCCTACAGAATGGGAGAAGATCTTCGCCACATACATCTCAGATAGAGTGTTAATCTCATGGAAATATAAATGACTCAAAACACTTAAAACCAAAAATTAAAAAATAACCCAAACAATAAAAAGGATAAGCATCTGAATGAACACTTCACAGAAATAATACAATCAATCAACAAATATATGAAAAAATGTTCAACATCTCTAGCAATTAGAGAAATGTAAATCAAAACTACTCTGAGATTTCATCTCACTCCAGTTAGACTGGCAATTATCAAGAATACAAGCAACAATAAATGTAAAAAGGATGTGGGGGAAAAGGTGCACTCATACATCACTGGTGGGACTGCAATTTTTGCAACATTATGGAAAGTGATATGGAAATTCCTCAAAAAACTTGTAATAGAACCACCATTTGACCCAGCTAAAATAGGCATCCTACAGTGACATAGCCAACTCAATGTTTATAGCAGCTCAACTTACAATAGCTAAACTATGGAACCAACCTGGATGCCCTTCAACAGATAAATGGATAAAGAAAATGTGGTATATATACACAATTACTCAACAATAGAGAAGAATAAAATGATGGCATTTGCTGGTAAATGGATGAGCTACAGAATGCCATGTTAAACAAAGTAAGCCAATCCCTAAAACCAAAGGCTGGAATGTTTCTCTGATAAGTGGATGCTAATTCACAGGTGTGTGTAAGGGGCTAGGGAAGAACAGAATTACTTTGGATTGTGCAAAGGGGAGTGAAAGGTGGGGAGGGGTTATGGGGGTAGAAAGAATAGTAGAATGAATCGGACAATATTACCCTATGTGCATATATGACTACATGACTGGTGTGATTCTACATCATTTACAACCAGAAGAATGAAAATTTATACCCATTTATGTATGATGTGTCAAAGTGCATTCTACTGTCATGTATAACTAATTAGAACAAATAAAAATATTACCAAAAAAAAAGCAGTAAACCAAATCCAACCACATATCAAAGATAAAAAAAGAGTGTACATTATTCAGCATACTCCGAAGGACACAAAGATCTATTTAGGTGTATGAAGAAAAGTTACTTTATGTTATTTGTTTATTTTTTATATTACCTTTATAAAATATAAATATGCCAGGTCTCAACCAAAGCCAAGCTTTCCATTCTACCTCTTATTTTGATGATCTTTCCAAGACTCACAATAAAAATCTTTGTCTTTAAGTTAACCATAATTGGTTTCTGTTGTTTGCAACTGAAAAATCTAACAACACGTGTTTATTATATGTCTATGTGTTAAATGAAGGCAACTTAAGCCTATGTATTGACCTTAAAAATTTTGCCAGAAGATAATAGTTATAAAAATAGGGAAGAGAGGGAAAAAAATAAACAAATGAAGTGCTAAAGAGACAATAGAGAAAAAGAAAACTGAGTGAATCTTAGTAGATTTATTAAGCTCAAACTACTTGTTTCAAGAAGGTTAAAAGCCCATTTCTTCAAACACTTAAGTCAGAACAGAAGAGGAAAACACAGCAATGAAGATCTAAAAACAATGACTTGCAGAAAAACCAGGGTATGTGAAGTCAAGTAAAGAGAAATATTCTAGAAAGAATAGAGAGGAGAAAGTGGAGCATTTCCTCTCTATCTAATATATTCAGGCTCTAAAGAGGGATAGAGAGTGCTGCAGAGAATTAAGAAAGACTAGTACTGAGTAAAGAACATTGCTGAGCATTGAGGAAATTAAAAGGCCATGTGGGACCTTACAACAGATAAAAAAATGTAATGAGGATAAAATTAGAAAAATTCATACTCTCAGTAAATATAAAATAAGCGAATTATTAAAAGTCAGAATTAAGAGCTGCCACAGAATGAAAACCAATTGAAACTGTCACCTCCAGAAACAAAATTAATGTCAACAAAAGATGAAACAAGAGATTTCTGAATACAAGTGAACATCTAGCATGAAGTGGCAGTATACCCAGCAATAGTCAGACTCTCTGAAAGCAGAAAGAATGAGACTCACTCAAGCATGGGAGTTGGCAAAGTAAGAGCGACAGAAGGCCAGAAGGGCAGAGGATGTTTAGGGTAGATGTGAATGTCCAACTGGTTTGTATTTGCAGAAAAGTGTTTGCTCAGGAGAAGCACATTTTTTACTTTATTTAGTGGGATAAATATGTAAATAAAACAAATTAGCCTCTTTACCTAAAAATTTTAAAAAGCGAGATTATTTGTGATTCTTATATTAAGTATCAACCTGTGCATAGCAATGTCATAGCCACTGGATAAACTAAGTTTTGTCAACTAGGAAATCAAAGTCATTATAATCTGATTTTGCATTTATATAGGGCTTTTAGAGTTCAGCAAGCTCTTTCATAACACTTACTAGACTCTCATGACTATAAGGTCATATACCATAAAGGACTGCTGGTATGACAGCATCATTTATATAATAGCCAGGATACAGCATTTGCCTCAAGATGTTCCCAAAGTGGTAACTCTCAAACCAACAAAGCAGTCTGTAGCCATTACTTGCCACCATCTAGGCTCATTTTCTTCCATTCCATCTCCCACTTGTCCATTTGCATTTCCCTCAACAGGCCCTTAAAATTCCTTCAGATACCTACCCCTACTAGAAATCAATGCAAGAACATTCATATTCTTGCCAAAGATGTTGTCTTCAGATACTTTCAAAGTTTCCATTCCTGTTAGAACCAGAGCAATGCTGAGTCCCAGGAAGAAACTAGGAAAACAAGCTCTAATACAGCTCTGTGTAACACACTGTCTTCCAAATTACAAAGCAATTACTCTTAAGTCAGATGCCCACAAAGTCTTTTGTGAATAATTCTTTTAGCTTCTGGTCCTTAATTATCCTTGACTCATCTATCTCTAACTCATCTCCTTCCACAAAGTAATCCAGTTGATTTAAAATGTCAACTCCTTCTGTGAAGTGATGGTGTCTTATGTCCCTAAAGCCACAATGTCTCTTGCATTTTAGCACATTGAGATCTCCATATATCTAAAGATAACTTTTCCCAAAACACAGAAATGTCCATCCTAAAAAAAATTCAAGTCTTTGCCATGAAAGGTGAATTAAACACCAAAGGGCTTTTCAAGAAAGTCATGGGTCGATGAAATATCCTTGAAAGAAAAAATAATATAAATTTGGCTCCCATCTTAGTCCATTTCTGGAATAAAAAATACCCTAGATTGGGTAACTTGTAAACAACAGAGATTTATTGCTAACAATTCTGAAAGCTGGGAAGTCCAAGATCAAGGCACCAGCAGACTCAGTGTCTGATGAGGGCTCACTCTGATTCGTAGACACTATGTCCTTCACAGCAGAAGAGCAAAAGAACTAACACGCTCCCTCATACCTCTTTTATAAGGGCATTAGTACCATTCATGAACCTTTAACCTCCCAAAGCCCTACTTTCTATACCCTCATCTTGGTAGTCAGGATTCAACATCCTCCAGTCACATACTATCTGCTTAAGTTATTATCTATTAATCCATATAAATTATGAATTCATCAAATAGATTAATCCACTGATTCAGTTACAGCTATTTTTAATCTAAACATTTCACCTCTGAATATTCTTGCATTGTCTCACACAAAAGCTTTCAGGGGACACCTCATATCCAAACCAAAATAGTCTACCCCTGGTTCCCAAAGCTCATATGCATCTCACATGAAAAATGCATTTAGACCATTTCCAAGACCCCCCCATAGTCTTAACAGTTGAACCACTGCCTAAAAATCCAAGTCCAAGATCTCATCTGAGGCTCAAGGCAAACTCACGGATGTTGTAAAGATCAAAAGCAAGTTACATGTATCTGATATATAAAGGCATAGAGTAAACATTTACATTCCAAAAGGGAGAAAGGGTAGCATAGAAAGAAGGGATGGGACTAAAGCGGGACTAAACTTCAGCTGGGAAAACAAGTCCTATAGCTCCACATCCAGCATCTGTAACACATGGCATCATGATATTCTCTCCAAAGGGCTTGTTGTAGCTCTGTTTTTATAGCCTTGCTGGTTGCAGCCCATTTGATCTCTCTTGGCTTGTTTCTGCTTGATTTCTGCAGTTTTCTTCAACAGTTATTCCATATTACTCGTTCTCTGGGGTACCCCTGCAGCTTTCACTTCTTTCTCAACTCTTCAAGCACTATCCTCTCAGGGGCTGCGTGCAAGGATTTTGACCCTGCTAAAATTTGTCTGGCCTCCCAGGACTTCCTTTGAAATCCTGATGGAAATCTCCATAACCTCCTAACTCTTCTGCATTTCTGCAGAAACAGCGCTATGTGGGTGAGACCAAAGTGTGCCACCATCTTGAGCAGTAACAAGACCTGGGACTACAGTGACAGCAGTCTCTAGTGTGTAGGTGGCTAAGCATGGTTAAAAAAAAAATAAAACTTTCTAGATCCCCCTGTGCAAGCAGAGTGCCCCCATGGTCCCGTGGTATCATCTCAAAAGAATATTTACTTTTATACCCTCTAGCTTGAGATGCATGTGGTCTTGCCAATTCCTGAGATGCCCTCAAGCCATATTTCCTATTGTCTATGAATAAATACTTAGTATCCCTTTAGAGATTGCAATGTCTTTATAATCACAACTTCCTCCGCCCCAGTTTTACTGGCCCTTTTTGGGCCAAAATGCACATTTTTCAAATCTTTCTGCTTTGCTTTCCAATTTGATTATCATAGTAAACTTGGCTAAAAGCTGTCAGCAATATCCATGACACCACCTATGCTATGCTGTGCCTAATGCTATGCTGCCTTAAAATTTTTTCCTCCATATTAATTGGTCCATAGCATTTAAATTAAGCCTCACAGAAAGTCCCTGGATATGAGTAAAATGCAAATATCTTCTTTGCCAGAATGAAACACAAATGGTCTCTGCTGTAATTTCCAATATAGTCCTTCTCCTCTGAAACCTCATGAACCCAGTCTTCTCAGTCCACAGTCCTATAAGCATTCTGGTCTTCTGAACTAGCACCAAAATCACCCATTAAGCTCTGCTCCAAATTTTTCCAAGATCCTCCTAAAAACCAGTTCCAAATGCTTACAAACCACATGGTCACATTAATCACAGCCATGACCCCACTTCTCAGTACTAATTTCCATCTTAGTTAGCTTTCCATTGCTGTGTCCAAAACATTAGACAAGAACAACTTATAGGATGGAAAGTTTATTTTGGCCCACAGTTTCAGAGGTTTAGTCATCATCAGCTTAATTCATTGTCCTGCGTTCAAGGTGAGGTAGTACTTCATAGTGGAAGGGCATGATAGAGAAAAACTGCTGGGTTCATGACAGCCAGGAAGCAGAGAGAGTTTGAGTACAAGAAGCCAAAGTGATATTATCCCCAGGGGCATGCCCTCAATAGCCTACTTCCTCCAACCACACCCTACCTTCCTACAGTTATCACCCATGAATCCATTTATTTATATCATTAATCCATCATATGTATTAACTCACTGATTAGGAATCAGCTCTCATAATCTAATCATTTAAAAATGGCTGGGGATGTGGTTCAGTGGTTAAGTGTCCCTAGTACTATACACACACACACACACACACACACACACAACCATATATATATATATGTACTTTACAAGTACTAATATTAGTACCACAGAAGTACTAGAGTAAGAAAAATAAGAAATAAATAGATGGTAGATGGCAAATGGATGAATGGATGATTGAGATTGATGCTGCTTTGAAAATTTAAAGTAGTAAATGCATTCAGTTGCCAGGCGTGGTGGCATATGCCTACAATCTCAGCAACTAAGAAGACTGAGGCAGGAGGCTCACAAATTCAAGGCCTTCTTGGGCAACTTAGTGAGATCCTGTCTCAAAACAAAAAGTAAAAGGGGCTGGGGATGCAGCTCAGTGGTAGAGTGCCCCTGGATGCAATCTCCAGTACTATAAAAAAATAAGCTAATATTCAGTTAACTTTGATGGGGGCCATGGCTTGAATGGTGATCTTGGTGAACCTATTAGTACCACACAAGTACTCTTCTCAAAGATTTGGTTGAACCTATTATTGACAAAGGTGGTGAGCAGATCAAATAAATCTGCATGAATTGGGAACTTCAATCATAACTGATAGGCCTTTAGAAGTAATTGAAGATTGGATCATTACTATTACAAGAACACAGGATTTGATAAAGAATACACAGTATTTGCTGCAGGACAGCATGAAGCATTATTCTTGAAAGTTTTTCTAAGACTCCTGAAGAATTAAAGGAGTCCTATATCTTTTTATTTGTCTTTAATCTTTTAAAAAAAATTATCTGTTAAAAAAACAGCATTCCTCTATTTCAGAAGTATTCTGAATTTCAAACAGGGTTGGGGAAGTAAAGGGGGTGTGCAAAAACTAACATTAAATTTGGAAACAGCAGCAAAGTGAGTGAATTTTTATTTTTTGTTCATTGTTGTTTGCTAAAAAAATAAAGCAAAATTCTCTCACATAATTACTGTGAACACATAGTGTTGTAGTCAGCTTTTTCACCACTGTGACCAAAAGACCTGACAATAACTATTAGAGAAGAAAAAGTTTATTTGGGGGGCTCATGGTTTCAAAGGTCTTAGTCCATAGATGGCTGACTCCATTCCTTCCTCAGGGCTTGAAGTAAGGGAGAAATCATAGTGGAAGTGCCTGGTAGAGGAGAGCAGCTCAGGACATGGCACCATAAAGTGAGTGTTTGGGGGTGGAGGGGTTCTTTATTCAACAAGGACACAATATAAATCCCAATGGCTGACCACAGTGACCTACCTCCTTTAGCCACCCCTACCTTCCTACTGTTACACTCAGTTAATCCCTATCAGGGGATTAATGCATAGATTGGCTTAAGGTTCTCCTAACCCAATCACTTCACCGCTAAACCCTCTTGTATTGTTTCACATGCAAGCTTTGGTGGGGATGCCTCACATCTAAACCATAACACCTTGTTTTGTGGTCATTGTAAAAATTTGTGGGGATAGGATGGAAAGTAACAGTAGTCTGCATGTCTCTGTTTCAGTTGAGAGGTGTATGTAAAATATGGTTTTTTTGAAAGAAATGTTTTTAAATATATTTATAATGAGACTTTAAAAAGGATTCCTTATGTTATGCTATAGCCATATTGTAAATCAATATCATAATGTCCAGGTTATGAAAACTTCAGAAGTTTCATCTTTAATTTGGTTTTAGTGAATATTGGGGAGATGAAAATCTCATACTGGATCACATGTTAAAAAATATAAACTGTTAGACTGGGGTTGTGGCTCAGTGGTAGAGTGCTTGCCTAACACATGTGAGGCACTGGGTTTGATCCTCAGCACTACATAAAAATAAAATAAAGGTATTGTGTCCATCTACAACTAAAAAAAATTTTTTTTAAAAAAAGCATAAACTGTCAACATCAGTAGAATATTGTGATGCTCAAAGTGGTATTTGTACAAATTGAATCTGTCATGACCTTGGTCAAATAAGAGTATATTTATTTAGGAGATAAATGAGAGCATGAAGAAACTAGAAGGTGCAAACCAGAGTCAAAATTACTGTTACTTATTTTATCAGAGGGCATTTTTTACTTTTAAGAAAATAAAATGAAGGGAAAGGTGGAAATAAATGATTTTTAAACTGCAATGACATATAAATGGGAGAACAAAGATAAGGTGGCCATACTTTAAAGTGCCGGGAACTTTAACGATGATTCAACTCTAAGTTTTGGAGTTATAAAGAATGGACTCCTATGAATTGATGAAAAAGTGTTGAAATGGATTTACTTAAGGTCATTTTTACAGTGAACGTTTTGGGGAAAGGGAAACCTCAGGGAAAATGAAGCAAAGACATACTGAAGGAAAGATGGCAGAGCAGATAGAAGCTGTCCATGTTTCAGAAGATGGATCTCAGCAGATCGATAGGCTTCTTGAAAATCTGTTAAAGCAGTTTTATAAATCTGGCTCCTGGAGCAAGATTGCAGCCACTGAGAAAACTGTTTTGTGAGAGCTCTAAAGGAGAACTTGTGCATGACAGAGCCAGACTGCATTAGTTAACTGCATAGTTGTTAACTATATTACATGTGAGCCAAAAAAAGTCCTGTTGTAAATTGAAAGATTCACATGATAATTGTGTTCGGAAGCATTCAGAAGGAAAACAGGGAGTTTCTGAGCCCATTTTCAATGTCAGTCTTGATCTCTATAATTAGCCACATGCCTGAAGAGTTGAAAAGACTTCCTGAGTGATTTCTGATTGTGTGACCTCCGAAGTGCTGGGTGGACAGGAGTGTAAGTGGTGACTTCCTAACTCTACATTCAAACTTCAGTATGCAACACAATTGTCCTTTATGTTCACTCTATATTTAGAAAAGTCACACTCTGCTGTGGGGCTAGAAGAGCTTTGGTGTTCATGGTTCTAATTACTTTCAAATGGTCTGAATCTCATCAGATTCTTTGTTGGAATTGGCAACATCTGACCAGTCTGATGCCCTTCCACAATACCCCTTGAGTTTCATGGGAGGAGCCATGAAAGCAGCTTTGATTCCGATGCCCTTACTCAGAATCTAAGCTAAAGTTCAGTGCATAAAGATCAGCTTTGTTTCTGCCAAAGCAAATGCACTGTTAGAATTTGGAGACAATATTCACCTCTTTCTCGTTATTTTAATTCATTTGCATCTCTACAAAGGGATTTAATACTATTTCCGTCAGTTTTTTCCTTCTAGTATTCTAAATAGGTTAGTGTTATCCACATTAAAATAAACAAGTGACTTACAGAAATTATTGTTTTTTTGCAATCAAATATAATAACAATGTGACCTAATAAATATGTTAATAAAAATGTTCCTGTCACAACGTTATTAAAAACTCATATTCCTCCTAAGGACTACCTCCTATACAGCAGGCACTTAATGGAATGAGGATAATCATTCTTATGTAGGAAAAGAAATAAGGAAAAGCCTTATTTCTAAGGCTTTGGTTGGCATTCCAGTGTTTCATAGTGGAAAACTTTGGAGAGATTTACTGTGATCCTTAGAGAATGGTATGGGTTCTGTCAAATGTGTTCAAAGCCCTGGTCTCTGAGGAGAATGTTTGAAATAGCTGTCTTTCTCAATGCTTTTATTTTGTTAGAGAGCAGAAAGTGGTCAAGGTCTTGGGCTCAAGGCCTTCACAAGCTAGTTAGCTTTGTTCTGTTTTTTGTTTATTTTCCATGTCAAAGTTTACCCCACTCCAAGCAGGGCAGAGAAAAATAGTTAACTAATAATCCAAGCTATTGGTCTTGAAGATGGTAAGGAAAACAACACACGTAGCCTGGTGCAAATATTTCACTGACCTTTGAAAATCAATCTAAAGGGTAAGTCCTATGTAATAATACTGTACCATAAAAGACCAGAATATAACATCCAGAGTATGCCCCTGTGAAACAAGGATTATTTTGAGCTGATTGTTTTAAGACACAAAAGACAAAAGAATCTCTGAAAACATAAAATTAACACTCTTGAAAGGTAAATTTGCTTCTAGCAAGAAAATCTCCCTTTGTAGGGATGTCTTCTGTGGAACAGGAAGAGAAGGATGATTCTAACTCACAAGAAACTCATATCAATGAAAAAGGCATGTATTTAAATTTGCATATCAAATTGTACCCTTATTTATTTTACCTCTCCTAGGCATCTTTCCAGAACCTATTACTGGCCTTTTCTACCTCCTTCTTTGTTTAGGTCAATAATAGCATTTGAGCCTGAATTGAAAGTTACCTGTTTAAGACTTATTCATTTTGGCGGTTTCTTCTATGAGATGTCCATAAACATCTGCATTGTTTTCTCTTGTGAATCTTGTCATTTGTTACAGAAGAATAACTCAGAGTGTTTATTTTTCCTTCCCTAGAACATAATCATGTTTGTAAATTATTTTAAAAACAAACTTTTCTTGTTCCCCTACTTTTTATAAAAAGTTTAAGTATTTAACAATATAGTATGGAACCATCCTACCTCCATATTTCCAAAAACAGAAAATTAACATTTTCATTTCAGCTAAAATTTATGGCATATAATTGAAAGAACTGAAATCTTCCTGTATCTGCAAATCTCAATAAGCTACTCAGGAAATTCTCTCTTTGTGATATTATTCATTGCATTGTCTTCTAAGGCATTTGCTAGAGCTTATTTTATAATCAGAGTACATAGGAGCAGACAATTCACTTTGTCATCTCTTCTGTATACCTATTCCTTTCCCATTTTATTGCATTGCATTTTCTTTTCCATTTGACAACTTGTACTTAATATGTAAGCCAACCCTCACTCCAGAGCAAAACTACTTGGGACACCCATGTCGTCTTAGATATGTTCTCTCACCATGTTAGGCAGCTAGTCAGCCATAAACAAGTGGGTAAGGAAGGACAATGAAGGGTATTAACTTACAGGGAGGACATCAGACATATACACCAAAGCCATATGTCATAGGACAGGGAACGATAAAGAACCTTATTGAGCTGGACATGGTGGCACATACCTATAATCTCAGCTACATGGAAAGCTGAGATAAGAGGATCATGAGTTCAAAGTCAGCCTCAGCAAAAGTAAGGCACTAAGCAACTCAGTGAGACCCTGTCTCTAAATAAAATATAAAATAGGGCTCAGTGGTTGAATGCCCTGAGTTCAATCCCCAGTATCCAAGGGGAAAAAAAATAAAATTTATTACCTTATTAAAATAAACATTTGGAAAATTGAAACTCTTAGACCAAACCTTCCAGCCATAGTTAATTATAGCCCCTTAAGAAAACAGTTGTTTCAAGATCATGTCACACCCACCCCTTCTGGCCAGGTCTCAGGATCCTCCTCGCCCTGTGACTAGGTCATCAGGTCTTTCACAGAGAAACTCTCTGAGGACTAGACAGAAGAGTAATAAACCACTTAAGGGGGAAATGTGAGACTACGGCAAGAGCAAAGAAATCAAAAACACTCAAAAAACCAAGACCCTCTGTGCCAGTGTCTCCAGGTCACTCTGTGCCTACACCATACGCTTACCTCTCTTATCTTTCTATCTCTAACAAACACCTGCTTGTTACTCTGTGAAACTTGCTTTAAATTCTTCCTGTGGGACCACAAGAACTGGTAGCTATGGATTCCTGTTGTCTCATGGGTTCTGTGGATCTCCTCCTCTGAAACAACCAGATAAACTCCTTGTCCTATAATTTTTTTTTCCAGGTTCTCCTTCCTGACTAAAATTAAACAGTTCTGTCCCATCCTTTAAATATCCTACAAAGGGCAAATAGATCTTCATAAATGTTCATTCTTTACCATATAATTGCATTTTTGTGCGTCTACACTAAAAAACTATTAGGGTTTTTCATACTGTGATGAAAACCATTTGGAGAGAGCTCTTCCTTTGGTTCTGTCAAAGAAAAATTGCACCAGATAGAGTTAAACAGTCAAAGAAGATTTTAGGCTGTCTTCTTTGATATAATGAGAGCAACTAAGAACAGAGCAGGGAGGAAGAGCAGGAGGAAAAGATTAACATTAAACAGATACATGAGGTGGGAGGGAAAGGGAGAGAAAAGGGAAATTGTATGGTAATGGAGGGAGACCCTCATTGTTATACAAAATTACATATAAGAGGTTGTGAGGGGAATGGGAAAATAAACAAGGAGAGAAATGAATTACAGTAGATGGGGTAGAGAGAGAAGATGGGAGGGGAGGGGAGGGGGGATAGTAGAGGATAGGAAAGGTAGCAGAATACAACAGTTACTAATAGGGCATTATGTAAAAATGTGGATGTGTAACCAATGTGATTCTGCAATCTGTATTTGGGGTAAAATTGGGAGTTCATAACCAATTTGAATCTAATGTATGAAATATGATATGTCAAGAGCTTTGTAATGTTTTGAACAACCAATAAAAAAAAAGAAGATTTTATTCAGGATGAGTGAAATAGAAGAGAATGAACTCAACTCTGAATATAAGAGGGACAGTTAGGTATTTATATCCAGTGGGCAGGGAAAGCGGGTCTAGTACAGAAAATTGCTAAAAGGAGCATGATTAGATATCAAGGGCAGGATAAGGGAAACGTGATTTAATGTTGGGGTGGTGGATTCTAGATAAACTGGCTTAGCAGGATTCTTGCTAAAACTGGGCTCAGAAGGCCAAGGACAGAGCCTAGTCAGGAGAAGGTTTCAAAGAAACATGACTGAAGGGCCATCAGTGAGAGTCCTTGTCAGTTCATAAGCCTTCAACTGCCTCTCAGATAGTGAAGGGCACATTTTATCAGACACTCATGTGGTCATTTCATTTTCTAACCTAAGATGACTTTAAATTCTGACTGGTTTTCAAATAAATATTTTGTTTATTTACATTTCAAAAGTTCTGTGTTCTTGCTGGCTGCCTTCACCTTGAGGTAGCAAAATCTGATAATACTCTGGATTACATCATCCAGATGAGTAACATGATTTTCCTTAATATATGCTTGTGACAAAGATTCTCTCCTTGAACAAAGTTCACACAGAGTCCGCTGAACTCTCTTCTCAACTAGGCCCAAGCCTTTGGGATTCTGTCTTTTCAATGTCCTATCCCTGGGCTATAAATCTTCATTTTTACCTGTTATATTTTGAGTGAGGCCAGTTCTTTATTGATGTCTCTCTTCCCCTATTGCAGTAGTTGCCAAATAAAACCTATTTTTACCATTTCAACTACTGTCCGGCTCTACTGTCTCCTCTCTTTTTATATGAAAAAGGGATGCTGGTATGGATTTAAAATGGTTACAATTAAATTATAAGTTGGCAGTGGAAATTAGCAATAGTGTTTACTTACATTTTGACAGAGAAAGATAAAACTATTGAGTAGGCTCCTGTACTTTCGTTGTTCCGTATCTGGAACAACTGGTACTCCATGACTAAAACTCACAATGAAGAAAGAGAAGAGCAGATTCCTAAACCAGAATTTACTCTAGATATGCTATGAGGCCTTGGGTTCTGTTGTAAGCTTTGATTTGGTAACTAAAAGTAACAAATATTGTACCTTACATTTTGAAATGTCTTACAGTGAGTATATAATAGTTATTCAAAGTGTGTCTAATGTTTTGTACTCTTCAAAGTTCTTAGTGTTTTGAAGAGATTTAGCTAGTGATTATTATGTATCATTTAGGCATTAATGAAATCTTTAAATTCATTTTAAATACTCAATTTTTAGAGGTGTCTTTGAGTAAACAAAGGAAACGTAAAACACTAATGCAAAACAGATTGGTAGAAAGATCAAATAAGAAACAAAGATAATGTGTTTCTCTGAAATTTGAAGATAAGAATGATGGTATGAAAGGATAGAAGAATGGAAGAAATTAGTAGTGAGATTAGTTATAAAAACTGCTTTTCCTATAAGATAGAACTTAACTCTCTTGAATATTAAGTTCAAGGTAAATTCTTCATTTGGGCTCCATCAATTTAAAAATCATAACTTCTCTGAGAACAGAAACAAACTTTCTTTATTGCATATATTGCTGTGTTCAAGTAAGGGATTCGACTTATGTGTTACTGAAGTGCTATGTTCTCCATGTGAAGTGCTTTGTCTTTAAAATACATAGTGCTATACTGAATATGAATGAATAAGAATATGCATATTCATATGCATGAATATGCTTTCAAAGGGCAGATGAAACACTCACATATTTAAAAGAAGAATTATAAAATATGGCCACTTAAAAACTGAAAGGTAAAAGCATATAGTCTACCAACTGCTGAATTAGAAGATCACAGATGAAAAAAATCCAAAAATTATCCATCAGATAAATTTCAGAATCTATGAGTTTGCATATTAAGATTGTGTTTTAATAAGTATATCGCTTTAATATATTGTCATTCACTTAAAATAACTTTCTATGCTACTTCATCCCAGTCAGCTTCAAGAAGGAGGGGGCAATTGGCCAGCCACAGAGAAGTGGAACTAAAGAACAATGTGTGTCAAAAAAATGCTATTTAGAATTCCAACTGTTGGTGAAATTGGAGTTGGCAGTTATAATTGTAGGTGGAATTTCTGTGAGAAGAATGTAATTATCCAAACTGGATTTTAACCAACACACCTGAACACTTCAAAAAATATTTTAATACCATAAATAAATACCTCCTTTGTTCCATTGCTCAGTGGAAAGATACCTGTTCATGGGGCAGGTTGAACCCCTGGGGTTCTGCTTTAGTTCTGTCTCAGAAGGAAAACTGTCACCTCCTGAATTGTCAATCTTCTGCCTGTGGAGATCTTTGATCAAGCAAAGAAAACCATTATTAGGTATTTGATGGTTCTTATTAGCACCTGGTATTTTAGACATTTATGTTCAAATACTTTTCATTAGGTAGGTCAAAAGAAGTTCAAAAACTCTACCAGGGTCAGAACTAAAAGCCACTGATGGCAGTTGGCCTGGGGTGGGAATGGCTCAAGAACAGTTTTCCTGTTGGATCTCAATCAAAAACAAATGTTTCTCCAATGACAGGAGACAGTATGGAACTCTTCATAGGAGCCGAGGCAGCACAGAAGACATAGTGTTGAGGAAAACTAAAGGCTGAGGTCAGAATGGAACAAGTAACATTACAAGGCCATTCCCCACAAGAGTATGTGAAGTAGACAGCAGGATTTCTTCAAGAATTTTTGGAGGACGTAAAATTTTATTTTGAACATAATTGTTCCAAAAGAAAAGCTTTAGACAAATTTAATAGAGTTTAACTGAGCAGTGATCAATCTGCTACTCAGGTAATCCTCAGACTCAGATAAAGTTCTGCTCTGAACATGGACAGGCAACATTTATGGACAGAAAGTGGAAGTAGAGTATGGCAACAGCTTGAGGGCAATATTGTTTGCCTTATATCCACACAGGTCTGATCACTGAGACTGAATGCTCAGTTGCTGATTGGCAGAAACTACTCTTAATTTAGGCTTTCAGTTTGTTGGCATATTAAGTTAGGTTGCATATTCTTATGTTACCCAAAGCTCAGTCCTTGTCCCTGATGCCAATCCAATAAGGAGAACAGGCTGTAAGAAAAAAAGAAAAAGAAGTTCTATTGCTTTGCTAGAAAAGGAGAAAAACAAGGGACACCAGTCCCAAGGCTGTGATTCTCCCATCAGGAGAACAACAGGTTTTTAAAGAGGTGATTCATGTTCTCCGTGTGCAGTTGTAATCCACTTGTTAATTTGGGAGATAGTCATTTCTTAGATCTGGTATCATCCCAGAAGTCTGAATTACTTTGCTCTTGTGCTGGGTGTTTGCTCAAAGAGAGTTAACTCTGCCTAGGATGGGGAAGAAAGGTAATCCTGTTTCTCAGGAGATTAGAGAGGGAAAGATTAGGGGGCTGGGATTGTGGCTCAGCAGTGGAGCGCTCCACTAGCACGGGCAGGACCCGGGTTTGATCCTCAGCACCACATAAAAATAAAGGCATTGTGTTGTGTCCATCTACACCTAAAAAAATAAATAAATAAAAAGAAAGGGAAAGATTAACAATGGGAGATTTGGAAGGGGGAGGGATAGAAGAAGAGAAAGAAACATGTTCCCTTTAAAAATAAGTCATAGTGGCAGAGCAACAAGGGCTATATTCAAAGCATGTAGCAGACCACTGTTAAACTTACATAGAAACTCAAGGTACAGAAGCATCCCTGGATCAAATTTAGTTTAATTTATTAATAGTTATTGTACGTGCATGTATTGAGCACTTTCATATACAAACTAAAAATGTAATATTTTAATAATATGGCCCCTAATATCTTAAAGTCACATCTTAATTTATTTATTTAGATGTACTGGGATTGAACCAAAGGGTGTTTATCACTGAAATACATCCCAAGTCCTTTTGTTGTTGTTGTTATTTTTAATTTTTAGACAGGGTCTTGCTAAATTACCATGTCTGGCTTCAAGTTTGCAATCCTCCTATCTCAGTCTCCCAAATTGCTGGGATTACAGGTGTTGCCACCGCACTCATTGGCTAACTAAAGCCACATTCATTGGCTAACTACTAACAGCATAGTGAAGTTTACCATTCCTACTCTTCCCCTTACAGAGTGTGAGCCTACTTCCCTCATTTATTACATGGAGATATTAATATCAGAAGCCATAGGATAGGTTTATTGCAAGTATTGAGTGAACACCTACCTGTAAAACACCCAGAACAATGCGGGGACCATGGTGAGTGCTATATAACTGTTTTCCACTGTTATTTCAAGAAGGACTAACAGTTTCCAAAAAACTCAACATACATACACTATGAAGATGCCAGAAATTGAAGACCACGGGAAGAGAAACTCAAGGATATGAGAACAAATACTTGGTTACATCTGCCTAAAAACTTTATCAATTCCCTAATGAGTTATAAGAAGTCAATTTCAGAATTTCCCTCTCTCTATATTTTTTTAATTTTTGTTTATTTATTTGTTTGTTTGCTTGTTTGTTTTGGTACTAAGGATTGAACACAGGGGTGATCATTACTGAGCTATATCCCCAGTCCTTTTTGATTTTTACTTTCAAACAGGGTCTTACTAAGTTGCTGAGGCTGGCCTTGAACTTGTGATCCTCCTGCCTCAGCCTCCCAAGTTGCTGAGGTATAGGTACATGCCACTGCGCTGTCAATTTCCCTGTATGTTATATATAGGCTATTACATATAATTATACTCTGCTAACTATAGTAAAAAGTATTTAATTCTCATTTTGGACTACGGATTTCAACATTCTCAATGAATTCTCCCATTTTATTTATATAGTATTTAGTTAAATAACCCATTCAGATATTATAAAGGGTATAGCTACTGATCAGACAAAAAGAATGGCACACATATTGAATGCTGCATCAATAAATATCTTGTCTATATGGTCTTTTCACATTCTAGTGCCCAGAGTACATAAAATCAGATATATCAGATGCAAACTTTACAGTATTTTTTTTAAATTTATTGCTTATAGAATAGTTTTGAATTATAAAAATTTGATAAAATAGTGTATCTATATATATATCCAATCCATTACTCCTTTTATTAACATCTTGTCACAATTAATGAGCCAATATTGATGTATTACTATTATTAACTAAATTACAGACCTTATTCAGATTTCTTTAGTCTTCACCAAATATTCTTTTCCTATCTCATGATCCCATCCAGAATTCCACACTACGTTCAGATATCACATCTCCTAAGGCTGCTTGGCGATTACGGGTTTCCAGACTCCCCTTGTTTTTAATTACCTTGACAGTTTTTCAGAGTGCCAGTCAGGTATTTTATAGAATGTTCTTCAATTGGTATTCATCTGACATTTTTCTTATGATTAAAATGGGGATATATGTTTTAGAAAAAAAATTTAGTTACTTATCAGAATAAACTCAAAATTTTTAATTTTGTTCTGTGGATTATAACCCAATAGTACTTTATTCTATTGTTTAAATTGTTCCAAATTTGGAAACTGGGAGCTCTTTCAGTTGGCTCCTCTATCCTTTTGACACATCTCCATCATTATAGGGTTGTTTGTTGTTTGGAGAAGGGGAATTTTTTTTAGTATTTTCTTACTTTTGACACTATAAAATGTTAAAAGAAACTCTTCAGAGAGTAGGAAAATGAAATGTCAAAAAGGCATACCTATATTTTTAACAAAATTGAAAAGCATCAGAGAAATAACAGAAGGTAAAATGATTTATTCCATTTTTCTTATCCTTAATTGTTCTAATAGATAAATGTTTGTTCAGTGTTACAAGGTGACTCTGTATTCTAGTACTGAATTATTAGTTCTAAGAGACTTTTATAGCATTTTTTTCTACATTGATAATCATGATTCTGCCAATAAAGATGATTTTATTTTTATTTTCTTCCATATATATTAAACTCTTACTTGTTTTTCTTGTCTCATTGCATTAGCTAGGACTTCCAATGAGACGTTGACTAGCAGCAGTAATAGAAGACATCTTTCCTTTGCTCATGATCTAAAGGGGAAAGCAAAAGTATGCAGTCTCTCATCAATACATGTGATGTTATATAGAGATCTTTTGTGATTTTTTTTAATGAAGTTGAGAAACGTCACTCTTTTTCAGATTGCTGAGTAGGTATTGATTTTTTTTCAAATGATTTTTACTGTCAATTGATGTGATTTTTTTCAGCGTTTTATTTTATTTTTATTTATTCTTTTTAAATATCATGACAGTAGAGTGTATTTTGATGTATCAAACATACATGGAGCATAACTTCCCATTCTTGTGGTTGTACATGATGTGAAGTTACACTGGTCATGTATTCATATATGAACATAGGAAAGTTAGGTCGAATTCATTCTACTTACTTTCTCATTCCCATCCTCCTTCCATTCCCTTCAACCCCCTTTGTCTAATCTAGTGAATTTTCATCCCCCCTCCCTTTATTGTGTTATCATCTGCAAATCAGAGATAACACCTGGCCTTTGGTTTTGGGGGGTTGGCTTATTTCACTTAATATTATAGCCTCCAGTTCCATTCATTTACCAGAAAATGCCATAATTTCATCCTTCATATACCACATTTTCTTTACCATTAATCTGTTTTAGGGAACCTAAGTTGGTTTCATATCTTGGCTATTGTGAATTGAGCTGCATTAAACACTGATATGGCTCTGTCACTGTAGTATACTGATTTTAAGTCCTTTGGATATAAAGTGAGGAGTATGATAGTTGAGTCAAATGGTGGTTCCATTTCAAGTTTTCTGAGGAATCTCCATACTACTTTCCAGAGTGGTTGCACCAATTTGCCATTCCACCAGCAATGTATGAGTGTATCTTTTCCCCCACATATTCAACAATGTTTATTGTTACTTGTATTCTTGATAATTGCCATTCTGACAGGAGTGAGATAGAATTTCTGGGTAGTTTTAACTTGCATTACTCTAATTGCTAGAGATGTTAAACAATTTTTCATATTTGTTGACTGATCAGATTTCTTCTTCTGTGATGTACCTGTTCAGTTCTTTTGCCCATTTATTTATTGATTTGTTTGTTTGTTTTTATTTTTGGTGTCCAGTTTTTTGAGCTCTTTATATACCCTGGACATTAATGCTCTATCTGAGATACAGGTGGCAAAGATTTTCTCCCATTCTGTAGGCTCTTTCTTCACGTTGTTGATTATTTCCTTTGCTGTGAATAAGCTTTTTAGTTTGTTACCATCCCTTTTGTGGCTTCTTGATTTTACCTCTTTTGTGGCTTCTTGATTTTACCTCTTGTGCTTTAGGAGTCTTCTTGAGGAATTTGGTTCCTAAACCGACATGATGGAGATTTGGGGCTACTTTTTCTTAAAGTAGGTGCACAGTCTCCGGTCTAATGCCTAGGTCCTTGATCCACTTTGGGTTGAATTTTGTGTAGGGTGAGAGATAGGGGTTTAATTTCATCTTGCTACATGTGGATTTCCAGTTTTTCCAGCTCCATTTATTGAACAGGCTATCTTTTGATGTGATATTTTTAATGTGATTAGTTTTCAAGTGTTGAACCAGCCTAGTACATCTGGAATAAATCCCACTTAGTCATGATATAAAATTCTTTTCATATATTGGTGGATTATTTACTAATATTTTGCTGAGTATTTTGTTTCTATGTCCATAGGCTATATTGGCTTGTATTTACAGTACTTTTAAAATGAACTTTATGATATTACTTTCAAGTATTTTCTACATTAAGTTAAATTCACTGTACAAATCCTAAGCTATGTATGCACTTTGAACAGAGAATACAATGGGATATGATATAAGATAGGAGGCAGGAAAGCATGATGAGTATTACTTAAGATATAGTCAAATCCATATATTTATCTTTAAATTAGCATTATGGTTAAAAAAAGTAATACTGAAAGAATCTTCCTCATATAGGAGGTTACCTTCATTTCAGTATAGCTCTTTACAATAAAGATAAAGTTGATTGGTCCATAAGTGGAGAAATATTTAAACCTTTTATTTTTAAATAAAAATGTTTTTAGTTCTGAGCATTTGGTTTTAGTTTTGAGCATTTTTTGCAAGGAGAAAATAAAGTATAAACATTTTAAGATACACATTCCCTCTGAGACACTGTTTTGGATGCTTGAGCAAAGGAAGGAATCGAAGAATCGAATAAAAATTAAACATCAAATAGAAATTAGTGGTATATCTTGATTGCCTGAATATATTCTAATCATCTATTAAATACACGCACACACATTCAGGCTATGTGTGTGTGTATGTTCAGGCAATCATATGTTTGATTTTTGCAGGAAGTATATTCTATACTTATTACAACAAAGTTTCCCCCACCCTCAGTAATGGGGATTGAATCCAGGTGTGCCTTACGCTGATCTACATACCCAGTCCTTTTTATTTATTTATTTCAAATTTTGAGACAGGAGCTCACTGAGTTGCTGGAGAGGTTTATTGTTGCTGAAGCTGACCTCAAGCCAGTGATCTTCCTGCCTCAGAGTCCCAAGTCACTGAGATCTAAAATTGGCCTACAAGTTGGAATAAATTTTGTATGAAATAAATTGCACGTGTTAAAATTTGATGTATTTTATCTCATTTCATAAACTGATGAGCCCATTTTTAATCTTCCTAGCAAACAGTATTTGAAAGACAATTTCTACTTTAAATGAATGCTATCACATTTAGAAAAATCATACTTTTTTAAAGGAAAGATTGTAGTAAAACTGAAAGCATTACTTTGAAATTAGTCATTCATTCCCCGCAACTCTCATTATTGTAACAGTTAACAATAATTGGAATTCACAATGTTTTTATGATTTATATTGTCATTTTACAGACCTGAAATGTACTTGAAGGGAATGTTTTGGGGATAGCTGCTATTAGCTAATGCATGCATTTCCATAATCCAGAAGAGAAAAGAATGCAAAAATCAAAAAAATTTCATGACTCTTGGCCCTCATTTTTAGTTCTCTGAGTACAAGCTAGCTAAAAAACATTTTGCAACATACACTGCATACTTTTTAGTGTAATAATTTTATTGTTTTTTTGTAAATGTGGTGGCACCAGCTCCAGAAATCATAGAAAAAAAATCAGTTATGGAATCTCTTGTTCACAACTTACTCATCTTTACATCTCTGAATAGCAATTGTTCTAATTGTTTGTGAAGCTCTCTAAAGTATGCTATATCTCTGTCCACCCAAAAAAAATATGAATAAATTTCAACTGTGCTGTGATTGTATGAGAGACAGAATTTAAATTCTCCTTGTCTACATGTCTAATGGAATAGAAATGTGCAGTTGAGCCCATTGGTGCCAAACCTAAAGGGAGTTTCTGTAACAAAAGTAGCCAAGAAGTTCAAAACCTCCCTTGCACTATTCAGTGTTTTATAATTATTTAGGTTCTCAAAGGTTTTGATAGCTTGAGCACAAAGGAATGTTTCAGTTTCAAAATTGTGAAACTTGGGTCTGGGGCTAGGGGTATTGTTCAGTGGTGGAGCACCTGCCTAGCATGCCCAAGGACCTGGGTTCGATTCCCCAGTAATAGAAGACGGAGGAGGAGGAGGAGGAGGAGGAGGAGGAGGAGGAGGAGGAAGAGGAGCTAGAGGAAGGAGGAAGAGGAGGAGGAGGAGGAGCTAGAGAGGGAGGAAGAGGAGAAGGAGGAGGAGGAGCTAGGGAGAGAAGAAGAGGAGGAGGAGTTAGAAGAGGGAGGAAGAGGAGGAGAAGGAAGAGAAGAAATAAAGAAAGATATTTTGAGGAAGAGGAGGAGGGAAGAGAAGGAGAATAAAGAAAGAAAAAAACTTTATTGTCACTGTTCAGAAGACAAGAGAAAGAAAGAAAGCTTATTGTCGCTGCTCTGAATAAATTTCACAATTCCTATGGAGAAAAAAATGAATTCAGATTTTCCTAAACCACTTTTATTAGACTGAATTTTCCAATAGAAGAAAGAATATTGAAATACATTCTATGCAAAAAATTTGATTTCAATCAGTTTTTCAACAATGGTATGTCAATGCCATCAAAGCTTTTTATTTTTTTAATTCATAGTACAGATGCCTAAATAATTAGAAAAAATAGTATTCCTAACATGCTTTTTCCAGTAATGTCAATACATTATTTTTTTTCCTCCAATTCTTTAGGAACTATATTCTACCTTTTTCTTTAAGTTCATGACTCCCTTTTCTATCCATACAGATAGATTAAATGCCAAGAGTAGTGTTGACACCAAATATCACATCTTTCATAACACTTGAGAATAGCATACTATTAAAAAGGAATGACTGCTACAAACAACAATAAGTGTTGGCGAGGATGAGGGGAAAAGGTACACTCATACATTGCTGGTGAGACTGCAAATTGGTGCAGCCAATATGGAAAGCAGTATGAATAATCCTTGGAAAACTGGGAATGGAACCACTATTTGACCCAGCTATCCCTCTCCTCAGTCTATACCCAAAGGACTTAAAAACAGCATACTACTGGCACACAGTTATATCAATATTTATAGCAGCATAATTCACAATAGCTAAACTGTGGAACCAACCTGGATGCCCTTCAGTAGATGAATGGATAAAGAAAATATGGTATATATACACCATGGAATATTACTCAGCATTAAAAGAGAATAAAATCATGACATTTGCAAGTAAATGGATGGAGCTAGAGAATATAATGCTAAGTGAAATTAGCCAATCCCCCCCAAAAAAAAACAAATGCTGAATGATTTCTCTGATTTAAGGATGTTGGTTCATAATATGCTGTGGGGGTGGATTGGGGGAATGGGATAAATGAACTCTAGATAGGGAAAAGGGGAGGAGCGAAAGAGAGGAGGCATAGGGGTAGGAAAAATGGTGGAATGTGATAGCTGTCATTACCCTAAGTACATGTATGAAGACGTGAAGGATGTGACTCTACTATGTGTACAACCAGAGATATGAAAAATTGTGCTCTATATGGGTAATATGAATTGTAATGCATTCTGTTGTCATATGTAACAAATTAACATTAAAGAAAGGATGACTGCATTCCTAAATGCATTTTTAGAGATACATTGCCTGACACTTCAGATATGTTCAGTTCTAGAATGATTCTTCCTGTAGTCTGTTCATTTTTCTTTTTCTGTTTTTCTCCCTTCATAGTGTTTTTCTCCCTTTTCAACATTTCCCTCTGGCTTCATTATACCATTTACTCTTGAGTTCTCACCTTTTCTTCTCTTTCCATTCTCAATTTTGTTTTATAGTTTGTTTTTCTGTTTTGTTCTACTGAATTCTACACAGTCACTCTTTCATGTATATGCAATATAAAAATTAAATCTGACAAAGGGAAAAAAAACATCAATTGCTCATTGAGGCAACTTTTCAACACACACATGCCTTGACACAGTGGTGGGTAGTGAATTAAAAGTATGCTTGTGAGGGGCTGGGGTTGTGGCTCAGCAGTAGAGTGTTCGCCTAGCATGTGTGAGGCCCTGGGTTCAATCCTCAGCACCATATAAAAATAAATAAAATAAAGGTATTGTGTCCAACTACAACTAAAAACTAAATATATTTTTTTAAAAGTATCCTTGTGAAAGTGTATGTAAATGTTTATCCAATGTGGTCAGAGAAGAAAAGAAAATATTTATTTAGATTCATAAATCCTATAAGATGTTTTAGAACTGAGATCAGAATTATGATAACAAAATTAGGATGGAAATCCCAATCATATATATCACCAGTAAGTTAAAATTTCATTTTTGAGATGGTCAAAACAGAAAAATTCTGTTTTTATTTTATTTATTTATTTTAATTTATTTTAATGACTAAGAACCTCTTAGTTATTAAAATAAATCTATTTAACCAGTCATATTAGGGGATTCCAAATACAAAGTGTAACAAATCAAGGTAAAAATGCTGATTAATGCATATATATAATTTCTTTGGTTTCTTGACCTCTATAATTATATGATATTTTCAGAATGCATACCATTGGGCAATTTTCATATCTATTTGATTTATTCTACTCTTTGATATCAATTTTCATAAGTGAAGGAGGGATGAAAAAAACAAAGATCAGAAAAACATATTTAAAAATAGTACATAAATTGTGGAGAACCCAAGATGGCAGAGATGAAGTAGGCTGCAGATCTCAATTCTTCTACAGTTTGAAATCAAGGCAGTAATATAACAGCTGATTACAGAGGTGGATGAGAGGCAATGCACTGATTCACAGTACTGGAAGGTCAGAGACTTAAAGGGACTCGCAAATTCTGGTTACTGGGACAGGAAAATATGTGTTAACCCACAACGAGCACCTACACCATTATAAGAAAGTCTGGGAGGACAGGTAACAAAAGGAGAAAGAGAAAGCTAACAAGCCTACTTTGGAAACAGGAGTAGAAAAGAAAGTCAAACTAAGTGAAACTGGAACTGGAGCCGCAAAGTGAAGGAGAAGTGCCCCATTTTTTTCAACTTGCTGGTAGAGAACTATAGCATGCAGCCATCTTGAAGACTGCATCTAAGCTCACAGTTCAGGGAGCAATTAAACCCCTGCAGCTTCATCCCATTTAAGACCAGCTAATAACATCAGAGGGAATGCCTTTGAAATGGCCAACCCAAACAACCCATGTAGTGGAATCACTGTGCTCTGAAGTTTGCGCGCTCCCCATGATGCCTCAGGAGATGAAATGGCAGTGGAGTGAAGCAGAGTGAAAGATAATTCCAAGGAGTGAATCAGGAAGGAAACACTGAGCACACCTCTACCAAGGGCCTCGGCCAAATGCCTCTGCCAGGGAGCACAGTGCCTAAGAAACAATGTACACTTCTGCTGCTGGCCACCACTGTGCTCCCAATGTTGCAGGCTGCCCTGGGCCCTGGTCACAGCCCAGTGCTCCAGCCTCTGAACCCATTATATACTATGCTGCACTCCAACTATAGGGTCATCCCATACTCTGCCATGTGCTTTTATGTGGGTTGCCAGGGATTGAACACAGGGGCACTCAACCACGGAGCCACATTCCCAGCCCTATTTTGTATTTTATTTAGAGACAGGATCTCACTGAGTTGCTTTGAACTCATGATCCTCCTGTCTCAACCTCCCACCCTCTGGGATTACAGTCATGCACCACAGTGCCTGTCGCCATGTGCTTCCTTACCCAAAGCACCAACAGCTACAAAGGCAAGTTCACACCTATTTGTATAAATATGCAAATAAACAGAAGAAGGGTCTACAGTTTAAATAACTCTAAAAGGAGAAAGTTAAGTTTTATGATTATTTTATTAGCAGCTTTGAATACTTTGTTGTGTCTTCCCTCATTATTTGTTTTTTCGTGGTTCCAACTAATTTTATGTATTATTTAATTAATCGGATTTTTCTCGATACTTCTTCTTTCTCAAGCCAAATCTCTTTCCTTCTCTCTTTTCCTTTTTGCCCTATTGTTTTTCTTCTGTCTCCCTTTCCTCCCTCACCTCTTTTCCCTTTTTTCTTCCTTTTAGTTTGTTTTGTCCCCTACTAATTTTGTGTTTACTATCATTAACGCTTAACTTTTAGCCTGCTCTATATTATTTTTCACCCTCTTTTCTAATTGGCTAGTAGAAATTTTTATTTGCTTATATATGTATAGTTTGCTCATATCAAATGAGAAACAGGATCAAATAAAACATTGCAATAAATCAAAATGGCAGCAAGTAATGAAGAACTCTCTATGACAACAATGAATGTAAATGGTCTCAATTCTCCAATTAAAACACATTGATTGGCAGAGTGGATTAAAAACTAAGACCCAGCAATATGTTACGTGAGAGAAATACAATCAATAGCAAGAAAGAATATTTAAGCAAGAATTAAAAATCCTTTCAACAAAGGAGAACCTAGGACCACATGGATTCATAAGTGAATTCTACAAACCTTTAAAGAAATTAATGTTCTATTATTCCATTAAATAGAAAAGAAGGGAACACTTTCAAATTCATTCTCTAAAGCCAGAATCACCCTAATTCTAAAACCAGGTAAGGACAGGTAAAGACCCAAATCCTTAATAAACATAGATACAAGAATCTTTAATAAAACAATAGCAAATCAAATTCAACAACACAGCTGGGTATCGATGGCCCATACTTGTAATTCCAGTGACTCCAGAGTCTGAGGCAAGAAGATGACAAGTTTGAAGCCAGCTTCAGCAATTTAGCAAGACCCTCATCAATTTAGCAAGACACTGTCTCAAATTTGAAAATAAAAAGAACTGGGGATATAGCTCAGTGGAAAAATGACCCTAGATTTAATCCCCAGAACCAAAGGGAGAAGAGGGACTCAACAACATCACATGACAAAGATTATATACCATAATCTAGTTGGTTTCATTACAAGTATGGACAACATATGCAAATCAATAAATGTAACATACCACATAAATAGAACCAAGGACTATCTCAATAATTCGGAACCCCCTTTGACAAAATTCAACACCCTTTCATGATAAAATCCCTGAAGAAATCAGAAATATAAAGAACTGTGCCTCAATAGAATAAAAGCTATATATGACCAATCCAAAGCCAATATCATACTGAACAGGGAAAAACTGAAAGCATTTCCTCTAAAATCAGGAATGAGGTAGAGATGTCCATTCTCAACACTCCTATTTTATAATACTTGAAAATTTGGCCAATTAAGGCCAAAAAAAGGAAATAAAAGAGACAAAAGTAGAAAAAGAAGAAGTCAAAGTATCATTGCTTATAAATGATATGATCCTATAATTAGAAGATCCTAAAAGGTCTACCAGAAAACTTCTGGAGTTGATAAACAAATTCAGCAAGGTACTGGTTGTAGAATCAACATAGAAAAATAAATAGCTTTTCTATAATTCAGTAATTAATCTGCTCAGAAAGAAACCAGGAAAACAATTCTATTCACAATAACCTAAAAAAAAGC
The DNA here is from genome assembly GCF_021218885.2 of Marmota monax. NCBI lineage: Eukaryota > Metazoa > Chordata > Mammalia > Rodentia > Sciuridae > Marmota > Marmota monax. The sequence goes on along the minus strand of NW_026693777.1, from coordinate 10,195,571 downwards.
CCATTTAAAATGAATCTAACCAAATAGGCAAAAGACCTTTATAGTGAAAAATTATAGAACATTGAAAAAATAAATTGAAGAAGACCCTAGAAATCCTTCCATGTCCATGAACTGGCAGAATTAATATTAAAATGCCTGTGTTACCCCAATATACAGATTCAATGCAGTCCATACACAAATTCACACATACACACACACACACACACACACACACACACACACACACTAGAACATAGTTGGCATATTATAGAGATAAATGTTCATAGCAGCACAATTCACAATTACTTAGTTATGGAACCAGCCTAGGTGCCCATCAATGAATAAATGGACAAAGGAAATATAGTACAATATACACATGTGGGAGTTTTATTCAACCATAAGGAAGAACAAAATTATGTCATTGCAGGAAAATGGATGGAAGTGTAGAGCATCATGTGAAGCAAAATAAGCCAGACTCAGAAAGTCAAGGATCATGTTTTCTCCATAGCTATAGACAAAAAAGGGATCTTATGAAAATAAAAAGAAAACTATAGCACAGGGGAAGGGATTTCAATGGAGGGAGAAGGGTAGGACAAGGGGAGGTAGTGGGGAATGAAATTGATCAAATTATGTTATGTGCACATAAAAATATGCCACAATGAATCCCACTGTTATGTATAACTATTATGCATCAAGAAAATCTTTCTTAAAATTGCTTTCCTTTGTAACATATATAAGACAACCCAAAGGATAATTAAAATACAATATAAGTAATTCTTAACCTCCCTTTTTTGTGTGGTTTTCTGCTGACAGCTCCATAAACAACTAGACAGTCAATAGCATCAATCTATAGTTATTTTCTTAGTGACTTCAAAAGTGTTGATTTCTAAAGCAGCATAGGAGGAGAATTATTTTTAAGATTGCTTTAAAACTACCAAAGATGGCTTTCATTGGAATAAAGCTAATTAATAAGAAAGTATAAAATAAATATTCTTAATAATATTGCATTCATTATTATTGGAAAAAAACCCTGTGTCCTTATCAAAATGTACATATACTCAGTGATTCACTCACACTGGACAACTTACTATTTATGTCTAAGTAGGTACATGCAAGTCAGTACAGAAATACATTAGGCAATTGTCTTGGAATTCACTGAAACAGTGTCCTCTTTGCTATGATTGTGACTGCTGTATCTTTGAATATTTAGTACTAAATGTTCTCAGCATAGATGAGCCTGGTGCCACCCTGAATATTCACCATTCTCAGCTTCTGCTATCAGAACACAAACATGTGACTGTTTCCATGACAGCCCATAAATTACAGATCACAAAGTCAGTTGCAAGGAAAAGAGGAAAAAAAAAAAATTTTTTTTTAAAGAAAGACCCTTGCCCCAGTTTTTGGCAGAGTCATCCTGGGTATTGCTAAAGTCTTTTTTGGTTTGGTTTTAAAACTCTACCATAAGGGAGACATTTAAATTGTGCTTTATCTTGCAGATTGTCAATTAGAAGCAAGCTGTCTTCTCTTAAGCAAGAATCTAATACTAGACTAGGGAAAGAAAGCAAGCATTTTCATAAGTCAGGCACCAGATAATGGTCTCTTCACAAACAGGCCAACCTATCCTGCTGTTATCTACTTTTAAATTTCTTGATAAGCAGCAACTGCTTAAATGAAGGCAAAAGCATCCAAACTCTAACTTCCTAATAAATAACTAATATTAACATAAAACAACATTTGAATATTCAGATTAAGTCTAAGATTTAAAGTCTAAGACCTGTAATCATCTTTAATTTATTTTTACACAAGTATATTTCTCTGTAGAACTCTTTACTTTGGCAGCAACCAGATGTTAAATTAAAGCCAAAACAATTTACATATTGACTTCTATAGGCAGCGGGGTGCGAGTTCTCCATGAACCCAGCACCTACCTGCATCCTGTATATTATCATACTTCATCTTCACACCAGTCCTGGAAGGGTAGGGAGTTCTAGTTCTGCTTTCCAGTTAAGGAAACTGAAGCTCTGAGATATTACGTGTTCAGATCAGTAAGCGAAATAATCAGAATTCAAAGTAGACGAAACAGCTTGAAATAGTCCCCTCAACTTGCAGTCATAATTTTTAAATATGGAATTTGAAGGGAAAAACTGTTATTTCCTCACTTTTCTATTTTGAAAAATAATCTCTTTTCAAGATGGTTCAGACATTAGAATTACTTTTGTTATACACACTAACTTTGCAATAAAGGAAAATGTGAACAGATTAATGCATCAAGTTGACTGGCTTATTACTGAGTTCTCTCATTAAAAAAAAAAAAGGAGGAAAGGAAATAAATGCAGTCATTTTCCACGTAACAGGCCACTGTGCTTTTAGTATCAATTGAGTTTCTGTGCACGTAGTTCAAGGACAACATAGGGCCTGGTATAGAGCCCCTTTTTGATTTATACTTTATTTCCTGTAGAACAACAGATTACAGTGTGTCTCTTGTTTCAGATAAAGTGAGGACACGTAGGTAGTGTTGTGCTGACCTCCACCTGGTGCTAACACTTGCTTCAAATTTATACAGGTTTTAAATTTATAACCAAGTCTGAAAAGCTTGGCTAAAACAGTCATTGTGCCATCCGAGGTGTCTGTTTGTACCCTGTGTGACATCAACCCTAAATAATCATGAAAGCAATGATTTTGCGCATGTATCTGGGTAGGTCTCTGTGGTTTTCATTCATTTAAACATCAAGTTGGGGACGTACTGAAAATTATGCAGTCATCTTGACTGGACAGCTTTTTGTCCTTTTCAATGGTGCTGCTCTACATTAAATTATATTTCAGTTTAATTGTATGTAGATGAGACTATCTATTACATAGAATGATTTAATTATATTTTGTTTCTGACCAATTATCGACTCCAGGCAAATTTCTGACTAATACTAATGACAGTATGTCACTACTACTAGCAAAAGTTGTTCTAAAATCAACACTCTTTTTTTTTTAAGATGAAGTATTCCTTTCCTCTTGTTCAAAATGTTTCTTTGGATTCATACCAAATAAAATTCATATTCCCATTTCATTCAAGATTCTTCACAGGTATAATTTGCCCAACCATCTATTCTTCCATGAAAAGGAACACAGGTTTTAAAGTATGTTGGACTTGAATTCAGTTATTGCCTCTGCAACTTTCTATGTACATTTGGGAAATTTTTCATTTTGTTTTTATGGTGTCTAGAGTTGGATTCCTTATATGCAAAATGAGAGTATTGGTACTTCATCAGGAATTTTTGTGGAGTAAATGTGGAAAAAACACATAAAACACAGAGAACAATGACTATTCCTGCTAGTGCAATGTCTCATTAACTCTTCTCCCTTCTCAGTTCTTCCTCAAAGTCACTCTTCTCCCTCTGTTCTGTAACCACATGGAAAAGTTTACCTTTCCCCAATTAATACATGCATTCCTCCTCTATTCCTTGACACATGGAAGCTACGCTGCCAGGAATGGCCTTTTGCTCCCTTCCTCTCACTGCACTCCTCCTTTGTATCTGAGTATCACCTCCTTTAGGACACCTTCCTTGACCTCTCTACCCATGAATGAGTTCAGAGCACTCTGAATACATTCAGAATTCTAAATACCATATATCAGAGAAACACTCAGTCTTTGACTTTTGGGGTCTGGCTTATTTCATTTATCATGATAGTATCCAGTTCCATTCATTTACCAGCAAACACCATAATTTCATTCTTCTTTATGGCTGAGTAATACTCTATTATGTATATATGCCACATTTTCTTTATCCATTCATCTGTTGAAGGGCACCTAGGTTGGTTCCATAGCTTAGCTATTGTGAATTCTGCAGCTACAAACATTGATGTGGCTGAATCACTGTAGTATGCTGATTTCTTTTGGATATATACCAAGGAGTAGGATAGTTGGGGCATATAGTGGTTCCATTCCTAGTTTTTTGAGAAATATTCATACTGCTTCCCAGAGTGGTTGCATTAATTTGCCATTCCACCAACAATGTATAAGTGTACCTTTTTTCCCATATCTTCACCAACATTCGCTATTATTTGTATTCTTTATAATTGCCATTCTGAATAGAATGAGATAAAATCTCAATGTAGTTTTAATTTGTACTTCCCTAATTGCTAGAGCTGTTGAACATTTCTTTCATATATTTGTTGATCATTTGTATTTCTTCTTTTAAGAAGTGTCTGCTTCTTTTTCCTATTTATTCACTATGTTATTTGTTTTTTGGTATTAAGTTTTTTTGAATCAGTTACATATTTTAGATGTTAATGCCCTATCTGAGGAGCAGGTGGCAAAGATCTCCCAAATATAGACTGTCTCTTCAAACCTTTGTTTCCTTTGCTGTGAAGGAGATTTTAATTTGATGTCATTCCAGTTATTGTCTTATTTCTTGCATTTTAGGAGTCTTGTTAAGAGCTGTACCTACATGCCGGATTATTGGGCCTACATTTTCTCCTAGCAGTTGCAGGATTTCTAGTCTAAACCTAGGACTTTCATCCATTTTGAGTTGACTTTTGTGCAAGGTGAGAGATAGGGGTCAAATTTCATTCTTCTACATAGCAATCTCTATTTTCCCAGCACCATTTGTTTAAAAGGCTATCTTTTCTCCATTTATGTTTTTGACACATTTTTATGATATTAGATAACTATTTATGTGGGTTTATCACTGTATCTTCTATTCTATTCCATTGGTCTTCATGCTTGTCTTGGTGCCACTACCATGCTGTTTTTGTTAATATAGCTCTAGTATAGTTTGAAACTCAGTATTAGAATACCTCCAGCTTTGCTCTTCTTGCTAAGGATTGCTTTGGCTATTCTGGGTCTCTTATTTTTCCAAATACATTTCAGAACTGTTTCAGATTTGCTTTTTCTAGTTCTGTGAGGAGTTATCATTGGAGTTTTGATGAGGATCATGTTGATTCTGTATAGCATTTTTGGTAGTGTGGCCATTTTGACAATATTAACTTGGGCCATTCAAGAACATCTAAGGTCTTATTTAATGCTATACTTTTCAATGTAGAGGGTATCCAAAATAAAGGGAAGGGAAAGAGAAATAAAAAAGAAAGAGAGAGAAAGGAAAAAAAAGGGAAAGAGAATTTCATTGAAATGGTGGAAGAAAGACCAGTAGAGTAGATGAAGGAGGAGGAAAGAGAGGTGGGAAAAAAGAAAAACAGTGGAATGAATCTGACAGAACTTTAGTATACACATACGTGAATATAGCACAGTGAATTCCAAAATCAAGACATTAATTTAAAATTTAAAAAAAAACTAAAAAATAAATTACAGAAAGATCAGTAGACGGAGGGGAGCAGGAAGAGGGAGAAGTGGGGGTGGGGGAAGTGCTGGGGACTTAGAGCAAACTGTATTCCATACTTTTGTGATTATGCCAAAATGCGTCCTAATGTTACATATGTAAAAAGAATTTTAAAAATAGAAAAGGATTATAAATGCCTGTACCATAACATGACATTGTATTATAATGGCATGTATATAACAGGCATCCCCTATTAACTTGCATCTCTCAGAGGGAGAGTTGGCATCTAAAGAATACTTGTATCTCTAGTACTTAGTGTTCAGTATTTGTTAAATAAATGAATACTGTGCTCAATAAACTCATGGTCACTCTTTTTCACTTATTTTTCATTTTCAAGTGCTGGGAATGGAACCTAGTGCCTGCTGTCGGCAGGCGAGTATCACTTAGCTCTATATCTAGCCTTGCCACTTCATTTTAATGCTCACTCCTATTCACAATTAAGACAGAACTGCTCTCTTGTTCTGGGACTAACAGTTCGTAGGGACGGGACAAATGTCTGTCCAGTTAGAGTTGAGCTACGGGACCTGTTGTCATTGGAGGCAGGAGATTGGTAACAAAGAGAAGGAAGAAAATTAAGTTTGGATTGGAGAAAGGAACAGAGGAACACCACCTTCATTTATCATTCCCATTTTAATTTCACTTTTGGAAACCTGACAAGTAGGTAGTAGTAAATGTATACTGTATCCTGCAGGAGACAGATTTCTTTTTCCCCTTTTAACTTTTTAAAATCGTGTTCTAGGAGGTGATGATGCAATTAGGAAATGTGGTTTTGTGTTAAAATCATGAGATGGATAGTCTTTGAAAGCCTTGACGATGAAAAACAGGACAGGAAAAGGTAGACAGCTTTCCTGAGATAAGAACATCAACCCTTCTTGTTAAAAACAGGGTTAAAATTAGAATGTGTTCTGGAAGAAAAGCTATATCATGAAATTTGTTTCTGTGTCAAAAGTCCCTTCAAGTGTGCTGACCTGGGCAGATGTTCAGGTTGATTGACTTCGTCTCTATCACTGGCAGAAGGAAAGGTAGTGCTGACTAATAACTTTCCCGATATCCATCTTTTTTACTTAAAGAAGTTAGAAATATACCTTGAGATAGATGCTGAAGTAGGTATCATTTATCTTTTGGGCCTGATGTAAGGTTCATGGTTTCTTAAGAATCTGAACTCAAGGGAATTGAAAAGCAAAAGAAGTGCTCTTGGAAGATCAGATTAAAATATTTTGCTGACTCCTGATAATCTTGAGATATTGAAATTTCATTAAGAGTACACCACAGATAGCAGTAACTAAGATGGGAAAATTCTCTGACTTCCCTCTGTAGTGTAAGATTTATGCAGACATGTTAATGTATTCAAAGTTACTCCTACTTTCCAATCACCAGTGGTATACTTGTAAATGGATTTTATGAGATACAATACAGTAACACATTTTATTTCTGAAATTGTCAAACACACACACGTACACAACTTTCTTTGGTCTGTCTTCTCTTCAAACCATCCTGTATAACACATAAAACTTCACAAAATACAAAGTCAAAACAACTCAGATCACTGCTTAAAAAGTGATACACAAAATTTAGTCCAACCTTAAAGACCATGTATAAGCAGTTTCAATTCAGTTTTTCAATTTTTTTTCCCTCAGTTCCTCAGCATATGACCTGCACTTCAGACAAATTAGATGAGGTACCGTGTTCTTATGCTTTAGACAACTCAATTCCCCAAATACTCTCAGCTGCCAATTTTCTTTTCTGCCCACTGACTTTTTATTTCCTGCACTTGTCTTTGTTTAAAACAACTTTAATTATACATTATTAAATGAATTCATTCTTGCATAGAATTTTAAATAATTTAGGTCATAGCAAAAGTTCCCCTGAACTTCATTCCCCCTTCACTTTCCAGAGGGGCAGGCACTGTCAGCATACCTTTTTAAATGCTTTGATAAATATACATGTGAAAATATAAATTCAGGTACACATATAAAAACATATGCTCTCTTTTGCATATTTCTGCTTATTTTACATAAGTTATATTCTCATATAGTTTTAATGTTTTTTTTCATCCATTTCTTGAAGATCTTATCATGTTGTAATAGAGATCTGCTGTAATATTTCAAGTAGATATGTCATATTTTACTTAATTATCTACCCACTAGTGAATATTTGAATCACCTTCATTTTTCTATTGAAACAAATGCTACAAAAAATTAACATGACTACGCATTATTTTTTTTCTAGGATATTTATATGGTTTGAAAGTGTCCCCCAGAATTTATGTATTGAAAACTCGATTCCCAGTGTGACAGGGTTAAGAAGTGGGACCTAAGGGGAGATGTTTAGGTTATGAGGACTCTTTCTACAAGAGCAAATTGATGCTATCATAAAAAGGGTCCACAAGAATGGGTTTGCCATCTTGTACTCTGGCCCTTTCATCTTCTGCAATTTTGTTGATGACATAACAAAAAAAGCTCATAACAGATGCCAACGCATTTATCTTGGGTTTCCCATCCTCCAAAATAGAAGCCAATAAATTTCTGTTTGTTACTAATTAGTCAGTCTCAGATATCCGGTTACGGCAGCATAAAATGGACTGAGACAGAAATCATATTAGCTTGAGCTGCCATAATAAAAATATTACAGACTGGGTGGTTTAAATAGCAAAAATTTACTTCTCACAGTTCTGGAGACTAAAGTTTCAGAACAGAGTGAAGCATGTCAGGTTCTTGGTTAGGGCTCTCTTCCCATCTTCCAAACAGCTGCCTTCTTGTGTGCGCACTTGGCCTTTCTTCCTCTCTATCCTCTTTCTTCATAAGGGCACTAATTCCATCATGAATTTCCTACACTCATAACCCAATTCAAACTTAATCATCCACCAAAGGTACCATCTCCAAATATCATAGTATTGGGAATTTGGGCTTTAACATATGAATATGGGGACATACAAACATTTATTCCAAGCAAATACATGTCTGAAGTGGAGTTGCAGGGTAAAAACTTCTGCTGCATTGTCTCTTCAAGGACTGTACCAATTTACATGCCACTCAAGTGACTGAAACTACCCACTGTCCTACACGATTACTATCACTGAATTTGTGATTTCTTTACTTTTTTTTTTTTTTTTTACTGTTCCTAAATTTTTGTGGAAACCTTGCTATCTCATTGATTAATTTGTATCTTTCTGTTATTACTGAGGTTTAAAATGAAGCTCAATAGTTGTTGGCCATTTTTACTTTTTCTTTCTAGAATTACCTGCTCATCTCCTTTCCTTATTTTCCAATCTGGAATTGTTGTTATTGTTGTTTAACTTGGAGTTCTCCACTGTAAACTCTGCGAAGGCAGAGATTTTTATCTGTTTTGTTCACTACCAGGTCCCCAAGGCCTAAAATGTATGTGGCCCATACTATGTATCCAATTAATGTTTACTGAAGAATGAATAAGCTGAAGAATGAATAAAGCAGTTGAAACACTTCCTAGCATACTTCATGCCTTAACTTATAGTGTTCAATTTAAACGAAAGTTTTAATTTTTGATATGATGACATTTATCAATATTCTCTACTAACTATTCTCAAAATGGGTTATAAACAGTCTCCTTTTTTATTTTATTTATTCATTTTTCCCACATTTTTATTGGTGAATTATAGTTGTACATAACAATGGGGTTTGTTGTTACATATTTTACATGCACACAATATAATAATACAATTTTACCGATATCACTCCCCAGCATCTCACCCCTCCCTTCCACCTTCCCACTACTTTACTCCTTTCCTCTACTGATTTCGCATTCATTTTTAGGAGATCCACTCCAGCTTTCTTTTCCTTTTTCCTCTCTAGTTTCCACGTACGGGAGAAAGCATATGAGTCTCGACCTTCTGAGTTTGACTTATTTCACTTAACATGATGGTCTCTAGTTCCAACCATTTTCCTGTAAATGCCATAGTTTCATTTCTCTTTATGGCTGAATAAAATTCCATTATATATATATATATATATATATATAAAATCACATTTTCTTTACCCATTTAGAGAGTCACCTTTCGTCTCCTCTAACTGTATGCTCTTTTTTCTGTTTTATTCATTTTTACTCAATTTAATCCATTATCTTTGCTTCTGATGCTTACAGTCTGAACAAACAGTAATTTTATCAATATACCAATTAAGAAGTTGGCCCATCTGCAACATCATAGGATAAATTGTATAGAATATCACATCCCAGGCACACTGACAAATTTTTTTAGTTGTGGAAGGACTTAAACTGCAATGTAGCTGCCTTCTATCTTGAGTCACTGCTCTGCAGAAGCACATTTGAACATGCGGGTAATACACAGGGTTATTTTCCTGTAACTGTGTCCTCTCAGGATCTCAAAGAAATGGCTCTAGGAAGTACGATTTGGAAAGCAGCACACTATTTACATTTGCATTCAATTTATTATTTCAGGCTAGCTTACAGAGTATACTGGGCCCTGGATAAAATAATCTAAGTAAGATAGAGAATATCAACACCACTATTTCTTTGCAAAACTCACAGAAGCAAAACCCTAAGATATGATGTCAAGTAAAGCCTTCAGAAGCTTAGCAACAGTATATGTTTAGAAACAAAGTGTAAGATGTACTCACCAATGTAACCTTGGGAGCTAAAGCAGAAATGGTCTCTGAATGTTCCTTATTACAGCTATATTCTCTGGAAAGGATAGATGGTCATATCTGTCTTTCTGACCACATTCTACTCCTGAGTAGTGGTACTGTCAACATACAATATGAAAGCCATCAATACCTGCCAGCAGTGTTTGCACTCCAGGTGGTGAGAAACCCTACAGCTAAAAAAGAAAAAAAACAAAAAGTCAGGGGGTAATATCTTGGACTGAGATGAGAAGTATCACAAACCATGCAGGGAGGAGTTGAAAAAAAATAAAGTGGTCTAAATAAAGTAGAAGAGAAATGACAATTTAAAGATCAGAGATAATAAGCCTATGTTCATTTAAATCAAAGCAAAAGCACCTATTTTTTATTATTGAACTTTTTATACAAAAACAATTGTTGCAGATTATTTTACCCATGCAGCCACCGAAAGGGCCAGCCCTAAAAACTTTCCCCATGGTTGAATTATTTATATGTGCTTTTCTTCTATGAGTACATATTGTTAATCAAATATAGTGTGCTTAATTCTGGGCTGTTACTGTGGAGCAGTTAGCAGATGAAGTCCCTTCATAGAGAAGTAATTCTCTATGAATTTTATATCCCTGTGGGGATATAAAATAAATTTTCCAAGATATTCTACCTGTACATTGTACATAGATCTACTTATTTAATGAAGTTTACGCTTTGTTAGACATCTGAATATGGCTCTAGCAAGCCTATGTTGCAGATTCAAAAATTAAAATTAAAATTTAGCCCTTGAGAGATTTTACACTTGTTAATGACCCATAATTCACTCATAGAGGCAGACACGTATACCAAGTCCAACAAAGTCAGTGTGCACCTAATAGAGTAATTTAAGTAGTGAAGTATTATTTCTACCAGTTTAAAAATCAAGTCTGCTTCTACTTTAGCTGTATAAATAGAGAGCATGTGAATTGGAATAAGCTCAAATTATTACAAAAATTTACATGCACATAATTTTATTTTGGAAAAAGAAGAAATTAGATTCAGCAAATATTTATTGAACACTGCAGTGTGCTAGGAGCAAGAAATATAAAAGTAAGTCGAAAATGGTCCCCATTGTTAAGGACTTCTCAGTCTAATGATGTCTACTTGGGAGGGATTTATAGAATCCAAGACACAGTGGTCACAGAAGAGAGTCATTAAATTCTATTGGATCTACAGAGTTATCTGAAGGAAGAACTTTTTAACAGGAGAGGCATTATGCACAAAAACACAGCATTTAAGTAATAGTTTTTAAATGGCAATGTCACCTATAATAGGAACAGGAGATTAAAACTGAGCAATTAGTCAAGAGCGGTACGTGTCATATATAAAAACTCAGAGTATATTTAATAGCCTTTGGCCCCTACTTTCTCTGTAAATCAAGTGGAAGGAGCTCCTTAAAAATTTCACCCTACCCTCAAACACACTCATGTCACCCTCCTCTCCAACCTTCGTTGTACTGGATAATTAATCCCTTTGAGCTCCTGACCATATTAGCTATTATTACCTCACAAGCCCTCACTCGCCTCTCCTTTTCTGGCCTTACCTCTATTGGCATCTTCCTCAAAAACTATATATATTTTTTTCCCAATTCTTAAGAAACCCACACATACAACATATCCATGGAGCCGTCTCTCTTCTCTCCTTCTCATAACCAATCACATAAGTCTCCTCACACCATCTTTTTTTCAAGACTCTCACACAGCTTCTGTTCTTTCTCCACTAACATCCTTCTGACAATGGTCTACATCCTACTGGATTTCTCTTCTGCACTCAGCATTCCAAATCACTCTCCTGGCCGTGACGTCTGTGCCCATTCAACAGTATCCTCTTGCTTTTTCCTCTTCTTCAGCCATTCCTTTTTATTCTCCTCTGCTAACTGTGGTCACTGAAACTGATAATATATCCCCTTTATATACTAAGAGAAACCCCTCATTCATGATTCTTTCTCCTTAGTTATAATGTTTCCTCTTAATTGTTTCCCTATTATCTCTGAACTTTATTCTGTCAGACTAATCTATTACTTGTTCCTATTTATTTTTCTCCAATTTCCCTTTACTTCACCCGCCATTTTGAAACTCCACATTGGACTGAATTTGTGTGCTCAGTTGTCACAGATGGATCACTTAGACCAGCAAGCTTTTGTCTTGCTAACCACTCTAGAGCAGTCAACAGGTTGCTCTTCCTGAAATCTTTCCATTATTTGGTTTCATGACACAGAGTATCTTCTGGTTCCCCCCCTTACCACCCATCTTATTCTTTTTCCCCATCCTCTATCTAAAAGTTAAATACGAAATTTTTCCCATGTTCAAATCTCTTGTCTATTTCTCATAATAGTTAAGCCTAATACATGGAGAACATTTTCCTAGACCAAGATAAGAACCTATAAAGAAAATGCTGTAGACATTTAATATTCGAAGAATATTTACTTGACTTATCCCTCAATCACATCTATTAATTGACCTGCGCCGGTCACAACTATGTTTCATTCTTTACAAAGGGAGACAAGTAGTATGCATGAGAAACCATACATAATGTATCATTGCATAACAAAGTTTAAATGCTCGGCAAAGCATGGAAGTCTTATACTCTAGGCCCCTCCTATTTCTAAGTCCTGCTATAGCTCCTTGCCATCTTCTCACCACACAGACTGATTATAATCAATCTAATTACATAAGAAGTGAACAGTGAAGCAGAAAAAGAATAAAGTTGGCCTAAGTAAAAATGTGGTTTCTATCATCTTTAGCAAGTTCATTAACTTACCTAAGTCTATATTTGCTTATTTGTAAGATTGTAAGAATAGCTAATTCTTCATCTCCTAATAAAATTAGAATTCTCCTTTTAGAATGATTGGCATAAAATATAAATGTACGTATCTAACATTCATTCTTATAATAACAGTAATAGTTATTATTGTGGTCAGGTTCCTAGTGTAGGAACCCAGTGACTCACCTCTCCAGCCACACCCCACCTGCTTATAGTTACCACTGAGTCCATTCAAACTAGGGTGTACTGATTGGGTTACAGCTCTCATAATCCCATCATTTCATCTCCAAACATTCCTGTATTAATACAGGAGCTTTGGGGGAACACCTAACATTCCAAACCATAACATAGTTCATTTAATGGCCTCTGAAGCCCTTTGAATGGATGGATGTACTCCCATTTACAGATGAGAAAACAAAAGCACAGAGAGGTTAAATAGCATGCCCCAGAACACAGAATTAGAAAGTGGTATACACTTAGATTTCAGAGTACTTACCAGAGAGCTTAGATTATATTAATGCTTGAATAAATCATTAAATCCTAACACAACACCATTCTTTACACACGCTTTGCTCATACACTTCCCTTGTTGGGAATTCTATCTTGTCTCTTCCCACTGTTCACATTCAACTGAATATCCCCTTCTTTCACAGCTCATCTTTGCTATGGTTTGGATGTGAGGCGTTCCCCCAAAACTCCTGTATTAATACAGGAATGTTTGGAGATGAAATGATAGGATTATGAGAGCTGTAACCCAATCAGTACACCCTAGTTTGAATGGACTAAGTGGTAACCATAGACAGGTGAGGTGTGGCTGGAGAGGTGAGTCACTGGGTTCCTACACTGGAAGGGTACATCTGCTCTGTGGCCCTTCCCCCTTTCTCTGCTTCCTGGCTACAAGAAATCCAGCAGCACTCTTCTACCATACCATACCACCATAATATTCTGCCTCATCTTGGGCCCAGAGCAATGTACTCAGCCAACCATGGACTAAACCTCAGGAACTGTGAGACAAAATAAACTGTCCCTCCTCTAAGTTTTTCTTCTCAGGTATTTGGGTCACAGTGATGCAAAACTAACACAATCTCAAAACTTTCTGATACCCTTTCCTTATTCCAATAATATTATTCTGGTAGTTTTTATATCACTTACCAAACTAACTTATATCTCACATATTTATATATGTATTTTTTTTTTTGCAATTAGTTGAGAGACCGAAGAAATGGAGATCATGTTTAAGTTTTCTATTTTTAATCTTTGAACCCTCCATAGCAATTTGGCATAATGCATTGTCTTACATAAGTGTTCAATATATTTTTATTGAATTCATTTTTAAATTACCAGAATAGGAGCTGGGGCTGTAGCTCAGTGGCAGAGCACTTGCCTAGCATGTGTGAGGCACTGGGTTTGATCATCAGCACAACATGAAAATAAAACAAATAAAATAAAGGCATTCTGTCCCTCTACAACTACAAAAAAAAAATCTTTTAAAAAATTACCATAACCCAGGCTTTTATCAGAATAAAATATTTTTCTTTAAAAAAAATCACAATATCTCCCTCCCAAACTCCCATGATATTTATGTATTCTCAGACCATTCTGTATTTTTCAAGCACATGCAACTTGAAGAATGGTCCTGGAGCTTTCCTTTTTAAATGTGATTTTGGTAGTTAGCCTCTTCCCTAGTCAAAAAGAGTACTCCATCAGATTTTATTGTCCATGTGAATGCATTAATTGAAAAGCAGACCTCCAAAAGGACTGGCTGAACCATGCTGGGGTTCAATCATGCACAGATAAGTGAGTACTTACTGCAAGGCATCTACTTAGTTTCCTAGTACATATGAGCCTTTCCAGTGTGCACAATGAACTAAAAGCTGCTGAGTACAGACATGTTATTTATCTGAGTAACACCAGTGCCATCTGCAGGAAAAGCTCAAGCAGCAGTTGTATCTTTATTCATGTATCTCTCTTCAGTTCCATCAAAAGACTTCGCCATGCTGAAAAATACTATACAGTTCCCCTCCTATACAAGGTTGGAAACCTTGGTGGATAAAGCAGGTATTGTTAAATATGAGAAACCATAACACAGCTGAACTAGAGAAATCTAAAGTCCAAAAGAGTATAGTTTCACAAATAAAAGTTCAAAGTAGATAGAAGCCCTCCATATGTTGCATGAAGAATAAACATGAGGTTGGCCATACAAACTGAAACTTCCTCAAAAGCTGTATTGTAGCTTTATTAGACTGAAATACACAAAAGCCAGGATTTGAGAAAATGCCATTTGTTTCATAATATTTTTTAGAAAAACCTTTTTTATTGTATAAACTGCTTCCTCCTCCTCCCCTCCTCCTCCTCCTCCTCCTCCTCCTCCTCCTCCTCCTCCTCCTCCTTTTTCTTCTTCTTTTTAGATATACATAACAGTAGAATGTGTTTTGACAAATTATACCTTCATGGAGAATAACTTCTTCTATAGGATCCCATTCTTGCGGTTGGAGTTTCACTAGTGGTGTATTCATATCTGGTATGTAAAGCAGTCTTTTTACCTTCTTTTTACCTCTATTTTTTCTTCACCTTTTCAAACTTTAGCTCCACAAAATCAGGTACACAAACTTTGTGTTTTATCCACATTTACCAAAAAATTCCATTTACACTTACTTCTGGGCAGAACTATTTTTAATCCTAAGCAGTTTTCATAACAGATCACCTCATGATCTGCCTATAATCCACAATAAATTTCACATCTAGTACAACCAGGCTTCAGTTTCTCTCTAAGAATATAACATTCTTCTCCCTCCAAAACAAAGAAGTTAGTATCTCAAGTCTATAACGACAATTAATAAGTAAAACCCCTTTTGTTCATTTAATTCTCCAAAGAGCTCCTGGAATAAACAAATATTTTCAAACAGTAAGAGTTTTTAAAACAAAATACCAATAAATTGAAATGAAGAGAGTTAATATCCTATGCTTTTGAACATTAACGTTAGAATTATCCCAACAAGGTAGAAAATAGATTCACAGAGAAGAAAAAATCTATTGAGATAACACCTACTCCTAAAGATAAACTAAGTCATGATCTTCAAAAGCATGAATTGGAACACTGAACTAATGATTTGCCGTGTCAACTAAAATTATTTCACTTGTTCAAATAAATTGGGCTTTTATACTCCCTTGAAATTAATTGTCATCTGTACTCAGGGACCATTCTAGTAGAATGATTAAACAAAAGCAATTGTGTATTACCATCCATAAATCATCAAATAATACATTTCATTTCTTTCATTCTTCAGTTCTCTTCAAATATATTCATTATGGTTTCAGTTTGGAGATCATGTTTGGTTTTCTTGTTCGTTTTTTAATTTTTAATCTTCAAACACTCCATAACAAATTACCAGAATAAGCCAGCCTCAGCAACTTAGCGAGGTTCTAAGAAACTTAGCAAGACCCTGTCTCAAAATAAAATATAGCAAGGGCTGGGGATGTGGCTCAGTGGTTGAGTGCTCCTGAGTTCAATTTCCAATACCAAGGAAAAAAATTACTAGAATAAATATCTGCTGTGTTGATTTCTGCCTTTGTACAGGCTGTACCCTATGCCAAAAGCCTTTTTATCTTTCCTTGAAGAACTTATTCTTTACAATGTAGCTCCTCAGCAAAGGCTTTCCTGTGCCTCAATCTCCAGCTGCAATTACTTCCTCCTCATGCTGCTTCTGTTCCTTAAATGAACTCCATCCTCCTGTAAGTTGAGGACTACAAAATAAGCTGAACAGGATCAAAATTTATCCTTTAATATGTCACCAATTTCTCCCATAGGAGGGAATTTTTGGTTCTTCCATTAGAAGATTTTTATTACTTTGATCAGAGAGGTTAATGAGTTAAAAGAGGATTCTCTATTTCATATTTGGTCATAAATATATGGGAAATGATAAATGTGAATTAAATATTGGACTGACACCTTAAGTTATTCTTCATCTCAAATTTTTCAGCTGTATGACCAAACAAAGCAGTTTGCCTATCTAATTAAGCTCTGTTGCAGTTCTTCTTCTAGAGATCCAGCTTGATGCTCTTCCTCCCTGGCAGAGAGAAGTACTCCAGCAAGTATGAGGCATTACAGAAGGACTAGGCTCTTCAGAGCCATATAGCTAACAACTAAAGTGTTGATACCAACTTTAGTGACAAATGTTCTCTTACAAGAATTACAAATTAATTACATTACTAATTTTCTAATTCGTTCTAAGTTTCCATAGACCACAGATAGTGTGAACATGTTTTCTGCCTAACCTGAAAACTTGAAGCAATAGTTTTTCCTACGGTCCTTCTTCTAAACTCCTTTGCCTTGCATAAAATTCAATAATTTGAAAAATTATTGAATGCCTTTGACAGATCCAGAAGGTGCTTCTCCCTGGTGGTGGTTTAATCTGAAGAAAAACTCTCTGGAAGAACTCATTGTTCAATTCTATTCTGATAGAAAATTCTCAATCTGAAAAACCTGAAGCCCGTAAAGATGCTTAGAAATGTGTTTGTGCAAAATATTTAAGGCTCTAATACATCACCTCTTTGCAAACATTCTGCAATCTTATAAGACCAATCTTCCCCCAAAACACACACAACTAATTGAGGTATTCTACCACTGAGCTATATCTCCAGCCCTTTTAATTTTTTTTATCTTGAGACAGGGTCTAGCTATGTTACTGAGGCTGGCCTTAAACGTGATCCTCCTACTCAGCCTCCTGAGTAGATTACAGGCATGTACATTTTTAGATTACAATTTTTTTGAGAATTTTTTTAAATTATGTAGTTATGTAGAACCTTTCTTGGTAATTACGAAAATAAAGTCAATCTACTAAATGTTGAACTAACAATTGTTCTAAATTTTCTATGCTACTGGGCATACCCTGTATTAGCAATAAAGAAAACTATGCCAAAAATGTATTAATATTATTTTGCATGAGATGAATTCCAGAGATTAATAATAGGTGGGAAAAATGCATGAAAGTTAAGAAAAGCAATGAAAGATTGCTAAAGCATAAAAAGTATTCATCTTTGCTTTATTATAACTAAGTCATAGATCATAAAGTAACTAAGAATATATAAGGAAGACACAATATTGCTAACTGAGTAAACATCTAACCATCCAGCACAGTCAAATTAAGAGAGAAAAGAATGGGAGAAGTAAAATGATTAAGTAAATAGAGAGGAAAATGATAAAGGCTGAAAGGTCTGTAAATATAATGTAGTAATGAGTTGATTAAATAAACTTAGTACATTATTTAGATAAATGTATTAATCAAGAAAAGAATTTCAGTATGCATAAATTGATTTGCTCTAAACATATGTGACCAGCTATGCAGTACACAGTGACTAAGCTGGTGCATGGAAGCACAAATGAGTGAAAGAGCGTGATCCAGTCCTATCACCAGCCTCTCTGACTCCAACATGCACACTGCCCCTCACTCTTCATCCACAAGATATTTGTTTTCCTTTAATGAAAAAATAAGGGGGTAGAGATCAATGTCTGTCAGGGTAGAGTCAGAACTGGGAGGAATCTTCAACTACTCAGAGCATCCCCACTTTCTGCTGAATACATTTTACAAATATCTCTGTCTTAGAAATATGGAAATATTATTCTGTGTGTGGTTAATTATAAAACAAAAAAATATAGAGAGTCTATTAAATTCAACTCAATAAGTTTTCTAAGATAACAGTAATAAAAACAGGTACACTGAAAATCATAAGCTAGACAACAAAAATATTCTAAAATCCCCAGACTGAATCAGAATAGTGCGGCCAGTCATCCCTGCTTCCAAATTCCAGGTAGAGAAATCAGAAGGTATAAGCCAACTTGCTGTTGCTTTTCATCGCCTCAGAGTAAAGACAGACAGACATCTCAGGCCTAGTCAAAAAGAAGCTGTCAACAGCTCCAGAAACACTCTTTAAGGGCTAGATGCTACTGAAATCCCATAAATCCCCTCACATTAGCATCACGGTCACAACATTTGGGTTCACAGGAACTCTAATTAGCCCTTCAAAAAGCTTATCAGTGTGTTAGGGGCAATGATTTTCAAAGTATGGTCCCTGAACCAATAACAGCAGAATCATCCAGAAATTATTTGAAAATGAAAACCCTCAGATATCACCCTAAATATGCTGAATCAGAACTCTGCATGTAGAGTCCCAAATATCTGTTTACCAATCCCCACAGGGGATTCTGATGCATGCCAAAGTTTGAGAACCACTCTGCTAGAGTTACTAGTCTTAGTAACACACACACATCATCATCATCACCATCACCATCATCATCATCATCATCATCATGTAAAAATTAGTCCTTTTTCACAAACCTTTAGTCCTTTGTGTTGGGTCTGCCTGATCAGGATTCTGTCTTTCCTCAAGGTAATTGTATTGCTTGATTTCTTATTTCCTGGCTGCTACAGTTTGAATCTGGAATATTGCCTAAAGATTCATGTGCCCCCATCTGGTGATGTTATTAGGAGGGGATGAAGCCTAATGGGAGGTCTTCAGATCATTGGGAGCATGCCCTGAAGGGGACTGTGAGGCCCTGATCTCTTCTCTTTTGCTCGTGGGAAAAGAGAGGAGCAGTTTTACACCGTCTCACATTCCCACATGATGTGTGGCGTCATCATAGGACCAAAACCAACAAAAGCCAACATATCATGAACTGAAACCTCCAAAGTAGACCAAAATAAAACTCTTCTCTTTGTAAATTGGCCATCTCAGGTATTATTACGATGATGGAAAGCTGACCAACACCATGGACTGTGACTGAGGCTATCAGTACAGCCTCTAGTTCCAAATCCTAAAAGCAATGATAAAAGCTCTTTATACAAAATTGATCCATTTTCTCTTCTGGAAACATTGTCCCCAAATCTGGTATTTCAGGGGAGAGCAATCTAAGTCTCCCCATCCCAAAATCTGTTGTTATCTAATTCTAGAAAAGAGGCTACAAATAAATATACTATATATTTGCATTATAATGAAAGCAGGAAAAAGTAATCTTCCTTAAAATACATTGATATGGATATGGATAGGGAGATATATATATATATATATTCAGTGTGTGTGTATCTGAATGTGTATGTGTGTGTGTGTGTGTATATATATGTGTGTGTGTGTGTGTGTGTGTGTGTGTGTGTGTGTGTGTGTATCCAAGCAATATTAAACTCTCAGGCAAACTTTTCCATTGGAAGTGTGTGATTATTGCTTACTCCTCAACTTTCAGAAATCTCTGGTACGGGGTGAAAATGGGCAAGCCCAAGAGTCTGAGATTATAGATAAATTCATATATTCTCCTACATGTTTAACAACAAATTCCACCAACATCAAGTTATTGGTAACAGGATTATTTAATTTTTGTCAAAGACTTTGTAAATAATTAGATACTTTATATTTTCTTTATATCTTTCCAAAGAAACAAACATTCCATACACATTGGGTAATTAACTAATTGTTTATAATTACCTAAGTCAGTAACTTTTAGTCAATATGCAGCCCACAATGAAAACTGAAAAATAATCTATTTGAATATGAAGAGAATAACTCCATGCTGTGGTCTGACTGTGTCCCTCAAAAGTACATGTGTTGAAAGCCTAATCCCAGTATTCATGTGTTAATGGTATTTGGAGGTAAAACTTTTGGAAGGTAATTCAGATCAGGTAAGGTCATGAAGGTCAGGCCCCCATGATGGTATTAATGGCTTCATAAGAAGAGGAAGAGAGCTCCAAGCTAGCACACTTTCTCTGTCTCATCATGTGATGGCGTGTGATGTAGCAGCAAGAAGCCCCTGACCAGAAGCAGAGCAGATGCTGATATCACACTCTTGGACTTCCCAGACTTCAGAAGAGTGAACAAAATAAATTACCTAGTCTGTGGTATTTTGTTATAGCAACAGAAAATGGACTAAGACACTCAAGAATTTGATTACTGCTTTCTCGAGACTTCATTAGCTAGAAAGACATACTAAATAGAAATCAAATACCAGAGTTAGTGTGTGATTCAAATTTTCCAGGGCACAATCAATGATACATTTCATAGCTATCAGAATAGTCCGTGTTGCTTTGACTTCCTGTAAAATTTATCAAATGACAAATTTCTTTCAAGAAGAATGCTTAGAGTACACAGCATTACGTAGGTTACTGCTAATGGTGACAGAACTTCATGGCTATTGCTAAGGAGTCTAAACATCAACTGTACTCACAACTGAGTTCATCTATCAAATATACCAAATAAACTTCTACTGGGATTCTATGACACTGAACTCTCCCAGAACCAACAATGCTGTTTTGTAGCAGTTGGCCCTCTTCCTAGTAACAAATGAAGTCCGTTGTTATAAAGATTTACTTTATTTCTTTGTGTGACCATTAAGAAAATTATAAGCCACTGTGAACAACTATAATTTATTTTTATTTATAAAAACAATACTGTATTCACTTGCTACAGAAAAGCAATTTAGAGTTTTGTTTTGTTTTTATTTTAACTAAAGTCAATTCAAGAAATCATGGCAATGAAGAATGGTAATATGCCATTAAATGAAATTGAAAAATAATAAGTAGTTCACTTTAATAACCAATTCTTATTTCCTCCTCACTGAAATTTTTGCCAAAGCAGTTAACAATGGATAAAATCAATTAACTGTATGCTTTATTCCAGCATCCATGAAATGGTCAAAGGGTGGCAGCAGGAAAGAGAAGGATGTGGTATCTGAATATTCCAAACTAGACCATAATTGGTGATCCAGAGTTATTTTTATAAGGCACTTGAATTTTCAATATCCTTAAAGTTCTATAAAGAAGACCTCCGTTTAAATACCCCCAAAGCACTGGACACTTTTGTCCTAGAATTATAAAACTGAAATAGCAGATACTTTGGAGACTGTGTGACCTTTGGCAATTTACTCAATATCTTGAGTATTGTCATATTTACCAATCGTGCTCTATCTACCTCATATGGACTTGTGCATGGATTGAATTACATGAAAAACAAAAAGTATTTTCTGTGGCCTCTGGCACTTAGTAGGCATTCAGTAAATGGCAAATAAGCATGTAATTTTGAAAAGATTACTTAAACAATCCTTTCCATTCATATTTACCCTCATATTCTTCACTCCAATCAGATCAATAAAAGACTTGATGTTCTTTCATCTTTGTTATCTGGGTTAATTGTAAAATAAAAACATCTATATGAACTAATGAACAATATGGTTTCTTTAGTAGGGACATTTGGATAATCCCTTTACTAGTCCTATGTTCTTCTTCAAAAATTTGGCTAATGGACTCTGAATAGTTATTAGACATTTCAAAAGGTAGATTTTTAAAATGGGGCTGTCTCTGCTGAAATGGGCCTAACTACCCAGAATAATTAATTCTTTATAACAGTCTAATAACAGCAAGAAGGTTCTGCCAAGCTACTTGAAAACTAGCCAGAAAGTTAGCAGGTAAGAGAGTTCCTTTTAGGTGACCAGTTAATACAGGTGTTTTGAGTTTCTGGAACCTTTGTTCTCAGAGGAAAAACATTTCAGTGAATCTGAGAAAGCATCAGGCCAACCATAATGAGTCTGAGACCAGATGCCAGTCATAATTTTAGGCCAGCTGCTACTTCCTTTCGATTTTGAACAAAGACCTACCCTCTGAGAGCATAGCTCTCCCCCTGCAGAGGGACTGCTATCATAGAGAAATGTATGAGGCAGGTTCTGGCAGATTTAAGTGTCATGCTGGTCTGCAGCTGAACTGCAAAGAAATGAGGTCTTAGGTGGGACTGGGATTTGTCAAAACTGTGAGAGAGAAGACAGGCCTGAGAAGCACACCTGGTCAATGATAAAGTATTAGGTTTAGGAAAACAATAGTTTCAAATAAGCCTCTCAAAACCTCAATTAAATTTCATCCCTACCTAACAACATACTAGAATAAATAATACCCAAGCTCTAAAATCAGACAAACAAGTTTGAAGCTCATCTCTGCTATACAACTAGTTATGTGAGGTTCAGGTTTCATTTTCATCCTCCTTAATTTAAAATAATAATAGCAACTATGTCATAGAAATCACTGCAATGACTAATTGAGCTAATAATATAAATTCTCAGCATGGGTCTGAAATATGATATGATTCAATAAATAGTGGCTGCAATTACCACATAGTAGTATGTTAGCATAGACAGAAAAACTAAATTCTTTGCTGTGACAAAGAAAATACAAATGTATGTTTCTCTCATACCTATTGTTTCATTCCCTCATTCTAGCAATTACAGTCCATCCACATATAATGGCCCAAAATAACTACAAAATCTCCAGCCATCATAGTATATCTATGTTCCTGGGAGAAGGGAAAGAAACAAAAAGTACTCATTTTAATTCTGTGATCACTTTTCAGACCCCTTCCCATTCTCCAACAACTTCCAACATTTTCTACCTACATCTCCTTAGCCAGGACTGAGACAAGTCTTGCTGCAAAGGAGGACAGAAAATAGAGGATTGTAGCTGTCCGATAAAAATTAGATTTCTGTAAATATGAAGTTGAAATGTTGATTTGGACAGGAACTTACCAGACACTGTCACAACGTACCATATTGATTCTCATCTATGATTCAGTCTCACATTGCCTTTACTAAATTGATTGTCTCTTCCTTCCATCTGGAATAATTCCTAAAGTATGGACTTTGTCTCTGTTTCCCTCTATTATTCATCATCTCCATGAGGGGTGGTTAAATTAAGTCAGAAGTCAGCTGGAGATTTCAAGACTCTTCCAGTCTAGATGGAGTTTGTTCAAATCCCAGCTTCAATTTTCAAAGCCTTCTCTGAGACTTCTGCCAATTTCCATGGCTTCTATTTAATTGTGTTTCATTTCAAGCTTCTATTACGTGAGTACCCTTTTTTCTGTACTATGCCAAACTCTTTCTTGATTAAAAAAAAAAAAGATGAGATAGATTGATATTATTAATCTACCCATTCATCAATCTATGTACCTGTCCATAACTCCCATAATACATTTGTGAGTAAAATAAGCTTAAATTAAAATGTAAAGTAGAAACAGGACAATATGTGACTCTACCTTCTGGAAATGCCTGTTATCTAGCCCACAAGAAGAAACCTTCAATGACCGTGTCTCCATCACCGCCCCTTTCCAGATCTTCTCTTTTCCTTAGACCTACTCTTCCACCTCTTGCTCTGCCCCTTTCATCTTTAAAGAAAAATTAATTCCTCACATATTTTCACCTAGATTATTGTAATAGCCTCCCAACTGGTCTCTGTTCTTCCACTTTGCCCTCCTGTTGTCCATTTTGTACACAGAAATCAGAGGGATTCTTTGAAAACATGTTCATTTATGCCACCCCTCTGCTCAGAATCTTTGATTAGCTTTTCATCACACTCTGAGTAAAAGCCAAAGTCCTTACATATGTCCCATTTACCAGGTACCCCCAGTAACTCTCAGACCTTTCTTTTACCACCTCTCACCTTATTATAGCTCCAATAACAGAGGCCTCCTTATTATTCTGGAACATTTCAGTCATTTTCCCCTCTGCTTGGAATGCTCTACCCCAGTTATCAATATGGCTAAATCTCCCACCGCCTTCAGGTTTCTTTCTGCTCAAGTACCAGCTCAGTAAAACCTCCCCCGACTCCCTGCCCTCTGACTTCCCCATCCATCTTCCCTGCTTTTCTTTTTCCCTCCAAAGCATTTTTCTTTTGATAGTCTATCTAACTTGCTCCCCTATTTGTTTTCCTTTCTCTATCTACTAACTTATAAAGCTCATGATGAAAGGGACTGAAATCTGTTTTGATTATGGCTCTATCTTCCTAATATCATGAATACCACAAATGCTCATTAAATATTTGTTAAGAAAAATCATAAAGAGGATTTTTCCTCATGCCAACATGTTAGCTATCATTTATAGTTTGCAGGCCTCTTTAGACATCTTTTTTATATCAGTTGGCTTACTTTATATCAAAACATTTCCTTCCTAAAAGCAATGTGCTGCCAGTTATTAGGAAATCAGCTCTTCCACATCATTAAATCAAGTTCACATGCCTTTGTGAAGACCATGGAGGAACACTGCTCAGACCCTCTTCAAATATGAAGAATTCTACAAGTACTACATTAGCTGACAACCTTCACCTTCAGGAGTCATCACAGTATTCATGCAAAATCTCTCCAGCTTGCTCCCTGCCAGTGACCAAACCAATGGGAATATTCATACAGGGCCACTGTTGCTCAACACAGGACTCCTCTGGGGGGACAATGTTTGCTATGGGGTGGGTTCCCATTGTCCAGGTCAAAACTTGCTCAAAACTGCACTATAATCTGAGGCTGTTCCTACCCAATCTTCCTCCCTTCCTCTTCTCTTTTCATGGAAGTCAGTCCTGCATTTACAGCATTTCCCCCTAGATTCCTGCTTTCCACCTGTCTTTCATAGCCATATACCTAAATAAATCTCTTGTACTTAAAATTTCATCTTGGTGACTGCTTTGCTGAGGAACCAGTTTAATACAGTCTTTTAGGGATTTTCACTTAGATATACTATAGTCAGCTCAAATTTTAGTTTAGAACAAACTCAAGAGGATCTCATAAAACTTAGTCCAGAACAATGTAAATCAGATTGGAGCTATATGGGGTCCAAGACTCCTTATGGGGAGGAAAAATGCCACAGGAGTTTATTCAAAGTACTGGAAACTATCTTCTGGGACTGAGTAATGTTAGGCCAGGGCACCTTTTGTAGGATCAAATTACTCAGGTGATTGAATTATCCAGACACAAAAGACAACTTTTAAGTTTTGTATAAAAACCCTAGACGTTTGAAGTGATCATTTTGGAATATTAAGTCTTTGAATAACTCTTTAATCCTAAAGTTTATTAAAAACAATAATATAAATCAGGTTTTAAAAGACCCATTTGCAATGATTTTTGACCCTAAATTTCCTTAAAGTAAATTAATGGAGAAAGTTAATTTTTTTAAAGGTCTAGGCATTGCTTTCATATTTTGGCTCAAAATAAATTATCTAGTTGGGCATAGTGGCACATTGTAATTCCAGCAACTGGGGAGGCCGAGGCAGTAGGATCAAGGGTTCAAGACTAGCCTTTGTAATTTAGTGAAGACCCTCTCAGAAAATAAAAAGTGCTAGGATATAGCTCAGTGGTCAAGTGTCCACAGAACATCACCCCTAACAAACAAACAAGAAAAAACAGGTTTATAAGTCATACCAAGTAGTAAAGTTGTATGCCCTGTTCATATTCTTCAGTTGGAGCTATAAGATGTTTGATATATATAATAAATGGTTTATACAGTGTCAAGTCACTGTTTAAATATTCTAAAGTTTCATGACAGACATCTTTACCTTTATTTAAATACATCTATAGAGAATTTATGATGTTAACTTTTTCCATGTCACAATAGGACACTTTTTCCAAGTGAAGACTGTGTACATTTGGTTAAGATATGGGTATTTCACAGAAGTGTGGCAATAATGAGATAGCTACATGTTTCTGTCCTTCAGATATGAAATTTTATTTTGACTTTTGATTTTTGTCTTCTGAAACAGTTTTTCCATCTAGAGAGAATGTCAGCTCTGTAAGTACAAGGAATAAAATAGAAAACACATTTCAAAAGACTCTATAATCTCTAAATCCAAGAACTTGGCTAATTTATTGTTGGATAAAATTTTAACACAAATGTGAGTAGATGACTTGAAATAACTCTATGTCTATGTCAAATAACCACATGCTAAGTATCTTTTAAAAATGTGAATACTATTTCAAAGGAAACAAAAAAACTTTAAAACTATAAAACATAAAAATAACAGAGAAAATAAATCTAATACCCCCTCCCCTCCCCTAGTCCTGTTGCATTTTGGACTTGGTGTGAGGTGTTGAAGCCTGTTTTCACTAAATCGAAGAGATTGTTCCCAAAATATCACAGCAAAACTTCCCTTCAGCTTGGGTTAAGTTTTCTTCTCTACCATCAAAACACCATCATTGAATTTCAAGAAGCATTTATGGAAACTTTTCATAGATATAAAAGTGTTATGAAATGAATTATGGATAATGAAATTCTTCAGATAGCTTTTACTCTGGTATTAGGTATTATAATGGAGGTAACGTTGAAAGATAAGAAAACTTGGGTGGTATATGCAAGAAATAAGTAGTATTGAAAACATAAATCATCCAAAGAGATACTAGGGTGGTATTTCCCATTCCTGTAACAGTACCTTCCATTCTGCAAGAAAACAAAAGACTTCATAGAAATAATATGACTGATGAAAAATAGGACAGGGACCATGGCGAGGTACAGGTAGGGGAGTATCAGTAAACAATGGAGAATGAAAACTGTGAATCTGAGGATTTTGCATCTGTAACTCCTGGATATGATAACTAAATCAGAATCAATCTGTAAATGCAGGTACATAAAGCCTACATGTTATACACAAGAATCCAGCCACAAGCATCTCCCAATTTTATTTCTTAGAATAACCTCTAAAGCATATATCTACAGTACTAAAAATGTTGATAATTGAGAAAGATAATACAAAATAATTACAGATATATGGATTTCTCACAATAGGAAGTTTTTAGACTTCTAAAACCTTCAAGTTTTTAGAAGTTTTTGAATGAGCCTGAAGCCAGGTGTGATGGCACATACCTGTAATCCCAATGGCTCATGAGGCTGAGGCAGGAAATCACAGTAAAAGCCAGCTTCAACAACTTAGCAAGTCCCTAAACGACTTAGCAAGACTCTATCTCAAAATAAAATATAAAAAGGGATGGAGATTTGGCTCAATGGTTAAGTGCCCCTGGGTTCAATCTCCCTTACCAAAGACAGAGAGAGAGAGAAAGAAAGAATGTGACTGGCCCAAGTGTATAAAGGCTTATAAAACCTGATGCTCCTCCAGCTAATGCTTACCATGGAAAAGTCACTAAAGAAACTAAAGTTGGGACTTCTTTCACTCATAAGTCCACTTACAGTATTCCAGTTTTACTATTTGTAAATCAACTGTCAAGGATGTTAGCACAAAAAAATTCAGTAAAGTGATCATTCAAAGTGCTCTGTTGACAAAATTAATTAACAGTCTCATCTATCCAAACTATTCAAATACAACCTGATTAAAAAAAATGTGAATACTTGGAAACACTAAAAATAGGACAGAGCGAGAAAATAATGTAAAGGTAAAAGTCAGGTAGACCTTGACTGTGCATGTAGCAATAGTGTTCTCCAGAAATGGATGTCAACCAAACATAGAGGAAAATTATATTTCTCAAGACAATGACAATGATTTCCACAATTTCCCAACAATTCATTCAGTTTTCAAACTCTACAAGCTGGCCTGAAAACCTAGAAGGCATTTGGAACCATGCCTATTACACGACAAATCTTTGATGATGTTATATTTTATTGTGATGCCACAGGAAATATGGCTATGTCAGCTCTGTTATTACAATAAACATAGACTGTACTTTGTATCAGTCATAGATCAATATTTAGGTGTGTATGGCTAGTTACTCAAAGGAAGGCAAATATTGGGTTCTGGAACTTGTAATCCAGTGATGAGATAATACATGAGATAATATACAAAATTATAATACACATGCCCAACAGTAAAAAATTAAATTGTTAAGTACAAATCAATTGATTTTGAGAGAGGAGGAAATCAAAGAAGCCTGGGATTCAGAACTTCTTGGAAAATATGGAACTGGCTTAAAGGATGAATCTTTTTTATGAAGATAGAATGTGGATGGACATTGGCATTTAATTTGGAAAAAAAATACTCAGATTTTCTTAGAGACTAGCCTTATTTCTCAACTGCATTCTGTTAACTCTTTAACCCACTTTGAACAGTTAAATCAGACTAATATAGGGCAAGTGTATGGGGACACAGGAATGTAAGCTACTTTTTAAAATCAAGAATTGGTTTAGAAAACCAAACATCTTCCTATATATTTGAATTTCTACAAGAGACTTATAAATCAGATTTTTTTTTTTTAGTTTTGTGGGATCATATAGAATATGTCAAATCTTGGGAAAACATGGGAAGTTTCACTCAGGCAAATTATTGCCACGTGTCATACCTTGCAGCAAATTTACTCACATGTTACCTGTCTCTGTTGTCTCTGTTGTCTGGTCTCGACAAGAAATCTTCAACACAGATTTTATTCTTAAAATAAAAAAAAAAAAAATCCAAAATCCAAAAACCCATCATGGTCTCACTCATCTGTAATGAGACAGGTGTATCCTGATTAGTTACACATAGTACCAGGACAAGGGAGCACAGACACAGCCAGCATGCCTTCCCAGAGCTTCTTCAAGAGTACTCATCACTGGCTGCACCCCAGAGAACTGGACATGGGAAGAGAGTGAGCAGATGGAGAGCAATCCAAGCAGAAGATAGGAATTATGAATCGAAAAGAGCTGAAAAGGATGATGGGAAAACTGCATTCTCAACAGGAATTCTTCATGGTGAAGAAATTAAACATGATGCTAATAAAATTTACAACTTTATCCTTATTGGCAGCTGTAGTGGGAGTTCCAAACTCAACTACCAACTTGTTTTTGTTTTTTAGGTATTAGGGATCCAACTTGGGCCTCACACACACTGGGCAAGTACTACATCCCCAACCCTATATTTTTGTCCAATGAATACAATGTTATATTTTTTCTTCTTAAAAGATGAAATGATTATGTAATCAAAAATAGTGTATGCAGAGAAGCTGCAATATAGAAAAAGAGCATTGATCTTAGAATGAGGTTTTCCTTGGTATTTTGTTTTCCCTTCTATTAGATATATGATTCCAGCCTCTGCTTTTTCAGGTGTGAAATGGGAATGATAATATCGTCACCCATATCACAAGATTGAAGGACTATACTAGATAGAATACCAGTCTCAAAAAGATATGTCCAAGCCCTAACCCCCAATGTCTGTGAATTTTACCTTATTTACAAATATAATTAAAAGTGGTGAAATAGTATCACCCTGGATTTGGGGCCCACATTTAATTTCCTGTTGCTATAATGAAACAACGGAAGCTGAGACATTTATACAGAAAAGGAGTTTATTGACCTCACAGTGTTGTAGGCTAACAGTCCAAGATTGTGTAATCCATTGGGTCAGCCTCTGGTGAGGGCTCTGTTGGCCGAGTCACAACAGGGAAATGGTATCATAACAGGAGCCCATGTGAAAAGGAAAAATCACAGGGCAAGACAAAAAGCCAGAGAGGGATTCAGTCCTGCTCTTTCACAATTCATTATGACAAAAACTAACTGAGGTGCCACAAAAACTACATTAATCGCATCCAAGGATGCACCCTCAATAACCTAGTTACCTTCCTTAAGACCCTACTTCTTAAATATTCTACTACCTCTTAATACTGCCTTATTGGGTGCCAAGATTCCAGCACATTTAGCCCTTAGGGGACCCAATTAAACATATCCAAACCTGCATTCACCTCACCTGGTAGGAGGCACCTTTCATTGCCTCATATCACAAAGAAATAGTGCAACCACTTTGAATACCTTGTTAAGATCTTTTAGTTGCAAGCAACAAAATCAACTCAGACTACTACAAATAAAAGAAAAATCAACATAGGCATAGAGGAGAAAGCCACATGAAGCTGGAAGCAAAACAAGTGTCTACACCAGCCAATTAGACAATGAAGACATCAGAAGCTAGAAGACAGGCATGGAACAGATTCTTCCTTAGAGACTTTGAAAGGAACCCATCCTGAAAATGCCTTGATTTTTGGGCTTCTTGCTTCCAGAACTATTTAACTGTATGTGAGATAATAAATGATTATTGTTTTAACCTACATAGTTTGTGATAATTTTTAGGGCAACTTTAGGAAACTAAATTATACTCAAATGAAATTATACATTTGAAAGTAGGTATAACGGCTGATAGTGGTCACTAAGTTTTTTTACTAAATTTTATTTCAATGCTTTTGTTGTTGTTGTTGTTGGTGGTGGTGGTGGTGGTGGTGGTGATGGTGGTACCAGGCATGGAACCCAGGTGCACTCAACCATTGAGCCACACACCCAACCCCTTTCTATTTTTATTTTGAGACAGAGTCTCACTAACTTACAGAGGGCCTTGCTAAATTGCTGAGGCTGGCTTTGAACTGGAGGCCCTCAGCCCCCCAAGCTGAGATACAATTACAGGCATACACCTCCATGCCTGGTGGGAAGCATCTTTCATTGCCTCATATCACAAAGAAATAGTGCAACCACTTAATACCTTGTTAAGATCTTTTAGTTGCAAGCAACAAAATCAACTCAGACTACTACAAACAAAAGTAAAAAAAAAAATTCTGAAGAAGTGAGCAAGAGTTTTACAAGATAAAAGGCAGTACAAGAGTTGAACACTCAATAAATATGAGATTCAGATTTTTAAAAGGCATTTCTAGATTTTAATCACCAAATCAGAAAGAATGTGCTTCTTCATTTTAGACATATAAGAAAAAGAATCTCAATTGTCAGTGTTACTTTTTTAAAAATTCAAAAGCTTTCCTGAAAAATAAATTGACACAGATCTAGGTTTGTAACTCTTTTATTAGCTTCTAAATAGATCAAAAAGAAAGCCCTTCATCTTTAGTCCTTAAAAACGAACATATTGCTTTGTTTTCCTTCCCATCTCCTTTGGGAAGAGAAGCATGGTTTGAATATTTAGATTCATTTGAATAAAAATGCAACCATGACTTTTGAATTCTAAGACCCAGCATATTTTAACTGGTTTAGGACATACTTCTCTTAGATAAACTCCTTACTTTCAAATCCTGTTTCAGGAAATTATCACTTTGAATTATTTTGAGATGCAGTCAAGAATAAGACATTTTTCAACAGTATACTTTATTTGCCTTTGGCAATTTGCTCTATGCTCTATAAAGAATTTTCAATAAGAGAAGAGTTAGTGCAACTGATAGGTTTCCTGCTCTGGAGATTTAAGTGAAAATAAAAATTTAGAACACAAATGAAATATATTTGATGAATTCCTTCAGACTAACTCTACATCCAGCAGACTTTGCTTGAAAAATATTGGCTTGTAAAGGAAAAAAATACAAATAGTTTTTAGGAAGGGTAATAAGGCATTGTCTGAAAACCTAAAATACATAAGAAGATAAGTTTTGAGAAATTTTTACACGAATGAACTTCTTACTTAATATGAGGCAGATGAATTTCTTATCATCATCTAGAACTACAATCATGAGTGCTAGTTTTTGACAACCACAAGTTAATTAGTATATAGAAATATACAGAAACAAAACATACTCTATTGTTTTTGTCATAAGTTTGCACAACACATCCCTCAAAGTACTCATCTTTCCTCACCCAACTCCATGGGGGGATTATAATGATACCATGTATTAACAAAGCTTCTTTCAGTTAGAAGTGACAGAGATTCAACTTTTTTTTATTTCTTTACTCTAATAAGTTATACGTGATTGATAATTTCAAGTTTTCCAAGAGCAGAATGCTCTTCGATTCATTGTACACAAATGGAGCACAATTTTTTACTTTTCCGGTTGTACCCAAAGTGGGTTCACATCATTTATGCAATCATACAGTACCTAGAGTGATGTCTGTCTCATTCCACCATTTTTCATACCCCCATTTCCTCCTCCTCCCCTTTGCACTATCCAAAGTACCTCCACTCATCCCATGCCCCCCTACATTATGGATTAGCATCCACTTAACAGAGAAAACATTTGACCTTTGGTATTTTGGGATTGGCTTAATTTGCTTAGCATGATATTATCCAAATCCATCCATTTACCTGCAAATGTCATAATTTTATTCTCTTTTAATGCTGAGTGATATCCCATGTGTACATATACCACAGTTTCTTTATCCATTCATCTATCGAAGGGCATCTAGGTTGGTTCCACAGTTTGGCTATTGTGAATTGTGATGCTATGAACATTGATGTGACTACATCACTATAGTATGCTGTTTTTAAGCCCTTTGGGTACAGACCAAGGAGTGGGATGACTGGGTTAAATTGTGGTTCCATTCCAAGTTTTCTAAAGAATCTGCATACTGCTTTCCATAGAGGTTGCACCAATTTGCAGTCCAACCAGCAATGTATGAGTGTGCCTTTTCTCCCACATCCTCGCCAGCACTTATTATTGTTGTTTGTGCTCTTGATAACTGCCATTCTGACTGGTGTGAGATGAAATCTTAGAGTAGTTTTAATTTGCATTTCTCTAATTACTAGAGATGTTTAACATCTTTTAATATATTTGTTGATTGACTGTGTATCCTCTTCTGTTCAGTTTCTTAGTCCATTTGTTGATTGGGTTGTTTATTTGGTGTTAAATTTTTTTTAAATATTTTTATTAGTTATTCATGAACCTTCATTTTATTTACTTATTTATATGTGGTGCTGAGAATTGAACCCAGTGCCTTGCACATGCTAGACAAGCGCTCTACCACTGAGCCATAACCCTAGCCCGGTGTTAAATTTTTTGATTTCTTTATATATCTGATGTGCATGTGGTAAAAATTTGCTCCCAAAATGTAGGCTGTCTCTTCACCTCACTGATTGTTTCTTTTGCTGAGAAGAAGCTTTTCAGTGTGAATTCATCCAATTTATTGATTTTTGATTTTATTTCTAGCACTACAGGAGTCTTGTTAAGGAAGTTAGGGCCTAATCCAATATGATGAAGTTTTGGGCCTACTTTTTCCTTTACTAGGCACAGAATCTCTACCCTAATTCCTACGTCCTTGATCCACTTCAAGTTGAGTTTTGTGCATGGTGAGAGATAGGGGTTTAGTTTCATTTTGATGCATATGGATTTCCAGTTTTCCCAGCACCATTTGTTGAAGAGGATATTTTTTCTCCAATGTGTGTTTTGGACACCTTCATCTAGTATGAGATCACTGTATTTATATGAGTTTGTCTCTGTGTCTTCTATTCTGTTCCATTGATCTACATGTCTATTTGGTGCCAATACCAAACCATTTTGTAACTATAACTTTGTAGTACAGTTTAAGGTCTGGTATTGTGATGCTACCTGCTTCACTCTTCTTGGTAAGGATTGCTTTGTCTATTCTGGGTCTCTTATTTTTCCAAATCAATTTCATAATTGATTTTTCTGTATCTATAAGGAATGATGTTGGATTTTAATTGGATCTGTATTAAATCTGTATAGCACTTTAGGTACTATGGCCATTTTGACAATATTAATTCTGCCCATCCAGGAGCATGGAAGATCTTTCTATCTTCTAAGGTCTTCAATTTCTTTCTTTAGTGTTCTATAGTTTTCATTGTAGAGGTCTTTCACCTCTTTTATTAAATTGATTCCCAATTTGTTGTGGTTTTTGGTTTTTGGTTTTGTGAATGGGGTAGTTTTCCTAATTTCCCTTTCAGAGGATTCATCACTGATGTATAGAAATATATTTGATTTATGAGCATTGATTTTATATCCTGCTACATGGCTGAATTCATTTATTAATTCTAGAAGTTTTCTGGTGGACTTTTTGGATCCTCTAAATATAGAATCATGTTGTTGGCAAATAATGATAGCTTGAGTTCTTCTTTTCTTATTTGTATCTCTCTAAATTCTTATTACTCTGGCTAATTTGAAGAACTACATTAAAAAGAAGTGGTGAAAGAGAGCATTCCTGGCTTGTTCCAATTTTTAGAGGGAATGCTTCCAATTGTTTTCTATTTAGAATGATGTTGGCCTTGGGTTTAGCATAGATAGCTTTTACAATGTTGAGGTATGTTCCTATCATCCCTAGTTTTTCTACTATTTTGAACATGAAAGGGTGCTGTATTTGTAAAATACTTTCTCATATCAACTGATATAATCATATAATTCTTATCTTTAAGTCTATTGATGTAATGAATTACATTTATTAATTTTCATATGTTGAACCAACCTTGCATCCTTGAAATGAACTCCACTTGATCATGGTGCACTATTTTTTAATATGTTTTTCTATGCAATTTGTCAGAATCTTGCTGAGAATTTTTGCATCTGTGTTCATCAGAAATATTGTTCTGAAATTTTCTTTCTTTGATGTGTCTCTGTCTGGTTTTGGTATCAGGGTGATACTAGCCTCATAGAATGAGTTTGGAAGGGTTCCCTCATTTTCTATTTCATGGAATAATTTGAGGAGTACTAGTATTAATTCTTCTTTGTAGGTCTTTTAGAACTCATCTGAGAATCTGTCTTGTCCTGGGCTTTTCTTGGTTGATAGGCTTTTGATGGCATCTTCTATTTCCTTGCTTGAAATTGATCTGTTTAAATTGTATATGTTCTCCTGGTTCTGTTTGGGCAGATCATATATATGCCTTTATAAATTTGTCAGTGTCTTCAAGGTTTTATAATTTAGTGGATTATAAATTTTCAAACTAGTTTCTAATTATCTTCTGTATTTCAATAGTTCCATCATAATATTTCCTTTTTCATCATGAATTTTAGTAATTTGAGTTTTCTCTCTCATTCTTTTCATTAGGGTGGCTAAGGTTTTGTCAATTTTATTTATTTTTTTCAAAAAATCATCTTTTTGTTTTGTCAATTTTTTGAATTGATTCATTTTACTCAATTTCATTGATTTCAGCCCTGATTTTAATTATCCTGTCTTCTCCTACTTTGGGTGTTGGTTTATTCTTTCTTCTAGGGATTTGAGATGTAAAATCAGGTCGCTTATTAATTGACTTTTTCTTTTTTTTTTTGAGAGAGAGAGAATTTTTTAATATTTATTTTTTAGTTTTCGGTGGACACAACATCTTTATTTTATTTTATTTTTTTATGTGGTGCTGAGGATCGAACCCAGTGCCTTGCACATGACAGACAAGTGTGCTACCGCTTGAGCCACATCCCCAGCCCAACTTTTTCTTCTTTTAATGAATGAGCTTTATGCAATGAACTTTCATATTTGCACTGCCTTCATAGTATCCCAGAGATTTTGATAGGTTGTATTGGAGTCCTAATTTACCTTAAAGAATGTTTATTTCCTCCCTGATGTCTTCTGTTATCCATATGTCATTCAGTAGTATATTATTTAGTCTCCAGGTGTCAGCGTAGTTTCTATATCTAATTTCATTCTATTATATTCAGATAGAATGCAAGGTAGTATCTCTATTTTTCTGTATTTGTTAAGAGTTGCTTTGTGGCATAACATATGGTCTATTTTGGGAAAGGATCCATGTGCTGCTGAGAAAAAAGTGTATTCACTTGTTGATGGATGGAATATTCTATATGTATTAAGTCTAAGTTATTGATGTTTTATTGAGTTCTACAGTTTGTTGAGTTTTTGTTTGGAAGATCTGTCCAGTGGTGAGAGAGGTATGTTAAAGTCACCCAGAATTATTGTGTTGTGGTCTATTTGATTCTTAAAGTTGAGAAGGGTTTGTTTGATATACATAGATGCCCCATTGTTTGGGGCATAGATATTGATTATTATTATGTCTTGTTGATGTGTGAACACCTTAAACAGTATGATATGTATATCCATCTTTATCCCTTTTCACTAGCTTTGGTTTGAAGTCCACTTTATCTGATATGAGGATGGAAACCCTTGCTTGTTTCCACAGTCCATTTGAGTGGTGTTTTTTCCCATCTTTTCACCTTCAGTGTGTGAATGTCTTTCCCTGTGAAATGAGTCTCTTGAAGGCAACATATTGCTGGGTCTTTTTTTTTAATCCAGTCTGCCAGTCTATGTCTTTTATTTGATGAGTTTAGGCCATTCACACTTAGGGTTAATACTGATATATGTTAGTACTGATATATGTTTTGTATGCCCAGTCATTTTGGTTTATTTTTGGTTTTTACTTGACTTGGTTACTCCTTTGATTGCCCTTTCCCTTAGTGTAGTTCCTCCCTTTGCAGATTTTCATTGTTGTTTTTAATTTCCTCCTCATGGAATATTTTGCCAAAAATCCAATAATGAAAGTCCTAGAAAAATCAATATGAGGGCATAAAAAAATCCTAAATGAAGAACTCTCATTCAAAGTGGCCTCACCAAAAAAAAAATTTTTAAAATAAAAAAAAAAAAACTAGAAAAAAAATCCTCCTTCCCAGAAAAAAAAATCCTCCTTCCCTTTACTTCCCTTCAATCTCCTTTCAGTATTTCTTAGTAACTAAACTACCCAGGAGCTAGAGGACAGAGAAGCTTGATGATATAACCCTTAAAAATAAGGCATCCAGAGCAACAGAAGAGTGAATAAGAGTGAAAAATGAATCTGGAGGAACAAATGGAAAATATGTGGCACACAGAGCAAGCAAAACAACAAATGTACACTATATATTTCAACTCCTGGAGGCTCATTCATTCACTCAGAAAATATATTCTAAGTTAGCCACAGAGCCACAACATTCTAGGGAAATTTCCTCTCAGCCACATGAGAACATGTTGCTACCTACACACACCATGGAAGTATTGGTGCCACCTCTGTTCCCACCAGAATTGGGTAGGGTGAGGTATGTGTAGATAACAGACACAGCCTAAGGAATATTGCTCTTTTTAATGTTTGTTTTATTTTATTTTAAAATTTGGGGGGTACTAGGAATTGAACTTAGGGGCCATTGACCACTGAGCCACATCCCCAGCCCTATTTTATATTTTTATTTAGAGACAGGGTCTCACTGAGTTGCTTAGTGCCTCATTATTATTGTTGTTGTTGTTGTTATTGTTGTCATTTTAATATTTTTGGTTGTAGATGGACACAATACCTTTATTTTTATGTGGCGCTGAGGATTGAATCCAGTGCTTCACACATGTGAGGCAAGTACTCTACCATTGAGCCACAATCCCAGCCCTAGTGCCTCATTTTTGCTGAGGCTGGCTTTGAATGCACAATCCTCCTGTCTCAACCTCCCAAGCCACTGGGATTACAGGTATGCTCCATGCCCAGCTTAATGTTTATCTTTAATTTCACTGGTATTACTTTTGGTGTTGTTTGGTTTCCCCCTTATTATTTAATATTTCATAGATTAATTCAAACTTATGTCTTTAAAATAAGTGTTAAAAAAGAGGAGAGAATATAAAAACAAGAAACCAATAAGAATAAATACATTTCTCTTTCTCGTCTCACTTTTTCTTCTTATGTATTCTCCCATTTTTTTTGCTTTGTCTATTTTCTCTAGTCATTTCATGCCCCATATATATTAATATTAATTTTTAATTTTTTTAATATCTAAATTTTCAGTATATTCTAGATTATTTCTCCCCTTTTCCACTTTTGGATCAGTGGAGTTGCAGATAATATATTCAATAAGCTTTTGTGCCTTGTTGGATATAGTTTGCTCTCAAGTGGTACAGTTACTGTTGATTATTATCTCCGTTAAAAGGGTTCTTGAGATTAATCATAACTTTGAACACATTTAAGAATGTGCTTTGATGCTGAGATACATACCAGTTTGGGTACTTAGCAAAGGGAAATCAAATAACTAAAACAACCCACATATAACAATGAAAGAGATATCCATCCAAGCCAAAGTATAATTCTCAACACAGAATCTCAGAAAATATCAAAAAACAAGGTAATAAGTCATGTCCAAAAATTCATAACACCTTCAATAACTGAACACAGATATTGTAGTAGAGGAAATATGGGACAAATAATTCAAAAAGCATACTATTAAAATAATTGATGAATTAAAGAACTAAGGAAGAAAATTCAAGATATGAAAAGCACTTCTTTAAAGATATAGTACTCAGAAATCTTGGAAATGAAAAATTCAGTAAGTCAAATAACTAAATCCAGAGTGTCGCCAATAGACTAAATCAAGTAGAAGAAAGGATATCAGGGCTTGAAGACAAGGTGAATGAACTAAAACATTCAGAGAGTAATAAAGAAAAAACTTGTAAACTATGAACAGAATATATAAGAGCTCTGAAACAATATTTAAAAACCAAACTTAAGACTCATAGGCAGTGAGGAAGGAAAAGGAATACAGGCCAATGGCATAGAAAATGTATTCACTGAAATTATAACAGAAAATTTCCCTAATATTGGGAAAGAAATAGACATACTAGTACTAAAAGCATTTAGTTCTCCAAATAGACATTATTGGGTAGAAAAAAAAATAAAAGAAAACACATCCATGACATATTATATTAATAATGACAAAAATTCAGAATTAAAAATTTTAAAAACAGCAAAAGAAAAGTGCCAAGTCACTTATAAAGGCAAACATATAAAAAATAACAGCAGATTTCTCATCAGAACATGGAATGCTATATTTCAAATCCCAAAAGAAAATAACTGCCAATCTAGATTACTATATACCTAGCATAGTTATTCTTCAGAATCAAAAGAGAAATGAAGACCCTCTGTTATTGTTTAGATGTGTGTCCCCCAAAAGCTCATGTGTAAGGCAATGCAAGAATGTGAAATGATTAGATTATGAAAGCCTTAACACAATCAGAGAATTAATCCCCTCATGGGGATTAACTGAGAGGTAACTTTAGGTAGGTAGGGTGTGGCTAGAAAAGGTGGATCCCTGGGTGTGTGCCTTTGAGGTAGATATTTTGTCTTTGTTGAGCAGAACTCTCTTTGCTTCCTGATTGTCATGTCTTGAGTCACTTCTCTCCACCACACTTTTCTGCCATGATGTTCATTCTTACCTCAAACCCCAAAGAATGGAGTCAGCTGTCTGTGAATTGAGACCTCTGAAACTGTGATCCTCCAAATAAACTTTTTCTCCTAAAATTGTTCTTGTCAGGTCTTTTAGTTACAGCAAAAAGCTCAATAAAACATCAAGATGAGCATAATCAAGGAAATTTATGACCACTGAACCAGCATTACAGAAGCTTTTTAAAAGAATCCTACACCCAGCAAAGGAAGAAAAATAAACACTGTTCTAATAACTGTTTTTAGTGAATACCCAAGCTCTTGCTGGTCCACCATGGATAACTGATTAGCTTCACACATCACCCTATCACAGACTGTGCACAGGGATTCTGACTCTGCTACACTTTGCCTGGCTTCTCTGGCCTTCCTTTGAAATCTCATTGGAAGACTTCATGACCCTTAACTCCAGCATCTTAACAATGCCAAAGTCTGTCACTAACTTGAGCAATAGCCAGGGCCCCCTTGTGCTATGGCTGTAGTTTTCTCTGAATGATTTGATAGCTGAGCACAGTGCAATGAATCCAGGTGGAACAACTTACTAGGCATCACGGTATGCACAGAGTTCCCCCATGATGTCTCTCAAACTCATTTGAGTTTTCACTTCTACACCCTTGAGCCTTTAGTAGTATGGTCTTGCTGTTTCTTAAGCTTCCCTCTAGGCTTCTTTCCTACTATCTCTGTGTAAAGTACTTAGTTTCTCTTTAGTGGTGGTAATCTCTTCAGCAACCACAACTTCCTTGACCCCAATATTACATGTGTTTCTTCTTTGGTCAAACTGCAAGTTTTTCAAATCTTTCCTCTCTGCTTTCTGCTCCCAGTTCTCACTATAAACCTGGATAAAAGCTTCCAGCTATATCCATGCCACTGCCTGAAAGTTGTGCTGCCTTGAAATTTCTATTATCAGATTATTTAGTCCATCACCATTAAATTCAGCCTCACAGAAAGTATCAGAACATGGGCAAAATATAGAGAATTTATTTTCCAGGATGATTACATAAAT
Organism: Marmota monax; assembly: GCF_021218885.2. NCBI lineage: Eukaryota > Metazoa > Chordata > Mammalia > Rodentia > Sciuridae > Marmota > Marmota monax. The sequence continues at coordinate 10,155,289 of NW_026693777.1, read as the reverse complement.
GGTGTCTAGTCTAATTCCCAGTGGACTCCTTGCTCCCCTCTGAAACTTCACGAGCATAGTATTTACTGTTTGCATTTCTTTAAGCATTCAAGGCTTTTGAGATTTCAGCAGAAGCCTATTGAAATTTCTAAGTCTTCTTCAGTCAGTGTCTTCAAATTTTACCAACTCCTCCTGCAAACCAGTTTCAAAGGCTTCTAAACCACACGGTGAGATTAGTCACAGCAATGATACTACTTCTTGGTATAAATTTCAGTGTTAGCCAGTTTTTCAATGCTGTGACCAAAATACCTAACAAGAACAACTTAGAGGAGGAAAAGTTTATCTTGGGCTCACTGTTTCAGAGACTCAGTTCATGGTCAACTGACTCCATTGATCCGGGTCCCAGATGACAGTGATACATCATGGTAGAAAAGGCATGTGGGAGAAAATTTGCTCATCTCTTAAAAGCCAGGAAACAGAAAGAGGTGCCAGGGACAAAATATAAATTCCACAGGCATATTCCAGTGACCAACTTACTCCAGTCACACTATACCTGCCTACAGTTATCTCCCCATACAGTAGTGCTTTCAAACTATTAATTCATCAAATGGATCACTCCACTGATTGGGTTATAGCTCTAATAATCTACTCATGAGCTTTTCACATCTCATAACCAAATCATAACAGTCACTATTGGTATTGATTGGTAAATAAATTGAAATGTGGCAAGATTAGCATTAAGATATTAATCAGGGGGCTGTTGCACTATTCCAGTCAACAAACGGTGGTAGCATGAACAAAAACACAGAGTGAAAATGAAAAACATTTCATCTAGGACATCGAATGTGAGATGCAAAGAAGCCAGTGTAGTGCAGATGCCCTATGGATGACTGGCTATGTGGATCTGAGCACAGTAGCAAAATGTGGGCTTGAGTTGTAGATATAGGAAGGAAAAGTACATAGTGATGGAAATCATAGAAGGGACATTTGAACAGGTGTCAGGGACAATACTGACATAAGACACATGAAGAAATACTGAAGGAACCAGTAAAAAAAAAAATGAAGATAATAAGACATTTTGAGAAGTTTAGCTGTGAAGGAAAAAAAGAATGGTTTATCATACTAGTTAAACAACACAGGGGCTAAAAATCATATTACTAATATCTATGTTTGAATTTGGGCTCTGCCACTTACTATTTTACAAAGCTGAACAAATAACTTAATCTCAAGATCAGCATTCAGGTTTTCTCAACTCTAAAATAGGGCAGTTACCTACTGAATAGGGTGGTTCATGAACTAAATGAAACATACTTTCAATTATTATGTACACATTTTGCATAAAGTAGGATATTCAAAGTGAGTGTAACAGCTTGTCAAGATTGGTTAGATGGAAACCCAGATCTTGGTTCACATTCTTTTTTATTTTTTTTCAAATAAAATATATATAATGGTTAATTTGAATTGTAACTTGATTGAATTAAGAGATGTAAATGATTAAGAGGCTTATGGGTATGTCAGTGACAGTGAGTCTAGGAATGATTGGCATGTGGGATAGCCAACTGAAATGGAGATCCTTCTAAGCGTGGGCAGCACTAAGATGGTGGCTTGGATGGAATAAAATTGGAAGAACAAGGAAGCAGCAGCAGATGCAAGCTCTATTCTTGAATGGGCTTACTTGCTTTATTATTTGATTGCTGCTGTGATCTTCTGAGGATATTGGACTCTCGCTTCTTCACTCTTCCAAAGTGGACTCTGCCAGTGATTTTCCAAAAGCCTTTGATCTTAGACTAGAGTAGGACCATTGATCCCTCTTTTTCTGGGGCTTCAGCCTCTTGGATTGTACAGCTACTGATTCTTCCAGCTCTCCAGCCTGTAGACAGCCATTGTGGACTATCCAGCTTCTGGTTGCATAAGCCAAACTAATAAGTCCCCTTTTCATAATTGTACTTCCTGTTGATTTTGTTCCACTAGAGAACCCTGACTAATACAATATATTTTCTAAAAAAAAAAAAAAAAAAAAAACCTAATTTCCCTAAAACACTCAGACAATTGCAGTTAAGTGGCACTGTAGTCTGCCTAATTGTTTTAATCATTTTACATTTTTTATTGGTTCATGATGGTTGTATATGATGATGGGATTTTGGTTCTGGTTCTTTCTCCTCTGGATCACTCACTCTTAGGTAAGTTTGTATATTACCTGACCAAGTCAAACAAGGACCTATCTCATTGAACAGTTGTAAGGATTAAATATGTAATCTTCCAAAGGTACTTAAGATAGTGTGGTGTTTTTTTCATGGTTTAGTACATGTAAAAGACTTTGTAAAGTGTTTTACAGATGATAAATATTAATAATTATCATAACTATCAGTACTGACTAAACATCAGCATTAATATGGGCATTAAAAATTCAGATTCACATCAAAGAGGTGTTAAAATGGAATTACATAATGGGAACTGGGCCTTAAGGAGTAGCACAGAGAATGTGAATTATCAGAAAAATCTAACTGAATCTGATTGAGTGAATTCCTCAATGTCAAAGATTCTTTTGATACAGTTTCAAGTAAAAGAAAAATAATCAATTAAAGTATTATTTTATTCTCCTCTTTAAGAGAAAGCTCCTTTGAAGCTCAGGCAAATTCCAGCTAGGCCTGAGCTGGAATTAAAGGAGGCTAACTGTTGAAGTCAAAAGTTTAGGAGAAGCCAGAGGAGCTCCTAAGATTTATACTAGACAGACCAAATAGCAGCTGGCAGAAAAACAGAGCAAATAAAACAAGAAAGTGACCAATGGGACATGGAAAATTCAAAACCCTGAGAAAACCATTTAGAAAAAAAAAAAAGCAGGGGAGGGGTAAGAGAAAAAAAATTGAGATATTTGATGATAGTTGACATAAAAGTTATAGAACATCAAACGCTGAAATTTGCAGAACCTTACTATGTGCCAGGCATAATCATAAGGATATGTATACATGCATATACAGATATAACATCATATATCACATGTAAGACAATGAAAGAATTTTCAGAGGTGAAATGATTAGATATGAGAGGCATAACCTGGGCAATAACTGTTGATAGTAATTGTTGGCAGGTAGGTTGGGGCTGCAGGAAGTATGTCACTGGGGGTATGACTTTGGCATTATATTTTGTCTCAAGTGAGCAGAGTTTTCTCTGCTTCCTGATTGTCATGCTTTCCTCCACCAGGCTCTTCTGCCATGATATTCTGCCTCACCTCCAAACCAGAGCTATAGAGTCAGATGGTCATGGATTGAACCTCTGAGGCTGAAATTCCAAATAAACTTCTCCTCCTCTAATTGTTCTCAGGTATTTTGGTCATAGAGATGCAAGCCTGACTAAAATACATTCTCTCAATTTTCCCCCATGTATTAGTCCAAGTTCTTCGAAGAAACAGAACTAATAGGATATATGATATATGTAAGAGGGGCCTTAATTTGAGAATTGGCTCATGAATGCTGAGAATTTCCATACTATGCTGTCTGCAAACTAAAGACTCCTGGAAGAAGATGGTGTAATTCAATTAGAGTCCAAGGCCTTTGAGAACCAGAGAGCCAAAGTTGTAACTCTCAATCAAAGACTAACACAAACTGGCAAGAAACTGATTTAAGCCAAGGAAACAGAGGCCTAATAAGGAACAGTGATGTCCCAAAAAACAAAAAGATAGATGTCCCATCTCTAGAAGGCCTCCCACAAGGTCCCACCTCTTGAAGGTCCTCCACCTCAAAACTACCCCACTGAGGATGAGGCTTCCATCCACTGGGGAACAAACCACATCTGAACCACAGAGTGGTCTTTTTCAGTCTACTGATTAAAATGCTAATCTATTCTAGAATCACCCTTAAGAGACACTTAGAAATTATGTTTTACCAGTTATCTGGGCATCCACAAACCCAGTCAAATTGACACATAAAATAACCTAGCATAAGTTGCTCCTAAAGTAACTGGTTTCCTTAATTTTCTTTCCTTTTTCTTCTTAACTTTTTTTTCTATTTGTTGTATTCTTTTGACATCCCACCTGCTTTTTTCATATCTGCCCTGGCACTGATCATATTTCATTATGTATTTATTATCTAGCTTACATATGTACCCCCTAACCTTATCCCACACATTCAACATGCTAAATAAGAATTGTACTTTATTTACCTCTGTAACTCTAATGTTTTATTACAACTGGTATTAAGGAAATGGCCACTGGATGAAAGAAATAAGTATTATTAATGCTCTCCTAAATTCTAATTCAGTTTTGAAAAGAAAACAAAAGGTCAATTTTTTCCAAAGAATGTTATTTATAATTTGAAAATGTTGAAAAATATCCATATGCCAAAGACTATGAGTATGGTTAAAACACATGTGTGCATGTGCACACACATACAAATGTACTTAAAACATTTCAAAGTATACAAAATGTACTTTAAATATCTCAATAGTACAGCTAAGAGGATTTTTAGGGTGGTAAAATTATTCTATATTTCAGTATAATGGTGAATACATTTCATTTTACAAATCTCCAAAATCCATAGGATATACAATGTCAAGAGTGAATCTTAATGTAAACTATGAACTTTGGGTGATAACTCATCAATTAGAGCAAATATATCTTTCTATGGTGGAATGATAATGGTGGCAGACATTGTATACAGGTCAAGACTTGGGTATATAGAAACTTCAAGTACTTTCTGCTTAGTTTTTGTGTGAACTTAGTTATTCTAAAAAACATTTTTAAAATAAATAAACATTACAATGTATCAATATGATGGAAGTGTGTATTCAAATGATACCATTATATTTTATGGAATGGAAATCATACTCTAAACTGGAATTATATACTATATATAGTTGCTTAGATATTAAACTATCATAAATTAAGGAAAGTTGAATTAATTTTACTTCTTATATTTTCCTTTAAAGTCACTGCATTTCACAGAAGGAAGGGAAAGATAGGAAGAATATAGGACAGAAAGAAGAGAGAAAGATAGGAAAACAATTATGCCACATTTCTATATGAGAAATTCAGATCAAAACTCTTAAGAATTATTTATTTAGGGACCCATTCTTAACCTCCATCCCATTATTAGTATGATGATAGGCTTGAAATGTACTTTCAGAGAATGTTCTATTATTTTTGCTTATAAAAAATTTCTGTGGTTTGGGTCAAACTAAAAAAATAAAGTCATCTTTCTCAAGCAAAGAGATAAAATTTCAATATTCATTTCAACCTGGGTGCATCATAGAAAGGACCCATTATCCATTACATGAATACAAGCCAATAAAAATAGTTATAGGCTTGACTGAGTTGACTCAAATGCAATTGCAAAACTCACAATCTGTTCTGCATGCCTTCAGTCGTACTAATATAATGAGTCTACACATACACGGCAGCTTTTCAGTATGTTCAGAAGCAATTAACAGGAATGTTACTAACTTATGGGTTTGATAAATCTGTTTTAAAGATACAAAAAGTAAATGACTGCATGGATTTAACATTGCAAGAGAAACTCATCCAAAATCAACTATAGCCAAGATTAATATTAAAAATTGGGTAAATAGACTTTTCAAATCACAATATTTGTTAACGTGCCATGTTGGTATAAATCATTTTTTATTTCTGGTTTAACTTTTTTCTCAAAATAATACTTACAGATCTGATTGGTAGTATTCTTTAATCAACCATATGTCTCATATAATTTTTATAATATGTGATAGAAAAAAATCCATAGATCTGTTTATTCCTGCTTTCTTTTTTTACTTGGAAGGAACAGGAGAAACTATATTTTTTACAGAACAGCATATAAATGTGTGAACATTTTAGAATGTACTTTTTAAGTATATTTCAAAATGTACATATCATATTTCTTCCTTACACCAATTTAAAGTCACCAGGGTTTCAGATCATTTTCTTGCAGTACCACACTAAGTAACAAGGAGTTCGTAATTACTCACTTACTATCAGGATTTCTAAACCTGACATTTTCTTTTTCAAAACCCAGACTGACAGATTGTCAAGCTTTCATTGCAGATCTCTGCAAGATTCTAGCCAACTGTCTTGCTAACACAGCTATCCCACCTGGGGCAAGAGGACAGAGAAATGACCTCTCTACATGGACCTTCTTTAAGTACGACTCTGTAACAAACTAAAATAATGAGAGAAAATTATGGAAAATTGAGATCAAAATTTAAAAGGCTATATTAGCTCACAAAAATGGTAGCCCAAACTGCCTAACTCAAATATTTAAGAAAAGAAATTTTTAAAATTAGAAATCTAAGATTGAAAATGCCTATTCACAGAAAATAAATCACAACACTTCTTATAGTACACATATTTTAAAAAGATGCAATCATTCAGGTTATCTATTCGGGAACAAGTAGAAAATAATGCCTTCAAAGAACAATTATCTGTTCTTAGTAATAGACCTTGGAATCAGCTGCCTTAAGTGATTCCTTATGGGATACTACTGAATAGTCTATAGATCATTCTTTGCCTACCCTCAGAACCCATATCACCTGGGCCAGATTTCCTGCTTTTAGCCTTCCCACTGTAGAAAACATATCCATGTAATATGTTCATATTGTGCTGATTACTTACAAAAATGTCAAGCAATGTGCAAAATCATGGTAATTCAAAACAAAGAGATATGGATCTCCCATGAAGAAGCTTAATGTACGCTGAGACCAAGTGAATAAACAGTTCACTGTGCACAAAATCAGATCCAAATATGCAAAGCTTTTTGACCGAGGAATATATATGTTTCTCTTCAGCAGAAATCACATCCTACCAGCACAGTATCAGGAAAGATCGAGAGGTTGCATACTGACAATTAGACCAGGAAAAGAAAAGTGTTTCTGGTAGATAAAGCAGAAAAGGAAAACAAGCAATGTAAGGTGAAAGCTGATGCTCAAACAGAGCCACCTGTGTCACCAGACCATACAGGCTAGAACTGAAACTTTTCAAGATCTGACCTTCTCCTAAGAAGGGGAACTGCTTGAGGAACACTGCTTGAGCAACAAGCTGTGAAAGGGAACAACACAGTAACATACATAGGTTGGGGACTTGTGTGACGTATTTTTTGTGTTTTGATTTTTTGCAGGGTTCAGGAGGGGTCTTGTGAGAAGAGGTTCATTGAAGAGATCTGGGATGAAGTTCAGGAGGGTGGCAGGTATTGAGTCACAGTGATGTGAGAGGAAGCCTCACTGCCAGGTTAGGATGGGCATCAGAGTGTGGCATCAGTGGGCATTGACAATCAGACAGTAACAGCTCAGTAAGATCACTGCCAACAGGAAGAACAGGTCAGCATGAAAGGTATATGGCTCTGCAATGGAGCATAGCTAGACTGTGGGAGCACAGTCAGAAAAATAAAGATAAATATGAAGTTATGAAATAAAGAGCCAAGTAGGGCAGGGGCTCTTCCAGTGATTTTATCTCCATTTTATTTCACACTGCCTCTTTCCCTTCTGACTCAAACCCCTTACCAAAAATAGAGAGAGACAACTCAGAATATACACCCTATTAGACATTACTGAATAAGTAGAAGTTAATTATTGTTATACTTGAAAAATCCCCTACAATAACTGGATTTGAAGACTAAAAGAATGAAGTTTATTCATTCTGTCTTTTAGCACCATCTGTACCTCCCCCCCCTACATTTTCCTCTTTCTCTCTCCCTACTTCTGGCCCAAGGCAACCATTCACATTTCTCTCCTTAATAAAAATAAAATATGAGCAAAGTGCAGAGATTGGAATACATTGATTTAGGTGGAAACAAAGTATACAGAAATATGAAGGAAGTCAAAGAACACAGACATGGAGGAAAGTATGAAATAGAAACAAAAGGAGGAAGAGTAAAGAGGTAAGAGATGGGGAATGGCAAATCACAGTTTGTTTTATTTTTAAGAAGATTTTTTAAAATGAGAAAGTGAGGGATTCATTAGTTACATGATACAGTAGTCGACAAATCTTAATTCTTCTCATTTTTTCTAAGCAAAAGTTCAAAGAAATGACAAACTCTTATGGAATCAGCACATATCCCAAAGACTAAAAATGAAGAAGAGATAGGTCTACATATCAAACCTAAACAAAGATGCACATTCTCTGATTCATTGGACATAAGCCTGTGAAGTTAACAAAGCATGATAAGAAATATTTTAATTTCTTCAAACATTCAAGGAGGAAGGGTGCTTAACCACAGTCTCCACAGGAAAGAAAGCTTTAGCAGTACTACCAACCTCCCATCCAATCACAGTTAAGGTTCTGCCATCTCTTCAAGAGGGATCATTTTCCTCTGTGGCTCACCCAACAGACATATTCGGCACAAGCAGCATGCACCTGAACAGGTACAGGGATGCCTAAGGTTTTCTTTGCAGGGAGTCATCTTGCCAACCCACCCTCAGTGCAAGTCAGGGCTTAAGATGCAACTTGATCTGACAGCTAATGTTTACTTTGATCTCACTACATGCAAAGCACTCATTGATGTGCATTGTATATATGATCTCATTTAATCCTATTACTGCCCAATGAGATAGGTACAATATTATCCTTCTTAAATAAAGAGGATTCAAGTAATTTGCCCAAAGCTACACAGCCAGTGACTGGAGAAGCCAAGATAGGATCCCAGCAATCTATCTCCAGAGATTGTTCTTAGCCTTTAAACTATTGCCTATCTCTGCCTAGCCTGTGAGAAGCAGTTTGTAGATATATGTCCAGCGGGAAGCATAATGGAGATTAAATATACTCAATTCATCTGACAATAAATTAAACTTGATACAGTATGAAATTTTCTTTAAAGTTTTAAGAAAATAATGTAATCTATTTTTTTTTTTTGAGATAACTTTAAAATAGTCTGGCCTAAAAGTAGAGTAGACTGAGTACAGTGTGGCAAACATAGCCTGGGGCAAAAACTATTTAGCATGCCCATTTTTTTTAATTAAATTTAAATCTGAGCTAATTAGAATCTATGCCAACAAGTGCAAGCTTAGAATTAGTTCTAGTGTTACAAAATAACTGAAAGAGTCTGAAGGTCCCCAACACATGGAAATGATAAGTGTTTGAGGAGAGAGAAATCTTAATTACCCTGATTTGATCATTACACATTATGGACATGGATAGAATTATCATGCTGTACCACATAAATGTGCACAAATATTACATATCAATTAAAAACAATGTTTTAAAATCCTGATTAATATATTTGTGATAACTTCACTTTTATTTTTAAAAAAGTAAAAATAAAAATTTATCCCTACTGTGTTTTATGTAATTACTTCTATTTACAGTTTTCCTTGAAAAGTTTATACATTTCATTCTCGTACAACAACCCAATTTAAATTTCAGCTTTTCATTATTCCTTGTAAGCAAGCAAATTCTCGTGTTCCTCAGTTCTCGGCAAAAGAGAAGAATAGGCATTGAAAACAACAATTTCTTAGTTTTTTTCTCAGTCTGAAAGTAGGTAAGGCCCATGGAAAACCTAATTAACAAATCAGCAAATCCAGCAAAAAGACTCTTTCCTGGTAGAATGATAGAAGAGTGTTTTGGTCAGCTTTTTTTCTTTGTGACCAAAACATCTGACCATTTAAAGAATGAACGGCTTATTTTGGCTCCTGGTTTGAGAGGTTTCAGTCCACCATTGGCCAACTCCAGTGCTCTGGGCCTGAGTAAGGTGAACATCAGAGGGAAAGTCATGGTAGAGAAAAGCTTGCTTAGCCCATGGCAGCAGGAAAGCAGAAAGAAAGAAAAAAAAATAGAGAGAGAGAAATATTATCTGGGGAAAAGATTAATATTTCTAGATCATGCCCCCAGTGACCTACTCCCTGCAAAGAGGGCATGGATCCTACCAGTTCATTCAGCCATCGATGGATTCATCTACAAATGAGGTCAGAGCTCTCATGATCCAATCACTTCCTAAAAGCCTCCACCTCTGAAACTTGCTGCATTGAAGACCATGCTTTCAAACATGAGATTCTGGGGGACATTTCAGACCCAAAACATAACAAGCAGGTAATTACTTTTGGTGGTTCTCTCATTGGCCTCTGCCTAGAGTTTTTAGTTTCTTGAGTAATCCCAGCCCTTCCACTTCAAATCCTTTCCTTGAGGGCTCCTCCTGTCACTCATCCCAGTCTTCATTTATAACAACCTTCAACTTGCTGCTTCAGTGCCATTAACTCTGAGGTTTTCCTGGGTGACTTCATCCCAACAAAACCACTCAAAACAATGCCACCTCCCTTACTCTTTGTGCACTGATAAGCTTGTCATGATTATATGTTAGATAACTAGTTTAAAATATCTGTCTCCCCACCTAGACTAAAAGGCTCATGAACTAAGATACCATGGCCTTCTTGGTAAGCTCCTGACTGTGCCCTAGAACCCAGAACAGCACCTGGACTATAATTAATGCTCACAGCAAAGTTTACCTGTATCTATGCATCTATTTGAGGTGTGATGTCATTATGGAAACATGTATATTGCTATGGTTTAGATATTTGGAGCCCCAAAAAAACTCATGTGCAAGAACATTCAGAGGTGAAATGATCAGGTTGTGAGAATCTTAACACAATAAGTGAATTGATCCCCTGATGGGATTAACAGGCTGTTAACTGAAGATGGATAGGGTTTGGCTGGAGGAGGTGGGTCATTGTGGGTGTGACTTTGGGGTATATATTTTATATCTGGCAAGTGGAGTCTCTCTCTTTCTCTCTGCTTCATGTTCATCATGTGAGCCACTTCCCTCCTCCACACTCTTCTGCCATGATGTTCAATCTCACCTCAAACTCCAAGGAATAAAGCTGGCTGTCCATGGACAGAGACCTCTGATATTGTTCTGGTAAGGTCTTTCAGTCACAGCAGCATATATGCTAACTAAAAAAGATACTGGTACCAAGAAGTGGGGTCATTGCTGTGACTAACCTGATTGTGTGGTTCAGAAGCCTTTATAGCCTTTTGGAATTTGTGGGAGTGTAACCAAAAACTTGGTCCTTGTCCCCAGGGACAATTCAATAATGAGAACATGGTTCTGAGAAAAAGGAAAAAGAAGTTTTATTGCTTTGCTAGTAAAGGAGAAACAAAGGAGACTCCTGTCCCAGAGGCTGTGATTCTGACCATCAGGAAAACAGAGGGCTTTTAAGGAAGCTCTTCAAAGGATACATTCCAAGGTGTTCCCTGACTGGGGGTCCAGAAGGCACCCTGATGGTATGTTGGGATTCACTTGTTAATTTGGGAGATATTTACTTCCTAGATCTTTTGGCAGATATCTCCTTCCCGGGAGAACAGATAACTCAAAGTAATCTTGTTACCCACCCCCAGGTTAGGAAGGGGAAGAGGGAGAAGAGGAAAGGAAAACATGTCCCTTTATGAAATAAGCCTCAGAGCTATATTCAAAAAGTGAAGTGGACCACTGTTTACAGCAGAAATTTTGAGATGCTTAGCAGTGCAAGCTGGAAATGCTTTCAATTGTTGTAACCAGAGCTTAATGGACAATTCTGGTGGGAGCTTAAAAGACCAGAATGCCAATAGGACTGTGCACAGTAAAGATTAGGATCATAAGGTTTTACAGGAAAAGGAAGACGCTATTGGTAATTGGACTAGAGACCATTCATGTTAAATCTGGCGGAAAAGTTGGCCACATTTTGCCCAGGTCCTGAGACTTTCTGTGAGGCTGATCTTAAAAGCAGTGGACTTCTTAATCTAGCAGAAGAAATTTCTAGGCAACATAGCATTCAGGAAGTGCATTGGTATTGCTGGTAGCTTTTAGCCAAGTTTATTTTGATATATAGGAGCAGAAAGATTTAAAAAACTTGGACTTGAAAGGTAAGAGTAAAACTGGGGCTAAGAAAGCTACGGTTGTTAAAGACATTACTGCCACTAAAGAAATTCTTTAGACTTTACCCAGAGACAAGAAGAAAGATGGTTGAGGGCATCTCAAGAGCTGGCAAGATCACACCCATCTCAGGCTCAAAATTCTCTTGAGAAGAGACTAGTGGGGCATCCTTCTTGCATAAGAGGACCTACGAAGTTTTTTTCAATGTTCTCAGCCACACAGACACTCGCAGGTTGCTGCAGACATAATCCCTGAAGGCTTTACTACTGCTCAAGATGGCAGCAGACCTTGGCATCAAGCACATGGTGCTGGTTCTGCAGGAATGCAGGATGCTGGAGTTAGGGGATCATGGAGGATTCCACCAAGATTCCAAAGGAAGATCTGGGAGGTCACACAAAGTGTACCAGGATCAGAATTCCTGCAGGCAGCCCCTGAGAGGGCAATGTGTAGAGATTTGAGGAGGAAGCCGAAGCTGTAGTAGAGACCCCCAAGATTAAGAAATGCCAGTACAGAAGAATGACTGCTGAGGAAAGTTACAGGAATCAAGCATAGACAAGCCAACAGAAAGGCCACTTGGACTACTATCTAGAAGGCCACAGGGGCAGAGCTACACAAGCCCTTTGGAGAGAATATCATAATGCTACATGCTCCAGATGCCAGACACAGAACTATAAGACATTTTTTTGTCCAGCTGGATTCCATTCTTGCTTTGGTCCCATCCCTTCTTCTATGCCCCTATTTTTCTGAATGAAAATGTTTACTTTGTAACTTTATATAGGATACTTGTAAATTTCTTTTGATTTTTATAGGAGCTCATGATACAAGCTTCCCTAAGTCTCAGAGGAGATATTAGACTGAACTTTTAGGTAATCTTGGAATTGTTGAGACTATGGGAACTCTTAGTATTGGCATCAGATCCACATTTTAGGTCAGGAGCCATTTTTATCTAGGGACTCCTAAGTTTCAATTTAGGAGCCATTTTGTCTAGAGATCCTGAGGCAATACTGCTTAGCTTCCCATAAGGATATGTGCCTGATAAAGGGTCAACCACACCCCAGTCCATGAGGTAACCCCTAAGCATGCTTGTGAAATTCCTCTTGTGGGCTACAAAGCTGCCCTGTGAGTGCCCACAGGCTGCTGCTCTCCTCGGAGGGACAGCCTTATCAGTTTGCCCTATGCTCTGATAATAAATCTCTCAAGTGGGATTCCAGTGTATGGTGTGTTCTTTGGATTTTTCAAGTGTCCTTTCACTTAGAAATGGACAAAACGTATTTTACAATGTCAGATACGTGTAAGCTTTTTGGGTCTGGGCAGAATGTTATGGTTTAGATGTGAGGTTTCCCCCAAAAGCTCATGTGTGAGGAAGTGCAAGAACATTCAGAGGTAAAATGATCAGGTTATGGGAGCATTAATCCAATCCATGAGTTAATATCTTGATGGGATTAATTGGGTGTTAACTGAAGATGGGTAGTGTGCGGCTGAAGAGGTGAGTCATTGGGGGTGTGCCTTTGGGGTATATATTTTATATCTGGCAAGTGAATTGCCTCCCTGCCCCCCCACCTTTCTGATCATCACATGAGCAATTTCCCTCTGCCACAGTTTTCTACCATGATGTTTGTTCTGCCTCACCTCGAATCCTGAGACGTGGGGCTGGCAGTCTATGGACTGAGTCCTCTGAAACCATAAGCCCCCAAATAAAATTTTCCTCCACTACAATTGTTCTAGTCAGGTCTTTCAGTGACAGCAGTGAAAAAGCTGACTAAAACTTGTTTCAAAACTATAAATTACGGTCTGAGATTGTGGCTCAGTGGTAGAGCACTTGCCTCGCATGTGTGAGGCACTGGGTTTGATTCTCAGCACTGAGTATAAATAAATAAATAAAATAAAAGATCCATCGACAACTAAAAATATTTTTTAAAATAATAATAATAATAATAATAATAATAATAAATTACTACAAGAAGTGTAAAAAATGGCAAATATTCAATTTGATTTCCAAACTATTACATGAGACATCTTATCCTGTCACTATCAGCATAAGATACCCAACTAAATTCAGTTAAACAATCATTGTCACTGGTGAAGGCTGGATAGTACAGAAATTTTTATTCATTATTAAGTTTGCAAATAAAACATAATAGGAATTTTATATCATTACAAATATAGCCAAACTGGATACCATTCTGTGATGCAATTGGTTTAAAACCTTTAGGCACAAGTTTTAATTTTATGGTTGCTTGATCATCTCCGATCATTACCCCATACCCACAGTTAGTGTATTTGCCCCAGAACAATGAATATTAAACTAGCTTAAGGATCAAGGAATGAATCATCCAATTAAGAGTCAAATAACTTTCTCATTACTTTCAAGCTCAAAAAAATGCAATCTTTCAGAATATAATCAACTAAGGGGAAGGAATGTGCTTAAGAAAGAGCAAAGCTACTTCAATCATAATGAATGTTTAGAAAAGAAAACAAGTATCTTCAGGAAAAATAATGGCAATAACTAAAATCAATCTATTTCATTATTTAACATATTTCATTATAAGTTAGATACATGTTACACTTACTTCTAAATAGGATAATTGATCTTGGTTTAATTTGAAATATATTCATTTAAGAAGGCAGGTACTCATCTTATTGAGCCTGTTATTAACTTCACACATTAAAGTATTCTCCCTTAAAATGCTAGTGAAAGTGAGATCTCTCTAGTGAAACATTCAGAAGTGTACAATTTTTCATCTAAAATGTCATTTCATTTTATTCTTTAAAAAATCAGACTATCAACTATATATACATATATATTTTATTGATTATTACATTGTTAAGCATAATCTAATCATCATCCTCATGAACCATTTTTTTTTTCCTGGCCATTTTCATTCTTGTTACTCCAGGTATAATCAGTTTTTCTGTTTCTTAAATAGGCCATATTCCTTTCTACCTCGGTATTAGTGCTCCTTGCTAGAATTTTTTCCTCAATTCTATCCCCATTTTTGTCTACTACTTTTTCAGTTTGAGATTAGCTTATGAATCACTTTGTTAAGGAAATCACCTGGGTTTCTCAACCATGTCATTGCCCTAGATTTATCTTCTCAGGGCCCTCTAACCAAGTATACATAACCATAACTTTTAAAATAATTGTTAATGATTGTTCATCCTCTATCTCTAAAAATTCACTAACTAAAATCCCTAGTGAAGAATCACTAGGGATTCTAGAAATAAGATGTTATACCTTTTCCTAGAGTTGTTTATAAACAACAAGGGGGCGTGAGCAATGAAGCCTATGTTAGAGCCCTGAGATTTTCAAAATGAACTATTTCACTTACATGTATGATACTTGTTATGATTTGGACGTGGTGTCCTCCAAAAGCTCACGTGGAAGATGATGCAAGAAGGTTTAGAGGACAAAGGATTGGGTTATGAGAGCCTTAACCCAATTAGTGAATTAATCTCCTGATACGATTAAGTGGTAACTGAAGATGGGTATGGTTTGGCTAGAGGAAGTGGGTCAGTGAGTTGTGGCTTTAGTGTATATATTTTGTATCTAGCTGATGAAGTCCGTCTCCCTCTGCTTCCTGATCATCATGTGAGTCACTTCCCTCTGCCACTCTTCTGTCATAATGTTCAGTCTCACCTAGAGCCCCAAGGAATGGAACTCGCTGTCTATGGACCAAGACCTCTAAAACCGTGAGCCTCTAAATAAACTTTTTCCCCTCTAAAAATTTGTTCTGGTCAGGTCTTTTAGTCACCGCAGCACAAAAGCTGACTACAATAATAGCCTACAAAATAAAATATAACATTACATATTCTAAGCCTTTCAATGCAAAGCTGATCCAGGACTATCAAGCAGGCCATTCTCAAGTTCCCACACTGAGTCAAGTGCCCAGGCAAGCAGGACACTGCTGATTTTCCCAGTGCACTGCCCCAAGCTTCCCTGGTCTCCATCCTGCAAAGTGGATGGAGAATGTGCCACCAGATACTCTCTGATTACCCTTTGGGAAGAGGATATTCCATCCTACTTCAAAGACCATTTCCTTCTTTATTCAAAAAAAAATCTTCTTACTTAAATCAGAATAATTTAATTAATTGCACATTCAGGTAACTTTCACCACTGAAACCTCAAACTAATGAACACTTCAGCTCAGCTGAAGAATAGCCATATGTAGTGATCAAGATCTCATAATGAGACAGGGAAACAAAAATGTATTTTAGGATAAGTATATTCTCCTAGAGTTACCTTGCTACTGACTAGGAACTATTCAGTGAAAGAAATTCTGAACAGAAGTCAGTCCTTAAATTCTAGTTCTGGTGAGGCCATTAGCTATAAAACCCAAAATAAGTCATTTAAACTTCCTGTGCCTCTTCTCTACTCAAAAGTGAAAGGGATGGAATCAATGATTATTTAAGTCCTTCTGAGGTTTGTGGTTCTACCTTAATTTTAAAAATAAAAGAAAAACAACTTGTTTCCTTGGTCCCTATACATTTAGCTGAGAAGGAAAGGGCTGTCTTCAATACCAGTTCCTCAGCCGCTTGTTACATCTGCATTATTACATTTAGTTTGTTTTTGGTAGCTTCATTTAACAACATAGTTTCTCAGAATCACTTGCAAATTTACATTGTAATGGCCCTTCAGAGCAATTATGATATCAATAGAACCATTATGATTTCAGTGCTGCCATAACATCTTATAGGCACTAAAGATAAAATTTTTACGAGACATACTCAAGCTACTGCACAAAGCAGCAGTTTTTTACATAAACATAAACAGTTGAGCCTTTCAAAAATATTCTTAGTTTAAAAAACTAAAGGACACTGACATACACCAGACTCTCGTACCAGTGTGGAAAGAATATGTCTACTGAAATTTGTTATATATATTTATTATACATATTGGTCTGTATGGCTACTCCAGAACTGCAAAAATGTTTTAGCCTGTATTCACTGCTTTGAGCAAAAATTATAAGGATGTAAACCCAAAAAGTAGATAATCTTCATGTTCAACTCATTAAGTGACTGGAACAATAAACAAATGGATGTTTTAGATTTGACAATATATTTTTCTGAGATTTTCTGATTCCTAACTGATATCTAACTGAAATATCCTCTCCTAAGTTTAATGTCACAGAAAAGTGTGTGTGTGTGTGTGTGTGTGTGTGTGTGTGTGTGTGTGTGTGGTGTATGTTACCAATAAAGAAAAACTCTGGCTCTTTATGGTCTTTGTTGTATCAAGTTAAGGAGTGATTGAAGAAAGAATAGTACATCTCTGAGTCACTGGAGAAGAAAACATGGAGATATAGAAGGTGAAAATCAATAACTGAAAAGATTTTTAGGTCATTCAGAGAAAGAAATCTCAGAATTTAGAAAACAGAGTTCACTATCATAAGAAATGGTAGAGACTGAGAAATATAGCTGAGCTTTATTATTGTAATACCACTTTGGTATGCTTTAAGAGACGCAATGAATATTTTATTGCTTTTTAGAATATTTTTCCAGTGACCTGGTTATATTCTTGATGGATAACACCTCAAGAGTGGGCCTTAAAGCTGCTTAGATTTATTTAGTTATGTTTATATTTTGCAAAGGAATAAAAACCAGCTAGTAAAAGGCTGAGTTCTATAATTCACTAGGTTTCTGGAGGGATATTGTTCATCTCCCCTGACATTCTGAGTTTGTAGCCAGAGTAGGCGGTCAATAAACACTGATAGAAAAGATGGATGAATGGATGGTTTTCATATGTATTCACAGTAGATAAGGCAACTAAACAGATATTGTAAACAAAACTAAAATGTTACTTGGCATGGTGGTCACACCTGCAATCCCAGTGACTTGGGAGACTAAGGCAGGAGGATTGCAAGTGTGAGGCCAATATGAGCAATTTAGACAGACCTTGTCCCAAAGTAAAATAAAAGAACTGGCATGTATCTCAGAGGTACAGCCTGTTGGGTTCAATTCCCAGAACTAAAAAGAAGAAAAAAAAGGAAAAAGAGAGAAAGAAAGAAAAAGAAAAAGGAAAAAAAGCCAAAAAGGTTTTTTTCCATTTGTCTCAAATTTAGATGAAAATTATTCTATGTTTGAATTATAGCAGCTAATTCTGAATTCACTGGGTGTGATGGTACATGCTTGTAATTACAGCAACTCAGAAAACTGAGACAGGAGGATTACAAGTTTGAGGCCAGCCTCGGCAACATACTAAGACCCTCAGCAACTTAGTGAGACACTGTCTCAAATTTGCAAAAAAAAAAACAGAATATAGCTCAGTGGTAAAGCATCCCTGGGCTCAATCCCCAGTGCCAAAAATAAGCAAACAAATTTTCTCAATTACTTTGCTTTTTATGACTTAAGCAAATGCTTAATTTCATTAATACCTTGTATATAAAATTTTTATTAAATAATAATACAATTCATTCACAAATAATGACTTTGTCAGGTAGGTCTAAAATTCTTCTCCTTCTTCAGTAGATTACAAAGAATGGGTTTTATACAAATCATGGAGCAGAGAAAGAATCAAAAGCCCATCTTCGATTATGTCTGATCCTGAGTTTCCCTTGAGACATAGTAACTTTCTGCCAAAGGCAGGGGATGTTTTACATCTTTATCATAATTTCAGGAATTACGATATGGCCTGGAATTATTCACTATGGCAATGATCAAACACAGGTAAGTTTGGAGGGTATTAAGTGTATAATTTTATCCAGCTTTCTACCGTTTTCACCATATTTCAACCTATATTCTGACCAAATGCAACATATGCAAACTTTCCCTTTGATATCCATCAAAGACATCACCTGTTCTCTCCTCCTACTCCTTTGGAAGTTTAGTACCCTGCCTGTTTTGTTACCTTACTAACTACATCTAGGCCCCATGCATGCTCTCTCCACCTTACATGGCAATTTAAGAGTAAACAAATACATGTCTTGACATTTATTCAAGTTATAATCCTTAGCTAAGAATAGAGTAAAACACTTGGAATTATTAGAGATCTTTTGTGTTTTAACCTAATTAGTAATATATTATGGGGATCAACTGGTTGGTAGCTAAGATGTAGTCTGACATCTTCATGTCGCATTATCTTTCATTTACTTATGTCTAGGATATTCCTATACACATCCTAATATCTCTCTGCTACCAATACAGATTCCTAAGAAGTTATTTGTTATTAAAATTTAAATTTGTTATTTAAAATTGTCAAAATGAGGGCTGGTGGTATAGCTCAGTTGGCAGAGTACTTGTCTCACAAGACCAAGGCCTTGGGTTCAATCCCCATCACCAAAAAATAAATAAAAATTAAAATAAAATAAAATGCCCAAAATGTCTTAAGAGCAATCAAATAGCTTCATACAACCTCATAATTCAAACTAACAGGAAGAACAATAGTTTGTGAAATTTTTTTCTAAACTACATTACATACTTGAAAGCTTACTGATTTATAATAGTAATATAAATATTACTACATCAAAATGTGTTCTAATAAAAATTTGAAACTGATTTCCAATTCTGTAAATTATTTATATATTAATGTGTGCTAAAACATTTGGAAAAAACTTGATCATTTTACTGTATTCATTAATACTTTCCCTAAGAAACACACTTTAGATTCAATGACACACAGAGGCTGAAAGTGAAGGGATTAAGTTAAAAAAAAAAGTGTCTCTAGAGACAAGGTTCATTAATAAAAGAGTCAATTCAATGGATAAATATAGCAATTTTATATGTATATATTACATACAATATATATTACATGTGTATATAAATATATACATTTTATATGTATATGTTTATATACATATATTTATATATAATATATATTACATGTACATATAAATATATACATTTTATATGTATATGTTTATATACATATATATATAATATTTATATTTTATATGTATATATAATATTATATATTATATTTATATTTTATATGTATATATCATATATATTTAATATATTACATATAGGAAATATTATATTAAAATATGTAATATATTATATATAATATATATTATATATAAAATCAACATTAGACCCACTTTCAATAATAGCAAGGACTTCAAAACAGAAAATCATATAGAAAATGCATACTTGAACAACACTATAGCCTAAATAGGCCTAAGACATACTGAAATTTACCAATAGTAGAGAAATACACAAATCTTTTCAAGCACACACAGAACATTCTCCAGAACAGATGAAAATCATACCAAGTATATTTTCAAACCATAAAGGAATGAAACTAGAAATCAGTAAAGTAAAATATTGGAAAAATTCACAAATACATAGAAGTTAAATAACACACACTTGAACAACCATAGGATTGCATAGGAAATCAAAAAGAAATTTTAAAAATATTTCATGATGCATTAAAAAAACACAACTTTCCAAACCCTATGAGATACAGCACAAATAGTAATAAGAGGGAAATCTGTATAAATAAATGACTATATTAAAAAGAATAAACATCTCAAATAAATAATCCAACTTTAGATATTTAGAAACTTGAAGAAAGAGAAAACACTAAACACAAAATTAGGAGAAGGAAGAAATAGAAAACATCAGAGCAGAGGCAAAAATAAATAGAGAATAGAAAAATTTGTCAAAATTGACAAACCCTTGGCTAAACTCAGAAAAAATGACAGGAGAAAATGAAAGAATAGACATTACAACAGATGTCTCCAAAATAAAGTGGATCATAGGGATTGTTATGAACAAATATATGCCAACAACATGGATAACTTAGAGGAAATGCATAAGTACCTAGAAGAAAAGAACCTACCGAGAATCAATAAGAAATAGAAAGCCTGAATAGACAAATAACAAGGAATATTGATTTTTTAAAAATTCCCAAGAAAAGCTCAGGAGGAGATGAATTTATAGCTTAATTCTACCAAACATTAAGAATCAATACCAATCCTTCTTAAACTCTTCTTTAATAAAATAGAAGTTAAAGAAATACCTCCAAACTTATCTTATGAGGCCTGCATCACCTTAAGGCCAAAGACAAAGAGACCACAAGACAAGAAATCTATAGGCCAATATCTCTAATAATATTGATACAAAATCCTCAGTAAAATACTAGCAAACTGTATTCAACAACACATCAAAAAAGATTACATACCATGACAGTATTTTCCCAAAAGATCTAAAAATCAGTATGTTACAGAGAGACACAGGCACTTCAATGTTTATAGCAGCACAATTCCATAATAGCTAAATTATGGAATCAACCCAATGCCCATCAATAGACGAATGGATTAAGAAACTGTGGTATAGAGTTAGGGTTGTGGCTCAGTAGTAGAGTATGTCCTAGCACATGTGAGCACTGGGTTCAATCCTCAGCATCACATAAAAATAAATTAAATAAAGGTATTTTTTCATTAAAAAAAGAAACTGTGGTATACACACACACACACACACACACACACACAATGGAGTTCTACCAGTCATAAAAATTATGGCATTTGTTAGTAAAAGGATGGAAATGGAGAATATCATGCTAAGTGAAATTAGCCAAACTAAAAAACTCAAAGGTCAAACATTTTTCTCTTATATGCAGAAGCTAAAGTAAAGTAAAGGGGGAGGGAAGGATAAGATAACATAAAGAACCAATCAAATCAAATTAATAAATGAGTGAAAGAAAGTCTAGTAGAGCAGAGGAAGGAGAAGGGAAAAGGTAGGGAGAACAAGATGGAAAAGGGAGGGGGTAGATTATGAATGGAAATTTATTTCCATGAATATATGAGTTTGTCAGGATGAACCCAACTACTATGTATAACTATAAATTTCTAATGAAAAAATAAAAAGAATATATATTGTGACAAAGTGGAATTTATCCCTGGGAAGCAAGATTGTTTTATATATATTCCATATATAAACCAATGTGATACACCATATCACAAATAAAAGAGAAACAACACATGACCATCTAAATAGATGCAGAAAAAGCATTTGATAAATTTTAACATCCTTTCATGATAAACCTCTCAACAAAGTACTGAAGGAAATTTCTTCAACATAACAAAGATCATTAATGAAAATCCCACAGCTAACATCATAATCAATGAAGAAAAACTACAAGATTTTACTCTAAGATCCTGTAGAAGGCAAAGATGCTCAACTCTGTTCAACATAGGTTAGGAAGACTAGTAACAAAACACAAGGGAAAAAAATTAAAAGAAGCCAAATCAGAAAGGAAGAACTATAACTATCCTTGTTTGCAGATTACATGATTCCATATATATGGAAAACTTTAAAGGCTACATATACACATACAACATTTTGAGATTTATAAATTAACTCAATAAAACAGCAGGATACTAAATCAACACCCAAAGTTGGTTACACCAACAAAAGTTCTTACACCAACAAAAAGCTATCTGGAAAAAAAAAAAAAACTTGAGAAACAAAACCATTTATGGTAACATGGAAAATAATAAAATACTTAGGTATAAATTTAAACAAGTAAATAGAAGATTTATACTTTGAAAACTAAAACATTAATGAAAGAAATTTTAAAAGACATAAATAGAAAGATATTGTGTACTCATAGATTGGAAGAGTTAATATTGTTAAAATTTCCAGTCTATCTGAAATCTTCATTTTAATGCCAATTGAAATTCTAGTGACATTTTTCACAGAATTTTTTAAATCTAAAATGTTTATAGGATCATAAAAGACTCATGATATCCAAAACAATCTTGAGAAATAAACACAAAGTTGGAGGCACTATACTTTATATAACAAAATTATAGTCAGCACAACATTATGGTATTAGCATAAAAATAGACCAATGAAACCAGAGAGAACTCAGAAATAAACCCAAATACATATGGTCAACTAATTTTTGCCTAAGCCACCAAAAATACATAATGGGAAGAGGAAATTCTAAATAAAGGTGTTAGGGATACTAGGTTTTCACATGCAAAAGAATGAAATTTCACCTTTATCTTATGTCTTATGCCTTATATATAAGTGAACTCAAAATTCATGAAAGACCTAAACATAAAATTTAAAATTGCAGGGGTTGATGTTGTGACCCAGTGGTAGAGCACTCACCTAGCACATGTGGGTGCTGGGTTCGATCCTCAGCACCACATAACAATAAAATAAAGGTGTTGTGTCCAACTACAACTATAACAAAATATTTTTTGAAAAAATAAAATTGCAAAATTTCTAAAAGAAAACATTGGGAAAATCTCCTTGATATTTGAGCTTGGCAATGATTTTTTTTTTGGAAATCACACCAAAATCCCAGGCATGAATAGCATACATAAACAAGTGGAATTATAATAAATAAAAAAAATTAAAAACCTTCTCAAAGCAAAGCAACAAAGAGAAAACCTATAGAATAGGAGAAAAAAATCTAAAAACTATATCTGATAGGGGTTAATATTTAAAGTATTTAAGGAGGTTCCTAAATACACTATTCAAAACTAAAAAATTAAAAATAAACAATGGACTAAAGATCTAAATAGATATTTCTTTAAAGAAGACATACAAATGGCTAACAGGTATATAAAAAGGTGCTAAAGATAACCAATCATCAGAAAAATGAGACTCAAAACCATAATCATATATCACTTCACAACTGTTGGGATGACTGTTGTCAAAAAAAAAAAAAGGAGATAAAAGTATTGGCATGGAAGTAGAGAAAATGGAATCCTTGTACTCTGTTTATGGAACTGGAAGGTTCTCAAAAATTTCAAAAGAGAACCCTTCTGTAACCACCAACCCCTCTACTGGGGATGCATCCTTAAAAGGGAAAGATTATCATTTTCAACAACATGGATTGTTGAAAGAGAGAGCACTATGCTAAATGAAATCTTCTATTGTATGCTGCAAATGTGCTAAGAGGGTAAAAGTTCATGAAGTGATTAATTAATATTTAAAACAAAACACCATGCTCTGTACCTTAAATACATATAATAAAAATAATAATTTCCTAAGATTTTTAAAATTTATTTATTCTAATTTATTATACATGACAGCAGAATGCATTTCAACTCATAGTACATATATAGGGCACAATTTTTCATTTCTCTGGTTGTACACAAAGTAGAATCACACCAGGCTGTGTGGCTCAGTGAGAGAGCGTTCACCTAGCATGTGAAAGGTGCTGGGTTTGATCCTCAGCACCACATAAAAATAAATAAATAAAATAAAGGTATTGTGTCCAACTATAACTAAAAATAATTAAAAAACAAAAAGTAGGAGCACACTATTCATGTCTTCATACATGTACTTAGGGCAATGTTGTCCATCTCATTCCACCATCTTTCCTACCCCCATGCTCCCTCCCTCCCCCTCCCTTCCCTTTGTCCTATCCAAAGTTTCTCCATTCCTTCCACGCTCCCCCCAGACCCCCATTATGGATCAGCATCCTCATATCAGAAAAGCATTTGATTTGGGGGTATTGGCTTACTTCACTTAGCATAATATTCTCCAACTCTATCCATTTTATCTGCAAACGCCATGATTTTAATCTCTTTTAATGATGAGTAAAATTCCACTGTGTGTGTGTGTGTGTGTGTGTGTATATATATATATATATATATATATATATATATATATATATATATATATATATATATCTCACAGTTGCTTTATCCATTCATCCTCTGAAGGGCATCTAGGTTGGTTTCACAATTTAGCTATTGTGAATTGTGCTGCTATAAACATTGATGTGGCTGTGACACTGTAGTATGCTGTTTTTAAGCTCTTTAGATATAAACCAAGGAGTGGGATAGTTGGGTCAAATGGTGGTTTCATACTAAGTTTTCCAAGGAATCTCCATATTGCTTTCCAGGTTGGTTGCACCAATTTTCAATCCCACAAGCAATGTATGAGTGTGCCTTTTCCCCCACATTCTCACCAACACTTATTGGTTTTTTTTTTTTCTTAATAGCTGCCATTCTGACTGAAGTGACATGAAATCTTAGAACAGTTTGGATTTGCATTTCTCTAATTGCTAGAGACGTTGAACACTTTTTCATATATTTGTTGATCAATTGTATATCATCTTCTGAGAAGTGTCTGTTCAGTTTCTTGGCCCATTTATTGATTGGGTTATTTGTTTTGAGGGGGGGTTGAGATTTTTGAGTTCTTTATTTATCCTATAGATTAGTGCTGTATCTGATGTGCATGTGGTAAAAATTTTCTCCCATTCTGTAGACTCTCTCTCTTCACCTCATTGATCGTTTCTTTTGCTGAGAAGAAGCTTTTTAGTTTGAATCCATCCCATTTATTGATTCTTGATTTTATTTCTTATGCTAGAGGAGTCTTGTTAAGGAAGTCAGGGCCTAATCTGACATGAAGGGGTTTTTACAGTTTTACCCTATAGGCTTATAGGGTCCCTGCAGGGTTCCAATACCTCTTCTTTGAGGGGGAGATCAATATTAACAGATACCAATACAAACAATATATAGCCTTAAACCAAATAGCTCCTATTAAGTCATTTATAGTTTTGTCACAATATACAGAAATGGTGAGTTCAATTATTATCTATGATATAAACAGTAGTTTTGTTAAAGGGTCTACAGTTTCTGATGGTGGACAAAGAGAAAACTGGGGATAGATAGGGTGTAGGATGAAATGTTAAGGAGGTAGGAGATAAGGATATAGAGTTATCACATCTTAGGAAGCATGAAAGAGGAATCTAAAGAAGTTAGCTAGTAACAGGAGAAAGGATAGAAAATGATTTTGGGGAGACAAGTGATTTGGGGAAGACAATAGAGAGAGTACAAAAAACAAACAAACATGAAAAATTAAAAATGTAAAAATAGAGATCCAACATGGCGACAGGCACGGAGAGATCAAGTCTCTGACCTCTTCAGCTGCACGGGCATAGGGAGTCTTAAACCGTCAAAATGCTGTTTGCTCAGGAGCACTAGGCAATGCTGAGCTGACGTGGATCTGGGGTGAACAATCTGCACCTCTCAGAACACACACCGCGCCTGGAGCAGCTGAATTCAGGCTCCTATTCGCCTGCGTCTTGCAGACAAACCGCTGTGACTAAGTACTAAACGATCCAGATCCCACTGAGATAACTTGTCAGCTTTTCCTGATCCTGCGGAGGTTATTACCAACCGAGCCTCCATAGGCAGTGGCCACAGGATTGAGACGGGGCTTGGGAGAGCCGGTCAGGACCCACCAGTTGCATTGGTCACCCGGCAAAGGGAACGAACTGTCGCCATTCGCATGGGATATCACCATGGCAGAGAACTGACGTCACCAGAATGCGGCGGAGGAGATAACTTCATTGAAACCAGTGGCGGCAGGTGTGTAACCCCATAGCCCCCCCCTCCACACAGCAGGGAAACCTCAAGGGCCCCTCCCAGCTCTCCTGTGAGCGCGATAATCAGACCGAGGGAACAGCGGCATGGGACCCGCAGCACGGGACCCCCAGCTACCACTCCCACCAGCGCTGACAATTGAGGTCTCTTGCACCAGCTACCGGGGGCGTGGTTACCGGAGGGCAAGCAAACTACGCTGAGGGTTCTCAGCCCCAAGCTCCACAACTTTAGGGTCTGAGGGACTGGCAAACAGGGAGAGTGTGCCCAGTTGTTCAAGAAAATAGGGCTCCCGGGAACAGCAGACCTGGCATGTAGCCAGTATTGTGGTGAGCGTCACTGATGAGCGGGCCTGGCTGGAGGAAAAGTGGGGAAGTGTCTAGACACAAGAAAGGGCCCGAGGTACTCAGGATTGGAGACCCGCCCAGTCGGGGAGGAGGAGCTGCTGCACAGTGATTGGTCCCCGCGTATGTATTGAGAGGAGAAGTTTGGCCTGGTGGGGACAGCTCCACCTACTGGAAGAGAAGTTAATTGAACTCTAAGACTGCACTTTTTAATTTTTTTTTTTATTATTTGGGTTTTTTTAAATTGTTTTTTATTTTTTTTAATTTTTTTTCTATTTTTTATTTTTCTATTTTTTGATTTTTTTAATTTTTTCTTTTTTTATTTTCTATTTTTTTCTTTTGCCTTTTAATTTCTTTTCAAGTTCCTTATTCCCCTTTCCTTGAATTCTACCTGTTTACTCTCATTCTCTTTAGTGACTTCTTCCCTTCTAATACCTTTCCTCCCAAACATCACGACTCTGTTTATGTGTAATTTACTAAATATGCATAGGTAAATGTTCCGAGGCGTTATATAGTGCTACCAAGTCCCTAGCTACCCCCAAATACTCCAGACCATTCTCCTGTTAATATCCCTCGTCAGTAGAGCAACCTTCTAAGGTTGCCAAGAGATACCAACCTCAATACCATCACATCATTTGACCTAAATATAAGTCCCAAGACCAAATTGCAGACCGCTATATGCCATCAGAAACCGTACAAAGTTTAGGAAACGAATGAATCTGCATTAAAGTGCAACAAAACTCATCATCTCTAGTCATAGTCTCCCATCACAAAAGAGAGACTCCAGAGACACACAAAACCAAATAAATTTATAAGAGAAAACAGTAACTCAGCAGTCAAACAGAACAAGAAGTAACATAAGCAGCATGAAAAAGCAAGGAAGAAAAGGAGTACAAACAATGCAGGATAGCCTAAATATACAGGAGGACCTAGAGGCATCAGAAAAATGGTCAAATAAAGAACTCAAGGAATACCTTAGACAGATGGAATGGAATCTTAAAGAGGACATGAGACAGCAAATTCAAACAATGAAAGAACACATTGAAAATGAATTACATAAACAGATAAAAGACGCAAATAAGCATCTTTATCAGGAGATAGAGATGATTTTAAAAAATCAATCAATAATTCTAGAAATGAAGGAAACTATAAACCAAATTAAAAACTCAAATGAGAGTATTACTAACAGAGTGGAGCAAGTAGAAGCCAGAACGT
Organism: Marmota monax; assembly: GCF_021218885.2. NCBI lineage: Eukaryota > Metazoa > Chordata > Mammalia > Rodentia > Sciuridae > Marmota > Marmota monax. The sequence continues at coordinate 10,127,647 of NW_026693777.1, read as the reverse complement.
CAGATAATGAAGACAAAATATATCATCTTGAAAAGAGTCTAGCCAACTCAGAAAGGCTGGAAAAAATCACGAGAAAAACATTCAAGAGATATGGGATAACATAAAAAAACCAAACATAAGAGTCATCGGGATAGAGAAAGGTATAGAAGTTCAAACCAAGGGAATGAGCAACATGCTGAATGAAATAATTATAGAAAACTTTCCAGAAATAAAAAAGGAAACGGATGTACAAATTGTAGATGCGTACAGGACACCGAGCATACAAAATCACAGTAGACCAACGCCAAGACACATTGTTATGAAGATATCCAATATACAGAACAAAGAGAAAATATTAAAAGCTACAAGAGAAAGGAGGCAGATTACATTCAGGGGTAAACCAATAAGGTTAACAATGGATTTTTCATCACAGACGCTGAAAGCGAGAAGATCCTGGAACAACGTATTTCAAACACTGAAAGACAATGGATGCCAACAAAGAATTCTGTATCCAGCAAAATTAAGCTTCAGGTACAACAATGAAAGAAAAATCTTTCATGATAAACAAAAGTTAAAAGAATTTGCAGCCAGAAAACCAGCATTGCAAAGAATCTTGATCAAAACACTACACGAGGAAGAAATGAAAAACAATAACCAAAACCAACAGTGGGAAGTACCTCAGTAAAGCGAGAGGGCAGGGGGAAAGCTAATCATGGAGAAAACAAACCAAATTAAAATTTTAAAAAAGATAAATAATCAAACATGGCTGGAAGTACAAACCATATTTCAATAGTAACTCTAAACGTTAATGGCTTAAACTCACCAATAAAGCGACATAGGCTGGTAACATGGATTAAAAAAACAAATCCAAAAATATGGTGCCTCCAGGAGACACATCTGATTGGAAAAGACATACACAGGCTGAAGGTGAAAGGTTGGGAAAAAACATACCACGCACACGGTCCTTGTAAGCAAGCAGGGGTGGCCATCCTCATATCGAATAAAATCGACTTCAAGACTAAGTTAATCAAAAGGGATAAGGAAGGACATTATATACTGTTTAAAGGAAACATTAACCAACAAGACATAACAATCATCAATATTTATGCACCAAATCATGGTGCTGCGACGTTCATAAAACAAACTCTCCTCAAGTTCAAGAATCAAATAGACCACAACACAATAATATGGGAGACTTCAACACACCTCTCTCACCATTGGACAGATCCTCCAAACAAAAGTTGAATAAAGAAACTATAGAACTCAATAACACAATCAATAACCTAGACTTAACTGACATACATAGAATATATCAACCATCATCAAGTGGATATACTTTTTTCTCAGCAGCACATGGATCCTTCTCAAAAATAGACCATATATTATGCCATAGGGCAACCCTCAGTAAATATAAAGGGGTGGAGATGATACCATGCATTTTATCTGATCATAATGGAATGAAACTGGAAATCAACGATAAAAGAAGGAAGGAAAAATCCTACATCACATGGAAAATAAACAATATGTTACTAAATGATCAATGGGTTACAGAAGACATAAAGGAGGAAATCAAAAAATTCTTAGAAATAAATGAAAATACAGACAACAACATATCGGAATCTATGGGACACAATGAAAGCAGTTTTAAGAGGGAAATTCATTGTCTGGAGGTCATTCCCCAAAAAAAGAAAAAACCAACAAATAAATGAGCTCACACTTCATCTCAAAGCCCTAGAAAAGGAAGAGCAAAACAACAGCAAAGGTAGCAGAAGGCAAGAAATAATTAAAATCACAGCAGAAATCAACAAAATTGAAACAAAAGAAACTATTGAAAAAATTGACAAAACTAAAAGTTGGTTCTTTGAAAAAATAAATAAGATCGACAGACCCATAGCCATGCTAATGAAGAGAAGAAGAGAGAGAACTCAAATTACTAACATACGGGATGAAAACGGCAATATCACAACAGATGCTACAGAAATACAGAAGACAATTAGAAAGTATTTTGAAACGCTATATTCCAATAAAATAGAAGATAGTGAAGACATCGATAAATTTCTTAAGTCATATGATTTGCCCAGACTGAGTCAGGAGGATACGCACAAGTTGAACACACCAATATCAATGGATGAAATAGAAAAAGCAATCAAAAGACTACGAACCAAGAAAAGCCCAGGACCGGATGGGTATACGGCGGAGTTTTACAAAACCTTTAAAGAAGAATTAATACCAATACTTTTCAAGTTATTTCAGGAAATAGAAAAAGAGGGAGCTCTTCCAAATTCATTCTATGAGGCCAACATCACCCTGATTCTGAAACCAGACAAAGACACTTCAAAGAAAGAAAACTACAGACCAATATCTCTAATGAACATAGATGCAAAAATCCTCAATAAAATTCTGACGAATCAGATACAAAAACACATCAAAAAAATTGTGCACCATGATCAAGTAGGATTCATACCTGTGATGCAAGGATGGTTCAATATACAGAAATCAATAAATGTTATTCACCACATCAATAGACTTAAAGATAAGAACCATATGATCATCTCGATAGACGCAGAAAAAGCATTCAACAAAGTACAGCATCCTTTTATGTTCAAAACACTAGAAAAACTAGGGATAACAGGAACTTACCTTAACATTGTAAAAGCTATCTATGCTAAGCCTCAGGCAAGCATCATTCTGAATGGAGAAAAATTGAAGGCATTCCCTCTAAAATCTGGAACAAGACAGAGATGCCCTCTATCACCACTTCTATTCAATATAGTTCTCAAAATACTGGCCAGAGCAATTAGACAGACAAAAGAAATTAAAGGCATAAAAATAGGAAAAGAAGAACTTAAATTATCGCTATTTGCGGATGACATGATAATATATTTAACAGACCCAAAAGGGTCTACAAAGAAACTACTAAACTAATAAATGAATTCAGCAAAGTGGCAGGATATAAAATCAACACGCATAAATCAAAGGCATTCCTGTATATCAGTAACAAAACTTCTGATATAGGGTACACTTGTACATTGCTGGTGGGACTGCAAATTGGTGCGGCCAATTTGGAAAGCAGTATGGAGATTCCTTGGAAAGCTGGGAATGGAACCCCCACCATTTGACCCAGCTATTCCCCTTCTTGGACTATTCCCTGAAGACCTTAAAAGAGCGTATTATAGGGATACTGCTACAACGATGTTCATAGCAGCACAATTCACAATAGCTAGACTGTGGAACCAACCCAGATGCCCTTCAATAGATGAATGGATAAAAAAATATATATATGGCATTTATACACAATGGAGTATTACTCTGTAATAAAAAATGACAAAATCATGGGATTTGCAGGGAAATGGATGGCACTAGAGCAAATTATGCTAAGTGAAACTAGCCAATCCCTAAAAAACAAATGCCAAATATCATCTTTGATATAAGGAGAGCAACTAAGAACAGAATAGGGAGGAAAAGCATGAGAAGAAGATCACCATTAAACAGGGACGAGAGGGGGGAGGGAAAGAGAGAGAGAAGGGAAATTGTATGGTAAAGGAAGGAGACCCTCATTGTTATACAAAAATTACATATAAGAGGAAGTGAGGGGAAAGGGGAAAAAAACAAGGGAGAGAAATGAGTTACAGTAGATGGGTTAGAGAGAGAAGATGGGAGTGGAGGGGAGGGGAGGGGAGGGGGGATAGTAGAGGATAGGAAAGGCAGCAGAATACAACATACACTAGTATGGCAGTATGTAAAAAAGTGGATGTGTAACCGATGTGAATCTGCAATATGTATACGGGGTAAAAATGGGAGTTCATAATCCGTTTGAATCAAATGTATGAAATATGATATGTCAAGAGCTTTGTAATGTTTTGAACAACTAATAAAAAAAGAAAAAATGTAAAAATAGGAGATAAAAGAATATACAACACAACTATAATATGCTATTCATACATTCTAGTCCTCATTATCCTAATTCATGAAAAGTACTTGGTTTCACAAATGTTGGGGATATGAGGGCTAGAGAAGAAAGAGAGAGAAAAGAGAGAAAAAAAAATCTTGAAGGAAAACACAAGGATCCTTTTTGTTGGAGATCAGTATCTTTCCTGCTTTGCTTCTCATCCAATAGGTGAGATGGTCTGTTGTGTGCTGGTATCTCCACCCTCAGGAAGGTGAAGGTTGTTGGTCTTCGGGGCAGAGCTCCTGGAGGTAGGGTATAGCACTTGGAGATCCCTAATGAAAGACTGCACCCCAAGGATCTCCTTTGGGGCCCACTGGTATGATGTGGGCATCTGATATTATCTCCTTATATCACCTGTAAACCTCATAATTCCTGGTCTCTAATTTAGTATTTAAACTGTATCTCACTCATCCCCTCCCTTTCTACTTCCCGATCAGGAACCTTTCTCTGCAGAGGTCTTGTGGGCTGCACTCTAGGGGCTACGCACCCATTGTGGAGAGCTGTTTTGTATTGGGCAGTTCAGGACCAGGCTTTGAAGCTACAGACCAGTCACATAGTTGAAGAACTGTGCTGGGTTAGTGGGTGTGGGGGAGAGAAGGGAGTTGGGGACTATAGGTACCTTAATATTGCTTCTAGGCCCCCAGCCAGTGTCCCAAGCTGGGAGTTACTCCATCTAAAGATGGCAGCAAGGTGTCCCAAGATAGGCAGCTGCTATCAGAGATGGGGTGTCAGATCCCGTCAGGCAGTGGCATTGGGCAGCATGTTCAGAGATGCAGTTCTGTGGCATGCAGTGTTGTGGCTAGTGGCTGTCTCCAGATCCTGTCTGGTATCCTCAGATGCAGGCTATCACATGTAGGGAATATGGCAGTGGTTGCAGTGTCCCAAGATGGAGGCAACCTGAGTAGCCCCACATTGATAGATGGGAGTCCACACAGGAGTCCCATCTGGAGGTCCTGTGTGTGTGCAGTGGCAGGGAGAGGGGGAGGTCCTAAGCTGTCCCTGAGACCTGAGGACCTTCATGGGAACAGCAGCCAGGATTCTTGTGCAGGAGCAGCTATTGGGGTCCTCTAATAACTTGCAGATAAACAGTATTCCTACTGCTTGAATCCCAGGTGACAGAGCAGCACAGAATGCAGCCTCCCTCTAGCCTGTCATCTTTGTATTATTAATTTGTTTATTCATTCCAACTTTCACAGATAATTAAATAATCTTCATCTTCATTTCTGCTTATTTCAGATAATTATGTTAGTGATTAATCACATCTTTTTTCCAAAATTTGTATACTAAAAAAAAAAAAAAAATGCTTTTACCTTAAAACCAAATGAAATGCTTCACTAGAACTGCTTAATTTGACTACAAACTTAGCAAAGAGTATAAACATTGACCTTTTGCATTTGAATTGAACTGCAACTACTCCAACTGTCTACTCAGAGAAGACGCCTAAATGAATCAAGTTCCTCAGGTGGACTCTGAGCAAGGAGGTCAGTCTCAAAAAACCTTACAGGCTTCTTAAATTTTTCTTGACTAGCCTTATAGCTGCCAGGTTGAGGGAAGTAAAAATAGTTCTGTGGTTATAAGATGATTGCCAAATTATTTAAGCTGTCCTGACAATTACATATGTTTCATGTCTGTTCATCTTTTATCTTATAGTATTAATTTTTATGCTGTATTCATCCGAAACCACAATCCTTTTAAATAGTATTGGGAATGAAAGTTTTATTGCCAGACAGGTAAATATAGATATCAGACTGATCATGTCTTAACCTAAATAACTATTTCTGAAACTTTGTACCAGTAGCCTTCTGAGAGTATGGGTAAAGGTAGAGTCAAATATAATCCAATTTTGTAGCCAAGAAGAATCCTCTATCCCCACTATCTTACAGTTAAGCCTATTTCTTTATCCTATAGGTATGAAAGGAAATTACATCCAGTTTACAAATGAATTCCACTGCAAGCAATGCAGTGAGAAAGGCAGCTTTTGAAACCTCTGGCCAGAATCAGCCTTAACATAATGTTTTATGATTATAATACAAATGCTTCTTGGAGGGGAAAGGTAGTGTTATTTGAGGACTGGAAGTTATTTGTGTCACTGTGTGCAAATTTCTCAAGTGCACATAAAGATCCAATCTCACCATCTTTATACCATTTGAAATGGCATAGTAGCATCAACCAATTAATTTTAGGTGATATTATAAACCAAAAAGAGGCACCTATAGAAGTTATGGATTGATTAATTTGTTTAACTGTAGCAATTAGTTCACTATACATACGTGTATCAAAACAGCATGTTGTACACTTTAAATATATGTAATAAAGTTGGATGTGGTGGTAGATGCCTATAATCCCAGTGGCTCAGGAGGCTGAGACAGGAAGATAGCAAGTTCAAAACGAGCCTCAGCAATTTAGCAAGGCCCTAAGCAACTCAATGACACCCTTTCTAAATAAAAATATAAAAAAGGTCTCTGGATGTGGCTCAGTGATCAAGAGCTCCTGGGTTCAATCCCGGTGTATGTGTGTTTGTGTGTGTGTATGTGTATTATATATATATATATATGTTTTATATATATATATATATATATATATATATATATATATATATATATATAATTTTAGTATAAAAATCATAATTTTACTGAGATTTCATGTATAACATATATGTGAGATATATAGATGGTGAGCCCCAATGCCATTTCCAAAGGTTCTGTGAATACTTATTTCCATAACAATGTTCACAAGTAATAAAACCATGGTGAAGTATTAAATGAGACTCAAAATACGAGATGAATTGCATAATACCTCTTGCTAATAACCTCTGCCACCCCATTAAAGATCCTTAACAAAAGGAGAAGTGAATCAGTAATGGCCTTCAAGTCTAGAAAAAGGAGGAACAGGAAGATTGAATTTAAGGAGATAAACTCAAAAGCAAACATCTACTAGAATGGAATTAAATAACTAAAAAATTAGCTAAAATTTCAAAATAAAATTCTCATTTTTTAAAATAAAGTAGCAATATCACTGAAAAGATTTCATCTAGTTTCTGGATTCTACAATATTAAACTCCACAGTCCCAGATTTTCCATGACAATATGAGAAGATTTAAAGTAAAAATTGAGTTTTTAACTTCTAAATAGTCCTAGAAGAGGTTATATAGCACTTTTAAGACATCATTACTATCAAGTCCCCAAACCTAGTCATATTTCTATCAGTATGACAATCTTTTCTGATTGTTCTGATGCATGCCCCAGTTCAATTAACATAGCACTCAACCTTTATTTTATTGCCACTATAAAAATATAAATGAACAGTCAATATATGCATATGGTATCTCTTGAAATTTGAGTAAAATATAAAAGCAAATATTCAAAAATAGGATTAAAAAATGCTCATTGCTGGGCTAGGATCGTGGCTCAATGGTAGAGTGCTTGCCTCACATGTGTGAGGCATTGGGTTCAATTCTCAGCCCTGCATATAAATAAATGAGTAAAACAAAGGTCCATCAACAACTAAAAAAATATTTTTTTAGTTTGCTTCAGTATTTGGACACCTAAAGAAATAATGTCCTGGCCTAGTTTTGGTATTTAAAATTAGTAAATTAGCTGGTGATAAAGATAGTGCATCTCTCCCTTTTGTCTTTCACCAAATAATTCTTCAGTTGATGTTTTATTTGGGTAAATCATCCTTTATATTTATATCAGTTAATTAAAATGTTTTAATTCATCAAAGAATTTTATGCAGTGAACACAAAAACTACCCCAACAGTATCAAGAAGAAAGGCCTCTGAGTATAATGATTTTCATGCACCTTGCCTATCATTTTGAAGTCATAATAGCAATACATGTAGATTCAAAGCCATTCTTTTCTAAGAGAAAATGGAGACTGCCTTCAATTCCAGTTGCAAACTGCTGAGGAACTTAACTTTGTTTCATTAATATTCCTTCTTAACAGAAATTCTAATTCACAGCAGAGGTCCAAGCTAAGGTCAGCAATTATGATGGCAAAGCAGCAGAGTACTAATGACAGGCAATATTGTAGCTGCATTAATGCCCAATGACAGGGTTCATGTCAAGCTGTTAAAGAGATATAAGGCACATGGTCTGCAGCAAGCAGCTTTCTAAAATTATCTGAGCATTCTATTACTTCACATTAAAAATAACATATGATAAGATATACACAGGCCTGATAAATGGAGAAAACTCCTTCTGTCCAACAAATAAACAAATAAATAAACCCTCAAATTGCTAAGTAGTTTGCCAGAAGAGGATCATTTTGAAGAAAAGAGGATATTTGTATATAAAATCAAGGTAAGAAAATTAGGAGACTAAGAAGAATATTGGTTGGATAGAATCACAATATCTGTGTCCACAGAGATATTCCTTAAGAAGAGCGTTTCCAGGAACAGATTCAACTTACCACTATTCAACTTAACACTATTCACCATGATTAGATTGGAGATATCTGCTTAACACAAAAACTACTATATTTATCAGTTTGAAAAAGGTAAAGCAGATTAATATCTTTTTGTACCTCAATTTCCTCATCTTCCAGTGAAAACACTTCCTACCTTTCCAAAATAAAAGTTAAAGAATTAAACAAATATATAATATAGTAACATCGCACTCTTCCCAAGTATTCTAAGCCACTTTTATGTGCAGACCTATTTCCCAAATTTTCAAGCACATAAAATAACAAAAACAAAGGCAACTAAAAATGAAACAACTTCAGTGATGTTGTATCTGTTAATTTCACTAATCAGGAAAAAAGGGCAACTACTCCACAGGAGATAATTTCATTTACTTAAAAATAAATCAAGTAGCAAAGACTAGAAGGAGGAGGAGGAGGAGGAGGGAGAGTGGGAAAAAAAGACAAAGAAGAAGAAGGAGAGAATGAATAAGTAAAGAAAATCGAATGTAGAATAATCTCAGACTGAATACGTGTAAGAGGTATAAAGCTAAGGCAGTCAAATTCCAGATGATTGAATAGTTTCCAGTTGTGCCCAAAGTTTTGTCACCAAACACACAAGTACATGCCTGAGAATGTTGACTGACCAGTACAATGACTTTCAAACTGTTAGCACCATGAACCAGCTTTCTGTATGGTTTTAAATCTAGAATCAAAGAATTTAGTAGCAGAAACAAGAAGAAACATATAAGTATTATAATGGTCTCCAGTATAGTTTGTCAGGTTAGGTTGAACAATCTGAAATTGCTTTTTATTTGGCCAAAATGGTAAATATTGGCAATTTCACATGATTCAAATTTTAGACCACTGTGTTTTTTCCCTTTCCCAATGCTCCCATCTCTCTCACCTCTACAGCAGGCTAATCTGCATATTGATCAGGAAGCTATGTTCTCTACCACTGAGCACAAGTTCTTATCATAGGTACTTCTCCCTGTTGCTTCTCTGCATTTTAGCCAATTCATCTCCACCTATTATTCTACTGGTACCTCAGTTTCTGCATCTCTCCTGAATGTCAGTATTTCTTCAGACACCCAAAGCTCTGATCACTACCAATGTACTTATCCTTCCTGTACCTATAATTCCAATCCGAATGTTGCTATTGAGCTCAGACCCATGCAGTCAGCCACTTATGGGGGATCTGCACTACACTGGCTTATTTGCATCTCACATTCTGTATGTCCCAAATGAAGTCATCTCCACAAACCCTGATGCAGCCCCAAGTTACCCCTATTTCAGTGATTCATACTATTCACTTCACAGGTGCCTAATGCAGAGACTGGGGGATTGGCTTTAATTTTGTTTTCCTTTGTCACTCAAATCCAACTACTATAAACCTCAAATTACCTTCCAAATTCTCTGATGCTCTTCATTTTCACTCTATTGCTTTGGTTCATGCCTCCACCATCTGTTGACTGGATTATTGCAACAGCCTCCTAATTGATATCTTAACTCTAATATTGCATCAATCAGTACCAATTGCAACTTTGAATATATGCAAATATAATTGATAAATAATCAAAGAACTCATGGTCCATCATCACACTGTCACTGACCTTTCCTCTTACCTCTCACCACTTTCCCATATCACAGTCGATATTCCAACAACAGTGAGTTATCTTCAGTTCCCTGAAGTCATTCCACTCTCCTTGGAAGGGACTTTATACATATTGTTATACACAATAAAGCTCACTGCTTCTGGGGAACAAATACAAGAAAAAACTTTTATTTGGGGGTATAATAAAAAACAGTCCCAATCCCAGAATCCTAAAGTAATGACATTAGTAGTCATAAAGTCCTGGGATATATATTCTCAACAGGATAAATATCTTCCCCAAAGTGAGAAAAATAGGTTATTGAAGCACAAAACCAACACACACACACAAACCAAAACCCCAATGGTTCATTCATTGTAACATCTAACTGGCAGCAATACAAAAATACATGTTCAATATATCTGTGGTGCTAAAATTTCATGAGGAGAGAAAGACAGAGGGACAACAAGTGTCTTAAAGGCACCTTATTGGTTGTTATGTAAATAAAAATATTGAGAAATACTACATTTGCTGAAAAGAAGGACACTCACTTCCCCCTAAGTCCTGTCACCTGTCATATACACACAGATTTTGAAGGAAAGGCAAAAATTCTAACAATAGCTAACCCCTGAGACTCAATACCAGCCCTTACTTTAAGCACAAGGCACAGCTATGCAAATTTTAAACCTATATTGCACTGAGGGCAACTATAGAAAAAATAAATTCTAATTTCGTCTCAACTTCTAACTAGTTTCATTCAGTTGCCATTGATTCCTAAGCAGAGGCAAGCTCTATTCCACACACAACTACTTTTTTTTTTGTTCTCTAGAATGTCCAAAATTTAATCAAATATTATGAGGAAAAAAATTTTCAAGTGATAAAGAAATCAACAGAATCAGATTCAAAGATGACCTGGGTTTTGGATTTATCTCAAATGAAACTTAAAGTAACTATGAAAACAAATTAACATAGCTACCAAAAAAAATTAATGACTTGCATTCACAAATGGGGACTTTCAGCAGAGAGAAATACAATAATGAAACAAATAAAGTGTTAGAAATAATAAAAATGGTATCAGAAAATAATTCTTCACAAAGCCCATCAGCAGACTCAACATTGCTGAGGAAAGAATCCAGAATCCAGAAGATTAATCAACATGAATTACTCAAATTGAAGCACAGGGAGAGGACAAAAGAACAGCCATAGCAACAATAACAAAAAGAACAAAGCATCTTAGAGCTGTGGGAACATACGTAAGAATATAATATACACATAAATGGAACCCTAAAAGGTGAAGAGAAAAAGAATGAAACACAAGAGGTATTAGAAGACAATAGATGAGACATCTACAAAATAATAAAAGACATCAAACCACATGTAGTGGTCAGCATTTAGTCCCTGTGACCAAAATATCTGACAAGAACAACTTACAAAGGAAAAGATTTTTTGTTTCGTGGTTTCAGAGGTCTCAGTCCATGATCCACCGACTCCATTGTTCTGGGTCTGAGGTGGGGCAGAACATCATGGCGGAAGAGTGTGGTGGAGGAAAGCTGCTCAACTCATGGCATTTAGGAAAGGTGGAGCAAGGACAGAACAGGGAAAAGATAAACCCTTCCAGGGCACATTCTCAGTGACCCACTTCCTCCTACAAGGTGATCCATTCAGGTATCAATGTATTAATTCAGCAGGTGGATTAAGCCACTGATAAAGTCAGAGCCCTAATCATGGTTTAAAAGCCCCACTTCTGAACCTTGCTGTATTGGAAATCATGCTTTCCACACATGAGCTTTTGAATGGACATTCTAGATCCAAACCATATCACCACAGACCCAAGAACTCAAAAGCAGGATATATACAACATTTTGTTGTTGTTGTTGTTTAGTTATAGATGAACACAATACTTTTATTTTACTTACTTATTTATATGTGGTGCTGAGGATCAAACCCAGTGCCTCACATGTGCTAGGCAAGTGCTCTACCACTGAGCTAGAACCCAGGCCTATATACAACTTTTAAAACCTAAATGTACCATATTCAAAACACTTAAAACAGAAATAAATAGAACATGTGGAAAATATCTCAAGAAAGTATACGTTTTACATAAAGAGGAGCTGTGCTGAGTATAACTGATGACTTACCAAAGAAAATACAAGCTGGCAAACAAAAATGCTCTTTTTTTTAATTTATTTATTTATTATTGTACTAGAGATTGAACCCAGGGCCTCACACATGCTAGGTGAGCACTCTACCATTAAGTCCCCACCCAAGCCCACTTCTCTTTTTTTTTAGATATAGTGTCTCACCAAGTTGCTGAGGCTAGCCTCCTCCCTAAGCCTTCCAAGTCACTTCTGTTTCAGGCATGCACCACCAGGCCCTGATAGTGCTATCTTTAAAGTTCTGAAAGAAAACTTGACAACAGAAAATTCTATATGCAATAAAAATACCTTTCAAAAGTAAGGGTAAGGGCTGGGGCCTTGGTAGATTTGGTAGAGTACCTGCCTCACGTGTACAAGGCCCTGGATTCAATCCCCAGCACCACAAAAAAAAGTAAGGGTAAAATAAATACATTTTTCAGACAAAGGAAAGCTGAAGAATTCATGGCTGCAAACTTGAACCACAAGGAATTTTAAAGAAAGTTCTTACATAATGAATATGATAATAAACAGGTACTTGAAAGAAATAAAGAGTTCTCAAATTAACAGAAAAAAAGAAATTTTTCAAAAGATACTTCTTTCTTATTTTCAATCATTTTAATGGATAGTAGTTCCCATTTTTTGCTTTAGACAGTATTTTGAGTTTATGACATATATAAACAAATAATTTGCATAATATATGACAACTATGGCACAGAAGATGCAAGAACAGAACAGGAAGTATGCAGTTAAAAGATTCTTATATAATAGATGTACACTATTCTATAATAAATTATAAACATGATAAGTTAAAATTAGCTATCTAAAGCCCTATGCTACCCAATTAAACATAAAAAACAGAGGTATAAGTAAAAAGTAAAACAAGGACATAAAAAGGAAATTAAAAATGCTTAAATAGTCCATGATTTTATAGCCAAAAAACAAAAACAAGAAAGGAATCATTGGAACAGATAAAAAGCAACAAGCAATTTCCTAGAAATCACACCAAAAGCACAATCTATAAAAAAAATAAAAATAAAACCTTTTGCTTTGCACAAGATACAATTAAGGCAGTGGAAAAAAACAAATAACAGACTAGACAATTTATCTGAAAATCACATATCCAACAGAGGATTTGTATCCAGAATATGTAATATTTTCTCACAAAAGTTAAAACCAAAAAAAAGTCATCATTTCGAAAATGGGAAAAAGACACTTCCCTGAAAAGGAAATACAGAGGGATAGAACAAGACCTTCCAGCAATTGTCTCCCAACACAAACATCAATTTGAACAATTACTCACATATGGAAGTATCTTAAATAAGAGTTAAGGAAACCAGGTAACAGATTACAGTAACTGATTTTAGTGTAACAGAAAAAAAAATTGAAAAAGGCAGGAAAGAAGGAGTTTCACACATCACCCTTTCCAGGCAATAGCAGTGTGGGAGAGACATCTCCCACTTGGAGATGTTCATGTCACAGACTTGAAATTAAGTTCATGAAACAGACTTGAAATCCATCATCAGGCCCCCAATAGGAAACTCCAATATCAGGCAGAGCACCACAGTCCTGAGCCCATGGTCAAAGGCTATAGACCTGCCTCAGTGCCAGGTGGAGTACATGTCCCCAGCAGGGTGGCCTTTATTCTGGTCAGCATCGCTGCTGGCTAGGTGCAGCAGTCTCAGGTCACACACAAACCACAGCATCAGGCAGTACATAACAGTATGGTCTTGTTCCTACATTGAGCTACACAGGTCTCAGTGGACTGTGAGTAATGGGCATGCCCTAGAATTGCAGAGTTGGAAGCCACTCCACCCCTTCCCCAAATTCAAGTATTGAGAGACCAATTGTCCATGTAAGTGAAGAGGCAAATGGGCACCAGGTAGCTGCTGGTTACTTTTTCAGTCTATTCTGAACAATAAACCACCTATGGATTTGGACAGACTTGTACTTGAGGCAGAATCTAGTGCTGAAAGAGTGTTAACTTGGGCTGGGGTTGTGGCTCAGTAGTAGAGCACTTGCTGAGCATGTGTGAGGCACTGGGTTCAATTCTCAGCACCACATAAAAATAAATAAAGGGCCACCAACAACTAATAAAATATCTTTAAAAAAAAAAGAGTGTTAACTGCAGACTCAAAGGTAACCTGGACTTAGAAGACAATGTAGTGTTAAAGCAGTGAAATTAACTACAAACATAAAGAAAAAAAAGCAGCCTGGTTAGAAATTCTAGATTAACAGACACAAACAAAGATTACAAAGCCTGAAATAAATGCCTAATCTTTCAAAGTATAGATGGCATCATATGTCGGTAAAGATTAGGAACTTTCAGAGAAAGTTCTCTAATCAACAAAATAAGGCAGTAGAAACTATCTAACAACCAATATGTGAGACCTCTTGGACAGAGAATTCAAAAGCTCTTTCAGGGAAACCTATCTGGCCCCAATTTTTTCTCTCTATATGTGTCTGTCTGTATTTTCTTCATCCCCTATCTCCTATTGTCCAATTTGTTTTCCTGAATTAACAGCCACAGCTGAGAGATGAGAGGGCCAAGGCAACAAAGAACCTCAATAAAACACAGAGAAACAATTCACTACTCTAACACAGAAACTTAGCAGAATGATTAATGTTTTAAAATCAAGCATAAATCTTTGAAGTAAAAAGTACATTAAGTGAGATTAAAATCATGACAGGAAGCCTTAACAGCAGAACAGATCAAACAGAAGAAAAAAATTTTATGGGCTCAAAGTCAGACTATTTGAAAATACACAGTTGGAGGAGGGAAAGAAAAAAAGAATGAAGAAGAAAGAAGTAAACCCTGAGAACCTGGAGATAGTATTAAAAGAGCAAATATCAGGATTTGTGGGGTACAACAGGGACTTGAGAATGTCAAATAGGTAGGAAGCTTATTCAAAGAAATAATAACAGAAAATATCACAAACCTAGAAAAGAACACAAATATCCAGGTACAGGAAGTTCTCAACCAACTCTATCCCAAGACATACTGTAATCAAGTTTCAAAAGTGAAAACAGGGAACTCTAAAAGCAATGAGGGAAAAGAAACAAAAAACACATAAGGATGTTTCAATTCATGTGACAGCAGACTTCTCAGAAGAAACATTACAAGTCAAAAGGAAATGGAATGCAATTTTCAAAGTGTTAAAAGGTCATTGTAAGAACCAAAATGAGCATACATTCAGGAAATCCACAAAACACTGAGGAGAGGAGGTAAGGTTTGTTCAGTTATCTGACAAATCTTGATTTGCATCCCTCAAAGGTGTACCAAGAACAGCAGTAAGTGCCTCCAGAAGTAAAAACAACATTTAGTGAGCATTTAATATGTGCCAGAATTTTTCTATGTATACTACATCTAACAATTCATAAAGTAATAATCCTAAAAGGTAGCATTATAAAGAGTATAAAATGCTTCCACAAGCACAACAGAAAAATGCAGCACATGAAAAGAGGGTTAGAGTATTGCATAGCACTGAAATATTTTTGAGTTAATGATTGAATCCTTTAGAATATACTGGAAGACTTCTTACATGCTACACTCTATTCTATTAAAAAAAAACATACAAAATTATCATATGTATGATGCTTTGGGGATGTGAAATTGCATAATGAATATTTTAAAGAAAGTAGATTATTTGGTATGGTAGAAGATGATTTTGCTACAGAACAAAAATGGGAAAGGCTAAATATCAGGAATAGGTTCAGAGCAAGGAATAGTTTAAAATTTTAAGTTTTATCATTTTAAAGGTAGTAGGGGTGGCCACATGAAGACAATGATGTGTATAAATACTGGAAAAAAATACAAGCATCAACTCTTTGTCATCTTGGGGAGAGCATTCTGGCCAGAGAAAAGAAATGATATCTAGGCTTCATGCTGAGCATAGTCAATACAGTCCAGTATATAGCAAAGAGGAGGGTGCAGGGGAAAAAAGGAGATGAGGTCTCAGAGGTGATGAGGTCAGGTACAGAAGTTGGGTTTTGAACCACTGTGAGAACCTGAGTTTGGACCGTGAGAGAAAGTGTGAATCACTGAAGGGTTTGGATAGAATGACTTGATCTTACATGCAGGAAGGATGTCTTGCTGCTCTGTTGAAAATGAACATAGTGATTGTATCACATTTTCTGTTGTGTTCTTGGAAGTATTTTCTGTTTTTCATAGCTTCCTTTTAAGATGATTATTTTGTGAGCTGTTGGACATAATGTACATAGAACAATTCTGACACATGCTAAATGATTGCTAAATGTTATTTCAGGGAATGTATTATTATAACTAATCCCAAACACAAAAAAAAAGATTACTATTCAAAGATGCTTATATTAGAGAATAGTTAAGAAATCACAGCATCTTCAAATACTGGAATGTATTTGGGAATATGTTGGATGATTTTTAATCAGAGCTATAAATATTAGAGATTATTATTGAAAATTGTTGGAATCAAAATAAGTTTTCAGTAAATTTATGGTATAATGCATGAAAAATCAGATGTGAGAGGAAGGAAGGCACTGCACAAATTTTACATTGTTAAACATTTGTATAAAAGTGAGGTTCAGCCAGGCATGATGGCGCTTGCATACAATCCCAGCAATGGGAAGCTGAGGCAGGTTTACAAGTTTGAGGCCAGCCTCAGCAATTTAGCAAGACTCTGTCTCAAAATAAAAAATAAAAAGGGCTCAGGATGTGGCTCAGTGGCATAGCACATCTGGGTTCAATCTCCTATACCTCAAAAAAAATAAGTAAATATTAAAAAGTGAGGTTCACCAAGCCTTATATAGAAGTTCAACCCAGCAGGGCTCAAGTGTCAGCAAAAAATTGAACTAATACACATTTTGTCCCAAGATTGGACTCTTTATTCTACCTATATTTTGAGAGGAAAAAAATCATATGTAAATGAAGTAATTGCTAAGTAGAAGTGGAACAGTATGTTCTAGTTAATTCCGTTTTAGGGAAAGTTCTGGGAGGAACCCACTAAATTGGTGAAGTAAAAGATTCTAAATGACAAAATGAATGTGTTTGGGTTCTAACTATGAGGAATTTCACTGTGACTAGGTATTTGGGAATCTCTTAAATATGGTAGACCCATTGTGCCTATTTTTGGCTTTGGTCATAATCAGTATAAGTAAACAAAAACAGTTTTGTGTATTCATAAAATATATCTATCTACATTATTACCAGAAAGAAACTTTTAGCTGGAAAAAAAGGCAAAGTTCATTTTCCTGGTAGCTTGGATAAATAGCTTGGGACTGACCCAATTGTAGTATCCTGCTATTTAAATTGTTCCCTCTATTCTCGCTAATACCCGGAAGGTTTGACTCTGCTCAGAGTGGGTAGTAGACATTAAAGCAGATTAACAAAATATTATGCAAGCATCATCTATGTTCATGAAGAATTTGCAATAAAACTGGAAAGTACTTATATTAAAAGCAGGAAATTTTACATATTCATCAGTATCTTGATAATGTAAAAAATTATAAATAGAAAACTGTGGTTAATATTTTTACATAAACAAGAATTTTTCATTATTGTTGGGTGATAGCACTGTAAAGGATTTTTCTTACTTTATATCAATTTTTTTCTATAAAGGGAATATATTTTTACAAATATGGGTGTGAAGAATTTCTGGGACTCAGAGTAAATAACATAAAGCAGTTCCCTTTAGAAAGGCTCATATCTTTCTGACTATGCTTCATTACTATTATTAAAGTTTAACTGAGGGCTGCAACAGAGAAAATAATTAGAAAATTAGTGAATTGTGCTTCTGCTTATACCTCAATCCCCAAATGCCTAATCAACCTTATTAAAAGTTGCTTTTGATTAAAAATAAGCAAAAAGCTAATTTATGCATTTTATTATTGTTCTCCCTCCATACAAATATTTCAAGGCCCATAAGAAACTGAGACAAGTTTTTCCTCTTTCTTTTCACTAACTTTTCTCAATATGAACCTCTCATTTCAGATAGAATGCATGTCATATGAGCTCTCTAAAATGTAATTCAGAAAAAGGAAAGATGATGCCATCTCCCTTTTCCTATGTCCCACTATTTCCCAACAAATAAAAAAGCAGAGGGTAACCATTACTGACCCTAGTAGCTAGAATTTATATTTGTGCTCCACATTCTACCCTTTCTCTAAGGACTTGGAACTGTATGCTTTTGAGACCTAAATGTTCCTCAAAGATAAATTGTTGTATCTCTGCTATTTCTTTCATCAACCAAGAGATGTTTAAAAGAGCCAACAGACTCAATTCATTTTCTCTTTGAGCAACTGTCTTCAGATGTAGGAACCATGGAGCATGCTGTGCCAAACCTGTCTCTCCCCATATCCCTTAATTTGACAATTAAGCTGTGTATCCATTATCACCTTGCCCTGAGGGCATTCACTGACTGATTTCTTTGCGATGTCTTATAAATCATCTAATTAAAATAGGTTTCTGAGACAATCAGCTTCTGAGAATGATCTCACTAGGTTCCTGAAGTTATTCCAGGAACAGTTGTGGCATAAAGATCTTGAAAAATCTCACTGTGCAGGGTTCAGTAAAAAGCAATTTTCTGGGTCAACCACTGATCCTAGTACTCAAATCATTAGATTAATTAGTAGCCATAGAATCAGTGAAGTAGGACCTTTTTTAAAAAAGTAACTAATGATTAAAAACTATCTAAACTTGTATCATATATATTAAAATGGTAGAATGTAATATATATATATATATATATATATATATATATATATATATAAATCAAGACATTATATTTACCTAGAGACTTGGAATAAGACGACTTCTGAGACAAAAAAAATCAGAAGCAGAAATTGAAAGGTCATTAATTATGACTAAAACTCTATAGCAACTTAGAAAGTATAATTGGTAAGTATACTATTTCTTAAAATAACAAAGCAAAAGAATACTCTAATTTTGTGTAATGCTGTCTTTACTGTTTTTTCAGGGGAAAAAATTTGCCTCTAACATTTCTCTACAGTTCTGCATATTTTGTCCATATTCAGTAATTTCATCTAGTATCAAGTCTTCCACTGCTATTTTTGCCACCCCCAGGAGAGGAAATATAAAACTTGTAAACTCTGACCCCAATCCTCTACTACAGATTTTAACTCTAAGTGAGGACCAGAAAGAAGAGATAAAATGATATCACTGTCAGACCACAAAACACTGCCGCAGGGGGTCACATTTTATCAGGACAACCCTGTCTTCTTAGTCCTAGAACCAGAAAATTTTAAATTAATTTTAAAAGGTTCTTCTGTGTCTTCTTAATATCTTTCTAATTCTTTCAGAAATTCTTTTAACCATTGCTAAGAAACCTCCTTAAAGCTTTCCTTATTAGAACACAATAATCGATTCAGGGAAAATAAAAGCATCAACTAATTTACAGGAGAGATTTTAGACTTTGCTTTTCCCCCAAGAAGCTTTATTAGCCTGTAAAACATGATCAAAAGCTGTAAAAGCATCTAAATCCACCTATTAATAAAGGATTTTGTATTGGCATATTCTGGGAGCCTTGTTTATTCCACAAATAAAGTTATCCATTATGTGCGTCTGTTGCCCAGCATCTCATTAACTCATCTTGCACAGGCTCGTCTAAAATGGTCCCTTCTGCTTTCTCTTTACATTGTCCTTGATAATGTTTCCCAGTACCACAACAGGAGATCTACCACATTTTGAGATTAAAGGGAAACAGTGAATATGTAAATATGGTCAGAGGGAGTACCAGGAAAATACTCCTCCATCACTGTGACATCACTGCCCTGTGCCACACAGGATCAAGTATAGAGCTGGCCAGGCCTCCTGCCCTCAGGGAGCTTAGAGTATCACCTATCTGGTGAGAAAAGACACACAAAAAACAATACAAACAGCATACACTGAAACTCTAAAGTTGATCTTAGAGTATATAACATTCTAATTTGAAGAACAAGAAAGTTAATAAATATCAGTGTCTGCAGGACAAGTCTCAGAAAACTAGATGTGCCTAAAGATAGCTAGTTTGTAGGTTGAGTAACTCAGAACTAAGAAGCACGTCAGAGAGGGCCAAGAGTGTGCTCAGGACTGGGAGATTTCTCTGCCCAAAGCCAATGGTACTTGGGAAAGTCCTGGAGTAGCTTGAAATAGGTAACCGCTAAAGTAGAAAGCGTAAGATTCCCATCACTATTACTGGATGACAAATTTCCCTAAAACTTAGTGGCTTAACACAACTGTTTTTCTAACCTCATGGATTTGTTGGGTCAGAAATTTGGATAGGCTAAAGCAAGTCTGACTCATCTTGCTCCAGGATGACAGTGGCCTCAGCTGGGAAGACCTGAAAGCCACCATCTGGGGTCATCTGAAGGCTCATTCACTGTGTTCATCTAGGCTGGGATGATTTGAAGACTAGGAGTGCAGAAGGGAACACCTGCGTGTCTCCTGTGGCTTCCTCATAGCACGGCAGCCCAGGGAAGTTAGATTTTTTACATGGAATCTCAGAACTCCCAACAGGAATATCCCAGAGAAAACACTGGGTCAATACCCAGTTCTATGAAAGATTTATACAATGAAAACTACACAACCCTAAAGAGAGAAATAGAAAAAGATCTTAGAAGATGGAAAAATATACCCTGTTCATGGATAGGCAGAACTCACATCATCAAAATGGCAATATTACCAAAAGTTCTCTATAGGTTCAATGCAATGCCAATCAAAATCCCAATGGCATTTCTTGTAGAACTAGATAAAGCAATCATGAAATTCATATGGAAAAATAAAAGACCCAGAATAGCAAAAGCAACTCTAAGCAGGAAGTGTGAATCAGGCGGCATAGCGATACCAGATTTCAAACTATACTACAGAGCAATAGTAACAAAAACAGCATGGTACTGGTACCAAAACAGGCAGGTGGACCAATGGTACAGAATAGAGGACACAGAGACTAATCCACAAAGTTACAACTATCTTATATTTGATAAAGGGGCTAAAAGCATGCAATGGAGGAAGGATAGCATCTTCAACAAATGGTGCTGGGAAAACTGGAAATCCACATGCAACAAAATGAAACTGAATCCCCTTCTCTCACCATGCACAAAAGTTAACACAAAATGGATCAAGGAGCTTGATATCAAATCAGAGACTCTGCGTCTGATAGAAGAAAAAGTTGGCTCCGATCTACATATTGTGGGGTCGGGCTCCAAATTCCTTAATAGGACACCCATAGCACAAGAGTTAATAACAAGAATCAACAAATGGGACTTACTTAAACTAAAAAGTTTTTTCTCAGCAAGAGAAAAAATAAGAGAGGTAAATAGGGAGCCTACATCCTGGGAACAAATTTTTACCCCTCACACTTCAGATAGAGCCCTAATATCCAGAGTATACAAAGAACTCAAAAAATTAAACAATAAGATAACAAATAACCCAATCAACAAATGGGCCAAGGACCTGAACAGACACTTCTCAGAGGAGGACATACAATCAATCAACAAGTACATGAAAAAATGCTCACCATCTCTAGCAGTCAGAGAAATGCAAATCATCTTAGAGATGGTATCTCTAAGATACCATCTCACTCCAGTAAGATTGGCAGCCATTATGAAGTCAAACAACAACAAGTGCTGGCGAGGATGTGGGGAAAAGAGTACACTTGTACATTGCTGGTGGGACGGCAAATTGGTGCGGCCAATTTGGAAAGCAGTATGGAGATTCCTGGGAAAGCTGGGAATGGAACCACCATTTGACCCAGCTATTGCCCTTCTGGGACTATTCCCTGAAGACCTTAAAAGAGCGTACTACAGGGATACTGCCACATCGTGATGTTCATAGCAGCACAATTCACAATAGCTAGACTGTGGAACCAACCCAGATGCCCTTCAATAGATGAATGGATAAAAAAAAATGTGGCATTTATACACAATGGAGTATTACTCAGCACTAAAAAATGACAAAATCATGGAATCTGCAGGGAAATGGATGGCACTAGAGCAGATTACGCTAAGTGAAGCTAGCCAATCCCTAAAAAACAAATGCCAAATGTCTTCTTTGATATAATGAGAGCAACTAAGAACAGAGCAGGGAGGAAGAGCAGGAGGAAAAGATTAACATTAAACAGAGACATGAGGTGGGAGGGAAAGGGAGAGAAAAGGGAAATTGCATGGAAATGGAAGGAGACCCTCATTGTTACACAAAATTACATATAAGAGGTTGTGAGGGGAATGGGAAAAAAACAAGGAGAGAAATGAATTACAGTAGAAGGGGTAGAGAAAGAAGATGGGAGGGGAGGGGAGAGGGGATAGTTGAGGATAGGAAAGGTAGCAGAATACAACAGTCACTAATATGGCATTATGTAAAAATGTGGATGTGTAACCGATGTGATTCTGCAATCTGTATTTGGGGTAAAAATGGGAGTTCATAACCCACTTGAATCTAATGTATGAAATATGATATGTCAAGAGCTTTGTAATGTTTTGAACAACTAATAAAAAAAAATACCCAGTTCTATGGTTTGGATTGGCTCGTATTTGTCTCCCAAAGGTGCATTTGCTGGAAGCTTGGTCCTCAGTGTGGTGATGTTGAGAAGAGGTGGGACCTATAAGATGTCAGGCCTACAGGGAGATAACTAGGTCACTGGAGGCATCACCCCTGAAAGAGACTAATGTAGTTCTCTCAGGACCCTGGTTAGTTACTGTGAGAGAAAGAGAAAGCCTGGCTCCTAAATCTTTATGCTTCCTATTCCAACATGTCACTTCTCTCTCTCTCTCTCTTACACATTTCCACCATGACACTGTCAGCCATACTCTGATACAGCCAAAGGGGCCTTCACTAGAGGCCAAATAGATGTGGCCACCTGATCTTATACTTTCAGACTCCAAAACTGTGAGCTAGGTAAACCTATTTCTTTATAAAATATATAGTCTCTTGGGCATTCTGTTATAATAACAGAAAAAGGATTAAGACACTCAGCCTTGGAAATTATATTGTGTTCCTTCATATTCAATTGGTCAAAGAAGATAAAAGCCCACCAGATTCAAGAGATGGTATCAAAGACCTTTCCTCTTAATGGAAGAAGTGACGAAGAATCTCGAGTTCATGTTTTAATATCAACACAAGGCCACTGAGTATTTTCTCCCACATTCAAAATTTCTTACAATTTAACAAATCACCAAAATACCCATGACAGGAAAAAGACCAGAAAAATGTTTAAGGCTGCATGACCTCATGTCTTCATTCTCCCATAAACAGTCCCAATTCATTACATGTTACTCCAACACAATTATGATAGTTCTCCTTTCACTCTCAAGTGTCCTGTTGAATAAGTTATTTAATCATCCCATGTGATGTAAAATGTCCTAATTCAAAAACAACATACAAAGTGAAATTTATACCTTCACCTTCTGAATAATTCACCTTACTCTGAAATATTCAAATTTATTAATTATATGAACTATTAAAAATATACTTTTTTTCTTTATGGCCATTTTTATTTTTATAATTGGTAATTGATGTAACCATTTTACACATTTATTAGATACAGTGGGATAATTTGATCCGTGTATACAATGTGTGATGATTAAATCAAGGTAATTAGCATTTCCATCTTTTTAAACATGTATCATTTCTTTGGATTAGAAGCCTTAAAATCCTTTTAGTTACTTATAAATATATTATAAGTTGCTATGAACTATAATAACCCTGCTGTTCTATAAAACACTAGGACTTATTCCTCCTCTCTCTCTTTTTTTTTTCATCCTCCTTCCCTGCACCCTTCCTAGTCTTTATTGATGATCACTATTCTACATTGCGCTTCTATATGGTTCTTGTATTTCTACATCTGGCTTATTTCACTCAACATAAAGTCCTCCAGTCCCATCCATGTTGCCACAAATGACAGTTATTTCACTTCCTTTTGTGGATGAATAATATTCCATTGGATATATATGCCACATTTTATGTCCATGTATCATCAATCAGACCCTTGATTGATCAAATGCACCTGTTTTTGAGAAACATGCCAACAGTCTTACCAGTGTGTGAAGATACCAACCAGTATCTGATGGTAAAAATGGGCAGAACCAGAAATACACAATTATAAGGTTCTCTTTTCTACTTTAGGTCTCACAACAGGTAACAGGGCAGAACATAAATCCAGTTCTGTCTGTTCATGTAAGAATCAATATGTCTATGTTAATCATTGTAGAGTTCTCAATGTCGCAGAGTAGCAACCGCTCCATGTTTTCACAAAGCTTTAAGTGTTAAAATACCAAGAAAGATTTATACAACTAAACTGTACATCATATATGCTTCAAAGGGAGATTTTTCTAATTCATCTTTGAGAATGGACAAGTCAAAGAAGAGTCAAATACTTTTTTCATTTTTAAAAAATTATTATAGGGAATTTTCTTATGGAGCTCATTTTAGATGGAAAGTTTTGTCTTATTTTGCTTTGCTCTGTGTTTATGTTGCTGAGGATGGAACCCAGGGTCTCTTGTGTATGCTAGGCAAGTGCTCTACCACTGAGTCACACTCCCAGCCCCTACTTTTTTAAATAGTCTCTTAAAACACTGAAACTATTTTGTTGCAATTTTTTAAGCAAAAACGTTTACTTTGCCAAACAGATGGTTTATCCCTCTTAGACATTTTTAATACAAACCAGATTACCTAACAACTAACATGCAGATATTTACAACTCAATATCTCCCACCATTTTGTTTTTATTTCTAACAGAATTTGCTAATGTTGAACTATTACCATCTTCAACAAAAAATAATAATAAGATTCATCAATGATGGAAGGTAAAGGGAACATGGTTTACATGTAACTAAGAAACATCACAATAGCAATGGTTGCTTAGTCGCCAGCTATAAAATCCTTACCATGCCAGCAGTGGGGGCTGCTATAATTTGGACATCATCTGTCCCACAAAGACTCATGTGCTGGAAGCTTGGTCCTTAGTAAAAGTATTGAGAAGTGGTAGGATCTTTAGTGATAACTAGGGTCTCTACCTTCATGAATTGATTGTCTTTCTCAAGAGAATGGGTTAGGTACCTTAGGAGTGAACTAGTCTCATGGGATGAGATTTGTTACTGGTTTTATAAAACCTCATGTGTGTCTTCTTCAGCATATATCAGCAGGTTACTTTCACATGTGGGCCTGTTATGTGATACCATCTGCCATGAGGCCCTCAGCAGAAGCTAAGCAAATGATATCACTATGCTCTTGAACTATGTGCTAAATAAATTTTTTTCCTTTACAAATCATCTAGCCCCCCGTATAACAACAGATAATAACAACACAAAATGGTCTCTAAGACTGAGAGGGACCTCCTCCTGTCTACACTGCAGTAATGGAAAGTTTCCCACCAAAATACCTGTTTAAAGATCTTTTATTAACAGGTAACTCATTTATCTTCTATCAGATTAAATTGAATAGATTCGTTTTATGTTGGGAGTAGAAAGAGAAGACATAGGCTCTACCTACCTTAATCTGATTTTACTGCTCTTATGTAAGAAGGACTTCATACCAGTTAATTCTGGACATAGTTATCAAAAGTTTAAACAGTAGTAAAGAACTATTCCAAACTTCTCCCTAGTTTAATATCCAGAATGAACCACACCTCACATTACAACTCTCATCTCATCTGTAAATCTATTCCATGTATAGCTCTATGCCAGGAGTCCTCAAGTCCACTCCCAGGTGCAGTGATCTGTTAGGTGGACCTCATAGAACTCACAGCTATCATGTACAATAACAAATAATACGAAGCAAAATCAGTGAAAGGAAGTTTGTAAGGGGGCAGACCTAGAAAAAAACAAACAGGGAAAAACTTCTCGTAACCTCATTTCTATATCACATAGAGCAATATGATCCCCCTAGCATTGAATTGTGACACATGAAATGTTCACTACAATGGAATTCCACTAGAGACTCAGTGCCCAAGGTTTTTGCTGAGAGCTGGTCAGGCAAGCATGCAGAGAGAGTTCAGACAAATTCAAAGCTTTGAGTGTGGCATACAAAAATTCCAGATTTTCAGAATAAGAGCCATATTGTTTGCATAAACAGTTTAGGCACAACAAAGCATCCTTATCAGTCAAGGAACAGTGGAGCACCCCAATGCCAGCCAAGGGCTGACCTTGCAACCAGGCCTTCCTCAAGGCAGACACAGGCTGACTACCTTAACATTTTTTGTACAGCATCCCTGCTACCTGAAATCTAGATGTTTGACTTAATTGCCATTACCAAATCCACTGCCCTGGAAGATTCAGGCCATCTAAATTTTTGCAGACTCCTATATGCCTTTTCCTAAGGTTTTCAGCTGAATTTTTCTGTTGCTGGTTTTGTGTTGGCTGCCTGACCTTACCTACTTGGTAATCAAAGAGAGACAGTTTTGCACTCTTTCTGAATCCAGTATTCAAGATACAATGATGGCGGAGAGCCAGTACAAAAGATCCTACTCGCATTTGTGACAATCATGTTCATGTCTTTTAGGTCTTTTCCAGAGCTGACCCTCTCCATTATCACTTCTAGGGGTGCTTTTCCCATTAAAATAGTGGTGCCAAATCAGGATGATTTTAAAATTCAAACCACGTCCATATGATTCCCATCAGAGAATAAACAGACATATCACGTATTTATTTACTTATGCAATTCTCCAAAAATTCAACTCTAAAACAAAGAGGTTGCTCTGGCACCTGTTTCAAATTACTTATCAGGCCCTTATATAATCTTCTTCCCTTATGAGAAGGTGAGCAAAGATTGGAATATCTCATTATACTCTACATAAAATTATCCTTCAGGGAATTTCCTAGATGTTCCTAAATCTGAAAGCCAGAAATGAAACTTTTATAAAGCTCTGTGGCTGCAGAAAAAAGAACCTTTGGCAGAAAGTTTTCTGCATTTCTGAAATATCATTTGACATTGTAATTTTGTACCAATCTAGTATTCAGGAATATCTACATTAGTGTGGTTCAAAATTCCATCCTTGTAATATTAGATTTTTGCAACACAACATCTATAATTCCCCCCATTTTCATAAAATTCAAGTTGTACTTTAGAAACTGTTTCTCCCATAGATCATTTTTAATTCAATTTAAATTAAGCAAATGCTCACTTCAGCAACTAACGCTCTCTTAAGGACACTTAAATTAACGATAATTATTTAAACATTCATATACTCATATGCAGTTCTCCTGATTTATTCTCCAATCAACATAATTCAAAATTACATCCATGGAGAGAGATTTAATTCACATCTTTTATATGAGAAAAAGTATTTATTTTGAGGATTATTTTCTTAAAGGAAAATTAAATTATTGAAATTGACTTCTAAATTCATCACTCTTTATCACATATTCACAAAGTATTCTCTGTAGCCTTGGGTAAAGTTAAAAACACAAAATATTTCGTACAAAAAAAAAAAATGCCACACTCAAAGCTTTGAATTTGTCTTAACTCTCTCCACATGTCTAAGCTTCTTCAGACAAGAATCATAATCTGTAGACAAGAACCATGAATATTAAAAAAAGAATATCTATATAAGCTGTGAATGCATTCCATAAATTATAGAGGGTGACACTGTTATTGGATTAATATTACAAAAAATAAAATCGACAAATCATGATCCTCTCAGGTTTCCATTAGTCTTATTGGCATCTTATATTAGAGTGACAGACTATCTTACCTTTGCTATTAGAACCACCATGTTCCTTAAAGGGCAGTTCATCTTTGTGGCCATCACAATATCCAGCATGGTGCTTTGCACAATATAAGTGCTCAATAAGTATGAATTGAATTAATAGAGAAATTAAAAATAGAGTTATTAATTATTCTCTTCAAAAAACCTAGACAGATAAATTAAAAGGCACATCTCCCTCAAATATCTGACAGCACTACACAGAGTTTCATTTCAAACACTGACTGGCCAGAGTACAGTATCACTGGGCTTTTGATGCAGTAGATGAAAAATAAGGAAAAGGAAAACTGAGGCAAGTCTCAAAAGGGAGTCTTAGGGTCAGTATAAGCAGGGAAGGAGATCATTGAGATAATCTGAAAACCTAGAATCAAATGCATCAAGAAGATCAACAATTAAGACCTTAGAAAGCAAGTTAAGGCCAGATAATACATAGGCAAAATATCCTTATCTATATATCTCTATCTATATGTATGCAGTCAAGAGCAAAATCATTTGAGATTCATCAATAGAATGTAAAATATAAATGATATTTCCCACTACTTTATATTTTCCCTCTTTTGGGAAACTGAACCTTGCTTGCTTTCATAGCAGCAAGGTTTGAGACATTGTGCAGGAAAATATTTTTTCTCCTGCAAACACAGTATCACACCTAGTTACAGGAATTTCCATAGTAACATCATTTGAAGCATTATGTAAGTAAGATAAAGTATGAAAAGGTAGGGGGATCCAACATGGCGGCCGGCAAGGAAGCAGCGCTTTCAGTATCTCCACATTAACCGGATCAGAAACACCCATTGAAACAGCTACATTCTACCTACTGAGGAACTTCTAGCAAAATTCCGCTGAAAGGAGACCTGCCAGGAAGTAGTAAGTTATATTAGAGGTGACAGTTGGCCCCAGACAAGTGAATCTTGGCCGGGCACGCGGGCGCAGAGGTCCAATCCCGCAGCCACCGCCCAACCGGCTCTGCAAGCGGCCCCCGGCGGCCCGGGGCAGCAAGAAGGGTCCCCGCCTGGCCCGGCAGACGGCCCCCGCCAGCCTGGCTCTCCTGGCGGCCCCGCTCGCTCTGTGACCGGCCACCCCGCCCACCCGGCTCTTAGCCACGAGGCCTCTGCCTACCGGGTTCTACAAGTGGCCCCCGGCGGCCGGCGCGGCGAGAAGGGTCCCCGCCTGGCGTGGCAAACGGCCTGCGCCCTCCTGGCTCTGCTAACGGCCCCGCCCACCCGGCAAACGGCCCCCCCCCCCCCCCCCGCCTTCCCGGCTCTGTTGGCGGCCCCGCCCCCGGCCAGCTCAGGCTCGGCTCTGCAGGCGGCCCCCGGCGGCCCGCACAGTGAGAAGGGTCCCCGCCTGGCCCGGCAGACGGCCTGTGCCCTCCCAGCTCTGCTAACGGCCCCGCCCCCACTGCGAACGGCCCCACCCACCCGGCAAATGGCTCCCCCCGCTGAGACGATGTGAAGGAAATCTAACCAAGCCTTTATGAAATAGCAAACTGGGAACTAAAACCAGAGATTGGGTCAGACCAGAGACAAGCCAGTTCCACCCCTCCCTTCGGACACTCCAGCAAGGAGGCAGGGGCCCGCCATTGCAGAGAGGGGAAGTCACCAAAGTTCGGCCAAAGAGATTCCTTCCCAGCGGAATCTACTTTAGCAGGTGTGTGACTCCCACCCGCATCAGATACAAACAACCGGGAAACTTCAAAATCTCTCCGTGGGCGTGACTGTAAGGGCCAAAGGACTCTCGACCCCCAACTCCCAATACTGCCAGTGACGTGGGCGTGACTGTAGGGGCGGAGGGAAGCAGAGAAGACTCCCCACCCCCAACTCCCCCAACCGCCAACTGAGAGGGCGTGACGGTAGGGGCGGAGGGAAGCAGAGAAGACTCCCCACCCCCAACTCCCCCAACCGCCAACTGAGAGGGCGTGACAGTAAGGGCGGAGGGAAACAGAGGACACTCCAGACCCCCAACTCCCCCTACTGCCAGCAGAGTGGTCGTGATTGTAGGGGCTGAGGGAAGCAGATGGGATCCTCGACCCCCAACTCCCATTACCACCAGTGGCGACACCAATGGTCTTAGCCGCCAGACTCCGAAGGTGTGCCCACCAAAGGGGTCCGGAAAAATTAAACTATTGACTACCAGAACACAGCTCCACAGCACTGGGGCTTAGATGAATGACAGAGAGAGTGCTCAGTCATTAGGGAAATAGAGCACCCAGAGGGGCTGAAAGTGTAACCAAATCCTTGGAGAACCTCCTCCGGTGCACAGGACCTGGCTGGCTGGCAGGAGGAAGGGGAGGAGGGGCTGTAGAAGTGAAACGGCTCTGGACCAACAGGATTGAGAGACTCCCAGGAGCCGCCTTACAGGGATTGCTGTTGACACATTGAGGGCAAATCTCAGCCCGGAGGGCACAGCTTTGCCTACGGGAAGAGAAGAAGATGGATCTCTAAGACCTAATTTTATTTCTTATTTTATTTTATTTTTTCTCTCCCTTTTTCCCTCTTTCTCTCCCCTTCCAAGTTTTATTGTTCTTTCCATTCTCCTCTATGCTATCTAACTCCCCCTCCTTCTTTCTTTTCAAGAGCACCTTCCTTCCCCTTCCCCCCAACTTTCATCCCAAGCATTACGTCCTCCATTTCGTGTAACTGTCTAAATGCAAACAGGTGAATGTTTCGAGGCCGTCTATAGTGCTCCTAAATACCTAGCTACTACCAACACCCTGATCCAATTGACGGTTAGCATCCCCCTTCAGTAGAGCAATCTTCTAAAGTAGCCAAGACATACTAACCCTTATACCTTCATAGCACCCAACATAAAGTCCTAAGAACAAAAAACAAATCACTATATGCATACAAAATCCGGAAGCCCTTTATAAATTGAATGAATCAGCTCTAAAGTACAATAAAGCCCAACATCTATAGGCATAATCTCCCACCACAAAGGAGAAACAACAGATATAAACAAAGCCAAAACAAATGTATAGGAGAAAGCAGTTACAAAGCAGTCAAACAGAGCTGGAAAGTAATGTGAACAACATGAAAAAACAAGGGAAAAAGGAGTACAGATAATGCAGGACAACTTAAATCTACAGGAGGACCTAGAAGCATCAGAAACATGGACAGGGAAAGAAATCAAGGCATACCTAACTCAGATGGAACGGAATTTTAGAGAAGACATGAGACAGCAAATCCAAGAATTGAAAGTATATTTTGAAAACCAACTAAACAAACAAATTCAAACTGCAAAGAACGAGCTCTACCAGGAGATAGAGATCTTAAAAAAAAACCAAACAGTGATTTTAGAAATGCAAGAAACCATAAACCAGATTAAAAATGCTAACGAGAATATTACAAATAGACTAGATCAAGTAGAAGTCAGAACATCAGATAATGAAGACAAAGTTTATCAACTTGAAAAGAATATAGTCAATACTGAAAGGATGCTTAAATCTCATGAGCAATCTATCCAAGAGATATGGGATCTCATCAAAAAACCAAATTTGAGAGTCACTGGAATAGAAGAAGGCACAGAGATTCAAGCCAAAGGAATGGACAACCTATTGAATGAAATAATCCTAGAAAACTTCCCAGAGATGAAAGATGGAATGGATTGCCAAATCCTGGAAGCCTACAGGACCCCAAACATCCAAAACTGTAATAGGCCAACTCCAAGACATATAATTATGAAGATAGCCAACATACAGAACAAGGAGAGAATATTAAAAGCTACGAGGGAAAGGAGGCAGATTACATTCAGGGGTAAACCAATTAGGTTAATGGCTGATTTTTCATCACAGACTTTAAAAGCGAGAAGATCCTGGAACAATGTATTTCAAACGCTGAAAAATAATGGATTCCAACCAAGAATACTGTATCCAGCAAAATTAAGCTTCAGATTTGACAATGAAATTAAAATCTTTCACGATAAACAAAAGCTAAAAGATTTCGCAGCCAGAAAACCAGCACTGCAAAGCATTTTGGGCAAAATTCTACAAGAAGAGGAATGGAAAAACAGTGCCCAAAACCAACAGCGGGAGGTATCTCAGTAAAGGGGGAGGAAAACAACCAAAAAGTAAAAACTAGCCAAACTAAAATAAATAAATAAATAAACATGACTGGAAGTACAAATCATATTTCAATTGTAACCTTAAATGTTAATGGACTAAATTCACCAATCAAGAGACACAGACTGGTAACCTGGATCAAAAAAACAAATCCAACAATATGCTGCCTTCAGGAGACTCATATGATAGGAAAAGACATACACAGGCTGAAGGTGAAAGGTTGGGAAAAATCATACCACTCACATGGCCCTCGGAAGCAAGCAGGAGTGGCCATACTCATATCGAATAAAATCAACTTCAAACCTAAGTTAATCAAAAGGGATAAAGAAGGACACTATATCCTGTTAAAAGGAACTATTCACCAACAAGACATAACAATTATCAATTTATATGCACCAAATAATGGTGCAGCAACGTTCATAAAACAAACTCTCCTCAAGTTCAAGAGTCAAATTGACCACAACACAATAATTATGGGTGACTTCAACACACCGCTCTCGCCATTAGACAGATCCTCCAGACAAAAGCTGAATAAAGAAACTATAGAACTCAATGACACAATCAATAACCTAGACTTAACCGACATATATAGAATATATCAACCATCATCAAGTGGATACACGTTCTTCTCAGCAGCACATGGATCTTACTCAAAGATAGATCATATATTATGCCATAGGGCAACTCTTAGTAAATATAAAGGAGTGGAGATAATACCATGCACCATATCTGATCATAATGGAATGAAACTGGAAATCAATGAAAAAAGAAGGAAGGAAAAATCCTGCATCACATGGAAAATAAACAATGTTACTGAATGATCAATGGGTTACAGAAGACGTAAAGGAGGAAATCAAAAAATTCTTAGAGATAAACGACAATTCAGACACAACATACCGGAATCTATGGGACACAATGAAAGCAGTTTTAAGAGGGAAATTCATTTCCTGGAGTTCATTCCTCAAAAAAAGAAAAAACCAACAAATAAACGAAATCACACTACATCTCAAAACCCTAGAAAAGGAAGAGCAAAACAACAGCAAATATAGCAGAAGACAAGAAATAATTAAAATCAGAGCGGAAATCAACGAAATTGAAACAAAAAAAAACCATTGAAAAAATTGATAAAACTAAAAGTTGGTTCTTTGAAAAAATAAATAAGATCGACAGACCCTTAGCCATGCTAACGAAGAGAAGAAGAGAGAAAACTCAAATCACTAACACACGGGATGAAAAAGCAATATCACAACAGACACTACAGAAATACAGAAGATAATTAGAAAGTATTTTGAAACCCTATATTCTAATAAAATAGAAGACAGTGAAGACATCGATAAATTTCTTAAGTCATATGAGCTGCCCAGATTGAGTCAGGAAGACACACACAATTTAAACAGACCAATAACAAAGGAAGAAATAGAAGAAGCCATCAAAAGACTACCAACCAAAAAAAGCCCTGGACCAGATGGGTATACAGCGGAGTTTTACAAAACCTTCAAAGAAGAATTAATACCAATACTTTTCAAGCTATTTCAAGAAATAGAAAAAGAAGGAGCTCTTCCAAATTCATTCTATGAGGCCAACATCACCCTGATCCCGAAACCAGACAAAGACACTTCAAAGAAAGAAAACTACAGACCAATATCTCTAATGAACATAGATGCAAAAATTCTCAATAAAATCCTGGCGAATCGAATACAAAAGCATATCAAAAAAATTGTGCACCATGATCAAGTAGGATTCATCCCTGGGATGCAAGGTTGGTTCAATATACGGAAATCAATAAATATTATTCACCACATCAATAGACTTAAAGATAAGAACCATATGATCGTCCCGATAGATGCAGAAAAAGCATTCGACAAAGTACAGCATCCTTTTATGTTCAAAACACTAGAAAAACTGGGGATAACAGGAACTTACCTCAACATTGTAAAAGCTATATATGCTAAGCCTCAGGCTAGCATCATTCTAAATGGAGAAAAACTGAAGGCATTCCCGCTAAAATCTGGAACAAGACAGGGATGCCCTCTCTCACCACTTCTATTTAATTTAGTCCTTGAAATACTAGCCAGAGCAATTAGACAGACAAAAGAAATTAAAGGCATAAAAATAGGAAAAGAAGAACTTAAAATATCACTATTTGCGGACGATATGATCCTATACTTAGAAGACCCAAAAGGGTCTACAAAGAAACTACTAGAACTAATAAATGAATTCAGCAAAGTGGCAGGATATAAAATCAACACGCATAAATCAAAGGCATTCCTGTATATCAGTAACAAAACTTCTGAAATGGAAATGAGGAAAACCACCCCATTCACAATATCCTCAAAAAAAATAAAATACTTGGGAATCAACCTAACAAAAGAGGTGAAAGATTTATACAATGAAAACTACACAACCCTAAAGAGAGAGATAGAAGAAGATCTTAGAAGATGGAAAAATGTACCCTGTTCATGGATAGGCAGAACCAACATCATCAAAATGGCGATATTACCCAAAGTTCTCTACAGGTTCAACGCAATGCCAATCAAAATCCCAACGGCATTTCTGGTAGAAATAGATAAAGCTATCATGAAATTCATATGGAAAAACAAAAGACCCAGAATAGCAAAAGCAATTCTAAGCAGGAAGTGTGAATCGGGAGGTATAGCGATACCAGATTTCAAACTGTATTACAGAGCAATAGTAACAAAAACAGCATGGTACTGGTACAAAAACAGGCAGGTGGATCAATGGTACAGAATAGAGGACACAGAGACCAATCCACAAAATTACAACTTTCTTATATTTGATAAAGGCGCTAAAAGCATGCAATGGAGAAAGGATAGCATCTTCAACAAATGGTGCTGGGAAAACTGGAAATCCATATGCAACAAAATGAAGCTGAACCCCTTTCTCTCACCATGCACAAAAGTAAATTCAAAATGGATCAAGGACCTAGATATCAAATCAGAGACTCTGCACCTGATAGAAGAAAAAGTTGGCTCCGATCTACACATTGTGGGGTCGGGCTCCAAATTCCTTAATAGGACGCCCATAGCACAAAAGTTAATAACTAGAATCAACAAATGGGACTTACTCAAACTAAAAAGTTTTTTCTCAGCAAGAGAAACAATAAGAGAG
This sequence comes from Marmota monax, assembly GCF_021218885.2. Classification (NCBI taxonomy): domain Eukaryota; kingdom Metazoa; phylum Chordata; class Mammalia; order Rodentia; family Sciuridae; genus Marmota; species Marmota monax. Next base: position 10,092,743 of record NW_026693777.1, on the reverse strand, counting down.
GTAAATAGGGAACCTACACCCTGGGAACAAATCTTTACTCCTCACACTTCAGATAGAGCCCTAATATCCAGAATATACAAAGAACTCAAAAAATTAAACAACAAGATAACAAACAACCCTATCAACAAATGGGAGAAGGACCTGAACAGACACTTCTCAGAGGAGGACATACAATCTATCAATAAGTACATGAAAAAATGCTCACCATCTCTAGCAGTCAGAGAAATGCAAATCAAAACCACCCTAAGATACCATCTCACTCCAGTAAGATTGGCAGCCATTATGAAGTCAAGCAACAATAAGTGCTGGCGAGGATGTGGGGAAAAGGGTACACTTGTACATTGCTGGTGGAACTGCAAACTGGTGCGGCCAATATGGAAAGCAGTATGGAGATTCCTAGGAAAGCTGGGAATGGAACCACCATTTGACCCAGCTATCGCCCTTCTCGGTCTATTCCCTGAGGACCTTAAAAGAGCATACTATAGGGATACTGCCACATCAATGATCATGGCAGCACAATTCACAATAGCTAGACTTTGGAATCAACCCAGATGCCCTTCAATAGATGAATGGATTAAAAAACTGTGGCATTTATACACAATGGAGTATTACGCAGCACTAAAAAATGACAAAATCATGGATTTTGCAGGGAAATGGATGGCATTAGAGAAGATTATGCTAAGTGAAGCTAGCCAATCCTTAAAAAACAAATGCCAAATGTCTTCTTTGATATAAAGAGAGCAACTAAGATCAGAACAGGGAAGAAGAGCATGAGGAAAAGATTAACATTAAACAGAGACGAGTGGGGGGAGAGAAAGGGAGAGAGAAGGGAAACTATGGAAATGGAAGGAGACCCTCATTGTTACACAAAATTACATATAAGAGTTTGTGAGGGGAAAGGGGAAAAAAAAAAACAAGGGAGAGAATTAAACAACAGCAGATGGGGTAGAGAGGGAAGATGAGAGGGAAGGGGAGGGGGGATAGTAGGGGATAGGAAAGGTAGCAGAATACAACAGTCACTAATATGGTATTATGTAAAAATGTGGATGTGTAACCGATGTGATTCTGCAACTTGTATTTGGGGTAAAAAATGGGAGTTCATAACCCACTTGAATCAAATGTATGGAAGATGATATGTCATGAGCTTTGTAATGTTTTGAACAACCAATTAAAAAAATAAAAAATAAAATAAAAAAAAAGTATGAAAAGGTTTTCTACCATTATGGACTCAACATAGTGTAGCCAAGGAGTAACCTAAGCTCTTGCCTTCCCCCAAAGTCCTATTGTCTACAACATCTCTTGTTCTCAACATTAAAACTCTTACACTGAGTCAGGACAGAGTCTTCAGGCAGCCCTTATTAAAGTGCACACATTTCTTAAGAAGAGTAAAATATTAACCTATTGAATGGTTAATCAAGCTATAGTACCTCCATACTATGAAATGCTATGCAGCAATAAAAAGAAAAGTATTGATAAATTTAACTTGACTGAATCTAGAAAATCAGGATAAGTGGGGGCTGGGGAAAACAAACTCAAAGGTTATATACTGCATGATTCTATTTATGATTTTTTTTTTTTTTGGTAGGAGGAATTGAACCCAGGGGTACTTAGCCACTGAGCAATATTCTCAGCACCCCCCAGTTGTTTTCTATTTATTTTTATTTTTTTCATTTTAAGACAGGTTCTCGCTAAGTTGCTTAGGGTCTCACTAAGTTGCTGATGCTGGCTTTGAACTTGCAATTCTCCTCTTTCAGCCTCTTGCAATGACAAAATTATAGAAATAGAGAACAAATTAGTGCTTTTCGGGTATTAAAAATGCAAGTCTTTTTATTTATTTTTTATTTTTATAGTTGTCAGTGAACCTTTATTTTATTTGTTTATATGTGGTGCTGAGAATTGAACCCAGTGCCTCACACATGTGAGGCACTGGTAGGGGGAGGTACATGGGAATAATGGAGGAACTTTGTTTTGGGCAAATGGTGGGTGGGGAAGTATTATGAGGATAAGAAAGATGGTGGAATTTGATGGACATCATTACCCTATATACATGTATGATTGCACAAATGGCGTGTCTTTACATCATATACAACCAGAGAATTGAAATGTTTTACTCCATTTGTGTATAATGAATTGAAACTAAGTAGAACAAATAAAAAATAGAAAAAAAAAAAGAAAAAATGCAAGGCATTTAGGGGTGGGGAGATATGGAATAGTTTTAAAAGGGCAACACAATGGATCTGTGTGGTGATAAAACTCTTTTTCGTATCTTGACTGTGGTGATGCCACAAATCTATACATGTAATAAAATTTTATAAAACTAAATACACACACACAACATAAGTACAAGTAAAACTGGACAAGCTCAATGGGTTATGTTGATATTAAATGCAAATATGATATAATTTCATGCAATCTTTAAGAATTGCCTCAATTCTCCTCCTCCCTATTGTACTATTATTTTGCAAGATGCTATCATCAGGGAAAATGGGGTGTCGGGGGCGGCAACTGAATTATGGGTCCTGAACTGTCCTGTGACAGAGGCAATGGCCCTCTGGAGAACTCTCAGTGTGAAGTTGCCAATGAGATAGCCCATTTACTATGGTGACACCCTGTTCAAAGGGGAATTCTGTGCCAGCCTCTGAATTTTATCAGTTCTTAACCTTGGGTTCAAATGCCAGCTGTCCAGAGTTAGAAAATTATGGGCTCAAGCTGATAGTCCTAATTGGGCTGCTTTACCCTCAACTTCAGTTCTGTTTATCTTGATGAAACTTTCTCACAAAATCCTTTTGATGTTAAAACCTATATAATAAATGTCCCTAGCTCGTTCATGGTCACTACTTCCCTACCAGGATTGTTAGTGACTCACCAAATCCCAGCTTTTTCTCTATTTGTGTGTCTATTTGTCTTTTCTTAATCCCCCTCACCACCTGGTCTGATTAGCCCTGAATAAACTGTCATGCAGGTCACGACAATGGCGTAAGGATCTCCCCCTGTTATGCACATGAATCCACATAAATTGAAATAAAACATTGAATTTTTACAAGTATTAACCCATTAACATGATTTGGTTATTAGATATAGCAGCTCTTTCCTGAAAGCAAGTTGTAGAACAGAAAAAAGTCAAATTAATATTAAAGACCATGTAATCTAGCAAAATGGGCTCCATAGTTAGAAAAACCTCTGTTCAGTGCCAGATCTGCCATTACTACCAAATTATATGAGCTCTCAGAACCTCAGTTTACTCACCTTTAAACCAGAAATAGTAAAGCCTATTTTGCAGATCTTTTGTGAGACATAAATTAAATTACCAGTGTGTGGGGCCTTGGTTGACACTCAGTAAATGAGAGATTTTATTCTTAAAAGATAAGCAATAGACAGGTAAATCTCTGGAGTTCCTCCAAGAATGGTAGGCTATACTGGGAGAGGTCCTAGAAGATCAAGGCAGTTTATTGGCAGATTCTGGGGTACTATGAAAACAAAATCATGTGCAACATCTAACTCTTAATTCCCTCAGAAATTCTCTCCCTAGATAATTTATTTGGCCACCTTTCTCACTTCATCCAGGTCAGTTCAAATGTCAGCTTATTGAAATGCTGAACTTGACTGAACTATATGAAACAGCTTCATTGTTGCCCATTTCCTAACTTTATCACCACCTGGCAGGTGACAGATATATAAGATATATATATATATATATATATACATACACACATTAGATAGATAGATATTCTGTCATTTTCTCCTCCTCTCCTCTCTTCTCTTCTCTTCTCTTCTCTTCTCTTCTCTCTCTCTCTCTCTCTCTCTTTCTCTCTCTCTTTCCCCTAACCCTCAATCACAATGTAAGCTACCTAAAAGCATAAACATAGCTGTAGGATCTAGAACATTGCTGACACAGGGTATGCACTTAATAATCTTGATTTCCGAATAAACTTTTGCTTACTGAAGCCTAAATAATATTCCAGGTAGTCATTTTTCCAAGAATATAGCAAGGTAGAAAGAAGAGGAGGTAATTCAATAAAGAGAAAAAATTACCATCACTGTCCTCCAAAAGAAAGTAATTCTGCATTCATTTTCTTCCCCTAGACTCTTCTTTCTACACATCATTTCATTCATTAATTTAACATAGATCTGTGTGAACAGCAATCAGGACATGAAGTATCTGTTATAAACATTTTAAATGTTTAAAACTGTCTCTTCTGAGATTACCCTTGCTCCTTAGTAGAATGTACGTTGTCACTACTCATTCCCTGGTTCTTAATGAAAGCAAATGGGCACATCAAACATTTGTGCAAAATTATAAAGCAGGCCCTATTCATCCTTGGTATTAGTCTACTTCCTCCATCAGCTTACCCTTCATCCTGCATCACAACATGATCACTTCTTGGCTGCCCAAGCCAGTGGAGCATTTTACCCAGGCCTGACCTATGAACTATCTATCCTATGACCATAACTTTTCTACATTTTATGACTCCATGAATGTTAGCATCCTTCAAATTACACCAAGAAGGAAATTACATACCTTCCCTTTTTCTCTACTGCTAAGCCTTTTACTAGATCTTTCCTATTTAGGCTTATCCAAGTACAGCATAAGCATTCTAACTGAAATTAAGTCACCAAGAGTACTATAAGACAAAGATGTATAGAATTACACTACCAACTTCTGATTAACTTCCTTTCTGGTGATTTGCAACCACCACCACATTTCTCTAACAGGAAATAATAAAGTTTAATTCCTTTTACTGTTACTTACATATTGCATTCTGTCTTACAAAAGGACAAATGAAATTTCCAACTCTAGTGAAACATCCTACCATCATTTGTAGAAAGGCATGCACAATTCCATTTCAAACAGTAAAATATTAGCAAAGAAACATCAAGTTGGTTGTAACTTATCTGTATACAGCAAACCCGTGGAAGCAATTCTTTTAGCAATTAATCCTGCCAATACAAATTTTAGATGCTGGCTAAAATTCTTAATAAGACAAGGCAGCTTCTACTAAAACAAAATCCAACGCTAGTGGGAAATAAATGTAGACATGTTGCAAAGGGAAAATGTTTTGCCCCTAACATTTATTTTTAACATTTCTAGAAAACAAAAGCTCTTCTACAAATTTATTAACAGCAGGTATTTGGGGAATGGTTAAAGTTTTTTGTTGTGCATTACAAACTTGACGTGCTAAGGAAACAAAAAGTTAATGTGAAAGACAATCAGAGAGGCAGTGAGTGTGTGAGGCACTGGGTTTGATTCTCAGTACCACATATAAATAAGTAAAATAAAGGTCAATCAACAACTAAAAAAAATTCTAAAAAATAAAAAAGACAATCAGAGTAAAAGCTATTGAGTGCACTCTGGTTTTAAAATTCATTTCATACAGAATAAGTCAAAAGACCAAAAGGAGAAACTGAACTTCTTAATAACTAAGTTGTTTTACAGAAACTCTGTATCCCAAAAAATTACTCTATAGATGTTAAATATGGTCATGAGTCACCAAAAGAAGAGGGAAGCAGAAAAAGAACCGCTCAGCTAGTTCACCTGCTAAACAAAGATATTTCACTTTGTTTGAATATTTTGACAGTTAAAACTTATGAAAAAACTTAGAAAATGGGGATTGAACCTACACAGTTTACAAAGCCCTAAGTGAATTAAGTGCTAAATTTATAAATGCTTCTGATGCTGCCTTTACTTTAACATGTCATAACAATGCAGTTTGTACTTACTATCCACAAACAGACTGGCTGTAGCTATAAGAGGCTAAGAATCATAACCCAGAAAAGTATCTCTCCATGACATATTATAGTTAAACTTCCAAAGGACACAACAAAGAAAAAATATTAAAAGTGTAAAAGAGAAGTGCCAAGGCACATTTAAAAGCAAACATATAACAGCAGACTTCTCAGCAGAAACTGTAGGACATAAAATGATGTATTTCATGTCTTGAAAAAAAAAATATCAGCCTAGATTACTATTATCCAGTCAAGTTATTCTTCAGATTTGAAGAAGAAATAAAGACCTCCCAAAATAAGTATAAACTAAGCGAATTCATGATCACTAAACCAGCATTACAGAAGATACTTATGGGAACCTACACAATGCTTAAAGAATAAATCTCACCAGAAGAGTTGAAAAGGAAATGAGAATTGGGAAAGAATCAAACATTATCAATACAGTAAGCCACTGAAAATTAGCAATCAACCACAGGTGATGCTAGCTTGAATAAAATTCTGAGAAACTGTGCTCGGGTTGTAGCTCAGTATAGAGCACTTGACTAGCATGCATGAGACACTGGGTTTGATCTCCAGTACCACATTAAAAAAAAAAAAATAAGACTAAATAAAATTCTGAGAAACTAAAGCCACATGTTTTCCCTCAACACTGAAGCTGTTCCAGAGGCTCTGAGTGCAAGCAGGCCAGAGATGGGGTCCATTAGGATTTTCCCAGCATTCATTTTCACCAGACTACCACTAAATTCCAGTCTGAGGCAAAGTCTAGTGCTAATTACCCTAACCTACCTCCAGCTAATGGAGTCATGCGCCACATTATGCAGCCCAAGCTTGGGGTAATGTTGGTGAACGTAGTCCTTTGTTCACCTAAGCTGACCCTAAGTTGAATGATGCCTGAGACTCACGAGAGTGAGTCTCAAAGCCACAAGAACTTGTAGTCTCAAGGTGCACTAAGACTTACCTGTTGGTAATGTAGGCTGACCCATAAGTTCATCCCGTTGTGGCATAGATCTCTGCCTGGTACCAGGAAACTTCTAGAATCCCACTGGTGAACAGTGGCCTAGTGACAGCTGTGCTGCATGAAGTTGGGGAGCCAATGTTAGAGAGAGTTCCTGGCCACCAAGGCCAGTTTTCAAGCCCTGTTCCTCATTGGGCGGAGTCTTGCTCCCTTCTCTACAAATGAGATTAAAGAAGGGAAGGTGGAGGCAGTCAGCCACTGTTGTAAAGCAGCTCAAGCCCCGGATACTGGACTGCCTGTAGAGGTCATGGGGATCTGCTCAGCACTGGTTTCACCAGGGGAAGCTTGATACAGGGTTTAATTATCTATGGCTTGGACTCAATTCTTTCTCCTTCCCCCAAATAGGAGTCCTCCTACTAGGCTGCTTAAAGTAGGGGGAGGAGGAAGAAAGGCAACTTTCTCTTTCCTGTCTTCTCCATACCTCTTTTTATTTGGTTACATTAATAGGCACTATGGCCTCTTACCTTAGCTGTTATGAAGGTGGTTTGTTATGTGAACAGCTGTTCAATGTTTTGTCAGAAGATGATCTTCAGAGGTTCTTACTCAGCTGCCATCTTGTTCCATTCATCTTTTCTTAAATGAGGAAAATCTGAAAACAATCAGAATAGAGTAACAATTTTGTTAGCCAAAATCTTAGCACTCAACAGGCACGGAAAATCCTAAGATAAATCTAACTACATGACAGCAATGAATACCTACTCTTGAATAAATCATTCCAGATTTTGTAAAAGTTAGTTTTCCACAGTGAATCTATCACATAAAAATACATAGGACAAGAAGCTTACAGGTAGTTGTCAAAAGTGTCAAAATGCCATGACTGAAGTTGGCTTTTACTATTACTGAGAAAAGAAAAAGGGAGACAAAGAAATTAAAACAAAAATAAGAGTTTTAAGACAGTGCATTATAGTAATGAACATGCATTCCTCATACATTCGACCTCTGCCCTTAGGCAGGTAATTTACTCTCCATCCTACACAGTGTCAGAGTTACTTACATTTCTCTCTGACAGATGAGTAGACATACTCAGTTTTCATCACCACTAACAAGTTAGAGTATATAGAATTATTTATTAAAGTAAATAGGAATGTAGACAATGTTCTCCAACTTTGTGTTCCTACCAAAGCAGAAATGAATTGAAGGTGTCAGGAACAAGAAGGCGTTTAGAAACAAACAAATCGGGGGGGGGGGGGGGGGAGAACTTGATGGGAGTCCTTTAAAATCCAGCTCAAAAAAGCTACTATCAGTTCCATGTACAAAATTCTCCTGCTTCTTCCTCTGATCCATCATCCATTTCCTAATTTATCATCTCCAGCTAGTTTAAGGAATTAAAGCATTCAACCAGGACTCTAGAATACAGACTTCTAAAATACTACAGGTATATTTTTTTAAAATAATCAGTTCTCTTTAAATGATTCCTTACATAATAATGACGGCGGAAATTATCATCTGTTGCATACTCTGTGGCAAGCACTGTACTAAGGCTTTCAAAATCCTATCTCACTGAATTCTCATAGCAACCTTATATAAGGCAGCACTACCATCCCCAATTTGCAGATAAGAACAGTGAAACAATAATCATACGGAAGGTGAGCAACCTGTGATCCAGGTCTAAGCCTTGCTTTCTTTGCTAGAGTCTTTTTGTATCGTGGTCTCCTTCGAAGGGAGGGAAGAAGAGGGAATTGCAGAGGGTAAATGCCATGGTGGTACTAGATGAGTCTAGCCTTCTGGCATTGTCCCTTAGGAATTCCACTTCCCTTAAGTGTGGGTTGGGCCTAGTGGCTGGCTTCTTCTAAGATTATGATGCAGAAAGACAGTGGCTTCTATCTTTCCCATTCTGAGGAATAGGTAGGAGATACAAGTTAATTGATGATAGCTGGGGTGGAGCTAAATTTTTCTGTGTGGGAGAAAAGAAATTGGGAGGCTGGAGAAGAAGTAAGATGGAAGTAAAAGGAACAGGAAAAGAGAGAATACCCAGTGGAAGGAAGATTTTTTTCCAGAGAAATGAGCACTCTGACAACATTCCCCCAATCTTTCCTAAAATTGAAGCATGATTTTTTGTCTTGTTTTTTTGTGTGTTAATAAAATTTAAATGGAGACTTCAATGAAGAAGATAAGGGAAATATTGGCATACTGGTTAAAATTAAACAGCTATATGATACTAATTATGTAAAATATAATTTATTAATTATGCATTTTTATAAGGGTTGTATGGATTTCATTTACCTGGGTTTGGATCCTTGTCTCCCTTCCCCTACTTGTTAACTGGATGACCTTGGCCAAGTCATGTAGCCTTTCCATGCCTCAATATCCTCATCAATAAAATGGGGATAACAAAACTACCTATCTCACTGACCTGTTTGAAATTAAATAAGCCAATACTGTAAAGGGTTTATAACAGTGCCCAAAACCTATTAAGAACTGTTGTTACTGCTGTTAGAGAAAATATTACCTCCATGCCTCCAAAAATAAATGTCAAATTAATATTTAATGAACAATGTTTTAAAGGGGCATTTGAATTTTTGGCCTGCTTAAAATATGCAGTATCACAATTATCCCAAGACTTTTCCATCTGCTCCCTCATTGCTACCCCTCCCTGCATTCATTTTTTAGTTAATCCAGCTTCAGTGTTAAAGAGCACATTCTAAAGGGTTTTCTTCAATAACCTGCTTTTCCTTAACCTTTCACCCCTATTTTCCACAGGCCTCACTTAGGAATGCTGGGTCCCATTTTTCAGTGACCTGTCTTTGATTTACTTGCAATGTATTCTTAAAAGAGATTTTCCCTTTCCATGACCCTAGATGCATAAAGCTAATCTTTACCCAAAGCACACAGGGGCAATCCAATATATAACCATAGGAACCTCCTACCCTTCTCCTGCTACAGAAATTCTAATGCCTGCTAAAGAACCAAAACAAATTGTAGAGCATGTTGAGGTAAGCAACCACAGGAGAGTGCTGGAATTCAAGAGCAAGGAATGGGAGAATGTGGCAAAATCCAGAGACTTGGGATAACAGAATAACAAGAGAAATAGAATACCCCAGTACCTATTGCCCAGCACCACAGTTGGTAAAGAGGCAGTATTCTGTTGGTGGGGGTATAGATGAAAGAGTGTTCTAGTGAACTCTTAGCACAGAAGCCATCATCTTGCAGAGATACAGCCTAAATAGATTAGAGATCTATAAAGGTGAGGTGAGTTTCTTATGGGCAGAAAAAGCAGTACTAGAGAAGTCTATAGCAATGAGTGTCTACATCAAAAACTTAGAAAGATCCCAACTAAATAATCAGGTGATGCATCTCAAGGTCTTAGAAAAGTAGGAAATGATCAAACACCAAACCAGAAGAAGGCAAAAAGCAATAAAGATCAGGGCAGAAATAAATAAAGAAGACTAAATAAACAATATTAAGGGTCAATGAAACAGAGACGTTTCTTTGAAAAGATAAATAAAATTAACAAACCTTTAGAATTTTAACCAAAGACAAAGAGAGGACCAAAATTCATAAAATTAAAGATGAAAAAGGAGAAATTACTACTAATGCCAGAGAAATTCAAGGGACCATTAGGGATTGTTTTGAAAAAATATATGCTAATAAAAATGGGAAATCAGGGCTGGGGTTGTAGCTCAAGTGGTAGAGCGCTCATCTAGTATGCATGGGGCACTGGGTTTGATCCTCAGCACCACATAAAAATAAAATAAAGATATTGTAACCACCTAAAACTAAAAAATAAATATTTTATTTTAAAATGGGAAATCAAATTTATGGACATAATAACCTACCAAAATTGAACAAAGAGAATATAAAAACTTAAAATAGATCAATAACAAATAAAGTGATTGAATCAATGATAAAGGTTTACTAACACAGAAAAGCTCAGGACTGAATGGCTTCACTGCTGAATATTACCAAACGTTTAATGATTAACTAACATTGGTGCTTCTCAAACTATTCCACAGAATTGAAAGGAAGTGGAATCTTCCAAACTCACTATATGAGGCCGGCATTACCCTTCTACCAAAACTTGACATGGGTACAATAAAAATGAAACTATAGATCAGTTTCCCTGATTGCAAATCAAATTCAACAGCACAGTAAAAAGATCATACCCCATGATCAAGTTGGCTTCTATTCCAGGGTTAAAAGGGTGGTTCAATATAGGCAAATAAATAAAGATAATGCATTCATTAATAGAATCAAAGATAAAAATCACATAAACATCTTAATAAATACAGAAAAAGCATTTATAAAATCCAACATCCTTTCATGATAAAATCCCTGAATGATAACAGCCCTGAATAAACTAGGTATAGAAGAGTCATATTTTCATATAATAAAAGCTATATATGACAAATCTGTAACCAATATCATATTGAATGGGGACAAAATTAAAACAATTCCTCCAAGGTCAAAAATAAGACAATGGTTTCATTATCACCACTCTTATTCAGCATAGTACTAGAAAATTTAACCAATTCAATAAGGCAAAAGATAGAAATAAAAGGCATACAAATAGGAAAGAAGGAAATAAAATTATCCCTGTTTGCATAGGATATGATTCTATACATAAAAAAATCTAAAGACCCTACCAAAATGAAGGCTATTAGAACTCATAAATGATTTCAATAAATTAATAGGATAATGAATTAATGTAAAGAATCAGTAGCTTTTCTATATACCAGCAATGAATTCATTGAGAAAGAATTCAAAAAAATAATTTCATTCATAATAGCCCTAAGTTAAATACCTAAGTATAAACCTGCCCAAGGATGTGAAAGACCTCTACAATGAAAATTACAAAAGAGAAACTGGAGAAGACCCCAAAAGGTGTACAGACCTCCTAAATTCATGGATTAGAAGAATTGATATTTTAAAAATGTAAATACTACCCAAAACAATCTACAGATTCAATTCAATCTCCAATAAAATACCAGAGGCTTTCTTCACAGAACTAGAAAAACAATCCTAAAATACTTATGAAAGCACAAATGAATCTGAATAGCCAAACATTCTTGAGCAAAAAGAGCAAAGCTGGAGGCATCATAATACCTGATTTCAAGACCTACTCCAGAGCCATAACTACAAAAATGGCACAACACTGACATAAAAACAGACACATAGAACAAAGAATAGAGGACAGAACAGAATAGAGGACCCAGAAATAAATCTACACATCTAAAGCCAACTGATTCTCAACCAAGGTGCTAAAAACGTACATTGGACAAAGGACAGCCTCTTCAACAAATGGTACTGGGAAAACTGAATATCCACATGTAGAAAATTCAAAGTAGACCCCTATCTCTCACTCTGTGCAAAAATCAACTCAAAATGGATCAGAGACCTTAATATAAGACCTGAAATTCTGAAACTACTAGAATATAACATAGGTGAAACACCTCAAGATACTGGCACAGGAAATGATTTCCTGGATATGCCTTCAAAAGCACAGGAAACAAAAGCAAGAATTGATAAAGGAATTACATCAAATTTAAAAATTTTGCAAGAGCCAGGTGCAGTGATACATGCCTGTAATCTCAGTGGCTTGGAAGGCTGAGGCAGGAGAATCGTGAGTTCAAAGCCAGCATCAGCAAAAACAAGGCACTAAGCAACTCAGTGAGACCCTGTCTCTAAATAAAATACAAAAGAGGGCTAGGGATGTGGCTCAGTGTAGTGGCCCCTGAATCAATCCCCAGTACCACAAAAAAAAAAAAAATTCTGCACAACAAAGGATATAATCAACAAAGTGAAGAGAAGAGACAAGTCTATAGAATAAAAGAATATCTTTGCCAGCTATGTCTCTGAATTTCCTTCAGAATATATTAAGAACTTAACAAAAATAAGTAATCTAATTTAAAATTGGGCAAATGATCTATATAAACACTTCTCAAAAGAAGAAATACAAACAGCCAATAGATATATGAAAAATTGCTAAATATCATTAGCCATTAGAGATTCATAAGTCAAAACTACAATGAGATTCCACCTTACCCCAATTAGAATAGTTTTATAAAAAAAAAAAAAATAACAAATGCTGGCAAGGATGTGGAAAAAGAGGAACCATTATACATTATGGTTGGGAAGGTAAATTAGTATAGTCACCATGGAAAATAGTATGGAAGTTTCTCAAAAACTAAAAAATATAACTACTATATTATCTAGTCAGCCCACTCCTGGGTATATGTCCATAGGAAATGAAGGCAGCATACCAAAGAGATACCTTTATACTCATGTATATTATGGCACTATTCAACAGGTTAGATACTGAATTAGTCTGAGTGCCTGTCAACTAATAAATAAATAAGGAAAATATTATATATATATATATATATATATATATATATATATATATAAAGTATGAAGTATTAGCCATAAAAAAGATTGAAAAATCTGTCAAGTGTAAGAAGATGGATGGAACTGGAGGGCATCATGTTAAATGAAATCAGCCACATAAGAATATCAAGTATCATGTGTTTTCTCTCATATAGGGAAACTGAAAACAAAATAAAACCAAAAAAATAAAAACAACAACAACCCTGAAGTAGAGGAGAGATTATTAGGGACTGGGAAGGGAAATGGGTAGATGTAAGAAAGAGGAGAAGGGGAGAGGGTAGAAGAAGGATGGATAGACATGATCAATGCATAATTCATGCATGGATGGAAATATTACAATGGATCCCACTAACAGTACAATTAATATGAGTTAATAATTATAATAATAACCAAAAGGAATGCCAATGCCAGTATCTAATGCCCCTCATTTTTGTCTGCTCTCAACCTGTTGTTGAAATTTCTATTTTGAGCTCATTGGGTTTTATTGATCTATCCTTAGTTACAACAACTACATTCATTGGCAAGACAGGTAAATATTCAGTCAAATGCATTACACAAAAAGGTAATAATATAAGCCTTAAACTAAATCATAAACAAATAAAAATAATCTGAATTATCTATTGGCAATTTTGTCATCTGTTGTATAGCTTCTTAATGATTTAAACCTCTAATATTTTAATACCAAAGGTGTTTATTCTGAAATTTTTCTATTCAAGTTCCTCTCTAAAATTAACAATAAATGTTTTGTCCACTGACAAATTAATGAGTACATAAACAAAATGTTGAATACACATATAAAGAAATACGAATCTTAAAAAAAAATAAAATTCATGGGCTGGGGTTATGGCTCAAAGGTAGAGCCCTCATCTAGCATGTGCCCTGGGTTTGATCCTCAGCCCCACATAAAAATAGATAAAATAAAGGTATTGTGTCCAACTACAACTAAAAAATAAATATTTTAAAAAATAAAAAAGTAAAATAAAATTTAGACACACGATTTAACATACATGAAATATGAAAACCTTATTCTAAGTGAAATAAACCAGTCACAATTAGACAAATATTGTATGATCCCACTTACAAGAAGTACTTAGGGCAGTTTACTGAGAGAAAAAATGTTTCTAGAAGGGGGGTGGGGAGAACAGGGAGTCATTATTTAATGATTATAGACTTTCAATTTTGCCAGAAGGAGAGTTCTAGTGATTGACTGGAAAACATTGTAAATGCAATTAATACTACTGAACCGTACATTAAAAAAATGTTTTATAATCCATATTAAGTTACTGTAATATAATAACACAGATTGGGTAATTTATTAAGAAAATAAGTTTATTTCTCACAGTTCTGGAGACTGGGAAGTCCAATATTAAGGTGTCAAAATCTGGGGAAGGCCTTTATTTCTGCATCATCCTATAGTGGAAAGTAGTAAGAAAGGATGAGAAAGAGAAAGGAAGGAAGCCAAACTCATCCTTTCATCAGGAATTCACATAATAAATTATGTAATAAATTATCCCATAAAAAATTACCCATTCCCAACTAATAGTATTAATCCATTCATGAATAAGCCTTCATGACCTAATCACTTCTTAAAAATTCCACTTTGCAATACTACTTCATTGGAGATTAAGTTTCCAAAACATGAACTTTAGAGGACATAACCAAACAATAGCAATGGTTAAGAAGTTAAATTTTATATTATGTGTATGTTACCAGGATTGTCCTAAGGGGACAATCTTGACTGCCCTAAGTACTTCTTGTAAGTGGGATCATACAATATTTGTCTAATTGTGACTGGTTTATTTCACTTAGAATAAGGTTTTCACATTTTATGTATGTTAAATCATGTGTCTAAATTTAAGAGGAACTTAGGACTGGAAAGAGATTCTTTGCTTAAATCTCAAGGAAGAACCATCTACACAACTTACCAGGCATTTTTTTAGATAGAAATGTAATGTCTTTTCCATTTAACACTGCGATTTCTGTGTATGTTTTAGTATCCTCTTAAAGGCAAGGTGATTATGTCTGCCTGGAATTCACACCTTCTTGAATAAGTGTGGGTGCTCGCGTGCGCGCGCATGTGTGTGTGTGTGTGTGTGTGTGTGTGTGAGAGAGAGAGAGAGAGAGAGAGAAAGCAGTGAGAACTATGACCACCTGAATCAGCATGACACAACTATTAGGACTAAGAATTAAAAGCGCGTGGTCAACATGATGAACTTATTTGCCAGGAAAAGTTGAAAAGTTAAGGCTACAAACCAATAAATAACTTTACTACTGGAGAGTCCTGAAAAATCAATTTCTGAAACAATACTCTGTTCACCTGGGCAGAAGCTCACTTAATCAAACAACAGTTTACTTATCAAATTTCCCTTTGAGTCCTATGCTCTGTCCATCAATCCAAAGCTATAATGTCATAAAATCTGCCTGGTCAACCTGTTTCCCACTTTGCAAGGTCCACCTTAAAAATGAACCAGTTCATCTTTATAAAACTGGCTATAAACAGGTTTTGGCTCAGTGGTAAACCAATTGTCTAGCATGCTGAAGGCAATAAATAAATAGCATTTGTCACAGGCACCGAGGTAAGGTACATAAATAGCATTCAGTTGGTTGGAGGAAAAATGCTTCCATCAAAAAAAGTTCGGAGCCCTACAAAATGCACTAATTTTTTAATCTTTTATTTTTTATTTATTGGTTCTTTTTAGTTATACATGACAGTAGAATCCACTTTGACATAATTATAGAAGTATGGAATATATCTTGTTCTAATTCAGTCCCTGCACCTCTCCTTCTCCTCCCCTCCCCTCCCTCAACCCCCTGCTTTCTTCCCTCTACTCACCTTTCTACCATTTACCCATCGTGTTTTTTTAAATTAATTTCTTGTAGATGTCCATGATGGGGAGATTCACTGTGGTATGTTCATAAATGTACATAGGAACGTTATGTCGGAATCATTTCCTTGTCATCACTTTTCCCATCCCTCCTCTCTTCACTTCATTCCCCTTTGTTTAATCCCCTAAACTTCTATTCTCTTTCATATTCCCCCCTTTTATTGTGGGTTAGCTTCCACATATCAGAGAAAACATTCAACCTTTGGGTTTTGGGGATTAGCTTATTTTACTTAGCATGATAGTCTCCAGATCCACCCAGTTATCAGCAAAGGAAATTAAATCATTCTTCTTTATGGCTGAGTAATACTCCATGTGTATATACACCACTTTTCATTATCCATTCATCGTTGAAGGGCATCTAAGTTGACTCCATAGCTTAGGTGTTGTAAATCGTGCTGCCATAAACATTGATAAGTCTATGTCACTGTAATATGCTGATTTTGATTCCTTTGGATATATACTATGGTAGGGGATAGCTGTGGGTCAAATGGTGGTTCCATTCCAAGTTTTTTGAGGGATCTCCATACTGATTTCCAGAATGGTTTCACCAATTTTCAGCTCCCCAACAATGTATGAGTGTACCCTTTTCTGCACATACTTGCCAACATTTATTGTTACTTGTAATCTTGATAATTCCCATTCTGACTGGACTGAGATAAATCTCAATGTGGTTTTAATTTACATTTCCTTAATTTACATCTGCTACAGGTGTTGAACATTTTTTTCATTTATTTGGTCACAATTTGTATTTCTTCTTTTGAGAAGAAGCTGTTTAGTTCCTTTGCCCATTTACTTATTGTGTCTTTTTTTTTCTTTGCTTTTCTTTTTTCTTTTTGTGTTAATTTTTGTGAATTATTTGCATATCCTGGATATTAATGCACTATCTAATGAGCAAGGCACAAAGATTTTCTCCCATTCTGTAGGCTCTCTCTTCACACTCTTGGTTGTTTCCTTTGCTACGAAGAAACTTTTTAGTTTGGTGCTATTCCCATTTATTAATTCTTGATTTTACTTCTTGCCCTTTAGGAGTCTTGTCGAGAAACTCAGTTCCTAAGCTGAGATGATGGAGAATTAGGCCTATATTTTCTTCTAGCAGGTGCAGCATTTCTGGTCTAATTCCTAGGTCTCTGATCCACTTTGAGTTGAGTTTTGTGCAGAGTAAGAGATAGGAATTCAATTTCATTCCGCTAAATATGGACTTCCAGTTTTCCCACACCATTTGTTGAAGAGGCTGTTTTTTCTCCAATGTATATTTTGGGCACTTTTGTCTAGTATGAGATAATTGTATTTATGTGGGTTTGTCTCTGTGTCTTCTATTCTGTTCCAAGGCTTTCATGTCTGTTTTGGTGTTAATACCATGCTGTTTTGTTACTATATCTCTGTAGTATAATTCACTTTTATCTTTGTTTGGCTATTCTTTGGATTGCTTTGGCTATTCTGGGCCTCATTTTTCCAAATGAATTTCATGAATGCTTTTTCTATTTCTATGAACATCATTGGAATTTTGATAGGAATTGCATTGAGTCTGTATAGCACTTTTGGTAGTATGGCATTTTTTTCAATATTGATTCTGCCTATCCAAGAACACAGGAGGTCTTTCCATCTTCCAAGGTTTTATTCAGTTTCTTTCTTTAGTGCACTGTAGTTTTCATTGTAGAGGTTCTTCTCCTCTTTTGTTAGGTTGATTCCCAAGTATTTTTTTAAGTTATTATGAATAGGATTTCTCTTTTAGCTGATTCATCATTGGAATATAGGAACGCAATTGACTTATGGGTGTTGATTTTATATCCTGCTACTTTGCTGAGTTCATTTATGAGTGCTGGAAGTTTTCTGGTAGAGTTTTTTGGGTCTTCTAAATATAGAATAATGTCATCAGCAAATAGAGATAGTTTGAGCTCTTTATTTCCTATTCATATCCCTTTAATTTCCTTCTCTTGCCTAATTGCTCAGGCTAGTTTCAGGGACTGTGTTGAATAGGAGTGAATGAAAGTGGGCATCCATATCTTGTTCCTATTTTTAGAGGGAATGTTTTCAGTGTTTCCCTATTCAGAATATTGTTTGCACAATATTGAGGTTTGTTTCTTTTCTCTCTAGTTTTTTCTAGTTTAAACATGAATAGATGCTGTATTTTGTCAAATGCTTTTTCTGCATCTATTGAGATAATCATATTAAGTGTATTCATGTGGTGAATTACATTTACTGATTTCTGTATGTTGAAACATCCTTGCATCCCTGGGATGAAACCCACTTGATCATGGTGCACTATCTTTTTGATGTATTTTTTAATGTGATTTGCCAGTATTTTATTAAGAATTTTTGCTTCTATATTCATTAAGGATATTGGTCTGAAATTTTCCTTCTTGATATGTCTTTGTCTGGTTTTGGTATCAAGGTGATACTGGCTTCATAGAATAAATTTTAAAGAATTCCCTCCTTTTCTGTTGCATGAAATAATTTGAGAAAAATTGATATTAGTCTTATTTAAAACTCTGGTAGAACTTGGCTGAGACTCCATCTGGTCCTGGACTTTTCTTTGTTGGTATGCTTTTGATGGTATCTTCAATTTCATTATTTGAAATTGATTTAAATTTTCTAAATTGAACCTCCTGGTTCAAATTGGGTAGGTCCTATATCTCTAGGAATTTGTTTATGTCTTCAAGATTTTCTGGCTTATTAGAGTATAAATTTTTAGACTGTTTCTGATAATCCTCTGAATTTCAGTAGTATCTGTAGTGATATTTCCTTTTTTATCATGAATTTTAATAACTTGAGTTTTTTCCCCTTTCTTTTTGTTAGCTTGGCTAAGGGCTTATCATTTTTTTTTCAAAAAACCAACTTTTTAATATGACAGTGGAATGCATTACAATTCTTATTACACATATAGAGCACAATTTTTCATATCTCTGGTTGTATATAAAGTATATTCACACCAATTCGTGTCTTCATGCCTGTACTTTGGATAATAATGATCATCACATTCCACCATCATTAATAACCCCATGCCCCATCCCTTCCCCTCCAATATCCCTCTGCCCTATCTAGAGTTCATCTATTCCTCCCATGTTCCCCCTCCCTACTCCACTATGAGTCAGTCACCTTATTTCAGAGAAAACATTCAGCATTTGTTTTTTGGGGATTGACTAACTTCATTTACATTATCTTCTCTAACTCCATCCATTTACCTGCAAATGCCATGATTTTATTCTCTTTTATTGCTGTAATATTCCATTATGTATATATGCCACATTTTTTTAATCCATTCATCTATTGAAGGGCATCTAGGTTGGTTCCACAGTTGAGCTATTGTGAATTGTGCTGCTATAAACATTATGTGGCTGTGTCTCTGCAGTATGCTGTTTTTAACTCCTTGGGTATAGACAGAACAGAGGACACAGAGATTAACCCACAAAACTACAATTATATTAGACAAAGGTGCCAAGAACAAGCATTGGAGAAAAGATAGCCTTTTCAACAAATGGTGCTGGGAAAACTAGAAATCCATATGGAACAAAATGAAATGAAGCCCCTATCTCTCACCATGCACAAAACTCAACTCAAAATGAATCAGTGACTTAGGAATAAAACAAGAGACCCTGCATCTAATAGAAGAAAAAAATAGGCCCTAATTTCCATCATGTGGGATTAGGCCCCAACTTCCTTAATAAGACTCCTGTGGTGCAAGAATTAAAATCAAGAATCAAGAAATGGTATGGACTCAAACTAAAAAGTTCCTTCTCAGCAAAAGAAACAATCTGTGAGGTGAATGGAGAGCCTGCATCTTGGGAGCAAATCTTTACCCCTCACACATCAGATAGAGCACTAATCTCTAGGGTATATAAAGAACTCAAAAAGCTAAGCACCAAAAAAACAAATAACCCAATCAACAAATGGGCCAAGGACCTGAAGAGACACTTCTCAGAAGATGATGTAAAATCAATCAAAAAATATATGAAAAAATGTTCATCAACACTAGCAATTAGAGAAATGCAAATCAAAACCACTCTAAGATTTCATCTCACTCCAGTCAGAATGGCAGCTGTTATGAAGACAAACAACAATAAGTGTTGGTGAGGATGAGATGTGGGGAAAAATTTACACTCATATACTGCTACTGGGACTGCAAATTGGTACAGCCAATATGGAAAGCAGTGTGGAGATTTCTTGGAAAAAAAAACAACTTTTTGTTTCATTGATCTGTTTATTGTTTTTTTAATCTCAATTTTAGTAATTTCAGCTCTGATTTTAATTATTTTCTGTCATTTACTGATTTAGTATTGCTTTATTCTTTTTTTCTAGGTCAATGAGATATAATATTAGAATTTTTTTTTTGCTGTCCTTCTATTCTTTTAATGAATGAGCTCAATACTAGAAACTTTTCTCTTAGAACCACCTTTATAGTGTCCCAGAGAATTTTATATGTTGTATCACTATTTTCATTTATCTCTAAGTATTTTTTTATTTCTCCCCTAATTTCTTCTGATATTAACCATTCAAAAATGTATTATTTACTCTCCAGGTATTTAGAGTGGTTTCTATTTTTATCTCATTATTAGTTTCTAATTTCATTCCATTATGATCTGATAAAATGCAAGGTTCTCTCTCTCTCCCCCACTGTGTGTGTATGTGTGTGTGTGTGTGTGTGTTTGCTAATATTTGCTTTGTGACCTAATATATGGTCTATTTTATAAAATGTTCCATGTGCTGCTAAGAAAAAAGTGTATTCAGCCATTGATGGATGAATGTTCTTTTAAGTCTAAAAAAAATTGTATTTTCTAGTTCGTTAGCTTTTATTTTTTTTTTTTTTTAGATTTTGTTTGGATAATATATCCAGTAATGAGAGAAGTGTGTTAAAGTCAGTCAGTATTATTATGTTGTAGTCTATTTGATTCTTAGTATTGAGAGGATTTGTTTGATGTACAGAGATGCTTCATTGTTGGGGCATAAATATTTATTATCATTATTTCTTGTTGTTCTATGATTCCTTTGGGCAGCCTGAAATGACATTCTTTGTCTCTTTTAATTAATTTTGCCTTGAAGTCCACTTTATCTGATGTGAGAAAAGAAACCCTTGCTTGTTACAAGATACATGTGAATGGTATTTTTTTTCCATCCTTTCACCTTCAGCCTGTGGATGTCTTTGTTTAGGAGGTGAGTCTCTTGGAGACAGCATATTGTTGGGTCTTGTTTTTTAATCCAATCTACCAACCACATGTCTTTTGACTGAAGAGGTTAGACCATTTACATTCCTTATTATTATTGAAAGGTGATTTTTATTTCCTGTCAATTTTGTTTATTTCTAGTGTTTATGTTGAATTTGATTCTCCTTTGATTGACAATAGTGTAGTTCCTCCTTCTGCTGTTTTTCATTTTTATTTTTAATTTCTTCTTCATGAAATATTTTATTGAGTATGTTTTGTAATTATGAATTATTTTAGCTTTTGCTTATCATGGAAGGTTTTTATTTCATCTTCAATTCTGAAGCTTAATTTTGATGGGTACAGTATTCTTGGTTGGTATCATCTTCTTTCAGAGCTTGTTTTATATTATTCCATGACCTCCTAGATTTGAGGATCTGTGTTGAGAAATCAGTTGAAATCTGGATTGTTTTACCTCTGAATGTGACCAGTTTATTTTCTCTAGCAGCTTTTAAAATTGTATTCTCATTCTGGATGTTAGGCATTCTGGATATGCCATGAAGTGGATCTGTTGTGGTTTTGTATATTTGCAGTCCTATATATCTCCTGTATTTGAATTTCCATTTTATTCTGAAGGCTTGGAAATTTTTCTAATATTATTTCATTGAAAAGATTGTGCATTTCCTTGTTGTTATTTCGGAATTTTTATCTACTCCACTGAATCTTAAATTTGGCCTTTTCATGTTATCCCATATTCATTGAAAAGTCTGTTCATGGTCTCTTAATATCTTTTGTCCATGGTCAACTTTATTTTCAAGATTACACACTTTATCTTCAATTTCTGAAAAGCTATCTTCAAAGTGGTCTCATCTATTGATGATTCTTTCCATTGAATTTTTAATTTGTTTTTATTGATTCCTTCATTTCAAGGATTTCTGATTAGTTCTTTTATATTAGTTCTTTCATATCTCTACCACCTTACTGAAATGATCTTTCACTTCTTGTATTTTCCCTCTGATTTCACTCAGAGCTCTTAGAGCAGTTTAATTATGAACTTTCTAAATTTCTTCTCTGATATTTCCTCCACTGCAGTGTCAGAGAAGTCTGTTGTTGAGGCATTCTGGGTTGTTAGAATGGTTTGTTCCCTTGCTTGTTCATATTGTTTGTATGTTTACCCATCTATCAGTGTGGTTCTGACTTCTTCTTTTAAGTGATGAACTATTTTGTGAGCTTCTTTTTCTGAAGAGCCCCATGTTCAGTAAATATCCAGATAATGATATTTTAAGTCAATATGTGATCTCTGCTGACCCCAACATCAGTCCCACTTTAAGCAATGCTACTGAGCCCTATTTACCATAGTTGCTTCTGAGCCAGCCCTTGTTCTAGTCAATCTTATAAGAACAAAAACTGTTGCAGTTGATCTTGCTGTTCCTCAAGTTTAGGTACATTCCCATAATGAAGTTCTGGAACAGGTCAAAAAATTAATTGTCAAATTTAGCAAACTAACTATACCCATAAGTAAGTATTAAAAGAAGGGAGAAATAAGATTAGGCAAATAGAAGAGGGGGAAATAGTGATAGACAAAGAAGGGGAAAGAGAGGAAGAAGCTATAAAAGGGTAATTTATATTGAAGTAGAAAAGAGAGATAGATGGGTGCTACTTGAGGTTTTGAGCAAATAGTGCCAGGGAGTGAGTAGGGAATAAGAGAGGCATGTAGAAACTAGAAAACAAAGGAAGATTGATGATAATTAATGCTTTAAACCATTAGATGAAATATAATCAAATGGGTTGAAGGTAAAACATTGGCAATTAGATTGACAAATATTGTTCAAATTAAGGAGCTATTTACATGATCAAAGTTGATGTTAGAGTTGTTTATAGTATACCATGTCCAGGTAAACAAAAGTCTTGTTGGATCTTAGTTTGAATTTCATTGGGGTTTGGACATTAGCAGATATCCATCAGCCTAAATTAGGCTGTGGATCTCTCCTGAGTTGCTGGGGGACAGGAGCCAGTTTCCTAGTTGCTATGATCATCCTATCAGCAGCTTCTGATTTGTCAGCTAGAGGGCCCACAGGTGACTGCAGTATTTCTAACGTGTTTAGTAGCTCAGGATGTAAGGTCTGGAGTGTCTCTGTGACTTCTCTGTGTTAATGTACCTGTTCCCTCATATTGGTTCCTTTTTGTACTAGTGAAGGTCCTAGTGGCTGTCTGTGGGCACAGGAATGCTGGTTGTAGATTTTCTGCAGATGATCTGTGGTGCAGAATTAATCCCCCAGTCAACACAGCTCTCTGAGGTGCGGTAGTGAAGGGACCCCAGTAGTTCCACTGCCCTGCGCTATGAATGGCATGTGCTGATTCCTGATCCAAGGGCTCACAAGTATCCCAAACAATGCCCTGTCACTCACCAGTTATGATCTTGCTGGTATCAGCCCCTATCTTCTGTGCAGTCTCAGGCACTTTCTTGCTGGGTCTCTCTGCCACAGGATATTCAGGCAGTTTCCCTCTGGTAGTCCCTTCAATCCCTGCCCTGCATCTGGATCCCAGGGACTGTCCCAAGTCTTCCTATGGTGCCTCCCCCCAGAGTCAGTGATTGAGGGGCCTGATGAACCTGCCTTCCTTTGTTTAGTGCCAAATCTGCTTCTTTGCTGCTTCCTTCTGTGTTAAGTGAGCCAATGGACGCTGCACAGAGCTCTTGCCCAAGTCACAGACACTGAGTGGGGCTTGCTGTACTTCCCAGCAGTGGTTCCCCTAGTTCATGGTGGACATGGAGGGCAGTTTTAGTGAATTAGGGATAATATTGGTCTTTCTAGAAGTTTTTTCTGTATGGATTTTTTTAAGAGGTTCCACTTCAGGGGACCTCCCTCTGGTTTAGTTTGCAGCTGTCTGGGCATGGGAAAACTCCGTGCTGATATAAGAAGATGACTGGTGGGCTGATGGCCCCACAAGATGCCTATACACCCCCAGCTCACAATTTGGTTTTTAGGCTATTTTTATTTTAAGAAGATTTATGTTACCTTTGCACTTTAAGCTTTATCTGTCTTTCCAGCTGTTTTTAAGTGGGTGAGCTTGAGAGAATATCCATTTGCCTACTCTCTCTGATGCCCCTCCTCGCTTTTCCACTGTTTTGGGTTGGAGGGAGTTTAGAAACTTTGTGTTTCTTTTCTACTCTGGTGCCCTATCTCCCGGTCTCTTCAGGTCTTAGACCACGCAATATCGAGTCTTAAGTGTATTTATTTTGTCATCCACCTCTCAATTCTGCTTTTCCTCCACTGCCTCACCACTCTGCTGCAAGGAGATCCAGGACTTCTACCTAGTTTGCTTCTATTGTCTTGAGCCCCTCCCTTCCTGTATTTTAAATTACAAAAACAGAGACCCCAATTGTTACAAATGTGCTTACATTCGGGTGACAGAAAAATGTAATAAAACAAACCCTTTTTCTTTCAAGACATATTTATAATCCTGAAATGTATTTCTGCATAATTTTGAATCTTTCTAGAATTTTTATTTTGAAATGAACTTTCTTAAGATCTGTAAAAACTGAACATTTTTTAATACTACTACAAATCTACAAATGAGATGGAGTTTGCTTAGTTAGTACGCAGTTATCATATTTGCATAAAGGAAAAAGTACCCTTTAGCAAACCTGCAAAACATGTCTGATCACCTAATATACTAAAGATGAACTTCAGAGAGAATCGATATCATGATGTAATGGAATAAAGAAAAGAATAAACTCAGGAGTGAGGTGCCTATGAAGATCATTTCTGGGGTTGCTTTCTTAGTCATAGAGCATACTATCATTAATATCAGGATTAAATTTCTCTGACCTTCTCATTTGAGAGATGAGTATCCATAATTCACCCATTTGTTAATAGAGTTGCAAGTTGGAATTGTCCCTAAGAATACCACATGAATGAGATTCATTCTCAACCACCGCAACCAGATGGAGGCAATCTATTTAAACAACTAGCAGATCTACCACTAGGAAAATCTACTTTAAATTGAGGTAAATATAAAATTACTTTCCATTCTTCTATATAAAATACAAAAGAAAGGAAAAATAATTGCAACAAAAATAAATGCCCATAACATAATAAAGCTCCATTGAAAATGTCTAATCTAAATGATTGATGACCAAAAAAACTCATCTCAGATATAATAATACTCTACAAATACACTTATCTAATTTCCATACTTGAGCACTATATTAAAGTCCCTGTCAAGTTGGTGACTTTCTTAGCATAGTAAGCTCTAACTTTAGCTTTGCTCTATTAACAAGTTGTCTGATGACATATTGAAAGTTCAACAACACATATGCTGTGATATAATAATGATTATATCAAGCAATGGTTCATAGGTAGGATTGTTTTCCTTTTTCTATGATCTTCCATGATTAATTTTTTTTTAATTTTTTAGTTATAGTTGGACACAATACCCTTATTTATTTATTTTAATGTGGTGCTGAAGATCAAACCCAGGGCTCTGCACTTGCTAGGTGAGCGCTCTACCACTGAGCCACAACCCCAGCCCAGGATATAACTTTTAAGAGAAAAAGTTTGGGAGGTTGGGGTTGTGGCTTATGGGTAGCGCACTCATCTGGCATGCGTGAGAAACTGGGTTTGATCCTCAGCACCACATAAAAATAAATAAAATAAAGGTATTGTGTCCATCTACAACTAAAAAAAATTTAAAGAAAAGTTTATTTTAGTTTTCTAAGGTCATCTACAAACTAACTTTTTTTAGTTGATTATTTTAACCAATAGGCAAGCTGTTGTTATTGACATTGAGTCCAAATTACTGAAACAACACTTCTGGTTAAGGTTGATTCTCATAAAGTTAACTTTCAGTTTTCAGAGCAGGGTCCAATGATTTAAAACAATAATATACATTTAAATTATGGTCCAAATTAACAGATGAACCAAAGAGAATATGTCACACTATGCTGACAAATTATATCTTAAGTTGAGCTGCTCACTCCCACATTGGTTTTTAAAGGTTTTGTTTATTTTTCCTTTTTGATGGAGATTTATTTCTAATTGTTTTTAGTACATACTATTTGCATTCAAATTTATTATATGTTTTACTACCTTTAACCAAGTTAATAAAATTTATATTTTTACAGAGCTTTTCTTAAACTAACTCATTAAAAATTATTAAGCTCATTAGGACATTTTCCCAAACTGACCTAATGAAGAAATGGGTACTTTTGAGCTTCATGTTGAAGTACAGTAAAAGCAATGAGGTCAAATTCTAAACCTGAAGATTTAGAAGCCATTCAATTCTGTGTAAGACACATCAGTATTGCTTTGATATATTCAAACTCCTTGTATGACTTTCAGGGATTTGACTCTTCAGAATCAAGATTCCCCCAAATGGCCAAGCATGTGAGACAGGCTGGCATCAGAACTACAGCGAAATCTGTTGGCATACCTTTCAGACTGTCACAAAATACAAATTGACTTAGGAATATATTTGGGCACAAAAATACTGAGTACCTGGAGTAAACTTTTAATTATTTAAATGTAATCTTGATACTAAGTGTGATTTTAAAAGTCATTAAAATTCATCAAAGAGCCAAATTGATCCCTGTCCTTATCCAATAAAATCAATTTTCTATGAGCAATACAAATATTTATTAAGAATCTCTACAACATTCACTGGTTCTGATCCAGTGGTTATTTCCGAAGGATGACTTTATTTCTTAATAGTTTTCTATAGTTTCCAAGTTCTCTTTATTGAACTATTTATCAATTTTATAATCAGAAAATATAAGTGGAAGGAGGAATGATTTTAAGAAAGAAAATAAAACCATGGTTTTATTCCCCCTACTCTAGCCTATTAATCATTAATCCACACTGTCACTTTGATATTATTAAATTTAAACTTAAAAGCATAAACAGAATCTTAGACATGTGGTTCAAAGACACATAAATCATAGAGTGAGCAGAGAAAAGATCTCTGTCTCTGTGAGCACATTCTGTCTCATAGGGAAAAAATGCAGAAAACTATTATATGCAGAACCACATCATGCCAAAAGCAGAATGCTTCCTTGTTATATTTAAACCACTTTGAATATGTTCAGTCTTATGTATTTCAGGTTTATGTATTTTAGATAATAAACCATATTTTATTTTTAAGAGAAGCACTAAATGCAAATAAATCTACTTTTAACAAGGCAATGCTATGATCTCAGTGAAAGCTTTTGTATCCTCACTTAGCACATTATTCTTAAGATCAAAGTTCATTATTACCTTTTCTAAGATGACACCTATCTGTCCCATAGTTCTCTTGTTCAATAACTTCCATTTAAAATGTCTTTGCTTCAAAATCAAAGGAAATAGTGAGGAACATGATGTATCTATGAAGATCTAAGACTCCAAATGCTTTGGGCCTTTAGAAGTACAACTATGGAGAAACCACAAAGGACTACAAAGCAGGATGAAATATTAGCCATGTCCCTTGTATAGATTATAGCCAAAGGAGTGTATTTGGCTTGAGGGACCCAATGATTTATTACTGTTCAACTAAACTGCAATGAAGATATTGCAATTTCTCTCGAACAGACTTTAGAAACATCTCTAGGTGTCAAGCAGAAGAGAGGGAGAGACTGACTTAACATATAGACTGAGTCTATCATTGTCAATAATGCTATAAAAGTACAATATAAAATATTCCCCAAGTCCCTTCTAGCTAGTAAGAAAGACTAGGATCTAAATTCATAAGCTTATAAGGTCCTGATTCACTGCCACCATTTTCAACACATTGACTCACTTGCTCATAATAAAGTTGAAATCATGATACTCCTTTTATACTTAAAAATAGTCATTCTGCTTTCTTTTTTCCTGGCTCAAGAATCAAAAAACAATTAAAGACACATGGTGTTGATGTACAGCTGAATGGGAGGAATACAAATGCAGACAATGTGATAATGACAAATTGCTGATTTGCCAAACCCTGTTACCTATAGAGTCATAATTGCTTTTATACTGATGACCATCAGTATAAAATGATAATGTCATCTTCATCATCACCTAACCACTGATGAATATTACTTCTTTAGTAATATATGGTTTATTGCTAAGTATAAAACTTAAAATTTACTTTCTACTTCTTCATTGGTACTTCACGTTGCTTAATTTTTTGATAGGACACTAAAAATTAACACATTTCAGGCTCCTTTAGAGAAAGATGTACATATGGGATTGACTTTGATTTCTAAAGTATCATTTAAAAGATCTTCTGTTTATTCATCTACATTCACTCTTCATGTTATTTGTAGAAAATTCATTTTGTACATGATCTTGCCATAGGCCCTAAAGATGAAATAATAAGGAAAAGAAGTTAATTCTGGGTTTAAATCACCTATTTCA
Source organism: Marmota monax (assembly GCF_021218885.2). Taxonomy (NCBI): domain Eukaryota; kingdom Metazoa; phylum Chordata; class Mammalia; order Rodentia; family Sciuridae; genus Marmota; species Marmota monax. The sequence continues at coordinate 10,064,287 of NW_026693777.1, read as the reverse complement.
AGACAGTATCTTGGGCCACATCTTAAAACTTTAAGATTATTATTATAATTTAAAATAAGTACTCTGATTTTGTAATGATTTTATTAAACTACTTAAGATTTTTTAAAGTTCACATTGGGTCAATAATAAAGAAAATGTTTTATTTCATCTCACTGCATGTTTAATACAAAGAGAAAAGAACTAAAAAACTAAATAAATAAAAAGAAAATATTGCTCTGAATTGAAAGAATAAAGCTTTCCCCTGCTAAGTAACCATAAAAATAGCATGAATAATGTTATAACTAATAGATGTCTCCTCCAAATTCTAATTTTTGCCACTTCATAGAAAATATTGTCTACATTTTAATGCCTTAAACCACTGATGCCAGAGGTAATTTATTCCCAAATCAACACCTTCACTTCTATCCTCTAGAATAGAAAACAATTGCCAAAACTATAAGAATGAAAATAAACATTAATTTGCAAAAAGCTGTTTATTACATTCACAGCTGGAAAGCTAATAAACTTTGGAAAGATATTTTCTACTCTAGCCCAACTCAAATGATAGTGTCTACATCTTCATTTAACAGAAAATAAGTCTCAAAGAAAGAGATTAATCTCTAAATCCCTGCCATTCATCATCAAGGGCAAATTAGGTAACTGCTTGCTGCTGCTTCTACCATTTCAATAATTCATAAGATTCTCCTGCAAAGGTTGCATCAGTTAAATCTCTGAGAGTAAAGTGCCTTTACTGCTGAATTCATATGGGGTGGTTTAAATAACTGACTTTGACATCTCAACAACTAAGTTATAGCTATCTGAATGGGCTGAAGCATCATTCAACTACAAAGTTCAGTTCTGGCCAAAGCTAAGGAAAAAGGGAGTTTTGGGCCTTGGAATCTTTTCACATCCTTGTTTTTCCCTTCAGTTACTCTGGGCTCTCCTTCTCTCCAGCTATCCAATGCCTGAGCCATACTCTGGATGGCCCAGTGACTATACTCCAAAATTAACTCCTATTTCCCTCATTCTATTAAGGGACTATACTATTAGAAAAGAAACTGAACTGATTCCCACTAAAATGTGACTAATAGTCACTGAGTCTATTCTCCTAGGAATATTTGCCTTTGAAGAGCAAATAAGAAAGAAAGAAGAGTACATGACTATTAAGGCTAAGTAATCAGTCTTAGAGTATGATAATTGAGGGTGTGTAACAAATCAAAACAATTTCAAGCAGTTTGTAGAGAACTGAGAGACTGCAAGTCTTCTTAGGCAACCTCTCATTACTACAACAGGGTTGGTCCTGTTCAAGGTTAATATATAAGTAGAATTAAACACTCCCTCTATTTACTTAATACCCTATCGATACATCTGGGTTGTTTTTTTTTTTACTCATCAGGTGTAAAGTATTTCATTTATTAATGCAACACTTCAATGTTTGTTAAATGTGTTCTGTTTCAGACACTATCTTTGACTCTAAAAGGTGCAATGCTGAAAAATACAATGGACTTGTCTTGATTGAAAACCAGGTAGTATAGAAGAAAGTAAAGAAGATAATTAAAATTAAAATTATTGCTTAAAGTCTGCAGAAATGAATGCAATGCTGAGATAGGTTGTGCCTGGGAGAGGATCCTTGAGGAAGTGGTCAAGACAGTTCTCTCTGAAGAACAGACTTTTGTCCTGAGACCTGAAGGGTGAGAATTAGCCAGTCAGGCAAACTGCTAGGGAAAAGCACTTCCGGCACAGAGAGTGCATGTGCAAAGGCATAGCCCAAGAAAGGGCTTCTTCCCATGTCCAGGAACAGAAAAGAAGACACATGTGTCGGAGCACTGCAAGAGAAGGAGTGGTATGACAGGAGATTGCAAGACAGGCAGGAGCCAAACTCTGGGAGTCTGGAGTCTGTCTTTTCTTCTCTGTGAAAACTGGAAAGTCATGGAAAAAATATAACAAGATGGGGTGAAGCAGATCATTCATATTTTATCAGTACATAAAGATCACTCTAGTAGTCCACTTTGTCAAACCCAGGTGTCTTTTTTTTCATCTTAGTGACTGAGGGAGAAGGCTCTGGAATTGGAGAGAGAGGAAAGAGGGAAGCAGGGAGGGAACAGGCAGAAAGAAAAAAACTATACACATGCCTCTCAACTTACAATGAGGTGAAGTCCCTTTGTAAACTAAAAATATCATAAGTTGAAAATGCATTAATATACGTACTTTTACCAAACATCATACTTTCACCCACCCTTAAATGTGCTCAAAACACTTAAAGTAGCCTACTATCAGGCATCACAACAAAGTATCATACCACATGTCACTATCCCAGGAAAGAGCAAAATTCAAAATTTAGATTATGGTTTCTACTGAATGTATATTGTTTTCATACCATGATAACATTAATAAATTATAAATCAGGGACAATCCATAAACCAAATGTTATTATTATTGAATCTATTTGGGAGGTCCTTTGAGCATCTGTTGTATCATTCTTTCAACTTTTATGTCTCTGAAATTTTTCATGATAAAAAGTTAAAGAAAGCATATCCAGTCCTTAGTTGTCTGTAGAATTCGTCAGACAACAGAAGGGCTGCAAATCGTGTACCTTCTTTCCTGAAAAATACAGGATCTGTTTGAGCTTGATTATTGGTGTCATTTTTTAAATGTAAAACATTTTGCACTATTCAACATGTGTGATATAGTTCAAATGTAGAATAGAAAGTTCTTTTTAAAGCAATGCAAAAAAGCAATGAAGTGAACAGTAACATATAGAGATCACAGGGAAACTGGATCCTGTAAATTGGGATAAAATTTCCAGTGAATGGTAAAAAGTTGTTATAAATAAAATAACTTTGGGGAAAAAAAGATTTTGTGTGCAGGAAAGCTGTGATCAATGACTCAAAACAGACTCCTCAAAACAACAGCTCTGATATTGAGTTGCATGAAGAGTTCAAATATTTTTACAAAATTTTTTTTAAAAAGTTGTAAAACATGTTATTTCAAATTGACCTATAACCAAATCAATAGGGTATTTTTTAAAAAATATACTGTAGAATATTTCACCTGGATCCTTAAAATATTATTCATTCACATTTGTATTTGAGGTTACCTTATATTTATGCACATTGGGTAAGGCTTTATCAGCTAAATATTGAGATCTAGTAGAATAGGTTAGTGCAAATCACAAGAAAAGGGTATGATTTAAATAAATAAGGATACATATATATGATGGAATACTATGCTGCAATTAGAAACTATGTAGAAATTCATCTTTATTGACATTAGCCATATGCTAATGAGTGAAAAACAAAAAGAATGTATACCAGAGCCTTATTTATATAATGATTAGTTACATATGATATACAATATGACACATGTAATATCATGTACACATGGTAGGGCCTTATTTATTTAAATGCTTATATACATAAAAATATAAAGAAAGAGAGAAATCTGAAATGATCCCTGGAAATATTTAATAGGAGTCATCTCCTTGTAAAATAATATCAAGCAATTTTTACATTTCTTGCTGAGGCCAGGCTGGGAAGGATGAGGAAAATTCCAAGATACTAAGGCAGAGAAAAGAACTCCTAGCAGAGAAGGAATGGAAATCCAATCCACATATTCAGAAGTATAAGAAATACACATTTTCTACTACAATTTTTTACCTCAAGCCCTTATTCTAAGGACTAGTAGAAAATAATCTTAGCTTTACCCTTTCCCAAAGTTAGTGAAGTGCCAAGACTCTGTGGACTCATGGGGGTGTGTTTAATAAGGAGCGGTCCAGTTCACACAATTGGGTTGTTAGTATGACATTCATTATCTGATAACATGGCCCCTTCCATTTCTATAGCTCTCTTTGAATCTCTGTGAATATTAGAGACATTCGTAACCTGTGTCTATTTCCTGTCCTGCTACATCCCTCCTCGGAGACAATGAACCTAAAATTGACTGCTTGCTTGAATAGGGAGAAGAAAATGGGGGGGAAACAGTGAGAAAAAAAATAGAAGATTGTTTCAAATATTATGACAGCTATAATACTTTAAAAGGTGTTTGGTCAAGTCTTTGTATCACAGGTACAATTTAAACTCAGCTATAGAGTAGAATGTGGTTATCAGAGACTGGGAAAAGTGGGAAGAGATAGGGAAAGGTTGATTAATGGGTACTATGTTCAAGCTAGGAGCAGCTCTGGTGTGCTACTGCATACTAGGATGACTATAGATAAAAATAATGTACTACTCTATATTTCAAAAAGCTATAAGAAAGAGTTTCTATAAGAAAATGATAAACGAGGAGAGATTTTTACTCCCATTTAAATATTACAAAATATATATGTATCAAAACATCACGTTACCCCATTAATATGTACATTTTTATGTACCAATGAAAAATAAAACTTATTTTTAAAAAATAAATATATAAACCTAGGACCTTTTTTTTTTTTTAACTCAGCTATCTATCAAGAAACCTTCCCCTGAGAAATTAACCTGAATTTCTTTTTTTCCTGTGGAGATACTGTGGCAAAAAAGAACTTTCACAATACTCATCCATCAAAAAATAAAATAAAAAGGGGGAACAGAACCAAGTTGTTCTCAGTCAACTCAACTTGATGTTATGCAGTCATTTTTACAAACATAGAATTGATGTTAATAAATCATTAGGTCACAGTTTCTAGGAAGACTCAGAATAAGTTTTTCTAAGAACATGAAATATATTAGTATTAAATCATTTATGCATGCTATAGTCTGGGTTCTAGAACTAAGATCTTCTGTGGTCCCTGAACAAATTCACCAATAGGAAAGAGAGTCCCTAAGTTTTAAGAGGCTTTATGTAGATAATATAACATTAGCGCCACCTAGTGGTAGCACTGAAATAAAAGTGAGGTTTTGGTCTGTCAGTGAAGTCAAGGTAGGGTGGAAGTTCCTGGGAGCCCCAAATACATCTCCCGGTGTTTAAACCTTGGGAAAATGCTGCATGGAGGGGTCCTGAAAACAGAAACAAGTCATGCTTTTTTTCTGATTAAGCCATAGAGTCACCCTATAAGTTTCTTTTGACTTCTTTCAACCTTATACAATTTCTATTCTTCACTTGAATTTCATTCCTAAAAAATTCTGTGTCCTCTTCAGTACCCAAACCTATCAGTTAGAATAACCTTCCCTTTTCTAACCAATACTAACAATTTTGCAGGTAAAGAACGTAGCATGCGGCGGGGCATGGTGGCACATGCCTGAACTCCCAGCAGCTCAAGAGGCTGAGGCAGGAAGATCTTGAGTTCAAAGCCAGCCTCAGAAAAAAAGCAAGGCACTAAGCAACTCAGTGAAACCCTGTCTCTAAGTAAAATACAAAATAGGGCTGGGGATGTGGCTCTGTGATCGAATGCCCGGAGTTCAATCCTCAGTACTCCTCCAACAACAACAACAAAAAAAAGGTAGCACACTTGGCACATGTTCATAAAATTAGAAATTAAAACCTAAGAAGTCTTCATGTTAATTGGTCTCAAATATGCCCCCTACTCTTGCCACAAGAATGCCAGGGACTATAGGCAATGGTCACAGCATTTTATTGCTAGAAGAACACCTATCACTTTACCCAATAAGGACACTGAAACCCAAAGAAGTTTTTACATGTCCAGTTGGATGACTTAATTAGTGACACAGTGGAAATTAGAAGCCATGCTTTAATTTCCAATCCAGTATCCTTTCCACATAATGCCACAGTACCCAGCTTCCCTCTGAATACTTCCAGCATAGGAAGCTGATTGATTTTGTAGAGTAAAACCAAGGTGTAAAGGAAACTGCTGTGACTCTTGGCCAACGTCCTAAACTTCAGTTTGCAGAATGGGATATCATTTAATTTGCAATCAACCAAGCTTGGCTCCTAATGAAACGCTCATCATTAAGCATTGTTTTTCAGTCTTGCAATTATTGGACCATGTACTGCTGCATAATATTTGCTGGTTTTATTAGTTTTATGGAGTATTCAGCTCCCAAGCATGTTCCCACATTATTTCCCTTTCAGTCCTGTTCCCAAACATTCTACATTGGGATGTCCTCTTCTTTTGTTGTCAAGAACTCATCATCATCATCATCATCATCATCATTATCACATTATCATCTTAGGTATATTTTTCACAATAAGTCATGCTTCTTGTATCAGAGAAAAAAAATCTTCAAACACAACTATTTCTTGGCATCTGGCAGATGGCATAATTATAAAATTATCTCCAAGATGAAGAATCAAAAGAACAAAATTTTGCTAATATTATACTGCACTATAAATCTTAGTCAATTTTTTAAAAACATCATAATGACATTTATTTTCTGATATTCATTGTTCATCCTCCCTTGAAAGTCTCCACACTAAAAGGAAAATAATATTCTTAAAAATTTTTAAACCCAACCTTCCTTAAATATGGGCTGCTTTCTAATATAGAACAAAAGTTTATTTCATTATTGTTTCAATTAAAAATAAGTTTTTAGAACCCAGTTATATTTTTGCTATTAATATTAATTTTTATCAGTTTCTAAGTGTTCTTTTCCTATGCTAAATAATGTCTAACTGTACCATTTTGGCCTCATGTAAAGCAAACTTCTCTTATTCTTTATTTTCTGTATCTAGTCCCATAATCAGAAAAACAAATACAGCTCAAAGAAAAATACCAACTCCAATATTCCAGTCACTTTAGCCTCTGGAAAATAAATGCTTTCCAGTGTTCTCTGTAACCATGAGAACATGGCCTTTCATACCAAGGTGAAGGGTGAAAATTTACAAGTCACAATCTTGACAGCCATGAAGCTAATGAGGACAAGCTATCATGCTGATGTAAGCTGGTCAGCACAGTACTTTCCTATAGGAAAGTGCCAAAAGTCATTATTAAATCTCAAATGTTATAGCTGGAGACTTAATAGCCTCACCCCAAGTCATTTTTATTTCTTTGCCTAAATACTGTTTTCTAGAATTCCTTCTGCTTCAAAGAGAAATTGCTGATCAGCCAAATGGGAATTAAGCCTTCCTTTACTGGTCTAGTAAATAGGGTTCCCAGGGTATGTGCCACTCACCCCCTTAAGTGTTTCTGGGCACGATTTCTTTCACACCAAGCATCACCTCTCGATAGCCCCCATACCAAGAAATGAAGGTGATGACAGGCTGAGCTGTTAATTTGTAACTATTCTGTAATTGAGGTCACATTAAAAATGAGAAAATATTTGGCTAACAAAGTTTTCACATACCCTGTTCTTTGCTGTACATACCATTTGTTCCCAGATTAAGCTGAATAAATAGAATCAGTCCTCTGTATCTGTGGCTTCCACATCTGCAGATTCAACCAATTTTAAATCAAAAATATTCAGAAAAAAAATACATCTGTACCAAACATGTACAGATATTTTCCTTGTCATTGTTTCCCAAACAATACAGCACAACTACTCACATACTATTTACATCGTATTAGTGTTATAAGTAATCCAGAGATGGTTTGAAGTACACAGAGGATGTACGTAAGTTTTGGACCCTGTGGATACACAAATCCAAGACGCTCAAGTCACCTTTATTAAATGGCACAATATTTGTATTTAACCTACCCACATCCTCCCATATACTTTGAACAATCTCTAGATTATTTATAATACCAAATACAATGTAAGTGCTATATAAATAGTTTTTATGCTGTATTGTTTAGGGAATAATGAACAGGGGAAAAGCCTATACATGTTCAGTATAGAGGCACTTTTTTCACAATAATTTTTTTATCTACAGAGGGCCAATTGTACTATTTTTATGAAAAGCATATAGAAACTAAAGCAGATTTAAAGTCATTTAAATTCTGAAAGATTCCAATTTGGGTCCTTATGAGAAACCATTTCACGTGATGAGATTTACCAAATTCTTAACTCCTCCTGTTCCATTTGCACATGGACAAAGTTAACTACCAAGAAGGAACACATATGAAAAGCAAACCCTCAGAAATTCCATAGAAACAGAGGTAGATCACGGAAGAAACTAAAAACATTGCTGGCATTTCATATCTGTCTCTATGGAAAATGAGTAGTTCCTGAATCAGTAGTGGAGGAGGAGGAGGAAGCTGGGCATAAAATTTCTTGTGCATCTGATTCACCCTGGAGTCAAAACCTTGAGTGCCGCTGATAACAAGAAGCCAGAGAAAGGACACACGTGGTTCCAAACTAAGAATGCTACCTCTGGTTTCTGGTAATAAGGGAATTGTAAGATATTTCTTGGCAAAGACTCAGAACCCAGTTTGAATACAAAGTAAAAATGTTCAAAATAAGGATGCTTTAGGCTATATCTAGGAAACTCTTTGCAGGTAGCAGATGTTTGTAGTTAATGTAATCTATCCTAACAGGAGAGCCCTATTTCCATCAGACAATTATCTGTTCTGATGACCCAGGTACTGAACTTGCAGAAAACATCTTTTGCTGAAAATAGGAAGAGGAGCTTTATGCCTGCTCAGAAAGAAAAAGGAAGGTGGAAAAATGTGTTTCCCTGTGGATGGAAAGGAAAAGAATATGAAAAGAAGCAAAATGTAATCACTGAGCCAGTTGCCTCTGATTCACTACCTCTGCAGATGACTTTTTCCCCTCTTTGCCTCTTTCTTTCTCACTGCCCCTCTGTGCTTCTAAATTTTTGTCATCTCTTTGAACTCTTGATGAATATTCATATGTCTCCATAGTGATTTGGCTGTACTATGATTAAGAATAGGCTGGAGTATACTTAATATAGCCTCTTCTGATAAAGGAAGCAGTTGGGTAACAAGTCACTCATATTAATGAGCAGCACTTTACTACAACTAGACAATGAGTAAAATTGTAGTTCTAGACCTACAGAGAAAAACCCAATGGTCCTATCACAGCTGAAGCACCCCCATTCCTTAAGTGTATTTGAGAGATACACTTCAGCAACAATTCTAACTTATTTGTCAGCTCATCAGTCACAGTTATAGATCAAATATTTATTGAACTGAGCTTTGTATGAGACACTGGGTAAAATGGAGGGGAAAAATCCATCATGAGCCTTACAACTTAAAACTTAGGAGTCTCAGGCAAGAGTGCTTTCCGCAGATGAACTTTAGCTATTATGGAGGCTTCACTTTGCAGCACTTTGAAAAACCCAGCACTTGGGCTGGGGCTTGGCTCAGCAGTAGAGTGCTTGCCTTGTACTTCTGAGGCACTGGGTTCGATCCTCAGCACCACATAAAAATAAATAAATAAAATAAAGGCATGCTGTCCATCTACAACTACAAAAAATTTTTTTAATTAAAAAAAACAGCACTCAAACATTATCAACTACATAAGACACCTGGTTGAGGGGATGGGCAAGGGCTAAAATCTAGCTTTCACTTTACTCTCCAAAATTTGCCCTACGTAGAAGTGACCCTTTTGGAAAATCACATAAATGGCAGTACCAGAAGCTATGGCCCTGTATTAAAGACCAGTTTCCCCTTCTACGGCAGTTACTATACTTTTCCTTCCCCTGGGTTTCCTAGTCCTGTGAGACCTCAGCCATGAACATATAGGCTAGAGCTTAGGTGAATTGCTTCAATGTAAAGCAGAATACAAATCTATATAATAGTGGGACCGTAGTAGCGTAGCTGTCTGGAATTTCTGAGGTGTGTAGACATAAGACACTGTTTCTTAGTTATCATTTTATTTTAAAGGCCCAGTCCAGTTCTTCTCGCTCAGCTAATAAGCACTCTGAAGTCCAAAGTTCTTTGTTCAGGTCCACCACATTTATATACACTTTTTTTCCTAATGAGAGCAAGAGCTTTCTCCAACTGGATTACTGCATTTCTAGACTTGTACTAGTAAATACACAATGAAGGACTATGAAAGAAATCAAGTTTCAGTAAATGATTTGCAGATAAAGATATGGAATTTTACTAATACAGATGATTTGCTATTAGCCAGTTCCACAGAATAAAGTGAATAAAAAGGGCATGTTTTTGTTATGTGTCTGCTGCTTCGGTTGCAAAGATTTAATTGGCAAACCTTTAACACTGAATGGCATTTTATGTTATGGACTGATAGAAATAATCATTCCAGGCTTTGTGACAAAATTGTTTTGTAAATCTTTACAAATAGAGGAAAAGCTCTGGTAATGCATATGTTCTTATTTTGCTATTAAAAATTTATACTAGCATTAGCCAAAGTGAATTTTAATCCTGTCACCTGAAAATATAATTATCATACTTTCCATTACAAAAGGTTAGGGGTGAAAGCTTCAAAAAGTTAGATTTACACATAGTTCTCAGGAGGGTTACTTATAATGTAGTTCTTTAAAATTTTGTTCTTTAAAGATTTGTTTAAAATCTGTTTAGTCTATAAAGATATTCCATTAAAAAAAAGCCAGAGTATTTTGTGCCTTAGCCTATGCCTTTGATTGCCTTCCACTGACCTACTGTGGAATTCAGCTGTACCTGAATTCAGTTTTCATCTATGATTAAACACCAGTTTCAAATAAATAAGCAAGCAGCAATTAACACGTAGATTAAATGGTGCCTAATAATCCCTCATCTTTACAATTGTTTCATCAAATAAATTAGCCTTGCCATTCTTTCAACACAACTTTTTCTATCTGCCATTATGGGTTTCAAATGATGTAATTTGGAATTGTTCTAATTTTATAAAACAAATTAAAAAAAAGACAAATAAATCCTTAGTCTTAATATAAAGGAAAAAATCCTGAGAAGGATATAAACTAATAGCATAGGTCCATAGCTAAATGCATTCAGACCAGACAGATAGGCTCCAGAACAATCCCTTCAAGGATAATACTCATCATAAGCCAAATAAAAACCCTTCACCTGACTCTTCTTCAGCTCCTGCCCAAGTTCAAGCAGCCACAAAGTAAAGAAAAACTTTGACACAAACTCCTGGAATGCCTGCTTCTTCTTCCTTGGCAGACTATACCTCTCTCTGGTCCCTCAATATTTGTCTGAAACATCTTCTCCCAAACCCTTTATCTGATCCCCATTGCCTCTTTTAGTCTGAGTTACATATGACTCCACCTTAGCACTCATCACGGTATCACAAATATGTGTATGTTTTTCTCACCACTAAAATGTTAGCTTCTTGAGGCCAACAGCTATGTATTTCACATCTGTATTCCTAGTGCCAGCCATGCTGCCTGGAACATAATAAACACATGGTGTTAAGTGTGATAACCAGGCACATAAGGAAGAAGCAGACATTTCTTTCAGTGAAAGACTGATTGAGAATATAGCTCTATCAATTTACTCTTGAGAGAACTAGATAAATCACTAGCAAAGGTGGACCTCCCTTTAAGGGAGAGGTCTAATCTTTAAGGCAGATGCTCTGGAGGAGAGAGAGAGAGAGAGAGAGAGAGAGAGAGAGAGAGAGAGAGAGAGAGATTTTCTGTATGTATATATATATATATATATATATATATAGAGAGAGAGAGAGAGAGAGAGAGAGAGAGAGAGAGACTGATTGATTTTTTAAGAGAGAGAATTTTTTAATATTTATTTTTCAGTTTTCAGTGGACACAACATCTTTATTTTTATGTGGTGCTGAGGGTCCAACCCAGCGCCCTGTGCATGCCAGGTGAGCACGTCACCGCTTGAGCCACATCCCCAGCCCGAGAGATTGATTATATATGCTCTATAGATAGTTAAAAATTGGCAGCTCCAAAAGGTTGGATCTTGTTGTGTCTGTCTTACAAACTCATGTACTTCTTTGATCTCCAGTTTGAATCACTAACTATAGATAGTTATCTATAGATTATAAATATATAATCACCAATATGAATACACAAAGATAACATGGTGGGGGTGTGAGGGATCAAACCCAGGGACTTCAACATAAGATAACTTTGACAGCTTAGTTATCTTCATTTTAAGGATGAGTATGTAAAAATGTGTAAGTTGCTTTAGTTAATGCAATAGTTATGCCAGTCACATACCAGAAGAAACTAGGAAGAAAGTAGCATGAGGAAGAATTACCAATTAACTATTTATCTATGAGTTTCTCACACTCTCCAAGTCATTTTCTATTTTGACTTCTAAATTTTTAATGTTCTAAGTAGCTTGTTTATTATACACAAGAAAAATTGTCATTTCTGTTCCTTTACGTTAGTCGAAGGAATCTTTCAAGAATATTGTTGCATGCCTATTTGCCTTCAATTAATTATGTGTAGCTGTAATTTAAGTTCTTCCAAGAGTTTATAACTCAATCTCTATGCACAAATATACACTCATGAAAACAGACAGTCTTTATGCCCCTGAAACTTACATTGTGTTTCTTCTTAAATGGAAATGAATGCATTTGTTTTCTTTTACTAAGCTGCTCTTGTGTATATTCATGAAAAATTGGCAACTCCAAAAGGTTGGATCTTGATGTGTCTGTCTTACAAACCCATGCAGTTCTTTGATCTCCAGTTTGAATCACTAAGGTAAACTGTTCATGAGCAGAAACAGCAGGCATCGATTCTCCATCTGCTGCACAGCACTCCAGAGAGGTCATGGGCCCAAGGAAAGTAAAAAGCAGGAAGAGAAAGAACATTTCTCTGTTTGTTTTAAATGTCTGGAGCAAATGAAGCCCAAGAGTCTAGCTGTTAAGGAAAAAAGTAGAATCCATCATTATTTCCATGGGAAAAGGTGGATCATTTCCCCAGACACAGAAAAATGACCTTGAGGGAAAGAGAAGGAAAATAAAATCAAGTGCAAAGCACTTCAAAAATCAATGTACTGTTAAAATCTAAAGCAATAAGTTAATTATTAAAAAGGTCTCTTATAGGGATGGGGCTGTAGCTCAGCAGTAGCACACTTGCCTGGCATGTGTGAGGCACTAGGTTCAATTCTCAGCACCACGTATAAAATAAATAAAAAATAAAGTTCTATCCACAACTAAAAAACTTAAAAAAAGGTCTCTTATAAAAGACTCTTTCTCCCTGGATTCATTGTAAAATCATACTTTCTGATTTCATTCTTTCTCTGCAAGTGGACCAAGAAAATATGCCCCCAAACAGTGAGAAAGCATTACACTCAGTTTCAGGATGTGAATATCCTGTTTGACATGTGTTTTCTCAACCAGGTCATTACACCATGCAAAGCAGGAAGTGAAATCCTGGGTGCCACATGTCCAAATTAAAGGTAAATCAGTCTGCTAACTCCTTAACCAAGGTTGACAAGCTCTCCAGACTGAAGACTGAGGCCATTAGAACTGCAACTGTCCATTATTATCCCTTCTCTGTTGCTATTCTTTTCTTATCTAGTAGAGTTACTCTCTATCAGCATGAAAGCATCAGTCAAACTTCCGATTGACCACAGGAGCATTGATTAATACAAACACATGAGGAGTTCTCTTAAAACTTCAGAATCTTCCTCTAAACAGCTCAGGCACACAAAGTTACACTTGACACTGTGGTTATCAGAATTTGCAGCTTGCTATTTTTAATTACATTTCCTCCATAGTTAGGTCTATTCTTTATAACAGTGGATTATTATTCAGCAACTTCTGAATGAGAAGAATGTACATACCATCCAGCAGATAGCCAAGAGGGTTCTTGATGCCTCCAATGTTAGGCTTGCTAATCAGTTCACTGTAACTAAATGAAAGTCAAAGAAAGTGATGTGTATTAGGGTCTTCATTTTAGGCAAACACATTACCCATATAACCCAATACATCACAAATTTAAATGCAGAGATGCTGAGAACTTACATTTCAAATCCTATGGATTCAAACTATACAATTCAGAGTGAACCCTAAATGTTTTTGACAGGTTACTGATGAACATTTGGAGAGCTTTTATGACTTTGTATGCTTATTTTTAATGTTAGTATTGAGTTTAGATTTAAAGCAATAGTTATCAACAAGGGATGGATTTTGTCCTCCAGGCAATATTTGACAATGTCTAGAGCCTGGTTATAACAGAGAATCTTTAATAAAATAGGAAAAGGAGCATTGTACTTATATGGCCTAGCATGAAAGTCACCAGTCTTATTTGACAAATTTCAAAGACCAAATCACTTTCAAAACCAGGGACTAACTCCATCTTTGATATGGAATTGCCAAGGTTCTAGGAAAGCATGTGAGACAGTAAATACTAATATCCAAGAGAAAGAAGAGTTTCCCATTGTAGTCCTACCTTACAACTCAAAGAAGAACTTTGCTAACGAACAGACTTCTCATTATCATTTACACAGTCTCATCAGGGCCTGCTGCATGGAAAATTTCAAAGGTCAACCATCTAGGAATCAAAACTCAAGAATTCAGGGGAAATTCAAATCCAACACTCACAAAAAGTGAGCTATAGCATATAATATTCAAAATGTGGTAATGTTATTCATCATTTTCTCATTCTGGCAGTGGTTTCTGGGAAAGAAGAGGAGTAAAGAGAAAAACAAATCTGTGTGTACCCCAAATATAGATGTTGATCTGTTTCACTAAAGGAGGATCTATCTTTTCATTAGCTTCGATGTCTACAGATCACTAGGATTTCATAAATAGATCCCTGAGTTGGAATGTAGTTGTGAAATTCATTCACTAAACTAAATCAGAAAACATTTGAGTTCCTACAACATAGACAGAAATGCAGTGGACACAGATACTTCCTCTGTGTGTAAGAAGATTCTACTTTAAGAAACTAAAAAGTAAAAATTCAAAAAAAAAGATTCTACTTAATAAAAAAGATAGTAATACACTATAATAATGCTATGTGAATAGGCATGAAGGCTTCTCAGGATGAGGATTTAGCTGTTTACAGCCAATATCCATTGAGACTGAGCCCTTCTCTGTTTTGGTTTTTGGTGTCCATATCACATCAGGTTATAAATATTATCTATAGTACTGCTGCTAATTTTAACAGTTGAGTAAAACTGAGTGAACAGCCTGCTTGGGGAACTACACATAATACACTAGAAAGCAGTCAGAGAAATGCAAATCAAAACCACCCTAAGATACCATCTCACTCCAGTAAGATTGGCAGCCATTATGAAGTCAAGCAACAATAAGTGCTGGCGAGGATGTGGGGAAAAGGGTACACTTGTACATTGCTGGTGGAACTGCAAACTGGTGCGGCCAATATGGAAAGCAGTATGGAGATTCCTAGGAAAGCTGGGAATGGAACCACCATTTGACCCAGCTATCGCCCTTCTCGGTCTATTCCCTGAGGACCTTAAAAGAGCATACTATAGGGATACTGCCACATCAATGATCATGGCAGCACAATTCACAATAGCTAGACTTTGGAATCAACCTAGATGACCTTCAATAGATGAATGGATTAAAAAACTGTGGCATTTATACACAATGGAGTATTACTCAGCACTAAAAAATGACAAAATCATGGATTTTGCAGGGAAATGGATGGCATTAGAACATATTATGCTAAGTGAAGCTAGCCAATCCTTAAAAAACAAATGCCAAATGTCTTCTTTGATATAAAGAGAGCAACTAAGATCAGAACAGGGAAGAAGAGCATGAGGAAAAGATTAACATTAAACAGAGACGAGTGGGGGGAGAGAAAGGGAGAGAGAAGGGAAACTATGGAAATGGAAGGAGACCCTCATTGTTACACAAAATTACATATAAGAGTTTGTGAGGGGAAAGGGGAAAAAAAAAAACAAGGGAGAGAATTAAACAACAGCAGATGGGGTAGAGAGGGAAGATGAGAGGGAAGGGGAGGGGGGATAGTAGGGGATAGGAAAGGTAGCAGAATACAACAGTCACTAATATGGTATTATGTAAAAATGTGGATGTGTAACCGATGTGATTCTGCAACTTGTATTTGGGGTAAAAAATGGGAGTTCATAACCCACTTGAATCAAATGTATGGAAGATGATATGTCATGAGCTGTGTAATGTTTTGAACAACCAATAAAAAAAAAAAAGAAAAAAAACAAAAGATATAAATAGTAAAAATAATAATAATAATAATAATAATACACTAGGAGCTACAGCAAGGTGGCAATGGAGAATAATAGATAAACTAACTGGTGAGATTATGAAGGGTTTTCTATATTATTTTGGCATAAATGGAGAGCTATTGATGGAATTCTAATAAAGAGAGAAAGCCAATCATATTGGTCTATTGAGACTATTATTCAATCTCTTTGCAAAAAAAAAAAATTGAGGGAGGGCTGGGATTGTGGCTCAGCGGTAGAGCGCTCATCTAGCACGGGCGGGGGCCCAGGTTTGATCCTCAGCACCACAAAAAAATAAAGGTATTGTGTTGCATCCATCTGCACGTAAAAAATAAATATTTTAAAAAATTGAGGGAGCAAAATGGCAAGCAGATAGTAGGAGGCAAATTCCAGAATCCAGGAAAGGAAAAAAAAGTTAAATATGATGAAGATGGAGAGCAGCAAACAAATATTAAAATGGAACTAAAAGGATTGTGATAGTTGAATGTGAGGCAGAGGAGACAAGGGCAGTTTTCAAGAATGACCTTCAGATTTCTGGTATGGCAATTGGGATTGCCATGGCTACCAATGGCTACCAAAGATATAACCCTGTGTAAACTTTAGCTACTGGTCACTGGAAGGTAGAAAACAACAATGGCACTTCTGTCTTAGGTGAGATAACCAAAACTGATGCTCAGATCTGGCTTAATAAGGAGCAGATGCCAAGAGGTTTAGGGAGATGGGCAAGAGATTATTCCTTCTCCCTCTTTCCATCTCCTCTGCCTCATACACCCAAAGACCTAAAGATTACAACTTTTACTGTAAAAGAGCAATGCTGGGTGAAAGACATGGAGGTTTTTTTAGGAGATTCTCCTAGGTGAGGGCAAAATGTTCAGAGTCTAATACCCAGTAGAAATCCTAGACTCATGAGAAAAAAACAGAAGCTATGTCCTGGTTATGATATCCTCCCCCAAGGGCTTCATTACCCTTCTGTGTTAGGAAAAGAAACTCAATGGAGCAAGAGTTCAAAAGAGCTAATAGGCTAGGATATCCTAGCCAAGATTTTTATAGTCCCACCTTCTTTTGGCAATTAAAATCTGAAATTAAAAATCCTCAAATGGGGTTGTAGAATTTCAACCATAGTGGAGTCTTCATGGAATTATAAGCAGAAAAGTATTGTCTAAAGTCTAGAGAAATATCAACATTGAGGTTCTGTTAGGGTGGTCACTTGTGTAGGAATTGTTCCCTTGGAGACAGCCCTCATTTATGGAGCTGTCCAAGATGAGCCTGTTTATCATGGAATAGCACCTTCTGTCTAAGTTTGTAAATTTCCCTTAAAATTATCTCATTTGCAGTTTCTGTTTCTTGAGTAATTCTTAGTTATATTCTAGTTTATTTATTTAATAACAAAATAATCTTCCTAGAGAGCTTGCCATTTTTAGAAGAGAGAACTCTGAGACATTATTTCAGAATGTCCCTAAAATTCCTGCTATAGTCATTCATGAGATCACTACAAATAAATTATAGAAAATTTGCTTAGCTTCTTCCTTTTAATAGATTTTAGGAAAGTATTATTATAATTAATTAAAGTGTTCCTCTTCAGAGACAATTTGGAAGTTTTGTGTGCCTTTAATATACTAAGTTGTGTCTCAACTTTGGCCAGTAAATTAACATCCCAAAATCAAAAACTCTATGAAACCTGGAATTAAACCACCATTTGACCCAGTCATCCCAATCCTAGGTTTATACCCAAAGGACTTAAAATCAGCATACTACAGTGACACAGCCACATCAATGTTTAGAGCAACTCAATTCACGATAGCTAAACTACGAAACCAACCTAGGTGCCCTTCAACAGATCAATAGATTAAGAAATTGTGGTATGTACACACAATGGAATATTTATTACTCAGCCTTAAAAAAGAATGAAATTGTGGCATTTGCTGGAAAATGGATGGAACTAGAGAATATCATGCTAAGTGAAATAAAACCATCTCAAAGAATCAAGGGCTGAATGTTTTCTCTGATATGCAAATGCTAAGTTACAATAAGGAGGGTGAGGAATAGAGGTACTTTGGAATAGACAGAGGGGAGTGAAGGGAGAGGAGGAGGTATGGGGGCAGAAATGATAGTAGAAGGAATCAGATATTATTACTCTATGTGCATATGAGATTACACGACCTGTGTAACTCTACATCATGTACAATCAGAAGAATGAGAATTTATATTCCATTCATGTGTGACTGTCAAAATGCATTCTACTGTGAGGTATAACTAAATAGAACAAATTTAAAAATCAAGAAAAAGAAGCAACTATAATATTACAAGGTGAACTGACCTAAGCATGTCATGGTTTCACATAATTATAAAATGAGAAGTGTCTAATACCCCAGCTAACTTCCTCTCAAACTCTGCTCTGAGCTCAGCTGTGATTGGTGGTCTCACACTGACAATATCTCACTTCCAAAATGTGCTTTGCCTCCTCCTAGCTTTCTGCCTCCAGGAAGTAGCTCAATAGCTTACATCTACAGCTCAAAAGCTCAAGAGAAGGAGCACCCTCCAGGGCAACCCGTGTTTGGTGGAAATGGAGCTGACGGATGTTATTCCCTCCCTTCTTTGGGCAGACAATTCCTTTGTTTATTGGTACAGAATTATTCAGAATGGTAGGTTTCATTGTGGTATACTGACACATGCATATAACAGTTTGATCAATTTCATTCCCCAATATCTCCCCTTGCTGACCCTTCCTCACTCCTCTGATCATCTTCTTCCCAATTGGTTTCCCTTATACTTTCATGATGTCTTTTCTTTTCTCACCATTAGCTGCCACATATGAGAGAAAACACACAATACTTCCAAGTCTGATTCACTTTTCTTTTCATGATGCTCTACAGTTCCATCCCTTTTCCCACAAATAATATCATTTCATTTTTTGTGGTTGAGCAAAACTCCATTGTGTATACACAACACTTACTTTTTTTTCAAGACCAGCCTCAGCAAATTATTTGTTTTTTGTTCTTTTTAGTTATACATGACAGTAGATTATAATTTGACATATTTCTACAAATATAGAGTACATCATATCCCAATTAGAATCTCAGTCTTGTGATGTACAGATGATGTACAGATTCACTGTGATGTACTCATACATGTACATAGAAAAGTTATATCAGAATCATTCTACTGTCTTTCCTATTCTATCCTTCCTCCCACACCTTCATTCCCCTTTGTCTAATCCACTGAACTTCAAGTGACCTGTACAGATGAACCAAAGAAACTGGTGAGAGGCAGAAGGGGATGTAGAAAAACACACACACAATATGAAGATTTAAAAAAGGCTGAGATCCAGTGGGACACTGCTCTCTGAAGAGGGAACAGAGTCTGAAGAGTTGGCTCAACAAGCTTACTTTTATAAAGTGTCATAATCAAGAAGTAAAGGACTATAGAGGCATTGTTTTTTGTGTACTAGAAAGTTAGAGGGCTAGAAACATTGTTGTAGCTATTTTATTGTTGCAATGCTTGGAGCTTCCTGCAGCAATCAGGAAGCCCATTGTCTAAAGTTACTATTAAGCAGGCAGTCTTAGAAGTAGCAGCCTGGTAAAACATTGTAGTTATCTTGCTATGTTCAGAATCCTGAAACCCTGGGAGCTAGTGTCTGAAATTTAGGTCAAGAATTGAATGCCTCTGGGGCTGAGGTTGTGGCTCAGCAGTAGAGCACTTGCCTAGCACAAAATAAAGGTATTGTGTCCAACTACAACTTAAAAAAAAAAAGAATTGAATGGCTCTGAGGCTAGCATAGAACCTCCTTTAGAACAGGGGGTCACCATGCAACTGGACCATCTCAATCAGCACCCTCACACCAAGAATATTCCCAGAGGGGCATAACCACTGTCACAGGACAGTTTCAAAACCCATCATTCAATCACTGTGCCCAATATCTTCCCCTACCCCCTTGTGGTGTGTTAGTATCCACATATCAGAGATAACATTTGAACTTTTGTTTTGGGGGGATTGGCTTATTTTGCTTAGCATAATGATCTTCAGATCCATCCATTTTCTGGAAAATGGCATAAAGGCATTCTTTTTATGGCTGAGTAATATTCCATTGTGTATAATACCACATTTTCTTTATCTATTTATCTATTGAAGGGCACCTAGGTTGGTCTGTTCTATTCCACTGGTCTACATGCCTGTGTTTATGCCAGTGGTTTTTGCTTCTATGTCTCTGTAGCACAGTTTGAAGTATTATAATGACTCCAGCTTTTGGCAGGCAATTCTTGGAGACATTCTTATGTTTCTCAGGAGATCTCAACTGAATCACCCCTCATTGTCCCATCAGTAACCTCAATAATATTCCCTTGTATTGACTTTTTGTTTTTCCCTGTCCCATCCTCAGGTCCTTCTTCCTCCTCCCTTGGATGACTGCCCAAAATAAACCACCGACACACAGCCCTTATCTCCAACTCTGTTTTCAGGTGGTACTCAAGCTAAAACGGCTTTCCTGGGCTGGGGTTGTGGCTCAGTGGTAGAGCATTTGCCTAGCATGTGTGAGGCACTGAGTTCAATCCTCAGCACCACATAAAAATAAATAAAATAAAGGCATTCTGTCCATCTACAACTAGAAAAACAAAAACAAAAGACAGCTTTCCTTTAATCTAACTCCTTCATTTCAAAGATAAGGAAACAAGAATATAATATTAGTTACAAAAGAGACAAGAGACAAGCCTGCTATTTTCTTCTGGCTTCGGAACAGGGCATGGTTATTTTAGTGCCTCGGTCCCCAACAAACATTGAAGAGAAAGAGATAGCAAATAAGCACTGAACTGTGGTGGACTGGAACTTCAAAACGTCTGGCTTTCGGTTGGGACAGCTGTCAGTGAGCACTTGTACAGGCAGAGAAGGCTTCCTAGAGGAAGGGAACTTACAGTCAAGCCTTAAATAATTATATAGACATATCTAGGACATTCCAAGAACATGAAAAGATGAACAAAAGTATTAAAGTCAAAATTAGCAGTGTCTAATCAGGGTGTCTCATAGATCATCCTGGCAGGTCTCATTGAGGTATAAAAGAAATGCCAAACAGATCAGATTATGCCAGGTTGCAAAACTGCTAGCCAAGAAAAGGACTTTTTTCATACATAATATGTGAATAAATCTGCCCACTGACACTCAACAAGGTAAAGACAAAAGTAGACCTAGAAGTAAATGTGGAGGCAAGCCCAGAAACCCCATATCCACATTTTTAAATCCTATGGTCCAAGGTAACTTCCTAAGTTACATTGACACATTTTAAAAGCTAAGAATATTTTTGTATCGTTTGTATTAAAATATTCATGGGATAAAATCCAAAATTCTTGCCCAGCTTACTAGATTCTGTGATCTAGACCTTGCTTACCCCTCCTGCTTTCTCAATTCATTCAGCCCATACCCCATATTCTTTGCCTCAGGAAAAGTTCCTTCCTCCCTTGAGGTTATAGCACTCTGCTTTGCCACATTATTTTTCTTGATGCTCTCGTTTATTGAACCTCAGCTTATTTGTCCACATAGATTGAGAATTACATTCTAGATTCTTTATATTTCTAGTCTCCCTGATATTCTGTGAAACATGAACACCCACGAAGATGATCCAAATGATAACATGGCCTCATCATTATCTGCTTGATTTCAACTATCCTCTCTCCCCTCCAGTCAATGCCTGGACCTTGTGATCAACCAGAACTGTATCAACTTTGAGATCTTGATTTCCAAAATATTAGTTTCTGAAAACAAACTCATAGTCTTCCTTCCCTTCCAGTATCATCTTGTATTGTCTCTGTGTCTTCTGTTCTGTACCATTGGTCTACATGTCTATTTTGGTGCCAATATCATGTTGTTTTTGTTACTATAGCTTTGAAATATATTTTAAGGTCTGGTATTGTGATGCCTCCTGCTTTATTCTTCTTGCTATATATTTCTTTGGCTATTCTGGGTCTCTTATTTTTCCAAATAAATTTCATGATTGCTTTTTCTACTTCTGTGAGAAATGTTATTGGTATTCTAATTGGAATTGCATAAAATATGTATAATGCTTTGGTAGTACTGCCATTTTGACAATATTAATTCTTCCCATCTAAGGACATGGGAGAACTTTCCATCTTCTAAGGTCTTTAGTGTTCTGTAGTTTTCATTGTAGAGGTCTCTTGCCTCTTTTGTTAGATTGATTCCCAAGTATTTTGTTTATGTATGTATGTATTTATTTATTTTGAGGTTATTGTGAATGAGGTGGTTTTCCTAATTTCTCTTTCAGAAGGTTCATCACTGATGTATAAAAATGCATTTGATATACTGGTATTGATTTTGTATCCTGCTACTTTGCTGAATTCATTTATTAATTCTAGAAGTTTTCTGGTGGAGCTTTTTGGATCCTCTAAGTATAGAATCATGTTGTCAGCAAATAGTAGTAGTTTGTGTTCTTCTTTTCCTATTCATATCCCTTTAATTTCTTTTGTCTGTCTAATTGCTCTGGCTAGAGTTCCAAGGACTACGTTGAATAGGAGTGGTGAGAGAAGGCATCCCTGTCTTGTTTCATTTCTTAGAGGGAGTGCTTCCAATTTTTCTCCATTTAGAATGATACTGGCTTTGGGCTTAGCATAGATAGCTTTTACAATGTTGAGGTATGTTCCTACTATCCCAAGTTTTGTAGTGTTTTAAACATAAAAGGATATATGTATTTTGTCAAATGCTTTTACTGCATCCATGTTAAATCAACTTTGCATTCCTGGTATGAACCACTTGACCATCATGCACTATGTTTTTAATAAGACATTGACACATTTCTAGAGAAATATGATCTTCCCAAACTCAATCAGAAGGACATACACAATTTAAACAGCTCAATTTTGAGCAATGAAATAGAAGACACTATCAAAAGCCTACCAATAAAGAAAAGCCCAAGACCAGACAGATTCTCAGCCGAGTTCTACAAGACCTACAAAGAAGAACTAATACCAATCCTCCTCAAATTATTCCACAAAATAGAGGCTAGTATCACCCTGAAACATAAGCCAGACAAAGACAAATCAAGGAAAAAGAACTTCAGGCCAATATTCCTGATGAATATAGATGCAAAAATTCTCAATAAAATTTTTTAGCTGCTTAATCCCTCCACTGTATCCTCCACCACTATACTCCCATGTCCTGGCTTCCTTCTCTTACTAGCCTAAGCTCCATAATGCAGTCTTTTAATTAATCACTTCCTACTCCTCTCAGTATTGGTACTAGTCTCCTTCTCTTTCTCCCGCAGTCACTCTACACTCTCTAGATCTTGGATAATCTTAACAATCAGCCTTCTCTTACAATTGGTCTTCTGAGAGGTTCCTGAGAAAACCCCATAAATATTCAGGCTGATAGCATCGTACTCTGAATCTCTGATCTCCACCGGGCTGTTATCCTAGTCAGATCCTCTTTAGTCTAAAGCAAGTATTTTAATACTTCCTCGTCTTTTCACAGCCTCACTAGAACACTAATGCTGCCATAACACATGCCAAATCCTAACAACTCTGCAAACTTCCTTCACTATGACCTCTGGAGCAATTAGAAACTTGATACCTCTCCAATACTCTTTAAACTGTATTTTTTTTTTACTTCAGTGATATTGCTCCCTCTTGGTTTTCTGACTATATACTTAACCATTCCGTATTAAAATATCTTTAAGCTCCATTCCTCTAGCCATTCCTAAATATTGGTATGTTGTACAGCTTTATATCAGGTCTTTTCTTCTTACTTTGACATACTGCCAATATAAATTTCATCTACTCTTATAACATCAAATAGAGCCTTCTATAAGCTTAAACCAAAAGCTAGATCTTCAACCAAGACATTATCCTAACATCCAGAGCAACAGCCCACAGATATCTCTGTTTGACTCAACAGAGATAAACTTATTGTCCTTATCATTTCTCCATAATCCAATTTCTACTGTTTTTTTCTCTATCAAATTCACTCTTTTGCAATCACTAGCCACCCAACCAACAAAGACCAATCTAAGAATTACTGTATGTTCCTCTTTATTTCATCCCTCAAAGATAACCAACTCACATTTATTCTACTTCCCAAACATTTTTCCTTATCCATTCCTCCAAAATAGGCCACTATATCCTAGTCGTACAGAATTATTGGATAGTATGTCCAAGTCCATGCTGTTTTACATCTCCATGGTTTGTTTTATTATCTGAAATACCCTCCTTTCCTTTTCCTATACTTGTTTTGCAGGACTCAGTATCATCTCCCTCAATTAGTCTCTTCTTGACCCTCTACTAGTCAATCCCCACACCCACCAAAACTCCACACACACCCCCACTTAAACTCTCACATACCCCCCCCCCAAAAAAAAACATCTAAAATACACCATTTACTTGTGTCAATGTTTACCTGGCCATACATATCCTATTAAACCAAAATTTCCCCCTGGAAAGAGACCATTTCTGATTTTACTTTGAATCCCTAGGACCTAGCACAATGCCTGTATCATTAAATATTTGTTAAAATAATGAATGAATGAACTCAGAACATGTAACTCCTGTAATACATCATCTTGTGTAGCTGAGTAAACACTAAGAGATGGGCTTTGGAGTCACATAAACATAGGTTCAAGCATTCAGCCTAACAAAACATACATTGTTTGCCATTACCAAGTTAGTCTCTTAAAATTTCAATTTTCTCATCTATAAAATAGGCCTGATACCACTACCTCATCCAGTTCTTGTGAGGATTAAGTGGAGAAAATGTATGCAAAGAGACAATCTATGTGGCATCTAGCAAGGACTGAAATCGTCATTTCTTATAGTCCTTCTGCTTGGTGACTCCTCTCCCAGGAAGCCAGTCTTCTCTTCTTTTAAAACTTAAGTTCGGTTTCATCTTCTCTGGGTGCCTGCACTTTCTTCAACTCCTTGTTATTTTCACTTTTCCCAAGGTACTTTATACTGTTTGTTTCACAGTTCATGTTATACAGAGCAAATGTCCCTTTGCCCAACTCTTGCAGCAGACTTTGTGTTAAATAAGAATAAGGGCTAGACATTTTTACCCTCAGAATCTACCGATCTTAACAGTATGCGTTTTGTGCTCAATAAACAAATAGTGAAAAGAGAAACACTGCCTGATAGAGTACCACGAATACGGTAGACAAGCAAATATTTCTTGATGAAATATTTCAGTGGGATAAAATGATTGATTTACTGCGCCACAATGTTATCTGAGATAGACTAAATCAATTCCAGATCATCAAAAGATGTCAACTAGAACAGAAAGAAATTAAGTGGTCAGCTATGATATTTTGATTTAGTCTAGATATAAGGGCTTGTGTGCAGTGCATGGCAATAAGACGGCTTAGGAACAACTCCTTTTTGAATATCTCTGCAACTTGACCTTATACCTAAGTTTAAATGTAATATAGAAGGCTCTACATGAAGCAGAATAAAGTTAATAGTAAACTCTTTCAGTGCCAAAGACTACTTCTTCCCAGGTTCCTTTTTTGAATATTATTTAAAATGTTTATTGCTTCATTCTCCATTCTGTTTAACACAAGGAAATTAAGACTATGAATCCTTGTCTTAATACTACAATGAAACCTGCAGAATATAGCACATGTTGGTTTGATTTGTATTTGACAAAGAAAAATTCTTCCTTGAAAGCAGCATGGTATCCTGAGATAATGGCTTAAAATATTTATTTATAATTGGGAAAGGCAGGCAGACTCTTAATTATGGCATAACTTAATTATAGCAATGTAAGCATAATTAGCACTGTTATAATAAATTACTAATTTTTAATACAAATTATTTTGCTTCAGTTTTCAAAATAAAAAAGAGTTCTACACATTATTCTATAAATTCTTGGTTTAAATTATTATTCTGGATCCTATCAGTTGATAACTTCACATTATTTCTTTCTCTACACATTAATTTTTAATATTCCAAAATTGAAGGTAAAAAGACCTTAAAAACTAACACATTAACTTTTTTAATTTGCATTATTTGTTCAGTATCAACTTTCATTATCTATTCACCATTTTTTAAATTTATTTCAAATAATTAATATTTGTTATCATTGTCATTGATACATGAGTAGAAATCATCATTATGGATTTATGCCTAAGCATGGTGGGGTGTAGTGACAAATGCTGAGAAATTCTTGGGGATTATACAAGTTAATAACTGAAACGGTATTTCACAGGTAATTCAAATTCTTCAGAAGAAAGTATCATTTTGGATTGCTATAATAATGTCTTGCTTTTATTTTTCAACTTAATGCTTAAAATTCATTTTAAAGTGGCATAATTTTCTTTTAGACATCATTCTTTAGAAAAGGAGACCATGAAAGCAAAATATCACTAATTTTAATGTCATCTACCTCCAATTACTCTTTTCTTTATTACTTGCCATTCACTGTGAAGTGTGTTCCAGGTGTAAGCTCTAAACAAGACACATATTGCTAGAGAAAGATGGCCATTTAAAATTATTTTTTCAATATGATTTTTGCCACAAATTCTAGACACTCCTTTTTCCTTTAAAAAGAAAAAGGAAAAAGGAAAAACTGTTCAGGAAAAAAAAAGAATATTCTACTATTACATCAGGGCCCAGAAAGTACATAAAGGGTTAAAATAAATTTCAGAATTATCTACATTCCATTATAAAAGGCAAAGTGGGTCAAAATAATTAGACTTCTCTTAAGAGTTGACTCAATCTTCCAACTAATTTTCAAATTTTAGGGGGCAATCTACTGGAAAAGTTTGTACACTTCAGACTTAAGACATTCAATATGTAAGTCTGGCATTATGAAGTCATTTTCTGAAAACAATGATGTAATCACCTCATTTTGTTGGAGTTTATATCCCCAGGCTGTCTCACTTCAAATTGGCCTGATGTGCAGACTCAACACAGATGTCTTTCAGATCAGCATTAATGAGACATTTTCCTCTGCCAGACTTCAAGAACTCAACTTCCATGACTCAGTGCTGAAATAATTTGCTACCATGAAGAACCCTGTGGATCAAAGAGGAAAAAATGATTAAGAAATTCCATTTAAGCTCAGCCCAGTGGCTCACACCTAGAATCCCAGTGACTTGGGAGACTGAGGCAGGAGGATTGCAAGTTTGAGGCTAGCCTGGACAACTTAATGAGACCCTGTCTCAAAATAAAAAGGGTTGCAAATGTAACTCAATAGTAGAGAGACTCTGGGTTCAATTCCCAGTGAGGAAGAGGAACAGGAACGGGAAGAGGAGGAGCAGCAGCAGAAACAGCAGAAATTCCATTTGAAATTAATAACATACATTATAAAATTTACATAGATTAACCCAATTAGATATTTTATTTTATTTTTCCCCCCAGAGTAATAAACCATGACCTGGTCCTATTCTATATATTCTCCCACAAAAGAGTCAGATTGTTGTAGTTAACTTTTTCATCACGGTGACCAAAACATCCAACAAGAACAACTCAGAGGAATAAAGGTTTATTTGGGGATCTTGGCTTCACAGCTCTCAATCAATAAACAGCAATCCCATTGCTCCGGGCAGAAAGTGAAGCAGTACTATCATGGCAGAAGTGCCCAATGGAAGAAAGTCCATTCGAATTAGGATTAAATAAATAAATAAATATAAGATTTAGGATGGACTGATTATGTTACAGGACTCATAATCTAATCATTTCACCTCTTAATATTCCTGCATTAACAGGGGTTTTTAGGGAACGACTCATATCCAAACACATATTTACCATCTAAATAAAAAATTTAATTGTATCTTGAGATAAAAATATTCAACTAAATATGAAATATTTTCATTTGAAGACAAACTGGAATCTGTGGTATTATTGTTCTCTCTACCTAAACTCTGATGGCTTCTTCCTGACAGTGCCACTTTCAGTACGAGTCATAACAATGGAAGTCTGCTTACATAAGTGAGAGGAAACATCACTTTAAGCTGACATAGTCATATCATTGACCTTGAGCTTCTCCTGAAGGAAATGAATTGGCTTACAGAGGCAGTCAAGTAGAAAACAGAAACCATCATTTTCTAAAGGTTTTCAAGGTAAAAATCCTCAGGGACAATCTTTTGTCAGTGTCTAAGGCTTGATTAACTGTCTTAATTCACTATGATTAATGACTTTTAGAACTCTGGAGCACCAAGTTTCTTTATATGTCATATTGTATGAACCCTGTGAGTGGAATGTTCTTCAAATGTAACCTACACACAAATAGTAACCTACACACAAAACACATCAACAACTGTAATAGATAATTATGCATTGTGTCACTCAGTTAGTAGGAAAGACATTTCCAGGGGAGGCCCCCCCCCCATTCATTTAAATAGAGATGTCAATTTCTCACCCCAAAATCACTTTCTCATCACACAGACAATATTTCTTGCACCAATAAATGACACTCCAATCTTCCTGTTTCCACAAGTGACTATTTGTATCTTTGAAAATCCACTAATGATTCATTTTCATCAAATCCAGATTTAAGTCGGAGCATTTAAAAATCTATTTGCTTTTTAACTGCTAGTGACTAGAAACTATTAAATAGAAAAAAAATGAATATGAATGCATATGGAGTATCAGAGCCATATATATTCTTAAAGATAATAAAGTTCAAGTTCCACCATCTAATGCAAATTATATAAAATTTGCTGGACTACTATGATCTAAAGTGAATAAGACAAAGATTCCTATCTTTAATCAAAAGTAGAATCAATCGGTCACAAACTTTGGTCACAAAAGTTGTGATGCTAATATCAAACTTATATTGAAAATGCCATAGTCACTCCCTGTGGGATTCAGAGAATGAGAACATAAAACTTTCTTTAGGTCTTCATATAGACCTAAGAACAGAAGCCAAAGATGAGAACACTGTTGTGGACTACCTGGGCTTCCACTTTAGACTCATTTACCCTCCAAGCAATTTATTTCAAGTGTATGAGGATGCAGGAAAGCAGCCATGCCTCATATAGCCAGGTTCTCCCTAAGTGTGTCAGGAATATGCAACTCAAACTCTAAGATTTCCTTGTTTCTCCCAGGCTTTAGGAGAAAGATAATAAAAAGCAAGCCAAATTAGCCAGGCACTGGAGCATCATCCTACTGGTGCTATTGCCTTAAAGGATTTATTTCAAAAGCATATGCTACCTTTAGAGAGAGAAGGTTACATCCCACCTGGGCTGAAACTGGTATGACATATGTATCAGATGGTCCTATAAAGCCTTTAGAAGTTACTTAAATTGAAAAACAAAAATGGAGAAATTTTACAAGAAAATAAGACCCTCAATCCACCAACCTCCTTCCCTAAACAAATTTAAATAATTCTAGCTAGTGAAACAATTATACTTTATAATTTTCAGGAGTCAAATAACTTAAATAGAAATTACCTCGTCTCTAAAGTTTGTTTATTTCATTCTAGATAGAGAATTCATCATTTGAATTATCTTTTCTTCTTCCAGAAGGGAAATAATGAGTTTAATTTTACATGGTTGATATGTGTTTATGATAGCTTTAGAAAAGAGTACCACAGGAGGCCTTTATTCATGGAAAATAAAATTGTTTCAGAGAATGCACTAGATGGCCATTAGATTTTTTTTCTCTCTACATTCCTCTTCTTTGTTAAGCTTACTTGATGATGCAGCTCAGCTATCTCTCAGGAATGTAAAACTTCTTTGATGTCAATTTTTTAAAAACGACACAAATTAATTCACAGGGGGAAGAAATGAATACACAGACACATGATCTTTAGGGTGTTGATAGGTAGTATTAATCACTCTGGGAAGGTTAAAATAGTATAGCCCTCAATAAAACTCTGCAACATTTTCTTTAGTGCAAGGTCTGTGACAGATGAAAAATCCATTCTATTTCTTCCTTTGTTAATAAAATGAACAACGATGTCCCTGAAAAGTTTTACAGCTAAACCTCGAGTGACTGACTTTCGGTACTGTACATAAAAGGAAAATGTAAGAAAGCACAGCCTTGGGAATATATGACCTTGAAGAGTTTATTCATTGGATTATTTTACTCTTCAGTATCAATTTGAAATAAGTGAATATCCACCATACATAAAAGCATTGCTTTTTTTGGGCAAAAAGCTACATAACAATAGTGTATTTTATGTATACACACACACACACACACACACATATAATTACCATATAATACACAATATAAGGACAGTTACTTCATTTATTTAATAGCTAGTAAAAGATACAAATGGAAATCATCATGCTAGTATCAATTAACTTTTGTCGGGTATCAAGCCACAATAAAACTTAAAAGCTTAAAACAATAGTCATTTATTATTATAGTTTACATGCCTGTAAATCTCCTAGAGATATGCTCAACTCAATTGGGTTCATCTACACATCTGTTCCTCCTACAACCAGAAAGTTATGCTGGACACATCCCTCTTGTGGTGATAGTAGAATTACTAGAGAACACAGAAAATCACCAAAAAAAAAAAAAAAAAAAAACTTTTTAAGGCCTCTACTTACATTATGACTCATACCTTCTCATTGACCAAAGCAAATCATAAAGCCAAACACAAACTTAATGAGAGGCAAATATATTCTGCCTCTTGATAGAAGGATTGTCAAACGTACCTGGCAAAAAGATGAGGCAATAAAAAATGGGAATCATGCAGGCAATCTACCAGATCGGGCACTATTAGCCCTATTTTGTAGAAGGAAAGTTTTCCCAAATTCTTACTCTTTATTTTTGCAGGGTAGGTATTGAAGGTACAGTTCCTCTAGCCAACATTTCCCAAACACTCATTTCATCAGGGAATAATTATTTCTAAGATCCCTTATGTCAACTAATAAACATTTTGGTACCGATTTAGATAGTGATCCTTGAATTGTTTGCCATACAAACCTCTGGAATGTATATTTGTTATTAAAGTGCTCCTGAGAATAACCAACAACTTTGGGAATGCAAATCCTAATTAGGACATCTCTAATGTTAACTAACAGTCCCTTAGCTTAAAAACAAAATTAAATATACCATTTACCTCACGTTGTTTGTCTTGAAACATTTAAAAATAAATTACAGATAATATAATCCTCATAAATATAAAATAAAAGGAAAATTTTTCAAAATATAGTCTGGCAGTATAATTACATAATCCCTTCTAATACTGCTCTTTTTCTCAGTAGTGAGATACCCAGTAGTGGAATTGATGGATCATATGGTGTTACTTCTACTTTTAATATTTTGGGGAAAGTTCATACTATTTTTTACACAATTGGTGTGCTAATTTACATTCTCTCCAGTAGTGATCAAGAGCTTACAAGATAAAACATAACAAGAATTGGTGAGAATATGATAATAAGATTCATTCTTCTCAAAAATCTCTCCAAAGCATTGATATTGTTGAACATTATCTTCTATATATTTTTTATTTGTTCTAATTAGTTATCCATGATAATATAATAGATTTTGACACATTGTATACAAATGGAGCATAACTTCTCATTCCTTTGGCTGTGCATAGTGAATCACACCAGTAGTGTAATCATATACATGTGTATAGGGTAATAATGTCTGTCTCATTTTACCATCTTCCCAACCCCACAGCCCCACCCCTCCCCTCACTCTCCTGTGCACAATCCAGTTTCTTCATTCTTCCCTACCCTTATCCCATAATGGATCAGCATCCGCTTGTCAGAGAAAACATTCAGCCTTTGGTTTGGGGGGATTGATTTATTTCACTTAGCATGATATTCTCTAGTTCCATCCATTTACCTGCAAATGCCATAACTTCCTTCTTCTTTAAGGCTGAGTAATATTCCATTGTGTATATGTACCACATTTCTTTATTTATTCATCTGTTGAAGGGCATCTAGGTTGGTTCCATAGTTTAGCTATCATGAATTGAGCTGTTATTAGCCAATGGTACAAAATAGAAGACACAGAGACAAACTCACAAAGATATGGTTATCTTATACTAGACAAAGGCACCAAAAACATACATTGGAGAAAAGAGAGCCTATTCAACAAATTGTCCTGGGAAAACTGGAAATCTATATGTAACAAAATGAAATTAAACCTCTATCTCTCACCCTGCACAAAAACCAACTCAAAGTGGATCAAAGACTTAGGCACTAGAACAGAGACACTGTGCCTAATAGAAGAAAAAGTGGGCCTAAATCTTCATCATATCAGCTTAGGATCTGACTTCCTTAATAAAACTCTTTAAGCACAAGAAGTAAAATTAAGAATCGATGGAAGATGGGCTAGGATTGTAGCTCAATGGTTGAGCACTTGCCTCCCATGTTTGAGGCACTGGGTTCAATCCTCAGCACCACATAAATAAATAAAGATATTGTGTCCATCTACAACTGAAAAAACTTTTCAATGAGAGGTATTCAAGCTAAAAAGCTTCTTCTCAGCAAAGAAAACAATCAATAATGTGAAGAGAGAGCCTTCAGAATGGGAAAAAAATCTTTACCACATGTACCTCAGATAGAGTACTCATCTTGAGGATATATAAAGAACTTGAAAAACTTAACACCAAAAAAAAAACAAATAACCCAATCAATAAATGGGCTAAGGAACTGAATAGACACTTCACAGAGGAATAAATACGATCGAGGGCTAGGGTTGTGGCTCAGTGGTAGAGCACTTGCCTAGCATGTGTGAGGCACTAGGTTCGATCCTCAGCACCACATAAAAATAAAGGTATATTGTGTCCATCTACAACTGAAAAAATAAAATAAAAGAAATAAAAAAAGAAATACAACCAATCAACAAACATGAAAAAATGTTCATCACCTCTAGCAATTAGAGAAATCCAAATCAAAACTACTCTAAGATTTCACCTCACTCTAGTCAGAATGGCAATGAATACAAGCAATGGTAAGTGTTGGTGGATTGAGGGGAAAGGTACATTCATACATTGTTGGTGGCACTGCAAATTGGTGCAACCACTCTGGAAAGCAGTATGGAGATTCCTCAGAAAACTGGGAATGGAACCACCATTTGACCCAGCTATCCCAACTCCTGGGTTTATACACAAAGAACTTAAAATCAGCATACTATAGTGATGCAGCACATCAATGTTTATAGCAGCTCAATTCTACAGATTTTTAATCCCCTCTGATGGTTCTTAAACTAGCTCCTCTATCTTCTCCTTCCCCTCACATATTCCTAAACATCTCACCTCCCACCCCACACGTATATGAATCAGTCCCCCTTTGCACCTCTTTCGGGGAAAATTTCTCATTGACTTCATGAAAAGTTCAACTGTCTCTTTTTGCCTTCAACTATCACCACAAGATGGAAGACCACTAAGTTCACCTCTCCCACACACTGTGTCATCAAAATATTTCCTTTTCTTAAATTTTTCTCACCAAATTAGCAATCACTCAGTCCTTTGTCATCCTTTCCAAATGTTCCAATTCTCATTCTTCACATTTTTAATAGTTGTTATTTTTTATTCTCAACACAAATACTTGCTGAATAGTCACTATGTTCCACGTACTGTTCAAGAAATTATGGATACAGCAATCAGCTAGGTCTTTATGTCGATTTTCTACATTTCCTTCAAAGTGCCTTCTCATGACCAGAAATGCATTTCATTCCCAATTCTACTGCCCTGGGGTTTTCTAATAAGTTCACTCCCATTTTCCTTGGACCCAACCTATACTATATATATATATATACCCAACCTTGACTTTAGTACAATTTTATAGTGAATGCACTTATAAATAATTCATCCATATGTATAGATGTACAGATGTTCCTCAACTTATGATAGGACTATTTCTCAATAATTCATCCTAAGTTGAAAATATCACACAAGTCAATAATGCATTTAATATATTAATGCACTAACCTACAAACGTCATAGCTTAGCAATATAGTACACTATGGAGTATCAGTTATTTACCCTGGTGATCATATATGACTGATAAAAAATGATGTGGCTTGCTGCCACTGCCCAGCATCATGTGAGGCTACCATATTGCATATCACCAACCTAAGAAAAGAAAAATTCAAAGTATGGTTTCTACTGGATATGTATCACTTTCATACCATTGTAAAGTTGAAAATTTGCAAGTCAACCTATTGTTAAATCCACAACCATAGGTATATTTAATGTATACATTATACAATATAGACAATATGCAACAATGGAAATTTTTCCATCTACTTCGTAAGTTCCTCAAGAGATGGCATATTTCTAACTTGTTTCCCTAGCACAGAATAAGAACATTAAAACATTTAAAGAATGAATCAATGAGAATACCACTGAAAAATAAATATCTATTTGTGCATAAATGAAACAGAGAAAACACACTGACTTAATTCCTCATTGCAATACTAACAGGTAATTCTTATGTTCCATAAGATCACTGTAAATACTTGACATACATTTAATCCTCAAAAAAAAATTCCTATGAGGAAGTTACTATTATTATCCCCATTTTTATATGATTAAACTGAGAAAAAGAGAAGCTAAATGCTGCTTCAAGGTCATTAAATGGTAGTATCAGAATTCAAATCCATTAAATTTTATTTCAGATCCAATTTTCTTATTCTTTCTTACTTCAGAATCCATAGACTTAGTGTTTTGACACTATCCAATGCCTTTGTTCTGATAACTTTCCTTAGTATCTGCATACTAATGTCTTAGTGAAACCTTTAACTGTCAATAAAAAAGAAAATCCCCTAATAAATTCATGAATGAAGCTTCTATTAACATATCACCTTTATATAGAGTCACCTTATAATTCTTTATCCAAATCAAGACACTTTTGAGAGTGGAATGGTGTTGCATTTGTTCTATTTTGCTATATATAAATTATCCCAAAATTAAGCATCTGAAAACAAGGAACACATTATCTTGCACATTTCTCAGAGTCATAAATCTGGGAGAGGATAAGCTCACAGTTCTGTCTCATGGTCTCTCATAAATGTGTCGCCAAGATATAGGCCCAGGCTTTAGTCATCAAGGCTGGATGGGGTTGGCTGGAGGATATGTTTCCATGGTTGCTTAAAAGGCTATTGGCAGAGGCTTCAATTCCTTGACAAGGCGTCAGGTGTCTCCTAGAGGGAATGATGAGAAAGATGGAATAAGAATGAATCTGTCTTTCACAATCTAATCTCAGAATCTTTATTCAATAGTTAAATCAACTGTGGTACAACGTGTTAGGAGATTTCCTATGTGAATACTATGCAGAAGATCACTGGGCACAGGCTATCATAAGTGTTATTTAATAATTATGCCAGTACAACAGGCATAAATGAGGACAGTCCTTGACAAATCAAGGTTTATAGTCACCCTATCTGTGCCTCAATTTACATTTATCATACCAGGAAGTAATTTTCTACCTCTGAAATTATTTCATTCTATGACTAAGCCCCTAAAAATCCATAACTGCCCTGACTCTGTTCTACTATCTCCAACCAAATCCCTCCCACGACATTGCTGTGGAAGCCACCAGCAATCAACAACCAGTGGTTTCTCAACCAGTTCTCTTTCCTTCCAGAGAAAACACCAACCTGTTGTTTCTCATCCCTTGCAATTCCACTTAGGCTCCTAAATATCTATATATGTCTCCTTAGAAATCTAGGAGGTTCATGAATGATAAGAGTTTAGGGACCTTGAAACCTAATTAAGATCTAAGTAGATCTTAAAAAAAAATGAGTCCTGGAATAACAATCATGATATTTTCAATGCAGATCAATCTACTGAGATAGGAAAGAACTAAAATCCAAACAGGATTTGCTAGTAATTATTGGTACTCCCAACTCTGGGCATTTTCCCTTTCACAGTTAACTTGATTGTGTGTTAATTTCTAAGTGCATTTGGTCCTGGTGATAAAGTCAACTTGAACTCATCAACTGGTTTGGACAAAAACTAAAGCAGAGGTAATTATATATGTTAAGTGGTTTGGTTATTAGAGTTAGTTAATTCTTCTTTGTTCTGGAGATATTAAGCCTGATAGAGAACAAGAAAGAAAAATAATAATGACTAGTACTGTATTATTATTAATTATAACTGAGTTAAGTAAACAAATTAAGTCTGAAAACAATCTGCCTTTTAACAACCATCAAAGTAAAGGCAAAAAGCAAACAACAACAACAAAAAAAAAAGAATTGTGAATATTGGAATTATTTGGTACTCAGAAACTATCCTTTTTCACCATCTGCGTATTGTATAAGACTGAGTTCCGAGGAGAGCTGGTTAAAACTGGAGAATGTGGTGACTGTCTCAAATATGGCAATAGCCATGATCATATTAAAAAGCAATTTGGGAGTCAAGCTTAAAAACAGAAAGTTCATGCATGATTTAGTGCTATTGATATATTGATATGATGCAAAGAGACTGAGAGCAAGTGGGGAGAGAATAAGCAGAGAGAGGATCCACCAACTTCCTCCTAATTGTTTGTTCAACCCCACAATCAGGGAAGTCAGGAACTATCTGAAGAATGAAAGCAACTATAAATGTCCTATGAAAATCAAACAAAAAAAATGAGCCATGGAAGAACAGAAATAAAGCATTTCACTGATGGCTATCATGATTCATCACTTACATTCACCCAATTTCCAGAGCCATCTTGACAAGACTGTTAGTAAAGATAAAGAAAAGTAACGGCATTACCGGGGTATATCAGATTGCTTTCCTTCATTGTCCTTTCCGTTGTGTTGGGGAAACAAGTTGTTTGCTATTTTTCTGGGATTTTTTTTTCCCAGTAGATCATACATCTTCCCATCAATGGTAAACCCAAATCCCTTTTCTCATTTGAGTTTTAAAAACAAAGCTGCTGCCAGTTGAAGCTGACTTTGCCTTGCTAAAGCTGGGTAATTCCTCTAGGCAATAGAGTAGCTCATCAGTTACTCGAATGTTGTTTTCCTTAGTGGAGTCCTGTCAACTATTTTTTTTCTATTTCCCTGTAGTTTAGGGACCATTATTGATTAACCCTAAGTTAAGTCAATTTACCCCTAAATTTTCCTAGCTGTGATTTGGGAATATTCATTCAAGTGCACAAAACACCAGCCCATGAATCACATTTACATGTGTATTTAATCTTAAACCTTCAAGCAGCTGCTTGAGTTGTTCTCATTCTCTCTTGTTTTTACAGCATGTACACAAAACATTATTTAACAGGGAATAAAACTTCAAATATTTTTTTGTTTGTTTGTTTAGGAGATGTCATAGAATATCACATGTAGAGAAAGTGTTTTATGTGTCTATAAACTGCATAAGAGTATTCAATTCTATTTGAAAGGAACTGTAAACTGATTTTATTTCTTAAATTGCATTTTCTAGACAAATGGAGTTACTTTTTTGGTCTGTTTTAAATTTAAAATACAGACAGTTTTTCTGTCTGGATTTCCTAAAATTTATAGTAATGTAGCCTAAGAGGCTGAATTTCTGATACAATACACAAATCCCATAAAATTAGTTGTTTGCTATCAAACATGGTCCCTGTTATTTTTCCACTACTGGTTATATAGCAAGCTATATAGGAGTGAAACTCACTGTTGGCTACACAAATATGATGGCTTTTGCCTTTGCATTTCCTTCTTTCACATCACAGCAATTGTATTCATACAATAAATAATATGTATGGAGTATCTGGTATGTGCTAGGCACTAAAAAAGAACAACACAGTCCTTTCTCTCCAAGTGAATACAAATTCTGGAATTTGGGGATTATTTTTAATATTAACCCAATGTTTTTCAAACCCTCTTAGGTGGATTATCATTTTTTGAACTCTAATACTACTTCATATATACCACAGATACAAGCTGAAAAAAACTCTATTATAAGCAAATTCAATGGCGTCAGTAATCAGGAGCCATGATACTCAGCCTTCAATGTAGAGGATAAGGCAGTCACCTGATGAGGCTCTGGGACCCAACAGAGCATCTTTTAAACCATAGATATTTCCAATCCACCCATTTTCCAGGTTAGAAGCACTGTTTGACTATAACCAACCAGAGGCCCATCCAGAACTATTCACTTCTCCTGACACTCAAGTTCTGAGTTCTTTCCAAGGAACTATAACTACTGCTTACTTTTTATAATGTTGATACTTTGTTAGAAATACTTCCGATTGTAAATATTTACCTTTCGGTGCTTTATTAATTCTTAAAATATATTTGATTACATCTTAGAAGCAAAAAAGAAAAAGTTTTCCTGATTTATTTATCTTTGATGTCAGATCATAGTCGATTTTTAAATGCCTTATCTCTTCCATGAAGTAGATACATGAAAACAGGGTGGTTCATCAGCCTTCACAAGTTAGAAGACTAACCACTATACCTCAGAGGAAAGAAAATATTTATTCACCTCCAAATCACTGAAAGAAATTCCTACTGCTAATAGCTCCTAATAAAAAGAAATCATACATACCTCCAGGATAATAAATAATAAAATAGAAGACATTGTTGCATGTCCAAGACTGCTATCCTTCCAGGCTATTTATCTACTTCTGTCACTTTGCTCCTTTGTACTATGCCCACCCCCCCCATGTGCTTCTTACAATCTTTTACAATACCTAGAGTGAAGGTGTTATGCCACAGCCTTTGCCCAGGTCACATGCCCTACTACTAATAATAATGCCTCCCTATTGTTGAGAATACAGTGG
Organism: Marmota monax; assembly: GCF_021218885.2. Classification (NCBI taxonomy): domain Eukaryota; kingdom Metazoa; phylum Chordata; class Mammalia; order Rodentia; family Sciuridae; genus Marmota; species Marmota monax. Next base: position 10,025,834 of record NW_026693777.1, on the reverse strand, counting down.
CATTTGGATCACAGTGGCAAGAAGAGGAACACTGCCTCCCACAACAGTGGCTCAATATTGATCACAGGTATGCAGATACCTGAACCTCTGTAAAAACTAATTTGAGCTGGCCTCTTCTCTAGCTTTTAATTATGATAAAACAGTCTTTCTCACCTCGTCAATTAGTATATATTCATTTCCAGGAGTCCAGCACATTTTTCCAAAAGTTATTTCTAATCCATTATTTAAAATAAAAACATTAACCGTTACCCCATGCTATGCTGGTAAAACATTAAATCCAAGCTCCTGAGGCAGACTGTTTTTATACCACAGATATTATAATATGACCCTTGCCATTATAGACTGATTAAAAGGGAAATTTTATGGCATCCCAGCATGTAGTCTGCTTTCAAAGATTAAAATTTAAAAAAAAAAGAGTAAAGAATAATGAATTACAAAGGCAGTTGGAGCTATCAAAAAGTGCTTAATTTTAAAAAGTATTTCCCAGAGTTGTAGTTCAAGATGTTGATGCTCATAACCAAATTAGTTTACAACTCACCTGCACTAATTCCTTAATTATTCAATTATTACTATGTATTTTGTTTAAAGAGTAAAATGACTTTCAGAATAATGGCTTCATTTTTTTGTTTTGTTTTGTTTTGTTGTTGTTGTTTTTTAATAAACACTCAGTTCCTCGAAACAGTAAATCATGTGTATTAACAGGTCTCCTTAAAAAGGAGCTGAGCTGTGTGTTAGTGCAGAGGCAAAAAGGTATAATTCCTTTTCTTCACCGATCTCAAGGTGATGGCGCACACCCTTATGACAAAGACAAATTAATAAGAAAAAAGGATAACAAATTTGTTTGATCAAAGTTTTTACATGACACAGGATCCTTCAGAAATAAAAGTCCAAATCCCCAGAGAAAATTACATCTTTTTATAAGTTGTGTGAAGAATGGAGAGCAATGTAGAAATATGATTGGACCAAAAGTGGCAATAATTAACCTGGGAGAAATTTAGCAAGGCCTATTTTTGAGATTTTTCATGGTCTCTCCACGTAGCATTATTCCTTCCTGGGTCAGAGGCAGGGCCCCCCTATAATGAGGGTCTCTGAGAATGAAGGTCAGAGAGTGGCAGTTCTAGGATTTATGGTTGCTTTGGGGAGAAAAGAGTTCTAGTTTATATGGATAATATTGGGGAAGAGGAATTCTGGTTTCTTTGACTCATTTCAGGAAACAGGAGGATAGAAAGTCAAAGAGATCCTGCCTCTGAGGCCCTTCCTCTCACCCACCACCCACGTGGGCGGTGGAAATGGGGTTCCCCATAGTGGATTGAGCTGGCTGAGAAATAAAAGGTAGGAAAAATAGAATGACCCAAAAAAACACAGGAAGCCATTTCAAAAGCAGGGGGAAGAATGGGTAAGCCAATCAGATGGATGGAGCTTCTAGACTATGGCCAAATGGAGTCTGGGCCTGCTTTATTTATATCAGAAAACATCAAAGGCCTTCCATAGAATGTTCTTCACCAAAAAAGGTGCAAGTTGGGCTCTTCAGTTCCCAACAGGTTACGCCCATCTCCAAAGTTACTGTGAGGTGTCTTCCTAGCAGAGCAGAGATAAAGGTCATGTGCATTGGGAAATCTATTGCCAAGGGAGAACCATAGATAGTTCACAATGCCAAACCTAAATCTCCCTGGCTACCATACTGAGAGAAGACCGTCAAGTAATTCACAGATGGCTTCCTGAAGCTTCCAATCTCCCTCAATTCAAAGTTCTCCACATGCTAAAACATCATGGTACGTACTTTGGGATATTTTGTTCTGAGCCCCTAAAACAGCCAATGTGATTTGGAAATTTTTCCAACAATATTAAGAAATTATATGTTTTAACACCCTATGATGTATTATCCTCATTGCACAATTTTCTTGTATAAGGAGTAGTCTGTTTTCATATTTGTATAAAATGTCATAACATAATCTTATCATACAAATGTCCACTATAATAATAACTTTGCATGATAAGTATACATTGAATTTTTCATGGGTCTATGAAGAACAAAACAGAAATGTACTACCACTACTACTGATTTAGCCTCATATGTGTGTGTGTGTGTGTGTGTGTGTATATATATATATATATATATATATATATATATATATAGTCTCTATAAATGTTTTGGATGTGAAGAAAGAAGATACCTAATGTTTCAAGTAAAACAGTATTAAAATAGACCCAATCTATATTATATTACAGTAAAAGAAAAAAAATACAGAGTCATTCCAATGCTTTAAAAATACCATAGGCCTCTGTTACACAAAAGGATATGTCCTGAAAATAGAAGGGAGACCAGTATAGTAGAGAATGGGGATCAGGGTAGGGAAGGGAGGAGAGAAAGGGGAGGTACCGGGGAATAAAATTCACCAAATTATGTTATGTACATATATGAATATATCACAATGATTCCCAATGTTATATATAATTATAATGTACCAATAAAAATTGATTTAAAAAAAGGATATGATATCCAGGATGAGGTTGTGGCTCAGTGGCAGAGCCGAGAATGTGTGATGCTCTGGGTTCTATTCTCAGCACCACATATTAATTAATTAATTAAGGTCCATCAACAACTAAAAATATATTTTTTAAAAAAGGATATGTCCTAAGTCATTCGTGAATTCACGAATCCCACATTTTTGAATATACTAAAACATATCATTTCCTCTATAAAATTCAATGAGTTACAACTGAAAAAGTTAGGCAATTCCATCCGATCCTTAATGATTCCATAAATATGTCTAGTCATTTGTAAAACTATTAAAATGATTCTCTGCCTCTAAAATAAACTCACAAGTACACACTATCATGTTATTCCTGGAATAAAGTAATACAAAATTGACCGAATTTCTAAATTCTTATAGCTTAAGTTGGGCTTTACCCAGGGATGGATGGCCAAGTGCTTGTGTGGGGGTTGAAATCCATCCGTGTGACACAGAACTGCACCGGGCCAGCACCAGCTTTGTGGAAAAAGGAAACTTCTAAAAATTATTATTACAGAGAGCCAGCAGAGGAAAGATGCGGAAGAGGCACTCAGGGTGAGAGTGAGCCAGTTGCTACAGAAGGCAAGATGGCGTTCATTGTCATAGCTAGAGCCTGCAGCCTCCATCTTCACTGCCTGGGACTTGGGGGGCAAGGGGCAGGGGATGAGCAGCCTACATGGAAAAAATAAATCAATTAAAATTCTTACAATGCTTTTTAGGTTCTATTGATAACCCTACTTCTCCCTCTACCTCTGGACAAGCCAAAGTTAAGCAAAATAATATGGGTAGAGCCCAAATTATCTTTCTAAGTCTACTTGTTAGCATCACTGCTTAGACGGAAACACCACATTCCTGAAATACTCTCCTTTACTATGTAAGGATTTGGAACAACCTTGGCAGACAAATGTTTGGATTATTCAACCTGTCCTCCACCCACCCCCACCCCAGGGAGGCTGAGTTCACAAACATCTCTTTCTATGGGACCAAGTAACTCAGCTTATTGAACTGCACTGAGGAGGCTACCAAACTGGAACAGTGCCTGGTGTGTTCTCTAGGATGGACTTTCCCAATAAGGTATATGCTAAATGTAGACCAGTTTTTATCTAATCCATGTGAATAATTAGTGGGGCCTGTGGGGAGACAGAGTCACCTCAGGTCCCTAGAGAAACTTATGGGGAAATGTTCAGATGATGAAACTGATTTTTTTCCCCATGATAAGGAAACAAAAAGGCAAAACTGCCAAGGTGCCAAGAAACAAAGTTCCTTTTGCAAGGTTGTTCATGCCAAAAAGATAAAGGCATAGAAGATAGAGAACCAAGAGTCCTTCTACAAGGTTTGACCAGGGTTAGATCCAGGACAGGTGAAGAATTGGAATAAGCATAGAAAACCTGAAAGTAATTAAGCTAGAACTGATAGTCCCTGTGCACACTCACCGAATTCATTTCTATAGCAGGAGTGATAATGAAACTGCTAACCCTATTGAAAAAAGACCTGTGCCAGACTCTAAGGACACTAGGGAGGACAAAATGAGAAGAGGTTTCTCCTTCCTTCGAAAGATTCTGGAATAATTAAGCAACAGGTGTACTGGGATGACTGGGGCAGATCTCCAGGTGAAGTCTCCAGGGGCTTCCAAGTACACCTGGCCTCTGGCCCAAGATTGAGTCATCACTCTGCCAAGAAAGGTGATGTCATTTATATTTTTATTGGCTTTTTCTGAAAATCGAGTTAACATAAATGAAGTTTCCAATTTAATATTTTTCTCTCTGAATAAAATGCAGGTATCAAATTTTATCCTTGGATCTCTGGGATTATACTAAAACCAGTTGGTTGAAATGTGTCCAGAATTTACTTCATTGGGAATCTACATTTTTTTTTAATTTGGAAAAAGATCTGTCTTGTGTATATGTGCCCAACTAGATTGATTGATTAGATAAGTGTTTGATCTATGGTGTATGAGAATGTGAAAATCTCTACATCTAATTTTTTCAGTATGGCCCATATTCCTATGCACATTTAATATAATGGTTTTCAGAAGTTTTAACTAAACTAATGAATAAATATTGCTATAAATTATTAACATTCAACTTAGGAATACAATGTTTTAACCAACAGAAAGAGAGAAGGGAGAGTATAATTTAACAGATGTTCAGAACCAGGGTTATCACAACATTTTTCCCAGAGCCTAGAACTTTTGAAGGTTTTTTTTTTTTTTTTTCTGTAAGTCATTTTAGAATGTTGACATGAGGCCCTGACTTCTGAGCATTTCAACACACTCTCACCACCTCCAGAGCCCTTCATTAATAATGTTTTAGTCAGCTTTTTTGCCCCTGTGACCAAAAGACTTGACAAGAAAAATTACAAGAGGAAAAGTTTATTTGGGGGGGCTCATGATTTTAGACGTCTTAGTCCACAAGCTGCTGACTCCATTCTTTGGAACCCAAGGAGAGACAGAACATCATGGCAGAGAGTGACTATAATCTCTCTAACAACCACATATTCGTTAGCCCTAGTTCTACTCACAGTTTTCTGGCACATCTGCAGGTTTTTCAAATATTTCTTCTTTGCTTTCTGTTCCTGATTATCACAATAAGCTTGGCTAAAAGCCCCCAGCAATATAAACAACACCACCTGAATATTATACTGCCTAGAAATTTCTTCTGCCAGATTAAAATGTTCATCACCCTTTAAAATCATCCTCACAGAAAGTCTCAAGACATGAGTAAACTGTAGACAACTTCTTAGAACATAACACAGATGGCCTCTAGCCCAATTTCCAAAAGAGTCCTCCTTCTGCTCTGAAACCCTGTCTTCACTATCCACAGTCTTATCAGCATTCTGGACTTCTGAACTCCTACCACAATCTCCCTTAGCTTTGCTTACAGTAATCTGCAGTTTTTCTAGTTTGCATCTCCAAATGTCTCAAAATTCCTCCCACAAATTTCAAAAAGCTCCAAAAGCTTCTAAGTCACATGGTGAAGTTAGTTACAGTTATGACCCCACTTCTCTGTACCAATCTGTTTTAGCCAGCTTTTTAACTGCTTTGACAAAAAGACTTGACAAAAACAACTAGAAAAGTTTATTTGGGGGCTCACAGTTTTAGAGGTCTTAATCCATAGATGGCTGACTCCATTCTTTGGGACCGGAGGTGAGGCAGAACATGATGTCAGAAGAGTGTGGTAGAGGAAAGCAGCTGGGAACATGGTACCAGAAAGCCAAAAGAGAGACTCCACTCACCAGGGACAAAATAGATACCCCAAAGCCATGCCCCGCAAAGACCTTCCTCTTTCAGCCACACCCTACTTGCCTTCAGTTACTTACACTCAGGTAATCCTTATCAGGGGATTAATTCACTGATTAGGTTAAGGTTCTCATAACAAGCATTTCACTTCTAAAATGTCTTACATTATCTCACACATGAGCTTTTAGAAGACACCACATACCTAAATCATAACAAATATTGATCTGTTAAGAGAATAATGCATGTTGCAAATGTTTTCTTCTAGGAACTCTTTCATATTAAAATATTTTAATATAAACAAAACAGAGGCAATGTCCAGCATCTCCTTGGGGGGTTGTTCTTCCTGCTGAGGAGGGTGGAAGCCACTCAAAAACTTAAGATCTAAAATAATTAGTGAAGAACAAAACACAAATAGTCAGAAATACATTTACATAAAGCAGAGCCCCGCATAGATCTAGTACACATGGGTGCTGGAACTAGACAAAGAAAAGATGGCTCTGGTGGTTTATTAAGGGGGTACATCAAAGGCAGGGATAAGATTACAAGGGCGTCTTCCTTTGTGATGTCTTGCGGTCAGCAAGTTGATTGGCATCTTGGCAGGTCACACTCATCTCAGGTGCTATGTGGGCCACAGCAGAGTGGGATAGAAATTCACACTGTCCCTAGGCAATTGACCAGAGAAAATGTCCACTGGTCATTCCCAGACACCAGATGTTTCTATCCATTAGGCTTTGATGCATGGTGACCCACATGCAACCCATGGATGGCTTGTGACATAAACAAAATAATGAAAGATGCAATAGAAGTGAGAAAGCAATTTACTGCTGAGATTGTGTGTGTACAGGTGCATGTTCACATGTGCATGTGCGCTTATTGTGCTAAGAATTTAACCCTGTGTTTCACACATGCCAGACAAATGCTCTACCACTTTGCTTTGCCCCCAGCCATAAACTATTTTTGACAAATATTTCTTTTTTTAACATATTCTTCAGATTGAAGTTGCCTACATTTGAGCTCTAGAAATTCTTAGATTAAAATCTTAAAGACTTGAAATGTATTTTTTAAGATTTTATGTTCATTTATTCTAATAATGAAAATTATAAAATGGTAAATTTCAAATAGTCTTTTTAGACTGAACTAAAAAGGATGAAAAATAAAAAAAGGTTGCCATCGGGTCAAGAAGGATCAACTCTTTAAAACAATCCTTGAGTATTGGGGATATAGCTCTATGGTAGAGCACTTGCTTGGCATGTGCAAGGCCCTGGGTTCAATTCCCAGCAAAACACACACACACACACACACACACACACACTAAAAGAATCCTAGAGAATTATTTGAATCAGTTCCACATTTGCTCCCATATTCCAGTCTCCTCAAACCTTGAGAACTTTAGCTGTTTGCCATTCCCTTCTTGTCTATAATTTTCAATACATATCAGCATCTACTAATGCTCTTAAATATTGCCTTATTTTCCCATTTGCCATGCTGTCTCCAATATCACAAAATAACCCTGTCATTTGTTCAGTTATTTGAAGGACTGATAATATGCATTCATGATTGTTATCATGGCCAAGTCAAATGTCTTACCTAGCTTCTCTTTCCTTTATTCTTTTTCTGTCAGTGTCTTTTGCTTGGTGCTAATAACTAAATCAACCTTAGCTCAAAACCCAACCCACTTGATTATCTATGCTAAAATGCTACCTTCACTTTAACTTGTTAAGTCAGTGCATCTGGCTTCAGAGTAACCAGTACTAATGAGTGAAGATACTGAGGCACTAACTGCAGTTTAGGTCTTAGTCCTCTCAGAGGTCATTAATAGAGACCAAATCTCTTAGAGACAGTAGGTATCTTCTTATAATCTTTTCACTTTCTTAGAGCCTTGGATTTCTTCTTCAAATATTTGTTTTATCCTTGCCAATTATAAGATAATTTTCCTTACAGAGGAGACAGAAGCAAAGTTAGATTTGTGAATTTTCCTTTCTCTTTTTCACCCATCTGTTCTTCTATGAATCCTGAGCAAGATATGTCACTTCAAATTTACTATACCCTAAATTTTTAAAAAGTCTTTTTAGCCTCATTGTATTTGTATAAGACTCAAATTGTTTGAAGTTATAGTCCTGATTTTACTCTTAAAAGTCTATGCCGGATTCTCATTCATCCTCAGTCATGAGCTCTTATTTCTATCTTTTGTTCATGGATTTAAAAATCACTAGAGAATCCTCAATGCATTCATGATAATTTCTTTGGGTCCTTTTGCATTTTCTTCCTCATTTATAATCATGTGGCAGAACTGCCTCTTTTGGTAATATTCTAAACCTTTAGCTTGTTTCTCATTCAGGGACTCATGCCACATAATTATGCTGGTTTTTTCCTCTCAATTTTATAAAATCTGTCTTCCAAAAAAATCTAGGTTCTTTATCATGCCCAGTCCTCCTCTTACTCGTTATCATTAAGTCTGCAATCATACACTCAAAATAATAGATTAAGAGTCAAGAAGACCTAGATTGTCATCCCATGTTTTACTCATAATTTGACCATGGAAAAATTACATAATATCTGAACTCCGATTTTGTCATTTGAAAAGGGAATCCAATATTCTAATGCCAATCAATCTAATTGATAGTTTGGCATTTGGGGATAACAACCTGTCCCAAATTCCTGGGCAGAAACAAGATTTGAACTAAGTCCATACAACTCATGTTCTCTCCAAAATACCAACATGCCTATTTCTGTACTGAAATTCAATAAAAGAAATTCTCTGACTACTATAGGCCCATCTTTTATGAGCCTCCCAAGAAATTTCATACAAAGTTCAAAAATCAGAAAACAGACTTCTCAAGTGTCACACTGGAAGCTAAAAGTCAGTGCCATAATAATCCCTTCAAGATTACCTCCTAGAATTTATTATTTCCCAGAAATATTTGCTAGACTTCTATATCAGTAAATTAGATGAGAATACAGAACAAAGACATTTTCAACACTTTTAACACATCTTCTTAAGAAGATAAAATTGATGAAATGCCCCATTTGTTTTAGCATACTGAGAGGAGATAGTAAGTACTTAGAAAACAAAACAAAGACTATTATTAATCTCAAGGAAAACAAAAAGTGGGGCATACATGTCTTATGGTTCACTTTCAAGAGAATATACAAAGTCAAAATAAACAATGAATTTAGATCTAACCAAAATTACAATATAGCTCAATCAAGATGATGAGGGACAGATGTATATGAGAGTATATATACATACATACTAGTGAATGTGTATGCAGGAGGTACTGTAGGAAAAAAAACTAAATATCTTATTTACAGTGCAAAAAGAGATATCATCCTGCAAAGAAGTGAGTCCATAGGTAATACCTAAAACTGAAAAACAAACAAAAATCTAAACATTATTTAAACATATGGCAATGCATGATTAAAAAATTTTGGTTAAATTGTTGAAGATGGTTGTCTCTAAAAATGGATGGGAAGCAAGAAGATAGGTAAGTCTGTTATTACTTGAAAAAAGCCTTGGTTTGCTATTTGACTCTTCAAACTCTATGATTAAACACAAAAGGAGTGGGGACTTGGGATCAGAAGTAGAGCAGTTGCCTGGCATACGTAAGTCCCTGGGTTTGATTTCCAGAACATTAAAAAATAAATAAATTTTTTTAAAAAAAAAGGAAAAAGAAAGAAAAGAAAAAGCAAAAAGTGATAAAAAAAAAATCTCTAAAAAAAGGCTGTTGCTGTATGGTATCCATGGTTTAATGGAAGACATCAACTGATAACTGGTTAAGATTGACTAAAGGGGCCTGTACTAGATATTTAGGAAGATCACAATGTTGACCTAAAATAAAGTCGACCTAGTTGAAAACAAAGAAAATCACATTTATTTGGAGCTAATTAGGATTGCAATCCAGGAAAGCAAAAGGAGTTCAGGAAAATAAAAAGCAAACTTGAAAATGTGCTCTAAGGTTTCACAAACTGATAGCTGTAATTTATAGCTTTGAAACACAAGGGGGTTTGAAATTACATCACTTGTTAGTCAAGAATTAGGATTGGTGCTAGAAAGAAATTCAGCTATTTTCTAAGAAACACATTGGGTACAGTGTCAGTCTTTAAATAGGTCGGGGAAGGGGTTCGCTGTACAGAGGCTGTTTCAAAGGTCAACTCCCATTTGGAGGTGGATAAGTGCAGTCCAGTTCAAAAGTTTAGCTACAGATGTGCCTGAAATCTGATTAACAATTGACACTGGTATTGGACATCAGGAACTGGTCCTTGTTTCCCCAGTGTTGAAGAATAAACACCTAAGAAATGCCAAGTCAAGCATAGAAAGCAAGTTTTAATTAAGAAAATGATAGAAAAATATTTCTCCTAAGAGAAGGAGTCTTCCAAGCCAAAAAGCCCATGGAAGGGGGTGTATCTTGCTCTTTTATAAATCCCAGAACCCCTCTTTTTAATTATTGACTTCTCTTTCTTCCCCATGTACATGTCTGAGAGCAGGTATACGCAGAGGTTAATTGTTAGCAACACAGAGTGCCCAGGAGCAGGATCGCAGAGATTAACAACTTTTTTGAGAACCAGTCCTCATCCTTTCTCAACACCGTCCCCCCCACCATTATTACCTATACTAACTACCTGACCTTTGCCCCTGCCTCAGTTTGCTGAGAAATGGGATATATCCTGTCCACTTAGGCTGGGGGATTGCAGGGACAGGTTGGTTTTTTTTGGTAAAGAAAGCATGTAGAGGTCAGCAAAATGGGCCCATTTTATAGAATTATTCTCTTAACCCATGTTTGCACCATTCTCATCTATCTGTCCCATTACACGATAACTTCCCAACTCCATTTTAAATGCTCTGACCAACTGAACTCTACTTTGATTTTTTTTCCTTGACAATAAGATGGTGCAATTCATTCTTCCTTGGGGAGAAAAAAGTGATAATATGTCACACAGATTAGGTCTTCTTTGGGTAGAATATTAAATTTTTAATTAGGAGTGTTCTAGGCAGGATAAGAAGGGAAGGATCATCTAATCTAGTCAGGAAAAATAGCACTAGTAAAGGAACAGAAGCATGAAATCATCTTTCAATTTTCAGGACTCTGTCTTTACTCTGGCTAGGATTTGCTATACATTCAAATGAATGTTAGGTAAAGTAACTTAAACACCTTACATTTCAATCTATAGAAGATACTCTTAAAAGTCACAAATCCAATCATGTATAATAAATGATATCACCATCTATCCAGTGGCTTACTCTAACTCATGAAGTCATCATCCATATTTTCCTGTCCTTAATCCACATTTCTCATCCATTATCAACTGACACTTTCTCCAAATGGATGAAGCCTTGTGAGCCAGTGGAGCTAGAATCTTTTTGAACAGAGCATAATTGATACAAGTATATGGGGCAGCTTTGTTCACCTTAGTCCAAATTCCCACCATTTCTTACTTGTACCCTCATAAGTGTTTCCTAAACATCTCTAGGTTTGTCTCTTCTCCTTCCATTCTCCACTTGCAGTTAGAGTGAGCGCATCAAAATGCAAATTTTACCATCTCAATCCTTCTACTTAGAATACTTCAGTGATTTTCCATTTGTATTAAGATATCTTCAAAATTATTTTCAAAATGGTGCAGTCAATTCAGGCATCATCTCCATCATGTTCCCCAATAAAGTATAGCCATCTCTTCCCTCTAGCCATATGGCTTTCTTTCAAGTCTTCTAAACCCTACATATACCCTCTACCACTGGGCCTTTCCCCATGATACTACCAGCCTTGAACATTCTCTTTCATTATGTGCCTCCACTCCCACCCCTCTTTCACATTTGGTCCATGAGTTCATTGAACTCATCTTTTACATGTATACAGGACATATACCCTTTATAGCACTGATCACATCTGTAATTTTAAATTCATTTGTAGAGTTACTGGATTACAGTCTATCTCTCTTCTATAAGTTCAATGTGAGCAGGAATTATATCTGTATCAATGTATATTTAATGAATGCATAAAGAAAAAACATGCTAGAATCTACAAAAAAAATAAAATAAAATCCTTAGAGAACAACAGAACATGCTTTCTTAGCAATTTCAGAAAAAGTAAGCTCTCTGATACCATAAGTACTATCTAAATGGACAAGTTGTTGTCCATTATATCTCAATTTAAAAACACAAGAAAATATACAAATAAATATAATTGGAAGTAATCTCTTAAGTGGCACACTTAAAACTTGCATGTCAACTAAGAAATGCAGCAGATTTTCACCATATTTTAGGTGGCTCACTCTTAATTCTCTCTGATTCCTGTGTAATCTTTTTAAAAATCAGCACCATGCTGAGAACAGACTCTGAGGAGGTTGATAAAAATACAAAACTTATTCAATAAGTAGTCTCTTCTTCCATTTCCTTCTGAGTAAAAAGAAGTGTCATCCTTACAAAGCTTCTAGCCGTCAGCAGGCCAGATAATCCATCTGTTTCTTTAATTAAACAGATTGAACATTGCTTCATTTGAATTGGACTCTCTCCAATCTTTCTAAAGATTTTCTACCCACAGAGGTGCTTATCTATTGAAAAAAAAATTTAAGGATGATACCTCATTTTTCACTTTTTACTAAAAGTGATTTGCTGATGCATTTTCTTCCTTAGCTCATTTTAAACCAGATGCTATTTCTAGGAAAAAAAAACAATGATTCATGCTTTATTTTAACTAACTTTGCATGCTTAAGTGCTACTGTGTCCTCTCTTTTTAGATAAGTAGCAGGAACAAAAGACAAAGTTACCAGTAAATAACACAAAAATTTCTTTATTCTCTTAACAATAACTTAGTAAGTCACCAAACAGCTATCAAGTTTGTGAAGGAATTCACTGCGCTCCTCTGTTCATTCATTTGCACTGCAAAGGTTAATATTAAATACTTGTCAAAAACTTGACTAGGGCCCCTGTCTTCAAGGAGATGAGAGTCTAGTCAAGAGAAAATTAATGCAGCTTTATAGATGCCAATACAGATTTTGGTCATTCCAGATGAAGGAAATAAGTTATCTTAACAAAGTAGGAGACAAACGCAATTTAAACTGAGGAAACTATGGGAACTTTTAAAAATTAAGGGGCTATTGCAACTGTAAAGAATGAAAATAAAGGCTAGAATGGTGGGTAGGATTTATGTTAAGAAAGATATGGAAAATCATGCTCAAGAGCTGGAACTGAAACTGAAGAGAACGATTCATAGGAAAGCTTGTGACCTTGAATCTCTCATTTAGAAAAATTATCTTGGCATTGATATGGAAAACAAAATTTAAAGGAAAAAATATTCCTACAAAGTCTAGAAACAATTCTTAAAATAGAGCAAAGTTTCATATTACTATAAATATAAAAAGATAAATATTACACTTAGGCTGACTATCTAGAGAGGTTTGAAATATTCTTCTTTCTAATACCCTTCCAATACAATAATTATAGAAACTCACCAATCTTTAAGTTCTTTGAAAACTAAAAACTTAGTCCTAAAATTATCTACAGCTAATTCTAACTTTATTTTTAAAGTGACAAGGTACAGCCTTAAAATTCCCTTTAGCATAACTAAATTTTTTAAAAAAATATTTTAGTTGTCAATGGACCTTTATTTGTTTTTATGTGGTGCTGAGAATTGAATCCAATGCCTCACGCATGCTAGGCAAGCGCTCTGCCACTGAGCCACAACCCCAGCCCAGCATAACTAAATTTTAAACAGGTTTCTTCCTGAATATAGGATCCTGAATAGCTGGGTGTTGTGGCACATGCCTGTAGTCCCAGCCATTCAGGAGGCTGAGGCAGGAAGATCACATTAGCTCACGAATTTGAGACCATTCTGGGTGTCACAATGGCAAAAGGTGTGACTTATGCAGTCGAGTAGGAGAAACAAAGAATGTCCACGTGTTTCTGCCTTTGTCAATGCTTTATTCACTCAAATCACTCAATACAATTTCAATCTATAGGTTCTTAATCAAGAAAATGACAATCCTTAATGCTAGGCACTGCAATAGACATAATCAATTCACAACAAATAATTCGAGATTAATTCTAAGCACTGCAAACACAATCATGTCAGGCTCATGACAGACCTTCCCTCTGCATGCTAAGTTCAAGTGTCATATCAAAAGTCTCTAGCCTTAGGCTTTAAGTCCAGCAGATGCACACTCACTCAGACCGTGGTGATCAGGTCAGGAAACAAGGCAGGCTTCTCCTGGGATGGAGCTGACCACCGGTTGAGGAAAGTGTTGTGGGGAGAAGTTGTGGCCCCCACCAGGGTCAGGATGTGACTGCAGAGTTTGAGAACAGTGAGGAAAATTCAGAGGATCAAGCAAACGATGAAAAAAGTGTTCGGATGTCAGTCTAGGTCCTCATCAGGCCATCCTCACACTGGGTAATATAGAAGAACCCATATATTAAAAAAAAAAAAACCAGATAATATTAGAGGGAGATTTTACTGATTTAATCAGTTACTTAGTTGCATGTTTCATTGTTTTGATGTTATTGTTTGTTATGGTTTAGATACGATATGTCTTCCAAAAGCTCATGTGTGAGATAATGAAAGAATTTTCAGAGGTCATAGTCTATAAAGCCTATGTTCAGGAATCAACCTAACTCAAGTTATAACAGGGGACCAAATTATATGAGATACCTATAATTGGATCACATAATGTGTTTTTACTAGATGAAGCCAAAATATTTTCCCTTATACATATTGCAGTTCTGTTTAAGAGACTGGAAGACTTGTATTAAATTTTGAAGACCAAATCTCTGCTGTAATACAGTTTTTCACATTAAATTACTCTTTGAGAAAAAAAAATTTCAAAGGTGAAATTATTACCATATAAGAGGTATAACATAATCAGTGGATTAATCCACTGATATGGATTAACTGGGTGGTAATTACAAGTAGGTTGTGGGTAGCTAGAGGAAGTAAGTCAGTGGGATTGACCTTTGGGGTATATAGTTTGTCCCTGGTGAGCAGAGCTAGCCAAAGTTTTCATAAAAATTCTTTATTCCTCTTCATTCTTTCTTTTTTCTCCTCTGTGTATTTTCAAATGCCTTGTCTTTGAAATCATTAATCCATCCTTCTGTTGATATAGCCTGCTTTATATATCACATTTTAAATTTTACTTTGTGTATATTTCAATTTAATGATTTGTTTGATTTTTTAAAAATTTCTTCCATCTCTCTGTTAAATTTCTTTGATGGAGTATTGGACATTGTTCTGTGTTCTCTTGAAGCTCGTTGAATTCCTTAATACTGATGTTTTAAATTCTTCATCTGAGACTTCATCCATACTGGTTATTAACTATTTAGCTTCTGGCACCTTATTTGGTCCATTAGGTGAATTCATGTTTCCCTGAAAGTTCTTGAGGCTTATTTTTGTGTATTTTCAGCTGGGCATTGAAGGAGTAGGTATTTATTCCAGTCTTCATAATCTGGCTTTCTTTTTGCTAATTTTTCCAGAAATCCAAGTGGACTGTAAATATTCTATGAGCTTTTAGTACTGAGTGGTGCTTCATTTTTTTTTTAATTTTTTATTGTTGACTGTTCAAAACATTACATAGTTCTTGATATATCATATTTCACACTTTGATTCAAGTGGGTTATGAGCTCCCATTTTTACCCCATATACAGATTGCAGAATCACATCAGTTACACATCCATTGATTTACATATTGCCATACTAGTGTCTGTTGTGTTCTGCTGCCTTTCCTATCCTCTACTATCCCCCCTCCCCTCCCCTCCCCTCCCCTCTTCTCTCTCTGCCCCCTCTACTGACATTCATTTGTCCCCCTTGTATTATTTTTCCCTTTCCCCTCACTTCCTCTTGTATGTACTTTTGTATAACTCTGAGGGTCTCCTTCCATTTCCATGCAATTTCCCTTCTCTCTCCCTTTCCCTCCCACCTCTCATCCCTGTTTAATGTTAATCTTCTTCTCATGCTCTTCGACCCTACTCTGTTCTTAGTTACTCTCCTTATATCAAAGAAGACATTTGGCATTTGTTTTTTAGGGATTGGCTAGCTTCACTTAGCATAATCTGCTCTAATGCCATCCATTTCCCTGTAAATTCTATGATTTTGTCATTTTTTAATGCAGAGTAATACTCCATTGTGTATAAATGCTGAGTGGTGCTTTAAAAGCCAGGTTTCTCTCTAGTTTGCTGTTTGTGTGTTGTCACTGTTTCAGCACTAGATTATAATTCAGGCCTGGTTTGTCCCCAATTCACAGTTGTATTATTTAGCATGAACTGAGGGAGTACCTAAAATGTGTGGTCTTTCCCTGTATGCTTCTCCCTGTAGTTGAGAAAATTCTAGATATGTCATCTATGTCACTGACCTATGGTCTCACACTAAAGGATTCTGCCCGGCTTTGAGCATTGGACTATGGAGGGACCAGAATTAGGCATCTGTGCCATACCTGTGGCCACCAGTGTTGCAACACTGTGTCATCCATTCAGCCCCTTTATCACTTTTTTATTTTTTATTTTTTGGTACCATGGATTGAACTCAGGGCACTCGACCACCAAGCCACCTCCCCAGCCCTATTTTGTATTTTATTTAGAGACAGGGTCTCACTGAGTTGCTTAGCACCTTGCTTTTGCTGAGGCTGGCTTTGAACTTGCAATCCTCTTGCCTCCACCTCCCCAAACCGCTGAGATTACAGGCATGTACCACCGTGCCCAGCTCTCTCTATCACTCTTAATAGATAACTATTAGACAAGAAAACTTTTTTTAACATTTTATTTTTTAGTTGTAGGCGAACACGATACCTTTATTTTATTTTCATGTGGTGCTGAGGATTGAACCCAGTGCCTCGCCCATGTTAGGCAAGGGCTCTTCCTCTGAGCCACAATCCCAGCCCCAAGAAAACTTTTTAATGTATATATTTTTGGATGCCAGAGATTGAACTCAGGGGCACTCAACCACTGAGCCACATCCTCAACCCTATTTTGTATTTATTTAGAGACAGGGTCTGAGTTGTTAGCACCTCATGGTTGCTGAGGCTGGCTTTAAATTCCCAATCCTCCTGTGTCAGCCTCTTGAGCCACTGGGATTACAGGCATGCACCACCATGCCCACAAGTGTTAGAGTCTGTAAACAAGTCAGGATGGTGCCTGGTATTTTGCCAGGGGGAGTGGTTTGTGAAGTAAAGCCAGCGAGCCATTAAGTGTGGAGATTCCTTATTGGTTGACTGCTGTATCGAGTTTATGTTAATTAAGACAAGCTGTGTGGAATGTATATATACCACTCCTGTCCTACAATAAACAGCTCCTACTCCTGCTGTATCAATCTACACAAGTTGCTCATCACCCCCCGGTTATTTTGCTGCAGCTGGACTGCGACACACAAAAAAACTTTATAGCATGCTTTCTCGTTCCTTGCCATTGACCAACAACTGGATAATCCAATCTTTTATTTCCTCTTTATAAAATGAAAGAGACACTCTTTCTCCTATTAGAAGCTAATCATAACATTTTCTTCTTCTGCCTCCCCAGATACCATTGAACCTTGGGACCTTGCACATCCAGATATTTTGCATACCAATGATCTTCTCCTTCTTATGTATTTTGACTTTTCCTTTTAAATACCTTAACCTTCTGTATTAGTTATTTATTGCTGCATAACAATTTACCAGCTTAAAACAACACATATTTATTATCTCACACAGTTTTTATAGGTCACGAATCTCAGAGTGGTCACTCTGGGTGATTGTGTCCCATAGTACCTCATGAGTTTGCAATCAAGATATCAATCAAGTGAGACTGACAGTTGTCTGAAATAGCGACTGGGGATAAAAAATCCACTTCTAGAACGGTTCACCTCTAGCAATGTTGGTAGGACACCTTGGTTTCTTGCTAACTGTGGGCAGGAAGCCTCAGTTCCTTGAACCTCTTCATAGGACTAGAGTATCCTTACAACTTGACAACTGGCTGGCTTCCTACAGAGCTGGTAATTCAAGAAAGCATGGCCAAATCACAATGACTTTTATAACAGCTTTAGGAATCACACACCATAGTTTTCAGGTTATCCTATATTTTACACAGATCTGTCCTCTTCAGTATGAAGGATGAGGTCCACAGGGGGAACTACATAAAAGCAGAATACCAGAAGGCTGGGATCACTGAGATCATCAAGGAGGCTGACTCCTCCACCTTCCTTTAAACATTTAAACATATTTGATTCTCTCCTATTGAAGCCAGATTTAAAGACAGGTAGTTAGTGTAGCTAGGTAAATCTGGTCTGATAGAGAAAATGAAGTCCCGTTTGAGTCAGAAAATCGGAAACTGTCCCCCCCCATTGAAATGTTAATGTCCCCCAAAGCCAGCCTATACTGCCCATCCTAAAGAATTGTTAATGAAACAACTAGAGAGCAAACAGAAAATTGCTAATTAATTTGTCCTGGGCCCCCTTCCTGCCTGGATCACTCCTCCCTGGCCCCTCCAGCCCACCTGTTTCCCACATTTTGGCTTTCTCATGGGTGTCCCTGGATTACATATGCAGGATGAGGGGAAATGAACAAAATAAAGGAGAGGAATGTAAAAGGACAAACAAAATCTGAAGGAATGTATCTCCACCAGGAAGTATTAAAGGGAGTTCTTCAACCTGAAATAAAGAGATGTTAA
The DNA here is from genome assembly GCF_021218885.2 of Marmota monax. Lineage (NCBI taxonomy): Eukaryota > Metazoa > Chordata > Mammalia > Rodentia > Sciuridae > Marmota > Marmota monax. Next base: position 10,007,464 of record NW_026693777.1, on the reverse strand, counting down.
CAAAAAAAAAAGAAGAAAACATTGAAAGGTATAAACTCATTAATAAGAGTAACTATACAGAGAAATTCAGAATGCTATAGTGTTGTAAACACAATAAATAAACCATTCATATCTTAAATATGATACCTAAAAAAGAATAAAAGTAATAACTACATTAACATGTTAAGAGATAGGCAATATGGAATATTAAAATGAGACATCAGAAGTGCAATATGTTAAGAGTTTTGGAGGGCAGGTATATTTTATATTCATTTTTTTTTCTTTTCTATTGTTTTTGTTCTTATCTTCATGGTCACATTAAGTTGCTATCATTTCAAAATAGCTTTTTTAGGGCTGGGGATGTGGCTCAAGAGGTAGCACTGGGTTGGATCCTCAGCACCACATAAAAATAAAATAAAGATGTTGTGTCCACCGAAAACTAAAAAATAAATATTAAAAAAATTCTCTCTCTCTCTCTCTCTCTCTCTCTCTCTCTCTCTCTCAAAAATAGCTTTTTATACTCAAAAGATTTTTTGATAAGATTTAAGGTAACCACAAAACAAAAATCCATGCCCTATAATTTAGTCAACTGTAGAATAAACTAACCAAAATAAATGAATAAGTAATACAAACAGTAAATCACTTAGTCATGAAGGAAGACTATAAGAAAGAGAGAAATAGAAATGAAATACAATGAAAGTAAAAAACAAATTACAAAATAGATGTAGTAAAAATTTACCTATCAATAAGCTAAATGGATTAGGGATGAGGATGTAGCTCAGTAGTAGAGCACTTGGCTAGCATGTGCAAGGCCCTGGGTTTGATCCCCAGAACTGAAAAAGAGAGAGATCAAACAAGGTAAATGGATTAAGCTCTCCCATAAAAAGAAATAAAAGTGATTAAATGGATTTAAATTCACATATAAGACCCAATTATATTTTGCTTATAAGAAACTCACTTCACCTCCAAGGGCACACATAGATTGAAAGAAAAGACATAGAAAAAATTTTCCATGTAAACATAATCCAAAAGAAAGCAGAAGTAGCCATATTTATATTAAATGAAACAGACTTCAAATCAAAAGCTGCAAAAAGATACAAAGAATACCATTATATGATGATCAATTCAGCAAGAGGAAATAATAGTTATTATACTACATATATATAATAGTTACAAACATATATGCACCCAATAATTGAGCACTCAAATAAATAGAATAAATATTATACCTAAAGGGAGAGATCAACTCTAATACAATAATACTAGGGGGCTTTAGCACCCCCACTTTCAGCAATGGATAGATCATCTAAACAGAATATCAACAAAGAAATAGCTAAGTTAAATTGTACCCTGGACTAAATGGGTATAATAATCATCAATAAAATACCCCTTCCAACAAATGGAGAATACAAATTTTTCTCATCAGTACATGGAACATTCTCCAGAATAGATTACATGAAAAGCCATACAACAAATCTTAACTAATTTTTAAAAATTGAAATCATATTATTTACTTCAACAGCACATATACTACAATCAGAATGATACAGAGAAGATTAGCATGGCCCCTGAGCAAGGATAAAAAAGCTAATTCATGGGGTTGGGTTGTGGCTCAGCAGTAGAGTGCTTGCCTCACATGTGCAAGGCCCTAGCACCACATAAAAATAAGTAAAATAAAGGTATTGTGTCCAATTACAACTAAAAACAAATATTTTTTTAAAAAAAGCTAATTGATGAAACATTCCATATATTTTTTTGGTTTAGTTTTGGCATCATTTCTTCTAGCAAAATTGTTTCCATTTATAAAATATTACTCTTACACTCCTGATGTACAGAAATCACATTAAAAATAAAAGTTCCAGAGGCTGGGGTTATGGCTCAGCGGCACAGCATTCGCCTAGCATGTGCGAGGTGCTGGGTTCGATCCTCAGCATCACATAAAAATAAATAAAATAAAGGCATGTGTCCAACAACAACTAAAAAATATTTTTTAAAAAATAAATAAATAAAAATGAAAGTTCCATACTGTTTGATTTTAAAAAAATGAAATCATGTTAAGTAGGTCTTCCAATCAGAATACAATAAAACTAGAAATCAGTAACAAGAAAAACTTTGAAAGCAATATAAATATGTGGAAATTAAACAATTTACTCTTGAACAACCAATGGATTAAGGAAACAATCAAGAAAGAAATTAAAAGTTTCCTTAAAACAAATGAAAATGGAGACACAACATAACAAAACCTATGGGATACAACAGAAACTGTACTAAGAGGGAATTTTATAACAGTCAATGCCCACATCAAAAAGTAGAAAGACGTCAAATTAAAAAAAAAAAAAAAACTATCACTGCATCTCAAGGAACTAGAAAAACAAGAACCAAACCCAAAAATGAAAGGATGGCTCAACATATGAAAATCAGCAAACACGTCATACCACATCAACAGAATGAAAGACAAATGCCATATGAACACCTCGGGAGATATATAAAATGCATCTGATTAAATTCAACATCCCCCAAGATGAGCAGAAGAAAAGAAGCTACAAAGACCAAAGAATAAATAAATGAAATAGAAACTAAAACACTAATAAATGAAATAAACACTAATCAATGAAATAATAATGAATAAACACTAATCAATGAAATAAAGAATTGGTTGTCCCATCAATGAAAGCTCTATAGCAGACGGCTTCATTGCTGAGTTCTACTAAACAATTAAACAACAATCAATATCAATTCTTATTAAATTATTCCCCCCCAAAAAAATGAAAAAAAAGGAATTTTTTTAGACACATTCTACAAGGCCAGCTTTACTTTGATACCAAATCCAGAAAAGAACCAAAAAAGAAGGCTACCAGCCAATATTATTGATGAACATAGAAGCACAAACCCTCAACAAAATATTAATAAACTGAATCCAACAGAATATTAAAAAATTATTCACCATGGGCAAGAGGGATCTATCCCAGGGATGAAAGAATGATTCAACATTCTCAAATCAAAAACATAATACACCAATTTAACAGAATGAAAGACAAAATCATATGATCATCTCAATAGATTCAGAAAAAGCATTTAATAAAATTCAACATCCTTTCAAGATGAAAAACACTGAAACAACTAGGTATAGAAAAATACTACCTTAACATATTTTTTGTAGTAGTTGGACACAATACCTTTACTTATTTTTATGTGGTGCCGAGGATTGAACCCAGACCCTCACAAGTGCTATGCAGGCTCTCCATCGCTGAGCTACAATCCCAGCCCATACCTTACCATATTAAAAACTATTTAAGACAAGCTAACATTTAATATAATCCTAAGTGGGTACAAGTTGAATATTTATTCAATCAGATCTGGAACAAGCTAAGGATGCTCACCTTCATTACATTTATTTAACCAAGTACTGAAAGTGCTGACCAGAAAATATAGACAAAAGTAAGAAAGGGCTCCAAAATAGAAAGGTGGAAGTAAAATTGTCCCTATTTGCAGAAAACATGATCTTATATGGCAAGAACCCCAAATACCCTAACAAAATTTAGTAAAACTAATACATGAATTCAGCAAAGTTGCAGGATAAAAATCAACATACAAAACTCAGTAATGTTCTAGTAGGTCACACATCAATTATCTGAAATATAAATCAAACCAAAAAAAAAAAAATCCCATTCACAATAACTCCAAAAATTAAAAATAAAAAAATAAAAATCTAGGAATAAATTAAACCAAAGAAGTAAACAACTTCTACAATGAAAACTATAAAATGTTGATGAAAGAAATTAAAAAGAAGCCAAAAAATAAGTGGAAAGACATCCCACATTCATGGGTTGGAAGAATAAATATAGTTAAAATACTGATACTACACAAAATGATCTGGAGATTCAATGCAATCCCTATTAAAATACCAATAATTTTTTTTACAGAATTAGAGGAAAAAATCCCAAAATTTGTTTAGAACTACAAAAATTCCTGGAAAATCAAAGCAATGTTGAGTAAAGGAGAAATTATACTACCTGACTTCAAAAAAAACTGTAAGGTGTCATCTTCAAAACAAGATGGTAAACTGAGCTGAGCACAATGACATATACCTGTAAACCCAGCTAATCAGAAAGCTGAGGCAAGAGGATCACAAATTTGAGGCCAGCCTCAATAACATAGTAAGACCCTGTCTCAGAATAAAAATAAAAATAAGGGCTGAACAGGAATTTTTAAAAATTAAGTAGCTGCTGAGGAGAATAGGAAAGAAATGACTAGGGAACCCAATAAAAGTATTTCTCAATAGCATCGAGAGCCGAGTTTGTCAAAAATCATGAAATTTTTAGATAATCAACCTATGAATTTTTTTAAAAATAGAGGTGAACTATAGCAATACCAGTTAACTAAGCCTCAAAGAGCAACTTTGAATCACATTTCAAATTGAGGTAAAGTTGCCTGCACTAAGGTCTAATCACAGCTTGGTTACTAAAATTGCAGATGTAGCTAAAGAGAAGCACAGTGGTTTACCTCTACAAAGTGGAAAATGGTATGGCTAATCCTCCAATCACTGTTGCATACGACTATGACTATGTAACCATCTTTTTTAGAAAGGTCAACCAATCTAATAGTGTGGGAAATTATTTGAAATACTTTATAGCTGTTATTAATGATTTATTATGTTTTGCTCTTTCACCTAAACACCTTTTCCTCCTCTTCTAGTCTACTATTCCTTTAATAGGCAACTATTTATACAGCCTTATGGAATTCTCCAAGAAAAAGATTTTTAAAAAATACCTCTTTCATGTTTAGATTCAATACACTGTATTTTTCAGAACTGCCCTATTAGCTATGTTTTCCCCACTGAACACAAAAGTACATAACTTTAATAACTCAGAAAATAATTGCTAGTATCTAACACACTAAGCAAACTAAATGCTTACCACTGGAATTAAAATGTCAACATATTATATAAACCATCTTCTATATTTTGGATCTGGTTTATTCACACACTATCTATATGTTAAAGGTTTGGTGGCTAGCCTATAGTGCTTTTGGGAGAAGTGGAACCTTCAGAAAGTACAGCCTAATGAAAGAAAGTTGGGGAGACATGCCTTGAAGAGATCATTGGGACCTGGTCTCCATCCTCTCTTTTACTTCCCTACCATGAAATAAATTATTTCCTTTGCCACATGCTCCTGACATGATGTACCGTGCTGCCACAGGTCCAAAACAACAAAGCCAAGTGACCATAAACTGAAACAGGAGTTCAAATAGACCTTTCCTCCTGATAAGGAAAAAAATGCCTAATTATCTCAATATTTTGGTCACAGTGATGAAAAACTGTCTTCAATTTAACTTCAGTTCTATTTTGCCTTTTTAAATACTATTTTTCAAATTCCAATATAAACCAGAATTAGGCTTGAAAAGATTTATCCAATCCCACCAGCATTTTTCTAAACAATAAGCTATGATACTTTAAATAGGAATACTGTTCCTCTATATTAATCACATTAATTAAAGGATAAAATATTTCATACAAACAAAAGTTTTTAGGCCCTAAATTATGGAACATAATATTTTTTTGCCATGACTATTTTTAAAGAAAATATCTTGGGCTTTATTTTAGTAAACAATAGCACACACCAATACAAACAGATAACCTGCCAAGTCATCATTCCCATCCTTATTAAGGCAAATAGTACCATAGACTAACCTGAAGCACTATAAATAATGAGAGTGTTAAACTGAATCCAATGAATAATTCATGAAACCTAATTCTTCCAGTTCTTTAGCAGTTCTCTCACAGCCAGCTGAAGCAATGCAGAATGATTACAAAGATGTATCATCTATATTGTTGGAGTGTGTGCCTTATCTATTAAACTAGCTCATTTATTTAAAAAATAATAATCAACTTGTGGCTACTTTACATTCTAAATGTTTGCTTTTGTAGGCTAATGTAATGCAAATGTACCTTACTGGAGTTTAAAAATGAGATAATGTCCAAGCAATGTCTGCTTCACACTCAAAACCTGATTTAGAGGTTGAGTGGAGCTCCAAGGGTCCAATAGCACACCTGGAGACTCTCAGAGGCACTGGGTTACATTCCTGGTCCAGTACTTCACTGACAAGAAGGAGTTTAGTATCAATTAAAAGAAACCTTGAAGTTAAGTGAGCTGAAAGACTGGTTCTGTTTCTGGATCTGCTATTGATTTGATTTGACCAAAGTCAAGTAACAAAACTTGTTAAGACTTTCATCTCAAACTCTATCACATGAGAATGCAGACTGGAATAACTATGAGGTAGGCCCTTCCAACCTTCATATTTATCAATCTGCATCAACAACAAATAAATCTCCTTGCTTTCAGCCATATTCTACCAGGTTGCAAGAATTATGAATGCACAGATTCCTTTTTTTTCTTTTTTTTTTTTACCAGTGTATCTTCAGGTCCTAGCACAGCATCTTATCCACTGAAATATTCCATTACAAATTAATGCATAAAACAAATAGGCCTAATACAATTGAAAAACAATATCAATCCCAAGTTTTTTTCTTATTTAATACAATGTTTGCTATAGCAGAAATTTAGAGCAGTCAAAGCCCCAACTTACTGACAGAAGCCAAAGAGAACAGAATTATTACATTCAGTCATAATTATCTTTGTTTTTGGTTTTATCACCAAAGTATTAGAGCAACCTATTTTCCAATTTGCTGGGGAGCAAGAACTGAAATATATTTCCTAGGGTTCAGTATAGCTAGGATTCTGAATAATTAGCTAGCAATTATTTTTGGCAGTAATACTATAGTACAGCAACCAATCCTCTCCCTCTCCCTATACACACATAAACACAAACATACTTAAGCCTCTATCTCTTCTCAAAATACAGACTGAAATGTCATAACCACCAAGACGTTAAAGTAGGCACCTACAGAGGATTCTAAGAGACTATTCGGTAGGTTCTGACCACTTCATACTTACCAAATCTGTCTCTCTTGTGTTTCATTTCTATTGTTTGATTCAACTTCCACTCTATGGAATTTTTCCTAAGAAAATTCAAGTTTTGTCTTGAAATTCTGTCCCAGAATTGAAGACTTTAACATTGTTCCTTCCCTCAGGAATTCTTTCTGTCAGCAGTGACAGGGAAAAGCTTTTAAAGTTTTAGATTCCCATATATTTAAAATTTATTCAAGCATATTATTATAACCACTCAAAAAAAAAGAAGTCAGTCATTTTATATCTAATAAATAATAGATTCTTTGTGCTACACTGTGCTTTGAATAATAATACAACATGAAAGATTATTGGGTAAACATAAAACATATCAGATAATTCCAGAACCATCCAATAGAAGAAATTGTAGTGAACCTTAAGAGACACCCAATACTACACCCAAAGGTAGAATGAGTACATTCTACCATTGTCCAACTGAGTAATAGAAATACAACTTAAAAATTTATCTATTCAGATTTGCTAATGATGAATTCAAGAATGAGTGTGTGGCAGAATGATT